>NC_088919.1:28762500-30012500 GCF_963576675.1 Euphorbia lathyris | reverse complement strand
GAGCCGGTCCTCAACGACCTGGATAAAATTAATCGGCGTTTTCTGTGGGGAGAATCTGGGGATAGGAGGAAGATTCACCTGGTCCCTTGGAAGGAAGCTTGCCAGCCTAAGAGCAGGGGGGGTCTTGGTATAAGGCAAGCTAAGGACAATAATAAAGTCCTGTTAATGAAGCTTCTTTGGAGAATGTGGCAATCCCCCTCCTCCCTTTGGGTTCGTCTTCTGTGCATCAAGTATAGGAAAGATAGAATCTTTGGTGGCCCGAAGGAGAGGGTTGTCAGCTGTTCCTTCCTCTGGAAAGGGCTTAGTGCTGTTTTTGCTAAGTTTTGTACAGGGATTGGCTTGGAGGTGGGTAATGGGAGATCCATTAGTTTCTGGTATGACACCTGGATTGGTGACAAACCGTTGATTGAGGTGTGCATCACCCCTCCGCCGAATGATCTCCTCTCCTGGAAAATTGCTGATGTGGTGGACTCGGAGGGAGACTAGATCTGGTCTAAGTTCGACTCCTTCCTTAGCCTGGAGACCCTCCTTAATATTAGAGGTGTGAAGATTAGTAATCAGGAGGAGGATAAGGACATACACTGCTGGGCCTTGACTAATAATGGTTCTTATTCTTGTAAGTCGGCCTATGAAGCTTTTACCCCTAATAGGGCTGATCCTCCCTTGGAAATTTGGAAGTCCATTTGGGCCCTCAAAGTCCCTTACCGCATTAGGAGTTTCCTATGGCTGGGAGTCAAAGACAGGCTCCTCACGAATGCAGATAGACACAGAAGGCACTTGGCTGTATCTGGTGCCTGTAGCAGATGCAGCGGCCATGTGGAAACCTTGTGCCATGCTTTGAGGGATTGCCCGAATAGTAGAAAAGTTTGGAAAGGGGTCCTTCCTCACCACATCCTTCCTTCCTTTATGGGTTTCTCTGATATTGACTAGTTCTCTGAAGGCGTTAATGGGAATTTATTGGCCAGTATGGAGCACGGGGCTATTCTCTTCGCTATTATTTGTCACCAAATGTGGAAATGGAGGAATGAAGAGTTATTTGCTGAGAAGACTGTCTTTATTCCCGACTTGCGGTTTTACTTCTCGAAAAAACTCTCTGTTATTACAAAGAGTTTTGAAGGAGAGCCCCTGGTTCGCCCTTCCCCGGTTAAAGAGGTCCAGTTAGTTGGTTGGAGTAAGCCCAGAGAAGGGGTTGTCAAGTTGAATACGGATGGCTCCTGCCTTAGTAATGGCAGAATTGCTGCTGGTGGAGTTCTTCGGGATGCTGGTGGCGCTTGGCTGACTGGGTTTACCCCTAACTTGGGTACGGGCTCCTCCTTTTCTGCGGAGCTCTGGGGGATCTTGTCAGGCATTAAACTCGCCATTCGCATGGGTGTTAAAAGACTTTCAGTGGAGTCTGACAATTTGGAGGCTATCAACAGGATTTCGGATAGATAGACTGTTTGTCTTAAGAGTCAGAACCTCATTAAAGCCATCTTGAGGCTTCGTCCTGCCTTCGATTCTCTTGCCTTCTCCCATATTTATACGGAGCAAAACCGCATGGCGGATCGCTTGGCAGCTGCTGGGCATGGGGGGATGTTAGGTGTTTCTACCCTTTCCGTTCCTCCTTCTTTTCTGTTACCTTCTCTTCTTGAGGATAGGATTGGGGTCAGTCTTCCTAGACTGATCCCGGGTTAGGTTTTTGTTTGTTTGTTTTTCTCTTCCCTTCTTACCAAAAAAAATATATATATAATTTTAAGTATTCATATTACCATTTCAATTACTTATTTTACAATCGAATATTTTTTAAAACATGATAATGCAAATAAAATATACCAATATAAATATAATAAATGTCTATATATGATTTTACGGGCGTTACAGTTCTTCCCCTCTAAAAAGAATTTCGTCCTCGAAATTCAAAAGTGATTCATGTTAATATTAAATCGACTATAAAAAAACTCTAGAAATTAAATTATCAAAAATAAAAATATAGAGATGAAATTGACAAATTTAATTAATCCAAAACAAAACGATTTAAAGGTAAATATAAGAAGAATAGATCTTTCTTCTTCTTCTTCCTAAAAAAACATAATAGGGTGTAGACAAATTTAATTGAATAACTAAAGAACAGAAAACTCAACAACACAAATAAAAGAATTGCCCTTCTATTAGTAGAAATAAAACTATATGGAAAAAAAATATTGGTTTCACTTAGACTACTCAATTATCAATATAATATTAATAAGGGATAAGTACAAAAAAAATGTTTATGGTTTACACGTTTTACAAACTCGAACCTGTGGTTTTTTTTTTTTAAACAGAGGTATGTGTTACAGACCATTAGCAAACAGAGGCTAAATTGACTAACGGTGTTAAAATTCAAAGAGAAAAGAGCTAATTTGGTCCTTATATTTATTTATTTTATAAATTAACCCCCTAATTATCTAATTATCACAAATAAACCCCAAAATCAAAAATAAAAATAAAAAATAGGTAAGGATCCATACCTTATTTGTTGATTTTGGGTAGAAATTGAGGATTTGGGGGTGTGAGTTTTAGAAAGAAAAGGAAGGAGAAAGAAAAAGAAGAAAAGGAAGAAGAAGAAGATGGAGGAGGGGGATGAATGCTCATCCCCCTAATTTATAATTTTTTTTTAGTTCGGGGAAATTCCCCGAACTGGCCAGGGCCCAGCTCGAGGCGAGAAAAACATGTTTTTTTACAACAAACGAAAAAGAATGCAAAAACAATCAATCTATGAAGTTTTGACAAAAAGGAAAAACTGAAAGCGCAAACAATTGTTCAGAGAAAAAGATAAAAAGAAAAATGAATTAAAACTGGGGAAAACCCGATTTCTCCCTTTTACTCAATCCTTCCTCATGATCTTTGGATTCTTCTCCGTTGTGCTTAGGAGACCCTGCGGCCTTTCCTATCTGTCCCTGTTGATCTGAGCTACCTGATTGCTCAAATCCTTGCAGAAGGCTTCATTATTAGCAAGCCTAGCCGAAATCTCTTTTAGGAGAGTCACCACTTCGTCAGATTCCTTGGAAGCTGGCATAGGCCCTTGGTTCTGCTGCTGATATGGGGGCATGCCAAGCCCCTACTTTCTGTGTTCTTGAACAAAGCCGTTGGAAGGTCTAAGCACATTCTGATTTGAGTTCCCGTAGGATAAGTTCGGGTGCTGAGGCCTCCTGTAGTTGTTGTTGTTGTTGTTGTTGTTGTTGTTGTAGGAGTTGTAGTTGTTGTTGGGGTTTTAGTTGTTATAGTTCTGGTTGTACCTTGGTTGTCCCCCAACGTAATTGACCATCTCCACCCCATCTCTAGTGAAAGGGCTACCTGCTTGACAATCCTTTCCATGGTGGTCGTCGCCACAATGCACACAGGTGGGAGGTTGGCTGAACCTAGCCAACAGGACATCCATTTCCCTACTCAGCTCCGCAACAACTGGGCTCTGTTCCTGATCTTCCACAGCAAATACCCGCTACCTTGAGCGGCCAGCGAGCTTCTCCTCTTGCCATTGCACACTCTTCCTTGCCAGCTCATTGATCATATCATATGCTTCTGTTGCAGTCTTCCTAAACAGATCTCCACCCGTGGCGGAGTCCACAGTAGCTCGGCTAGTGGGCGTCAAGCCGTGGTAGAAGACGCTCACCAACTGATGTTTAGGTATGTCATGATGAGGGCACATGCGTAGCATTTTTCTAAATCGGGTCCAAGCCGTATGAAGCGCTTCGTGCTCGGGTTGGTGGAATGAAGTAATTTCACCTCTCAGCATCACTGTCTTCGAGGGAGGAAAGTAGTAGGACAAGAACTCCTTCTCCAATCATGCCCATGTGGTGATTGACCCGGGCTCTAGTGTTCTCAGCCATTCCAAAGCTTGCCCAGTTAGTGAGAATGGGAACAACTTTAATCTGACAGCATCTTGGGGAACCCCGTTCGTTCTTGCAGTGTCTGCACACATCAGGAAACGATCCAGATGATCATTCGGGCTCTCATGCACTTCTCCTCCAAACAATCCCGTCTGTTGAATCAAGTGAATTATGCCTGACTTGATTTCATAAGAGTTAGCTGAAATATTTAGGCTGACAATCCCAGCCAGGTGCTGGTGTCGGTGCGATGCCAAGATTTCACTCATCGAGCGAGTATCAGCTCTCGGTTCATTATTCTCATTGTTCCTGTTATTGTTGGGAATGTTGGTCTCAGGATCAGTCATCTTGATAGGCTCAGTGATCTCGTCTAGCTTGATAGTCCTGTTTTGCTTGCTCATGCGAAGAGTACGTTCAAGTTCAAGGTTAAGAGGGACACACGGTATTTCTGCTGATCGAGTATGCATATGCTGAAAAGAAAAGATAATAAAAAAATGAAAACGTTTTCCTTAAAGAAAGAGAGTATAACTATATCTAATATACAATTTCATCATACAGTTTTATTATACAATATCACATAAGTCTACATGAATACTTTAATTCGTTTTTGGCGAAACAAGTAATACAGATTTTTACATGACAACATGCCACATTCGTATGGCATATATATAAAAAATGTATAACCTAATTTATTCAACATGTGAACAAGTATATGATAATATATAAACAAGTATAGAGAATTTTACATATAAACAAGTATATGATATAGACAAAGGATATTCACAAACGAATGCCTAAACTAACAAATCAACCTTTGGTTCGATATTGCAGAAGAAATAAATCCCCGGCAATGGTGCCAAAAACTTGATGCGCCTCAGTTGAATGCTCAACTAAGACTCACTAAGGGATAAGTGTACCCTGTCGTTATCAAGTAATAAAATCTGGACAAGTCCAGGTATCGAATCCACAGGATTTATTCCTGCAAGTACCAAGCTACTCGGTCGGTGGTGTTATCTAGGCTTTGGGGGGTTTGAATTTGGTTTTGATTAAATTAACCTACTCCTAATTAAGTTACTTCTACTCCTATCTAAGTTATTATACCCTTACGTGATCTTTTACCAATGCCATTGCCCGAAGGGACATGATGTGATGCGATAATAATGAAAATAGATTATTTAGACAACGGATTTAAAACCTAATCTGAGTCACTTGTGTCCGAGGCGATTAACCCTACCTATCCTCCTGAGGTACCTAGTTCGTTACTCCCTTGTAAGGCCGAAACTAGCTCTAAGGCTCAGCAATTTAGGCTTAATCTTCTATAGGGTCGTCAATCCTATATGCACTGACTAGGTCAGATTCAGCTCGCAATATGTGCCAACTTAATATTGGGATTATCGAATGAGTTAAACCAATCAGACAAAGCGTAAGACAAAGATTTAAGTAATAAAACAATTGAACAAACAAAACTATAATATATATTAAAGATGAAAAGTATTGTCACGAAGATACAAAGAGCCTAGGATTCATAACATGTATCAGAGGCTAGACAGAACGTAAAAGAGAAGAAAAATCCCTTTCAGGGAACCTGTCTACCAATGCAGGCGTCTTTCTAGGACTTAAGGATGGAACTTGAGCAATCCTCGGTGAACGGAGCTTCGGAGGTGTCTTCAATGGAGGTTGAAGGAGATGGAGGAGGTGGAGAGGATTTCTCAAGGTGAAAGCTAGGGTTTTTACAAAGATAAAAGATATTTTACAATTGAAATTAGATCCCTATTTATAGTTGCGGTTTGAACCCTTATTTCGATCTAACTTGTTTCCTTTTGCAGGTGGGAAGACGTGGGGTCCGTCGTGGTGTCGTGGGGCCGAGAATCAGTCAAAAGACTGATTCCCGCAGGCCAGCTCGCCGAGCTGAGCTAGCAGTGCCAGCTCGGTGAGCTGGCCCCCTGAGGGTCAGCTCGTCGTTCTGACAGCGCTAGCTCATCGAGTTGGCCTACAGAATCCATTTCGACGAGCATAAACGCCTAGAATCGCCCCGTGCAACTACCGGATGTCCCGAAATGCGGTTTTCACCCGAACTCGTTCCTATTTTACCCTGCACACGCACGTAAACTCCAAATAATATTAGTTCCGAGGCTAAATTGACTCACCATTCGCTTGATTTGATTGAGAACTCCGTTTGGTGAATCAATTATCCACAAAAGATAATCGAAATTCAACGTACATGTTAATTTGGCCATATTTGCCTAGAAATGATCAGAAAATTAGTCTAAACCGCAAAAGTAAACAGAGCATGTACGAATTCTAACTAACACACGCAAATGCATATAAATGCGAGAATTGCTCGCTTATTATCTCAAAGAGGACTAAAAACCGTCCTAAAACTGTACCTAAAGATAGGTTTTTTTTACCCCTATCAGTACCTAAAAGCAACTAGTTCCATTGCAGGTAGGCCTGAGGTGTGCTAAGAAATTAATACTGTGGTATATTGACAGCGCATGCTCAAGGCATATGACTGGTGATGAAACTCGGTTCATCACACTTGTGCACAAACGAGGAGGAAGTATAAGTTTTAGAGACAACAAGAAAGGTAAAATAGTCGGGTCAGGAACCATATGTGGAAACCCAACTATTGAAAATGTCTCCCTAGTCAGAGGACTTGAGTATAACCTACTGAGTGTAGCTCAGCTGTGTGACAACGGTAGGAAGGTCATATTCAATTCCTCTGGATGTCAAATTATTGAGAGCAAAACTAATGTCTTAATCTTTAGTGCTCCACGAATTGATAATGTCTTTATGCTGAACTTAGATAGTTAATTAAATACACAGTTCAACAACATGCACATACAATAGTTTCGTACATTTAAATTTACGGGTTATCAAGCAACAGATTTATTAATTTAAAATTTAATAGTCTTTTTATTTATTTAAGGGCCCTGCTTATCCTAGTCTAATAATACTCAATAGTTGCGTGGTCATAATATCTATCATGGGCATACCCTATCGTAACAAATATCTGGTAGCCTAATAATATCCCACTAGGTACCCTATCGTAACAAACACCCGATGTCAATATTTCATGTAATCACAATATTCACTTTTGTCATTTCAATCGCAACCATTGAATATACTATTCTAGTTTAAGCTCTTATTCTCATATCTCTGACATTTTCTATAATCCAATATATATTTACCATATATATATATATATATATATATATATATATATATATATATATATATATTTCTCATTCTCATGTCATCATCGTCAATATCATTCTCAAATATTTTCCTACCAACATGATCATCATCAAAGTATCTTATATACATGTCAAACACATAGATCAAACTAATTAAACAATTTATATCAATTAGTCAATATAGCAACAAACGTATAATCAAAGGTACCGTATATTTAATTAACTACTCACCTTGAATATCCAAAGCACCTTTAATTGCCCAATGAACTCTTCTAGCCTATCATCTATTTAACTCTGATATCTAAAATAATTTAATGACATTAATGTAACAATTATGCATTCAAAACAAAGTAAGCCTAGAAGTCACCCAAAACAATTATTAGAATGATATTATATAAATATTGATTTTCGTTATATATGTATAAAGTTTTCTTTCCAGAAAACTTGTTTCAAATTCATTTCATATATATATATATATATATATATATATATATATATATATATATATATACCATGAATAGATTAGAATAAACATAATTATGGCACTATAAAAATTGGAGAGAGAAAACTCACCACTTTCTATGATTCTATATCTAACCATTTAATCAATTAAAGAATTAAAGATGGTTTGCTTAACATTTATTAACAATAATAAACAAAATAATAAAAATGGAAGATCATGGCATCTGTAAATAATTGGGATGAAAGTCGGCCGCCGAGAGGAAGAAAACAACCGAAAGCCTCTCTTTTTTAGTAAATATATATAAATGGAGTTGGTTATGGTTTTGGACAAAATAAGAATTTAAGATCTTATTAATTACAATTATTTATTATTTATATAATATTTTAGATACGTACATTCCCTAAAAGATAAAAATTATATATAATTTTAACAATTCATATTACCATTTCAATTACTTATTTTACAATCTAATATTTTTTTTAAAATATGATAATGCAAATAAAATATACCCATATAAATATAATAAATGTCTATATATGATTTTACGGGCGTTACAGATATGATTAAGCACAACACTGTTTTTTGTTGGTCCCGTGTAACGTGACAAGATTAGTTCCAATGGGGGGTTAGGAACTATTTAAAAAATTTCACGTAAGGCTGACTTATATTTTAAACTAAGACTTTTATTAAGTCTTTTAGCACAGCAATTTTGAGTAAGGTTAGAGGCAGATTTAGTCAACTGCTGACTAAAACTGTTTCTACCGTGAGTCAGGAGATAGCACTTAAGTCTATTCCTGAACTCAACTCTCAGATTTCTCAACTCAGCGTATGTTCGTTAATGTTTTACTAGGCAGTACTTAGCAAGAAATATATATAAAGGAGTAAAGGGTTAGAGATATGTTACTCGGCAGACTTATCCTGGTTCGGCCTCCTTGCCTACGTCTAGTCCCCGGAATCCTTCCGAGCTTTTTTAATCATCTACTGAGCTCTTTAAAGGTAGAGCACAAACCGTTTACAAATAGCTACTGAGTATACAAGAGTACATTCCTCTATTCTTCTACTCAATACTATAACTACTCCTGAGTGCTATAACCGAGCAACTCAGCTTCTCCTTTTTATTCTTCTAGAAATGATAAAGTGTTTGTTCTAACAAAAGCTAAGAACACTTTAGATGAATGAATCACTCTTGATTTTTACACAAAGATATGAATTGGTGTAAGAATTTGCTTTGCTTTTCAAGACAGAACTTCGAGTTGGTGTTTGGTCAGCGTTTCGACTTAATGAAGATCCGCATCGAATGAAGCATTTGAGAGACCTATTTATAGTGACATCTGATGCTCCAGTCATTTCGAATTTCGAAATAACCGTTGGAGGGAAACGGCTTCCTGTCGCTTTCACTCGGTCAGTGCTCAGTGTCTTCGGCCAATAAGAATCATGTATCTTCTGTCTTCGGTAGTGCTCAGTTGCTTTTCTTCAGGCTGGTCAGAATGTCTCCCCATTTTTGGCAAAGTCTTCCAGACAGCTTTCTGTGTCTTCTGAACTTTACCCAAAGTGGAAATACTTTGTCTCCAAGTTGTTCAAGTCAGCTGCTGACCTGACTTGGTTGTCTGCTGACTCAGCAGCTTCGGCATGAAGCTGTTGAGAGCCTTCTTCTCGATTGTTCTTCTTACTGGGCTGAGCGCATTCTGCTGGGCCGTAAAGGCAGGGATCTGTTGACTGGGCTTTGACCTTCTCTTGTGGGCTTTTGGGCCTTAATATTTTAATGTCTTTAAATCCTTATTATTCAATTTAACTCAACATTGAACAAACACATTAGTATGAATAAATCAAAGCATTTAAACTTAATGTGTTGGAATATTTTTATCATGGAAATTAACTGTAATTTAAATAATTTTGTCAAATCAAAATCATGTGGAAATGTGTTTCAACAAACTCTCCCATTTTGATGTTGGCAAAAATATTCAATTAGGAACTCAGTGTTGAGCTCCCCCATGATGGTTGACCATTTCTTAACTTCTGAGAAACTCCCCCATAAGGGTTGGATCACTGACTTAACTTTACTCTAAACATTTCAAGGTTTAATTGAGTAAGTCTAAGATCAAGGTCAGAAGTGGGTCAGTACTTAGAACATCTTTACTTTACTAAGTTTTGACATATGTTGAATGGAAGTTGAAGTTCAATTATCAGAGTAGAAGTGAAGTCTGCAAGTCAGTGGATGTTGAGTAGTGTTACTCAGTGGCCAAACACTTGTATAATTTTATGTTCATAAGTTTGTTCAATTGATTTTAAGATGATAGACATTGAGAGTTAGGTCAGCAAGAGTTCAACATATCAGATAAATAAAGACAGTGAAGTAAATTAACTCAAGGTATGTTGAATAGATAGATTCTTATAAAGGATAGAGCAACATGAGGAACACATCAGCAATCTAACTATTAATCACAATATCAAGTAAAGAACATGTTTGGATTTCCTAGGTTGCTGACTAGGCTGTAGGGTTCCTTGTTGCGTTTGAGAGTTGGGGGCAGCAGAAAAAGATGTTTGATGTTGCGATTGAGTTCCTTCTTCAGTCTGCGCAGTTTTATCTTTCCCCCCCTTTTTGCCAGCATCAGTAGGCTGAGGGGCTGAGGCATAAAATTGCCCTGTTTGGACAGCATGAGTGAGTCTGGATACGTACTGTTGAAGCTGACTCGTACTGTCCTTAAGACCATTGAAGACTTTCAGCCCAGTTTCCATAGTTGCCACTGGGAGTTTGGTAGTGGCACTAATTGTGCTACGGATGAACTCAATGGCCTTATCAAGCCAATTGACAATGTCAGTCAGGCATAGGATTGATGATGCATCTTTAGCAAGGAAGTGTCATATGTGTGGCGCTGAGAAGTCTGATGCTTGACATGTTCATATGTTGACTTGGCATATCAGAAGATGTCGTTGGTCTTGGCCTGGTCAGTTTCCATCTCTTCTTTAATTAAGTTAAGTAATCGCACAGCCTCGACGATCTGTTCTATGGTGCACTAGGAAGAGGAAGAGACAAGGTCTTGAGCTTGAGTCAGCTAGTGCTCAACTGGTGGAAATGCTGATGAGCTTGAGCAGAAGTGGCAACCGTTGAGTTCACTGCTGCAATGGCATTCAGTTTTCCTTCAATTGAGTCCATATGATTAATCACAAGCAGGTGAAGGTTAGCCATTCTCTCAACAAAGTCCTTCTTAGGCTGCTGAGAGACCAGTGCGGTCAGGACGTTCATCAGCTCCTTAAGACCTTTGATTTCGGTCAGAAGTTGCATGATGTTCGTTAGTGAAGTTGGCTCCACAGTTGAGGATTCAGCAGCATTTGTTTGAGACTGAGTGATATCGTTGAGTAGGGCATTAGCAGTGATAAGTATCCTTCGTCCTGATTCAGTTACATCTAAAAATCGCAAAGGATCAATTTCATCTACTCTCAACAGAGTCTCTGGAGTTTGATCCTTGTCAGCAGTAGATTGGGAAACTGGAGGGTGCTGGACAGGATTTTGTGTTTGAGGTTGTGCTTGCTGAGAGTTAGAGATGTTGGCAGCGGCAGCAACAACATTTGAGACGTCAGCAGCAGCTGAGTTATTTGTGAACTGCTCAGTGTGTGAAGTTGGTTGAGCAGCTGCATTAGTTACCTGTTCAGTGGCAGCCTGGAGTTGAGCAGAAGCTTGGACTTGTTCCTGCTCAAGGTTAACCTGTTGCTGAACAGGTGTCTCTTCATTTCTATGCTGGGAGAGTTCAACAGCAGAAGCATTAATCACTTGCTCAGTAGGGGTCTCTTTTGGAGCAGCGGTGTCGACAGATTGTTTGCCCAAATTGGGTTCAGTTGAGGCATGTTCCTGTGAGCCAGAAATAGAGGCTTGTTTTTCTTGCACTTCCTGTTGAGGTTGAGTTGATGGAGGATTTGTGCAGAAGATGAATTCAAGGTCATTGGGGGGTCAATGGCTATGATGAGGAGGAGAGTCATCATCAAGTGAAAGCACTTCAGGCTTCTTTGCCTTTCTTTTGGTTCTCTTGTCCGTGCCATCCCTATGACTGCGCTTGATAAATTGATCAGTAGGAGTTGGTTCAGTGGCAGGAAGAGAGGAGTCCAGTTGAATATGTTCAACAATTTGAAGTTCCTCCTCAACGACTGGCTCATCTTCTTGGATGGGAGTCTGATCTTCTTCGTCATCAGCTTGCACCCCAACAGCTGAGTATTCCTGCTCAATAGCTCGTATTCCCTAATCTTTAATTTTCTCCTCAGTAGTGATTGGGTTTTCAGTTTGTGCAGTGGTGGAGGGAATAGAGGAGGCAGCTGGATTTTGTTGTTGATCAGTAGAGGCAGAGACTCCTCGAGCCTGAAGGAAGAAGGCATTCTTAGGGACTGTAAAATCCAGAGGTGTTGGCTCTTGAATTTTGACCCTGAAGATGGTCTTCTTTATGAGTGACTGTTCATCTGCTTCATCATCATCAACAGATTCAGAGGCCGATCTCTTCTGTGGCTGCTCAGTGGGTTTTGGCTTAGGCTGAGTAGAAGAGACCCTGATCTTCTTTCCTACTGGCTTGGGAGACTTGGCTATTGACGTTGTATGTTCAACAGCCTTTCGCTTTTTCCCTTTGCTGGGTTGGTCAGACTCTTGTTGGTCAGCTTCAGCATTTTGGGCAGCCTTACCCTTTTTGTTCTTTGGCTTCAGCGGCTGACTGTGTGTTAGCCCGTTCAAAATCACCGAAGTGATTTCAGTCCCCACTTCCCTTGTTTCCTTTGCAAAGCTGACCTTATGGTCCTTGAGGATTGTAGTAATTAGGGATCCCATCCTGAGTAATCCATGGCTCCTCTGAAATACACCGATCAAAAAGACGGTCATGTTCATCGGCTTCTTCTCCAACATATGCCAGATGAAGCATTGTTCGAAATTGGATGTTGATGAGGTGGAGTTGACCTTTGGGAAGAGATAGTTGGTCAGTATGTAACGAGCTTGACGTTGGGGATGACCAAGAGAAGTTGTTGATAATTCACCAACGAAACCTTCTGGCTTGCAGTAGGTTGTATCATAATCGATGTACATCACATCGTTGACTCTCCTCATCTTTGTCCCCTTTTTCTTCAGCTCCAACAGAGTGGCAAGGTACAATGGGTTGATGATGATCTTGGTGCCTTTTACGTAGGTCACCATATAATCCATATCGTCATCAGCAACAGTCAAGTTTTGATAAAACTCAGTGACGAGCCTCAGATAGGTCAGCTCGGGTAAGGAAAACAGTTTTACCCATCCATTTCCAGCAATCCACTCATAGAAGGGTTGCTCAGTTTCAACGAAGTCCTTTGAGAACCACCTAGAGATGTTGATCTTAGGGTTCTCAAGATTTTTGTAGGCAACAGTAAAGGTCCTTTCCCTAGGCTCCTTGTTCTTCTTCTTTTTCTTTTTGGGCGTAGAAGACTCAGCGCGAGGATTTTGCCCCAGTATACTGACCTCAGTCATGGGTTGGTCGTGCTGACCATGAGCAGGTCTATCTTTGTCTTCAGAAGAGGTGTCACTGACCTTCTCCTGTTGGCTTCCCTCAAGCGAAAAGGGGTTTATTTCTGAGTCCTTGTCTTCATAGGTTTGAGTGTTTTCGGAAGAGTTCTGAGAATCTATAGACATCGTGTTCTTGGGTGTTCTTGAGAAATCGCAGAAGTATTTGAAGTTCGAGAGAGAGAGAGAGATTAGTGCGAATTATCAAGCGTAGAAGGTAAATAGTGAAAAACTTTCACTATTTATAGCCGAAGAGGAGTGATTTGATAGGTCAGGGAAACGGTGGGAATTCGAACCATTCATCGGCAGTTATTACTGACATTAATGACAGATTACGGTGCATGGTTTTCTAATGATGATGCTTACATCATCCTAGTCACTACTTAAATACGCGTGCAAACCCTAATTGTGCAAATTGCTTTACTCAGCAATTAGTTACTCAGCATGCAAGACATTCTTTATAGCTCAGCATATTAAAGTGATAACATTGAGATATTATCCTGAGGACCAAAAGGGATATTCACCTCAAAGTACGCTGCGTAGTGGTCTCCTAAAGGAAGCTGGTTGGCGGATCTCCCCAGATCAGCTCAGAGAGATCCGCTGGCGGACCTATGGGGCGAATCTCTCCCTTCGCCTCTATAACGGCTGGCCGCTGACTCTGCCATAAAAGATCATTAATAAGTTATTAATTAGCTAATCCGCCAGGTTCAGAATAACCCGTAACTGCCATTAATGAGGCATTAACGGAGACTTTCTAGTTACCTGAAGGTTACAACTTCCCAGCTATATATAGCTTGATCCCCTAGGTTATCAAGGTACACACACATTCTCACCATTCTTGTCAATTCTGTTGGTTTCCTTGATCCATCTTACTGACTTTAGCATCGGAGTGTCCCCGGCCGATCCCAACGGCACCTCACAGGGAAGTGCTCCGATCAAGGATTTTTCCTCAAGTTAACATTGGTGCGGTGAGCGTGGAATCCTTAATCAAACAAAGGGTTTTTTCGTTCACGCTGAAAACGCAATGACCAACGGAGGTGAAAATCCCTCCTCAGGGATTGAAGCACCGTTAGTTACACCATCTAGTTCTGGTCGCACCGATACAACCGCTCCAATAACGCATGTCGACAATAACATGCCTACCGCTGCTTTTATCAATATGTGTGCATAAGATATCGAGGCGCGATATGGACTTGAGATAGGAAATCGCCTTCGAACATACATGACTCTTCCTCCACGTTGGAGTATGACGTCTACTTCAACCGTTTCTTCTTTGCCTTTGTTAAGCTTTGGCCTTGGACCAGGTGCCCATAGCTCCTCGTTCCTTCAAGCTCACAACACAGATTCCATGTTAACTGCCACGATATCAGGTGGCGAGCGACCAATTAATCGGGAGTTATTCCCTGGTGAAGGAAGTCAAAGAAATGATACAACCCTTCCTGGCGGATCTGGGGGTCCAGGGTTGAATCTTGGTGGGTCCGATATACCTAGGCGTAGAAGCATAGAAAAGAGAAGGATAAGCGGATAAGGTCACCTTCGCCCCGACGAGCAAGATCCTCCCGTCGTGGCAGATTGCCCCCATCTACTGGTCGTAGGCGAAGTAAAAGGCCAGAAAAGGCATCCCATGCAAGTGGACCACCACCGCCGCCGCCTTCAGGAACTGTTGGACACATCACGTCAGGAGGCCAGGGGGGAGGAAGCGGTCCGACTCCCCCAGGTGGAGGAAATGGAGGGAGAGGTGGTGGTGGAGGAGGAGGCGGAGGAGGAAGTGGACGCGGTAATGAAGGAAGACGTTCGCCATCAGATCCATCGTCTGATTCAAGTTCTTCTTCTTCTTCTTCTCCAAGCAGATCGCCACGAAGAGGTCGTCCCAGGGCGGATCCGGAAAATTTTGATGATAGGGTAAGGGCCCTGGTGCTCCATATGAATGAAGAAAATGCCAGGCACAACCCGTTCGCCAATAGAGATTCGCCTTTTGCAGCTTGGATTGAGGCGGAGGAGACGGAAAGAGCTTTTAAGATTCCCAATCTCGCAATATACACAGGCAAAGATAATCCAGAAGCTCACGTTCGAAAGTATCGAATACTGGCCAGGCTCAACCGAGCCACCGAGCCCGTGCTCTACAAAATGTTTGTCACCACGCTGGGGGGCCCAGCCTATTTGTGGTTTCAATCTCTACCTCCGGGCTCGATAAACAGCTTCGATCAATTGAGCAGGGAATTTTGTGCTAAATTCGCCGGTTGTATTCCTGCAGTGGTGAAATCTGGAAAGCTTTTTGAGTTAAAGCAGAAAGCGAATGAACCCCTTCGGGAGTATGTGGACACTTTCAACCAATTGTGCATACAAATCATTGATGTGGTTATCTCCGTAGCTGTGGAATGTTTCGTAAGAAACACTACCTGCAAGAGTTTGCAGGAAGATCTCATCCGAAAGAAACCCACCAGCATGGCGGAGCTGATGGAGCGTTGTAAAGATTTTATAGAGGTGGACGACATTCGTCGAGGTTCACCATCATCGCCAAAAAGAGACAGGGGCGAATCTTGTCTTCGAGACCGGGACAAAGACAAGCGTCAGGATCCTTCCTCCCGAAGCAAGCGAAGAGATTCTAGGAATAAATCAACGTTTGTCACCTCCTTTACACCTCTCAATGCTTCTAAGAGTGAAGGTCTTATGTGGATCGAGAACAGCCAACACAAGCGGAGCATTTCATACCCCGAACCAAAGGGGGGGGGGGAAGTATACCAATAATGGTAAAAACCCTAAAAACTATTGTAAATACCACAGAAAAAATGGCCACGACACTGATGCATGCTGGGAATTAGCTCGAGAAATTGAGCGTCTCATAGAAAGGGGCAAATTGGATCGTTTCATCCAAACGGAAGGCAAAAGAGGAGAAGGTGACAGACCCAAGGAGGACCCAAAGAAGAAAGGAAAGGGTACCATCAATGTCATAGCAGGCGGACCTGGGTAAAAGCCAACGTTGAAAAAGGCAAGGACTACTGCCCTTGACAGGACGTCATTAAATCGCCCCTTTTCAGATGCAGGTCCTGAGATATCCCCCCATGCAGATGCTCTGGTCGTCACTATGATGGTTGAAGGCTGGGAGATGAAAAGGGTAATGATTGATACTGGAAGTTCATGCAATGTCATTACCCAAGGAGCTTTCGCCAAACTCAGGATTGATCCTGTTCAAGTAGAGCCAACCGTGGTCGATATCTTGGGAGTAACGGGACATACTATTCAAATAAAAGGCCATGTTACTTTGGACTGTGAGCTTACAGACGATGATCAAGTTTGGAGGGGAGATTTAGAGTTTTCGGTCTTGGATGGTCAGTTAGCTTACAATATCATCCTCGGACGACCTTTTATCTCTGAAGTTGCAGCTCTTATCTCCATTCGCCACTTAACACTTTACATTCCCACGGCCAAGGGAGGTGTGATGATCAGAGCCAAAAGGTGGCCCAAGAGACGTATTCGGCATTATTAATGATTCGCCCCCAATCTAAGGAGGAAGATGAAGAGGAGCGTGTCACAATGGCCTTGGGCGAGACCGAAATGTACCTTATGGCAGATGGAAAGCAGGTGCGAATGGCTAAGGGGCTCAAGGGCGAGATTAAAGATGCAATCACCAAAGTGCTCTATGAGGCGGAGGATGTCTTTGCATGGAAAGATGAAATTCTCCCCGGAATCAGTCCAGACGTAATCACTCACAAACTCAACATTGATAAGGATGCAGTTCCTGTGGCTCAGAAACAGAGAAATCATGGCCCGGAAAGGCAGAAGGTGATTGAGGAAGAGATCGCCAAGCTCTAGAGGGCGGATGCCATCGAGGAAGTACTTTACACTCAGTGGTTGGCGAACGTCGTGTTGGTGAAAAAAGCTGGCGGATCTTACCGTATGTGCATTGACTTTACAGATCTCAATAAAGCTTGCCCCAAGGACAACTATCCTTTGCCATGTATTGACATGCTTGTAGATGGAACCGCCGGACACGCAATGTATTCCTTTACTGATGTGAAGTCAAGTTATCATCAGATCCCTATGGAGCCCTCAGATAGAGTCAAGACCTCGTTCGTAACACACCAAGCCACTTATTGTTTCAAAGTTATGCCCTTCGGGCTTAAGAACGCAGGTGCAACTTATCAGAGGATGATGAACAAGATATTTGCAGATAGTAAAAGGGGTAATTATTCTGTCTATGTAGATGATATGATCATCAAAAGTACGACCGTAGAAAAGCATGCATATGATATAAAGGAGGTACTGGACGTACTCCGACGCCACAACATTAAGTTAAACCCAGAGAAGTGCACTTTCGGGGCAACCTATGGAAAATTCTTAGGGTTCATGATCAGCGAAAAAGGAGTTAGCCCAAATCCTGACAAAGTTAAGGCAGTCCTGGAAATGCAAGCGCCACGGAATATCAGAGAGGTACAACGCCTTAACGGGCGTATCATAGCCTTGGGCAGGTTTATCTCTTGTTTAGCTCGTAGATGCCAGCCCTTTTACGAAGTCATCAAGAAACAAAAAGCATTCGAGTGGAATGAGGATTGTGAAAGAGCCTTTGAAGGAATCAAGCAGTTCCTCACAGAGCCACCCATGATGAGTCGACCTTTGAAGGGAGAAGATCTCTACATGTATGTATCGGTCACGGACAAAGCCGTATGCACGGTCATAATACGAGAAGAGGATGGCCAGCAGTTTCCGATTTATTACGTGAGCAAGGTTTTGAAAGACGCCGAAACCAGGTATTCAAAACTTGATAAAATGGCACTGGCTGTTGTAACCACGACAATCCGCCTTAGGCCATATTTTCAGGCGCATACTGTAGTGGTTCGAACAAATATACCAATGAGAAAGGTGTTGCAGAAACCAGACACTTCGGGAAGGTTGATGGAGTGGGCAATTTGCCTTGGCGAATTCGATGTGAGGTATGAAAGCAGGCCAGCCTTAAAGAGTCAGGTCTTGGCGGACTTCGTGAATGAATTCACTAACGAAGGGATAGATCATCCCAAGCCTCCGATAGAGGAATGGTCAATGTACACCGATGGAGCCTCCTCGGCGGATGAAGCGGGTGCAGGCGTTGTGATCAAAGGTCCCCAATACATAAAATTACGATGCGCAGCAAAATTAAATTTCCATGCCACTAATAATGCTGCCGAATATGAAGCTCTGATATTAGGATTACGCCTACTCCAAGAAATCACCCCGGAGCGGATCGTAATCTATAGCGACTCTAAACTAATGGTCAACCAAGTAATCAAGAATTACGAGGTGAAAGACGAGGTTCTGGCCAAATACGTAGCGGAAGTCAAAAAGTTGCTGGATCACCTTGAAGCTAAGGAAACTAAATGGGAGCTGATTCATGTACCAAGGGAGTCCAACACAGAGGCTGATCATTTGGCCAAAATGGCCTCTTGTGAAGAAAACTGGACAGATCTGGATTGTCCCTTCGAAGTTAAAATAGCTCCAGCATTTGCCTCAAAGGAGGTATCCCTACTCACAACGGCAGAAGATGATTGGAGATCGGTCATTCGCCAATATCTGTTAAATGGAACCTTACCTGAAGACAAGGAAGAGGCACGGCGGATAGTCAGGAGAGCAGCTTATTTCTCCTTGATCAATGACGGCCTTTACAGAAAGTCCTTTAGTCATCCTTGGTTGAAATGCATTCTACCGGAAGAAGGGCAACAGATCCTCAAAGAGCTACATGAGGGATCATGTGGGGCACATGAAGCATCCTGAACAGATTCGCCTCCGTTTATTATCCCCAGTCCAATGGAATGATCGAAGTAACCAATCGAACGATTGTGAAAGGGATAAAAAAGAGATTGGGAGAGCATGATAAGAAGTGGGTGGATCAACTAACAAGTGTTTTATGGGCTTATCGCACCACCCCAAGGACGGCTACAGGGGAAACACCGTTCGCCCTTTCTCATGGCGTTGAAGCCGTTATTCTAGTCGAAATACAGGTCCCCAGTGACCGAGTGGCCTTTTATTATGAAGAGGATAATGGCAAACGACTAAGGGAGCACCTAGATCAGATTGAAGATCGCAGGGATCAATCCTATGTACATATGGCAGCATACAAACAGCGGATTGCAGCTTACCATGATAAAAATGCCAAACTTGTGGATCTAAATGTGGGAGATCTCGTGCTCCGTAAAGCTGATAAAGTCCAATCTCGAGAAGGCAAGGGCAAGCTAGGACTTAACTGGACGGGTCCATATCAGATAGTGGACAAGATTGGACCAGCCACGTTTAAAATACAGGACATGGAGGGTAATACACTACCACGCACGTGGAACCTCCAAAATCTCCGCAAATACTTTGTCAGAAAATGAAGTGTGTACACGGTCTTGAGTACTCTTTTTCCTTTAATAAGCTTTTTCCCATGTGGTTTTTCTTATTAAAGGTTTTAACGAGGCTCACTTATAAGACCTACTTGCTGTAATAAGGTTTCTCCCATTAATAAACATCATTTGTTCTATTATCTATGTTCTTTTTATTGTTTACTGCAGCAATATCAATATTCCAGTCTTAAAAAGAGGGGGGGGGCATCCAATGCTCTCCACATTTGCGATGTATCGCTATCTTAGAGATACGTCCTCGATGCCCTTAAAAACATAAGAAGATCAATCTTATGGGCGGATCCGCCTCTAGGCGGATCCCAATCTCCAATAGAGTTAAAACGATCCTTGGACGCAAGGTCTTTACACTCTCTTATCCTTCCCAGAAAGGAATTCACAAGTCCTACGGGCGGATCATTTCACCTCAAAGATAGGTAGCAAATCGATCCCCTGGGCAGCTTTACTTCCTCTAGAAGGAATAGAACAGCTTTGAAACCTTCACAAAGGTTCATACAATGGAGTATGGCTGGCCACCTACTCCAAATCCTAGGTGTCTATATATTTCCTTACGCAAACGTAAAGGCAAAATAACATAGTTTCCATAAAGGATCAAAACAAATTGTACTTAGAAATGTTTTTACAATATCCCAAATAAAAGCAAGCTAAACAACAATAGGAGCATCCTCCTTCGCGCTTTCTTCGCCCACAGTGCTTGCTTGGGGATCCTCCTTCTCCACATTCGCAGATACGCCATCAGGAGATATCTCCTTATTCGCCAAAGATGCGGGACCAAGTGGAAGAGCCCGGTCAGGAATTGGTTCTGCATCCGCTTTAAGGGGCACTTCATCAAGCTCATCCACCAAGACTGTAGTAGAGGGTTTGGTTTCCTCCATAGGTCCCTTCATCCATCTCCGAACGTAATCACGGAGGTACTCCTTAGCGTCTAGCATTTTATTGAACTTCGCCACATCTTCCAGTTCAGGGACGGCGAATTGCGGATCTGTGAAGTTAATCTCAGGATGCGCCAAGGAGAAGTACGCCATAAGCATCTCGCCGTAATAAAAAGCTTGCACACCCGCCGTGTATTCAGCTTCTCCAAGGGCGTCTTCGTGGCTCTTGGCATCAAATGCAATCTTTGCCTTTAGACTCTTAATCTCCTCATCCCTGAGAACTAAGGCGGCTGTGGCAGAAGCAAGGTTTGCATTCGCAGAAGCAAGACCTGCATTAATAGAAGCGATAGTGGAATTAGCTTCCACTATCTCTTTCTCCAACCTCTCAATAGTTGCCTTATCTGCCACATTCTGAAGGAGCTCATTTTCCATGGTGCGAAGGCGAGCATACAACTGTCAAAACAAACGATTCAATCAAAAAGCAAAAGGACTAAGGAACTAATACTTTCTACATCTTTTCTAAAAGAAACTCACCGAAAGGAGCTCCGTCTTCCCCTTTTGAGCATGAATTGAACCAGGAATCTGGTCATAGTTCCTCTGCACTTCGCCCACTTGACCCAAGGCCTCATCCAGATCATTTAGGATGGATTCCTTCTCGAAAGAGCCTTGGGCTCCCAATTTGGCGGACCAGTATCCACCAATATCAGGCTTCACCGACTACACAAACATAAAAGAGTCATACTCCGGTCCGAAACTTGATGAACGAAAGGAAATCAAAAGATAGACTACTTGTGCAATCTCCTCAGCAGGTTTGGCAGACCTCATGGCGTCCGCCATAAGCTTAAGGCCCCCAGTGGTGTTGGGCTTCCTCCTCTTTAGTGGCGGATCAACCACCTTCTCTGCGGGACGTTTACCCGTATCAGCTTGAGGATTCACCGCTTGACCTTTCTTGCGTGCTTCAGCCTCCAAAACTTCCTGCGTGTCTCTGCAAGAGCGTGATTGGCCTTAGATACACCCCTGCCAAAGAAAACATTAAAGTAATCAAAGTTCACGAAGAAATGAAGGGTACCTTGGTCAAATTGCGCAATCTTTGAGTAAATAAATTTATCCTTTTCCCGGCGAATCAATGGGATATCACTCATCATGAAAGCTAAGGCATCTGCATAAGTCCATGCATCCGCCTTAATCTGCTTCATGAGCTCCGCCACCTTCTCATCACTGTTCGTTAAAATTCGCATGTCACCCATCATATGTAGCGGCCTGGGATTCCAAACTGAAGGAAAGCCCAATGGTTCGCCATCCTTTATCTTCACGTAGAAGAATTTCTCATCCCAGCAATGAACATTAGACATTTTTTCGCTAAAAGGCGAATAAGCTCCAAACTTGGCGAACGTGAGATAGGATTCGGACTTCCTTTTTTAGGGTTTATGAAAAGCTCTAAAGATACGGCCCGTGTATACAACTCCTAAATTCGAGGCAAGGTAGCAGTCTAAAGCAATGTCCAACCAGCAGTTAGGATGTAGTTGGCTGACTGTGATGTCAAAGTAAAAGAGGATGTCCGCCATCATCTTTGGAAGAGGAAGTCGGAACCCTCTCTCGACATGACTACTATACATTGTGAGGAAGCCGCTAGGCGGACAGGAAGGACGTTGATGAGATGCGGCGAGCTGGGTCTCATAATTTTTGATCCAGGGAAAGCGATCCGCCAGATTCACTAGATCCGCGGCATTCATGCGAGACGGAGTGGACTCCGCTCGGGGATTCTTTTTCTTGGGAGGTATCGAAGAAGAGGCCATTGATCCCCGGAGCCACCTAGGGTCACCGGCCGGAGCAGCACCGGAGGTAAAAGTAAAAAGAGAGGAATTCCTAGTGGAATGAGTCTGGTAGTGATTACGCGCCGAGTTATCAAACTCAGCTAAATCGGAATTAACCGTGTCCTCGGAAGAATGGGAGTTCTCCGACGACGAGGTAGTCCAGCTAAAATCTACTTCAATTTCAGGAGGAGGAGAGGAATTAAAAAGTTCCGAAGTTGATCTAGAAGATGAAGACGAACTTCTAAACATCCAGGAAAAGTTAAACGAAAAGAAAATAAACTTACATGAGAAATCGGAAGCTTGGTGCAAAACCCAGAGGAAATCCCAGAAAAGCTTTGAGCGCAGGAGAAAAATGGGGAAATGAGGAGGAAAGAGAAAGCGTAAGAAGAAGAAAGAAGTGTTCTTCCTCCTGGGACAGTGTGTCCACTACACGTGTCAATCATCCAATGGCACGGAACAATGTGCTCATTAATGCAAGTGTCTATGACGGCGCGCGGAAGTTCAAAAGCCCTAAAGGACTTTAAGGACATTTTGGGGGGGCTTCTGATAACATTGAGATATTATCCTGAGGACCAAAAGGGATATTCACCTCAAAGTACGCCGCGTAGTGGTCTCCTAAAGGAAGCTGGTTGGCGGATCTCCCCAGATCAGCTCAGAGAGATCCGCTGGCGGACCTATGGGGCGAATCTCTCCCTTCGCCTCTATAACGGCTGGCCGCTGACTCGGCCACAAAAGATCATTAATGAGTTATTAATTAGCTAATCCGCCAGGTTCAGAATAACCCGTAACCGCCATTAATGAGGCATTAATGGAGACTTTCTAGTTACCTGAAGGTTACAACTTCCCAGCTATATATAGCCTGATCCCCTAGGTTATCAAGGTACACACACATTCTCACCATTCTTGTCAATTCCGTTGGTTTCCTTGATCCATCTTACTAACTTTAGCATCGGAGTGTCCCCGGCCGATCCCAACGGCACCTCACAGGGAAGTGCTCCGATCAAGGATTTTTCCTCAAGTTAACATAAAGTCACTCAGCATGCAATTTTACTCAGCAGGTAGTAATCACTCATCATAGTTTTATACTTGGAATTTATTGAAGAGGATTAAACATACCGATGGCTTCTCTCAGTATGCTGAACTGCTCACGAGCTAGTGGCTTAGTGAAGATATCAGCAAGCTGCTCATCTGTTGGGACATAGGTCAGCTTGATCTCACCCTTGAGTACATGATCTCTGATGAAGTGATGACTTATGCTGACATGCTTCATCCTGCTATGCTGGATTGGATTCTTTGATAGGTCAATGGTACTTTTGTTGTCACATTTGACTTCAATTGTTTCCGTTTTAACTCCATAATCATCCAGCTGTTGCTTGATCCAAATGACTTGGGCAACACAGCTTCCATCAGCAATGTACTCAGCTTTAGTGGTTGACAGGGCTACTGACGACTGCTTCTTGCTGAACCAAGACACAAGGCTGCTCCCTAGAAAATGACATCCTCCTGAGGTGCTTTTTCGTTCAAGTTTGTCTTGTCCATAGTCAGCATCAGTGTATCCAATGAGTGAACTCATCAGTGTTAGGATACCATAGACCTGCATTTACTGAGCCTGATAGATATCTAAGAATTCTCTTAACAGCTATATAGTGAGAATCTTTAGGGTTAGCTTGATAACTTGCACAGTAGCATACTGAGAACTGAATATCTGGCCTACTTGTTGTTAGATAAAGTAGAGAGCCAATCATACCTCGGTACAATTTACTGTCTACTGACTTACCATTTTCGTCAGCGGAGAGGACAGTATCAGTGCCCATTGGTGTAGATATTGACTTACAATTTTCCATTTTGTACTTCTTCAATATCTCCTTGGCATACTTAGTTTGACTGATGAAGATGTCATTCTTGCCTTGTTTGATTTGAAGTCTAAGGAAGAAGTTGAATTCTCCCATCATTGACATTTCAAACTCAGTCTGCATCTGCTTACTAAATTCCTTGCACATAGACTCATTAGTAGCACCAAATATGATGTCATCAACATAGATTTGTGCCAGCAGGGTATCTTTACCCTTTTTCTTAATGAATAAGGTTGTATCAGCTTTTCCTCTGACATAATTTCTATGTCAGCAGGAAACTGGTCAGTCTTTCATACCAAGCACGTGGTTCTTGCTTCAGACCATACAGAGTCTTTTTGAGCTTATAAACGTGGGTTGGGAATTTAAGATCCTCACACCCTGGAGGTTGATTAACAAAGATCTCCTCATTTATAACTCCATTTAGAAATGCACTTTTGACATCCATTTGAAATAATTTGAAGTTCATAAAACTAGCATACGCACATAGTATTCTAATAGCTTCTAGCCTTGCCATTAGGGCAAAGGTCTCACCATAGTCAATACCTTCCTGCTGACTGTAGCCTTGAGCTACAAGTCTTGCTTTGTTTCTGACTACGTTCCCTTGTTCATCCAGCTTGTTGCGGAAGACCCATTTTGTTCCTATGGTCTTCTGGCTTCTTGGATTTGGCACTAAGTCCCATACTTCATTCCTTCTGAATTGGTCAAGCTCCTCTTGCATTGCACCCATCCAGAACTCATCGTTCTCAGCTTCTGAAAAGTTCTTCGGAAGGCTACGTTGCTGAGGTACCTCTTGAGTTGACTTCTTGTCATGAGGTTTTTGTCAGCAGCATCAAGAATGTTGCTTTCAGAATGTCCTCTTGGGATTCTGACTTCTCTTGGTAGTGTAATGTCTTCAGTAGCTTGTGTTTCAACAATCTCTTCAGGTATACATTGGTCAGTGAAAACAGTTTGAGTTTCGTTTTTACCTTTGGTCAGCCCTTGAGGGAGTGACTCAGTGGCTGCACTTTGGTCAGCAGGTGCTGAGCTCGGATCATCCTCAGTTGGTTGATTGACCTTCTCTGCATGGTTAATTTCATCGAATTCAATATGTACAGACTCTTCTAAGACCCGAGTTCGTTTGTTGAAAATTCTATATGCTTTGTTGTTTATTGAATAGCCTAAAAAGATAGCTTCATCAGCTTTTGAATCAAACTTAGCAAGGTTGTCCTTAGTATTTAGAATAAAACATTTACAACCAAAGGCACGAAAAATAACCAATGTTGGGTTTTCGTCCTTTCCAAAGTTCATAGGGGGTTTTCCTCAGTATAGGTCTGACTAGAGCCCTATTGAGTATATAACATGATGTGTTAACAGCTTCTCCCCAAAAGTACTTTGGAAGCATATTCTCACTCAGCATTGTCCTGGCCATTTCAACCAGAGTCATGTTCTTCCTCTCAACTACCCCATTCTGTTGAGGAGTTCTAGGAGCAGAAACGTTATGGTCAATGTCGCTGGCCCAAAATTCATCAAACAACTGATTCTTGAATTCTCCACCATTATCACTTCGAATGTGAGCTAATTTTAGGTATTTATCATTTTCAAGTTTTCTAACCAGTGTTGAAAACATCTCAAAAGTTCCATCCTTGCTACTTAGCAAGATGACCCAAGTGTACCTAGAAAAGTCATCTACAATGACTAAGGAAAATCTCCTACCACCCAAGCTCAGCGGCTGGACTGGTCCGAAGAGATCCAAGTGTAGCAACTCTAATGGACGCTTGGTTGAGACTATATTTTTACTTTGAAAAGATTTCTTAGTTTGTTTTCCATACTGACAAGCATTGCATAATTGATCATTTTCAAACTTAAGTTTGGACAGTCCCTCAACTAATTGCTTTCTTGCTAATTTGGCCAGGAGGTCCATGCTTACATGACCAAGTCTCTTGTGCCATAGCCAGGAATTTTCTTCCTTTGACACTAAGCATATATTCTTTGAAAACTTCTTTTCCAAATTCAGCATAAAGACATTGTCAACACGGGGGGCAGTTAAAATCAATTTATTTGTTTTGCCCTCGAGTATTTTACATCCAGTGGCATCAAATATAACTTTCCTACCACTGTCACACAGCTGAGCCACGCTCAGTAGGTTATATTTAAGTCCACTGACTAGGGAGACTGACTCAATAGTAGGATTACCACCAACGGTTCCTGACCCTACTATCTTACCCTTTTTGTTGTCTCCAAAACTTACACTTCCTCCTCGTTTATGCACAAGTGTGATGAACTGAGTTTCATCACCAGTCATATGCCTCGAGCATGCGTTGTCAATGTACCACAACTTTGACTTCTCAGCACACCTCAGGCCTACCTGCAATATAACTAGTTGTCTTTAGGTACCCAAGTCTTTTTGGGTCCTCGTTTGTTAGGCTCAGCAGGTGATACATCATATTTAATTTTATGTCGGCACACCTTGGTAGTGTGGTCATTCTTCCCACAGAAGTCACACTAGACCTTCCGTTGGGGATACTTTACTTGCTGGTCAGCATCCGGGTGCTGAGCATGCCAACACACTTTTGTTGTGTGTCATTTCTTCCCACAAAAGTCACATTGGACATTTTGCTGGGGAGTCCATCTCCGCTGACCAGTACCTGAGTACTGAGCGTTCTGATAGTAATTTTTCTTATTCGGAACCCTGAGTTGGTTCTGAATAGATGTGATGTCCTTCATCAGTTTTTTAGAATCTGATTGGACCTCAGTGACAAACCTATGCATGATCTTTAAATTTTCAACTTGCCTGGTATTGTCCTGGAGGAGATGTCGAAGGTCACTGAGCTTGACCTCCTCAATCTCATCACATCGCCTGCTGAGTGCTTTTACTTTCTTGTTACATTTGTTAACAAGTGTGTAGAGATCACTCAGGGCATTTATCACTTCATTTCTGAGCAGAGGTAGAGACATTGCCTCAGTAGAGTGTTCCTCATTGTCAGATGCACAAGAGGGTTCAGCGTGCTCAGAAGCACAAGGCTCAGCAAGCTCATCAGCCATGAAGCAAATGTTTGCTGACTCAATGGCACCAGCTTCTGATGATGATGACTCATCACTGTCACTCCAGGTGGCCACCATTGCCTTTCTGCCGTTCTTCTTCTCCTTCTTCAATGTAGGGCAGCTTGATTTGATATGCCCAGTTTGATGACATTCAAAGCATATGATGGGCTTTGAGATTTCCTTTTTGTATTTGTTGTCGCTGGACTCAGCTTTGTACTTGTCATACTTCTTGTATGGCTTCTTTCCATACTTGTCATTTTTCTTGAACAGCCTTTTCATTTTTCTAATGAACATGGCCATCTCCTCATCATCTGTTGAGCTCCCATCAGTGGAGTCAGCTTTCATGACAAGAGACTTATGCTTCTTGTCTTCAGATTTTTCCTTCACCTCAAAGTTCTTCATGGAGATCTCATGGGTCAGCAGAGATCCAATGAGCTCATCATACTTGTAGGTGGTCAGATCCTGAGCTTCCTCAACAACAGTTTTCTTTGCTCGCCAGCTTTTAGGAAGGCTCCTCAGTATCTTCTTGACTTGCTCTTTCTCAGTGAAGTTCTTGCCAAGTCTCTTGAGCTCGTTGATTATGTTGGTGAATCTTGAGTTCATCTCAGAAATTTCTTCACCATCATTCATCTCAAACAGCTCGTACAGCCTCTTGTGCTGGTTCACATTGGACTCCTTGACCTTGCTGGTTCCTTCGTAGGTGACCTCTAGCTTCTTCCAGATTTCTTGTGCTGACTCACCACCTGAAATCTTATTGTACTCTGCAGCATCTAGAGCACAATGAAGCATGTTTATAGCCGAGGCATGATTTTGCAATTTCTTGAGATCATCCTCTGACCACTTAGCCTCTTCCTTAACGACCTTTTGGCCGTCAACAGTTTCATACGGAACAAATGGGCCTTGGACTATAGAAATCCATGCACTCATATTTGTTGCCTGAATGAAATTTTACATCATGTTCTTCCAAAAGGTATAGTTAGACCCGAAGAACAGTGGAGGCCTAGAGATGGATAGTCCCTCAGGGAGTATCTGAGTTGTCTGATTTCCAGGGAGGAAACGAGTGCTGTTCTCGGCCATTACAGGGATTAGCTCAAGATAGTTATATCTTGTGCATTGAGCTGGTTAATCTCTGATACCACTTGTTGGTCCCGTGTAACGTGACAAGATTAGTTCCAAGGGGGGGGGTTAGGAACTATTTAAAAAATGTCACGTAAGGCTGACTTATATTTTAAACTAAGACTTTTATGAAGTATGATAACAACCCAAATTATTCTTGAATAAGGAATAAGGGAAAATTAATAGAAATAATGGCAAACCATTATTCCTTCTAAAAGAGATATTTATACATGATTAATGTGGAATTAATGATAATTAATGCAGGGGAGAATATGCAAATAATGAGGAAAAGGAATGAGTCTCTAGCATTATGCCACGCCACGTGGACCATGGCGAGATACGCCATAACGAGATACGCCCGATGAGAGCGAGTAGCGGAGACCCGCCATAGCTCTCAAGGAGAGCGTACATACGCCTTGACGGATCAAAGAATACGAAAAGGGATATTCATCTTACTGACAGAATATTATCCCAAGGACCAAAAAGGATATTCACCTTGAGAACGTCGCAAGAAGAACCGGATGGCGGATCTCCACGGTTCAGCTCAGTGAGATCCGCTGGCGAACCTATGAGGCGAATCTCCTCTTTCACCTGATTCATCACAGTAACGGCTAACCGCCGACTCGGCCATAAAGACCATTAATGAGCTATCAATTAGCTAACCGCCAGGTTAAAGGTAACCAGTAACCGCCAGCTTAAAGGTAACCAGTAACCGCCATTAATGGAGCATTAATGGAGACCTTCTAGTTGCTGAAGGTTACGACTTCCTAGCTATATATAGCCTACATCCCTAGGCTATCAAGGTACACTTTTACTTACCCTTTGTCAATTCAGTTTGCTCTCTTGTTCTTCCTTACTGACTTTGGCATCGGAGTGTCCCCGGTCGATCCCAACAGCGCCTCACAGGGAAGTGCTCCGATCAAGGATTTTTCCCCGAGTTATCAATTGGTGCGGTGAAGGTGGATCTCTAACAAACAGAAGATCACAATATCTTGAATGTATAGAGTTTCACAAAGAACAAAACAATGGAGTCAACGGAATAGAAATCACAATCTCAAACTTTGGCTCAATCAGTACAACAAATCTATCCAAATATACAGTTCTCCATATATTGGTGGGAAAGAGTTTTCTACATTGAATCTGGAATTTTATGATGAAAAAGATAAGTTTCCTCCCCTTTCTTATTCCATTTTTAATTAAAGAAAATTGAGATCCCTCACTCTTATAAAGTGCTATGAATATCATTACATGTTATTATGATAAATCTAATAAACTGTGAAAGATGAAGTCATAAACACAAATCTTTCATTAAATCTTGCATGCTTACTATGCCCTCATATTTTTATGCATGACAAGTGTAATATGATATTATCATTGAATTAGTACAAACGCATGTATAAGACCCGTAATCTTGGGATTTACAAAAAAAAATCATCCATTCAATGTGATTTTGTCATTTGATATTAAAATATCATAAAAGGGCTCATGTAATTACAAATGATTTAAATCTGGTCGGTCTTTTGGATGAACATGCATATAACTATTAGAAGAAATTACAAAAAAATCATATTTGGTTTTTCCTTGTACTATTCACCATCTATATATGGCTTTTCTTCCATATAGTACTTTTAATATCAAAAATTCATATTTTTGAATATTGTTTTGTCAAACAGTTATTTCATTCCCTTTTTTACAAGGATGTGTCTATTCATATAAAAACTGTTTATTTGACATTGTTAGAATTTCTGTTACCAATACAAGAGACTTGAAAATATTGAGTCTATTTGTAATTATCCTGTAATTGTCCCTAACTATTAAGGCCATTATGGGTTGATGAATTACCAAATTGGATAAACAAAACTTTCATGTCCTGAGCTAACTACAAAATAGTGCAAGTGTCGGTTTCGGACCAGAACATTAATTTATGCAAAATTCTTAGGATATACATGAGAATTCCTTAAAAATTGGAGGATTGTATGTGAAGGTAGGTGAGAGTGGATTTTTCTTCCAAAATTACCCTTTCTCTTTTATTTTATTCGTACAAATGAAATGATATAAGAGTAATTTTATATATAACTATATTATCACTTACCTTTCTTTAATTACACCTCATTCAAATGAGGCTTTAATGATCTCTGAATGCCATTAATGTATGAATGCACAATATTAATTGCAAGTAAATAGCAACTATGTAAGATATCTTACCCAATATAGAATGTCATAACTTTTATGACGTTTAAAATAAATATGCTATCTCGGATATTAATGGGCATTGAAATACAAAAGGCCATTATTCTTAAACCATTCTCATTATGGTTACTTATTAAGAATTCATTATGATATTCATGTGCAGTAGCAATCTTTATGGTTATGACCGTTATACGTGATATTATTATTAAAACAAGCACGATTAAAATTCTATTATGAATTTGTTTGACATATAATATTTACTCGGTTTTATCCTTTGACTAAGTTCATTCTAGAGTCAGGGACCAGCGTGAAGGAATTATTAAGTTGATTCCAAGATGAACTAAAAATTCCATAAAGAGAATTGCATCATACATGATATTTGCCAACAAGGCAAATGCAAACATTCTTTTGCTATGAAGTATGTTCCATGGATCAAGCCATTGATCCCCAAGGTAAGTGAATATAGCTTTTATGACTTACCATAATCTTTTAATAATGGACAGAGTATGCCCCACTTCTGGAGTTCTTTCAGTGCTAACCCACAGGTACAAGGGAGTTGCTAATACTACAACCAGTGCAAACACTGATATGAAAAATAAAGCTCAATCCAAAGAAGTGTATATGCAAAGTCACTTCAGAAAAATTCCTTGACTATGTCATTGGCCAAAAAGGAGTTAGAGCAAATCCAGATAAAATAAAAGCCATGCGAGGAAAAAGGTGAAAAGAGCGCCTAAATGACAGCCCCACTATGGGTGAGAAAGATCCAGAGGTTGAACGGGCGGATCATCATACTAGAAATATTGTCAACAAGCATATCAAGGTATAAAACAATTCCTAGCAGAACCACCCTTGATGAGCAGGCCAATCTGAAGGGGAGACCTGCATTTGTATCAATCTGTCATGGATAAAGCTATATGCACCGTGGTTATTCAAGAAGAAGAAGGCCAGCAGTTCTCCATCTATTATGTTAGCAAAATGTTGAAGGATGCGGAGACAAGATATTCGAAGCTAGATAAAATGGCTCCAGGCGGTTGTGACAATATCCATCCGCGTCAAACCGTAGTTCCAAGCATAATCTCAACATGATCAAGATCAAGATCAAGATCAAGAGTTGGCTTCACCACCACGATTCAACACTGAACGCACGGATGATGAGATTGAAAGGCGAGTGTATGCCGCTCTATATAGACAAGAGAACAATGCAGAAAGGTACGCCATCAAGTTAACATGAATTCGCCATTCACAGCACGGATCCTGGGGTACGAAGCGGACAGAATGTTTAAAGCTTCCAACTTGCCACAATATAAAAGAAAAGATTCAATATAAGCGGGACATTACATATCCCGAACCCAAAGGAGGGGAGCATATAACCGTTGGAAGAAACGCCAAAGCGTACTACAGGTTGGCCACCACATTGGTTGGCCACCACACTGAAGCTTGCTGGGAGCTGGAAAACTAGATAGCTTTGTCCAGAATAACAAATAACAAGATGACAAGCAGAAGACAGATCCCAAAAATAAATTCAAAAGTGTCATTAATGTTATAGCAGATGGACCAGTGTATCAGCCACCAGTGGAAAAAGCAAAAATATCCGCTCTAGATAAAACATCCCTCCATTGCTCCTTTTGCAGAAACAGGTCCAGTAATCTCTCCACATACAGATGCGTTGACAATTGAAGGATGGGAGATGAAATGAAGCGAGTAATGGTAGACACGGGAAGTTCTTGCAATGTCATCACCATAGGTGCATTCGCCAAACTAAAGGTTGATCTGATCCAAATAGAAACAACCATTGTTGACATCATTGGAGTGACGGGTCACACTATCCAGACCAAGGGCCAGAGGTTGCAGCCCTAATTTCCATCCGTCGTCTGACAATGTACATTCTCACCAGCAAAGAAGGAGTAATGATTAGCGGGAACCCAAAAGGTGGCTAAAGGGACTTATACTCGGCGTCACTATCAATCTGCCCACAATCTAAAGAGGACGAAGGTGAGAAATATTAACTTGTCACTACAGCTTTGGGTGACACAGAAACGCTCCTTATTGCTGATGGAAAGCGGGTGCAGATCGCCAAAGGATTAAAACTTGAGATCAAATAGGATGTTAAAAAAGTTCTCATTGAGTCTGAAAGCGTATTTACATAGGAGAATGAGATCCCCACAGGAGTAAGTCCAGATGTGATTACTCATAAGTTAAACATCATTGAGGATGCGGTTCTAGTTGCTCAGAAAAGACGGAACCATGGGCCCAAAAATCAGTATTTTTACATATTCTTATATGTGCATTAAACTGTTATAGTATCCTATATTTTATAATTTATTCTTTCTCGCCATACTTCTTATATTCATTTGCCTAGCTTTTAGTGCTGATATACGCCCAGTGGCTGGCGAATGAAAAGTTCCACAGGTGGATCAATTACCTCAAAGATAGGACAATTGATCCCATCACGGGCGGATCCCCTTTCCATAAAGATAAGAAGCACAGACCCTCAGGAGCTTTCAAATGAGCTCAACTCTCTCCTCAAAGACAGGAAAAGGATTGACCACCATCAAAAGCGGGTTAAAATCGTCTCAAACATGAGATCATTACACCCTCAACTTTCTCCTCAAAGATAGGAGAACACTCTCATGGGCGGATCCATCTTTAGATGATCACCATTCGAGAAAGAGTTAAAACATTCCTTGGACGCAAGGACTTTACACTCTCTCACTCCCTTCCCAAAGAAGGGTTCACAAGTCCTACGGGCGGATCGCTTCACCTCAAAGATAGGTAGCAAGTTGATCCCCTAGGCAGCTTTACTTCCTCTAGAAGGAATAGAACAGCTTCTAAACCTTCACAAAGGTTCACACATTGGGGTACGGCTGGCCACCTACCCTAAACAATCGGAGAAATCCTAAACCAGATTCTAGAAAATTACTTGCTAAAAGATATAATGCATTAGTAAAAATAGTTCTGGAAAGCAAAGGGTTCATCTCCAAATAATGAAGCCTCGTCTTCATCTCCAAGTAATGAAGCCTCGTCTTCATCTCCAAACAATGAAGCCTCGTCTTCATCCAATCAATGAAGCCTCGTCTTCATCCAACCAATAAAGCCTCGTCTTTATCCAAACAATGAAGTCTCGTTTTCATCAAAGTAATGAATCCTCATCTTCATCATAGAAATAACAAAGTCTCGCCTCCACAAAATGCACAAAAGTCCCTAAATGGCTGATCATTCTTACTGATCCCTAAGGGCGGGTCATTCTCCTCAATATGGCAGAACTGAAGAAAATAAGTCCCTAAAGGCGAATCATAATCCTACGGGGTAGGAACAAATGGTCCCATAAAGGGCAGGTTATTCCTTTCTAAAGGAAATATAAACTCTCAAGAAGCCCCTAGAGGCTAACAATGGATACGGTTGGCCACCTATCCACGAAGAAGCAAAATCCCCTAAAAGCGTATCATATCCATATATGATCCCACATAGGGCGGATCTTGTTCATAAGATCCCGCATAAGGAAGCCCCAAAAGGCGCATCATTTCCATATATGATCCCCCATCTAGGGCGGGTCCACTTTCCTCCAAGATAGAAAAATAAAACACCATTTAGACAGCCCTAAAGAGCTTTTTATACCTTTAGGGGGGGCTTCTGATAACAACCCAAATTATTCTTGAATAAGGAATAAGGGAAAATTAATAGAAATAATGGCAAACCATTATTCCTTCTAAAAGAGATATTTATACATGATTAATGTGGAATTAATGATAATTAATGCAGGGGAGAATATGCAAATAATGAGGAAAAGGAATGAGTCTCTAGCATTATGCCACGCCACGTGGACCATGGCGAGATACGCCATAACGAGATACGCCCGATGAGAGCGAGTAGCGGAGACCCGCCATAGCTCTCAAGGAGAGCGTACATACGCCTTGACGGATCAAAGAATACGAAAAGGGATATTCATCTTACTGACAGAATATTATCCCAAGGACCAAAAGGGATATTCACCTTGAGAACGTCGCAAGAAGAACCGGATGGCGGATCTCCACGGTTCAGCTCAGTGAGATCCGCTGGCGAACCTATGAGGCGAATCTCCTCTTTCACCTGATTCATCACAGTAACGGCTAACCGCCGACTCGGCCATAAAGACCATTAATGAGCTATCAATTAGCTAACCGCCAGGTTAAAGGTAACCAGTAACCGCCAGCTTAAAGGTAACCAGTAACCGCCATTAATGGAGCATTAATGGAGACCTTCTAGTTGCTGAAGGTTACGACTTTCTAGCTATATATAGCCTACATCCCTAGGCTATCAAGGTACACTTTTACTTACCCTTTGTCAATTCAGTTTGCTCTCTTGTTCTTCCTTACTGACTTTGGCATCGGAGTGTCCCCGGTCGATCCCAACGGCGCCTCACAGGGAAGTGCTCCGATCAAGGATTTTTCCCCGAGTTATCAAAGTCTTTTAGCACAGCAATGCTGAGTAAGGTTAGAGGAAGATTTAGTCAACTGCTGACTAAAACTGTTTCTACCGTGAGCCAGGAGATAGCACTTAAGTCTATTCCTGAACTCAACTCTCAGATTACTCAACTCAGCGTATGTTCGTTAACGTTTTACTAGGCAGTACTTAGCAAGCAATATATATAAAGGAGCAAAGGGTTAGAGATATGTTACTCAGCAGACTTATCCTGGTTCGGCCTCCTTGCCTACGTCTAGTCCCCGAAATCCTTCCGAGCTTTTTGAATCCTCTACTGAGCTCTTTAAAGGTAGAGCACAAACAGTTTACCAATAGCTACTGAGTATACAAGAGTACATTCCTCTATTCTTCTACTTAATACTATAACTACTCCTGAGTGCTATAACCGAGCAACTCAGCTTCTCCTTTTTATTCTTCTAGAAATGATAAAGTGTTTGTTCTAACAAAAGCTAAGAACACTTTAGATGAATGAATCACTCTAGATTTTTACACAAAGATATGAATTGGTGTAAGAATTTGCTTTGCTTTTCAAGACAGAACTTCGAGTTGGTGTTTGGTCAGCGTTTCGACTTAATGAAGATCTGCATCGAATGAAGCATTTGAGAGGCCTATTTATAGTGACATCTGAGGCTCCAGTCATTTCGAATTTCGAAATAACCGTTGGAGGGAAACGGCTTCCTATCGCTTTCACTCGGTCAGTGCTCAGTGTCTTCGGCCAATAAGAATCATATATCTTCTGTCTTCGGCAGTGCTCAGTTGCTTTTCTTCAGGCTGGTCAGAATGTCTCCCCATTTTTGGCAAAGTCTTCCAGACAGCTTTCTGTGTCTTCTGAACTTTACCCAGAGTGGAAATACTTTGTCTCCAAGTTGTTCAAGTCAGCTGCTGACCTGACTTGGTTGTCTACTGACTCAGCAGCTTCGGCATGAAGCTGTTGAGAGCCTTCTTCTCGATTGTTCTTCCTACTGGGCTGAGCGCGTTCTGCTAGGCCGTAAAGGCAGGGATCTGTTGACTGGGCTTTGACCTTCTCTTGTGGGCTTTTGGGCCTTAATCTTTTAATGTCTTTAAATCCTTATAATTCAATTTAACTCAACATTGAACAAACACATTAGTATGAATAAATCAAATCATTCAAACTTAATGTGTTGGAATATTTTTATCATGGAAATTAACTGTAATTTAAATAATTTTGTCAAATCAAAATCATGTGGAAATGTGTTTTAACATTTTTGACTAATGGAGTCTTCTATTTATAATGGAAAAATTAGGTCTTAACCTAAATACGAGTGAATGCATTCTAATTACAAAAAATTTAGACTATTTGATCACGAGTCGCAATGCATTCTAATTATAAAATTTTAGACTATTTGATCACGAGTCGCAATTCATTCTAATTATAAATAAAATTTAATTTCATAACACATATAGCTAATTACATTGGGTATCCTATAGGTTACATTGAGTGAAACATAACCAAAATCAACCAAAAATAAATAAATAAACAATATATATCATATGAAAATGAAAATTGATGAAATTGGTTGGAAGCGACTAAAACTAACTGAGCTTAAATGAAATTGACTAAAAGTGTGTGAAAGAGACTGAAATTATATCAAATTTCTAAAATTTTGGTGAAATTGATTAAAATTGATGAATTTGAATGAAATTGACTGACATTTGGTGAAATTGACTGAAATTGGATGGAAATGACTAAAATTGGACTAAACAAATAATACTAATAATAATAATAAATGAAAAATAGGTAATGTAGCAGCTATTTGATATAATTAAATGAAAAAAAAAAAGTAAATAAAAATACGCAATAAGAATTTTATTATATTAGTTTTTATCTTATTTAATAACACAATTTTGATTTAATGGCCGATAAACTAAAGATTCTAGATTTGCTTGTCGATTATACGTAGCAACGGAATGATAAGTAATTTTCCTTATTTATTTCAGACATGATATTCCATAAAAAAAATTATTATGAAAGAATGATAAGTGATTCTATTTATTTATTTCAGACGAGACATTTCGTCTGCAAAAAGTATTATGATAGGAATGATTCCCTTATCATTTCCGTCTACAGTGCTAGCGTCGACCGTTTTATCCATGTTTTCGTTCCGTCAATGAACCATTTTACCGATGGAAATTGGTCGATGTCTAACAAATTTTCCATCTGAGATCAAGAATTTCTAATGATGAGTATAACAACTCGCCTGAAATTGGTGGCACATAGGTAGAAACTTGAGTAAGAAAGTGGAGAGAGTGCGACTATGGCTTATTAGTAAGGTGAATTAATAATACATGAAGCTGTGAAGCCGAATGTATAGGATTTAGACCAAAACGGACAATAACTACGTGGTATTGGACCAAACTGTTAAAGATGCACAGTAAGAAGTCCAGTAGAAATTAATGGCAATTAAAATTGACAATACCAACGATTATAGATCTTTATGATCAAGAAGTCAACTAAAGATTTATTTAAGGGTTAATTGCAAAATAACCCGAAGGTCTAGGATTTGGACCTGGTGCAATGACACTGCTGATGGAAAAGCCAATTGATCGGCAATTCAACAAAAGTCGAAAATTATAACTTTTCAAGAAGAAGAGATATTTTTAAAAAGTACCCAGACTAGACATATACATATTCACAAAAAAAGAACAGAAACTCAAACAGGGAAACAAAATTACAGATCCATGTTAAATTTTCCTTCTTTGTCAAACTCAAATCATCCCCTCCTCACCCACGTCCATCATGTCCAAAATGGACCAGTGGCTGCAAAAAACAAGCCAATAACCACCATAGTGCAAAATAGTCTGTGCGTATGATCAGAAAGAAACCAAAACACTAGTCTCTTGAGTCTCAAATCGATAGTGCGCACACTAACATTGAAGTTCCGATGAAGAGTTGTTACACGATCTACATGACCTTGTACGAAATCAAACCATCAATGGTGTCCACAACCAAATGATTCATGCGCACCAGCAGTAGGATATAAGTTCTCGCTAGGGGGCCTATGCCAACAAATATTACAACAGACACATTAGAGAGTGAACATAAAAAAAACTATTTTTCAACGGTTAAAAGTATAAATTTCAAATATAAATGAGATGAATAATGTTAATTAAGTTTTAGGGATAAGAACACAAAAAATGCATGTGGTTTACACGTTTTACAAACTCGAACCTATGGTTTTTTTTTTTTACAAAAAGAGGTATGTGCTAAACGCCGTTAGCAAACAGAGGCAAAATTGACTAACGGTGTTAAAATTCAAAGAGAAAATAGTTAATTTGGTCCTTATATTTATTTATTTTATAAATTAACGCCCCTAATTATCTAATTATCACAAATAAATCCCAAAATCAAAAATAAAAATAAAAAATACCATCTTCTCCATCCCTTTTTAATTTTTTATTTTCATTCTTCTTTCTGAAAATAAAAAATTAAAAAGGGATGGAGAAGATGGTATTTTTTATTTTTATTTTTGATTTTGGGGTTTATTTGTGATAATTAGATAATTAGAGGCGTTAATTTATAAAATAAATAAATATAAAGACCAAATTAACTCTTTTCTCTTTGAATTTTAACACCGTTAGTCAATTTTGCCTCTGTTTGCTAACGGCGTTTAGCACATACCTCTTTTTGTAAAAAAAAAAAAAAAAAACCACAGGTTCGAGTTTGTAAAACGTGTAAACCACAGGCATTTTTTTTGTACTTATCCCTAAGTTTTATGCCTAAACGTGACTTTTCTAGTGATTAAGGACCTAATGTGACAAAAAAATCTATAGCTAAATCTAACAATCAAAACGATTAAGGGTCTCAGTTAGTTTTTTTTTTTTCTTTTTTTTTTCCTTTTTTTCCCTATTTTAATTGCAGCTAAATGTCACGGGGTCATGTGTGAGCCATGTCAAAACCCTGTGTGGCGCCAAGACTTTCCCCAAGTCTCAACCAGCCAACTCCTACCGAAGAGGCTTATCCCTTTTAGTGTCCCGTCAATACGTATGTTGGTATTCCGTCCCGGAGTGTCTCCCTGTATATAAATCTCGCCCTATAAGGCACACACACTATAGGCTATCTCCAATCCATAATGTCCATAGAGTTCCACCCTACGGAGACATCTGCCTCCCTTCACGAAAGTCGAATGCCCGACTCTCCTAGTCCCTAGGATGGATCACTTAAGCCGGTACCGACTACTGACCTAGGGGGTGATGGATATCCAGCGCTAGGTGTAGTCTTTGTCCCTATATTGTTCTTTATACTAACTCGGCCTCCACGGTCAATGCAGATTGATATATTCCATTCACCACTCCTTGTCAAAGCCTCCTCGTAGCCTTGCTAATGCTTGAGGTTGAGTTTACCTATGCCAAACTCCCCCCCTCTCTCCTTACATTCTCCCCCACTTAGATTATCAACATCTTTGTTGATCAAGTTTGACTCCTCCGAATAGAGTTTCACTGTCTACTTTAAACGTTACTGAGGTTCTGCCCAATTCGTATTCACTCTTGTTTTTTCAAACTGATCTCCGCTCGCTCTTGAACTTTGCTTGAGTTTCCACGATGTTACCATATCTTTGAAAAATGGTTTCAACTTCAGCCATCATTTTGTTGCTCCCACAATCTTTAACTTGAATGCCTTCGACCGAAGAACTTCTCTCGCGTTGCAATCATAAGCTCATTTCTTATTAATAGCAAAAGAAAATTTTCAAAGTTTTCTGAGGTTCTTTATCTGAGTCTTCTTTCTCTAATCAGGGTCTTTCTTCCCATTCGTCTTCTATAATTCATCTCAAATCATTTCATTCGTGGACAAAATGACTTGTGCAGATTCAGTGTTCCTCATACGATCATAACTGACAATGGCAAGCAGTTTGATTGTAAGGCATTTCGATCATACTTTGATAACCTACACATCAAACTTCCCTTTACTTCGGTTGCTCATCCACAAACAAATGGGATGACCGAAGTAACGAACAGGACGATTGGACACGGCTTGAAGAAGAGGTTGGGTAAGGTAAAAGGCTCTTGGGTAGATCAACTTCAACACGTCTTATGGGCATATAGAACTACTCCACAAGCAACTACTAGCGAAACGCCATTTTCCCTCACATATGGAGCTGCAGCCTTCGTCCCAGTTGAAATTTGGGTACCCAGCCCTAGAGCAACTTACTATTCAGTTGATGGGAATGAAGAAGGTATGCGCCGAAAGCCAGACTTCTTAGAGGAAAGAAGAGAGCAGGCTTCGATAAAAATGGCAGCATATAAGCAAAAAATCAAGGCAACTCATGATAAACAAGTACGGCCTTGACAATTTTTCCAATGAGATCTTGTGTTAAGAAACGATGAAGCTTCTCAATCCAGAGAAGACCAAGGAAAAGTGGGACGCAACTGGGAAGGCCCATTTCAGATTGATGAATGTGTTAATACACACACATATCGACTTTAGGAACTCTCTGGAATAACAATTCCCCAAACTTGGAATGCAGTTTCATTACGAAAGTTTTATCAGTAAAGATTGTTGTAAACCTACCTTTTGGTAGTACATGATTCATATCTTGTAATTCATGTCATTCGACAGTCAAACACAATGCAATACAGTTTCCTTTATACAAAATTTTACTTAGAATCCTTTTTTATTATATTAAAGGTTAATCTTATGCACACTATAAGGATTTTAATCAAAATCATTAAGTCGATACATTCTAAAAAAGATACTTAGTTTTTCTGACATTTATATAAGCCGAAAAGTAGACCTGGCAATTATCGTGTTTCGTGTAAAAATCGTGTTATCTCATATTTATGTTCCATATGGTTTTATATGTTATAAATGCTAGAAAAATGATTTTCGTGTCAATCGTGTCATGTCAGTCGGATTGGCTCTGTAATCGTGTTTTCGTGTCAGAAATTGCCACTTCTACCGAAAAGTAAGCGAATTTTTTTCATATATTTCAAATAAAGTGACTTACATACATTCGGTAAAAAGATATATAAAAAACTGAAAGATTACAATGAAAGGTCAGGAAATTCCCATAACAAAGGAATTTCAGGAACATCATCTATATCTTCGGGAGGAAGAAACTGAACCCAGAAGTTGAAGTTTGCATTGGGATAGATTCGTTTTAGGGTGCGTAGAAAAACCACCCTAAATTTTAAAGATCATTTAAGTTCCAAAGCTTTGGCCTCTTCAGTAACAGTAGCTAGGGTATGGTTCATTTGATCTTTCAAATCTTACAAGGAAAGGTTAAAAGCAGCTTAAGATGTTTCCTTCTCCATCTCTAAAGGCTCAATCTTGCCACGGAGAGAAGCGCTAGATTCTTGGGCAACAACCTAGCCTTTATTTAACAAATCAACCTTCACTTTCTCTTGATATGTTTCAATTCAGGACTGAACCAACTCTGCCTCAATTCAGGACTAGTCGTGCTATGTCATCAGAGATTGCGGGAATCTGGAGGCTAACGTTATCCCTATAGTGTTTGCGCCACAATTGTACAATTAACATAAGATTCTTATTTAGCGAAGGATAAAAGTGATAGAGAAGAAACGAAAATAAGTATGAAAATCTAAGTTACCTAGGGTCAGTCATATTTCTCAAACATGTCAAGCATTTCTTGGTTGACATTCGACGAAGTTCGATTCACTATCTCATTCGCAACTTTGCTAGTAAATTCTTATTTTTGCCTTTTCGTTCCAGCTCATATTTATATGTTCTGAGTCGTTTGGGAGCAGGTTCGGACAATGGTTTATAATCTATGTCATGCACTCTTTGACGTTTTCCAACAATTTGGGGTTTGTCACCCATAGGCACTCCGGTTCGTTGAAAACGTCGAATGCGTGCTATAAGATCAGTTATGCTTAAATCTTCCAACTCCACCGGCTGCTTCAGAAATGCCCAAATCTGAAAAGCCGGATTCTTCGCTAATTGGTGAAGTGGGTATGAAGTCATCCGGGTTTACTTGATTAGAGTTAAGAATTGGATGGGAGCTTGGTGGCTTGATTCTCAACAGATTTAGCTTGTGTAGTGTTTCCAGCTTTATAAGATGAAGGAACATATTGGACTGGAAGAGTTTGTTGTTGTTGTTGCTCCTCTTCACAAAGAAAAAGAGTGAGCAAACTCATCCATCGAGGAGAGCCTTCTTCATCCTCTCCGATAACTTCATTTTGAGGCAAGAGTCTGGAAGAGGGAGCAGTAATCGGGAGTAAGGCATCAGCTTTGGTTGTATCTTCAGTCGCTTCGGCGGTGGCGAAAGGCAGATCTTCGCTTGCAGATTCATTTTGCTCTTCAGCAATAGCAGTTTCCTCAGCCTGGACTTCGGTAGCAACAAGTAAAGTGGTATTCACTGTAGTTGAATCAGCTTCAACACTGATTTGAATGACGACGGGATTAGACGAAGTGCCTGCAACAGTGATTGTTGGGCAGCACTTAGCTTGATTCGTTATGCGATTTGTGCACGAAGAGACATTGTGCCATAATACCTACATCAAGAGAAAATCACAAATCAACAACTAAGAAAGAAATTCACCTTCCATGAACCTTTTAGAGCCCGGATATGCAAGAGGCCGGTTTCGTGGGTGTTTTGTTCCATTTTGTGGCAAAAAGAAACCCACAGATATAGGGATTATTGGGATCTACACCATTCGGTGCTACCTAGAACCAATTCGGCTTGAAATTTTTTACATTTTGCATTTTCTCTTTTAGAAAGGGATGCAAAAATGCATGTTAAGTCCAGTATACCATGTCTTCATCTCCTTTCTTCGTGGGCCGCCAGAAATACCAAAACAGATGTACGGTCAGATACACGTTCAAATCAGTACAAACCTTATCAAACATAAGGAGTTCCAGCCACGAATTCAACGTAATCTGGCAAGGGCTAAGATTAAATTCGTTCAAGACGGCCACAACACCCCTGGGTAATGGAAAGGTCATTTCCCACTTTAAGTACCGAAGAAAAATACCCAATTTTCTAAAAGGTGGATGCTTGGCTCGTTCGTCTTCGTTGGGAATGGTAATAATCATCTGTTTCAGCCAGGGGTATTGCTCTTCGGCTGTATTCACAAGCTCTAATCTCGTTATCGAAGGCTGGGCAGGAACCTTCGGGTTTACTCTACAAACTTTAGCAGGAGCTTCTTCTGCTGGGTTTCGAGACAAAGAGGGTTGAGCACCCTTGGAAAGGCGAACCTTTTTCGAACCAATTTTTTAAGATTTGGGAGCCATGAGAAAGAAATAAAAAAGAAAACAGCAAGGAGGAAGGATCAAGAAACTTACGATTCAGATCGTAGAGACAAAAGCAAGGAGGTAGTGTGAAATATGCGAAAGCATCTTCTCTATTTATAATGAAGGAGTAGCGAAAGGTCTTTCATCATTATTCTCTTAGGCTTTTCATTTGTCCCAAAGCCAATAATGATGAAATTCAGAATGATGGCTCACGTGTTGTTTCAGCTAGCTGTCATCATTAGGGAACGTTCCGAAATTAATAGGGTAAATTACATCCATGGCCACTGAACTTTTACCCATTTTAACATTGTGGCCACTGAACTTCAATTCTTAACGATATGACCACTGAACTTTACACTTTTTAACAATGGTGGCCACTATGACCGTTGACCAACACATTTTACCTTTAACTCTCCTTTTTGACTGGTTCTCTCTCTCCTCGTCTTTTTCTAAAATTTTATATTCCTATTTTACCCTTAATCTCTTTCTTTCTCTCTTCATCCCTTTCTTTCTCTCTATCTTTCTCTCACTTCATCAGCCATGGCTTTCTTCTTCAGAGTTTGTTTCCTTTTCAGGAAACTTGAACTTATTATAGCTTGGTCTCCATTCAAGCTTTTCTTCAAGAAATTTACTTTCCAGCCTTCTTTGAACTCCTCAGTTGTGAGTTGATATTTCTAAGAAAGCATGATGTTAAAGGGTGAAAGGAAAGGTATGGAAGCCATTGAAGAATGATACTAAGCCAACTTTGAGATTCACGTATTTATAGAAGAAAAATAGTATCATTTCTTGCTATTTTGGAATCTTTGATTGGCGAAATAGCTTCACACTACAAGACATGCTTACGTTATCTATTATATGCATTGCTTCCTCTCTTATCATCCTATATATTTTTGTTTCAACACCACACCTTATATATTTTAGCCATGGCTAATGAAGAGAGAGAAAGAAATGGATGAAGAGAGAAAGAAAGTGATTAAAGATAAAATGGGAATATAAAATTTTAGAAAGAGATGAGAAGAGAGAGAACCAGTCAAAAAGGAGAGTCAAAGGTAAAAAAGTGTTGGTCAACGATTATAGTGGCCACCAATGTTAAAAAGTGTACATTCCAGTGGCCATACCGCTAAGAGTTGAAGTTCAGTGGCCATGGGTGTAATTTACCCAAAATTAACGTCATCATCATGTCATACGCCTAAACCCTGAAAAGCTTTTTTCAGAAGCTTAAGAAGGGGCATCTGATATAGGATAAATAAAGTAGGGTCAGAGCAAAGGCCCAGCCAGATCAGCTTATTGGGCCTAAGCTAATACCCCATATCAAAATGAGCTAATGAGAAAGATTGGAGCGGTAAATAGAAAGCTTCAAGGAGAAGGTATATAGTTTCACACGTGGACCAATTGGAGCTTCAAACTTCAAGGTCACGCTCCTAATCCCTAGATCACGCTAGAAATTGCAGAGTGACATAAAGGGATTAGAGTTCGAACCCAATCAACGGTACACACGTGAAAAGGTGTTTGGCCGAACTTAATCAATGTAGGAATGGCAATTTCTAATACGAAAACACGATTTACAGAGACAATCTGAATGACAAGACACAATTGACACAAAAATCATTTTTCTAACATTTATAACATATAAAACCATATATATGAGATAACACGATTTTGACACAAAACACGAAATTGCCACCTCTAAATCAACGGTCTTCACGTGGAACGGTGTTTGGCCGAACCCAACAAGAGCTGACACATGTAAAGTACATTATTACACTTTAGGTATGGAATTATCTATAAATAGCCTTGGACATCGTGCTCCAGGTATATTAACTATTCGTAACTATTCACTAATTGCTTTCAAGTTATTTCTTATGCCTAAGAACACCACTGACTTAAGTATCGGAGAGGGGACACCAGATTATGGCCCCTCTCTGATTGTTTGCTGTCGATTCAGGTTATCGAAAAGCAATTCAAAGATTGTATTCAGTATTGAAGACATCACTTAGTTAAGGCTCACTCGCCCACTCAGCAAAGACTGCGCTTGGTTTAGGCTCTGATACCAAATGTCACGGGGTCAGGTTTGAGCAAGGCCAAACCCCATGTAACGGTAAGACTTTCCCCAAGTCTCGGTCAACCAACTCCTACCGATTGGGTCTGTCCTCTTTTAGCATCCCATCAATATATCTGTCGGTATTCCGTCCCGGAAGGTCTCTCTATATATAAACCTCGCCATATAAAGACACACACTATTGGCTATCTCGGAGCCCATAGAGTTCCACGCCATCCACAAAGGTTGAATGTCCAACTCTTTTAATCCCTAGTGGACTAGGGTGGATTGTTTAAGCCAATACAAGCTACTGATACATGGGTGGCGGAGATCCAACGTCAAGTGTAGTATTTGTCCTTTATATTGTTCTTTATACCAACTCGGCGTCCAAATTCAGCTACGTTGATATGTTTCATTCACCACTCCTTGTCGAAGCCTCCTCATAGCCTTGCTAATCTTTGAAATTGAGTTTGCTTATAGTCAAACTTTCCCTTACACTAAGCAAACGTGCCTTTTTAAATGTAAAGACAATAGTTTATTACTTATCTTGTTTTTAAATCTTAGGGACTAAATGTCAATTTTTATTTTATTGAAGCATGTCTCACTTAAAAGATATGCGTTAAATTAAAAAACAAGATGGTTCAAAATTTCAAGTAATATTTCTAATAACAACTGAAATTGCCATTACCTAATCCCAATGATGAAATTTCGTCTTGGCAGAAGTAGTTAAATCCATTTGTATTCTTCTTCTTTGTCAAGCTCGAGTTAATTTTCTCAACAGCAGCTAACAGATCCTGCAATATTAATATTAAGTATGGAAGATGAAACATACGTTAATGAGTGACCAGACTGATTAGGAACTCAATGAACTATACGAAGTTAGAAGTTGTCTGAAGCTAGTTGTTTTAAAAGGGCCGCTGGATCTATCTAGAAGCTGCCTGGGCCGTCGAGCCAGCCAAAAATTCTACTAACATGTAATATGGACTCCATATTTTAACATGCAATCAACCATTGTGATGTCTGCGTTTTGTTAAAAGTTTGCTGCTTCTTTTTTAACTAAAAGTGTCTAATCTAACGGTGAAGGTTAAACATTTATCTAACTTTTTTAAAATCCTAAAATAACCATGTGACAAATAGGTGCACTTCTTATAATCACAGCTAGACATACAACCTTTAGCAGTGGTCCGAGTGAAAGCTTACGCCTTTAGGTGAATTCTCTCGATTAAAGTTTATTATATTAGTATTTAAAATTTCTAACTTAAGCGACTTGAAGCTCTTACCATTCGAGTCAAACTTAATTGCTACGTGATGCATTTATAATCTATAAGTGGTCAAACTTCATCATAATTCTTTCTTTAAATCATATATCAGTTTGAAGACTGTTATAGAATAAGTCAATGTAATAAATGTAAGCATGGCTAAGTCAACTAAGGCATTGTTAGAGGCTGATGTGGGCTTACTATGTCTCCTTGATTGAAGGAGAACCTTGTATATATATATGTGTATTGTTCTTAAGTAAAATATATCAATGTAGTCTCTTAATCTTACATGGTATCTCATGGATTTCTCTCTATTTCCATGGTCTGTTACATGGTATCAGAGCCTTGTTTGGTCTCTGTTTTGGGTTTCTGGATTGAGATTCCAGAATTTGTTTTTGGCTTTATGAGCAGAATTTCTGCGTTTACATTTCTGGGTTGTTTCTTTCAGCATTGTTTGCCTTGTGAGCAGACTGTTTGGACCTAGGGTTCGAGTTTCAGTTCTTCCACCGACATCGCCTCTCTGTTTCCAACGTGTCTGTTTGGTCAGTTTTCCGGTGAATCTCCTTTCTGTTGACATTGTTGGCAGCCTCTTGCCCGATGTTTATATTGGCATCTGCCTCTCCGTTTCCGAAAAGGATTGTTGTTCTGTTGTCGTCTTGTCATCTACCTTCCGCCTATCCGATTTGTTGTTCTTCTGAGTTGCATCTCCCGGATTATGTTTTATATCCTGAAGTATCTCGAGTTTCTTATGTTTTATTTTGTTTTTAGTAGTATTGTCTTAAGACTATGTTATCTCTATCTGTAGCAAGCTGAGCATGATTAACATCCATGCTTCAGCTTGAGGGGGAGTGGTATAGAATAAGTCAATGTAATAAATGTAAGCATGGCTAAGTCAACTAAAGCATTGTTAGAGGCTGATGTGGGCTTACTATGTCTCCTTGATTGAAGGAGAACCTTGTATATATATATGTGTATTGTTCTTAAGTAAAATATATCAATGTAGTCTCTTAATCTATATGGTATCCCATGTATTCTAGTGTATTACATCGTCTATTACAAAGACAAACACCATAGACCTGCTGGCCCAAATACACCTCGTAGTCTGACTATTGGACCAAAAGTATAAATACAGACCAGGAAAGCAGTAAATGAATTATTTGAACATAGGCTCGGACGTACCTCCCACGATGTAAGATTTTTCATGTAGGAAGGAAGACTTTCGTACCCATCTTTTGATACTTCTATAACAGATTTAACAACATCAACTGGCTTTAGAGCACCTTCTACTTCCCCTAGTTTTCAAGAGAATTGATGGAAAATGTTATTGTTTTTCTAATATACCTTGAATGTAATGAGTATGACAACCTTAACTTGAAAATATTAAGGAGTTTTAACCTCCAATTCCTTCAAAAGTCAGCTCAGCTGTTTGGTCCAGACTACTTGCACTCTGTAGTTTGCCATCATAATGCCTAAGAAGTGAATAATATATATAGCATGAGTAAAGAAGAAACTAAAAGCTTCTTGTGTATCATAAATGAATTGAAAACTTCTACTACTTACTTCATTGGTTCTCTCATAAACGTATACGTATCATCAATATTACTGTTTGCTGCACAGGATGACGAAGTGGGCAAAAACCACAAATTAGTGAAGCAAAAGGAAATGTTATATAATAGGCTTAATATATAATTCCACTTCTAAACTTGTCACAGGTTACCGTTTGGCATCCTGGATGTACATTTAAAACTGTCGCATCTCTAAATTTGTCAATTTCGAACATCCACACCCTTATTTATTGACATGGTATGAAGCTTGTTTAAGTGAAAATTGGACTGTCGATACTATTTTAACTTTAAAGTCTGCTAAATCAGCAATAAAGGTATCGAAAGTTTAAAATTGATAAATTTAGGCGTGTGATAAATCCTACAAGTTCAGAGTGGGACATGATAAAAGTGAAATGTTTAGGCCTGTAATTACCTACTAAACTTAGATAAAACATTTCAGACTAGATGTGCAAGCTACGAAAGCCATATAGCATAAAGAAATATCACTAGAAGCGCAGTATAAGTTTGTATTTGAAGGGTGTGATTGTGTAGAGCATCCGGAATGGGCATCGAGAAACAGACAGTAACACTCACCTTCAGATGCTAAACTGGCAAGACAGACGTCTGAAAGTCCAAGATTTTTCAAATTCATTGATTCATCCATTCTGTAAAAAATCAAGGAAGAAACAATCCACACCTGGTAACCATGCATTAATTAAAACCACAAGTAGTTATTGACAGTTACTATTGAGGAAATATTTGATCATTTGTCCTCAATCCCTCATTGAGTTCAAAATCTCACATTTGCAAACTAGTCGTTTTGATAGTAATTCTTCTTAGGTTTTAGTTTCTATTCTCCTATTATCTAAATTAAGCTCACTGAAAAAATAAAGAACACTTGTTGTGGCCTTCCGTCTATTTCTAACTTTCAGGCAAATCAGTAATCAATACTAGCATTATTTGAATGTGAATTATTTCCAAAAAAATTACTCAATTCTTATCCGATGTGCATCAACGAGATCCTACATATCACACAAATTATGAAAGCTCTTTTTCCCGGAAAAATAAATATAGCCGAATAGAATAAACGGAGACAAAATTAGGATACAGAGAGTCCTCTTCCAAACTCCTCATAATTGAGCTCGTTCCAGATAGAGGATAGCAATAAGAAGGAAGGTCCAGGTCATCCTTCTTTTCCAAACCAAGAGGCGTTAATATGCTGGGATCATCATCGCCATCAATCTCCAGCCCTAATTTCAGCAGCAGCAAGAAGAATAGTTTTAATACTTCGTTTCAAAGAATTTCTGAGCTTTTGCCAATTTATCAGAAAGAGCAACTAGTAAGAAAGGAAGAGGGAAATTAAAGTACCAGAGACATATCCAAAGCTGTTAAGACGATCTGCTAGTTGAAGAAGATCGGTCTCATTCGTCTTGTAAACTTCATTACAGTGACCTAATAACTCCTCAAAAGATACTGTACCAAACGACATTGATTCAAGCAGGCTAAGATCCGTGCCGGCGGTAGAAACACGACGGTTAAGGCATTGTATGAAAGTAGATGAAGCCGAATCTGTTGAATAAACGAAACAAGTAATTGAGATACCGATAAGAAAACTAGTATAACATAATTGCTGCGGAATCAAAACAAGGAATTGGGAAGTACCAAGAGGGATGGGACGGCGGTCGAGTGAGAGCTTGAGAGCGTCGCAGCTGGACTGAAGATGGTTGGAGAAGGATGTTAAGCTTTTGCTGAATATACTGATCTGTTCTTCCATTTTCTTCTATCTTTCTATCTCGCTATTCGATCTATCGATTCAACTTGTTTTGAACTTGTAGTAGCTTTTGCCGCTCTTCTATCCTTTGAACTTTTTTATATTTATTAAATGTCTAAAACTTAGATGAGCATCAATTAGCGCCTGTAGCTCAGTGGATAGAGCGTCTGTTTCCTAAGCAGAAAGTCGTAGGTTCGACCCGTACATGGCCCGTTATTTTTATTTTTTTCTTATATTCCAAATATAGTTAATAATATTAGTCCATCCATTATGTGATTGGTGCTAGCATCTCTAGTGGTTTGCTAGCCATGTTTGGTTTTTATATTCATTTAAACAATATATATATATAGTATTTATTTTATTTATTTTAAATAGTATTAATTTCTTCCATTAAAACCATAATAGAAATTTTAATGTTTTTAATCTAATGATATTCTGACTATAATATTTTCAATTTAATGATATTCAGATTTTTTTTTTTATTCTAATAGATATTGAAACCAAAATGATATTCCGATTTTAATTTTTAAATCCAATTAAATAAATTATTTAAATTATAAATATACATTGATTAATATTAAATACTAATAGATTTTTTTATTCAATTAATTTAATTCATTATAAATTTTATTATTATAAAATAGATTATTTGATTAAAAGTAAAGAAAATTAAATATTATATAACGTGTAGGACTCGTGATGGTGACTAACCACTAGAGAGGATTTTGGTTAGAGTTGTTTTATGGGGAGAGTTGTTAGAAATTGGTGAGGTGGAGTGGTTGGAGGGTGTGCAACCCTCCAACCACTAGAGTTGCTCTTATGTGATTATATGTAACTAATTGGTACTTGAAATTAGACAATTCAGTGTGGATCAGTAGACAATTCAGACAAAGCAGCTACACATTAAGTCAATCTTTTTTCCTACTATAAAACGTGGGTTTGTGAAAATTAATTAGAATAATTGACTTATTATAGAATAAATAAATAGTGGAATCAATAAATAAGAGGTAACAATGTCTTTTCTCTAATATCCTTACGGGGCGTTTGGTTCACAATGGGTAAGGGAAAAGGAATCAAGAAAGGGAAACTGAAGGAAATGAAAGGAATAAGCATTAATTCCTCTATATGTTTGGATATGTTTAGCAATATATGTTTGGATATGTTTAGGAAAGGGAATGCAATTCCACCTCATTCCCTTTGTGGATGTTTGGTTCAAATAGGGAATCAAAACTATTTTTTTTAACTTCATATATAATAATAATAATAAAATCAACTCTTTTACTACAGTTTCTATAAAACGTGAAATAACTTCATATATAATCCCAAACAATCCAAAACGTCACTCACTTGCTACCCTTACTGATAATAACATAAAGTTCATAAAAGTTAAAATTTAAACTTAACAAAGTTCATACAAATTAAAAAAACAAAAATAAAAACAAAAGCCAATAGTTTTCTAAGCATAATACTTCATCACCAGAAAGAGTTTAAGCATCTTCATTGTCCTTTTCACCAAGAAAATCTTTAACAAGCATGACTTTCAAAGCATCGGGACAATTAGAAAAAAGCAGGAGCTTGTTCGGATCTACAGTTAGAATTTGAGCTACTTTCAAAGCTCGTTTTTTAGTTATACCTTCCAAAACAAGCAGCTCATCCAACACATTTTCCTCTTTCTGAATTACATATTGCTCACGTTCATCAGTACGGGTCATTACATTAGCCATGGTTGAAAGACGTGCATTCATATCTTTCATAAAACTTTGTAAGCTTGCTAATTCAGAATTACCAGCACTAACTTTCTTCTTACCTCCCTTATGCTTTGAAGTGTTCTCTCTTTTCATTTTCTTTGACGGAGGGGCAGATTCCACCATTTCACCAACATTATCACTAGCATTAGTATCTTCCTCATCACTTGAATCAAGCACAACTTGATTGGGTATAGCAATTTTTTCCATATTGCCAACCGCATCAACAAAACCCTCAGCTGATTTGCCAGTGGCATAATCTTTGCCATAAATCTCCATCAAAATGTTCAAGTGAGGAAAAGCTTTTCCATACAAATTCTTACAACTAGGATGACCCTAACAAATTAATAAATGTCAATTCAAATAATTAATCGCTTATAAAGAAACATTTATCAACAAATACTTATAATGTTAATTAAAAAAATATAACTAATACAAAATAATCATACCTTGCAATACTCATCGTATACGTTTCTCTCTACAGAAATAATGTGTTTTTCATCATCCCACTTGAAACCACTTGTATTTAGCATTTGAGCCATAGCTCTAAATTTGGCAACAATTGTTTTGATCCTTGAGTCAATATGTGGTGAAGCTTTCAAACCACAATTAGGAAGGGCCTTTCCAATCATCTCTTCCAAGCGAATCATATATCCATTTCTGAACCCATTATCACACTTCTAGTGTGGATCAGTAGACAATTCAGACAAAGCAGCTACAAGTGCATTATCTTCCTTCGAACTCCAAAAATGTTTATTCTTACCTCTCCCACCTCCACTTGACATACTTTCATCCATCTAATTAAAATATACAAAATTAAATTTTTAATTCAAATAAAGAAATTAATACGCTCTTGAAATTTAAATAAACACACTAGTTCAAGTCCAAGTATAACTAATACAGTTCAAGTTAAAGAAAACATACTAATACAAGTCCAAATAAAAAGAACAAATACAAATAAAAGAAGACAAGACAATAGAAGTTCAAATATAATAGGATATCACAAGTTCAACTTAATGATTTCTAGCTCTCCAATTGTTGAACATGTTTTGAGCTAATGTATTTCTGAAAGTTGTCCATGGATCGGATACATCAATGGAGGTTATGTATTCTTCCTCATCGTCTTCATCACTGTCATCACCATCACTAGCAACCTCTTCAAACATTTCATTGTCATCAAATGAAGGCATGTATCTCTTTACCAAGTTATGTAGTAAAGCACATGCAAGTACAATGCAACCATGTGTTTCTAAACTAAACCAAGAAGGGCTTCTAAGTATTCCCCATCTGCCCTTAAGTAACCCGAAGCATCATTCAATCACGTTTCTAGCCGATGCATACCTTAAGTTGAAATACTCCTCAGCGCTTTGAGGTTGACGCGGACCACTAGTCCACTCCCTAAGATGATAAAAATGTCCTCTATATGGTGCAAGGAATCCCTCTCCATTAGTATATCCACCATCGCATAATTAATAACAACCTTTGCACGTTAAAGAACTATTTATTATACACTCACTCATTTAAATTGGACTCAATGAAACATTTTTATCAAGTAAATTACCTTTTGGAACTTTTAAACCATTAGGTCTAGAGATAGCATCTCGAAGAATACGATCATCATGTGCCGATCCCTCCTAACCAGGTAAGACGTATATAAATTCCATTTCAGGTGAGCACACTCCTAATACATTCATTGCTAGGTTACCTTTTCTCGTACGATATTTAGACCGATCCTCAGAAGGTACATTTACACTAATCATTGTACCATCAAGTGCACCTAAACAATTCTATAAAAAAAGAACTTTAGATCATGTAATGTTTATATTATTGTAATGCAATAAGTGTTAAATTGTTGTACCTTGAAATACTTCCACCTATCATCATTGCAATCCTCTGGTATTGGGGTAGGTTTCTTAAGCAATACAACATGTAGCTTCAAGATTGACATTAAACAAGCATGAAATTGTCTACTAACCGTCTCACCACTTCTATAAAAAAAAAGTGCACCAACCATTCTATTCTTTTTATGGTGAGCTAGTGTGTATAAGAAGCCTGCAACAATCTCCTCTAAACACGTATTTCTTGTCTCACTCGAACCACCAATATCTCTAACCAATTCAAGAAGTGCACCAAATGTTCGCCGATTAATATGAAGAAAGTTTCTACACAGTGTGTCACTTTCTCTAATCATTCTATTTAAGTTGCGCAATCTCATTTTTCTTCTAGTTTGTTTATCTAGTCTTAGACGTTGACCATTATGTAATGTTTTTCTAATTGTGTACAACATTAAATGGACCGATACAATACAATTAATTAATGTAACGACATATCGAATAAACTCGTAAACTCTTCTCCTTCTCAAGGAATGAGCAATACGTGCCATTTCTGTACAATAAAACATCAATAAGACTTTCAATTGCTGAAATATGAGTTAGAAAAACACATAACACAAAAAGACTATCATAATATACATCAATTAGAAAAAAGCAGGAGCTTGTTCGGATCTTGCTCACGTTCATGATACATCAATAAGGCTATCATAATATACAAAAACACATAACACTATCATGTATAGTTAGAAAAACACATAACACTATCATGTTTAGTTACAAATAATCAGGGAAGTATATGCATTGCCTTCAAGTTCGTGAATCAATCACATTACAAATAATTAGAGAAGTATAATCATTTAAATGTAAAATACCTCTCGACGGAGTTTAGCCTCTTCACTTATAACCTCAGAATTAGTGATTGTTTCACTATGCTTCTGGAAGAGGTAAGGTTAGTATTAGGACACACATTTGACTTAAATAATGGCAATCACATATAACATGAAAAATAGAAATAATTAAAAAGAAATAATTAAAAAGAAATAATGAAAAGACCTTCTCATGTTCAATGAAAAAGAAATAATGAAAATCATACAAAGATAGACACTCCACAAAGAAAATAGTTTTAGATTTCAATAACAATCAAGCAATAAAAAAAGAGGTGCTAAATTTCAAGAATGATCATAGCTACCATGTAATCACAAGCCTAAACTGAAAAACTCAGAAGGTAAAATATGCAAATCTAAAAAATCTCATATATCCTTGAACATGAACAAGATAACATGAAAGACATAAAAACTTATGTTTCTCCTTTCCTTGTAAAGTGATGTAACAATTTTGGCCTCTTTTATTCTAGAGCACTGTTTTCTTCTTCATATCAAGGGAAAGTACTGAACCATATTTCTCTCAGGCAAAGAAAAAAAATTCATGACCCTCCATCTTGGTTAGTTACAAATTAAGAACACTCAAAAAATGGTACTCAATTTCCAGTTTCCACACAAACAATTCCATGACCATGAACTGGATATTCAAGCCCAAACAATACCTTAGGTCAGGCATTTTGAACAATCTTGAAGCTGCCAATGCAAGATCAATGAAAAATAGGGGAAAACAGAAAATGAGTATGGCTCAACTCTTCATAGAAAGAAGACTGGTTCCATGGAAAAATTTCCCAATTCTAATGATAATTTCTATTCATACAGTGGCTGGTTGCAGTTGTAGAAATCAAACAGATTCTAATGACATTCTATATCAAGGGTTATGAAAGAGGATTTAACTTACCCGTGCCGGTGTGAGAGGCGACCGGAGAACGGAGAAGAGGCGGTCGGATATTGGAGGAGAACATATTTGGATATTGGATGTTGTCAAGAAGAGGCGTGTTTTATCTGGGAAAGGGAATCTAATTCCCGGGCCTGGGGTAATGAGCTTAATCTAAAGTGGGGTAAACTCATAATCTAAAATGGGTAAAGAGAATGAGTTTTTTTTAAAACAAACAAGAACAAAGGGAATGAAACCCTCTCATTCCCATTCTCATTCCTAAAGACCCCGAACCAAACGCCCCCTTAATTTCTATACAACTCTCTAAAACGACATGTAATATGAAACGGAGAAGTATTATTTTTGTTCTATATATAGTTAATACTAGTAGAAAGTTATTATAATAATTATTTAAAAAAATCAGTGCTTTAAAATTAGTTATTGTTGTCCTAAAATGTAAACATTAGCACTTGCACTATGTACAAGTAATATAATGATAAATAAGTAATCGTCTCCACGAGGATAGAACAACTGAATATAATTATTAAAATAACGGAAACAACCATATCTTAATGTGGCTAGTCATTTCAGTTAAGTGTGTGTGTTTGATTTGATAAAATAAATTGATAAAGCAAATTAAATAGTTACTTTCAGATTTGGAAGACCAGACAGATAGCATGGACAGAAACAATAGTGAACATGCACTTCTCTCATTGTTCATTATCTATAACGACCACATGTTTAAGGTATCTCTCATAAAAATCAGTTGAGTCAGGTGTCCATTATTCCCAAACATTCTTTAGAAACAATTAAACTAAGTCTCCTTAAATTTAATACATTTCTAAGCATTATGTTTGAGAAAGCATTTAATAAAAACTGAAACATTTAACATATAATTATTTATGTCACCATTACATAATTATATGTCCTTAATGAGGTTTCGATTTCTCAATTAGAGTCTCCTCATAATTGTTCCACTATGGTAATAGGTTAGCTACGCCTATTAAAACTAATCACTCATTAAACAACCATAAAAATGTAGTTAACTAACTAAGAGAGAAGTAGACATGTCCCTTACCTATTTCGAACCAGTTGATGCATGTATAAATATTTACTCACTCATGATTGAATGAGGAAAGACAAAAATAATAATAAGGAAACAAATAATTCATTCAAAGTACTATAAATAAAATTACAATCTAAAGTTTCAGATCTAAAAATATGATGATTACAAAACATAAAATGAGGCTCTTTAAATAGCCAATTGTTCCAGCACAAATCATTGTTCAAGATTGATTAAAATATTAGAGACATGGACCTGACAGACTATTCTGACAGATAGGGAACAGTCTGTTGCATAGTCAGACAGCCCATGCTATATCATTTCTTCAAAATTATGGCTGTTCTGAAGCACAATTAATTTCTTCTTGAGGAAAGGTCTCTTATAATTTGGTCAAAAGTGATTACATAATTTTGGACCCATGTTTCACCCAACTAGTGGTTCTCACTCTTCTCTGGTTGTTCTTCATCTTTACGCCCTCCTTTCCTCTTGCGCACAGTGTGGACTCTTCCGCCGAACAGGCAGTGTCCCTTTTACGAGCAGTCTGCACAAAAAGCATGTATTATTAGATTTTAAGCTCCTTGATTGGTTAATTTATGCCCAAAAATGCTAGTAAACACCCTTAAATAATACATACTATTTGCACCTATCAAAATACCCTCAAAAGAGGCCATTGCTTATCCTCAAGCAATGTTAAATTAAGGATACCAACTAAGGACAATTTCAGCAGACGTTTATGCAGGTCTCACAAGCTTAAAGATAATTTTAAAAGCATGGAAAATACATTCAATCAAAGAAATATTTAATTTTAAATGTTCTACACATAGACCATTTCTTCTTTTTTAGTATTTGCAATGAGCCTGAATTTCTGGTTTGTTTAATTTTCATAAATTCAACTTGGAATACATGTATGAGTGAGTGTGATTTCTTCTTAAATTCCAAGGTTTTAGTGTTTTCACTCATTCAACCATGCCATGAACAGTTAATATGTTGGACTTTAGTGTCCTAAAGACAATTGTTTTAGGATATAAATATTAATGAATAAATTGTTTATATAGTCATTTGTTTAATCAGATATATAGCATTAATATGTAACTATATATAAGGCACAAATCTTTCATAAAGAAAGTAATCCTAAGTTTGTTTAATAATTATAAAGTGTTCATACAAGCATGAAGTGAGACTGTACTTTATAACAAGATCAATAAACTTAAAATCAACCCAAGTCAAGTGATATGTTATAGGGGTTGGCATATCACTGTTGAGACTTGCATGTAACAGTGTTTTCTGTCGAAACAGAAAGCTGATCTCACAAGCTTTAGATATAGAGATATCTAGACAGTTACATGGATCCGGTGAAGGAGTTCATTAGGATTGGGACCCGACTTGAGATAACAGTATGGATTAATTTATCTAAATGTGTCAACTGTTCATCTCATTGGTATTAGTAGGTATAACTAATCCTCAAACTTAAACATTCATTAATTAGTGATTCTGGATCATAGAGTGTGATACTTAGATTCTGTGCGAGCACGATCCACTACAGGTGGGAGTCTGGGGTGTGTAAGAGCAGGGTTGGGTATCACACAAAGTGGTTGCAGAATAGTTAATGTCCGATTAAGCATTTATCGCTCCTGATAAATGGGAGATATATCCAAATGGCCGCTTGTGGTGAATTAACTGAAATCCTTGCAAGGTGATAGAGTTAAGAGTAAAAATAGAAATTTCACTTAACTTATCTTTCAGAGTGAATTCAACATGTACAAGTAAAACGGACTCTTCATTATATGTAACCTTGACACGTTCCATGGTTATAAGGAATTGACCAACAGGATATAGTTGATGAAGGATCGTATTATACTGTACCTAATGCAGAAAGGTTAACGTCAGTTATCAACCTGACTTCTTAATTGCTCTGGGAGAATATCATAGGTTCTGCTAGTAACAGCTCGCGACGGTATTCTGTTATATATGTGTTGAAATAATCGTGATGATTTAATTTCAAAGGATATATACGGCTAGTAGCAATAAAGGACCTAATGGGTCGCATATGGGACTTGGAACTAGAGGACAAAAAAGTAATTAGCCAAACACTACACATGGGCCGAAATTTATATAGTAATTAGGGATAAATTAAATTAATGGATTATGTGATAATGTTAATTAGAGATTTTAATGGGAATGAAACTCTAATTAATTATCCCTAACAATAATTAGATTATTAATTTGATTAATAATATTATCTAGATATAATTAGTTATTATTTAGATAATAACGAAGTGTTTATTTAATTATCTAATTAGCAATCCTATTCCGAATGAGATTCTGATTATTTAATTATCTAACACAACTGGGATTGGGTTTAGAGAAGTCTATAAATAGACTCCCTAACCCCAGAATTTCGACACACACAAAAGAAGAGGAAGAGGAATCGTTCCGTCTCCGTCTCGGCTAATTTACATTCTTTCTAACTCTCTCTTTGATCTCGTATCGATTCCGTTAGAGACAATCATTGCGATTATTTATTATTAAGGTTGATTACTAATCGATTATTGTTTTCTGTGTTGAATAAACCATTCGTGGATCTCGGATTTGATAAAAGAAGTTGTGGGCACTTCGTTTGCAACTGTAGATAGAACTTCAGAAAAGGTATTTCCTACTATCCCTCCTTATATGAAATAACGGTTAACAGATCTTGGAAAATGGAAATAGATAAAATAGATAAAATTTTATTATTCCGCTATGCCTAGGCTTGTCTATTTTCCTACATTGGTATCAGAGCCTATGTTAATCTGTTATTTCATATATGAAAATAAAAGTGTTTCGATCAAACTGAATAAATATTTATTGTTAGGTTAATTAATTAATTGGTTAGTTTAATTAATCTAAAGATAAATAAGTTTTGATTACTTGATAATTAAAATTGATTATGCATAGTTCCTGATTATTTCGGTTGATAATCGTTTAAACTTAACTTAAAGGTTTTATAGTTAGATAATTAAAAACTTTTGTTTTTACTAAATCTAAAAGATAAAACTGAATTCTGATATTCTGAAAATTGTTTTGAAATTGTTTTAAATCAATTATATGTATATTAGTATATAGTTATTTATTGAAAAAAATATATATATATATACGAACAGCTGTTCGGGGTCGCTGCCGCGAGGCAGCAACCCTGAGCGGTTGTCGCAGTTGGTTGCTGTCTTGCGCAGCAACCAACAGCGGGGACGCCGCTGCTGTTACAGCAGCGGCTCCCTGTGTTTTGCTGCTGCTGTTGTCTCCTGAATGGACTCTAGCAAGTGTACTAGATACAAGTAATAAAGTGATAAGTCAAGTATCGTATCCACAGGGATTGAGGACCAAAGTTTATGCGAAATACTCTGTAGAACAGGGTGTTCGTGGTGTGTGTACTCTTTAAATTGAGAGATGTTGTTTAAACAGTAACAAAGTCAATGATTTAATTGATTAAAAGAAGTACTAAATGATGGTAAGAGGCAGAACATGTTAAGCACATCGGAATAGGTTACTTTCAGTCTCTAAACGCCCTATTTATTCATGAATGACGTAAAGTGAAGCCAAGGTCTCTGCTTTAATGCTCACTTAAGTCAACTTTCGTGTGTTCTTAAGATTCTAAGACGTACTACAACCTTAAGCGTCCCTAAAGTTGGTTCTTTCTTGCATTACGATCGAAACAGCATTTCTATTAAGAAAACCCTTGATACAACCTCCTGACATCTCTGTTTCGGGGTTGAATGCTTGACAAATAGTTCCGTGAAGATGAAAGCAGTTTCCTATCATGCATCTAACACTAACATACATGCCTTAAGCAATGGAGTTAAAGATTCATCAAGCACAATATAATATATCACCATTCATTCATGAATAAGATAATAAAAGACTTACATAACCGGACCTAACTGGCCAAACCCATTCAAAATGACTACTCACTCATGGTATAGAGTGAACAGCCTAAGTTAATTCCACAAACCTCCATTGATGGAGTCATCTTCCTTAGAGAGCTTCCTCTCTCTCCAAGAAGCCAAAATTCTAGTTAAACGATTATCCACAGTCAAAAGGTACCCCCTCCTTCTCCCCACTATGTCTATATAAAGGGAGAAATACGATCCGTACCACAAAATATTACAGGAAGATTGTTTTTCTACAGCTAAGTTACTAGGAAATAATTAATTCTAGTTTGACCCTTGAACACTCAAGGGGGTGATCCATCTTGTCATCATGTTGCTTTCTGCCTTTCCTACGCCTGCTACCACTGCCACGCCGCTCCTGCCACTTGTCCAGTCGCCATCCGTCATCAGGTACGCAGCGGAGATCCGCTGGATCAAAAGTTGCTCTACTCCTCAAGGTTCGTTGCAAAACAGGCTGTGTGATAGCCCTTTTGACTTAATCAATACAAATCTGCATAAAACACTTATAAGTTCTTTTATTTAAGAACATTTCGCCTAAATCACACACAAATTGTTATTAACATGCTGTTTAATTGCAGTCATATTCATGCCTAACAGCTGCCGCGAGGCAGCAGCTGTTACGACGGGTGGGCCGATTAAATCGCTAATGAGGTTTTTTTTCGCTAGAGTTAAAATTTTTCATCCCTTTCTTATGAAGTTCCTCAAAGCTTCAAGTTGAACCTCAATCATCATTTAAACCACCTGTCATGCTCCAAGCCTCACTAAGTTCAGGAGGATTCACTCACTCTCAAATGGCCTTTGTTGCCATAAGGGAAGGGATCATCACTCCTCAGCTTAGTACAATCATCGTTAGGTTATGACATTGCTTATTGGCCATATCTCGATGGATCAAAAGTTTCCCGAACATAGTCTAAAGGACTTACACATAGGTTGTAACGTTAAGCTAAGGCCAGGGTATGGAAATGAATGACTATTTGAGTGTAAGAATTATGTCCACATGCCAAGCGATTCAACTTAATTACATTTTAAACATTTAGTGAACTTGTTTCACTTTATTACTCTACACAATTTGTTTTACAACATTGACCAAACTAACCTTCAAACACACAAGAGGCCACCAATTCAAACATTTCATTTCAGGCTCAAAATATGAACATATGTTTTGAGCATACAACAAAACTTCACTCAATCATCATTCCTCAGATGTCACCAATTCAACAATTTTATTTTTATACACTCAGAAATTCTTAAAATTGTATTTTTCTTTAACTAGAGCAACTTGTTCTGAGGCATGAGATAAATTCAAGGTATTTTGGGATTTCAGTGAAGGGAATTGGTTCCTTTTCGTAGTGTTTAAGAAAGAATAGGCTCAGGCTCAAGTTGGATATCCTAAAAATGTGGGTGCAAAGCACGGGTAGGCTTTTTGTGGAGTGAATTTGGGATCTAAATGCCTTTTTCCTCCTATGTTCTTCCACAATTTTACCATTTTGACTAGGCAACCAAAGCAATACCTACCTAAGGACAATATGCACTAGCCCTCTCATGGAGAAACAATGCATTTTCATGCTAATGTAGGCTCAAGTTCTCACATTTTAGGGCTTTTGCATTGGAGCAGGAGATTCTTTAAGTGAAGATTGAGTTAAAACTTAATTTTTTAGAACTTCTCGATTTGGGAGTTCAAATAATTGCACAAAGCTATTACCTCAAAACACAATCACAAAAGCATAAACAGCTAGGAATGAGATAGTTACAAGCAAACAATTAACGGACAATTTGCTTAAAGCGGACGTCGAGATTTATTGGAGGGTATTTGTTAAACATATCATTCTATAACAACAGCATGATTCATCTTTTTATCATGTTATGCACAAAAATTTTGTAGTTTAAACGCATGCATCCCATCCCCAAATAAAAATCAACATTGTCCCCAATGTTACACTAAAAACGGGAGAAGAAGAATCATAACATGATCGCATCGGAGTGTGACAATAAATGTAAAGAAGGGTTATAAGTGTTACCGGATGCTTAGATAGCGACATGTGTGAAGGTTTAGACAAGTGGGGAATGAGAGGACTCAACCTCTCGATCCTTAGCAGGAGCAGTACCATCCCCTTTCGAGGAGGTAGCGGTATGTGTTTCAGGGGTAGCAGATTTCGCTCTTACCGGACTTTTGATCGAAGTACCCGAAGGACTTTCCCACCCATGCTCTTCTACATAGAGGTGCTTCAGCATATCCACCTCACTTTGCAGAATAGCAGTTTTATGCTCAAGGGCATGGATCTGGTCTCGGTTAGCTACATTTTGCGCAAACAGGGCATTGAACTTACAGACAATATCATCATTGGTGAGCTTTGCACATTTCATGTAAAAGGCCAGGTCTTTTTCGTGCTCAACTTGCTCGGACTCAGAGGAGACAGAGACAGTAGGTTCATTCTTCCTTTTTTGCCTTTCGACTCTTATTGATTCAATAAAGTCTGCCATCCAGACCCATTTCCCATTCACCATTTTCCCAAACAACATGCTCTGTAAGCTCCTTAAATCAATCTGGTCAGGGTGGTTCATAACAGTGAGCCGGGTGCGGTCCTCTGGCTTAAAAACTCCAATCTCAGCTGCAATCCGAGTCACGATACTCCCACAGCAAATGACCAAGGAATTCTTCTTTCCAAAGTTGGCAATGTACTCCCCAAACCAATAGCCTAGATTCATTCTGGGCCCGGTTGTCATACTCCATAGAGCCGTAAGGTCGGCATGGGGAATAGTGGCCTGGTTTTTACGGGCAAAGATGGTGCCAGAGACCAGTTTATGTAGGTAGCAGACGGCATAATCATCAATATTCGATGCCTTGGAAACACTACCATCATACCTCGGCTGGTTCGAAATAGATTGCCAGAAAGCTTGTGGATCAAACACATCAGGGGTTTGAGTGAATGCCTCCTTGTAACTTTCTGACTCTAGGTCATCGTCATCCGTGGCACCCAATAAACTGTTAAACATGTTCAATGAAGGCCGCTGGGTGTGGGTCATTAGTCTGAAACTAAACTTTCCTTCTTCGTCCGGGTCTGTGATCTTGGGATGATGTTTAAATGTAGCCAGGAATTCCAACGTGAGTTCCTTGTAGGCCGGCTCCATTATTTCAAAGAAACAGCCGAAATGGCCTGCCTCCATGAGTTTCTGCACACGCACGTCAAGTTTGAGTTTCTTCAAGGTCTCCCAGCAAACTGTTCTCACAGGCCCGAATTCCAGTTGCGCAAGTTCCTCGTAGTATGTCTGCACTGCTGCATCTTTGAACTGAGACAGCTTTTTCACCAATTTTTCGTCCGGAATGAAAGCAACTGTGCTTGTTCCCGTCATTTTGCCCTTAGCTTTTTCTTTCTTCGTTGATCCTTCGATTTTTACCTGCTTGCCCGATCCACGAGTTCTCATCCTGTGCTCAAGTCTAAATAAGGTTTCCCAATGATAAAGAGCACAGAGCATGTGGTGAACCGTGAAATAAAAGTGTGAAAATAATACAAGTCGAACGAGGGGCCCTATTTTTGGTTGGTCTCCTTAAGTAGGGAGAGGAAATGAAACGTCATGTTGCCAAACCGCCTTTATGAGAGCGGTCCAAAGGACGCCACCTGGACAAGTGGTTGGCAAAGGGCGCGTTTCTCCGAAGAGACCTTAGGGCGACGAACGGTCACGCTTTAAAATTTGAATTTATGACTCCCCTATCTGTTGGATTTTATCGAGGAAAGGAGAGCATGTGAAAGAAGTACCTAGTGGCCTATGATGAGACATTTTACTTTTTCAGACTTTTAGTTCGCCTCCCAGTTTCCAAGGACATTCTGTCCATAGAAAGGTAAATCAACTCCCTATTTGAACAAGTAAAAATGTAAAACTCGACCCTTGTGGAAAAGGAATAAGTGTTACATCTTTGCTTGCGTCGGAGGTACATATTACGGACCATTGCACGACACTAAATGAATCTAAACTACCTTTAACAAAATTTAACAAAATTTGAAATGCAAACTAATTTAAATGCGAAGTTACTTGTGCTACAATTGGTGTTTGTAGCGAACACCCTGTTTGTGCTTCTACTGGCTTGGGGGGTCTTGGAAGTGAACTGTATCGATTTTCCTTGTGTGATCGTTCTCTAGATAGGGTTTCAATCTTTGCCCATTCACCTTAAAAGGTTCCTGACCCTCTTTGCCAATTTCAACTGCACCATGACCAAACACCTTGTTCACCAGATAAGGTCCTGTCCATCTTGATTTCAGCTTTCCAGGAAACAACCTGAGTCTCGAATTGTACAAGAGAACTCTTTGTCCTTCGTGAAACGTCTTTATCTGAATTTTTTTATCGTGCCACATCTTGGTCTTGTCTTTGTAATTCACCGCATTTTCATATGAAAACAGCCTGAACTCCTCCATGTCACATAGTTGAAGTCTTCGTTGGTCTCCCACAGCCTGTTGCTCAAAATTTAAGAAAGTTAACGCCCATGTGTTCCATTTCAACCGGCAAGTGACAAGATTTGCCGTACAACAATCTAAACGGAGACATTCCGATTGGTGTTTTATAAGCCGTCCTATATGCCCAAAGAGCATCGTCAAGCTTGTTTGCCCAGTCTCGCCTAGAACTGCCAACAGTTTTTTCTAAAATTCTTTTGATTTCACGATTGGAAATCTCCACCTGTCCACTTGTTTGTGGATGGTAAGGTGTGGCAATTCTGTGAGAGACTCCAAGCTTGCCCATCAGCTTCTCAAATTTGGCATTGCAAAAATGGGTTCCTTGATTACTAATGATCGCTCGTGGGACACCAAATCGGGCAAACAGCCTTTTTAGGAATTTTACAACCACACGGGCGTCATTGGTGGGACTAGCCATTGCTTCAAACCATTTGCTCACATAATCAACAGCTACTAAGATATATTTATGCCCAAAAGATGTAGGGAATGGACCCATAAAATCTATGCCCATATATCAAAAATTTCACAAACAACTATGTTGTTGAGGGGCATGTCATTTCTAGCTGAGATATTGCATGTTTGTTGGCACTCATTGCAAGTGCGAACGAACAGATTGGCATCTTTAAAGAGTGTTGGCCAGAAAAACCTGATTGAAGTACTTTTGCTGCAGTTCTGCTAGCGCTATGGTGTCCTCCAGCTTTTCGGTCATGACAATGGCTTAGAACAGTCTGTCCCTCCTCTTGAGATATACATCTTCGAATAATTTGGTCGGCACACAACCTGAAAAGATAGGGGTCTTCCCAAAAATAATATTTAATTTCAGCATAGAACTTCCTCCTTTGATTAGTGGACAGGTTGTGAGGCTTAAGTGAACTGGCTAGATAATTGGCAATGTCAGCAAACCACGGAGCAGGCTGTGCAATATAGAGACGTTCGTCTGGAAAACTCTCCAAAATCTCAGGTTGTTCTTGGTTGCTTTGGTGAGGAATTCTTGACAAATGATCAGCTGCTACATTTTCCGTTCCCTTCTTATCCTTAATTTCGAGATCGAACTCTTGAAGTAAAAGCAACCACCGTATCAGCCTTGGTTTTGCATCCTTCTTGGCGAACAGGTAGCGTAGTGCAGCATGGTCTGTGTGAACAATGACTTTTGATAGCACCAAGTAGGGGCGAAATTTGTCGAAAGCATACACAACTGCGAGGAACTCTTTTTCCGTCGTGGTGTAATTCTGATGGGTCTCGGTTAATGTTTTGCTTGCATAATAGATAGGCCGAAATTTCTTCTCAACCCTCTGCCCCAGAACAGCTCCCACACATGTATCGCTTGCGTCACACATCATCTCAAAAGGTTGTTCCCAGTCGGGTCCTGCCAGTATAGGCGAGTTGATCAGCTTGCCTTTCAACAGTTCGAACGCCTTTAAACAGCTTGCATCAAAAGAAAATTCCGCATCCTTATGAAGTAATGCTGACAAGGGCAGCACAATCTTTGAAAAATCTTTGATAAACCTGCGGTAAAACCCTGCGTGCCCCAGAAAACTTCACACATCTTTTACATTGGTCGGAACAGCCAGCTTTTCTATCACTTCCACCTTAGCTTTGTCCACTTCCATCCCCTTTTCTGAAATTTTATGCCCGAGAACAACTCCACCTGTAACCATGAAGTGGCATTTCTCCCAATTCAAGACCAAGTGGGTCTCCTTGCATCGCACAAGTACGGCCTCGAGGTTGTTTAGACAGCTCTCAAAAGAGTTTCCATAAACAGAGAAGTCGTCCATGAATATTTCTACAGTTCGCTCCACCATATCATGAAATATAGACATCATGCATCTTTAAAACATGGCTGGAGCGTTGCACAGTCCGAAAGGCATGCGCCTGTAGGCATAGGTCCCGTATGGACATGTGAACGTTGTCTTTTCCTGATCCTCACAATGAATTGCAATCTGATTGTACCCCGAGTAACCGTCAAGGAAACAATAGAATACATACCCCGCTAACCGTTCTAACATCTGGTCAATGAAGGGCAAAGGAAAGTGATCCTTCCTTGTGGCTTCGTTGAGCTTTCTGTAATCCACATAAACTCTCCATCCTGTTATGGTTCTTGTAGGAACCAACTCATCTTTCTCGTTGAGTACTACGGTTGTTCCTCCCTTCTTTGGTACAACGTGAACAGGGCTGGTCCACACACTATCAGAAATTGGGTAAATAATGCCAGCATCCAGCAGCTTGATCACCTTCTTTCGCACGACTTCCTTCATGTGGGGGATCAATCTGCGCTGCGGCTAGACAGATGGCTTGTGCTCCTTCTCCATCAAGATTCTATGGACACAGACTGCCAGACTGATACCTTTGATATCATCAATTTTCCATGCGATTGCATCCTTGTTCCTTCGCATAACTTCCATGAGTTGCGCCTTCTGATCATGAGTTAACTTTGAGGATATAATAACTGGACTCCCACTGGGTGGTTCCAGGAAAGCATACTCGAGGTGTGCAGGTAACGATTTTAATTCTGGTTTAGACACTGGCACAGTTGGTATCTCCGGTGGTTCTTGATGAGTGGGAATAGTAGGATCGAAAGGAGGTGTAGGTAAGTGGGATTCAATGGAACAGCATGTTCCTTCACATAAGTTCACCTCTTCTCCCAATAGAGTCTCCAGAGTGTCCTGTTCCTGCAAAGTAGAAAGACTTTGAAACTCATCCAAAAAACAGCATGTGTCATCATTATTGTTAGCTCGTCTCATTGCCTCGTTCATTTTGAAAATGACTTCCTCCCCATTAATCCTTAAGAATAGTTGTCCCTCTCCCACATCTATCAATGCTCTACCCGTGGCTAAAGACGGTCGACCTAGGATAATAGGAACATGCAGGTATTCATCTATGTCCATTATGATAAAATCAACAAGCAATATGAATTTTCCTACTTTGACCAACACATCCTCCACCACTCCCATAGGGTAACATACTGATCGATCGGCCAATTGAATAGACATTCTGGTAGGTTATGGCTCTCCTAATCCTAGTTTAGCATATACAGAATAAGGCATTAGGTTTATGCTAGCCCCTAGGTCACATGGTGCATTTTCAATATTTAGCTTTCCGATTGAACAAGGAATAGAAAAACTCCCTGGATCTTTTAGCTTTTTCGGTAGCTGCTGCTTGTTTTGGAGTATTGAAGAACAATCTCTGTTGAGTTGGATCATTGATATTGAAGGAAAATAGGCTAACGTATGGCAACGGAAATATAAAAATTTTAACCTATTTCCATTAACCCAAGATCTGTTAATCGTTATTTCATATAAAGAGGGATAGAAAGAAATACCTTTTAGAAGTTCTATCTACCATTGCAAACGAAGTGCCCATAACTCTTACTTCGAGTTCCCAAGCACAAAACAAAACAATTGAAGATCAAGTTAGAATCAACCGTATATAACAACCAAAATAGATTGTCTCTAATTAATCAACACAAGATCAAGGATAAAGAGAAAAGAGATGTAATCAATTGAACGGAAGGAAACGGTGGATAATCTCGTCCTTATGGTGTGGGTCGAAAATTCTCTCTCCCGGTTTGCTATGTCCATCTCGAAAATTCACATATATGGGGTATTTATATTCTCTTGTATCTAAACCCTAGTTAGATAGAATTAGATTACTGAATAAGAATTTAATTCGGAATATAATTCTTATTTATTATCTATAATTATATCTTAAATATAAAAATAATAATAGTAACCTTATAGGATAATAATAAGAGCAATTTAATCTAATTAAAACTCCTAACTTATTTATCCTTTAATTAATTTAATTCACAATTATAATCTAATTAGAATTGTTTAAAATCAAATTAAATGTTTATGTATTTTATATACATAAAATCGCCCCACCCTATATATTGGGCCTTAGTGGACTCAGTTGGGCTTCCATCAATTAATTAACATCCGTTTCTCTTTTGGGTTCCAAGTCTTATGTGTGACCCATTAGGTTCTTATTGCTTCTAGCCGTATGCAACTATTAAATTAATTTTCACAGAATTATATTTAATCTTTGCATAACGGAATGAGTACGCAAAATGTGATTGGCAAATCCAAAACATTCCCCCAGAGCTATAAGAAGACAGATTGATTCTGTCGTTGACCTTTCCGTATTAGTTACAATATAATTCGATCCTTTATCAACTACATCCTTGAACTGAATCTTATGACTATGGATAATGTCAAGTCACATATAGCGAGACGTTCGTTTTACTTATACAGGCCGAGTCAACTCCAATTAGATAGGTTAAATGAAATCTGTATTTCAAGTCTTAAGCTATCACCTTGCAAGGATTTAGAGTCAAGTCTTCCACAAGCGATCCGTGGACGTATCTCCCATTTATCGGGAGTGATAAATGCTCAATCCAATGTATAACTATCCTGCAATTACTTCCTGTGATACCCAACGTCTGCCGTTCACACCCCAGAGTCATCTCTGTTATGGATCGTGTTACAACAGGATCAAAGCGTCACATTCCGTAATCCAGAATTACTAATTAACATTCCTTTGAGTCTGAGGATTACTTATACCTATTAATACCAATGAGATGAACAGGTGACAAGGATGAATCTACCCATCCTGTTATCTCAAGTCGGGTCCCCAATCCTAATGAACTTCTTTTCATTGGATCCATGTAACTGTCCAGATATTTGTATATATGAAGCTTGTGAGATCAGCTTTCTGTCTCGACAGAAGACATTGTTACATGCAAGTCTCAGCAGTGATATGTCAATCCTAAACATATTACTTGACTTGGGGTGGTTTTAAGTTTATTAGTTTATTATAAAGTTTCGTCTCACTTCATGCTTGTATGAACACTTTATAATCACTTTAAACAAACTTACGGATTTCCTTTTATTAGACTTTATTTAGTTCTTAAAAGGGATTGCCTTTATATAGTTATGAAACCATATCTCATTAAAACAAACGATATAAAGAACACTTCATTTACATTAAGTTTGTATCCTAGAACAATTGTCTATAGGACACTAAACCCCAACATACTCCCACTTGGACTAAAGCCAATTGTTTCTACAACTTATCCCAGTAGAAGTTAGATGACGATCATGTACCTTCTGGGTTAAGGGCTTTGTCAACGGATCTGCAACGTTGTCCTCAGTAGGTACTCTTTCTATTCTCACATCTCCTCTTGCCACAATTTCTCTTACAATGTGGTATCGCTTCAGGTAATGCTTGGATGCATTATAAGACCGTGGTTCCTTTGCTTGTGCAATGGCTCCATTGTTATCACAGTACAGTGTAATGGGATTTACAATGTCAGGCACCACACCAAGTTCAGTAATGAACTTCCTAATCCAAACCGCTTCCTTTGCTGCTTCCGCAGCAGTGATATACTCTGACTCGGTCGTAGAGAAAGCTACGCTTCCTTGCTTGGAACTCTTCCAGCTGACCGCGCCCCCATTCAAGATAAACAGGTATCCTGATTGGGATTTAAAATCGTTCTCATCTGTGAGATGACTTGCATCTGAAAATCCTTCTATTTTCAGATCCCCTTCTCCGTACACTAGGAACATGTCTTTAGTCCTTCTCAAGTACTTAAGAATGTTCTTGACGGCATTCCAGTGCTCGTCTCCCGGATTACCTTGGTAACGACTCGTTATACTTAAGTGAACGCTACGCCAGGTCTAGTGCAAAGCATAGCATACATAATCGAACCGATTGCACTGGCGTACGAGACTACAGCCATGCGCTTCTTATCATCTTCGGTTTTAGGACATTGATTATTGTTTAACTTTACTCCATGTATCATGGGTAAGTTACCTCGTTTCGATTCAAGCATGCTAAACCGCTTTAGCACCTTTTCGATGTATGTAGCCTATGAAAGACCAAGCAGTCTTCTTGATCTATCTCTGTAGATCTTTATACCAAGTATATAAGTTGCTTCACCAAGGTCTTTCATGGAGAAGTTACCAGATAACCATACTTTTACCAATTGTAGTAAAGCTATGTCATTTCCCATTAATAATATATCGTCCACATATAATATCAGAAATGCAACTGAGCTCCCACTTGCTTTCTTGTAAATGCAAGCTTCTTTGCAATTTTGTTCGAAACCAAATTGTTTTATGGTTTCGCCAAAACGCTTGTTCCAGCTTCTTGATGCTTGCTTGAGTCTATAAATGGATCTTTAAAGTTTGCAAACCTTGTTTGCATCCTTTGATATGAAACCTTCAGGTTGCATCATATATACATCCTCAAGCAGGTTTCCGTTTAGGAAAGTTGTTTTCACATCCATTTGCCAAATCTCGTAATCGTAGTGAGCAGTAATATTGAAATAAATACAATTTCATAGTCTGAATCTTGGGTATTAGATACCGGATGTGGATCTCATATTTGTATGAACATTCAGGGACTCAGACGGACTAAGGAATTGAAGAAAGGAAGCATAAACTTGCGAGTAGGAAATGGAGCAAGAGTTGTCGCCCTCGCCATTGGAGATTATGCTTTAAGTTTGCCCTCTGGGCTTGTAATAGAATTATGGAACTATTTGTATGTTCCAGAAATGTCTCGTAACATTATTTCTATTAGCCATCTTGTTGACGACGGTTTTCATATTTCAATAAAAGACAAACATTGCGAATTTTATAGAGATGGGATTTTCTATTTTTCAGGAATATCACAAAATGGAATTTATGTGCTAGATGACAAAATTTCTGTTTTCGCAATTGATACCAAAAGACATAAGCTAGATAATTCAACTTACTTGTGGCATTGTCGTTTAGGCCATATAAACAAAAGACGCATGCTTAAGCTACATCAAGATGGGCTTATAAATTCAATTGATCCTGAATCATTGGAAACATGCGAAGCATGTTTAAAAGGTAAAATGACAAAGACACCCTTTAGCAATAAAGGTGAGCGTGTATCAGACACTCTAGGATTAATACATTCCGATGTATACGGTCCTATGTCAGTCCAAGCAAGAGGAGGATTCAGATACTTCATAAGCTTCATAGACGACCATACCCGATATGGTTATATCTACTTGATGAAGCACAAGTCCGAACCTTTTGAGAAATTCAAATGCTTCAAGAATGAAGTAGAAAATCAATTAGGAAAGAAAATAAAGACACTTCGATCCGATCGAGGTGGCGAATATCTTTCAGATGATTTTCTGAATTATCTAACTGAATGTGGGATATGCTCACAATGGACACCTCCCTATGCACCACAACACAATGGTGTATCCGAGAGGAGGAACCGTACCTTACTAGATATGGTACGATCCATGATGAGCATAACATTACTTCCAAAAACATTCTGGGGCTATGCTTTAGAAACTGCCCTCTTCACCCTAAATCGAGTACCAACTAAATCCTCTAGTTCCACACCACATGAATTGTTCGTTGGTAGGAAACCCGTGTTCTCATTCATGAGAGTATGGGGTTGTTCAGCATTTGTTAAACGCATAGCGTCAGACAAACTAGATTCTAAATCTGATAAGTGTTTCTTCATTGGATACCCTAAGGAAACTGTGGGATATTACTTCTATCATCCATATGATCAGAAAGTAATAGTATCCAAGCACGCAGCCTTCTTAGAGAAAGAGTTTCTCGAAGAAACAGAAAAGGGAAGCATAATTGAACTTGATGAAGTTCAAGAACAAGAAACACCGACTGAGACAACAGAGGCGGTTGAGGAACCCGAAGACTAAAAGAGGGTCCAAATATGTCCATAACTCCAAACATGCATAGACTCAATTAAATAAATTTAATTGATTGATTACATAAATACTTTATGTAATATTTAGGTTAATCACATTAACACATCAAATTAACTTTTATCCAATTTTACTTCTAATAGTTTCGTATCTTCTATATTAACCTTTTAGATTAATACAACTATACAAAACTTTAATTATGCATGTCCCAATTATTTTGATTTCAATTCATTTAATACTTTTGATTTACAAATAGGTAAAACAAACTTTTAAATAAACTTTTCATTCGATAATCAAAATATAAAACTATTAATTTCTGAAACATATATATATATAAATATTTTTAAAACGATTTTAAAATAAGTGGGTCTCGGGCCGGGCCCGAGGACGCGGCTGCTGCCGTTTGGCAGCAGCCCTAACACGTCTGGCCAGCCGCTGCCTTGCGGCAGCGGCGGCCAGCCGCCACGCGGTTGCTACCGCGGGGCAGCAACTGTGCGACAGCAGCCGGGTTGCGCCGTGAGGCGCGACCGGAGCTGCTGTCCATTTTTTTTAAATTATATATATATATATATATAAGTTTTAAAATATATATTGGTTTTAAAACGATTTTCAGAAAGTAAGAAAACCTATTATAGATTTTCCGTTTTATCTTTAGAATCAATAAAATTAACTTTTATCAATCTAACTATAAAACTAATCGATTTTGTTATAATGATTATCAACCGAAATAATTAGGAACATATGCATAAACTATTTTAATTAACAATTAATTAAAACTTATTTATCTTTAGAACTAATTAATCAAAACAGTTTTGTTAATTAACCTAACTATAAATATTTATTCAACCTGATTGAAAAACTTCTAAATTTTAATATATGAAATAACGGATTTAACGCATGCTCTGATACCACTGAAGGAAAATAGGCTAACGTATGGCAGCGGAAATATAAAAATTTTAACCTATTTCCATTAACCCAAGATCCGTTAATCGTTATTCCATATAAAGAGGGATAGAAAGAAATACCTTTTAAAAGTTCTATCTACCGTTGCAAACGAAGTGCCCACAACTCTTACTTCGAGTTCCCAAGCACAAAACAAAACAATTGAAGATCAAGTTAGAATCAACCGTATATAACAACCAAAATAGATTGTCTCTAATTAATCAATACAAGATCAAGGATAAAGAGTAAAGAGATGTAATCAATTGAACGGAAGGAAACGGTGGATAATCTCGTCCTTATGGTGTGGGCCGAAAATTCTCTCTCCCGGTTTGCTATGTCCATCTCGAAAATTCACATATAGGGGGTATTTATATTCTCTTGTATCTAAACCCTAGTTAGATAGAATTAGATTACTGAATAAGAATTTAATTCGGAATATAATTCTTATTTATTATCTATAATTATATCTTAAATATAAAGATAATAATAGTAACCTTTTAGGATAATAATAGGAGCAATTTAATCTAATTAAAACTCCTAACTTATTTATCCTTTAATTAATTTAATTCACAATTATAATCTAATTAGAATTGTTTAAAATCAAATTAAATGTTTATGTATTTTATATACATAAAATCGCCCCACCCTATATATTGGGCCTTAGTGGACTCAGTTGGGCCTCCATCAATTAATTAACATCCGTTTCTCTTTTGGGTTCCAAGTCTTATGTGTGACCCATTAGGTTCTTATTGCTTCTAGCCGTATGCAACTATTAAATTAATTTTCACAGAATTATATTTAATCTTTGCATAACGGAATGAGTACGAAAAATGTGATTGGCAAATCCGAAACATTCCCCCAGAGCTATAAGAAGACATGTTGATTCTGTACCTTTCCGTATTAGTTACAATATAATTCGATCCTTTATCAACTACATCCTTGAACTGAATCTTATGACTATGGATAATGTCAAGTCACATATAGCGAGACGTTCGTTTTACTTGTACAGGCCGAGTCAACTCCAATTAGATAGGTTAAGTGAAATCTGTATTTCAAGTCTTAAGCTATCACCTTGCAAGGATTTAGAGTCAAGTCTTCCACAAGCGATCCTTAGACGTATCTCCCATTTATCGGGAGTGATAAATGCTCAATCCAATGTATAACTATCCTGCAATTACTTCCTGTGATACCCAACGTCTGCCGTTCACACCCCAGAGTCATCTCTGTTATGGATCGTGTTACAATAGGATCAAAGCGTCACATTCCGTAATCCAGAATTACTAATTAACATTCCTTTGAGTCTGAAGATTACTTATACCTATTAATACCAATGAGATGAACAGGTGACAAGGATGAATCTACCCATCCTGTTATCTCAAGTCGGGTCCCCAATCCTAATGAACTTCTTTTCATTGGATCCATGTAACTGTCCAGATATCTGTATATATGAAGCTTGTGAGATCAGCTTTCTGTCTCGACAGAAGACATTGTTACATGCAAGTCTCAGCAGTGATATGTCAATCCTAAACATATTACTTGACTTGGGGTGGTTTTAAGTTTATTATAAAGTTTCGTCTCACTTCATGCTTGTATGAACACTTTATAATCACTTTAAACAAACTTACGGATTTCCTTTTATTAGACTTTATTTAGTTCTTAAAAGGGATTGCCTTTATATAGTTATGAAACCATATCTCATTAAAACAAACGATATAAAGAACACTTCATTTACATTAAGTTTGTATCCTAGAACAATTGTCTATAGGACACTAAACCCCAACAGATATGTTTTCCAGCTTCTTTTTGTTTGACAGGAGATCTTTCAAGAACTATGCGTATGACGACATCTGTGCCAATGCTTCTACGAACTGAATGTTAATGTGCAATTTCCTTAAGGTGTCTAACACCTTAGAATTATGTTCTTCCAGCTTTTTGTTGATCAACCGCATTGGATATGGCACAGGCGGAACATAAGGCGGAGGTGGCTTGTACATCTTTCCGCTTTCCTCCTGATTCTGCTCACTCGTAGATTTTGTCTTCCTGGTTCCTTCTTGACTAGGAACAGTCTGTTCCTGCTCTCCTGCAGTTTCTTCGGATGTTTCTGCGCATTCAGCATTTTCATCAGTAGATATAATGGGTTAAGTTTGCTTACCAGATCTCAGGGTGATTGCCATGACATCCCCCTTTGGATTTGGCTCTGTGTTGCTTGGCATTATTCCCTTCCCTTTTGACGTAGATGCAGCTAATTGGTGGACTTGTGTCTCCAGACTTTTAATTGATGCTTGTGTCTGTTTCATGAACTGCATCATCATCGTCTTCATGTCTGGCTCTATATCTTCCTTTGGCGGAACAGGTTGTTTATAATGCTGCTGAGGTTGCCTCTAGTAGTGTCCTCCTTGCTGTTGTTGATATCTCGGTTGTTCGTGCTGGTTGGGCTGGCCTGTCCATCCGAAATTCGGATGATTTCTTATGGCAGGGTTATACGTGTTAGAATACGGGTTAGGTGGATTCCTCTGATTATACCCTGCATAATCACATTCTGCCTGTGCACCCTTTCCCTGCTTAACTCCGGGACAGTTGATGCTGAAATGAAGGCCTCCACAAAAATCACAAATGTCATTGAATGGTGGTTCGTTGTGGATCGAGGACACATTTATCTTGCCGAGCTGCCTGGCAAGCTGTTCTACCTGGCTTGTCAATTTTGACACAACATCTTCATTTCCTGCTCTTTTTCCTTCACTTCTGGCAGAGTGCCAGTTATAACTTGTGCTCACTACTCTCTCAATAAGGTCGTACAAGGCTTGTGGTTCCAGATCTTCGGGGTTTCCATTGGCTATGGACTCGATTTGGATCTTATAAATGTTGGTTACCCCATTGTAAAAGTTCTGCATTTGCATCCACATAGGGATGCCATGATTGGGGACTCTCCTTAGTAATTCCTTGTACCTTTCCCATGCCTCGGCTAAGGATTCATCCTCTTCTTGCACGAAATGGGAAACCTCGTTTTTGAGCTTAATGGCTTGCCTTGGTGGGAAATATTTCATTAAGAAAGTGCTGGCCATTTCTTCCCAAGTAGTAATCGTTCCTGGTTGCAAATTTTTCAGCCAATTGTTTGCTTTATCTCTTAGAGAAAAAGGAAACAGCTTCAGTCGGATTATGTCGTCAGCAACGCCTCTGTTTGATCTGAAAGTGTTGCACAGCGTGATAAATTCAAGAATATGCCCATTTGGATCTTCCGACTGGTATCCATTGAACTGTACGACTGCCTGCAACATTTGTATCATAGATGCTTTCACCTCGAACATGTTGTTCCCTTCGTTGGGCAGCACGATGCATGATGAATGTCCTTCCTTGGTTGGTCTCGAATAATCTTTGATTCGCATGACAGGAGGGTTATTATTTTCTCCCTCTTCTTCCTGGTTTGGTTGAACTGGTTGTTCGGGTGGTACCCTTCCAAGCATTCTTCTCTCTCTTTATCGTTCTCTTTGTCTTGCATGTCGATCTCCCGCTCTGTTTCGTCTACACGTTCTCTCCAATTCGAGATCGATAGGAAAAATAGGAGGTTCAGCTCTGCGTATAAACCGACAAAGATTCCTTCTGGCAGCACTATTTAGCAAACAGATTAAAAACACCTTGTTTCACAAAAAAGTTCGTATAAACGTTGTTGCTTTCAATCCCCGACAACGGTGCCAAAAAATTGTTGTCTCCTGAATGGACTCTAGCAAGTGTACTAGATACAAGTAATAAAGTGATAAGTTAAGTATCGTATCCACAGGGATTGAGGACCAAAGTTTATGCGAAATACTTTGTAGAACAGGGTGTTCGTGGTGTGTGTACTCTTTAAATTGAGAGATGTTGTTTAAACAGTAACAAAGTCAATGATTTAGTTGATTAAAAGAATTACTAAATGATGGTAAGAGGCAGAATAGGTTAAGCACAGCACATGTTACTTTCAGTCTCTAAACATCCTATTTATTCATGAATGACGTAAAGTGAAGCCAAGGTCGCTGCTTTAATGCTCACTTAAGTCAACTTTCGTGTGTTTTTAAGATTCTAAGACGTACTACAAACTTAAGCGTCCCTAAAGTTGGTTCTTTCTTGCATTACGATCGAAACAAAATTTCTATTAAGAAAACCCTTTATACAACCTCCTGACATCTCTGTTTCGGGGTTGAATGCTTGACAAATAGTTCCGTGAAGATGAAAGCAGTTTCCTATCATGCATCTAACACTAACATACATGCCTTAAGCAATGGAGTTAAAGATTCATCAAGCACAACATAATATATCACCATTCATTCATAAATAAGATAATAGAAGACTTACATAACCGGCCCTAACTGGCCAAACCCATTCAAAATGACTACTCACTCATGGTATAGAGTGAACAGCCTGAGTTAATTCCACAAACCTCCATTGATGGAGTCATCTTCCTTAGAGAGCTTCCTCTCTCTCCAAGAAGCCAAAATTCTAGTTAAATGATTATCCACAGTCAAAAGGTACTCCCTCTTTCTCCCCACTACGTCTATATAAAGGGAGAAATACGATTCGTACCACAAAATATTACAGGAAGATTTTTTTTCTACAGTTAAGTTACTAGGAAATGATTAATTCTAGTTTGACCCTTGAACACTCACGGGGGTGATCCATCTTGTCATCATGTTGCTTTCTGCCTTTCCTATGCTTGCTGCCACTGCCACGCCGCTCCTGCCACTTGTCCAGTCGCCATCCGTCATCAGGTACGCAGTGGAGATCTTTTGGATCAAAAGTTGCTCTACTCATCAAGGTTCGTTGCAAAACAGGCTGTGTGATAGCCCTTTTGACTTAATCAATACAAATCTGCATAAAACACTTATAAGTTCTTTTATTTAAAAATATTTCGCCTAAATCACACACAAATTGTTATTAACATGCTGTTTAATTGCAGTCATATTCATGCCTAACAGCTGCCGCGAGGCAGCAGCTGTTACGACGGGTGGGCCGATTAAATCGGCCCGGCTCGATGGGTACCGTTTTAAAATCATTTTAAACAGGCCCGATTTTTTTTTGAATATACATATATATATACGTTTCAAAATATTAAAAGTTTTGTTTTGATTATCAAAATGAATTTATTTAAAAGTTTGTTTTACCTAAATATTTGATATAAGTAATTCAAAGCGTTAAATGAATTATACGAATTAATTAGGACGTGCATAATGCTATTTTGTACATGTTATATTAATCTAATATGTACTTGCTACAATTTGATTAGATTGAATATAAAGGGTGCAAAATTGATAAGAATAAAATTGGATGTAAATTAATTTAAGTTGTTAATTCAATTAACTCAAATATTACATAAATAGTTTGTGTAATTAACCAATTTAATTTAATTTAATTGAGTCTTTGCATGTTTGGCGTTATGGACATATTAGACCCTCTATAATAGTTATTTAGTCTTTTGGTAATTTTTGAAATAGGGCCTGCGAGTCCTACCTCTCTTACTCTCTATTGTATTTCTCTTCTCATCCAAATCCCTTCAAGTAATTTGAAGTTTCTTAGAAATTGAATATTGTTGTAATTCGAGGCGCCAATGAGAAGACGGAGGACCCATGAGAAATATGTGATAGTTAATATTTCCCTAGGGTTGACCCTTTATTCCGTTTCTGGCTCGACGGAATAAAACTTAGGAATATGTACATAATTGTCAATGTTGAATGTATGAGTGTCTGATGTATGCTAAAGCAAATCAAGACTAGGTTAGAATATGAGACAGTAAAATTAAAATCCCTCACTAATCAAAAGGTTAAGTCAATAAACAAGAAAATAATGTCAGTTGCCCCCCTATTATTATAATTCAGCCGGCGATATCTGGGGACCTTGGGCGACTGAGAGTCTCAGGGCTTGGGGTCTTATGGGTAACACCTGAATTATCGAAAAGTGTTTTCATGAATAAATGAGGTCAATGACTTAAAATGGTTGAGAGTAGTTAGACGAGTCGTCTAGATTATTTAAAACCGTTGGGCAAAATGGTTGGGATTAATGTCAAAAGCATTAGTTACTAATGTGGTTAGTAACCCAACAAACCTAGGAATCACATGGTTGATGTGATTGATTACATGAATCTACCTATTAAAGGGAGTGAACTTGTTTGAGTCATTCAAGGTAAGCTTCACAAGATAGGATCCTAGCTCACTAAGGAATTTATATTAGATTCTTCGAATTAATATGGAGGGTTATTAATTTGGTAAAATAGTGGGAGCAATTTAAAATCAATAAAGTCCTACTACTTAAATTGTATAAGAATTAAACAAATGAATAAAATTCATCACCTTTTCTCACTCTCAGGTTATAAATCAAAATCTTACTCTAAACAATCATGTCGAAAACCGATTTAAGAAATATCCTTAACGATAACAAACTAAATGGTTCAAACTTCGCTGACTGGTTTCGTAACCTCAAAATCGTTTTGAAGTTCGAAAAGACTGGGTATGTATTGGATACGTCGATACCCGAGTTTCGGCTGATGATGCACCCATTGAAGAGATAGATGTTTATCAGAAGCATCGATCTGATGATGAGCATGCAGGATGCATCATACTTGCATCGATGACACCAGAATTGCAAAGGCAGCATGAGGAGATGGATGCCTATTCTATAGTCATACACTTGAAAGTTCTGTTCGGGAAACAGACTCGTTGTGAACGTTTTGAGATATCAAAACTGTTGTTTCGTTACAGGATGCAAGAGGGTACATCTATTATGGCACATTGTGTCAAACTGATTGGATACATTACCAAACTTTCTAGTATTGGCTTTGCGATGGATCATGAACTAAGTGTCGACTTACTTCTCGCATCCCTCCCAGAAAGTTATTCTCAGTTCGTGATGAACTATCAGATGAATGACTTACAGACCTCTCTTGAAGAGGTCGCCAATATGCTCAAGACTGTTGAGCCCAATATGAAGAAAGATAAGGGAATTTCCGCACTTGTCATCGAGGGGTCAAAGAAGAGGAAAAGGAATTTTCCCAATCCTAAGTATCCCAAGAAGAACAAGGGAGCCAAGTCAGCCCAAGCCAAAGGGAAGCAAGATAAGAAGCCCAAAGGGGAATGCCACTTCTGTGGTAAAGACTGGCATTGGAGGAGGAACTGCAAGGAGTACCTAGCTTCTCTCAAGAAGGGAAAGAATGGTGCTTCAACTTCTGGTATGTTCTATATTGAAATTAATTCAATTTCACATTCCGAATCTTGGGTATTGGATACCGGATGTGGATCTCATATTTGTATGAATATGCAGGAACTAAAACGGACTAAGGACTTGGAGAAAGAAGACATAAATCTGCGAGTTGGAAATGGAGCAAGGGTTGCCGCACTCGCAATTGGAAATTATGTTTTGCGTTTACCATCAGGACTTGTAATAGAATTATGGAACTGTTTGTATGTTCCAGAGATGTCTCGTAACATTATTTCTATTAGTTGTCTAGTTAATGATGGTTTTCATATTTCAATTAAGAACAATAATTGCGAATTTTATAGAAACAACGTTTTCTATTTTTCAGGAATATCGTTAAATGGGATTTATATTTTGAATGATGATATTTCTGCTTACACTATTGATACCAAAAGACTTAGGCTAGATAATTCAACTTACTTGTGGCATTGTCGTTTAGGCCATATAAACCAGAGACGCATGCTTAAGCTACATCAAGATGGGCTTATAGACTCGATTGATTGTGAATCAATGGGAACGTGTGAGTCATGTTTAAAAGGTAAAATGACAAAGACACCCTTTAGCAATAAAGGTCAGCGTGTATCAGACACTCTAGGATTGATACATTCAGATGTATGTGGTCCTATGTCAGTCCAAGCAATAGGAGGATTCAGATACTTCATTAGCTTCATAGATGATCATACTAGATATGGTTATATGTATTTGATGAAGCACAAGTCAGAAGCTTTTGAGAAGTTCAAATGCTTTAAGAATGAAGTTGAAAATCAAACTGGAAAGACTATTAAAATACTTCGATCTGATCGAGGTGGGGAATATCTTTCAGAAGAGTTTATGAATTATCTAAATGAATATGGAATATGCTCATAATGGACACCTCCTTATACACCACAACACAATGGTGTATCAGAGAGGAGAAATCGAACCTTATTGGATATGGTACGATCCATGATGAGCACCGCATCTCTTCCAAAGACATTCTAGGGCTATGCCTTGGAAACTGATCTATTTACCTTGAATCGAGTACCCACCAAATCCGCCAGTGCCACTCCATTCGAACTGTTTATTGGAAAGAAGTCTGTTTTCTCTTTCATGAGAATATGGGGATGTTCAGCATATGTTAAAAGAATAGTGTCAGATAAGTTGGATTCTAAATCTGATAAATGCTTCTTCATTGGATATCCTAAGGAAACCATAGGATATTACTTTTATCATCCGGATGATCAGAAAGTAATTGTATCCAGGAATGCAGTGTTTCTGGAGAAAGAGTTTCTAGAGGAAACACATAATGGAAGTATAGTCGAACTTGAGGAAGTTCAAAATGAAACACATGCTGAGACAGCGGAAGAGGAAGTTGAATCCGAACCTGTTTCACTAGATGAAGCACAAGTGTTATATCCCACACGTAGGTCTCAGAGAGTTCGTGAGCTCCTAGTTAGATATGGTTTTCTAGTGGGAGATAACGAACTGGTTCCCGTGTTAGACGACGAACCTGAAACCTGCGAAGAAGCTCTTGCTAGTCCATAATCTAAAGCATGGCTCGAGGCCATAAATTCTGAAATGGACTCCATGTATACCAACCAAGTGTGGACTTTGGTTGATCCACCCGAAGGGATAAAACCCATTGGGTGCAGGTGGACCTTCAAGAGGAAGACAGACATGGATGGAAAGGTTAGTACCTACAAAGCTAGGTTGGTAGCGAAAGGATATCATCAAAAGCAAGGAGTTGACTATGACGGGACTTTCTCTCATGTAGCCATGTTCAAATCCATCAGAATATTGCTTGCAATTGCCGCTCATTTTGATTATGAAATTTGGCAAATGGATGTGAAAACAGCTTTCCTAAATGGAAACCTGCTTGAGGATGTATACATGATGCAACCTGAAGGTTTCACGTCGAAGGATGCGATTAAGGTTTGCAAACTTCAAAGGTCCATTTATGGACTCAAGCAAGCATCTAAAAGCTGGAACAAACGTTTTGATGAAACCATAAAACAATTTGGTTTTGAACAAAACTCTGAAGAGGCTTGTGTTTACAAGAAGATAAGTGGGAGCTCAGTCGTTTTCTTAGTACTATATGTCGACGATATACTACTCACGGGAAACGATGTTGCAATGTTGCAAACGGTAAAAGTTTGGTTATCTGGTAATTTCTCCATGAAAGACTTGGGAGAAGCAGCTTACGTCTTAGGGATTAAGATCTATAGGGATAGATCAAGAAGACTGCTTGGACTATCCCAGTCTACATATATTGACAAAGTCCTAAAGCGTTTTGACATGCATGAATTGAAAAGGGGTAACTTGCCAATGGTCCACGGTGTCAAGTTATCAAATGATCAATGTCCTAAAACGGACGATGATAAGAAACGCATGGCTGTAATTCCTTACTCCAGTGCGGTTGGTTCGATCATGTATGCCATGCTTTGCACTAGACCTGATGTGGCATTCGCATTGAGTATGACGAGTCGCTATCAAGGGAATCCAGGATTTGATCACTGGATTGCTGTCAAGAACATACTTAAGTACCTTAGAAGGACTAAAGATATGTTCCTCGTATATGGACACAGAGAATTGAAAATTGAAGGATATTCAGATGCTAGCCATTTGACTGATGAAAATGATTACAGATCCCAATCAGGATACTAGTTTATCTTGAATGGAGGTTCAGTTAGTTGGAAGAGTTCCAAGCAAGGAAGCGTTGCCTTCTCATCGACTGAATCAGAGTACATCGTAGCTGCAGAAGCGGCAAAGGAGGCAGTTTGGATTAGGAAGTTCATAACAGAACTAGGAGTGGTGCCCGACATTGTAAATCCCATTACTTTGTACTGTGATAACAATGGAGCCATTGCACAGACAAAGGAACCACGGTCTCATAATGCATCCAAGCATTACCTCAAGCGATATCATCTCATTAGGGAGATTATAGCCAGGGGAGATGTGAGAATAGAAAAGGTGCCTACTGAGGACAACGTTGCAGATCCCTTGACCAAGCCATTACCACAAAGAGCTCATGATAGACATCTTGGTTCTTCTGGTATTAGTTACAAGAACAATTGGCTTTAGTCCAAGTGGGAGAATGTTGGAGTTTAGTGTCCTAAAGACAATTGTTTTAGGATATAAATATTAATGAATAAATTGTTTATTTAGTCATTTGTTTAATCAGATATATATCATTAATATGTAACTATATATAAGGCACAAATCTTTCATAAAGAAAGTAATCCTAAGTTTGTTTAATAATTATAAAGTGTTCATACAAGCATGAAGTGAGACTGTACTTTATAACAAGATCAATAAACTTAAAATCAACCCAAGTCAAGTGATATGTTATAGGGGTTGGCATATCATTATTGAGACTTGCATGTAACAGTGTTTTCTGTCGAGACAGAAAGCTGATCTCACAAGCTTTAGATATAGAGATATCTAGACAGTTACATGGATCCGGTGAAGGAGTTCATTAGGATTGGGATCCGACTTGAGATAACAGTATGGATTAATTTATCTAAATGTGTCAACTGATCATCTCATTGGTATTAGTATGTATAACTAATCCTCAGACTTAAACATTCATTAATTAGTGATTCTGAATCGTAGAGTGTGATACTTAGATTCTGTGCGAGCACGATCCATTACAGGTGGGAGCCTGGGGTGTGTAAGAGCAGGGTTGGGTATCACACAAAGTGGTTGCAGAATAGTTAATGTCAGATTAAGCATTCATCGCTCCTGATAAATGGGAGATATATCCAAATGGCCGCTTGTGGTGAATTAACTGAAATCCTTGCAAGGTGATGGAGTTAAGAGTAAAAATAGAAATTTCACTTAAATTATCTTTCAGAGTGAATTCAACCTGTACAAGTAAAACGGACTCTTCGTTATATGTAACCTTGACATGTTCCATGGTTATAAGGAATTGACCAACAGGATATAGTTGATGAAGGATCGTATTATACTGTACCTAATGCAGAAAGGTTAACGTCAGTTATCAACCTGACTTCTTAATTGCTCTGGGGGAATATCATAGGTTCTGCTAGTAACAGCTCGCAACTGTATTCCATTATATATGTGTTGAAATAATCGTGATGATTTAATTTCAAATGATATATACGGCTAGTAGCAATAAAGGACCTAATGGGTCGCATATGGGACTTGGAACCAGAGGACGAAAAAGTAATTAGCCAAACACTACACATGGGCCGAAATTTATATAGTAATTAGGGATAAATTAATTTGATTAATAGTTATAATTGGATTATAGTTATAAATTAAATTAATGGATTATGTGATAATGTTAATTTGAGATTTTAATGGGAATGAAACTCTAATTAATTATCCCTAACAATAATTAGATTATTAATTTGATTAATAATATTATCTAGATATAATTAGTTATTATTTAGATAATAATGAAGTGTTTATTTAATTATCTAATTAGCAATCCTATTCCGAATGAGATTCTGATTATTTAATTATCTAACACAACTGGGATTAGGGTTTAGAGAAGTCTATAAATAGACTCCCTAACCCCAGAATTTCGACACGCACAAAAGAAGAGGAAGAGGAATCGTTCCGTCTCCATCTCGGCTAATTTACATTCTTTCTAACTCTCTCTTTGATCTCGTATCGATTCCGTTAGAGACAATCATTGCGATTGTTTATTATTAAGGTTGATTACTAATCGGTTATTGTTTTCTGTGTTGAACAAACCATTCGTGGATCTCGGATTTGATAAAAGAAGTTGTGGGCACTTCGTTTGCAACTGTAGATAGAACTTTAGAAAAGGTATTTCCTACTATCCCTCCTTATATGAAATAACGGTTAACAGATCTTGGAAAAGGGAAATAGATAAAATAGATAAAATTTTATTATTCCGCTATGCCTAGGGTTGTCTATTTTCCTTCACAATAACCTTGAACTTGCAAATTGGTCTGATCATTAACTTTGTTTGGGCAAGGGTAGAACACCATCATTGGGACTTTTACAGATGGTTGTAATGGGGCTTAGGTGATTGGGTAGGAAAGAAAATGTTAGAATGGTTGAAGAGTATACCAGGTGATATTTATGAGTGAAGTGATTTTTATTGAGCTTCATTTATACCTACTGAAGAGAAGAAATATGGTGTCTGGGTATGGGGTGAAGTCATCTTGGTTTTTTCATTTTCGGTTTTAATTTCTTTAGTGACTGGCAACATTTCTTTTATTTTTTATTTAATCCAGAACGAGAAAATTTGATTGACGCAGTAGGTGTTTATATATTTCTTTCACTTTTTTTTTGTACTTGATAGACTCCAAGGGTTGATGGTGGACAATTCCTCTTCAAGTGACCACTTCCTCCACACTGATAACATCCCAAAGCTCTCTTCCTGCATTCACCGGAATGTAATTTCCCACACTGAACACATTTTGGAACACTACCACTACTTAGAAGGACTATATGAAGCTTGGCTAATAGTATCAGATGCTCGAGAATTAGTACGACTCACAGGTGCTGCTCTTGTATTATGACTCTGTGTTTGACCACCTCGAAATTGAGATGACCCGCCTTTCACAAACTTCGATCTTCCAATATCCCCTGACTGCGTCTGACTATTCTCAGATTCTAACTTGCCTTTCAACTTTTTCTTTCTACAATGCTTTCTCCACCCAGCCTCGGTAATGTGTACCCTCATACAAACTCAATTATTCTGGTAAAATAAACTCAGACCATCTTTGAACCTTTCGTATTTAACTTCGCCAATAGGAAACCACTGACTTGCATAACGGTATAAATATTAAACTTGTGTATATACTCCTTCAAATTCATAGTTCCCTGTTTTAAATTAAAGAACTCGTTCCTCTTCGCTTTCTGAAATGGTTCAATCAGATATTCTTTCATGAATTCATATGTGAAAAGATCCCAGTTCAAACCTGTAGGATACAAACCTCTAACTATAGTTACCCATGTATCTGATGGCCCATGTAATAAACCAAACACAGTTTTAACCTTATCTTCATTACCTAATTGCATAGTACCAAAGGCTTTTTCTATAGCCTTTAGCGACATATCAGCTTCCTCGGGCTCAATTGTACCCCTAAAATCAAATGCCCATAGTTTTTGTCATCCTCAATTAACTCCTTAGGCCTTCGATGTGCCTCACATGTTTCCATCATAACTACTAAAGCTTCAACCAATGTTCAGGGTTCAAGCTGCAAAATTTATGCAACATGCATAGGCTAACGCGCCTTGTATTACATAATTAGAAAAAAACCTTTCCTTTCGAGAAAATAAGTTCTATCCTTCAGGGCTGTCCTTGCGGAAGTTGGTGCTTTGCTTAACCGTCCAATCGTGAAGTTAAGTTCTCATAAGCGGATTTAGTTTAGGGCTGGCTTCTTCCTGAGCTCTAGTTTCTCGGATTGAGATAGTGAGCCTATCTTCCCCTTCCCTTCCTCAATAGGACTAGCTATAGAAAAAGTTAATATAGATAAAGTCAGGTGTGAATGATTGTCTTGTCTAAGGCTGACCGATGCCGCTTGTGGAGCCACATGTGGTATGGGATGTTCAGATTGAGGTGGTATTGGTAGAGGATTAATAGGTTGATCTACTGGTGGTTGTCTTTGAGGTTCGGCAACATGTGGAACTCTAGCATCAAAGGCTACACTATCCTCTATGCGCAGGACACCATCCTAATTCTCTTCTTTCTTACTTTCTAGCTTAGTCCTTTACTGTTTTATGTCTTCTTTTTAGCTTAGCTGTTGTGTCGCGATAACATGCCTATGCTTTCGAATTTCTATTTTAGTCTTTAAAGATAGTCAAAAGATCGAAGTGACTTTAGGTTGATACTTTAAGCTATTTGCAATAGATATTAGGGCAAAATTTCATCAATGACAATCTATCATCCTAACAAGTGCTTAGCGAGTAAAGGTCGAAAACTTAGGAACTTTGAACATGAACTCTTAGGCTTTGAGAAGTAAAATTAGTATGCACAAACAACATTAATCACTTTGTTTGTAGAAAACTAAACACGAAACAAAAAGCCACATTAGTGAGGACTTGAACCAATCACAAGAGCATCAAAAACAGAATGAGATATGCTCAAATATTTATTATGATAGTCTTACAAGCTTTGCAGTAACAATCGGCTCATTCCACACTTAATAGTTGAAACCACAAGCGTCTAGTTTAAGCTTAAAATAATTTAAGGCAATAGGTTTTAGCCCATTGAGTTACTTGACCATATTTTTTTAAACGGCCAAAAATCCTTTTACATAACGGTAGTAAAGCCCCTTTGAAGCCAATCGCACATCCCATTTCTTTCATTTAACCCCGATACAAGCCTTAAACCTTCATAAATACCCTTCATATCCATGGAAATATTATGTCATGTGTACATGTAATAACTGTAGTGTGTGAAAATACGAAAACTTCCCCAAAATGACATGTGCAAAATCATAGCAAATTGATGTCATCGGTAATAGCTCGCCAAGCTACACACCTCTCCTCACTGAGCAACATACTAAAGTCGAGCAAATTCCCTCGAAAATTCAACCTGCTCGACAAGCTATAACCAGAGCTCGACGAGCTTGTCTCCTAAAGTCAGAAATAAAGGCAAAAAGCCAAGAAAAACAGAGAAAACAGCCAAAAACAAAAACAAAATGCTTATGCACTAAGAACAGAAAAATACTAAGTGCATTTCTGATAATAAAAGGGAAAACCTCACACTCAAGCCATCATTCATCACACTAAGCACACTACCATAAAAATGTACACAAAGGATACATGTGGCTCCATAATACACATTATTCCCCCATCCATATGTTACCTAAACCCACATTATTAAAATATCATTTATAATATAAGTCAAATTTCATTTATAATTATCGATTTACGAAAGAAAGCAATAAATAAATACGGGAAAATAAAAATAGATTACATCACAAACAAATGGCACAAATAGTCCTAATACATCATTTCTAGTCCTAAATAAACCATTAAACCTGCAAAACCGATAAACATTAGGTGCGGACATTGGGACCCGTCTTTCGGATTAAACTACAACACCGGACTCGAACAAAGAGGACTCATTCAAACCTAATCAATCTAACACAACATCATGCAATTATATCCACAACCTAGTTTATAGTTCTAATCGGTTTAATATTTCTGAGAGACCAAATACCTTTATAACCTGAAATCCATTTTAATTCCATATGATTACCTACTAAAACATATAAATATAAAATAAGTATAAATTTACCGAAAACGGAACATTCCTACTCTACCGGACCAAAACAGGGTTCTGCCGGTCTGACTCTATCGCTGATCGGCCACGTAGGTAGCCGATCGGCGATGATGTCGCGAATCGGCTTCCTATCGCAGACAGCAGAACTCTGATTCAGTGAAGACAAACAATGGCACAAAACCCAAAACAACATCAAAATAGATCAATCAAGCTGCAACTTAAAAGGGAAGGCTTTTAAAACCCTCCATAATATACCTTTAGAGCTAATATCCAGTTTTGAGTACGATAGACTCACGAACACGAAACCCCATAGACCCGAGCAGTAACCCGAACCCGTGTGTTTATGATCAAAATGACTCTAGAAAGTTAGAAGAATGATTCTAATTATGTTTAGAATTAATCTGTAGTAGAAATAGTTGAATTTGGAACCTGAAAGCGATTTCTGAAAGTTTACAATGACTTCAGAAACTTTAGATACGGAGAATGAATTATACTGAATTCAATTCTTCTATAATTTACTCGTGTTTATGTGTTTGGTGTTGTGTTTAAATCACTCAAAACATGAATTAAAAGCAATTTATCTTCTTCTTCCTTTCATTTTCTCTCTTTTTCTCAAAAACCTTATGTAAAAAAACTGATCTCTTGTACTGTGGTAGCTTCTGCCCTTTTTATTTGAAAGTTGGATAGAAAACTACCACAATTTCGAATTAACAACTGATGGAGGTGGTGAGGTGGTGAACAGTGCCTCCTCTATCTGCATCATTTCTCAATCGATTTTTCCTAAGCAAAAATATTTTTGCCTCCCGATTGAGAATGATGATGTGGTGAACAATGCCTCCTCTACCTCCTGCAATACAATCCCCTTATATCGAGGAGATGACTGGCTTTATATTGGACTTTTAGCATACCTCGTCCAAGAGGTTCTGAGAACTGTTGGGCTTGAGACCTCACCCGAGAGGTGTGTTGGACTTTTATAATACCTCGTCAAAGAGGTTCTCAGAACTGTTGGTTAGACTTGTTTAACCTTGGCTGAAAGGTATATCATAACGACCCATTCTGAACGGCTTGGCGTCATGTAATTTTGGATAACTTTGGATTTGTTTGACATTGCCTTAGAGGTATATCATAATGACCCGTTCCGAACAGCCTGACGTCATGTGATTTTGGATCATTTGAACTTATTTGACTTTGCTCGAGAGGTATACAATAGCGACCCATTCCGAACGGCCTGACGTCATGTGATTTTGGATAATTTGGACTTGTTTGACCTTGCCCGGGAGGTATCTTTGATTATAACGGTCTATTCCGAACGGCCTGACGTTATTTGATAATTTTGAACAATCCGTACGATGGTATTAAGAATACAGAGATTTGATTCTGAACGGATTACGCTTGGGCAAAATGTTGATAACCTGAATAATCGACATTAAGAATACAGATATTTCCCTTTTCTCGGGGGTTAAAAATATCAAAAAATAATCAATCGAGTGTATTTAAGATATTTAATATAGTTAATGCATCTGAATAAATGCAAAATCAATTACATGCCTTGAGTATGAAAAGATGGTAACTGATCAGCGAACTGGTCGCCGATCAGCTACGTGGATCACCGATCAACTACAGGGTTGCTGATCGGTACCCCTGCGGGCAGACAACTTATAAATAGATTGTTGGGGTGCCATTGTTGGTTACACTTTTGATAACCAACTCTTGGCATCCCCTTACCTTACTCAAAATTTCCTGCCATGGAAGGTCTAAAACATTTCAACGAGAATATAAGACGTGCTACCATATCTGGAGACAACATATTGCAAGGAGTTTTTAGCGCTTCTGGTTCTCGAGGTTCTGACTCGGGTTCCAGTACTACTCCTGCTCCTATGATGCTTGAGCAGTGGTCTAGGGACTCAGAAATTGTCCCTTCACTCGCCCACCTTGTGTCTGTCCCTGTTGGGGTACACAATGGGAGGACTACCATATCGTCCCTGTACTCGGGCGTATTGCCCATGGAGACTCCAATGCCCGTGATGCTGTCGCGGGAGACGCACTCATCTAAATTATTCGTAAGTTTTTCTTGTCCTTGCAACTTAGTTTAGACAGTTACGTTGCCATGAACTCGGGCTTTGGGACATTGCATGTTTGAACCGTGGGTAGAAACATGTTTAGGAATGATTTTAGATAAAATACCTCGCTTTGCATGTTCGGGATTAGCCCGTTGTAACAAACTATTCGCTCTATTCTCGTCATTCTCACTAACCATAACCACCAAAATTGATGAATTATGCTAATTTTTTAGTTTAAATGTTGACTTTAATTTCCAATCAAGTAGTGGGTTTAATTCTCCATCTTTTATTTATTTAGTAAAATAATTATTAGAGAGGGAAAATATAATATGTTTTGTCTTTTGTATCAATTATTAGAAAAAAAAAAATTGAACCTTATATATAATATATTCTTTGCAAAACATTTATATATGAAGTTGTGTGAGTTTGAATACTAAAAGAAAATAACCGAGCTAGACCTGGCAAAATGCAAGGAAAACCATGACATTAATTTACATACTTTTCTTGTTATTATTATTATTATTATTTTCTTTCTTTGCATATTTTGTTTTTCTTGTCTATTTTTCTTCGTAATAACTTTTATCTTTGACTGTGGCATGCTTTTCTTTTCTTTTCTTTTTTCTTTTTTCTTCTAAATTTTAATTGTAAAATATATTTAGTTTCAACAATATAATAACTTTTTATATTTGATTACACTCATCTTTTACACGTTAATTTCTTCAACATTAACCCTTGAATTTTTCATTTTACAGTTCCATTATTATGATTATCGTTAATTTGATTTTTTCTGTGTATTATTCAATATATGTTCTTAATTTTATAAATATGTTTAAAGTTATTTATTTGGCACAGGTCTTCAACTAGTTCTTCTCTAAAACACCTCCGGTATACAGCAATCTCATTATTTACCAGCTTTGTTATATTCTATTAAAATCGTTAGAGAAAGGAGATGAAAAATAAAAAAGAACAGTTACTTGTATGATTTGGCTTTGCCTCTGTTCGTCAAAACTTGTTCAATATTATTAGAGATATATTAGAGTAATAGGATATTTACTCACTTACTGTTTACTCTAATATATCTCTAATAAATATCTTCACAATTTCAGCATATTCCTTGAAGGCCACGGAGTATAGAGCTAATAGCTAATAGGTAAATGAAAATACGGAGAGAAGGATAACAAACGAAACATGGAGATTAGGCCAAAATTAGCTTTTATATTTCATTACTTTGATATTCATTTTTTTACATCTGCGGAAGTTTGAACCAGAAATATACATAGTACCTCGTATATACAAGTTGATGCCTCAGCTGCGTGCACAATTTCGTGTAATTTTTCAGGTGAATTGTCCTCTAAGAGCCATAGCTGCTCTATCGATCGCTCTGGCGACTCTCCATATCTCATGCTGAATTGCTGTTTGCTGATTCTCCCTGCTCTTGCTCGTTGATCGAAAAATAGCATCCCCTATTCCAGGGAAGAAATCCAGTTTACTTTCATAGTCACCATGAGGTCCATATATCTGAAATATGTCATAAAATTGATTAGCTAACTACCACTGCAGTTGGTATAGATGAATATACTGAATTCATAATACTATAAGATGTTTTATGAAGCAAAGATGATCAAACATGGCCAACGCTCCTCCAAGGATCAATCTTAACCCATGTTGCACGGAAACAGAAACGACGGACACCAAGAAACGTTATTTCCTTCAAATGGAAATGTAAACAAAATTGAAATGGAAACACAGAAACACTACTGAAGAGGCGTTTCCGTGCAACGCAGATCTTGACAATGCAGCACATTTTAGTGCAATGAATTTCAAACAAATGATCGTCTATGTAGCAAGGGCTAACAAAGTCAATTGCTCACCAGCGTACAATGATCCTCAGTTTTCATCTTCTGATTGAAAAGATTCTGAATCAACTTACATAAATTAATAGGGTAAACAATTTATTAGTCCCTTCATTTTTACCTAACACATTGTTTAGTCTTCCTATTTTGAAAAACACATTATAAGGTCCTATCCTTTGTCAATGTTAACCCTTTGTTCCTTTTGTATATTTTTTTTTAGATTTTTAACTGTTATATTTGGCATAAACATATACACAGAAAATGAGAGAGTAATACGGTCATTTTGTATCGTACTATGACCGTACTTAAAGCTCAAAAATAGACAAAAGGATCAAAGGGTTAATATTAACAATAGATAGGGATCTTATAATGTATTTTTCAAAATAGGGAGACTAAACAGTGTGTTACGTAAAAAAGTGGGGACTGATAAATTATTTACCCATATTAATATACTAGGAAAGATTATGCTCGTTGGAATTTATAAAGGAATAACAGGTTCTGACTACAAGTGCAATTCACACATTACATGCAATTACAGAAGTGAATTGTGCAGTTGAAAAAGTTTGTTCCTCTTGAGGCCATTAATCCCATTCTGCATTCATAACCACAAATGCCAGGAATAACCAGAAGGCAACTAATACTTACAAGATGCTTAAACCAATGCCTTCCTTGCAGACCATCCACATCAAGGAAGCCTCTTTCAGCAAGCATCAACCGATCATTTAATGCACGCAACTTCAAAGCTATGAAGTCACCCCTAGCTTCTTGCTGTCTTAGTATCTGCACTTGAATACTTCAGCATTTATATAAAATACAAGTGCAAGTAACTGGAGTGCAAAACACACACCAGCAAATCACAGAAAGTATCAGATGCTAATTCTTTTCTCCTCTATTTCAATGTGCAAAAGCCTAACGAGTAATAACTTGATTCCACATATTACCTTTGCTTCATTTTCAGCTTCCTTCGCAGCCAGGGCAAGTCCTTGAATTGCATCGCTTAACGGATTAAGAGATATACTCTGGTTCAAAAATTTGCTCAACACAGCTTTATGCCTCTGAAAAGAAGGTAGTAGTTTCAGCTTTAGACTGAAAAACAAGACTAATATGTGCACGTGTATAAGAAGATTATAGCACAATGATACAGCATAAATGCCTATCAACTTTGTGTAAAAATAATCAGGCAATCTGCTTATTTCTATCTTTTAGGCCCCTCAACACAGAAAAGACAAAGAACTGTAACATATCAAAACTAAGAGCATTTGTTAAATCCATTATCTCTAATATAGCTAGGATGTGTCTCAGTAAAGATGGAGATGTCTTGTTTTAAATTTTTAAACATCTCATCTGATTTCTCATTGTGCTTAATCATTATTGGACAGATTTGAATTTAGTCGTGGACTAAATCAATTTTTCTCAATTATTAGACAATTAGATTTGATAGTTTTTTCAAAAATAAAAATGAGAACTAAATTATTCGGCAAACTGCTAAAAGATTTTGGTACAGTTTTGGTGATTCTATGCACAAGTTACACAACCAAGAAGATTAGATATATACCTTCAATTGCTCTGCATAAGAGAGGTAATCAAAAGAAAGAATAGAATCATCGGCTAGGTGAAGAGCTACAAGCCCCCATACTCCAGCAACTGAAAACATAAAACAGAAAAGCCTTTTCATCCTTCAGCTTCTGTCTTTATTGACCTTGTACTTCATCTTTCAGAAATTCGTAAATGCAAACTTGCAGGCAGGAAAGAGACTAACCAGCCATGTGACGGTGAAATAGAGGATCTCCATATCGAGTGATCCACTCATAGGAGTCGAAAGCAGTGTGATACACTGGGAAATCTGAAGGGGGAAAATAAAATACTCACCAAACTGTTAATTGAAAATTTATTAAGGTACAAGCTGAGGAACAAAGACATGGTTATTGCACATGAAAAATATACCTCTGCCATAATATATATCCATGGAAGGAACTCCAGCATGTTGTAGAAATGGGGCAAAATCAGAATCAACTCCACTAAGTCTTTGGATCTGCAAGCCAGCAATAACATCTCAACCACGGAGTCAGTAAATTGCCAGGCTTCAGCCAAATCAAATATTATTAAATTATGCAGCACCAAGATTGCACAAAACCATGGACAAGAAAAGAAGAATTATTACATTCACGCATAGCAAAACAATAAGGGTACTGTTCAAAATCTTAACCCTTACCCTAGAAAATTCTACAGAATAATGCTCAACCACACTACAGTTTAGAGGACAGAAACAATACAAAATTAGAAGTTGCACAGGCCACAAGGACAGCTGAAACAAGCACCAATTAAGTGAAGTAGGTAATACTTTGACTCATAATTCACAACATTTGCGCGCACCCACACACACGCATCCACACAAATCATTCAAGAATTTAACACAATGCAAAAAGTGATACTGCATAAACTGCAATCCACATGCTGATGAAGGAAGCATAGCAATACAATTTTAGTAACACCCAATAGAACTGGAACCTACATATGGATAGCAGTAGTAACATACTCTAAGGTCTATAAGAATATCAAGCCAAAAAAGTATTCACTTGTAGTTCCTACTGCATTTAGGAAATCTATATCATTTTACTTTATGTACATATAGAGTTACGAATCCATAAGAACTTTGAAGAGAGCACTTAATATTTAAAGTAGAAAAGAAGTAAAGAACGTACTTACACTAATGACTTGATCTCTGGCTGCCCAATTATCATATATCACTGAAACATGAGAGTCAGGATCCTTGACCTAAAATTACTTCACAAATTAGTTGACAATTTGACGTCTATGGTCAAACAGCAGTCATAAACCAGCTTAAATACAAAGAAATTGAAGAAAAGATTTCGAAACAAATATTATACTTCTATCAATTACCTTCTTTGTAACCTCATAAATAAGATTATCTAGCTGAGGAGTTGCACCAGCAAAAAATCCTGGCCCTTGAACTGCACAATCTACATTAAGGTAGGCCACCGCTTTTGCACCCAAATTGACAAGATTCTGTTCAACCCACTCAGTAGACCCTATAGCAACACAATATTTGCAGAGTGTTAGCATAGAGAAGTCTTTTCAGAGATTCCTTCTTTAATACTGTAATTTTGGAAACCATGAATTAATAGGCAGTCTTAAGTAAGTATAAAACTGGGTTAATGGGTTACCAATAATAAACCATGCTTGTGGGGAGGGCAGCCAAGGAAGCAAAAAGAGATTCAACCATTTGTGGAAATATGTTATTTTAAGATTATAATAAAAAGCATCTTGTTACTGAACAGAGAGCAATATCACATTGGAGCACAACTACAACATCACCACAAGGGTAGGTCATTCAAAAAATTATAAAAGGTCCATCGTTTTGTGCATAAATAAAAAGTGGAATCAATACCAAGCAACTTATGTAGTGACAGAAGTTATATCCCTTAACACAATATGTGATGATATTGAAGGAGAGAATTGCAACCGTGAACAAAAACTTTAGGCGCACAGCTTAGAATGATCTGTCACAGTATTGTTAATTAAAAGAAAAAATTGCAAAACCGGTCTCAAAATTATAGCTCGTCTGCATATGGGTCCTTGTTTATTCAAATATTTTCAATAGTTAAGCATCGAATCTGATCTAATGCTATTTCCTGCTTAATATGCAGGATTGAAGGTCATGATCATGATGCACCGTATTTAGAACAAAATGAAGTTGAAATTTTGACAATTGACAATTAGATAAACTCCAGTCCAACCATGCATATGTCACCGATGACAGAGCATTACCTACCATCCCGAACTCTTCAGCATCCCAACTACAGAGGATCATTGTTCTCCTAGGTTTCCACCCCATCTGCAACAAAAGAGCATATCTTCGAGCAATGTCGAGTAAGGCAGCAGTCCCACTGTTGGGGTCAACAGCCCCATAAGTCCATGCATCTCTATGATTGCCAAGGATCACATAGCGGTCAGGCTCTTCAAATCCCCTTATGACAGCAAAAACATTATAGAGTATCACTTCCTTTTCCTCCCCCTAAACACAAACAAAATTGGAAGTCAAGAATATTATGTGGGAATTGAAAAGGGCTATTCAAGCAAGACATTCTCAATACCGGGGTCCTACAACTAGTACTATGGTGGGAACTAAGAGTTTGCCCAGCTATTTTGCACGGTGTGGAATATCAAAAACATCATTTTCCCTTATCTGTCTGGTCAAAATGGCCCCTAAAGAACAATTTAATCCAAATCGAAATTTAGGTATCAAGCTGGTACTCAAGTTGCTAAATTTTTGCAAATTACCCAAATTTAAAGTAAATTTGGCAAATTGAGGGCTGAGTTGATACCTAAAACTGAATTTGGACAAAATTGATATTCACCGTCTAACTTTAGGAGCAGGTTTGACCCTTAATTCAAAAACTTCTATGAACCTAGTGATCACACAAAATCATATGCAGTAAAAATTATAGCCCCCTAAGGTGATATATTAGAAAATCAAATTATCCAGAATTTTTCACCAAGAAGCTGTATCAATATACCCCAAAAGTCAAAACAAAATCTATTCCAAAAGCACATGACTTTCATTTTTCAACCTCTACTCTATAAACGTAAATCAAAACAAACAAACAGCAAATAGAGCACCCTACCCGGTACGTGAAGTTGACCATGATCGGGCCAGGGCCCACTCGCCCAACACTATACCCGCCGGAATTTCTCCACTCTAAGGGCGCCTTAGGACCCGTAAGAGATCTCAAGATGACGCCAGCATTCTGGAAGGACAAGGGCAAAGATGGAATCTTAGGGAATTTGTTCAATACCTCATTGTCCTTCATACCTAACCTTTCCCCTCCCTCCTTCGCTGCCCACCCAGGGCTGAGTGGGTCCCCTACACCTCTCATAACAGTCCCTCTCTCTACTCCCCCTTCTTCTCCTCCCCTCATTCTCTCCCCCCTGGCGTACAATAGTACTGCCAGCGCACCTTTAGATTCAGCTATTCTAACCACTCCCCCTCTACTCAACTCACCACCTTTCCTCGCCAATACTATACACCCCCTAACACTAATCCCCATCACCCCCAAAGCACGATAGTCTTTTTCACGTCCGTAATTAACAAAAACAACCTTCGCATACGCCGCGGCCGAAGGCGAATACGCGTGGTACGGAGGCACTACTTTTCCAGAAGTCTCAGACTCAGTCAAGGAAAAACTGAAGGTCGTTCCATTGCTAAAATGAGCAGAGAGTGATGCGTGGACCGGATAAGAGAGAAGCGCCTTGTATTCAGCCTTATGCGTTTCCAAATAAAGATTGTGAAAATGAGAGTAGACGTAATTTGTGGTATCTAATGAAGCTTTTGTTCCGGCGAGATGAGGGTGGCGTGTGAGGTTACGGAGGTAGGAAGAAAGAGTGGAGTTGGAGGAAGAGGAGAGGAAGAGATTGCGGTAACGCATGGCGATTTGAGGATTCCTAGGGTTTAGATTAGGATGGTAGAGTGTATAGAAGCCGACAATGCAGAAGATGATTAAGAAAAGGAAAGTGCAGAGAGGTGGAGGCGGTTTTGAAGCAGCAGTTAATAAGGAGGCGGTGGGCTTGGTAAGAGGCGGAGACATTTCTAGTCACAGAGAAAGAGTGTATGCCAGAACCCAAGGAGGAAGAAGAAGAAAGAGTGAAGCAAATGGGGACAGAGTGTGGTGGGTGCAGGAATTCACAGTGGGGAAAAAAAAAAAGAGAAAATGCAGTGCGAATCTTAAAATATAAATATTCACTTGTTTTTCTATATTCAACTATAATTAAATATTTTTCATCAAAAAAAAAAGAAAAAAAAGAATAAAGCTCATTTAAGCTCCTAAGTTATAGTGTCAAAATCAATTAGGTCCTTAAAACTATTAAAATCATCATTGAAGCTCTTAGCTTATTCAAAAATCAACAATTCACTCTGTATCTATCTATTTTTTTTAAAACTTATCTATATCTATTATATATAATAGCGGATATACTATATATAATAGCGGAAGCAAAAGCAAAGAGAATGTATAAGAAGTGTTTTAGAAGTCTTTTCGCTTAGTTGTCATCGTAGGAGAAAATATGAGTTTAAATTATCTATATTAATAGTAATTAGGAAATTTAAATATCAATACTGTTATAAAACAAGGAAGATAATATGCAATAGAATAAGAACAATGGAGAGAGTGTAAGCTTGTATTTCACTTGTCATTTTTACTTGTATTCTATTACATCAAAGAAACCTATATTTATAGGCTTATGAATATATAGGTTACATAAGAACATAAGTTATGTAGTTACAAACATTAAGGAATACAGAGTTACAACCTTAATAAATGAAGAGTTACAACATTAAGGAATGATGAGTTACAATGGTTATACTTATGCACATCCATTAATTTATTCATAACACTCCCCATTGGATGTCCATCCATGCGAATAGGGCACTGCCTCATTAAAAACCTTACCAAGTAAAACCCAGTGGGACAAAACCATTGGTTAAGGGAAAAAGACTACAGTGATTACTCTCCCTATTCGCAGTATTACTGAAGATCTCTGAGACGGTGCATTCCAATACCGTAAACCAACTTTTTTTAAAAGTTGTAGAAGGTAATGCCTTTGTGAACAAATCTGCCAGATTGTCACTTGATCGAATTTACTGAATATTGATTTCACTATTCTTTTTGAAGATCGTGCGTAAAGAAAAATTTCGGTGAAATGTGCTTTATTATGTCTCCTTTAATGTAGCATTCTTTAAGTTAAGCAATGCAATCTGCATTATCTTCATTTTCTGATGATCTACCACATGACTCTCGTATGTGCTTAGTTAACGATCTTAGCCAAACACATTCCTGACTTGCTTCATGAATAACTGTTAACTCAGCGTGACTTGAATAAGTAGTTGTAATAGTTTGCTTCGTAGAGCGCCAAGATATAGTTGTACTTCCATATGTGAATAAATATCCTGAATCAATAGTTCCTTGAAGATAACATAATATATGCTTAATTCTATTCCAATGCCTTCGTGTAGATGCAAAGCTATACCTGGATAACAAATTGACAGAAAAGCAATATATGGCCTCGTATTGTTAGTAAGATACATTAGTGCACCTATTGCACCGAGATATAGTACTTCAGGACCAAGAATCTCTTCCTTATCTGTTCGATGTCGAAAATGATCTTTAATTTCATCAAGTGATCGAACAACCATTATAAATAATTAATTCACTTAAATAGAATTAATAACCAAATAATTACATACTAACCATCAATCACATTTCAATCTCAATTATCATTAATAACAATAAATACTAATAGCACTTAGTCATTTATTACCACAAGTTTAACACATCAACCAACCAAACATGACAATTACAAGTTTAGCAATCAGATAAGAGTGAGCATATAAACAATATAACCATGCATATAACTAACCACTTACGTTCATTACAAGCATAAAATTCAATTGCGATGAACATGTAAACAAGCAAACAAAGAACTATGTAATTAACTACGATTAATTTGTAAGTCAATACAAAATTTTGTCTTTCCAAGATCTTTCATCTTAAATTCCTTTTCAAATAATCCACTACTTTTGGAATCTCTTCAGGAGTTCCAGTAATATTCACAAATAAGATTATATCACATGCGCGCATATTATTTCAGTCCATAAAGAGATTTATTTAACTTTATGCAGTAATGTTCTCGATAACTAGATTTTGTTTCTTCTAGAAATTTAAATCGTTCTAGGACTTTCATATAAATGTCATTATCCAGTGGCCCATATAAGTAGGTTGTGACTACATCCATTAAATGCAAATCAAAGCTCTTCTCTTGTTGCCAGACTTATGAGAAACCTAAAAGTAGTTGCATCCACCACAAGGAAGTATGTTTCTTTATAATCAATTCCAGGTCTTTGTGAGAATCCTTGTGCAACTAAACGTACTTTATATCTCACAATTTCACCATTTTCAAATCCTTTTTCTCATAAAGACTTATTTATGTCCCATTGGTTTTACACCTTTAGGTGTACGGACTACAGGTCCAAATACTTCTCTTTTTGCAAGAGATTTCAATTCAGTCTCAATTGCTTCTTTCCATTTTGGCCAATTATTATTTTGTGTACACTCTTCAATGGATTTTGGTTCATGATCCTCATTTTTATCCATAACATCAACTGCTACATTGCATGCAAAAATTTCATCGACGTCGATTTTATTGCGGTTCCATTTTATTCCAGACATGACATTATTGATTGAGATCTCTTCATTCTCAGGTATCTGAATTTCATTCTTTGTCATGTGTATGGTCTCTTCAGGAGATCCTTCAATTTCATTCTTTATCATGTGTATGGTCTCTTCAGGAGATCCTTCATTTGTATTTGGTTCCTCGGAAAAACCATTGCCAAATTATGCTCCTTTTCTTTTCCGAGGATTCTTATCTTTGGAACCGATTGGTCTACCACACTTCATGCGTCTGTGAGACTCATTAGCAGTCTGATGTTGTCCTTCAGGGACATCAATTATATTTGAAGCATTTACAGCTGGAATATATGACTTGGTCACTCTCTTTGGGTCAGAAAATGCATCTAGCAATTGATTTACTAAGTTTTGTAAATGAATTATCTTTTGAACTTCTATTTCACATTCTTTAGTACGAGGATCAAAATGAGACAGAGATAATCCATTCCAACTAATTTCCTTTTCCAGCTGTTTCTTTTCTCCCCCTAATGTTGGAAAAATTGACTCATTAAAATGACAGTCAGCAAATCGAGCCTTAAATAAATTTCCAGTAGCTGGCTCAAGATACTTAATAATTGATGGGGATTCAAATCCAACATATATTCCCATCCTCCTTTGAGGACCCATCTTAGTGCGTTGTGGTGGAGCAATTGGAACATATACCGCACATCCAAAAACTTTTAAATGGGAAATATTTGGTTCTTGACTAAGAACCAATTGTGATGGGGAGAATTGTTGATTACTTATTGGCCTGATGCAAATTAATGCTGCTGCATGTAATATAGCATGTCCCCAGGCTGATATTCGGAGTTTGGACTTCATAAGTAATGGTCTAGCAATCAATTGTAAACGTTTAATTAATGATTCAGCTAGGCCATTTTGTGTATGAACATGAGCTACAAGATGTTCAACACTTATTTAATAATTTCCAGTAGCTAGCTCTGGATATTTAATGATTTTCCTAAATTTGTGAATGCATCTGGCAGTTGATTTGCAATATTTTGCAAATGTATTATCTTTTGAACTTCAAGTTCACATTGTTTTGTTCGAGGATCTAAATGAGATAATGTTAATGCATTCCATGTAATATTTTTTCAACTTCTCATTCTCTCCCCCTAATGTTGGAAAAATTATTTCATTAAAATCTCTTCATTTGTAACAACTTCAGGTGTTTGCACTTCTTCAAGAAGTGTGTTTATATTAGTATCTACATCTTTAATAGATTCATTCTTATCATCAATCGAATTTCTTTTTCTAGGATTTTTATCCTTTGAACCAATAGGTCGTCCACGCTTCAGGCGTGTTTAAGAACGATCATCATGTTTTTCTTTAGGAATTTCAATATGAATTGGTGCATTAACAGTTGGTTTTTGTTACTCATTTTGGGAGGTTCATATCCAACATAAATTCCTAATCCAAAAACCCTTAGCTGAGAAATATTAGGCTCATGACCAAAAGCTAATTGTAATGGGGAATACTCATGATAGCTTGTTGGTCTAATACATATAAGTGATGTTGCATGTAAAATTTCACATCCCCATACAGATGTAGGAAGATTAGTTCGCATAAGTAATGGTCTAGCGATTAATTGCATACATTTAGTAAAGATTCTACTAGACTATTTTGTGTATGAATATATGCTACAGGATGTTCAACACTTATCCCAATTGACATACAATAACCGTTAAATGTTTGGAATATGAATTCACTGGCATTGTCAAGAAGAATTGCGTGATGGTAATAAACATACATATGACCATCGAGTAGAAGCATCAATTAAAACCATAAAATACCTAGAAGCATCAATTAAAACCATAAAATACCTAAATGTTCCATATATATCGTCTTCAAGGCATCTGTAAAATGTTGGTGATTCAATTCCAATCTTACCCTTCGAGGGCCTTATAATTATTTTCCTTGCGAACAAGCAACACAAAATTATTCATTGCTTTGAAGAATCTTCTGGTTCTTCAATGGATGCCCATGTGCATTTTCAATAATTTTTTCTCATCATTATAGAACCAGGATGACCTAGTCTATCATGTCAAATCTTATAAATATGTGAATCGGTAAACTTCTGGTTTACAGTAAGATTTTCTCCAATTACGTTAATAAATGTGTAACACAAACTATATTATAAAGTATTAAAATTTTTCTAGTCCATATATCTTTCCTATAATTATATTTGTAATATAAAGTTACAGCCTCAATATGATATCCATTTCTGCGAATATCTTTAAAACTCAACAAATTTCTATGAGACTTTGGGGAAAATAATGAATTATTCATAATAAACTTCGTTCCTCTTGGTAAGACTATATTGGCTCTGCCGGAGCCTTCAACTAAATTTGTGTTACAAGATAGTACATTATATATGAGAATCTCTTCAGGAGCTTAGTATAGTAAAACTAGATGTTTGGTATAGTAAAACCAGATGTTTTGACGTATGACAGATACGTGACCATTTTCCATTTGAACTCTAACTTTTATTATTATTTCTATCAAATTTATCAATTTGATTTTTCCACTGCTGGTGGGCATCTGTATTTTTATTATTATAACCACCATAGTTATAACCACGACGAAGATTACATCCATGACATCGACCATATCCACAGTTATTATTTTCATTATCGTATGGCATTGCATTCACTTCTGGGAATGCAATCGATCTAGTAGGACGAGACTCATCGTTTTTCATTAAAAACTCATTATTTTGTTATGCTACAAGTAGACAAGAAATTAATTTAGAATACTTTTGAAGCCTTTCTCTTTAGATTGCTGCTACAGGAGCATATTAAATGCATGAAAGATAGAGAAAGTTTTCTCTAACATAATTTAATGGGTAACATCATCTCCACATAATTGTAATTGATATGTAAAATGAGTTGAATTATATTATGTACCAATTTAAAATCTTGCAATCTTAATTTTATCATGTCATAACGAACTTTGAATAATAAAACCAACTTCCGGTGGTCATATCTTTCTTTCAAAAATTTCTAAAACATAGATGAATCTTTAACAATTTAGATATTCACGTTTGTAAGATTTGATATGACTAAAGTATAATACAAATATGTGTATTAGAAACAAGATTATAATATGAAACAAATTGAAGATTGATCTAGAACTTATCTGGGATTAAATGGATGAACAAATCTGAATCTCTAAATCTTGACTCGCAAAACCTTGTTAATTTTGGGAATCTATCTTGCTCAAACGGCTAGGGTTTCGTGCTGATAACGTGTTATAAAACAAGGAAGATAACATACAATAAAATAAGAACAGTGGAGAGAGTGTAAGCTTGTATTTCACTTGTCCTTTTTACTTGTATTCTATTACATCAAAGAAACCTATATTTATAGGCTTATGAATATATAGGTTATATAAGAACATAAGTTATGTAGTTACAAACATTAAGGAATACAGAGTTACAACTTAATGAATGAAGAGTTACAACATTAAGGAATGAGGAGTTACAATGGTTATACTTATGGACATCCATTAATTTATTCATAACAAGTACAACAATTAAAAACAAACAAATTGGCACCCGGTCTGACCTATGCTGGTTTGTTGAACCGATCGGACCAATCGGTCAGTTCCAAGCTTGAGAACATTGCTTTTTTTTTTTTTTGGTAGAAAAGGAAAAGAAAAACGAATAACAACAAACTACCCAGGAATTAGCCTAGGGAAGCTAACCCCAATCCTATCTTCTAAGAGAAGATGAGAGATGAAACTAGGGGAAACAGGAAGGGTAGTAACGCCTAACGTCCCTTCATGGCCCGCCGCCGCCTAGCGATCAGCAACATGATTCTGCTCTCTAAAAATGTGTCTGAACTCTACGAACTCAAAGGAGGAGCAAAGCCTTATAATAGCTTTGATGAGGTTGCGATTGTTAAGACCTATAGAATGATTCTCAGAAATCATTTTGATTGCTTCCAAATTATCAGACTCCACAGAGAGCCTCTTAACACCCAGCCTTTTAGCAAGATTGATTCCAGTAAGAATAGCCCAGAGCTCCGCAGAAAAGGAAGAACCCAACCCTAAATTCTGGGAGAACCCAGAAAGCCAGACGCCCCCTACATCTCTAAGCACACCTCCAGCCGCGATCTTACCGTTACTGAGGCAGGAACCATCAGTATTCAGCTTCACAACCCCCTCTCTTGACCTGCTCCATCCCACGAGATGGACATCACAACACTGAGAGGCTCTGGCAAGGGACTCTCCTTTGAAACTATCGATAATAGAGAAAAGTTTTTTCGAGAAGAAATCAGCTAAGTTTGTCATAAAAACAGTTTTATCTCCAAAAATCTCCTCGTTTCTCCATTTCCAAACTTGGTGACAGATAATAGCAAAGAAAATGTCACCATGCTCCATGTATGGAAGCAACTTTCCTCTAACACCATCAGAGAACCAGTCGACCTCAGAATGTGCCATGAAGGAAGAGAAAATATGGTGTGGGAGAATTTTCCTCCAAACCTCTTTACTATTAGAGCAATCTCTAAGAGCATGGCACAAAGTCTCAATATGGCCTCTGCATCTACTGCAAGCTCCAGAATCAGCCAAGTGCCTTCTGTGCCTATCCGAATTAGTAAGAAGCCTGTCCTTAACGCCCAGCCACAGGAAACTCCTAATACGGAAAGGAACTTTAAGGGTCCAAATCGACTTCCACACATCCGAGGGAGGATCAGATCTAAAGAGAGAGAAAGCTTCAAAGGCCGATTTGCAAGAATAAACTCCATTGTTAGTCAGCGCCCAACAGTGCCTATCCAAGTCTTCCTCTTGATTACTCACCTTCACTCCCCGCATTCTAAGGAGAGTCTCAAGGCTAAAGAAAGTATCAAACTTTGATTCTTGTTTTTCTCAACTTATGACTTTGTTAATTCTAAATGAATATGCCATTAAAATTACGTTTAACACAATTACTTCACTACTATTAACAACATGATACAAATCATTACTTGAATGATATGATGATACGATTTTTAAACATCAAATATGATATGACACAATTTCTAAATTGATACGATACAATTAAACATAAAATAACTACTATATTAATATCATTATTTCAGTTTTATCATTAAAATAAATTCATTAATTACACAAACTATATAAATTCCATCAAACGGTTTCATCAATTCAAAATCTTTAATTATAAATAGCATCTCATGACTTTGTTATTCTTCAATCTCTGACTTTGTCGTTTTCTTCATCACTTGATAAAGATTTTGATGAATTTAGGTAATTTCTATTATTAGATGCAATCAAGTTATTTTATGTTCCTAATCAATCTTCTTCTTCTTCTTGAAAATTGTAAGGTAACTGCTACCGATGGGGTCATTATATTTGGCTGATTACATGCAAAATAAGACGATAAAGTGGTGGATTTCCAACCGACAGTGGTGGTAATGGAAGCGAATGAGGAGAATAACACACTTGCTATTGAGGATCAATATTATTTTTCTTCTCCTACATTAACTTTATTCTAATGAATCTGTATTTATGATTTTCTAATTCTTGGATGATTGATTGCGTTTGTACACTGTTACGATTTTGGATTTGTTGGATCATTTTTTTTGTCATTTTTCTTTTTTGAATCAAGTAAGGTTGTAGCAAATATGAGAATGCTTCTTTGTGTTTTTTTATTTTTTTCTATTAAAACTAATAAATCTTTGATGGTTAATTTGCTGATTGCAGGCGTTAATGGTGATGAAAGAGCAATAAGATGAAGGTAGTAATGAAGGATGAGAGAATGAAAGTGATAACATGACATATTTTTATTTGATGACTTTCACCTTCCGTTTCAAGTTTTTAATTGGCATATTAAATATTTATATTTAGCTCATAAGTGTTTTAGAGGCATTTTCGTTTAGTTGACATCATTTGAGAGAATATATGAGTTTAAATTATCTATATTAATAATAATTAAGAAATTTAAATATCATAGCTACTATAATAATATCATTATTTCAGTTTTATCGTTAAAATAAATTCATTAGTTACACAGCCTATACAAATTCCATCAAACGGTTTCATCAATTCAAAACCTTGAATTATAAATAGCATCTCATGTTTCATATGCAAATTGAAATATCTATTCTCTGAACTTTTCAAAACTATTCTTTCATTTTTAATTACTAATTCACATGTGTGTTACTCTGCATTCTCTGACTCTGTCGTTTCTTCATCGCTTAATGAAGATTTTGATGAATTTAAGGGCTTCCTATTATCCGATGCAAGGGAGTAGGAGAATGGTGTATAAGGAGTTCTCCCGCACAGGGCCCCAAATTTAAGAGGGCCCAATTTTTTTTTACTATACAAATCTAAATAAATTATTGTTATTAATTATTATGTGAAAAATTAAGTTAATGTCAATTTATCAAGAAAATTAACGCTCTAAGAGTTTTAAGGGGTCCAATTTTTTTTATTGTTATATACAATATCTAATTTAATTATTTTATTATATTTATAATGCTAAAAATCAAGTTAAAAGTATTTTGGAGTTTCATTTTGTAGAACATTTTTATTATATGAAAGTATTAATTTTTTAAGGGTAAATTTCAAATAAAACCCTTGTGGTTTTACTAATTTTCAGATAAATGACTGTGGTTTACTTTTTGTCAAAACGGGGATTGAGGTTTCACACTTGGATTAATGCTATTAAAACTATCTTTAACGACCTTAAAATGAAAATTTTCAAGAATTAAAGTTGTTCAATGTCATATTTTCTATGGAACTACATTTTCGATTTTCGAAAATCATCTTTTTTGGAACTTTCTCTCTCTAAACATTAACTTTCTCTCTCTTTACCAAACTTCATCTAAATGATCTCAAAATAAAAAAGTTGAAGAATTAAAGTTGCTTAGAATATTAGTAGTTCTTAAAATAAGTCATTTTTGAAGTCGTCAAATGTGATTTTAATAGTATCAATCGAAAAAGTCCTTATTTTCCTAAAGTTGAAAACTTCAATCCTCGTTTTGACAAAAAGTAAACCACAATCCTTTATCTGAAAATTAGTGAAACCACATGGGTTTTATTTAAAATTTACCCTTTTTTAATGAATATGACCCATTTTTTTTTCATTTAGCACAGGGTCCCAAAGATGTTTAAGAGTGCCCTGATCCGATGCAATCGAGTTATTTTATGTTCCTAACTAATCTTCTTCTTCTCAAAAATTGTAAGGTAACTGCTACCGGTGTGATCATTATATTTGGTTGATTACATGCAAAATAAAGCGATAACGTGGTGGATTTCCAGCCGACAGTGATGGTAATGGAAGCGGATGAGGATAAGAACACACTTTTGCTATTGAGTATCAGTCTTATTTTTCTTCTCCTACATTAATTTCATTCTAATGAATCTGTATTTATTATTTTCTAATTCTTGGGTGATTGATTGTGTTTGTACACTTTTACGATTTTGAATTTGTTGGGTCTTTTTTTTGTCATTTTTCTTTTTGAATCAAGTAAGGTTGTAGCAAATAGGAGAATACCTCTTTGTGTTCTTCTATTTTTTCTTTTCTTCTAAAAATTCGCAAGAAATACATATATTGTGGAATAGATGGAGTATAACGAAAAAAAAATTATAACGCATTGATAAAAAATGTTTAAGGATCCATTGAAATTTCATTCATATAACTTTAATAAATAGCATTAAAACTCATAAAACTGAAAAAAATTTATACTGATATATAATAGATATAATAAAATAACTTACAAAATAGCTCATCCAAAACAAATTATATAACGATAAAAAATATTAAGGATCCATTCAAATTCCATTCAATTAACTTTAATAAATACCATTAAAAGCAATATAACTGAAAAAATTTATAACACATTTAATTTTTTGTTGTAATAATTAACACGATATTTAAACTTCCAAACTACTATATAAATCAAATAAAATTTAAAAAGAAAGACATGCTTATTTCAAATTCATGAATTTATCCAAGATTTTCGAAAGCACGAGGAAAAGAATTTTGAGGAGAGCTAGAATTTGATTGAAAAAACATCGTCACAAAGTGTAGTAAATATTTTTAAAATGCAAGATTATATAGAAAAATAGTATACAAGAATGGAAAGGAACGACACTTGCAAACATGTCAACACGGACAATAGATTATGATTTCAACAACTTTCAAACACTATTATCAAGCAATTATAAAGGTATATTTGTTAATTTATTTACAGTTTGTAAATTTAAATTATTTTGAAACAAAATATTACTATCACTATATGCAAATGATATAAAATTTATAAAATATTAATATGTTAAATTTTTGTACAAAAAATTTATCCATCGGCGCAACGCGCGGGCATAATACTAGTTATATATAATAGTCGAAGCAGAGTGAATGTATAAGAAGTGATTTAGAAGCATTTTCGCTTAATTGTAGAGAATATATGAATTTAAATTATCTATATTAATAATAGTAATTAGGAAATTTAAATATCATAACTACTACTATATTAATATCATAAATATTATTTCAGTTTTATCATGGGTAAATTCCAAAAAAAAAATCTGTGGTTTCATGGATTTAAAAAAAATCCATGTGGTTTGTTTTTACAAAAAAAAGACTGTGTTATACGCCGTTACCCAAAAAACAGAAAATGGTTTAACACCGTTAGATTGGATGACGTGGCAAAGGGTAAAATTGGAAAAACCAAATTTTTTTATTTTTTATTTTTCTTTCTCTCTATCTCTTCCTTCTCTCTCCTTCTTCTTTCATGGTTCTTCTTCTTCTTCTTCCTTCTCTCCTCTCTCCTTCTTCCATTCTTCCTCTTCCTCCTCCTTTTTTTTCTTCTTCCTCTCTCTCTTCTCTTCTTCTTCCTCCTCTCTTTTCTTCTTCTTCTTTTTTTCTTCTCCTATTTTTTTTTAAATTCTGATTCCAGGATTCTGGAAATTTCCAGAAATCTGGAAATTTTCCAAGAATTCTGAGATTTCTAGATTTCTAGAAATCTTTTGGAAATTTCTGACGGTTCATAAGGCAGCCGGCGATGAGAAAGACATTTGGGTTTTCAGACGAAGAAGAAGAAGAAGAAGAAGAAGAAGAAGAAGAAGAAGAAAAAGAAAAAGAGAGAAAAAGAAGAAGAAGAAGAAGAAGAGAAAATGGTGGATTTATTTATTTATTTTAATTTTATTTATTATTTTTTATTTTAATTCGGACCATTTTACCCTTTGCCACATCATCTAATCTAACAGTGTTAAGCCATTTTCCATTTTTTGCGTAACGGCATATAACACAGTCCTTTTTTTTGTAAAAACAAACCACATGGGTTTTTTTTAAATCAATGAAACCACAGGTTTTTTTTTAGAATTTACCCTTTTATCATTAAAATAAATTCATTAATTACACAACCTATACAAATTCTTTAAACAGTCTCATCAATTCAAAACCTTGAATTATAAATAGCATTTCATGTTTCATATACAAATTGAAAATATTCATCATCTGAATCTTTTCAAAAATATTGTTTCATTATTAATTACTAATTCACCTGTGTTACTCTTCGTTCTCTAACTCCGTCGCTTGATGAAGATTTTGATGAATTTTGGGAATTCCTATTAACAGATGCAATCGACTTATTTTATGTTCTTATTCTTTTTCTTCTCGAAAATGGTAAGATATCTGCTATCGGTGCTGTGATTATATTTGACTAATTACATGCAAAATAAGGCGATGAAGTGGTGGATTTCCAGCCGATTGTGGTGGTAATGGAAGTGGAGGAGAAGAACACGCTTTTGCTATTGAGGATCAGTCTTATTTTTCTTCTCTTACCTTAACTTCATTCTAATGAATTTGTATTTATGATTTTCTGATTCTTGGGTGATTGATTGCGTTTGTACACTGATATGATTTTGGATTAATTACATGTAAAATAAGGCGATGAAGTGGTGGATTTCCAGCCGACAGTGGTGGTAATAGAAGTGGAGGAGGAGAAGAACACGCTTTTGCTATTGAGGATCACTTTTACTTTTCTTCTCCTACATTTGTATTTATGATTTTCTAATTCTTGGGTGATTAATTGCGTTTGTACACTAGTATGATTTTGGATTTGTTGGATCTTTTTTTGTTTGTCATTTTTCTTTTTTGAATCAAGTAAGTTTGAAGCAAATATGAGAATACCTCTTTGTGTTCTTCTGTTTTTTCTTTTATTCTATTAAAACTAATAAATCTTTAATGGTTAATCTATTGAAAGTAGGCGTTAATGGTGATGAAAGAGCAAGAAGACGAAGGTGGTAATGAAGGATGAGAGAATGAAAGTGATAATATGACATGTTTTTATTTGACGATTTTCACCTTTCATTTCAAGTTATTAATTGGCATTAAGTATTTATATTTAGATCTTTAAACAAGTTTAGGGACTAACATGATATCCTTTAAAGTTATATGTCAGTTAATTTTTTCTAGACAAGTTCACCCGATTAATATATTATTATTATTATTATTATCATTTATGGAGGTTATTAGCCATAAAAGTATCCATGATTCATGAAGTTGCTTTTATAAAATTATTGGTTTTAATTGATTAATTTATGAGACATGTTCAACTTAATGAATTCAGAATTTGAGTTAGTGAAAATTAAATCTATTAAATCTAATATTTAAGGCTTAAACCATACGTAGCCCCCCTAAACTTGTCACTTTTGGTCATTTTTCCCCTGAACTTACCGGATGACCTATTTGCCCCTCCAACTATTTAAAAGTGGTATTAGCAATCCCCTATTTTCATTATAACGGAAACAATTATGACATGTTCTCATTGCACGCACTAAGGTCGTGATAAAAAAAGGTTGTGCACTACTAAAACAAGGTGCAAATGAAGTTAGTATAGACATTACACAAGTTTTCTTGTAAAAATTGTATATATGGTTGTACACTACTAAAACAAGCTCCAAATAAGGTTACATATATGCAGGCTGGTTCCAATACTTCCATGAATACTTGTACTAATGTTGGAACTTCATCTTGTTTCCGTTCTAATGAAAATATGGGGTTGCTAATACCACTTTAAATAGTTGAAAGGGAAAATAGGTCGTCCCGTAAGTTCAGGGGGCAAAATGACCAAAATTGACAAGTTTTGGGGGTTATATATGGTTTAAGCCAGTATTTAATTCTATAATTTTGACATGTAAAAATGTATTATAGTTGAAAAACTAGAAACTAACTAGAGAATCCAACAAATTTATGTACAAAATCAATGATACAGATTTATCAAGAGTTGGAAATATATTAATTAGAGTAATTAAATGAGATGAAAATGAAAATTATGAATTATAATTTATTAAGGACGTTTTAATAATTAAGTATTCATAAATAGAATTATAAAAAGTTCTCTTCCATGAGAATTATTTCTCAATACTCTTTCCAATCAAATTCATAAATTACTTCAATTTTCTAATTAATTAAAGGTATGCTTGGAAAATTTATGGAGAAAATGATAATGAACCTGTTGGGGGTAATTTAATTTTTATATTTTTAGCATATGTTATAATTTTACTCTATAGTTATTTTATTTAATTAAATTTATCTCTCAAAAAAATACAAATGTGATAAAAAAAATAAGAAATAATATCAAAGATTATTATTAAAAAAGAAAACAGAAACAAAAAAGAAAAAAAAAGAAAAAGAAATAATAAAAATCAGGGGCAAATTTGCACCATTTTTTCAGCAACCCGTCTAGCAAATTTGACTGTGAAAACAAACCCCGAAACAGTGAAATATCGGACGACCAATATTTTTCTCAGAAATTCGGGATGTTAGCTTTCCGACATGTCAAAAATGGAGCAAAACGGAGCTGTAACGAAGCTGATATAATTTTTCAAAGACCACTAATGATAAAAAAAAAAACAGGTTTTAAGTTTTCTACAGCTTTCAAGAACGTGTTTCATGGCCTCAACTTCATATTTCTAGCTCCTAACTCACCCATTGTGCCTTTAACTGATGGAAAAGTAATGGGCATTATGGATGAGAATTTTAAGGACCATTTGTTACTCAAAAATCTATAAATATAGCTCAATTCCTTCATTCTCAAGCCCCACTCTGTTAGAGATAGTATTCAGTATTATCTCTATTACTATCTTTAGGATAATTATATTCCAATACGAATATAATTATACTTGTACTGCTACTCTTAGTATTGTGATAGGTTTATACTTACTCTCAGTAGTGTGATAGGTTTATACTTCCTGTAATATAAATACTACCCATCAATGGAAACTCTCTCTCTCTCTCTCTCTCTCTCTCTCTATATATATATATATATATATATATATATATATATATATTCAATCGTTAATTCAACATGGTATCACAGCACACTCAGGTCCGGCCATGTCGGGTTCCCTTCACCCGCAGCCGCCAATTAGTATTGAAAATCAATCCGATGACTAATATTCCGCTGCCACCGTCACGTCTCAATTAGACAAAGTCGACACGTTTTCTGCTCTGGGCTCCCTGTCCGTCGTTGCTCCGCCATCTGCTACTGCGTCCATTAGAGCTGGTCCACCATCTGGATTCGACACTGAATTTACTATAGTCACTGCTTCCGCTTCTTCTTTGCAATTTTGATCTGGATGGAGGTTTGAGTCACCGTTCACCACTCCTGAACAATCAACAGTAACTTCAAGCTATTTATTTGACAATAAGGATGCAAGTTCTATTCCTTGCACCAGATAGAATCATATTGCTCCCCAATTGTTTCCTCCACCAGGTAATAACTCTCAGTCAATCATCAGACCTGGTTTTGGCCCCCACCATCATATCACAGCTCTTAGTTACCCTCTTCACTATATTCTCATGCCTCTGATTCTTTTATCTATAACCCTGGTCCAAATCTTCAATCTCAACCAAATCATGACCATCCTTCTTCATCCATACACCCAGGGACGGATCTACAGTGGGGGCAATGGGGGCACTTGCCTCCACTGAGATCTAGAAATGCATAAAATCCTATATATATAATTTTTCATTTTGAAAGTTTACCTCCAGACTCCATTGTTGCTGGAGAAGAGAAGCTTTTTTTTTTGCAGTTAAGTCGCAAGGTTAGAGAAGAATAGGATTAGATAGGTTTCACTTTTTGTTTTTTAATTTCTGATAAGAAAACGATGCCGTTTTTTGTGTGTAAAAGGGATCAAAATTTAAATTCCAGCATTCCAATAGTAGGACCCAATCAAACTATTTCCATTTCAGTCCTTGGGTTACACCACTTTCTCATTTAAAGTCTTTTCTATCATAGGCTTCCTCTAGCTTCTTGTCTAAACAATGAGATAATGACAACATATGACATGACTAATTTCTTCTGCTATAAATCTTAATTTTAGATTTAGTTTCAGACAAATAATACTACTTAACACTATATAACTAATACATTTTAAATTAAATATAAGGTTAATTGTTTTAAAGTTATTGAAAAAATAATAAATTTATCTTATCTTATATTTTTGGGCCAACATCAGGAGATGATGATATTTGTCTAATTAGCTATAGGTATCAAATTTAAATGAATATAACGCTTAAAAAAAATGAATTTTGTACTAATTTATTGAACCCAAAACCTTTTTCACTATAAAGGATTATTTTGCAAACTAAAGACAAGTTTTTGTCTTTTAAAAGTGTATTTCAAGCATACCCTTAATGGATGTCAAATTTCAACCATATATTCATATATTCCGTGTATCATTATTTTGCCAAATTTTTGTCAAAACATATTTATATTTATATTCTTATTGATTTTTTTTATAAGGTATAAAAACACTTCTAATATTGATAGCTAAGAGCAATTTTACTTTTAGTTTCTAAAATGATGCAATTTGACCTATAATTTTAACAAATTAGATCAATTTCAGATGTCATTATAAAACACAAATATTTTGTTCTTTATTGTGTACTAATTGTCAACCAGTTTGCCCCCACTAATTGAAATTTCTAGATCCGTCCCTGCATACACCCTGTTTATTCTAATTCAACAACCAATTCTGTTCATATGACTCGTCCTGCTCTTTCTCACATAGCTACTCACATTAAATTAACCTCTCATAACTACAAATCACAGAGAATGGGGATTGTGTCCACTTTGAAATCTCATCACTATTTTGATAATATTATCAGTAATAGCCCACCACCTCCAAAGTTTCTGTCTCGTAGCAATTTTATGTCTGATCATGATAACATGCTGCTTAATCCTGCATATACTGTTTGGGATGACCTTAAGATTACTATTATGTCTCTTTTGTTACATTCCCTTACTAAGGAAATTTATCCTTTAATAACATGTTTTCATTATTCTCATGACATTTGGGTGGCTCTAGAGCAAGCATATGGCATAATTACTGATTCTAGGAAATTTCAACTGAGTCTGGAATTATAAGAACTTGAACAAAATGATATGTCTATCAGTGCGTATATGCAGGAACTGAAAACTATTCTAGATGATCTTGCTACTTCTGGTAACCCGTATCCCATGCATCTTTTGACTGCTTTACTATACAAAAATGTGGGTGAGGTTTTTAAATCATCTATTCAGAATCTAATCACTCAGAAAGGCATGCATATTGGTTTTTATGAACTGTTAAGTAATCTGAAGACGGTTGAAAGGCTGGTTCAGTCGACTAAAAATCTGAGTTTTCACTACCCATACCCACTACCAACTCTCTTAAGGCAAATGTGTCTACTGTTTTGCCCAATGTTGTTGTCAAAAGAAATAAGAAGAGGAGGGGTGGAAAGGGCTTTAATTGCGGTGACCTTGATCATTGGGCAGACAAATGCAAACGCCCAAAGGGTTATGCAACACAGGCTCGTACTGGTCTATAAGCTTATGCAGTGTGGCATGCTCTTTCGGATCCATTCAGTGGTTCCATTCAGCCATGGTACCCAGACACATGTGCCACTAATCACATGACTGCTAATCCTTATCAGCTTCAGTGCATGTCTCTGTTGGAGTTTAGTGTCCTAAAGACAATTGTTTTAGGATATTAACATTAATGAATAAATGATTTATTTGATCATTTGTTTATCAGATATATAGCATTAAAATGTAACTATATATAAAGGCACAAATCTTTCATAAAGAAAGTAACCCTAAGTTTATTTAAGTAGTTATAAAGTGTTCATACAAGCATGAAGTGAGACTATACTTTATAATAGACCAATAGACTTAAAATAAACCCAAGTCAAGTAATATGTTATAGGGGTTGGCATATTACTGTTGAGACTTGCATGTAACAGTGTTTTCTGTCGAGACAGAAAGCTGATCTCACAAGCTTTAGATATTCAGATATCTAGACAATTACATGGATCCGGTGAAGGAGTTCATTAGGATTGGGACCCGACTTGAGATAACTGAATGGATTGATTTATCTAATGTGTCAACTGTTCATCTCATTGGTATTAGTAGGTATAACTAATCCTCAGACTCAAACTTTCGTTAATTAGTGATTCTGGATTATGGAGTCTGATACTTTGATTCTGTGCGAGCACGATCCAACGGGTGAGAGCCTGGGGTATGTGAGAGCAGGGTTGGGTATCACACAAAGTAACTGCAGAATAGTTAATGTCATATTGAGCATTCGTCACTCCCGATAAGTGGGAGATATATCCAAATGGCCGCTTGTGGTGAATTGACTGAAATCCTTGCAAGGTGATAGAGTTAAGAGTAGAAATGAACATTTCACTTAACTTATCTTTTCAGAGTGAATTCAACATGTACAAGTAAAACCGGACTCTTCGTTATATGTAACCTTGACACGTTCAATGGTTATAAGGAATTGACCGACAGGATATAGTTGATGAAGGATCGTATTATACGTATAATGCAGAAAGGTTAACGTCAGTTATCAACCTGACTTCTTAATTGCTCTAGAGGAATATCATAGGTTTTGCTAGTAACAGCTCGCGATGGTATTCCGTTATATATATGTTGGAATTAATCGTGATGAATAATTTCAAAGGATATATACGGCTAGTGGCAATAAAGAACCTAATGGGTCGCATATGAGATTTGGAATAGAAGGACGAAAATGTAATTAGTGAGACATGTATATATGGGCCGAAATTTATAGATTAATTAGGGATAAATTAATTTGATTAATAATTATAATTTGATTATGGTTGTGAATTAAATTAAAGGATTATCTGATAATATTAATTAAAAGTTTTTATGTGATTGAAACTCTAATTAATTATCCCTAACATTAATTAATTATTAATTTGATTAATAATAATTATCTAGATATAATTAGTTATTATTTAGATAATAGTAAAGTGTTTATTTAATTATCTAATTAGGAATCCTATTCGGAATATGATTCCAATTTTTTAATTACCTAACACAACTGGGATTAGGGTTTTGAGAAGTCTATAAATAGACTCCCTAACCCCAGATTTCGGACAACACAAAAGAACAAGAGGAGGAATCGTTCCGTCGTCGTCTCGGCTAATTTACTTTACTTCTTACTCCCTCTTTGATCTCGTATCGATTTCTGTTAGAGGCAATCATTATGATTGCTATACTTTAAAGGTTGATTACTAATTAAGTTTTGTTTTCTGTGTTGAACAAAAACGTTCGTTGCTCACGAGTTGATAATAAGAAGTTGTAGGCACTTCGTTTGCAACGGTAGATAGTTCTTCACTAAAGGTATTACTTTCTATCCTTCTTTATATGAAATAACAATTAAAAAATCTTGAAAAAGGGAAATAGATAAAATAGATAAAATTTTATTATTCCGCTACGCCTAACCTTGTCTATTTTCCTACATTGGTATCAGAGCCTATGTTAATCTGTTATATTATATAAGTAAATAAAAGAGTTTTTCAATCGGATTGAATAGATTTATTGTTAGGTTAATTAATTAATTGGTTAGTTTAATTAATCTAAAGATAAATAAGTTTTGATTACTTGTTAATTAAAACTGATTATGCATAGTTCCTGATTATTTCGGTTGATAATTGTTTAAACAAAACTTAAAGGTTTTATAGTTAGATAATTAAAACGTTTTGGTTTTATTAAATCTAAAAGATAAAACTGTTTTTTGATATTCTGAAAATTGTTTTGAAACTATTTTAAGACAATTATATATATATATATATAAATTAAAACAGCAGCGTTTTCGGGGTCGCTGCCGCGAGGCAGCCACCCCGCGCCGCTGCGTCTGGTTGCTGCCATGCGGCAGCAACCAGCTGCAGCGTGACGCCGCTGCCACTGAGGCAGCAGCGCCGCGCCGCATGCTGCTGCCCTACGGCAGTAGCTGTTACGTTTAGGGTCGGGCTGAATGAATCGGCAGGCCCTATAAGTGGTACCGGTTTTAAAAGTGTTTTAAAACAGACCCGTTATATATATATATATATGTGTGTGTGTGTTTCAGAATATAATAATTTGTTTTGATTATCAAAATCAATTTATTTAAAAGTTTGTTTTACCTAAATATTTGATATAAGTAATTCAAAGCGTTAAATGAATTATACGAATTAATTAAGATATGCATAATACTGATTTCGTACATGTTATATTAATCTAATATGTACTTGCTACAATTCGATTAGATTAAATATAAAGGATATAAAATTGACAAGATTAAAATTGGATGTAAATTAATTTAAAGTTGTTAATTTGATTAACTCAAATATTACATAAATAGTTTATGTAATCAACCAATTAAATTTAATTTAATTGAGTCTTTGCATGTTCGGCGTTATGGACATATTAGACCCTTTATAATAGTTATACAGTCTTTTGGTATTTTAAATAGGACCTACGTGTCCTGCATTCTCTTACTCTCTATTGTATTTCTCTTCTCATCCAAATCCCTTCAAATAAATTTAAGTTTCTTAGAAATTGAATATTGTTGTAATTCAAGGCGCCAAGGAGAAGATGGAGGACCCAAAGAAAAATATGTAATAGTTAGTATTTTCCTAGGGTGACCCTTTATTCCGTTTCTGGCTCAACGGAATAAACTTAGAGATATGTCCATAATTGTCAATGTTGAATGTATGAGTGTTTGTTGAATGCTAAAGCAAATCAAGATTAGGTTAGATTATGAGACTTAAAATAAAATCCCTCACTCAATAAAAGTTAAGTCAATAAGCAAGTTATAAAATAGTTGCCTCCCTAATATTATAATTCAGCCGGCAGTACTGGAGGCCTTTGGGTTGTTGAGTCACTCAAGCTCGGGGTCTTATGGTAACACCTGAATTATCGAAAATCGTTTTCACGAATATAAGGTTACGACTTAAACTAGCCGAGAATAATTGGATGAGTCACTCATGTTGTTCAAAGCTAGTAGGCAATATGATTGGGATTAATAATCAAAGATATATCAGTTACTAATGTGGTTAGTAACCCAATAACCTAGGAGTCATATTGAGATATGATTGATTACACGAATCTACCTATCGAATGGGGCTAGCTTGTTGAGTCACTCAAGGTGAAACTTCGCTAGATAGGGTCCTAGCCTATTAAAGAATTTGAGTAATTCTTCTAATTAATATTGAGGGTTATTAATTTGGTAAAATAGTGGGAGCAATTTAAAAACATAAAAGTCCAACGTATTTAAATTGTAAATGAATAACATCCGTCACTTTTCTCACTCTCAGGTTATTAACAAATCGTGCTCTAAAAACAATCATGTCGAAAACCGATCTAAGAAATATCCTTACCGATAACAAATTGAATGGTTCAAACTTCGCCGACTGGTTTCGTAACCTCAAAATTGTTTTGAAGTTCGAAAAGATGGGGTATGTATTGGATACATCGATACCCGCTCTTCCGGCCGATGATGCACCCATTGAAGAGATTGATGCCTATCAGAAGCATAAATCCGATGATGAACACGCAGGGTGCATCATACTTGCATCAATGACACCGGATCTGCAAAGACAACATGAGGATATGGATGCCTATTCTATTGTCATGCACTTGAAAGAGCTGTTCGGGAAATAGACTCGATGTGAATGTTTTGAGATATCAAAACTGTGATTTCGCTGCAGGATGCAAGAGGGCACATCTGTTATGACGTATTGTGTCAAGATGATTAGCTATATCACCAAACTTTCTAGTATTGGCTTCGTGATGGATCATGAACTAAGTGTGGACTTACTTCTTACATCCCTCCCAGAAAGTTATTCCCAGTTCACCATGAACTACCAGATGAATGGCTTACATACCTCTCTTGAAGAGCTTGCCAATATGCTCAAGACTGTTGAACCCAACTTAAAGAAAGATAAAGTGATACCCGCTCTTGTAATTGAGGGATCAAAGAAGAGGAAAGGGAATTTTCCCAATCCAAAATATCCCAAGAAGAACAAGCGAGGCAAGCCAGCCCAGGCCAAAGGAAAGAAAGTCAAGAAGCCCAAAGGGGAATGCCACTTCTGTGGTAAAGATGGGCATTGGAGGAGAAATTGCAAAGAGTACCTAGCTTCTCTCAAGAAGGGAAAGAACGATGCTTCAACTTCTGGTATGTTCTATTTTGAAATTAACCCAATTTCACAGTCTGAATCTTGGGTATTGGATACCGGATGTGGATCTCATATTTGTATGAATATGCAGGAACTAAAGCAGACTAGGGAATTGAACAAAGGAGATGTGAATCTGCGAGTTAGAAATGGTGCAAGGGTTGCCGCGCTCGCGATTGGAGATTATGATCTACATCTACCATCAGGACTTGTAATAGAATTAAGGAACTGTTTGTATGTTCCAGAGATGTCTCGTAACATTATTTCTATTAGCTGTCTAGTTGATGATGGCTTTCATGTTTCAATTAAGAACAATAATTGCGAATTTTATAGAAACAACGTTTTCTATTTTTCAGGAATATCATTGAATAGGATTTATATTTTGAATGATAGGGTTTCTGCTTTCACAATTGATACCAAAAGACTTAGACTAGATAATTCAACTTACTTGTGGCATTGTCGTTTAGGCCATATAAACTAGAGACGTATGCTTAAGCTACATCAAGATGGGCTTATAGACTCGATTGATTGTGAATCAATGGGAACATGTGAGTCATGTTTAAAAGCAAAAATGACAAAGATACCCTTTAGCAATAAAGGTCATCGTGTATCAGACACTCTAGGATTAATACATTCAGATGTATGTGGTCCTATGTCAGTCCAAGCAAGAGGAGGGTTCAGATACTTCATTAGCTTCATAGATGATCATACTAGATATGGTTATATCTATTTGATGAAGCACAAGTCAGAAGCTTTTGAGAAATTCAAATGCTTTAAAAATGAAGTTGAAAATCAAACCGGAAAGACTATTAAAATACTTCGATCCGATCGAGGTGGGGAATATCTTTCAGAAGAATTTATGAATTATCTAAATGAATGTGGAATATGCTCACAATGGACGCCTCCTTATACACCACAACACAATGGTGTGTCAGAAAGGAGAAATCGAACCTTATTGGATATGGTACGATCCATGATGAGTACCGCATCTCTTCCAAAATCATTCTGGGGCTATGCCTTAGAAACTGCCCTATTTACCTTAAACCGAGTTCCAACTAAATCCACAAGTTTTACACCACATGAACTGTTCATTGGTAGAAAACCCATCTTCTCCTTCATGAAAATATGGGGATGTTCAGCATACGTCAAACGTATTGTGTTAGATAAATTAGATCCCAAATCTGACAAGTGTTTCTTAATTGGATACCCAAAGGAAACTGTGGGATATTACTTTTATCATCCAGATGATCAGAAAGTAATAGTATCCAAACACGCAGTGTTTCTAGAGAAAGAGTTTCTGGAAGAGACACGAAATGGAAGCGTAATTGAACTTGAGGAAGTTCAAGAGGAATCACATGTTGAAACCGCGGAAGAAGAAGTTGAACTCGAACCCGTTTCACTAGATGAAACACAAGTGTCATATCCCACTCGTAGGTCTCAAAGAGTTCGCGAACTCCCAGTTAGATATGGTTTTCTAGTGGGAGATAACGAACTAGTTCCCGTGTTAGACGATGAACCCGAAACCTACGAAGAAGCTCTTGCTAGTCTAGAATCTAAAGCATGGGTTGAAGCCATGAATTCAGAAATGGACTCCATGTATACTAACCAAGTGTGGACTTTGGTTGATCCACCCGAAGGGATAAAACCCATTGGGTGCAGGTGGATCTTCAAAAAGAAGACGGATATGGATGGAAAGGTTAGTACCTACAAAGCTAGGTTAGTAGCGAAAGGATATCGTCAAAAGTAAGGAGTTGACTATGACGAGACTTTCTCTTCAGTAGCCATGTTCAAATCCATCAGAATATTGCTTGCAATTGCCGCTCATTTTGACTATGAGATTTGGCAAATGGATGTGAAAATAGCTTTCCTAAATGGAAACCTGCTTTAGGATGTATACATGATGCAACCTGAAGGTTTCACGTCGAAGGATGCAACCAAGGTTTGCAAACTTCAAAGGTCCATTTATGGACTTAAGCAAGCATCTAGAAGCTGGAACAAGCGTTTTGATGAAACCATAAAGCAATTTGGTTTCGAACAAAACTCTGAAGAGGCTTGTGTTTACAAGAAGATAAGTGGGAGCTCAGTCGTTTTCTTAGTACTATATGTTGATGATATACTACTTATAGGAAACGATGTTGCAATGTTGCAATCAGTAAAAGTTTGGTTATCAGGTAATTTCTCCATGAAAGACTTGGGAGAAGCAGCCTATATCTTGGGGATTCAGATCTATCGGGATAGATCGAAAAGACTGCTTGGACTATCTCAGTCTACATATATTGACAAAGTCCTAAAGCGTTTTGACATGCATGAATCGAAAAGGGGTAACTTGCCAATGGTCCATGGTGTCAAGTTATCAAATGATCAGTGTCCTAAAACGGACAATGATAAGAAACGCATGGCTGTATTTCCTTACTCCAGTGCGGTTGGTTCGATCATGTATGTCATGCTTTGCACGAGACCTGATGTAGCGTTCGCATTGAGTATGACGAGCCGCTATCAAGGGAATCCATGATTTGATCACTGGATTGCTGTCAAGAACATTCTTAAGTACCTTAGAAGGACTAAAGATATGTTCCTCATATATGGACTCGGAGAACTGAAAATTGAAGGATATTCAGATGCTAGCCATCTGACTGATGAAAATGATTATAGATCCCAATCAGGATACCAGTTTATCCTAAATGGAGGTTCAGTTAGTTGGAAGAGTTCAAAGCAAGGAAGTGTTGCTTTCTCGTCGATTGAATCAGAGTACATCGCAGCTCTATAGTTATTTTATTTAATTAAATTTATCTCTCAACAAAATACAAATGTGATAAAAAAAATAAGAAATAATATCAAAGATTATTATTAAAAAAGAAAACAGAAACAAAAAAGAAAAAGAAAAAGAAAAAGAAAAGGAAATAATAAAAATCAGGGGCAAATTTGCACCATTTTTTCAGCAACCCGTCTAGCAAATTTGACTGTGAAAAAAGACCCTGAAACAGTGAAATATCGGACGACCAGTATTTTTCTCAGAAATTCGGGATGTTAGCTTTCCGGAATGTAAAAAACGGAGCTGTAACGAAGCCGGTAGAATTTTTTAAAGACCACTAATGCTAAAAAAAACAAGTTTTAAGTTTTCTACAGCTTTCAAGAACGTGTTTCATGGAATCAAATCCATATTTCTAGCTCCTAACTCACCCATGTTGTGCCTTTAACTGATGGAAAAGTAATGGGTATTATGGATGAGAATTTTAAGGACCATTTGTTGCTCAAAAATCTATAAATATAGCTCAATTCCTTCATTCTCAAGCCCCACTCTGTTAAAGATAGTATTCAGTATTATCTCTATTATTATCTTTAGGATAATTATATTCCAATACGAATAGAATTATACTTGTACTGCTACTCTTAGTATTGTGATATGTTTATACTTACTCTCAGTAGTGTGATAGGTTTATACTTCCTGTAATATAAATACTACCTATCAATGGAAACTCTCTCTCTCTCTCTCTCTCTATATATATATATATATATATATATATATATATATATATATATATTCAATCATTAATTCAACATGGTATCACAGCACACTCAGGTCCGGCCATGTCGGGTTCCCTTCACCCGCAGCCGCCAATTAGTATCGAAAATGAATCCGATGACTCATATTCCGCTACCACCGGAACGTCTCAATTAGACAAAGCCGACACGTTTTCTACTCTGGGCTCCCTGTCCGTCGCTGCTCCGCCATCTGCTGCTGCATCCATCAGAGCTGGTCTACCATCTGGATTCGACACTGAATTTAATATAGTCACTACTTCCGCTTCTTCTTTGCAATTTTGATCTGGATGGAGGTTTGAGTCACTGTTCACCACTCCTAAACAATCAACAGTAACTTCAAGCTATTTATTTGACAATAAGGATGCAAGTTCTATTCCTTGCACCAGATAGAATCATATTGCTCCCCAATTGTTTCCTCCACCAGGTAATAATTCTCAGCCAATCATCAGACCTGGTTTTGGCCCCCATCATCATATCAAAACTCTTAGTTACCCTCTTCACTATATTCTCATGCCTCCGATTCTTTTATCTATAACCCTGGTCCAAATCTTCAATCTCATCCAAATCATGACCATCCTTCTTCATCCATACACCCTGTTTATTCTAATTCAACAACCAATTCTATTCATATGACTCGTCCTGCTCTCTCTCACATAGCTACTCACATTAAATTAACCTCTCATAACTACAAATCATAGAGAATGAGGATTGTGTCCACTTTGAAATCTCATCACTATTTTGATCATATTATCAGTAATAGCCCACCACCTCCAAAGTTCTACCTCGTAGCAATTTTATATCTGATCATGATAACATGCTGCTTAATCCTGCATATACTGTTTGGGATGACCTTGAGATTACTATTATGTCTCTTTTGTTACGTTCCCTTACTAAGGAAATTTATCCTTTAATAACATGTTTTCATTATTCTCATGACATTTGGGTGGCTCTAGAGCAAGCATATGGCATAATTACTGATTCTAGGAAATTTCAACTGAGTCTGGAATTACAAGAACTTGAACAAAATGATATGTCTATCAGTGCGTATATGCAGGAACTGAAAACTATTCTAGATGATCTTGCTACTTCTGGTAACCCGTATCCCATGCATCTTTTGACTGCTTTACTATACAAAAATGTGGGTGAGGCTTTTAAATCATCTATTCAGAATCTAATCACTCAGAAAGGCATGCATATTGGTTTTTATGAACTGTTAAGTAATCTGAAGACGGTTGAAAGGCTGGTTTAGTCGACTAAAAATCTGAGTTTCTACTACCCATACCCAGTACCAACTCTCTTAAGGCAAATGTGTCTACTATTTTGCCCAATGTTGTTGTCAAAAGAAATAAGAAAAGGAGGGGTGGAAAGGGCTTTAATTGCGGTGACCTTGATCACTGGGTAGACAAATGCAAACGCCCAAAGGGTTATGCAACACAGGCTCGTACTGGTCCATAAGCTTATACAGCGTGGCATGCTCTTTCGGATCCCTTCAGTGGTCCCATTCAGCCATGGTACCCAGACACATGTGCCACTAATCACATGACTGCTAATCATTATCAGCTTCAGTGCATGTCTCTGTTGGAGTTTAATGTCCTAAAGATAATTGTTTTAGGATATTAACATTAATGAATAAATTGTTTATTTGATCATTTGTTTATCAGATATATAGCATTAAAATGTAACTATATATAAAGGTACAAATCTTTCATAAAGAAAGTAACCCTAAGTTTATTTAAGTAGTTATAAAGTGTTCATACAAGCATGAAGTGAGACTGTACTTTATAATAGACCAATAGACTTAAAGTAAACCCAAGTCAAGTAATATGTTATAGGGGTTGGCATATTACTATTGAGACTTGCATGTAACAGTGTTTTCTGTCGAGACAGAAAGCTGATCTCACAAGCTTTAGATATTCAGATATCTAGACAGTTACATGGATCCGGTGAAGGAGTTCATTAGGATTGGGACCCGACTTGAGATAACTGAATGGATTGATTTATCTAATGTGTCAACTGTTCATCTCATTGGTATTAGTAGGTATAACTAATCCTCAGACTCAAACTTTCGTTAATTAGTGATTCTGGATTATGGAGTCTGATACTTTGATTCTGTGCGAGCACGATCCAACGGGTGAGAGCCTTGGGTGTGTGAGAGCAGGGTTGGGTATCACACAAAGTAACTGCAGAATAGTTAATGTCATATTGAGCATTCGTCACTCCCGATAAGTGGGAGATATATCCAAATGGCCGCTTGTGGTGAATTGACTGAAATCCTTGCAAGGTAATAGAGTTAAGAGTAGAAATGAACATTTCACTTAACTTATCTTTTCAAAGTGAATTCAACATGTACAAGTAAAACCGGACTCTTCGTTATATGTAACCTTGACACGTTCAATGGTTATAAGGAATTGATCGACAGGATATAGTTGATGAAAGATCGTATTATACTATACCTAATGCAGAAAGGTTAACGTCAGTGATCAACCTGACTTCTTAATTGCTCCGGGGGAATATCATAAGTTCTGCTAGTAACAGCTCGCGACGGTATTCCGTTATATATATGTTGGAATTAATCGTGATGAATAATTTCAAAGGATATATACGACTAGTGGCAATAAAGAACCTAATGGGTCGCATATGGGACTTGGAATAGAAGGACGAAAATGTAATTAGTGAGACATGTATATATGGGCCGAAATTTATAGATTAATTAGGGATAAATTAATTTGATTAATAATTATAATTTGATTATGGTTGTGAATTAAATTAAAGGATTATCTGATAATATTAATTAGAAGTTTTTATGTGATTGAAACTCTAATTAATTATCCCTAACATTAATTAATTATTAATTTGATTAATAATAATTATCTAGATATAATTAGTTATTATTTAGATAATAGTAAAGTGTTTATTTAATTATCTAATTAGGAATCCTATTCGGAATAAGATTCAAATTATTTAATTACCTAACACAACTAGGATTAGGGTTTTGAGAAGTCTATAAATAGACTCCCTAACCCCAGATTTCGGACAACACAAAAGAACAAGAGGAGGAATCGTTCCGTCGTCGTCTCGGCTAATTTACTTTACTTCTTACTCTCTCTTTGATCTCGTATCGATTTCTGTTAGAGGCAATCATTGCGATTGCTATACTTTAAAGGTTGATTACTAATTAAGTTTTATTTTCTGTGTTGAACAAAAACGTTCGTTGCTCACGAGTTGATAATAAGAAGTTGTGGGCACTTCGTTTGCAACGGTAGATAGTTCTTCACTAAAGGTATTACTTTCTATCCTTCTTTATATGAAATAACACTTAACGGATCTTGGAAAAGGGAAATAGATAAAATAGATAAAATTTTATTATTCCGCTACGCATAGGCTTGTCTATTTTCCTACAGTCTCTGTATCCGGGATATGACACTGTACAATTTGGAAATGGGCAAGGTTTGAAAATTTCTCACTTTGGTCAGTCCAAAATCAATAATCTCAATATTACCGATGCTTTATTTGTGCCTAAACTCACTAAATCTCTTCTATCTGTTCAAAAAAATTCCCATGATAATTCTTATTTCTTTGAATTTTAGCCTAACCATTTTCTTGTGAAGGATCAAACAACTGGGGAAATTCTATTATAAGGTCCGAGTAAGGATGGGCTCTATGCGCTTCCACCCAACTTGAAAGAGGCGCTAGTCGGAGAGAAGGTGTCTTTTGAATGGTGGCATGCATGCTTAGGATATTGTAAGAATCAAATGGTTAGCAAAATTTTGAAGGATAATAATCTCTCTTACTCAGCACCAGTCAGTAGTTGTCTTTTTTGTTCTTTAGGAAAATTAGCCAAAAATTCTTTACCTCCCATTGTTCGTTCTAGTACTGCTATTTTTGAGAATTTACATTTGGATGTTTGGGGCCTTGCTCATATTTTATCATTTAATGGATATCGTTATTTTGTGATTATTGTTGATGAGTTTACTCGCTTTGGATGGTTATTTTGTTTTAAAAATAAGAGTGAAGTTGCCTCAATTTTTCAAAATCTTTTTGCAATGATCCGAAATCAATATAATGCCCGAGTTAAAAACTTTTATTCTGACCTTGGGGGTGAATTTCAAAAACTCCAACCCTTTCTACAAGCTAATAGGATTTTACATAAAATTGCATGCCCGTATACCCATGCTCAAAATGGTATTGCGGAAAGAAAAATTCGTCATGTAGTTGAAACATGTCTTACTTTGCTAGCTAATGCTTCGTTACCACTACACCTTTGGAATTATGCCATGATTCATAGCATGCGTTTAATCAATAATCTTCCTACCAAAATTCTTCATGACAAATCTCCTTTCCTTTTGTTTCACAAAAAGAAACATGTTTATTCTTCCTTGCGTGTATTTGGTAGTGGTATTTATCCCTTGCTTCGTCCCTACAATAAACATAAATTCGATTATCATTCTAAACTCTGTGTCTATTTGGGACCTTCCCCCAATCATTCGGGTGATTTGTGTCTGGATTTTACAACCGAAAGAATCTACATATGTCATTTTGTTCGCTACAATGAAAATATTTTTCCGGCAACACAAGCAGCACCGTCATCTCTCTCCACTAGTTTGGAATGGAAGCCACGACTCATGAACTACCGTCTCTACTCGGACCCTATCCAGGTAATCCCTCAATCCTCATTTCCTCTTCTGAAACTCGCCCCTCTCCTTCTCATTTTCCCGTTGCTTCGGCAACTGTACAAAATGTTCAAGTCCATTCGCCTATCGCTGATGTCGGAACTCACCAATCGAAACAACAAGGTCTGTTACCCGTGCTCCCTGAAATGTGCGCACCTGCCCCTGATGTTTGCGATGCCATTCCTATCGTGTCAGAAGCTGCTCCTGGTTCTGCTTTCACAAACGAACAGCAGACACTCGGCCCGCTAAGTGCGAGCTGCTCCTCTGGTTCGGCAGCCGTTTTGTGCTCCTCGTCCGCTGCACCTGCAAATTAACTAAGTTCTACGCCCAGTTCCGATTGGGAAAATTCATCAGGTTCGCACAATAGGCTCTCGGCAACCGCTGACTTAACTACGCCTGCGATCAGTCCACCCTCATTCAACACGAGCTCACCCAGACAGCTGCTATTCCCAGCAATGTCTGATCAAACACATCAGTAATCATTTTTTAAGTTTCAAGCAGCAGCATTGACACCGCGAGTTATGATCAAACCATGTCATAGGCATGCCATAACGCTTAGGCACTCCACACTAAACTCTCGTGGCAGATTTTAGGCGCTCTATGTCTCGCATCAGGGAGGCATTGTTGATCCGACATGCTTTAGCAAAGCGCAAAAAATGAGTGAATGGCAAACAACGATGTCTGATGAAATTCAAGCACTATTAAATAACGGGACATGGCAACTGGTTTCCAGACCACCTGGTCGACATGTCATTACACCGCGTTGGTTATTCCGAACTAAGAAGAAAACTGATGGTTTGGTTGATCGTTACAAAGCCCGTCTTGTGGCAAGGGGCTTCACACAAAAATCCAGGATTGATTACAAAAAGACATTTAGTCCTCTTGTCAAAGCAACTACCATTCGGATCGTCTTCGCCATTGCTGCAGCTAGTGGTTGGTTTGTTAATCAGCTTGACGTTTCCAATGCCTTTCTTCATGGAAACTTAAGGTTTTCGAGATCCCGATAAACCTGGTCATGTTTGTCTTCTCCGTAAGAGTGTCTATGGTTTGAAAGAAGCACCACGTGAATGGTTCACTAGATTGAGGACGTTTCTCATCTCTCTTGGTTTTCAGATGTCACTAGTTAACAATTCTCACTTTGTTCACAAAAAAGGCCATCAACAAACATGCATTATATGTTATGTGGATGGTATCCTCATTAGTGGCAATGCACCAGAACACATTGTGCACACTATTGCCTCCATTAAAAAGAATTTCCTATTCGTAACTTGGGAAAGGCAGAGTACTTCTTGGGAATTGAAATTCACTACTCAAAGAAGGGTATTCACTTATGCCAGGCCAAATATGCATCGGATATACTTGATCGGGTCAAGATGGTTGATTCTAAACCCATTTCCACACCAATGTCCACTACCCCTACTCTATCCAAGACGCTTGGCAACAGTCTGCCTTTTGGTGATAAATACAGAAGCATCATAGGTGCACTACAGTACCTTTTGTTGACTGGACCAGATATTGCATTTGTTGTCAATAAACTCTGTCAGTTTCTTCATTGCCCTGCGGATGAACATTAGAAGAGTGTCAAATGTGTTCTACTTCAAGGAACCATGGCATTCGGCATCACTATGTCCTCAAAACCGGTTGAACACGTTCACTGTTACTCTGACAGTGATTGGGGTGGCTGCCCTGATGATCGACGGTCCACAGGTGCTTTCTATGTGTACCTTGGAAAAAGCATCGTTTTATGGCAAACTCACAAACAACCAACGATTGCTCGCTCTTCCACCGAAAGCGAATATAAGGCAGTTGCAAATGCCACTGCCGAACTGCTTTGGATTAGATCACTTCTGTCAGATTTAGGCTTTCAGATTCCTATACCGGTTCAACTATGGTGTGATAATATGGGTGCCATCTACCTCACATCAAATCCTGTATTTCATGCCCGAACGAAACATATTGAGCTTGATTACCACTTTGTTCGCGAACAAGTTACAAAAGGTTTTCTCAGTGTTCGTTTCATTCCAACGGATGATCAGGTAGCTAATATTCTAATCAAGTCGCTACCCATTTCTCGATTTGATGTGCTTCGCTCACGGTTACTGGTTCAAGATAGGCATCAGCTTACTGGGGGTGTTAGAGATAGTATTCAGTATTACCTCTATTATTATCTTTAGGATAATTATATTCCAATACGAATAGAATTATACTTGTACTGCTACTCTTAGTATTGTGATAGGTTTATACTTACTCTTAGTAGTGTGATAGGTTTATACTTCCTGTAATATAAATACTACCTATCAATGGAAACCCTAATTCAAGGGAATTATTCAATCCTCTCTCTCTCACTGTTTCAGCCTCTCTCTCTCTCTCTAAACAGTCCAACCTCTCTCTCTATATATATTCAATCGTTAATTCAACACACTCAACTCAATCAAACACAAAACAAATTTATTTGTCTATCAAATTCCTTGCCAAAATCAGCCATTTAATCAATCATTAGGTTCTCAAAAATCATCCTTTAGCATCTAATTAGTTTAAACAAATTCTCAATTCCCAGAATTAGTTCTTCAATCTCAAGTTCCTCAGAAAAGCTTCCAATTTTCAGAAACTTCAAGTCCGAATTCTCTTAGTTTACTCAATCAATTCTCAAATCGTTTTTTGTAATCTCTTAGTTAAGTCAGTAAGATCATTACCCAATCCTCAATTCAAGCTCTCTTAGTCTAGATCAAATTTCACCATTGTCATCTTCCTCCGAGCTTTAAGCATTTTTCGTGAAATCGAGATCATCGAAACCCCATTTTCGAGTCATTCTTAGTTTACACACCTATTCTAAATCATGTTTAGAAACTTTTTATTGATCTCAATCAATTAAAAATACATAGAAACAAGCTTTTAAATTTTTCATTATTGAAGAATTCATCAAACAACTTTTCTGCAGAGCCATTTTCCAAAATTTATTCAGAGTTCGATAACCTATCATTTCACCCCAAATTAATTTTAATCTCTTTAGTTACATCAGACACGAAACTCCCAATTTTTATTTCATAAAAAGCGACCTCCTACAGCCGTCAAAATCGCTCTTAAAGTACCCTCCACGAAACAGAATCAAGGTTTTGGTTTTTCAACCATCAAACAACTATTCTGTCAGCCTCATTTTCAATAATTTATTCTGACTCCGTTACTCGACGTTTTTCTGAAATTCCAGTTCCAGACCCCTTCCCTTACACACGAACTTTAAATACTAGCATTAGTTTCGCTCCAATCCAACCTTTACATCCCCCGAAATCAAGCCCCAAAGTCCCATAGAATCATTATTTTTTCGAGAAATTTCTGCCATTTACTTGCAAATTGCTGGTTTGGTCCCTTAAGCTTTTTAAGTCGCTCCAAATTTGCTAAGAATTTTTCGAACAACGTGACGATTTTTTGATCCGAGTTCCATGACGTTCCAAGCCTCACTCGTGGTTACTCCAATGACGTCAACAAGTTTGTTTATTTTCGTTTTATCCCCGTACATATTGCTTTTTCACGATTTGTTTATATTTTCAGCTTTAAATTATTATTTCCAAGTTGTAATCTCCATGCCTTATGCTCATATTTGTAATCCAAAAACATTGAAAAATTATGAAGTCAATAAAAATATAAAAGAAAAATTAAAAATTAATATCTTTGTGTTGATTTTATTGCTTTTATTTTCGGTACCATATTTTAAAGAATTGTTTTCCGATTGACCTGTCAAGCGACATCGGGGGACCCAAGAGAGCTGTTTTTATTTTCAGTCCATGTAGCTCTCGTCCAATCGTTTTAATTAGAGATCAAGTCAGTAGGCGCATTTATTTTATTCAATTATTATTTTACCTTTCGAGAACTAGTTTCTCTGGCACGCTCGCATTATTTTACCATTTTTAATCCTAGCAAACGTGTATCAAGGTTGAGAATTGGGATATTTCGAAAATATCACCAACAGAACCCTAATTTTTTTTCCAATTATCATCTGGCCATACAATATTTCACTTGCTTGTACATGCATTTTTCTTTATGTAACCAAGTTTGGAGAAGGAAAAAAATCACAATTCATTGTGGAAGAAACAAAATCATTTTTTCTTTATCTTTCAGACTAAGTTCCCCATACGATTTTTTCTTTCTTCATTTTCATATTTTGTTTCTTTTATGTGTTTTTGTTTTTAATATTATTGAATTTGAATTATAATTCTTGGAAAATCTTTGACATTCTAAATTTGATTTGTCATTTTGGAAAGTGGGAACAAGACATCATAGGTCATAGAGTCAATCTTAATAAAACATAAGATGCGAACACGGAAATAACAAGATATTCAAATGCTAATTTGATGTTATAGAATATATATGATTGTTTGGTGTGTATTTAAAATATTAAAAACTGATCCTAAATTTATTTTAAAGAAAGATAAGCTAGTTAAACATATATACAAGAAAAACTAATCTTTCGTTAATGAATCTTCAAAATCAATAGTATAATTTTATAAAACAATTATCATTATGACACATTAACACTTCAAATCATTTTAACATAAAATATGAATATATGTAATTAAAAAATATTACAATTTTTGATTTCTATATAAACAATTTATTGCTTCGCGAAACTCGTGGGAACAGTACCGATTGTTATTTCTAATCTAACAATGTTTACAGTTCATAAGTATGGCGTCAAGACCCACGCTCCAAAAAGACCCAAAGCGAACCTCAAGTTTCCTTAGACCTTGCTACCACCAATGCTTCGGCCATCATCAACTTTGAAATCAATTTCTACTCATATGAATTAGAAATTTACACCTGTTGCGAAATTTTTGAAGCCCTTTTATGTTTCTCCACCATTTTGTCAGATAATATTCAATGTTATTCAAGATATAAAATCATGTAACTATGCAAACCCACCTGTTTCTTATTCAAATGTTAATGATGTTAAATTAGAAATGGTGTGAGAGAGCAAATTGTTGATTTCTGTTGTAGCCTGAACTAAATAATAAATTTGTAAGATGGGAGATCAATCGTTGAACCTCTGAAGGAAGGCGGTCCTTCCAATCAGAATGATGACAGCCGATGTTCCTTGAAGATGGAATCTCCTGGATGAAGGTTGAACGTCCCTGATGAAGGTTGAACGGCTGGATGAAGGTTGATCTTTCTTGAGGATTAAACATGTTACAGTGTGGGAAGCGGTCTTCCCACAAACGCTCTGATGCTTAAGTCAGATACCGTAAAATATAGTATTCTTTTCTCTCTCTAAAAGCCAACCTCTTCCTCTTCAGACTTACACCTATTTATAGGAATAAGGGAGGAAGTTACCTGTGAGGTATCGGTATGAGATCGTGCTGAACGTGGGTACAATTATCTAGGACTGGAGTACGTGGGTAGTGGTTATATCAATTGCTCCCCACTATTATTTTCGGATTATTTTCCAAAATAAGAGTGAGAAAAATAAATATTCTTAACCGCTCGAGAAATGATTCTAAAAAATAGTAGCACGAATCTCCCTGACAGGATTATCAAATTCGTATGAGAAGTAAAAACGGAATAAGTTTTTTAGAAAAATGAATGAAAAGTCAGGTTCTTTAAAAAAAGAAAAGCATCGAACTTCAACGCTTTTTTGATGATTTTTGTTTCGGAATAATCGACCTTCATTGGAGTTTGCGTTTTTCGTTTTTTCGAACAGTTCTAACTTCACTGGTTTTCCGACCTTTTGCGTTTTTTGAATAAAAACGATCCTCGAGGTTTTTGCGAGTTCGAACAAAACTCGAACCTCTAACGTTTTTGTGTTTTGAAAAAACGATCCTCAACGTTTTGCGATTTTGAACAAAACTCGAACCTCCAGCGTTTTTTCGTTTTGAATAAAAACGATCCTCGAGGCTTTTGCGAGTTCGAACAAAACTCGAACCTATACCATTTTTTCGTTTTGAATAAAAACGATCCTCAACGCGTTTGCGATTCTGAACAAAACTCGAGCCTCTAACGTTTTCTCATTTTTTATGAAATCGATCCTCAACGCTTTTTGACGATTTCCATGGTTCGAACCTTTAACGTTTTTTCGTTTTTGATAAAATTGATCCTCAACGCTTTTGCGATTTCAAACAGAGCTCGAACCTCCAGCGTTTTTTTGTTTTGAATAAAAACGATCCTGAACGCTTTTTGCGATTTCAAACAGAACTCGAACCTCTAACGTTTTTTCGTTTTGAATAAAAACGATCCTCAACGCTTTCGAACGAAACTCGAGCCTCTACCGTTTTTTCGTTTTGAATAAAAACGATCCTCAATGCTTTATGCGATTTCGAACGCAACTCGAACCTCTAACGTTTTTTGGTTTTGAATAAAAACGATCCTCAACGCTTTCGAATGAAACTCGAGCCTCTACCGTTTTTTCGTTTTGAATAAAAACGATCCTCAACGCTTTTTGCGATTTCAAACAGAACTCAAACCTCAAACGTTTTTCGTTTTTAACGAAAACGATCCTTAATGTTTTGCGATTTCGAACGAAGCTCGAACATCTAACGTTTTTTCGTTTTTAACGAAATCGATCCTTAACATTTTGCGATTTCGAACGAAACTCGAACATCTAACGTTTTTTTGTTTTTAACGAAATCGATCCTCAACGTTTTGCGATTTCGAACGAAACTCGAACCTCTAACATGTTTGCGTTTCTAATTGATTTTGAGCTTTTTCTTCTGCAGATGGCTTACTTTGTCTGAAGATATTCATCATGGTTCGTACTAAGCAAACATCAAGACATATATTCGAAGCATTGGGGCCACATTCCTTAGATGTATTAGCCTTGTGTGTTCCTGCTTGTCTATCACAAGATGATGTTCCTAATTTCAAGACAACGTTCTCGTTTCCGTCTGATTGGGAGGCCCGCCTCCCTTCAGACTCGAAGACTTCTTTTGCCTTTGTGCCTTCAGAATCGTTTGCCATTCATGAGGTCTTGTTGGAAATGGGAGTTCGTTTTCCTTTACCTTCTTTCTTCATAGAATTTTTGAAGAGCAACAAATTGTCTCCGTCTCAGCTTCATCCTCAAGGATGGAGATTGCTTCTGGCGTTTTACGCGCTTTGTAGCGAAAAAGGAGCCGTCAACCTTTTTCATCTTTTCTACCTTCTTAGATCTCTCAAGGACAAATCCGGGCGATTTTCTCTTCAGAGGACCGATATGTGTGAGGATGGATTATTCATCGATGATCTTCTTCCCATCGAGAAGTATGAAGATAGATGGATTGTCGTTTTTCCTCCTGAAAGGACATGGAACATTCCTCTTCCATGGAGCTGGTGTTGGATTAGGCGAGGCGTCTTACGTCCATCGCATTCCAAACTTTTAGATAGATATTCATCTGAGATTCTTATTCTTCAGTATGCGAAAAATCCTCTTAGTCACTTTTTAAAGGCTTTCCGTTGTATCACGATTGGTTGGGAGATTACTCCATCCTTGACATCTGCAAAAGAAGGCAAGAGTTTTTGCTCTTCATCGGAAAAAATAACTATGGCCCTGTGATGCTCGTAAAATATATAGCATTTAATAGGACAAGTGTATCCTATCGCAACAAGTAATATTGTGCTAAGCACGAAATCGAACCACAAAGACTATTTGTTATAACTAGTAAATCTACCTAGAATGATCTAATTGTTTAGAGGGTTGGATAAATGTTTGGGTTTTTGATAATTAACTAACTAATTGAAAGCAATAAAGATAACAAAATAAGGTGAACAATTGACAGGGTAGAGTGTGAATTAATGGAGGGTACAATCTAGGATGGGGAATCCTTTGATTAAATCCTATGTATGATTTTAGGGGGTTCAGGTTTATATTTTTGGTATCTATTTGACGGTAATCACCCTAACAAGAAATATGAACGTGATCAAGATCCATATAACCTATTTACATGCATTTGGTTAATAGCTTGGTTAGGCAATATAACCTAGGTCATGCAAAGCATTAGGTTCTATGTTGATTAAGACTAAAGCCGTAGCCCATGCACGAAGCCGCACTCCTAGTGTCCTAGCGAGGTCAATTCATACAAATTCAGACTAGATAATCTCCTGTCGGTCTCATATCTATCTATAATCCTATCTCCTGTCGGTCTCAAGGCATTAAGCATGCATAAATCAATCAATCAATAGCAATCATATAAACCCTGGATCCCTAATCATACATAATCATACAATCAATCTCATCCCCATCCCAGATTGGATGGGGATCAGTTCATAGACAAACCAATCATAGAGAAAGGACAATAGGAACAATGAAAAAAGAGCTTCAATAGATTATAAAAGTAAAAGATAAAAGGGTAAAAGAGAAGAAATCTAGAACTCGTTTGTCTGATTCAATTACACAATAGAAGATCTAGCGCTTCTCCCATCAATTGTTCTTGAAAGAAATAAATACTGAAAATAAACCTAATCTAGAAAGCAAGGAAATAAAAAGCTAAAATTCTACATTACGACGGCTCCCTATTGAATCCGTCCCCGAAGAACTAAGAGTAGCTCCCTATTTATAGAGATAGGGCGAAACCCTAGTGTCTCCCCGGGGGTACAATGGACATTTCGTACATTAAAAAGAGGCTTCCAGGGCTTAATTTCGAGATTCCAGCAAGGGAAAGGCGTTTTTGCGCCTTTCCCCGCCTCGTCTCGCCGAGACAGGCAGTGTCTCGCCGAGACGAGGACCTGTCTCGTCGAGACAGGCCTTGTCTCACCGAGACACTTTTGTGTCTCGTCGAGACAAGTGCCAAAATGGGGCAGAACTCTGGTTTTTATCCGTTTTGATCTCTGGGCTTCCGAAATATGCTCTAATGGTCCCTAGCGAGTCCCAAAAGTGCTCCGACGGTCCCTGAATTGTCCGGAATTGCTCCAAGAGGCTCGGTCTGGTTCGGAAATGCTCAAATAGTCCTAAAAAACACCTGAAAATACAGAAAACGCCATAAATAATGGAAAATACGTAATTTGACTAAAAACTACCAAATTAACATCTAAATTAACTAAAGACAAATTTAAAACAATCTAAATTAATCCTAAAAACTCTATATAAATGGGAGCTATCAACCTCCCCACACTTGAATCTTGCTTGTCCTCAAGCAAGACAGAATCCAAAGTAGAGAAAAATCAACAAATAGCTCCCTTACAAAAACAAGAATCTACTACACTTTATTATTCACAACAGTTCAGACTACTCATTTTGCAATTAAAAACATAATGAACCTCATATGAGTCTCCAAAACTGATTAATTTGGTTTTATCGATCAACACTTCATGAAAACGAAAGAAAATGACTAAAATTGATAGCTCACAAGTGGTCACTCTAACGCTCAAGTGTTTGGGTGTAAAATTTTGTTTTGGAAACGCTCTACATGTTATTGTACAAAGTGGTCACGTTGGGATTGCATCATCCATCCGGTCAAAATTGCATTAAAATTAAACAAAATCATAGGTCTTTAAAGGGTTGTAACATTGGCTAAAGGTTTAGGGTAGGAAAAAGGGAATTTATAGGCAAAAAGTTAATGACTCAAATAGTTAAAAAATTTGCAAAAAAGACACATTTTTCGCATTTAGGGAGCTATAAACCACCTCCCCATACTTAAAATCTTGCTTGTCCTCAAGCAAGTCAGAATCCAAAAGGGACACGTTATCCGCTATGTATAAGACGGTTTAAGCTCAAGGTTGTGTTTGTGAATTCGGGAAGCAACTAAAATATAAACACATCTTTTATCCTTTCCTCTATTTTTTTTTTCTTTTTTTCTTTTTTTTTTAATTTGGTTTTTAACCATTTATTTTCTTTTGAATAGAGGGGATAAAGCGTGAAAATCGAATGGGTAAAGGTTGCTTCTTCTATTAAAATTACAACCTTTTAATGATTGCTAGCGGGAATTTGAAGGATAGGTGTGTCTAAGGATTTATCAAAACTAAATTGAGTCAATTAACTTGGGTGAGAAAGGGTATTTAAGAAGGCTAAGGTTTGTAACAGGGTTGATCAAAGAAATGGGTAAATATAGGCTCAAAGGGGCTTATCTAGTGGATTTGTTAAGGGATTTTGCCTAATCACTTCAAGTTTAATAAAAACACAAAATTCAACCAGTATTGGATGCAATTCCTATGAGCACAAAGACAATAAATGTAATCCCACACCTAAGAGATCAATTGTTCCTAAATATGAGTCTAAAAATATGATCTTTATGGCTCTAGCTCACAATTTAAGGGTTATTTGTATCAATCCTAGTCTCAACTAACGTTCCGTTCCATGTCAATTTTAGGCAAATAATACTCTTTGGAGACTCAAACGTTGTTCAAAAATTTTCGCATGCATCAATTTCATTTGGAATGCACAAATTTTTAAGCGCATTGTCAACTGTATTGTTGGGATAGCAAAATGTATCAAATTCAACTACCTAGGATTCTTTTTATTCCTAGAAAAATAAAAAGCAAACCAAAAACATAAAAAAAACGAAATCTTAAAATTAAAACAAAAACATAAGAAATTAATGGCAAGAATCAAAAGCCATTCTTTCCTATTATCTCCTCCCCACACTTACACATGCATTTACGGACATGACATCCGCATCTGATTTCGTCGATAGCCCATCCTTGGTTGAGCAACAATTTAATGTTCCTTTGACGTCTGAATTGTCGAAAGATTCTCCACAGTTCATACCTGAGCCTGGTGAATGACTTAAACAGGTTATGACTTCAACGCTTTTTTGACGATTTCTGCTTTTTTTTTTTCAAACGGTTCGAACTTCACCGTTTTTTCGATTTTCATCTTAATCGTTTTTTGAGCTTTTTTTCTGCAGTTAACTTGTTTCGTCTGAGGTAAATTCCTCCTTGAGGTGGATTCCTCTTTGAGGTAGATTCCTCTATGATGTAGATTCCTTTTTTGCAGGAAGCTCAACGTAAAAGATGCTTTTGATTTGATTTTGATCCTGAACCCTTCCGGATTCAATCATTCCTGCTCCCCAATCACTTGAAATTCAATCTGAATTGAATGTAGATTCCTCTCTAAGGTAAATTCCTCTTTGATGTAGATTCCTCTTTAAGGTGAATTCTTTTTACAGGGAGCTCAGCGTAAAGGATGCTTTGAGGTAGATTCCTCTCTGAGGTAGATTCCTCTTTTAGGTAAATTCCTCTTTGATGTAGATTCCTCTTTGATGTACATTTCTCTTTGAGGTAGATTCCTCTTTGAGGTAAATTCCTCTTTTGCAGGGAGCTCAGCATAAATAATGCTTTTGATTTGATTTTGAACATGAACTCTTCTGGATTCAATCATTCCTGCTCCCCAATCACTTGAAATTCAATCTGAATTGAATGTGATTTTGATGAACTTTATTGATATTGCTTTAATAGAAATAACTGCGTGCACTTTGGTGAAAGCATTTAGCTTTTTTCTACACCATGTGTCTTAACAGCCTTGTATTTAAGGTCCAATAGTATTTAATTGCATTATGGTTCAATTAATAATTTATCCTATGCAATCTAATTAATCAATTAATTATATTTGGAAATTTAATTAAATAACCTTAACCAAATTAAATATCAAATTGATTAACTTGTTAAATAACAAATAATCAATTTATTCTTTTGTTAATAAATTAACATATTCCATTCTGATTAAATACATAACATGTATTTAAGATTATACCATTATTCAATTCCACGAGTTGTGTGTGCACGATCCTAAGGGTTCGTCCTCAACCAGACATGGCCTAAAGCCCAATGACCATAAGTAGGTTCTAGCAAATCATTAAGGCCCTTGGCTGATACGAATTACTTCAGCCGTCTATAGAAGACACATGAAACCCAATAAATGATCTCTCAGTATCTCTTACCATTTGCATATCCATATTATAAACCAGAGACATGGTGGCCGTCATTCTCTATGCGGTTTATTATACTTCTTGATCTAAAGTGAACTGACGAATCATATAAGTAAACTACTTATCAGGGTGTGACCACACACTTCTTCAGTTCCAATTATCAAGTGACTGGTGATATCGGCTCACCATTAGGTGAGTGGTAATCCCATCACTTCATCTATCCGCAACAATGTGTTCAATGATCCACCCAACATACCCGTATTTGGTATCCTGTTACGGACCTGTTAGGCGCATATCAACATGAACCGCATCCCACGTCATTTACTATAATGAAATAGGTTTGGAGATAATAGAGTTTTACACTTAGAAAGATTAATGGCATGTTCACCATGAATCTTTCTAGAGGGGATCGGTCCAGTCCCACATTGAGCTACATCAATGCGTACTTGTATCCACATCTGACTATACAAGTGTTGTAGTAGTGCTTCCTACACAACTACACAGATATTGGATGCATAGACCTTTAGTTATATTCGTTCCCACGAATTGAACATGTTTCAGACGTTTCATGATTATCAATCAACGGATACTCCATACATGTTTCATAGCACAAGCTATAAACATGATTAATTATTGCCTTTATTCATATAACACATGTACAATGTATTCAAACAATATACAAAATGTCTAATACATATTCTAGGACCAATGCCTACGAACTAGGGCACACCAACATAAGATGGGTCTAATTCTGAAGGTAAAAAATGTTCAATTTATACAATTTTCTTGCATATTCTTGAAGGAGATTTCAGAATTATTCTTCAGGGTAATGATGGAAAATGGAATTCAATCAGATTGTTATGGATGATTTTTACATATACAATTTTATTGCCTATTCTTGAAGGAGATTTCCGAGTTGTTCTTCAGGGTAATGATAAAAATGATTTGGGAATCAAAGCGGTGTGGAAATGGAATTCAATCAGATTGGATGATTTTTATAGACATTTTGATTCTTACAAAACAACTGATAAAATTATATTTGAATTTATTGTAATCTACTACAGGAGATCTTACTATTAATAATTTGGGGGAGCCATCTGGTATTTATGGTTATTGGATCATATCATTTTGATGTCCATAAGTAAGTTTCAAAAAGTCAGATTCTCTTCATTTTCTTATTAATGTGTGCTTTCTACTGAAAATTTTGAGCTTGATATGAACATGTAGAGGGACATAAAGAAAACAGGACAATAATATAAATAGAGACACATAAGAATTACCACAAATATGCAAAACTTTATAAGAATATTACCACAAATAGAGCAAAACTTTAGAAAAAAACCAGCATATAAAAAATCATTTAAAAAGTTAAAAACATAAAATATTTATATGGAAAGAAAATAAAGAACAATATATAGAAATCAAGCACACATTTTCCCTTTCTTATTGCAATTCATTCAATTAGACCTTACTAAAGGAACTATATGTAAATATCTATTTATTTTTACACCGTTATTATTTTGGTTTTAGGATACAGAGAAGGAAAATCATAGATATACACGATGAAATTCAATTAGAAGTTTTTGCAATTGAGAAATACAACAATGAAATTGCTAGCGGATAATTGAAGCGTCTGAATCATTTAGGAATAGTTTTATATGTTGGTGTGCCCTAGTTTTTAGACATTGGTTCTGATAAGGTCACCGACCTTCAAGGAAATGCACTAGTGTGTCTTTCATCGATCATGGTGAGTTGTTCATATCTGAGACAAATCCATTCTGCCTCCGGAAGTTCAGTTTCCATCGGTACACGGAGTGATTTGACTTCCATCTCAACTAGTAATACGACATTTGTACCATATACTAAAGCATAGGGAGTGTCTCCTGTTGGAGTTATGATACTCGTTCGGTAACCCCATAATGCGAAAGGAAACTTGTCGGCCCAATCACGATAAGTAGTGACCATTTTCCGTAGGATATTCTTGATAGATTTGTTAGCTGCCTCTACGGCACCATTGGCTTGAGGATGATAAGGAGACGACTTGTGATGTTCTATCCCGTGGCGTTCCAGTAATTCTTTCGTTACTCCTTGGAATTGGACTCCTTTTTCAGAGATAATACGATGAGGCAATGCCATATCGAGCAAACGTATTCCACTCAATGAACTTGGTCATCTTTGAAGTAGTGATATTGGCGCATGATTCGACCTCAACCCATTTAGAGAAGTAGTCGACTCCCACAATAATGAATTTGTGCCCGTTAGAAGCAGGCGGTCGAATTTCTCCAATGATATCTATCCCCGATGATGCAAATAGCCAAGGAGTGACCAGATTCTGAAGCTCAAGAGGAGGTAAGTGTAGATGTCCCGCATGAATCTGACATTCCTGACATTTCCGAACCCATTACACATTCTGATTGTATGGTTAACCAGAAGAAACCCTGTCGAAGTATCTTATTTGAAAGTGCAATACCATTCATGTGTGGACCGTAGTGACCCGAATGAACTTCATTCACGATCTTCCTAGCATCTGATTCATATAAACAATGCAGGAGTAACCCATCAATGGTGCGTCTGTATAACTGATCGTCTATAAGTCTGAACTGAACAGCCAACCTCCGGATTGTGTTCCTATTAGTTTGGTCTGCATTATCAGGATATTACCCCTTTTCAAGGAAATTTGATATGTCATAATACCATGGCTTTTCATCAACCGTGATCTCCATAAGTTTGGGCAAGAGAAACAATGTACAATAGAATGTCCGATCATGAGCGAATCAATTGGTGCCTTGACAGGACCTTCCCACATAAAGGATAAATTTGTGAGAGCATCGGCCATCTGATTATCTTCTCGGGCCACATGATTAAATTCACAGCTGCCGAACATAGACTTACGATCCCAAAGAAGTTCTGAGTAAGGTTTCAGACTTTCTTCACGGACTTCCCAAATGTCTTGGGCTTGTTGGACCACTAGTAGTGAATCACCAATGATACAGACATTGTGTGCGCCCAGTTTGATCAATGCCTCGAGACCAAATAAGCAAGCCTAATATTCTGCTCCATTATTGGTAATAGGGAACTCTAAGCGTTTAGAGAGAGGAATGATTTCTTCTTCTGGTGTGGCTATAATGACCTCGATTCCTACACCGTGTTTGTTAAGGGCTCCATCGAAGAACGTCATCCACCTTTTTATATCAATGACATCCAATTGTTCGTCTGGAAAGTCGAGATTTTCTATGTAATCTGACCCAATAGGTTGATTGGCAAGGAACTCTGCTACTGCTCTCCCCTTGGTCACTTTCTTGGTCATGTATTCAATGTCGAATTCAGACAATAGAAGTAACTATCTGGATAATTTTCCAACTAGAGCTAGGGCTGAACACAAGTACTTCATCTGGTCAACCTTTGCTACTGCTTGTATGCGATAAGATTGGAAGTAGCGGCAAAGCTTCTTCGTGAGCCATACCATTATTGCGCAAGTCTTTTCCACTATAGTGTAGCGGGTTTTGTAATCTAGCAGTTTCTTACTGAGGTAGTAAATGGCATGTTCAGACTTATCATCCTGTTCCTGAACTAGCATTGCTCCGACTGAGGATTCTTCTACACCACGTATAGGATAAGAGGCTTGTGATGTAAGATCGAACTACTTCGGTCTCTACAACTGAGGGATAAGTGTACCCTATCGTATCAAGTAATAAATTTGGTTAAGTCCAGGTATCGAATCCACGGGATTTATATCTACAAGTATTAAACTACACAGTTCTATTCATTATCTAGGTGGTGAATACTTTAGCTTTGGGTTTGGGTGACAACTATAACTACTCCTAAGCTATGGGTGAAACAGATTTGTATAGTTCAAACTCTAATGAAGTGATACGGGTAGTGATAAGTTACAACATATAATAAATACTATTTTAGAGCATATACGAGTAATTATTTACTCTTGCAAAGACGACTACGTATAAACTGACCAACCCCGTGCAGTGCTTAGATCGTAGCTCCCTCTTAAGGCGATTCTAATTCTTAGGATCAGAAACTAGGGCCCGTAAGTTCCGTGGCTAGTCAATTCCTACGGTTTCTGGGTTGTCAATCCCGGTAAGGCAACACCTATATGAATCCTAATGGATTTCAGAGTTCGTAATCAACCTCCACAATAATCAATTACAAGTATCAAAGCAAGCAATAAATAATAATACGTATAGAGAAACTGAAATTGCAAATCATATATTATAACTGTGGAACGCGTAAATGCGAAATACAACCAAGCCTGGTACATAGGAAGAGTGCAAGCTAATTAACAAGTAGAAAGGGAAGAAGAATCAGCCGTTAGAACTAGCTAACCAGACTCAAAACCGTCTCTTAGGACTTGGAGGTGGAACTCTCAAGCTTGGGGAATGGGGATGGAACGGAACTTCGACGGTGTGACGGAATGATTACACAAGCTCTCATGGTGATAGAGTTTTATTACACAAAATCTGGATGTAAACTACTCTAAAAACTTTCTTCTCTTTATATATCTATTTATTTATGTATCCAAAGTTGGATTCTAAGCTAGTTTATATAGAGAAAATTACAAGCCATAGTGGCAAAATTGAAATTACATAAAGTAAGAAGACTTCGAATGTTGAAAGAAGACTTTGAATTTGCATGTTGAAGGAAGACTTTGAATGTGTATAAAGGTTGTAAGAAGACTTTGAATTTGATGTAGAAGATGGGCCTCACACGAAATAAGAAAACACATGATGCTTGTAGGAAAATACGCATTTTTCTTAAATTTGGGTCTAGCACAATGTGTTGGCCTTAGTGCTAGGTTTTTGTGCCTCTTTTCTCCCTTTCACACCTTGTCCCATTGGTTGTCTCTTCCTTTGACTATAATATCAAACATTAAAAAGCTCAAATTAGACACTTCAAAAGGGTGAGTTTCATTTCCACACATACAAATTTTTATTCCAAAAATTACAACTTAATTAAATTCTAATAAAGACTTTAACACTATTGAAAAGATAAAAGAGATAAAAAAAAATCTAGAAAAATTAAAATAACTCAAATTAATCCTAAAGTGAAATTGGACAAAAGTGAGTGAACGTGGGTGAAACTACGAACTAAGAAAAAGTGAAAGTCGGTGAAAGTGAACGAAATTAACTGAAAAAATAACTAAAACCAACTAACATTGACTCAAACTCACTAAACAACTTCAAACAAGTACTTAAACTAGAAATGTAATGAAAAATGACTTAAATTAACCCAAATGACTCTAAAAATCGTACATAAAGATAGGGATAAAACGTCCCTATCAGCTTGCCCGACATAGGAGGATGCAATACCGGAGGATTAGTGAGATAATTCTTGATCTTCTCAAAGACCAACTGGCACTGTTCATTCTAAACAACTGGTTGTTCCTTCTTCAAGAGCTTGAAAATGGGTTCACATACCATAGTTAGGCGTGAAATGAATCTACTGACATACTATGATCCGAGGAAGGACCGAACTTCTGTCTTTGTATTTGGAGCAGGTATTTCAGTGATTCCTTTGATCTTGTCTGGATCAATCTCAATACCCTTCTGGCTGATGATGTGCCCTAATAATTTCTCGGAGGTGACTCCGAAAAACGCACTTCTTCGGATTCAATCAGAGATTGTACTTCTCTATTCGAGTCAAGAAATTATCCAAGATGATTGGATGTTCTTCTCTTGTCATGGACTTCACTAACATGTCGTCGATATAAACCTTGACTTCCATGTGAATCATGTGATGGAGAATTGCTATCACTGCACATTGATAAGTGGCTCCAACATTCTTTAAACTGAAAGGCATTACCCGATAGCAGTAGGTTCCCCATTCTGTAATAAAGGATGTCTTCACCATATCTAGGACGTTCATCAGGATCTGATTATAACCAAAGAATCCATCCATGAAGGAATACATAATAGCTCTGGGCGCGCTGTCGATTAGTACATCTATGTGTGGGAGAGAAACATCATCCTTTAGAGAAGCTTTGTTCCGATCGCGGAAATCTACACATACCCGGACTCTGACATCCTTCTTCGCTACAGGGACGATATTGACTAACCATTTTGACTGTTGGACCACTTCTATGAACTTGGCTGTGAATTATTTGGCAATTTCTTCCTTAACCATTAATGTCCATTCTGGACGGAGACGCTGTAGCTTCTGCTTGACTATCTTAATCTTTGGATCTATAGGAATTTTGTGTTCTGCAATCTCTCTATCAACCCCAGGCATATCATCATAAGACCAGGCGAAGGCTTTCACATGCTTCTTGAGTGTTTTGATCATCTCAACTCTTTCTTCAGAGGTTAAGTCATTCGATATAGAAACAATTTTAGGTTTATCCTCTGAACCAAGATTTATTTCAATTAAAGATGAGTTATGAATGCTGAATATGCCACTAGGTGGTTCTAATGCATGAATGATACCATTATCAGAGACATCACACAAATAAGCAAATTGTGAATTCATTGCATTAAACTTAGTGAACAGATCATTGTCAAAGTTAAATACAGAAGAAATATTGACATTAAAATCTTCCTCCGTGATGGGAAGCATGTACTCTTCTATCTCAGGCTCGACTTTGTCTTCAAGGAGTAGTCCCTCGAGATCTTTAGAGAGCTCTTTCATCTGATCTTCAGAAAATTTCTGAACCTCATCAATGGCGGATGGAATCTGATCAGTAGCACCAGAAGCTTTGGCGAACTATTCTATGGCTTCAGTTATGATCTCTTAAGCGCTTCAGCCTTCCCTAAATTTTTGCTCTTCATAAACAGTAGAACCATTAGCATCGGTAATCTCGATATGGCAGTAGGAAGTATTCTAATCCGAGTTTGCCTCAATAATTGACTCCATTCTCTTCATCACGCGGGACACTGGTGCGCCCCCGGAGCTGACGCTCCAACGGACTCACTAAGGGATAAGTGTACCCGTCGCTATCAAGTAATAATCTGGACAAGTCCAGATATCGAATCCACAGGATTTATACCACAAGCATCAAACTACTAGGCTTCTAATGTTATCTAGGTTATGGGATTGAATGTTTGTTTAAGTTAAACTACTCCTAATTAGATTAAAGCTACTCCTAATTAAGTTAAATCTACTCCTTAGTGATCCTTAACAATGTAAATTAACCTAGAATGATATGGGGTGATACGATTATACCAAATTCAACCATATTTTATCATTCAATTGTAAAACTAATCCGAGTCACTTGTGCCTAAGGCGATTAAACCTACTTATCCTTCTATGGTTCCTAGCGCGTGATTCCCTTGTAAGGCCGAAACTAGCTCTAAGGCTCAGAAATTTGGGCTTAATCTTCCATAAGGTTGTCAATCTTATAGGCTCTGACTAGGTCAGATTCAGCTCGCAACATGTGCCAAGTTAATGTTAAGATTTATGAATGAGTTAATCCAGAAAAACAAAGCGTAAGACTCACAATAATAATAATAATCAATTGAACAAAACAAAACTCGAATTAATATTAAAGATGGAGAATATGTTTGTCACAATGATACATTAGCCTAGGATTCATAGAATGGATCGGAGGCGAATAAAATATAAAAGAGAAAGAAATCCCTTTCAGGGAACCTATCGACCAATGTAGACGTCTTCATAGGACTTGAAGGATGGAGCCTTGAATAATCCTCGGGGAGCACGGAGGTTGAATGTTCTTCAATGGCAGACGAAAGGAAGAGGAGGATTCTTCAAGGATGGAGGGTAGGGTTTTTACAAAATTAAAGGATATCTAAAAATAAAGATACAGAGTCCTATTTATAGTTGTAGTTTCGTGTCTAAGCCTATTCTAACTTGTTTCCCAATGCAGGTGGAAGAGTGGGGCGCGAAACGTGAAGACGTGGGGCCGGGAATCAGTCAAAAGACTGATTCCCGTAGGCCAGCTCGTCGAGCTGGCCCCTGGCAGCAAGCTCAGCGAGTTGGCCTCTGGTGGCCAACTTGTTGAGCTGGCCTCTAGTGGCCAATTCGGTGGGCTGGACATGCCCAATTCACTGAGCGACTGCCGGGGGTCCCCGAGAAGCAATTTTTGCCTGAAATTGATCCTGTTTTAACCTGCACACACACATAAACTCCAAACAACGTTAGTCTAAATGCTAAATTGACCCACTAGTCGTTAGATTTAAGTAAAAAATCCATTTGGTGCGACCTTTTGGTGGATCAATTAGCCAAAATAAATAAGTGGTAGTTCATGTGTGTGCTATTTTGGCAATATTTTGCCTGAAAACAATCAGAAAACGGCTAGAAACTACAAAAGTAAATAAAACATATACTAAAAATAATTAACATGCATACATGCATAAAAGTGCGAGAAATGCTCACTTATTGAATGAAAACTAATCAAAACCATCCTAAAAACCGTACCCAAAGATAGGGGTTTTCGACCCCTATCAGACACCTTTTCTTCGATCTTCGGATCGAACTCATTTTCATCCATAGGGACGTGACTGGTAGTCTGAAGTAGGAACGGAGCATTCTAGATTTTAGAGAAGTCCACAACATCGTTGAAAATCTCAAAACCCGGAACTACTTTACCATCAATGACCATAGGTTCAACTTCCCCCAAGTAAGCTTGAGTTTTTGCTTTAACAAAGGAAATCAATCTTTTTCCAGTTTCCTTGCCTTTTAAGGGTCTCTTCCCCTTGTCTGATCGGAACCCTAAACCACGACGATTATGATGACCAGCCTCAATATTAAAGGAGACAACTCCTTGCTGTTCCTTTCCCAAACCTAATCCTGGGACGAAGTTCACCTTCAATATTGCATTAGCTACCCCGGTAGGCATATTGTGGTTAAAGATAGTGGCTACTTGAAAACCTCCATAGGAAGGGTATTCTCCGCCTATCGTAGCAATGACTGGTACATCGTCAGCCTTTATAACTTCGACTCCATTTGAGAAAGGAATCTTGATCATTTGGTGTAAAGTGGACGGAACACCTCCCAGTTTGTGGAACCAAGGCCTGCCCAATAACAATGAGAAAGTGACCGGAATGTCCAATATTGTGAATTCTACATTTGTTTCTACTGTCCATGTCTTGACATCTGCTTCGAAAGTGCCAATAACATGGCACTTGGAATCGTCATAAGCACAAATCAATGTGTTTGACTCTTTTAAGCTTTCTTCTGGTAGGCCCAATGAACTTAGCATTTTCTTGGGGCATACGTTAAGAGCTGACCCGTCATCAACCATAACACAGGGAACTATTATGTCCATCATCTCAACCCGAATATACAGAGCTTGTTGTGATTCCTCCCTTCTGTTGGTAATTCATTGTCGCAAAAAGATACTTCCATAGACTTGGTGCACATTTGAGTTAGCATGCAGACTAAAACATCAGCTAACACTACGGTTGGAGCTTCCATTTCGGAAAGGGCTTTAATCAAAGCACTTATGTGTTCTGGTGATTTCATTATCAAATGCCAAACACTGGTTTGGAATGGGGTTTTCTTGAGCTGAGTAATTAGCAGATCCTCTTGCTCTTTATCCTTGTCTGGAATAACTGACATTGGAGTAGAGATGTTAGGAGCAAGCAAGTCAATTGGAGTCCCTCTAGCAGGTGGAACAACGTTATAAGCTCGAACACTTCGGGTAACATGATTCGCTCTGGAAGGATAGTTGTCCCTCTCTTCATCTGAGGATACATTACTGAGGTCAATTGGGCATACTGACTGAATTCTCTCAGCGGATACTGTTTGGACACTAACGTTTGCCTTTCTGAATTGTTCTAGGATAAAGCTTTCGTTCACCCCTGAAGACATCATGTTGACTGATTTTCCAAAGTCATGGAGTGGGTTCTTCGTTGTACTGGGTTTAGAAGGATCAATAATCTTCCCTTCATCAATCAAATGTTGAATATCCCGCTCAAGAAGTTTTACAACCATTAGTGTGATGACCTATGGTTTGGTGATAGAAACAAAAATTCTTGAGGTCAGAGCCTTGAGGGAGATTAGCATATGGCTTCAGTGGTTCCATTAGCTTAACCTTTTTCAGCTTGGAGAATAGAGTAGTAAGAGAAATACCCCAACAGTTGACTCCCAAGTTATTCCTTGAATCATTCTTCTTATCAGAGAGAGTAGCTACCTCAAGAGTCTTGACTTGAGCAGAAGACTTGTTCTGAGGGACCATAGCTGAATTAGGATTGGAGTAATTAGTAGTCGGATTAGCCTAATTGAAGGTTCTTCCACGGTATCCCCCTGGCCATGTGGTGCGAGATGCTTCATACTTCTCAACCCGAAGAGCCATGCGGTAGATATCACATAAGAGTCGAAATCTCGGTAACACATCGCCTCATGGAAAGGTGGCAAGGCATTTTCAATTATCTTGGAAAGCATGTCTTCTTTGTCAGGTTTGTTCTTAACTAAGGGCTCTTTATCCATCCAGCGATTGTAATAATCTTCGAAAGGTTCATTGTGCTTCTGCTTAATCAAGTAGGTCACTCACCCTGACTTTTATTTGGACCTGATACCTGTAGTGGTCCAAAAATGCTTTTGAAAGTAATTTCCAGTCATTCTGGGTTTCCTCTGGGAGATTATTGTACCAGAGTAAAGCATCATCAGCTAGTGTTGTGGAAAACAGATTAATTAGCCGAATCTTTGAAACGCATGCTCCCATCATAACCCGAGAGTAACAGTTAATGTGAGAAGACAGTGCTTCTTTACTAGAATAAGTTGGCAACCTTGGAATTCGGAAACCAACAGAGATTGTTCGGTCCGTTTGGCATAGAGGGCTATATCACTGCAAACTTCTTTGACTAAGCTTTTTTCTTTCTCTTCGAAACAACGTTGGATTTTCTGCATCTCATCCATCTGTTGTTTAAACTTCCGATCCTTTTCAGACTCATCATCATTAGAGGAGACTATCTCATTTCCATTCTCATCATACTTGGCATGGTTCTTCCCTTTGGACTTGTGACATAAAGTTTCAGGGACGGTAAACTCAGGAATATCACCACCAGAAGAAGTGGAAGCATTGGCTTTGACAGCTTCAGACACTGCCTTTTTCAAAGCATCCCCTTGGAGCATATCCTCTAACATCTATCTCACATCTTCAATAGTCATCATCTTAATAGGTTCTATGTAACCCTGACTTGATTTTGAGCTTTCGTCTGAATCACTAGCTGATATACCCTCACAAAAATTCTGAGGCTCCAGCTTGGCTATTGGTTTTCTGTTAAGGCGACCTTTGCCCTGTCGAGACCAAACTGCACTTTTCGACGATCCTGAGACAGGCGATGCTTGTCAGATGCTGCCTAAGACCATTATGCATGATATTTGTTATAATGCATTATGTTATGATTTTGTGTGTTATGTTATTTTATGTTTTTTAATCAAGAACCAAATCGTTTGAATGTATTAACTCAAGACGTTGGACTGACTCTAAGAGTATTTGAAATAACAGGAATAACACACGAGGCTTTTTCATAAATAAATAGGGGACTGATAAGACAGTACGTATTTACATGAAAAGGAAAAGCACACAATATGAGGGGAATATATAATAGAAGACATAAAACAAGAAGACAAAGACCGTAGAACATCAGGCTATTGGAGCGACATGACCTATATCACGATCTGCTTCCTCTTCCTCTTCCTCAATCAGTCTCTCCATATAGGTTGCGACTTGACGAACTCTCTCTAGTGAATTGAGGGTGTCATGATTCATTAAACTATGGAACATCGGGTGTGCCCCGCACAAAAGGATAATGACAAGAGTCGAAACAACCAGATGGTCACGAAGATGTTGCAACATGACTATCCATCTCTCATAGTAATCTTGAAATGACTCATCATCGTCTTGAACCAGCGCTACTAGATTAGTCAACCAAATAGGGGGTGGGACAAGGTGTCTGAACCTTGTGATAAATGCAGGCGTAATAAGATGAATGTCCCGGTGAATATTGGTTGGTTGCTCATCGTACCAGGTTGAAGCTTCCACTGTAGCATTAGCTGTGGCCATCCGCCGCAGATATGTCCTCATGTGACCATATGGGTTCCCTGTTCCTATATAAGCAAAGATAGGAGGCATCTGAAATTCAATTGGAGCGTTTGTCACACTCCCTCTCCTTGAAGCAATGGAAGACTCTCCAGAATTTGGTGGTGACATCTCTACTTGTTGACTACCTTCTTTCTCTCTTTGAAATGAAGTGAGGTGATCAGACGAGTACTTTTATGACACAGTTTCCAAAGACATCAAAAGAAAGAACTTTCTTGTATGAACTCAAACAGATGTCGACGTATTGGATATAATAAATAGAGACTTATGTTGGAGTTTAGTGTCCTAAAGACAATTGTTTTAGGATATTAATATTAATGGATAAATTGTTTATTTGATCATTTGTTTAATCAGATATATAGCATTAAAATGTAACTATATATAAAAGGGTAAATTACATTAAAGGTACCTGAATTATACCTCAATTCACACTTTGGTACCTGAATTACATTTTGTCCCAAAAATATACTCCAAGTATAGATGACCGGACAATTTAATAATTTTAACAGGCATTAACCAGTCAATTCGAATTAAACAATTTGTTTGACTATTTTTAATTGTTTGACCCTCTCTCTCCTCTCTCTCTCTCTTATGTTTGTAAAACCATTTATTCCTCCTTTGTCCATGGGTGCAAACTGACTGCCCTTTTGAACCATCTTCTTCAGCTCTTATTTCATGGGCTGCCCACACACCTAATTGCAGTAACAGTGGAGATCAGGACTGGATTTTTTTGTTTCTAATTCAGCAAAAAAAAACTTATGCATTTCCTCAACCTATAAATTATGAACACCTCAAAACCTGATTTTTATGTCAGATGCCATGGACTCTACGGACACCAAGATGACCGATACATGAGCTTCTCCTCCCGACAACGACATCGTTAGAGACTTACTCACTTTGCTTCGCCAACTTATTAACTTGGGCAATTTCTCTAATTTCTCTAATTTGTTTGTTGGAGACTTCCTGTCTTTGATTTTCTCTCTTCATTCTGTGTTTTCTATTCTCTCTTAAACTTTCTCTCTCTTAAATTTTTCTAGGCTTCGGCAGCTGCTACTGCTCCATCGGCCATTTGAAGGAGGAGTCGGAGTTCTGGAAAAACAGAGACTGAGATCGGAATGGTTTTTACTTATAAAAACGTTGAAGGCCGTGAATTTTAAGAATTCGAATATGAAAACTAATTTTCTTTATTTCTGAAAACTAATTTTCTTTATCTCATCTCTGTCTTTAATTTTTTTTCTTTTGCTGAAAATCAATTTTAATTAAAATTTAGGAGAGGGAAAAAATTGGAGAGAAGAAATGGAAGAGAGACGAAGAGGATGAAGAAGAAAGAAGAAGATGGTAATATTGTAATTTTTCTATTATTGGGTATTTGTGGGTCCCAAATTTGAATTAAAATTGGTCAACTTTCATGTTTGACCATCAATGACCGGTAAAACGTACTTAGTTGTCCAGTCATCGTTAGTTCAGATATATTTTTGTAACAAAATATAATTCAGGTACCAAAGTGTGAATTGAGGTATAATTCAGGTACCATTGATGTAATTTACTCTATATAAAGGCATAAATCTTTCATAAAGAAAGTAACCCTAAGTTTATTTGAGTAGTTATAAAGTGTTCATACAAGCATGAAGTGAGACTGTACTTTATAATAGACCAATAGACTTAAAGTAAACCCAAGTCAAGTAATATGTTATAGGGGTTGGCATATTACTGTTGAGACTTGCATGTAACAATGTTTTCTGTCGAGACAGAAAGCTGATCTCATAAGCTTTAGATATTCAGATATCTAGACAGTTACATGGATCCGGTGAAGGAGTTCATTAGGATTGAGACCCAACTTGAGATAACAGAATGGATTGATTTATCTAATGTGTCAACTGTTCATCTCATTGGTATTAGTAGGTATAACTAATCCTCAGACTCAAACATTCGTTAATTAGTGATTCTGGATTATGGAGTCTGATACTTTGATTCTGTGCGAGCACGATCCAACAGGTGAGAGCCTGGGGTGTGTGAGAGTAGGGTTGGGTATCACACAAAGTAATTGCAGAATAGTTAATGTCAGATTGAGCATTCGTCACTCCCGATAAGTGTGAGATATATCCAAATGGCCGCTTGTGGTGAATTGACTAAAATCTTTGCAAGGTGATAGAGTTAAGAGTAGAAATGAACATTTCATTTAAATTATCTTTCAGAGTGAATTCAACCTGTACAAGTAAAACCGGACTCTTCGTTATATGTAACCTTGACACGTTCCATGGTTATAAGGAATTGACCGACATAATATAGTTGATGAAGGATCGTATTATACTGTACCTAATACGGAAAGGTTAACGTCAGTTATCAACCTGACTTCTTAATTTCTCTGGGGGAATATCATAGGTTCTGCTAGTAACAGCTCGCGACGGTATTCCGTTATATATATGTTGAATTAATCTCAAAGGATATATACGGCTAGTGGCAATAAAGAACCTAATGGGTCGCATATGGGACTTGGAACCAAAGGACGAAAATGTAATTAGTGAGACACTAACATAGTGGGCCGAAATTTGTAATAATATTTGGGATAATTAATTTGATTTAATAATTGTAATTAGATTATGATTATAAATTAAATTAAAGTATTATCTGATAATATTAATTAGAAGTTTTTATGTGATTGAAACTCTAATTAATTATCCCTAACAATAATTAAATTATTAATTTGATTAATAATATTATCTAGATATAATTAGTTATTATTTAGATAATAATAAAGTGTTTATTTAATTATCTAATTAGTAATCCTATTCCGAATAAGATTCTAATTGTAATTAATTATCTAACACAACTAGGATTAGGGTTTTGAGAAGTCTATAAATAGACTCCCTAGCCTACATATTTCGCCCAACACAATGAAAAGGAGGAGGAACCGTTCCGTCTTCGTCTCGGCTAATCTACATTATTTCTTACTCTCTCTTTGATCTCGTATCGATTTCTATTAGAGGCAATCATTGCGATTGCTATTATTAAGGTTGATTGCTGATTAGTTATCTTTTCTGTGTTGTTTCTTTTATTATGTTCATGAATGTAGAAAAGACATACAAAATGAGAAATTCGTTTTGCTCTTCCTACATCAGGCCAGTTCACGATTTCACGGATTCCCGGAGATTGAACCGTCGGATCGTCACGATTTTTGGACAGGAGCTTCTAGACATATTCTTCCACATTTCCACCGTTGGGATTGTCGTTCAGAGGTCTGATCGGGTAGGGGCAGATTGGTAGACAGTTTTCATCTCTTTTGAAGTTGTGGGCACTTCGTTTGCAACGGTAGATTGATCGTCATAAAGGTATTTATGTTCAATCCCTCCTTATATGAAATAACGATTAACGGATCTTGGAAAAAGGAAATATGTAAAATATATTTCCGCTGTCAAACGTTTGCCTATTTTCCTTCAGTGGTATCAGAGCCTGCGTTAAATCCGTTATTTCATATATGAAAATAAAAGGGTTTTCAATCAGATTGAATAGATTTATTGTTAGGTTAATTAATCTGAAGATAAATGGTTAAGATGAGATTAAGATATACGTATTTTCTGGATTAAGGGTTTAACCGTTTGAATCGTTAAAAGAATTAATTCGATTAACCTTTGAAAAATTTGACTTTTATTAACGATTTAAATGAAACGGTTAGAATCGGTTAATTAGATATATATTTGAAAAGGGTTATATAAATATAAACTGAGTTATATATATATATATATATATATATATATATATATATATATATATATATATATTCGAAATTAAAATTTAAGATTTTAATTAAAAGAGTTTTGCAGAGTTTTAATTTCAATAAAAAAAACAGAGTTTTAATTTAAAAAAAATAAAAAATAAAAAATAAAAATAATAATAATGAAAGAGTTGGACACAGTAGCTTTTGCTACTGTGTCCGCTGTCCAACTCTTCAAAGAGTTGGACACAACTCTTTCTATTATTTAGAAAGAGTTAAAAGAGTTTTCAACTCTTTAATAAAATATTAGGCGGTATTGCTGCCAATTTGCAGCACCACCGCCTAACATTGCGGATGAGATCCGCAACGGGGACGAACCCGGTTTTCGTCCCCGCCACGCTGATTTTCGGTTTTACTTTTTCCTGAATATTTTTGGTTTTTTAGAAAACTAAAATTGATATATATATAGAATTAATTGATCCACATGATTTAATCGTTGTCTATTTTAAATTGTATAGATTGAATTCAGTTGTCTAATTAAGATGTTTTAATACGGTTAATTAGATTACCTATTTCATTGATACAAAATTAAAATTTAGAAACAACGAATCAGCCCATATAAATTTATTAATCGTTATAATTAATAAAAGGATATGGTAATGGTATGTGTTTTAATTTGATTTTGCAAACCGTAAATATACTTGATATATTAGTTAATCACTTTAAACGGTTTTAGTAAAATGATTAAACACAATGATGTATAATCTCTCGTCTTAAAAGTTTTGTGTTCTGGAATTGATTTTACAAAGTTTAATTATTTGTATGTGATACGGTTGAATTAAACATGTTAAATAATCTTGGTAAAATAATTGAACACAAATAATTAATATTTTGTATAGTTGTATTTTGAATTGTCTAATTAAGTTTATATTTGATATACTTTAATTAAGATAAAATATAGATGATACAAAATTAATTAAAGGTTAATTAGATAGTAAAGTTAATTAAAGGTCTAAATTGAAAATTTAATTAATCTAAAGGATTAATTTGATTAACTTAAATATTACATAAAGGGTTTATGTAATCAACCAATTAAATTTATTTAATTGAGTCTTTGCATGTTTGGAGTTATGGACATATTTGGACCCTCTATAATAGTTATTTAGTCTTTTGGTATTTTTGGAAAATAGGACCTGCGTGTCCTGCCTTATCTACTCTCTATTGTAATTTCTCTTCTCATCTAAGTCCCTTCAAATTAGTTGAAGTATTCTTTAGTAGTGTAGAAATTGATGTTGATGTAATTTCAAGGCGCCAAGGAAAAGACGGAGCACCTGGAGGATAAATATGTAATAGTTAGTATTTACCCTAGGGTGACCTTTATTCCGTTTCTGGCTCAACGGAATAATTTAGATGATATGTCCATAACTACCAATGTAAATTGTATTTGTCTGATGTATGCTAAAGCAAATCAAGACTAGGTTAGATTATGAGACTTAAAATAAAATCCCTCACTAATTAAAAGTTAAGTAAATAAGCAAGTTATTAAAATCGGTTGCCCCTCTCTAATATTATAATTCAGCCGGCAGTACTGGGGGCCTTTGGGTTGTTGAGTAAACTCAAGCTCGGGGTCTTATGGTAACACCTGAATTATCGAAAATCACTTTTTCATGAATATGGGGTAATACTTAAATTAGATTATGATAATTGGATGGGTAAACTCATGTTGTCATAAACTATTGAGCAATATGGTTGGGATTAATATGAATAACATATTAGTTACTAATGTGCTTAGTAACCCAATAACCTAGGAATCACATTGTTGATGTGATTGATTGTATGAATCTACCTAACAAATGAGACTAGCTTGTTGAGTAAACTCAATGTGAAATTTCAGGAGTTAGGATCCTAGCTCACTAAAGGATTTGTGAAATTCTTCGAATTAATATGGAGGGCTATTAATTTGGCAAAATAGTGGGAGCAATTTAAAATGAATTAAAAGACCTATAATTTTAAATTGATATACTTTAAAGCAAATGAATAAACATAAGTCACTCTATCTCACTCTCAAGTTAAAGTAAATACTCTGAATCATCATATCTAAAATGGATCTACATAATATTTTAACCGATAACAAATTGAATAGTTCAAAATTCACCGACTACTTTGGCAAACTCAAAATTGTTTTGAAGTTCGAAAAGATTGGGCATGCCAATGCCCAATGCCCTAGTAGATGATGCTCCTGTCAAAAGATTGATGTTTACTGGAAGCACCAATCAGATGACGAACGTACATGATGTATCACACTTGCAGCTATGGCACTTTGTGTCAAGACGATTGACTACATCACCGAAGCTTTCTAGTATTAGATTTGAATTAAGTGTCGACTTAGTTCTGCAGATTTATTCATAAGCTCATCATGAATAAACTCAAAGACCTCTATAGAAGAGCTCTTGAATATGCTCAAGTCAGTTGAGCCCAAATCTTAAGAAAGTGATGTCAACACCTGGTATTGAGGGATCTCACGAGAGAAAAAGGGAAGTTTCCCAATTCTAAAGAACCCAAGTCAATAAACGCAAGTAGGGAATGCCACCAATATGGTAAAAAAAGGAAATGGAAGAAGAACTGCAAGAAGTACTTAGACTCTCTCTAGAAGACGGGCCAGGATGATGCTTTTACATTTGGAATTAAAAGATAGATAATTCAACTTACTTGTGGGAATGTCAACTAGGCCATATAAACGAAAAACACATGTTCAAGCTTCATCAAGGATATGCTTATAAACTCAGTTGATTTTGAATCAATGGGCACATGTAAGTCTTGTTTAAAGGAAAGATGACAAAGACACCCTTTAGTAATAAAGGAGAATGTGTATCAGACACTCTAAGACTAGTACATTCAGATGTATGTAGTCATACGTCAAACATAAGCAAGAGAAAGGTTCAATCACTTCATTAGCTTCATAAGATGATCATAGCAGATATTGATTCATCCACTTGATGAAGCATGAGTCAGAAGCTTTTGAGAAAGTTCAAATGCTTTAAGAATGAAGTAAGAAAAACAAACAAGAAAAATATTATAGTGCTTCGATTAGATCATCGTGGAGAATATCTTTCTAATGATTTTTCTGAATTATCTAAATTGAATATAGGATTCGCTCATAATGGACTCCTCCGTACACACCCGCGATGTATCTGAAAGGAGAAATTGTACTCTATTAGATATAGTACGATCCATGATGAGCACAACCTCCCTTCTAAAGATGTTCTAAGGCTACACCCTAGAAACCACCTTATTTACCTTGAACCGAGTATCCACAAAACCGCCAAGTTCTATTCCATTTGAATTGTTCATTGGAAAAGAAACCCAGTTTCTCTTTCATGAGAATTTAGGGGTGATCAGCATATGTTAAATGCATAACATCAGATTAAGTTAGACCCTAAGTCTGATAAATATTTCTTCATTGGAATTCCGAAAGAAACAGTAGGATATTACTTCTATCATTCAGATGATCGAAAGTAATAGTATCCAAACACACTGTATTTCTAGAGAAAGAGTTTCTTCTAGAAACACAAGTAGAAAGTATGATTGAACTTAAAGAAGTTCAAGAAGAAAGATTGGCTGAAATAGCGGAAGTGATGGTGGAACCCGAATCTGTCACAGGATGAGACACTGGTGACATTACTAACTCATATGTCTGGTCAAGTTCATCAAATCCCAAAGAGATTTGGATTTCTAGTGGGAGACGACGAAGAGGTTCACGTGTTAGACGATGAACCTACGACTTATGGGAAGGCTCTTGTAAACCTATACATGCAAGCTAGTGGGAGCTCGTATGAGCCTTTACATGTAAACTAGTGGGAGCTTGGTCATTTACTTAGTATTATATGTCAACGATATTCTACTAATGGGAACGACGTAGCTATACTGCAATCGATGAAAATTTTGGTTATCGGATAAAATTCTCCATAATAGACTTAGGAGAAGCAGCTTACATCTTAAGGATTAGGATCTATGGAGATAGATTGAGAAGGCTGCTTGACCCCTCCTAGTCTAAATACATTGACAAAGTGCTCAAAGCGTTTTGCACTAAGACCTAACATCACTTTTGCTTTAAGCATGACAAAGTCGATTATAGGTCAATCCGAGTGATGGTCACTGGATTCTTGTCAAGAACATTCTAAAGTACTTAAAATGACTGAAGATATGTTCCGGGTATATGGAGATGAAATTTGAAAGTTGGGGACTTTCAGATGCAAGTCATCAAACAGATAAAGATGATCTTACAGAATACAAGTTTATTTTGAAAGAGGTACGATTAGCTGGAATAGTTCCGAGCAGAAAATCGTGACCGAGCCAGTAAATTAAATCAGAGTATATATATATATATATATATAGGGGTGAGATCCAGCGTGACAAAGGTTTAAGTTGTGACAATGAGCTTATTGTGTGACATAACAAAACTATGTAGTTTTGATGATAATTAAAAAGGAAATGTGGCAAATTGGTAAATAAAACGAAAAAGAGGATAGAGAAAATTGTTTTATTTCTTTTCTTTAAAATATATTTTTCCGACATCTCTAACATCGTTTTTCGAAAATTTTTATACTATTAGACTCGTCTAAATTAGATGGTCATTTTAAGATCCCTGAAGTTCAAGTAAAAAAATCTCTAGTTAACGGAATCCGGGTGGCCGTTTTCCGGTGAGAAAAAAAGTTCCTAGAAAATTCTCAAAAAATTCCAAATAATGTAAAACATTATTCTAAGAAACTTTAATTCTTGGGTCAAAGTGGGATTTCTTACGGTTTAGTCCCAATAAAACGTTTTCCTTAATTTTATCCATTTTACATGCTTCAACAATTTGTTGGGACTATACCGTAAGAAATCCCGCTTCGACCCAAGAATTAAAGTTTCTTAGAATAATGTTTTACATTTTCTGGAATTTTTTTAAGAATTTTCAGGGCAATTTGTTTCTCGCCAGAAAACGCATATCCGGATTCCGTTCACCGGAAAATTTTTTTACTTGAGCTTCAGGGATCTTAAAATGACCGTCTAATTTAGACGAGTCTAATAGTATAAATTTTTTTTAAAAACGAGGTTAGAAATGTTGGGAAAATATATTTTAAAGAAAAGAAAAAAAACATTTTTCTGTTGGAACAAATGATACACTAATTTGGAACAAATGGTACACTGATTTGGAACAATGTAAGTATGACAAAAAATATACCCAGAAAATTATCAAAAAATTCCAAAACATGTAAAACATCATTTTAAGAAACTTTAATTCTTGGCTCAAAGCGAGATTCCTTACAGTTTTGACTCAATAAATTATTGAAGCATGTAAAATGGATAAAATTAAGGAAAACATTTTATTGGGACTAAACCGTAAGAAATCCCGCTTCGATCCAAGAATTAAAGTTTTTTAAAATAATGTTTTACATGTTCTGGAATTTTTTTGAGAATTTTCTGGGCACTTTTTTTCTCGCCGGAAAACACCCACCCGGATTCCGTTCACCGGAATTATTTTTACTTGAGCTTCAGGGATCTTAAAATGGCTACCTAATTTAAACGAGTCTAATATTATAAAAAATTTCGAAAAACGAAGTTAGAAATATCGGGAAAATGTATTTTAAAGAAAAGAAATAAAAAAAATTTCTGGTGGAACAATATAAGTATTATGTTGGAACAAATGGTAGACTGATTTGGAACAATGTAAGTAGGATAAAAAATGTACCCAGAAAATTATCAAAAAATTCCAAAACATGTAAAACATTATTTTAAGAAACTTTAATTCTTGGCTCAAAGCGAGATTCCTTATAGTTTTGACCCAACAAATTGTTGAAGCATGTAAAATGGATAAAATTAAGGAAAAATTTTTATTGGGACTAAACCGTAAGAAATCTTATTTCGACCCAAGAATTAAAGTTTCTTAAAATAATGTTTTACGTTTTCTGGAATTTTTTAAGAATTTTCTGGGCACTTTTCTTCTCGCCGGAAAACGCCCACCCGGATTCCGTTCACCGGATTTTTTTTTATTTGAGCTTCATGGATCTTAAAATGACCGTCTAATTAAGATGAGTTCAACGGTATAAAATTTTTTGAAAAACGAAGTTGGAAAAGTTGGGAAAATGCATTTTAAAGAAAAAAAATAAAAAAATTTCTCTTTCCTTTTATTTACAAATTTGCCACCTCCTTTTGGTTAATTACAAAATTGGTCATTGCTACACAATAATGCTTTTCACACCATAAGAAATGTGTCACACCTGATCTCATCCATATATATATATATATAGAGGAGAGATCAGGTGTACCACATTGCTTATGGTGCGACAAGTCTTATTGTGTGGCAAGGATCAATTTTGTAATTAACCAAAAGGAGGTTGTAAATTTGTAAATAAAAGTAAAGAGAAAATTATTTTATTTTTTTTCTTTAAAATGCATTTTCCCAACTTTCCCAATCTCGTTTTTCAAAAAAATTTATACCGTTGGACTCGTCTTAATTAAACGGTCATTTTAAGATCCATGAAGCTCAAGTAAAAAAAAAATCCGGTGAACGGAATCCGGGTGGGCGTTTTCCGGCAAGCCAAAAAGTGTCCAGAAAATTCTCCAAAAATTTCAGAAAATGTAAAACATTACTCTAAGAAACTTTAATTCTGGGTCGAAGCGAGATTTCATACGGTTTAGTCCCAATAAAACTTTTTCCTTAATTTTATCTATTTTACATGCTTCAACAATTTGTTTGGTAAACACTGTAAGGAATCTCGCTTTGAGCCAAGAATTAAAGTTTCTTAAAATAATGTTTTACATGTTTTGAAATTTTTTGATAATTTTCTGGACACGTTTTTTTGTCCTACTTACGTTGTTCCAAATCAATGTATCATTTGTTCCAACATAATACTTATATTGTTCCAATAGAAAATTGTTTTATTTCTTTTCTTTAAAATACATTTTTCTGACATTTCTAACCTCGTTTTTTGAAAAATTTTATACTATTAGACTCGTCTAAATTAGACAATCATTTTAAGATCCCTGAAGCTCAAATAAAAAAAATTCCGGTTAACGGAATCCGAGTGGGCGTTTTCTAGCAAGAAAAAAAGTGCCCAGAAAATTCTAAAAAAATTCTAAAAAATGTAAAACATTATTCTAAGAAACTTTAATTCTTGAGTCGAAGCGGTATTTCTTACGGTTTAGTCCCAGCAAAACTTGTTCCTTAATTTTATCCATTTTACATGCTTCAACAATTTATTGGGTCAAAACTGTAAGGAATTTCGCTTTGAGCCAAGAATTAAAGTTTCTTAAAATGATGTTTTACATGTTTTCGAATTTTTTGATAATTTTCTGGGCACGTTTTTTGTCCTACTTACATTGTTCCAAATCAGTGTACCATTTGTTCCAACATAATACATGTATTGTTTCAACAGAAAAATGTTTTATTTCTTTTCTTTAAAATACATTTTCCCGACATTTCTAACATTGTTTTTCGAAAAATTTTATACTATTAGACTCGTCTAAATTAGACGGTCATTTTAAGATCCCTGAAGCTCAAGTAAAAAAAATTCCGGTGAAAGGAATCCAGGTGGGCGTTTTCTGGCGAGAAACAAAGTGCCCAGAAAATTCTCAAAAAATTCCAAAACATGTAAAACATTATTCTAAGAAACTTTAATTCTTGGGTCGAAGCGGGATTTCTTACGGTATAGTCCCAACAAATTGTTGAAGCATGTAAATTGGATAAAATTAAAGAAAAAGTTTTATTGGGACTAAACCGTAAGAAATCCTATTTCGACCCCAAAATTAAAGTTTCTTAGAATAATTTTTTACATTTGCTGGAATTGTTTGAGCATTTTCTGGGTACGTTTTTTCTCGCCAGAAAACGCCTACCCGGATTCCGTTAACCGGAAATTTTTTTACTTGAGCTTCAGCGATCTTAAAATGACCGCCTAATTTAGACGAGTCTAATAGTATAAAAATTTTCGAAAAACGATGTTAGAGATGTCGGGAAAATGTATTTTAAAAAAAAGAAATAAAACAATTTTCTCTATCCTCTCTTTCATTTTATTTACCAATTTGCCACCTTGCCCTTTTTAATTATCATCAAAACTACGTAGTTTTGTTATGTCACACAATAAGCTCCTTGTCACAACTTAAGCCTTTGTCACGCTGGATCTCACCCATATATATATATATATATATATATATATATATATATATATATAGCAGCTTCGGAAGCAGCTAAAAGAAAGTTTGGAATGGAAGTTCATCAATAAACTAGGCGTGGTACCTAACATTGTTAATGAGATTAACAATAGGGCTGTTGCTCTTGCTAAGGGCCCGCAGTCTCATAATACGTCCAAACACTACCTCAGTCGTTAACTATCTCTTCCGAGAGATAACAATAAGAGTAGATGTGAGAAAGAGTGTCCACCAAGGCACAATCTTATAGATCCATTTAATAGAATGCCTTACCCCAAAAGGTTCATGATCGTCATACAACCGCTTATGGGAATGTTTTCAAAAACAATTGGCTTTAGTCCAAGTGGGAGAATGTTGGAGTTTAGTGTCCTAAAGACAATTGTTTTAGGATATTAATATTAGTGAATAAATTGTTTATTTGATCATTTGTTTAATCAGATATATAGCATTAAAATGTAACTATATATAAAGGCACAAATCTTTCATAAAGAAAGTAACCCTAAGTTTATTTGAGTAGTTATAAAGTGTTCATACAAGCATGAAGTGAGACTGTACTTTATAATAGACCAATAGACTTAAAGTAAACCCAAGTCAAGTAATATGTTATAGGGGTTGGCATATTACTGTTGAGACTTGCATGTAACAATGTTTTCTATCGAGACAGAAAGCTGATCTCACAAGCTTTAGATATTCAGATATCTAAACAGTTACATGGATCCGGTGAATGAGTTCATTAGGATTGGGACCCGACTTGAGATAACAGAATGGATTGATTTATCTAATGTGTCAATTGTTCATCTCATTGGTATTAGTAGGTATAACTAATCCTCAGACTCAAACATTCATTAATTAGTGATTCTGGATTATGGAGTCTGATACTTTGATTCTGTGCGAGCACGATCCAACAGGTGAGAGCCTGGGGTGTGTGAGAGCAGGGTTGGGTATCACACAAAGTAATTGCAGAATAGTTAATGTCAAATTGAGCATTCGTCACTCCCGATAAGTGGGAGATATATCCAAATGGCCGCTTGTGGTGAATTGACTGAAATCCTTGCAAGGTGATAGAGTTAAGAGTAGAAATGAACATTTCACTTAACTTATCTTTCAGAGTGAATTCAACCTGTACAAGCAAAACCGGACTCTTCGTTATATGTAAACTTGACACGTTCTATGGTTATAAGGAATTGACCGACAGGATATAGTTGATGAAGGATCGTATTATACTGTACCTAATACGGAAAGGTTAACGTCAGTTATCAACCTGACTTCTTAATTGCTCTGGGGGAATATCATAGGTTCTGCTAGTAACAGCTCGCGACGGTATTCCGTTGTATATATGCTGAATTAATCGTGATGAATTAGTCTCAAAGGATATATACGGCTAGTGGCAATAAAGAACCTAATGGGTCGCATATGGGACTTGGAACCAGAGGACGAAAATGTAATTAGTGAGACACTAACATAGTGGGCCGAAATTTGTAATAATATTAGGGATAATTAATTGGATTTAATAATTGTAATTAGATTATGATTATAAATTAAATTAAAGTATTATCTGATAATATTAATTAGAAGGTTTTATGTGATTGAAACTCTAATTAATTATCCCTAACAATAATTAAATTATTAATTTGATTAATAATATTATCTAGATATAATTAGTTATTATTTAGATAATAATAAAGTGTTTATTTAATTATCTAATTAGTAATCCTATTCCGAATAAGATTCTAATTAATTAATTACCTAACACAACTAGAATTAGGGTTTTGAGAAGTCTATAAATAGACTCCCTAGCCTACATATTTCGCCCAACACAATGAAAAGGAGGAGGAACCGTTCCGTCTTCGTCTCGGCTAATCTACATTATTTCTTACTCTCTCTTTGATCTCGTATCGATTTCTGTTAGAGGCAATCATTGCGATTGCTATTATTAAGGTTGATTACTAATTAGTTATCTTTTCTATGTTGTTTCTTTTATTATGTTCATGAATGTAGAAAAGACATACAAAAGGAGAAATTCGTTTTGCTCCTCCTACATCAGGCTAGTTCACGATTTCACGGATTCCCGGAGATTGAACCGTCGGATCGTCACGATTTTTGGACAGGAGCTTCTAGACATATTCTTCCACGTTTCCACCGTTGGGATTGTCGTTCAGATGTTTGGAAGGTCTGATCGGGTAGGGGCAGATTGGTAGACAGTTTCCATCTCTTTTGAAGTTGTGGGCACTTCGTTTGCAACGGTAGATTGATTGTCATAAAGGTATTTATGTTCAATCCCTCCTTATATGAAATAACGATTAACGGATCTTGGGAAAAGGAAATAGGTAAAAATTTTATATTTCCGCTGCCAAACGTTTGCCTATTTTCCTTCAACTTAAGTGGACATACTTTGTAGATGATATGACGACTTAATATGACTTTCCACATAACTCTTGGACTACTGGATTTTGAGTAGACCGAGTGAGTAAGATAGGTACTATGTACCATAAACGAGATGGACAAAATTCATGGAATTTTGTCATGAACCTGAATCAGACTTGGATTCGATGATTAACTTGTCATACGATGAGACGACATTTTTAAATGTGTTTATATGACTGACTCGAGGATCATAAGTCATCTGCGGCATTCGAGGTATGTCTAATTGACTTGATGATCATAAGTCGTTGGCAACATTCGGGGTATGCCTAGTTGACTTGATGAAAACTGACTCGATGGTCACAAGTCGTTGGCGGCATTCGGGGTATACCTAATTGACTTGATGAAAACTGACTCAATGGTCATAAGTCGTTGGCGGCATTCGGGGTATGCCTAATTGACTTGATGAAAACTGACTCAATGACCATATTAGGTAAAGACATGTTGTCATGTCTAGACTCGAAGGATTTTTCCAAACAAGACCGATTTTGATTCTCAATTTATGGACATAAAGATATTAGCATGGACACGCTAAGTAATGACTTTATGTGATGCTTTGTATGTGTTTACAAGTGTAAAATTGAAAGGTACTTTACATCGGGAAATAAAATACATCATAAATTGCAAATGAAGTAAAAGCGAAACAAGACGTTTAAGCATTTTTTAGACTTCACTTTCTTCCAACCTTATTTCTCCAAATCAATTGGTCAATTCATCTTTCTTAGGAATTGGCTTTGTTTATTCATCAATAGGGACAAATAAACTCATTCTCTCATAGTAACCAAATGCAAGTTTTGGTATCCTAAGGGGAAATTACTAGGGCTGCTTATATGAGCTTCGGACTAACCTGGCTGAGGGTACTTTTATAGGTTCCTATAGCATGATATACTTGTCCTACGCCTCTCATTGTTTAGGAGTTCTATCGATTTGTAGGGGTACAACTATGACTGTTTTACAAATATGCACACCCAAGGCTTCCATGAACATGAGGAATGTACACATTGGTAAAACGGGGCTAATAGGGTAATGGTGCAAATTATGCAAGTGTCGTGAAGTGATGCAACAAACATATTTTAATATAAGACAATTTTAGGTTCACTAATCGTCAGACCCTTAGTGTTGTTTAAGTCTCTTACTTTTTCCTCAGCAGAGTCGCCACTGTGAGCGACCGCGAAACCCGATTACCCTTTACTCCCGCGGGGGAGGATGGATTTCCGACAAATGGGATTCCATTTTTACATATCACCGTTACTTTCCGTTTTTAAGGACGATGCTTAGCGTGTCCCTTCCGGTGTATGCATTATTTTGTATTTATACTTTAACCTTTTATCATGTTTTTAGATTAAAGTATTTATATCAGAGTCGCCACCTGAATTTAATGCTCGGGAATATGTCAAAAAATTAGATAGCATACGGGCTCACAATATGCTATCTCTTCAGAGTTAGGTTCGGGACTTAAATGGTTCAAGGGTCTGATTAATAAACGCGTAGACTTGTCTTTTATTAAAATATCATAATATTTCTATTCCAGATTCAATTATATATTGGTTTGATCGTTCGAAAGTGATAAATAAATACTGAAATATAAATTATTACATCATTTCCACAAATGGCACAAATAGCTCTAATACATCAAATCTAGCCCTAGGAAATAAATCTATTAAACTTGCAAGACAATAAACATTAGATGCGGGTGCTTTGGGACCCATCTTTCGGATTTAAACTACGACACCGGACTCGATCAAATAGGACTCATTTATTCATAAGATCTAACATGCAGCATGTAATTATTCTGAAGCCTAATTTAGTCGCCTAGATGGATTTTAATAGAAATGTCCAAAATACCCCTATCCCGAGATTGCTTTTATCTTTATTTGCAAAAAGGGACAGAATGTATTAAATTTATCGAAAATGGAAATCTAAACTACCCGGACAAGAAAATAGGTTTCTGCCCGAAAAGTTCTCTGTTAATGATCTGGGATGATCCCGGTCGATAACAAGGATCCTCGATCGAGGAAGGCATCCTCGATCGAGGATTGCCTTTCGGGCAAACCCTCTGTTTTAGTGTCAGAACTATAAAACAAGGGGAGACATGTACATAATTAAAGAAACATGGAGCAAACAGTAGGGAACATACTTTTAAAACCCTTCAGATGTTACCTCACTATGCCATTTTCCCTTTCACATGACACAAGATACATGACAGAGATTTGTTTTCGTGTCGTCTGATTATTTTTCGTGACAGTATATTAAAATTCTATCATCTGAAAGCGTAGGTTTAAATCAGCTCAATTCAAATGTGGCCTTCCGATGACACAATTCTGTCATCTATAAAAAGCGCGCGTTTAAGCCAAAATTTACTTAACCATTAGATGACAGTAGGTATAAATAACTGCCATTGGTTGTGGAAAATAAAAAAAGTGGCAATGAAATTTTCACTTACGCGGCCAACGAAAACTTATCGCGCTCAATCTGTTTGACTGAAATTTCAGCTCATATATAAACCCCTCTCTCATTCCAAATCCCTAACTAGGTTTCACGTAGCTCGTCTTCATCTCTCCCACCCCTCTCTTTCACTATCTCCGGTCGGTTGCTTTCTCACTAGGTTGAAACAAGGTAATGGTAAGCCATATTTACTTCGTTCCTGGATGTATTAGAGTTTCATTGTTCCTTTTCCTCATCTGATTTACTCTTGTGTATGTTGATTTCAACAGCTGGAAACGATATCTATTATATCGTTGAAAAGGTTAGATCTCTGGTCTTTATCTTTTTTAACCGAGAGCAATATATACTTCGTGATGCTGACATAGGTAAATATTGCTCTTTTTATTTGCAGGGATAGTACGTAAGAGTACTGAAGTATATGGGACGACTGATGGAAGAGATGGTTTCATACCCACAACATATGGGAAGATTTCTTTAACTTGTTGAGTACATATATTGTTATGTTGGTTGCATGTATGATGTGGCTGTATGCCTTAGTCATACATGAGTATGTGATAAAGGGTTGTGTATAGGAATTTCCATGAACTGGATTCATTTGTATATACAATAGTCAGACATGAGTATGTGATAAACAATGGTTGTGTATGTGTATTGCTATGAAGCTTATGGTTTGATATTCTGTTTAGGGAGCTAGAACTAACTATGAGTATGTTTATGAACATGCTTATTGCTACTTGTATATAACTTGAGTACAGTTAAGTATGGTGATATAGTCAATTGTTGCTATCGTGTCACTTGGCTTGGTATGCTTATAGAAAAGCATTCAACATGGTGTTGTTTATGTGTATTGCTATGAAGCTTATGGTTGATGTTCTGTTTAGGAAACTAGAACTGTTTGGGGCATGTTGCGGTTTGGTTGATTATTGTGATTGGCCATACTATTATGCTATGAATATTCATTGAGTGAAATAATGTTCATGCCCACAACATATGGGTTGTGTATAGGAATTGTCATGTACTGAATTCGTTTGTATACAATAGTCAGACATGAGTATGTGATAAACAATGGCTGTGTATGTGTATTGCTATGAAGCTTGCATGTATGAAGCATAGTCATATGGTCAACCTATCTCCATTACTATGTATTATGTCACTTGGCCTGTTATGATTATGGAACAGTATTTAACATAGTGATGAAGTTATATGGTTCTAACACCACAAGTTTATGACTAAGCTTGTGGTGTTAGAACCATACACTTCATCATCGTGCGCACTTTTCATGGTTGATGTTCTGTTTAGGAAAAGAGATTCGAGTTTATGGTTGATGTTCTGATTAGGAAACTAGAACTGTTTGGAGCATGTTGCGGTTTGGTTGAGTATTGTGATTGGCAATACTCTTATGCTATGAATGTTCATTGAGTGAAATAATGTTCATGCCTACAACATATGGGTTGTGTATAGGAATTGCCATGTACTGAATTCATTTGTATACAATAGTCAGACATGAGTATGTGATAAACAATGGTTGTGTATGTGTATTGCTATGAAGCTTGTATGTATGAAGTATAGTCATATGGTCAACCTAAATCTCCATTACTATGTATCATGTCACTTGGCTTGTTATGCTTATGGAAAAGTATTTAACATGGTGATGAAGTTATATGATTCTAACAACACAATTTTATGACTAAGCTTATGGTGACAGTATCATACACTTCATCACCGTGCTCACTTCATCATGAACTGTACAATCTAAGTGGCAGGTATATAGTGGTGGATTTATGATGCTATCAGCATAAGTTTTATATCAATTTAGGAATAGACATGTATACACGAATAAGTTGTCTACTTGTTATAGCATGTTATGTGTCACTTGAATGTACATATGTCTACTTGAATAAGTTGTCTACTTTGTAGTACAAAAAAAGGATAGCGTGTAAGGGGGGCATTATGATGTGACGTGCGAATAGATTACAAGGGGGCGTGTGATGCGTGAATAGCAACAAAGGAGATTTGTATGCTAAAGAAACACTAAAGCTGGATGGAGTGGAATACTGGAGGGGCATGGAGCCAACATTGAAGATCAGATTGATTATCAAGTAGATTTGTAATCAGTAATCATTCTGTTTTTCAAGATTGGCTCTATGCCCATCCAGTAGTTTATACCATCCAGCTCAGTGTTTCTTTGGCATCCAAATCTCCTTTCTATTCGCATATCACGCCCCCCCCCCCCCTTACATGCTTATGATATGCAGATAGTAACCAAGGATATTTGGATGCTAAACAAACATTAAAGTTGGATGGTGTGGAGTACTGGCGAGGCATGGAGCCAACATTAAAGATCAGATTGATTACCAAGTAGATTTGTAATCAGTAATCATTTTGTTCTTCAAGATTGGCTCTATGCCCATCCAGTAGTCCACACCATCCAACTCAGTGTTTGTTTAGCACCCAAATCTCCTTGCTATTCGCACATCACGCCCCCCATGTACGTTATTCGCACGTCACATCATCATGCCCCCCTTGCTTGCTATTCACACATCATCATTCCCCTACATACTCTTCAGTCCATCTCCTGGCAGTTGCTACATAACCTACCATGTTGCTGATGTATCGCTCAGCAATTCGCTCTCGGCCAGGAAATGGCCCCTCAATGAAGGGATCTATTAGCATTCCATAAATATGCCACATCAGCTAGAAAATGCATAGATAAATCAGACTCCAAACATGAATAGATAAATTAGACCCCAAACATAGGCAAATGCATAGATTTATAGCATCATCTTACCGTGGAAATAGGATAGGAAGGGCGATCAAGTAGCTGGGGCATAGATACATGCCCAAAGGACCGATATTAGGATAATAAATTTTGGTCCTGAATATGAGTTGCGAATAATAGTAATATCATGAGTGTATATGCATATATATGAACTGCTTACTATGTGTTAATAAGTTCATGTTCTTACAACTGGAGGTGTGGAGGGGAAATCGACAGAGAAGTCCATATGGACTATGAATACACCTCCTTCATAAGGGGTGTTTGGAGGGCCCTTCATCACGGTAGTCCATTGCCGACGTTCAAGACCTGCATATATATTAAGAAGCCACCTGGGTGCCTCATGCCGGAGTAGGGAAATCTGCAGCTCAACATGACGATGGAGTTTCCTTATATGTCTATCCATGATCGATATAACTAGAGTAAGTATAGTGTTGGGTTGTGGACTCTTGAGAATTGTTAAAAGCTTCATATTTATACTGTGGGTGGGTAAGTGAAAGGTCTAGGAAGGGGAAAGGGTAAAATGAGAGTTATTAGGTGTATCTGTATACGGTACGTAATTAATGAGCATCATTTGGTTTTGCAGATATCAAGACTTGGGGATTCTAGGCCTAATAATGACTTAGATATGCAGATCAAGTTGGATTTTGCTTCCAACACCACGCCTTTTGAAAGATTGACAAATTTGGAGATGTATTGCTTATTGTTTTTACCTTATTACATTCAGAAATTTGTCTAGTTCAAATGTAAACAGATTATGAGCATTAGTCTCCAATAAATTTAAAATCATTGATATACAGAAATTCCTGTTCATTTGATTATGTTTCATTACCAGATTCATTCGAAGAAGGCAAAGAGTGACATTTACATTTAAAAAAAATATCATCTAACAAACAATACAAAGACACTAAAATAAACGAATCTGTCATCTGAAAATAAATCCATTGACATGATTGATTAAGACCTATATCATCTGAAACAAGCTACAACGACATAAATTATTATAAAAACTGTCATCGTGAATACCAATATGCCAATTTTCCATATATCTACTTGACGTTTTTAATTATTAGTATGTCATGTGATGACATTAAAGGTGACGTTAATAATAAAAAAGCTACATTGTAACAAGATTAATATGACAGTACGCAGCTAGGCTGATGTCATGTATCGTATCTTCAAATGACAGAACCTAACCATCGTCTGAAGGTGTAACAGACGGCAGCGAGCCCCGTGACAGATTTATATCTTGCGGGACGATGATTTTTAACCGTCGTCTGAAGGGGGGGGGTTGGCATAGTGCCTCTGAAATGCTTTTCCAGTTTTTGTGTTTGGTAGGCCGACGTACGCGTGATTGTGTCTTTGAGCAGCAACCCGGACCTGCGCAGCAAGCAATTAAAATGATCGGAACATGGTATTCCACCAGACTAGACCGAAAACCACCAGTTTGAAGTAGATTTGACCCAAAAGATCAATTCTGGAAGTGTAATAACTTCAGAATTGACAAATTAGTGAAGAACAGTTGTAGGAAACGTGTTTCTTCGACTAATATCTTTGCAATAATATGTATTTGGGTGTTTGAACCTCTCAAAATGTTTCGTTTTGGTAAGATTTGTGAAGAAAACTCTTCTTTTCACTCACTTTCACTTGGTTTCAAATGATTTTCACTCAATTCCACTCTCCTTTTCTTTTCTTCTTCTCAAAATAATGTTCTGAACTTATGTCTCCTCGTCCTGGAAGTTTACTCCCGTTCTTGTAGTGAAGAGTGGACAAAAAACTGCCAGAAAACTGGCTAAAAACTGCCCGAAACCATCAAGGATCCCTGATCGAAGACCCTCATCCCTGATCCGGGAACATGTCCTCGATCGAAGGTCCTTCTTGACTTCGAGTATTTTTTAATACAGAAATGATATATCAAAATAGATTTGATAAAATAAAGTAAAGCAAGCTAAAACGACTCAGAAAATGGGGTCCAGGTCTTTAGCTCGTATCTCGCACAATGTATTGTGTGAAGCCCACCTACACCAACTGTTAGCTAGAGTGTAATATAGACTCATCACTAGGGCCAGAAAAAGTCTGTGCTCACACCAACTTAATTCCTTCATCATAATTTGACTTCACTTATCTAGTCGGCCCCTTACCGATCTATGTTATCACTTAGCCCATGAGAGAATCCTTCTAAGACAGCCACATCAAAATTGTAGTTATAGAATATGTTATTGTTCAAAGGATAAGTTTTTGTAAACCATAATAATTTAATTACGAAATGAGTCTTACACTAGGAAAAGTTGAGATCAGTATTTTCCATCTAAGGGTTGCTCAGCACACATGATATGAACTCATTGTGTTATGATGTTGTTTTTTTATCTCTGAAGAGATTACATGGTCAAAACACCATATGAAAGCATTGGTTCAGATGCTTCGAGTATCTAACCTTAAGGTCTTTTCACTTTCAGAACTACTTTCGGCAATAAGACAAACATGTTTAAGTTATTTCAGAACTTTACCCAACAGATCAACCCATGATCTCTTTATATACTAATGAGTATATATGAATCATGTACTTAATAAATTCTCTTTATATTTCTTTACAAGACAGCTTCCATTATAAGTGTGGTTCGAGTAGAAGCTTTTTTATGCCTTCAAAAGCTTTCGGAAATTTGTCGTCCTATTTAAATGGGTGGTCTTTCTTTAGGAGCTTGTAGAAAGGTAGGCATCTCCAGGTGGAGTAGGATATAAATCTTCCCAGCGCAATGAGCTTTCCATTTAATCTTTGTACCTTATGCAGTGCCTTTGGAGGCTCCATTTCTAGTACAACAATGACTTTGTCTGTGTTGGGCTCTATTCCATTCTCTGATACCACATAGCACATGAACTTTGCGAACTTCATTCTAAAAATGCATTTTTCTGGGTTCAACCTCATGCAGTACTCACGAAAGATGGATAATGTCTTCTTAATGTTGGTTGGGTGGTCATTTGCTCGAGCACTCATCGCTACCATGTCATCTACATATATCTGCATCGTCTTTCCTATCTAGTCCGCAAATTTTTTGTTAACTAGGCGTTGGTTGGTGGGTAAAGGGCATTACTTTCTAAAAGAAGGTGCATATGTGGGTGGTAAAGGTTGTTTTCTCTTCGTCATGCGGACTGATAGGAATATGGTGATATCTTGTTATGCAATCAATGACAAATAACACATGGTGTCCTGGTGTCATGTCATCTCATCGGCCAGCTTGTCGATGTTGGCAGTGGGTAGTAGTCTTTGGGGGCACGCCTTATTAAGGACTATAAAGTTCACACACATTTTGTAGGCCCGTTTGACTTCTTTACCAGGACCACATTGGCTAGTAACGTTCAGTAATGTACTTCCCTAATGAACCTTGCATCCATCAACTTTTTAGCTTCTTTTTTAATGGCTTCCTACTTATCCTTTGCATGATTTATTCTTTTATGCTGGATGGGGGGGTCCTTTCTAGATCGTCATATAGACTGCAGGTCATATTCTCTAGGGACATCCCTTTGATGTTTGTGGGATCCTATGCGAACACGTCCTCTAACCCCTACAAGGTTGTTTGCAGGTATTTCTTTAAGGAATCAGGCATTTTCCTACCCATTTTCAGCTATGGATCTTCCTTAATTTGGAATGTCTTTGTAGCCTCTAACAAATGGGGGTATAACCTCTCATCTAGCGTTTGTAATATTTAGATTACCAAAGTATTCTTTGGCACCAAGGATGCCCAACACACCTTTTGGGCTTTCCTCTTGTCACACGTTACTATAATGGCACTGTCATCACATGGGATATAAATATCAAGCTTTCAGATATTGATGGCCACATTAACTTTGACGAGCAGCAGCCTATCAATAATAGAGTTATAGTCTAATGTTATGGCTGCCACTATGAATTCGGCTTTGACCGCTTGGTTCCACTTAAAGTCTTTGAAGGAGACATGTGTTGGGGTTTAGTGTCCTATAGGCAATTGTTGTAAGATATAAACTATTTGTGAATGAATTTTTCATTATCATTTGTTTTATAAGATATAGTAAAATAAACTATATAAAGCCATTAATCTTTTATCAGAACTAATTAAGTTAAATAGAAGAAATCCCAAGTTTATTTAAGTAATCATAAAGTGTTCATACAAGCATGAAGTGAGACGGAACATTATAATAAGCCAATAAACTTAAAATGACCCCAAGTCAAGTAATGTGTTTATGGGATTGACACATTGCTGTAGAGACTTGCACGTAACAATGTCTTCTGTTATGAATAGAGAGCTGATCTCACAAGCTTTAGATATGGAGATATCTAGACAATTACATGGATCTGGTGAAAGGGTTCATTAGGATTTGGGACTCGACTTGAGATAACAGAATGGATGGATTTATGTAGTGTCATCTGTTTCATCTCAAATGGTATTAGTAGGTACAAGTAATCCTCATACTCAAATAAACATTAATTAGTGATTCTGGATTCTTGATTATAGAATGTGATGCTTTGATTCTGTGCGAGCACGATCCGCCATAAGGGGGCCCTGGGGTGTGTGGGAGTAGGGTTGGGTATCACATAAAGTGATTGCAGGATAGTTAATGTTAGATTGAGCATTCGTCACTGATAGGGGTCAAAAACCCCTATCTTTGGGTACGGTTTTAGGACGGTTTTTAGCGTTATTTCATGAATAAGCGAGCAATTCTCGCATTTATATGCTTTTGTGTGAGTTAGTTAGGAATTGGAAATGTTTTATTTACTTTGCGTTGTTTAGGCTCATTTTCTGGTTATTTTAGGCAAATATGGCCGAAATAGCATGTACGTTAAATTTCCATTACATTTATAGCTAATTGATCCGCCAAAAGTCGCACCAAATAGAGTGTTTACTCAAAATGAGCGATTGGCGGGTCAATTTAGCCTCGGAACTAATGTTATTTGGAGTTTTCGTGCATGTGCAGGCTAAAGCAGGAACGAGTTCGGGTGAAAGTTGCGTTTCGGGACATCCGATAGTCGCGCAAGGCGTTCTGGACATTCCCGCTCGTCGAAATGGCCTTTTTGGGGCTAGATCGGCGAGCTGGCTATGTCAGCTCCACCGAGCTGGCCCTCAAGGGCCTGCTCGGGCGAGCTGGCATGGCCAGCTCGCGACGAGCTGGCCTGTGCAAGGCCAGCTCGCCGAGCTGGCCACGAAGCCACGATTGACCCCACGATTTCCCACCTGCAAAAGGATACGAATTAGGTCAGAAAGAGGGCCCAAACCGCGTCTATAAATAGGAATTTTCAATTGTAAATTAGACATCTTTCATTCTTGTAAATTACCTTAGCTTTTCACCCTTGAAGAATTCTCTCCACCTTCTCCATATCCTTCAACCTCCATTGAAGAAGCTCCGAAGCTCCATCCACCGAGGATTATTCAAGGTCCGTCCTTAAGACCTAGGAAGCCGGCTGCAGGGTAGACAGGTTCCCTGAAAGAGATTTTCGTATCACCTTTTATCTTACTATGTTTGTACCCTTTGATACAATCTATGAATCCTAGGCTAATTGTATCCCGTGACAATATTCTTCGCCCTTAATGATATTTTAGCTCTTGTTTTGTTCTATGATTCATTTATTTAATCTTTATCTTACGCTTTATTCAATTGGTTTAACTCATTCAAAAGCCCCAAAATCTAGTAGGCACATATTGTGAGCTGAATCTGACCTAGTCAGAGCCTAGGAGATTGACGACCTCTTAGTTGATTAAGCCCAAATTACTGAGCCTTAGACCTAGTTTCGGCCTTACAAGGGAATCACGCACTAGGGACTTTAGGAGGGTAAGTAGGGTTAATCGCTTTGAATACAAGTGACTTAGATTAGGTTTTTAATCTATTGACCTAATAATCTATCTCCATCATTATTGTTCATACCATGTTCCTTCGGGTAAGTGCATTAGTGAAAGATCACTTAGGAGTACACTTATCCCTTAGTGAGCCTTGCAGTATCGAACGCCGTGAGGCGCATCAAGTTTTTGGCGCCGTTGCCGGGGATTTATTTCTTCTGCAATATCGGACCAAAGGTCGATTTGTTAGTTTAGGCATTCCTTGTGAATATCCTTTGTTTATATCGTTTACACCTGTTTATATATAATTCTTTATAACTTCTATACTTGTTCATATCTTTTGTATTTGTTCATAACATGTATATTTGTTTATATTTATACCTGTTTAGATCTATACTTGTTTATACAAATACTTGTTTATATACGATTCTTTTGTGAATATTCTTTGTTCATATCATATATACTTGTTTAAATTTGTTTATATTTATACTTGTTTATATTTATACTTGTACTTGTTTATATCTATACTTGCTTATACAAACACTTGTTTATATTTATACGTGTTCATATCATCTATACTTGTCAATATTTTATACTTGTCTAAACTTGTTTATATAGTATCATATACATGTTCACATATTACATGAAGAAGGTTGTACATTCTCAATCTCTGTATATTTCGTAGTCATACTTTCCTTCTTTAAGGAAAACAATTTTTATTTTTATTTATCTTTTCTTTTCAGCATATGCATACTCGATCAGCGGAAATATCGTGTGTCCCTCTTAACCTTGAACTTGAACGTACTCTTCGCAGGAGCAAGCAAAACAGGACTATCAAGCCAGACGAAATCATTGAACCTATCAAGATGGCTGAGACCAACAATAACAGGAACAATGAGAACACTGAACCGGAAGCTGACACCCGCTCAATGAGCGAGATTTTAGCACCGCACCGACACCAGCGCCTGTCCGGGATCGTCGCCCCAAACATTTCAGCTAACACTTATGAAATCAAGTCTGGCATAATTCACTTGATTCAACAAACGGGACTATTTGGGGAAGAGGCACATGAAAGCCCAAATGATCATCTAGATCGCTTCCTAATGTGCACAGACACTGCAAGAACAAATGGGGTTCCCCAAGATATCGCCAGACTGAAGTTATTCCCATTTTCACTAACTGGGCAAGCTCTGGAATGGCTAAGAACACTAGAGCCCGGGTCAATCACTACATGGGCAGGATTGGAAAAGGAGTTCTTGTCTTACTACTTCCCTCCCTCGAAGACAGTGATGTTGAGGGGTGAAATCACTTCATTCCACCAACCCGAGCACAAAGCGCTCCACACATCTTGGACCCGATTCAGAAAAATGTTACGAATGTGCCCTCATCATGACATACCTAAACATTAATTGGTAAGCGTCTTCTATCACGGTTTGACACCCACTAACAGAGCTACTATAGACTCCACCGCGAGTGGAGATTTGTTCAGGAAGACCGCAACAGAAGCGTATGACATGATTAATGAGCTGGCAAGGAAGAGTGTGCAATGGCAAGAGGAGAAACTCGCTGGCCCCACAAGGCAGCGGGTGTTTGCTGCGGAAGATCAGGAATAAAATCCGGTTGTTGCGGATCTGAGTAGGAAGATGGACATCCTGTTGGAGAAGTTTAGCCAACCTCCCACCTATGTGCATTGTGGCGGCGACCACCATGGAAAGGATTGTCAAGCAGGTAGCCCTTTCGCTGGAGATGGGGTGGAGATGGTCAACTATGTTGGGGGACAACCGAGGTACAACCAGAACTATAACAATTACAACCCCAACAACAACTACAACTCCTACAACAACAACAACAACAACTACAAGAGGCCTCAGCACCCGAACCTATCCTATGGGAACTCAAATCAGAACGTGCTTAGACCTCCCAACGGTTTTGTTCAAGAGCACAGAGAGCAGGGGCTTGGCATGTCCCCATATCAACAGCAGAACCAAGGGCCAATGCAACCTCCTAAGGAATCTGACGAAGTGGTGACTCTCTTGAAGGAAATTTCGGCTAGGGTTGCTAATAACGAAGCCTTCTGCAAGGATTTGAGTAATCAGGTAGCTCAGATCAACAGGGATAGATAGGAAAGGCCACAGGATTCTCTCCCAAGCACAACGGAGAAGAATCCAAAGATCCTGAGAAAGGATTGAGTAATGGGGAAAATCGGATTTTTCCCGGTTTAAATTCAAAAGTTGAACAATCGTTTAACGTTCTTTTTAGTTTTTCTTTCTCTTTATGAATTTTGTTGTTTGCTTTCGTCATTTTTATCATTTGTTATTTCTTTTCATCTAGATTGTCAATTTTTGTTTCCCCCGTCTGCGTTAAAAAAAACATAGAAATTCGCCCAGGACCCAGCTCGGATGATGCTCTTTGAGCATACCAGACAGCTTTCAAGACTCTCATAGGAATGTCCCCCTATCGTTTAGTTTTCGGAAAATCTTGTCATTTACCTGTTGAACTAGAACATAAGGCCTATTGGGCACTGAAATATTTAAATTTTGACCCTAAACTTTCAGGTGAACTACGGTTAACTCAGCTGCACGAACTGGATGAGCTCCGGTACAATAGAATGCCAAGCTATACAAAGAACGAACCAAAAGGGTGCATGATAGGAAAGTACAAAAGAAAACCTTTCAGATAGGTGATCAAGTACTACTATACAACTTTAGATTGAGATTCTTCCCTGGCAAACTCAAAAGTAGATGGTATGGACCATTCTCAGTTATCAACGCACACCCCTCTGGAATGGTTGAAATTGAGGGGAAGGATGGGATCACCCAAAAAGTAAATGGGCACCGCCTCAAGCTTTATCTTGGCAAGGATAATTCGGACGTGCAAGTTCTGCGCCTGCAGACAACTACAGAATGGGGGACCGATCAGTAAGTTGTCTTCTCCACCCTAACTCTTTACACTCGTGTTTTATGATTTTAGATGCAATGTTGGAACTTATTGCATATTTTAAGTGTGAGGAGGAGGGGTAGACAAACTTACAAAAATTTGTATAATTTTTAAATTTTTGTTGCGTCGTGTCTAGTTTAGTTTAACATTTTCGGGTTTTATTTATGTTTTTGCATGTTTAGGACCTAAAACCGTGAACCTCCTTCGAATCTAAACTTCGTTATTTATTTCTGAGGGCTGGGAACCGAATCTGAAATTGCATGACAACTAGTTTAGGTGTAGGACACAATCCCTGTATCTGTAAAAGCATGAGCTAAAGTTTGCATTTACACCCTACTTTTGAAGAAATGCTAAAATCATTACTTAGGTGGATAACTTAAGAATTGAAGGCATGTGATATTAAACTTGAGTTTGGGGAGAACTAGTAAGCACAAATTTGAAACCCAAGAACTGTGAGTTGAATTTGAGCCCAAGAGCGAACATCAAAAATCTCTTTTTCTTGACATTTTTGTGTGAATGGTTTGACTTATGGAAAGATTACAGATTTTTCACCTACTACTGAGTTGAACCTACATGCGATGATTTGAGATGTTAAACGATGAATCAGCCTCATTAGAATTAACCTTTTCTTTACCTTATTTTCTCTTTTTCATCTACTCTAGGAAGCCCCTTTGAGTCTGTATTTTTGTATCTTGTAGATTTTTCTTTCGTTCTAACCCCATTTTTTGCAAACCATTACTTGGTTTGTTACTTAACCCGAGTTTTTGCAAAGCTCACATTGAGCCTTTGTTTTCTTCTAGTGCTTTATCTTTGTTTATGGCACCATAGTAGCAAACCAAAAGGCTAAGAAGTGAATGAGCATTACTATCCAAAAAGAAAAAAAAAAGAGAAAAAGAAAAAAAGAAAAACAGAAAAGGAAAAGAAAAGAGACGAACAAAAGAAGGAGAACCCTATCTCCCAGTTCTTAAAATTAGAACGTCTCAGAAAAAAAAATATGTGAATAAAAAGCTCAATCACCTCGCAATTTGCTAAAGCCATTTTAAACTTTGTTTTTCTAGCGCTAGAACTCCTAACCCTCGTTGTACCTTTAACCCTCTAACCACATTACAACCCCAATTCGAGGCTGTTTTTGATATCATCGGAGTCATATAGCATAGTAGAGGAACTCGGATAAACTTGCAAAATCAACGTAATCCTAAGCAAGAACATAAGTCGAGAGTAAACACTTTAGCCACCAAAATTGTGTAAATTGAGTGAACTACCTATGGTGAGGTGTTTTATTTAGCTATCCCCTTAAGCTCGTTTAATTGAGCATGTGTCCTTTTTCTTAAACATATGACCTGTGATAATTGGAATGCGGCTTTTGGATATCGTGTCTCTACTTTGTATTTTCGAATGCATGTAAATACAGATGCTCGAAATTGTGTCAAGCACCTAGTCAAACCAGGAGGTTTTCTAGCTTGCTTGTGATGGCGGGTTTAGTTTTTTTTTTTAGTTTACTTGGGGACAAGTAAAGTTTTAAGTGCGAGGAGGTTTGATAGGGGTCAAAAACCCCTACCTTTGGGTACGGTTTTAGGACAGTTTTTAGCGTTATTTCATGAATAAGCGAGCAATTCTCGCATTTATATGCTTTTGTGTGAGTTAGTTAGGAATTGGAAATGTTTTATTTACTTTGCGTTGTTTAGGCTCGTTTTCTAGTTATTTTAGGCAAATATGGCCGAAATAGCATGTACGTTAAATTTCCATTACCTTTATAGCTAATTGATCCGCCAAAAGTCGCACCAAACGGAGTGTTTACTCAAAATGAGCGATTGGTGGGTCAATTTAGCCTCGGAACTAATATTATTTGGAGTTTTCGTGCATGTGCAGGCTAAAGCAGGAACGAGTTCGGGTGAAAGTTGGGTTTCGGGACATCCGGCAGTCGCGCAAGGCGTTCTGGGCATTCCCGCTCGTCGAAATGGCCTTTTTAGGGCTAGATCGGCAAGATGGCATTGCCAGCCCGTCGAGCTGGCCTTTAAGGGGCCAGCTCGCATCGAGTTGGCCTTCGTAGGCCAGCTCACCGAGCTGGAGGCCAGCTCGCCGAGCTGGCGCCCAGGTCGGCGAGCTGCCCTGCGGGAATCAGTCAAAAGACTGATTCCTGGTCCCACGAAGCCACGATTGACCCCACGACTTCCCACCTGCAAAAGGATACGGATTAGGTCAGAAAGAGGGCCCAAACCGCGTCTATAAATAGGAATTTTCAATTGTAAATTAGACATCTTTCATTCTTGTAAATTACCTTAGCTTTTCACCCTTGAAGAATTCTCTCCACCTTCTCCATCTCCTTCAACCTCCATTGAAGAAGCTCCGAAGCTCCGAAGCTCCATCCACCAAGGATTATTCAAGGTCCGTCCTTAAGACCTAGGAAGTCGGCTGCAGGGTAGATAGGTTCCCTGAAAGGGATTTTCATATCACCTTTTATCTCACTATGTTTGTACCCTTTGATACAGTCTATGAATCCTAGGCTAATTGTATCTCGTGACAATATTCTTCGCCCTTAATGATATTTTAGCTCTTGTTTTGTTCTATGATTCATTTATTTAATCTTTGTCTTACGCTTTATTCAATTGGTTTAACTCATTCAAAAGCCCCAAAATCTAGTAGGCACATATTGTGAGCTGAATCTGACCTAGTCAGAGCCTAGGAGATTGACGACCTCTTAGTTGATTAAGCCCAAATTGCTGAGCCTTAGACCTAGTTTCGGCCTTACAAGGGAATCACGCACTAGGGACTTCAGGAGGGTAAGTAGGGTTAATCGCCTTGAATACAAGTGACTTAGATTAGGTTTTTAATCTATTGACCTAATAATCTATCTCCATCATTATTGTTCATACCATGTTCCTTCGGGTAAGTGCATTAGTGAAAGATCACTTAGGAGTAGAATAACTTAATTAGGAGTAGAATAACTTAGTTTGAATTAGTATAACTTAGCTAGAGGTAGCATAATTCAACTAGGAGTAGGTTAACTTAATCAAAACAAACTCAAAACCCACACAGCCTAGATAACACCTGAGACCAAGTAGCTCGATACTTGTAGTAAATAAATCCTGTGGATTCGATACCTGGACTTTCCAGATTTTATTACTTAATAACGACGGGGTACACTTATCCCTTAGTGAGCCTTGCGGTACCGAACGACGTGAGGCGCATCAGTCACTCCTGATAGATAGGAGATATAGATCCATGGGCCTCTTGTGGAAGAATTAACTGAAACTCTTGCAAGGTGATAGTGTTAAGAGTAGAAATGGAGATTTCACTTAACCTATCTATTCAGAGTTAATTCTACCTGAACAAGTAAAACAGATGTCTCGATATATGTAACTTGACATACTCCATAGTTACAATATTCGTCTAAGGATATAGCTGATGAATGATCACATACTGGACCTAATATTGAAAGGTAAAGGTCAGAATCAACCTGATTTCATATCACTCTATGGGAATGTGATGGTTCTGATAAAACAGTCTACGCACTCATTTCGTTATATTTTGGAATTAAATTAATCCAGTAGAATTAATTAAATAAACATATACGGCTAGATTCGGTAAGAACTTAATGGGTCACAAATGAAGTAAGATCTGAAGACGAAATATTAATTTAATGGAGAGAGAAATGAGGGGGCCAAAATTTATAGTCCATTTAATTAAGGTTTTAATTGTTTTATTCAGATAAATATAATTAGATTATATTATGGTTAAAACAATTAATAACGATAATATTTATTAGATAATATAATGTGATTATACATCTATTTAATTATCCTAACCTAATTAATTACTCTAGTTGGATTAGGATAGTATTTATTTAATATATTATATTTGATATAAATAATATTTGATAAATACATATTATTATCTAATTAGAAAACCTAAGAGAATTAGGATTCTAATTAACTAAACCTAATTGAATTGGGATTCAATTAATTGGAGACTATAAATAGCCCCCATTGCCTTGAAAAATTCGGCTAACACATCTAGAGAAATAAGATTTGTTTTCGTCTCTAACTCAATTAAATTATTTGCTCTGTTCCATCTGGTTCTTATTTTCGTGTGGATACCGTTAAAGGCAATCTACATTTGATTGCTATTTGGTTGATTACTAACTTTTGGTTTTGATTTCTTGTTTGTGTTCGTAATTGTGTTCATGATTGACGCGAAATCGACGAGGGCACTTCGTTTGCAACAGTAGATAGTTCGTCAGACAATGTACATATGTCTGATCCCTCTTTATATGAAATAACGATTAACAGATCTTGGGAAAAGGAAATAGACAAAAATAGATAAAATGTTATATTTCCGATGCGCCTATACTTGTCTAATTTCCTTTAGTAGTATCAGAGCGAGCGTTAAATCCGTTATTTCATATATTAAAATATTAAACGGTTAAGACGAGATTAAGATGTTTTATGATTCGGTTAATTAAAAAAGGGGTTTGTAGAATTAAACGGTTGATTAAAATGATGTTTGTATATGTGATATACGTGTTTTGTGGATTAAGGTTTAACCGTTTGAATCGTTAAAATAGTTTTTTTTTTCCGACAACGAATCGTTAAAATAGTTAATTAGATTAATCTTTAAAAATTTTGATTTTGTTAACGATTTAAACGAAACGGTTAGAATCGATTAATTAGGGATATATATTGGAATATGTTATATTATATATATAAATATAAATTAGTTTATAAATATATATATAAATTAAAATTCAGTTTTAATTAAAAGTTTTATTTGAAAACAAAATAAAAGATGTTAATTTTAATAAAAAAAAAAAAAATTGTGGGTTGCGAACAGTAGCTGAATGCTACTGTTCATGCGCAGCCCATAATAAATGTTGGCGGCATGTTGCTGCCCTTTGGCAGCAACACCACCCAACTCCGCGGATTCGATCCGCATCGAGGACGAAACCGGTTTTCATCCCGTCACGTTTATTTGGTAATTTTAATTTTTTTTTAAATATTTTGGTTTTTAGAAAACTAAAATTAATATATATAGAATTAATTGATCTACATGATTTTAATCATTGTTTATTTTAAAATTGTATAGATTGAATTGAGTTGTCTAATTAAAATTATTTTGATACGGTTAATTAGACGAACTATTTCATTGATACCAAATTAAATTTTTAGAACAACGAAACAGCCCGTATAAGTTTATTGATATATACTTGCTATAATTAATAAAAGGATATGACAATTATGTGTGTTTTGAATTGATTTTGCGAACCGGTTTTGTGCTTAATAATTATATTCGATATATTAGTTAAACACGTTAAACAGTTTTGGTAAAATAATTATACACGGTAATTTATAATCTCTCATCTCAAAAGGTTTGTGTTTTAGAATTGATTTTGCAAAGTTATTTGATGTTTAATTAATTGCATGTGATCTGGTTGAATTAAACACGTTAAATAAGTTTGGTAAAATAATTGAACACAAGTAATTAATAGTTTGTATAGTTATATTTAATTTCTAACAGGATTATATTTGATATATTTGATTAGAATAAAATATAAAATGATACAAAATTAATTAAAGGTCTAAATTGAAAGTAAAATTAATTTAAGGATTAATTTAATTAACTAAAATATTACGTAAACTGTTTATGTAATCAACCAATTAAATTGATTGAGTCTTGGCATGTTTAGCGTTATGCACATTATTAGACCCCTCTATAATTGTTATTTAGTCTTTTGGTATTTTCGGAAAATAGGACCTACGTGTCATGCCTTATCTACTCTCTATTGTAATTTCTCTTCTCATCTAAATCCCTTCAAATTAGTTGAATTATTCTAAAATAGTATAAAAGATTAATATTATTGTAAATCAAGGCCCCGAGGAAAAGACAGAGAACCTAAAGGATATATATGTAATAGTTAGTATTTACCCTAGGGTGATCTTTTATTCCGTTTTTGGCTCAGCGGAATAAATTTAGACAATATGTCCATACCCGCCAATGTTGAATGTATGGTCTGATGTAGGGGTGTGCACGGTTCGGTTAACCGGTCCATTAGGTAATAAAATTAACCGAACCGAAACTATCGGTTTTTTAACCATGAAAACCGAAACCGATCCATACATATCGATTAACCGTACGAACGGTTAACCATTAATTTCGGTTAGGTTTTTCGGTTAACGGTTTTTAACCAATTCTCACTGGTTAACCAAAAATCAACGGTTAACCATAATTTTTACCCAAACCTAAATTTTTAAATAATATTAATATACACATAATTTCAAATATCAAGGAATTTATATAAAAGTTCAAAATTCAAACATAAATACCTAATTAAATACAATCTATTATTACAACATTAATTCATCCATAAATACCTAATTAAATACAATCCATTATTACAACATTAATTCATCGCATCTTCTCGATTATGCATTGTTCTCTGTTGTAGCCTTTGATATAGTTCTCTCAAGACTTCCCATGTTTAAAGGAGTACTCGAAGTACCATCTGTTTTAGTTTTATCATTGCTCCGTGCTAGACATCTGAAAATTATGTAGAAAAGAATTTGGATCAGTAGACTGAACATAAAAAAGACATTGAGCTAAAGTAGACTAAACAGAGAAAAGACATTGACTTAGTATGCTGAAAAACAATTGGAAATCAGGGAACAAATATTGTTCATTTGAAGACATTAGGTAATGAAGTTCACAAATATGCCACAAAATTCGGCAAAACTTCCAGACAATGAGAATAATAAACGAAAACAACATACTGATTACTGCAATACAACATTGCCTAACAAAGTTCTGAATATAAACCCAATTGGAAGGCATCTTTATGCCACAACTGCTGGAACATAATATAAGCAACATATGACATGTTAAGCTAAATCAATTGGGTAGCTTCTGATTCAGCAAACTCAACTTGAAAATTCATCTCAGGATTTAGGAATTTAATTAAAAATAACCATAGATTACATGCTGGTATATGATTAAAGATATGGCAACCACAAAGCACATAATTAAATGTGTTCTTCACATGTGGAAGGTTTAGTTCTTCATTGGATTGTTCTTAAATTAATATAAATGAACCACAAAATTAACATATTAAGTCTAAAGTCCACAAGTATCTAATGATTGTCTTGTTTAACATATTAAGTCTAAAGTCCACAACTCATGAAAATACAGTCTACAGTTTCCAAGTTTTCCCCTTCTCTACTTCTAACCCATTTCCCATCAGTTTATATGTTCGCATTTTCTACAACTCAAAAAATTTCATTTTACACAGTCTGCTATGTGAAAAAGGAAGTACTTAATAATTTTCATTGTTGAATTAAACGGGTTCCTCAAACTCTGCAAACTCTTCAAACCAGATATTTAACGAAAAGACAAAGAATGATAGAAAACCCATACATCAACAACTTACCTTAATCAACGATGGCGGTGAGAGATCGGAACGACGTCAGTGAGAGATCGGAACAACGGCAGTGAGAGATCAGAACGACTGAGTGCGAGAAGATGGTGGTGCGAGATCGGAATGACCGCGGTGCGAGACGGAATGAGTAACGAAGGTGTGAGGAGATCAGAACGACCGCGTGCGAGAAGATGGTGGTGCGAGATCGGGAAGACCGCGATGCGAGACGGAATGAGTAACGACGGTGTGAGGAGATCGGAAACAAGATCAGAAGCTGATGCGTCCGACGATGCGGGAACGGAAGCTGCTGCGTTCAGCAGTGCTGCTATATAGAAAAGATGAAGGTGCTGTGTTCGGCGGCGGTGCTGCTGAAGAGAAAAGAAAAAGATGTTTTTTAATTTTGTGATGCTTATGAGAGAATGAGGGTTTTTAGTTTTGTGATGTTTATTTTAATTTTTAGATTTTAGGTTAGTTTTGATTCACAAACAGAAAACAATAGATAAGTATTTAATATTAGTATTTACAAAGTGTGTATATATTTTTTATATATGTATTTTGTATGTATTACAAAGTAATTAAATATATTATATATTATATATATATATATATATATTAAACGGTTCGGTTAACCGTTAACCGCGGTTTTTATACACTTCAAACCGAAACCGAACCAATATTTTTTCAACCCTATAACAAAACAGTCGGTTCGGTTAACCACATTTTCCGGTTCGGTTTACCAGTTTTCGGTTCGGTTACCGGTTTGTCCGGTTTTTTTGCCCACCCCTAGTCTGATGTATGCTAAAGCAAATCAAGACTAAGTTAGATTATGAGAGTCAAAATAGAAAATCTCTCACTAAACAAAAGTTAAGTCAATAAATAAGTTATAAATCGGTTGCCTCCCTAATATTATAATTCAGCCGACAGTATCTGGGGCCTTTGGGTTGTTGAGTCACTCAAGCTCGGGGTCTCTCTTTTTAGATAACACCTGAATTATTGAAAATTGTTTTCATGAATATAAGGTTAAGACTTAAACTAGCCTAAAACAATTCGATGAGTCACTTATATTGTTCGAAGCTGGTAGGCAATATGGTTGAGATTAATATTAAAGCCTATTAGTTACTAATATGGTTAGTAACCCAACAACCTAGGAATCATATAGTAGATCTGATTGATTACATGAATCTACCTATTGAATGAAGCTAACTTGTTGAGTCACTCAAGGTGAAACTTCACTAGATAGGATCCTAGCTCACTGAAGAGTTTGTGAAATTCTTCGAGTTAATATAGAGGGTTATTAATTTGGTAAAAATAATGGGAGCAATTTACACATGCAAAGTCCTATGTTTAAATTGAATACTTAAAACAAATGAATAACATATGTCACTCTATCTCACTATCAAGTTAAAGTAAATACTCTAAATCGTCATACCTAAAATAGATCTACGCAATATTTTAACTGATAACAAAATTGAATAGTTCAAATTTCACCGACTAGTTTTGCAACCGTCAAAATTGTTTTGAAGATTTGAAGTGGTTGGGTATGTATTTGGGTACACTGATACCCCTTGTCAAAATTGTTTTAAAGTTCGAAAAGATTAGGTATGTATTAAGATACGCCGATACCCAATGTCCCTGTTGATAATGCTCTTGTCAAGAAGATTGATGTTTACCGGAAGCACCAATCAGATGACGAACATACAAGATGTATCATACTTGCAGCTATGGCACTAAAGCTACAAAAGCAACATGAGAACATGGATGCATATTCCATGGTTATGCACTTGAATGAGGTGTTTTAGAAACAAACTCAATGTGAACATTATGAGATAACGAAGTCATTATTTCGCTCCAAGATGCAAAAAGGTTCTTCTGTTGTGACATATTGTGTCAAGATGATTGGTTACATCACCAAGCTTTCTAGTATTGGATTTATGATGGATAATGAATTAAGTGTCGACTTAGTTCTACGATCCATCCCGAAGAGTTATTCATAAGTTCATCATGAACTGTCAGATGAATGACTCGGAGACCTCTCTAGAAGAGCTCTTGAATATGCTCAAGTAAGTTGAGCCCAATCTAAAGAAAGAGAAAGTGATGTCTGCACTTGTTATTGAGGGATCTCACAAGAGAAAAAGGGAAGTTTCCCAATTCTAAAGATTCCAAGAAAAACAAAGGCATTAAGCCAAGTCAATAAAAGCAAGAAGCCGAAAGGGAATGCCACCAATATGGTAAAGAAGGGAATTGGAAGAGAAACTGCAAGAAGTACTTATACTCTCTCGAGAAGAAGGCTCAGGATGGTGCTTTTACATTTTGAAACTAAAAGACGGATAATTCAACTTACTTGTGGGAATGTCACCTAGGCCATGTAAACAAGAAACATATGTCTAAGCTGCATCAAGATGGGCTTATAGACGCGGTTGATGGGCACATGTAAGTCTTGTTTAAAGGAAAGATGACAAAGACACCCTTTAGCAATAAAGGAGAATGTGTATCAGACACTCTAGGACTAATACATTCAGATGTATGTAGTTATATGTCAACACAAGCAAAAGAAAGGTTCGGTTACTTCATTAGCTTCATAAGATGATCATATCGGATATGGATACATCTGCTTGATGAAGCCTAAGTCAGAAACTTTTGAGAAAGTTCAAATGCTTCAGGAACGAAGTAAGAAAAACAACCAAAAGAAAGAATATTATAGTGCTTCGATCAGATCGTTGTGGAGAATATCTTTGTGATGATTTTCTGAATTATCTAAATGAATATGGGATTCACTCACGATGGACTCCTCCGTATACACCACATCACAACGGTGTATCTGAAAGGAGAAATCATACTCTATTAGATATAGTACGATCCATGACAAGCACGATCTCTCTTCCAAAGATGTTCTAAGGCTACGCCCTAGAAACCGCCTTATTTACCTTGAACCGAGTATCCACAAAATCCGCTAGTTCTATTCCATTTGAATTGTTCATTGGGAAGAAACCCAGTTTCTCTTTCATGAGAATTTAGGGGTGTTCGGCACATGTTAAATACATAGAATCGGATAAAGTTAGACCATAAATCTGATAAATACTTCTTCATTGGAAATCCAAAAGAAACAGTAGGATATTACTTCTATCATCCGGATGATCAGAAAGTAATAGTATCCACACACATTGTATTTCTAAAGAAAGAGTTTCTTCTAGAAACACAAGTAGAAAGTGTGATTGAACTTGAAGAAGTTCAAGAAGAAGGATTAGCTGAAATAGCGGAAGCGATGGTGGAACTTGAATCTGTCTTACAGGATGAGATACTGGTGACACTACTGACTCGTAGGTCTGGTCGGGTTCATCAAATCCCAAATAGATTTGGATTTCTAGTGGGAGACGACGAAGAGGTTCCCGACTTAGACGATGAACCTATGACTTATGAGGAGGCTCATGTAACCCCGCACATGTAAACTAGTGGGAGCTTGTATAAGGCTTTACATGTAAAGTAGTGGGAGCTCGATCGTTTACTTAGTATTATATGTCAATGATATTCTACTAATGGAAACAATATAGCTATGCTACAATCGGTGAAAATTTTGGTTATCAGATAAAATTCTCCATAATAGAGTTAGGAGAAGCAGCTTACATCTTAAGGATTAAGATCTATGGAGATAGATTGAGAAGACTGTTTGACCCCTCCCAATCTACATACGTTGACAAAAGTGCTCAAAGCGTTTTGCACTAGACCTAAAAATCACTTTTGCTTTAAGTATGACAAATTCGATTATAAGTTAATCCGAGTGATGGTCACTGGATTGTTGTCAAGAACATTCTTAAGTAATTAAAATGACTATAGACATGTTCCGAGTATATGGAGATGATAAATTGAAAGTTGGAGACTTTCATATACAAGTCATTGAACAGATAAAGATGATTTCACAGAATACAAGTTTATTCTGAAAGAGACATGGTTAGCTGGAATAGTTCTGAGCTGGAAATCGTGGTTGAGCCAAAGATCAAATCGGAGTATATATAGCAGCTTTGGAAGCAGCTAGAAGGATGGAAGTTCATTAATAAACTAGGCGTGGTACTTGACATTGTTAATGAGATTAACAATAGAGCTCTTGCTCTTGCTAAGGACCCACAGTCTCATAATACGTCCAAACACTACCTGAGTCATTACTATCTCTTCCGAAAAATAATAACAAGAGAAGATGTGAGAATTAAAAGAGTGCCCATAAAGGGACAATCTTATAGATCCATTAAAAGAATTCCTTACCCCAAAAGGTTCATGATCGTCATGCGAACGCTTATGGGAATGTTTTAGAAACAATTGGCTTTAGTCCAAGTGGGAGATGTTGGGGTTTAGTGTCCTATAAACAATTGTTGTAGGATATAAACTAGTTGTGAATGAATTGTTCATTATTGTTTGTTTTATAAGATACAGTAAAATAAACTATATAAAGCCATTAATCTTTTATCAGAACTAATTAAGTTAAATAAAAGAAATCCCAAGTTTATTTAAGTAATCATAAAGTGTTCATACAAGCATGAAGTGAGACAGAACTTTATAATAAGCCAATAAACTTAAAACGACCCCAAGTCAAGTAATATGTTTATGAGATTGACACATTGCTGTAGAGATTTGCACGTAACAATGTCTTATGTTATGAACAGAGAGCTGATCTCACAAGCTTTAGATATGGAGATATCTAGATAGTTACATGGATCTGGTGAAGGGGTTCATTAGGATTGGGGACTCGACTTGAGATAACAAAATGGATGGATTTATCTAGTGTCATCTGTTTCATCTCAAATGGTATTAGTAGGTATAAGTAATCCTTGGACTTAAATAAACATTAATTAGTGATTCTAGATTATGGTATGTGATGCTTTGATTCTGTGCGAGCACGATCCGCTACAGGTGGGCATTGGGGTGTGTGAGAGCAGGATTGGGTATCATATAAAGTGATTACATGATAGTTAATATTAGATTGAACATTCATCATTCTTGATAGATAGGAGATATATATCCATGGGCCTCTTGTGGACGAATTAATTGAAACCCTTGCAAGGTGATAGGGTTAAGAGTAGAAATGGAGATTTCACTTAACCTATCTATTCAGAGTTAATTCTATCTGAACAAGTAAAACAGATTTCTCGATATATGTAACTTGACAGACTCCATAGTTACAAGATTCGTCTAAGGATATAGCTGATGAATGATCGAATTATACTGGACCTAATACTGAAAGGTAAAGGTCAGAATCAACCTGACTTCTTATCACTCTAGGGGAATGAGACGGTTCTGATAAAACAGTATATGCACTCATTTCGTTATATGTTTGGGATTAAATTAATCTAGAAGAATTAATTAAATAAACATATACGCCTAGATTCGGTAAGAACCTAATGGGTCACACATGAAGTAAGACCAGAAGATGAAATAGTAATTTAATGGAGAGAGAAAGGAGGGGCCCGAAATTTATAGTCCATTTAATTAGGGTTTTAATTGTTTTATTTAGATAAATATAATTAGATTATATTATGGTTAAAACAATTAATAAGGATAATATTTATTAGATAGTATAATGTGATTATACATCTATTTAATTATCCTAACCTAATTAATTATTCTAATTGGATTAGGATAGTATTTATTTAATATATTGTATTTGATATAAATAATATTTGATAAATACATATTATTCTCTAATTAGAAAACCTAAGAGAATTAGGATTCTAATTAACTAAACCTAATTGAATTGTGATTCAATTAATTGGAGACTATAAATAGCCCCCCTTGCCTTGAAAAAATCGGCCAACACATCTAGAGAAATAGGATTTCTTTTCGTCTCTCACTCAATTAAATTATTTGCCCCATTCCATCTGTTTCTTATTTTCGTGTGGATACCGTTAGAGGCAATCTACACTTGATTGCTATTTGGTTGATTACTAACTTTCGGTTTTGATTTCTTATTTGTGTTCGTAATTGTGTTCCTGATTGATGTGACATCTATGAGGGCACTTCGTTTGCAATGGTAAATAGTTCGTCAGACAAGGTATATATGTCTGATCCCTCTTTATATGAAATAACGATTAACGGATCTTGTGAAAAGGAAATAGACAAAAATAGATAAAATTTTATATTTCTGCTGCGCCTAGGCTTGTCTAATTTCCTTCAACATGGAGCTCTAATATTCCTATAATAGTAATCTCGATGTCGTTGAGCCCGACGAACGGATATGTATTTCCTCACAAGTGTTCGATGTGTATCTTCAACTGATCGAGTGCTCGCATGGTCAACAATTTTATTGAGTTGCATGTGTCTATCATGATACTGTGGACTAGGAAGTGGTTGATGGTCATATATATTACTAAGGCTCTATGTCGATGAGGTAAAGGGAGCATTCAAATGCATAAGGCTTTCCTTATATTACCTCTTGCTCGTTTTCTCAAGGGTGATATGTGATTGCTTGGGATCCCCTCCTTAGTACATGTATCTCGCCCTAGTATCTTGGGCATTTAGAGTTGTCTCCTTTTTAATCTGGCCTTCCTCGCCCCGCTCGAGTTATTCTTAAAGGGGGGAGGGCCTTGATCGAGGAGTCGTTTCACCTTCTTACTAAAGTGGTGTCATTCATATAATGAATGCCTCTGTTTCTTATTGAATTTGTAATATTTTTCTTTCGAAGCGACCTCTCTTACCTCCCGAGGAGTATCCCTTCTTTGTTGGGTATGCTTGGGTACTTTGGGCTTCTCGAGGTGGTACCTCGATGTAGTGGTCGCTTTCAGCTATATGTACTGCTCTTGTGTTTGAGTTTCCATACATTATGTCCTCTTATCTAAATGGTCTCCAACTATGGTGGCCTCCAATAGGAAAACTTACTTTCACTTTTGTGATTGCTGATGTCCTTCCTATCCTCGACCTACTATTTCTTTTCTTTAGGTTATGACTCTTTATGAGTTTTGTCCCTGTTGCTTTCCACATAGTCTATTGGGAGTTTACTATCATCGTACCTGACAAAGCTTTGGCTTATGGCCATTAATTCTTCGAAGTGGCAAGGAGGGTCAGTGTAGTATTTCTGTCGTAAGGGCTCGTAACTGGTGCCTTTTGCTAAGGCATCAGTGGCGACCTCCAGGTTTAGAGCCTTTACAAATGAGGCAATATTGTGGAACCTTATTAGATAGTCATGTAGAGGCTCGGTGCTCCTTTGGCGGATATCGTGCACATCAGTGCTAATTCTCATAGCCTTTATCGCTCCGACAAACCAGGCTATAAATAGGTCTTTCAAGTGCCTGCTAGTTTTGATTCACCTTATTAGTAGTTCCCTATATCACTCATGCGTTGTTCCTATCAAAGTTGTAGGAAATATCTTACGTATAATAGCATCGTATTGAATGTACAAGTTCATCATACTCATGAAAGTAACACAGTGCTCAATAGGGTCTTCTAGCCCGATGTAGTGGGGTAGCCGATGTGTCTTGCAATGGGGAAGAATGGGGTGTTTATCACTCTTTGGGTCAAATGAGTATGGAAAGATATTTGAAAGTTTACCATGCATTCAATGACTCTTTTATCGAGAAACCTCTAGAATAAAACTTCCCAGGACTCATCTGTCGTCGATTTGGCAAATCACTTGCTATGTTGGGATTTTGGAAAGCTCCGTTGTTAAGAGTTTCCTTTGGGATAGGTCCATCATTCACCTTGACTTGTGCTTCATAAATATTGTAGTTAGGCCCGTGAAGGGGACTACTATCTCGACTGGTCGCGTGTGGGATTATTCTCTACGTTTGGGCTTGAAACTTCAATTGGTTGAGTCCGTAACATAATATATCGTATGTTACTGTTAGAGATATTTTGCGAATAATGCTAATTTTCAACCTTGTTACGTGCGGTTAGGGTGCGGGCGGGCTAGAGAAATTATTTCTCAATTAAAATAGGTTAAGTTTGTGGATTTAAGCGCCAAAATTTGAAATCTAAACGAAGCGATTGATGAGGGATGCAAGGATTGAAAAAATCCCTATTGGCCTCTAGCGCCGTTATAAAAACTTTGCTAGATGATTTAATTTTATTTAAGGCTATAACAAATAAATTAAAGCCGAATAAAATAAAGGAAATAAAAGTACGAGATTGACACGAGATTTGGAAAAAATGTGTATTTATTGATATAAATGTAAGTCGGAATACATATGTTCAAAGTAAATAATGAAAATGATTACAATTGAAATATTTCTATATTAACATATAGTTAGATCAATTGAATTGAGAAAAACAAATAAATACATATGAATTGAAATGTAATAATAAAAAAATAAAATTCAACGATAAACTTGGAGCCACAATAGCGATCTCGGCGAGGCGTTGAATTCGATGTCGACTTTAGATCCATGAGCACCACAGTTGGTTGGCAAGGACGAAATTGATCTAGCAAATTTCTGATTGTAGTAGGCAAGTATGGGGCAGATTTGACCTCGACTTTGGAGGACTCGTGTGAGAGCTTATGAACACGGAATTGAGTAAAGTAAAAGGCTAAATCAAGTTCAGGGAGTCAAGAATGAGCTCATATAAAAATATGGGACATGAATGAACTGTAGATACTCGGAAATGGAAAAATGAAAAACGGGGCAGATTGTGATGAAAAGCTGGAAATAGAAATTGTAAAAAGATTTGAGGTGCAAAGATTGGCTTGTAGACTAAGTTTCTGGACACTGGATCAGGCAAAATGAAAGGCTAAATTTAAATTTAGGAAGTCAAGAACAAATATTTAGAATGAATCAAAAGCAAAAACAGACTTTAAACGGTATGGAACAAGTTTGGAAAATAACTGGGCAGATTATGCTAAAAAGCTGGAAAAATTAATTGAAATGTGATTCTAGCTAATGAATTGATAACTCTAGGCTTAGGAATGATAAATTAAATGGAAAGAACGTGAAAAGGACTAGTAAGAACTTGAATTGAAGCTAAAACAAGCTAGAAAAAGGAAATTAGAATTAAGAACTAGGAAGAACAAAACTAAGAACTAAGAACTAAGAACTAGGAACTAAGCATTGGAAGAGAGCTTTTAAGGGGTTCTTTTTTATGTGTTGAATGAGTGATTTAGAATGGAGAATTGAAGTTCTATTTATAGCATTTCGGTGAGGGTGAGGTAATTTGCTAATCCACTTTCTTTTTTTTCACTCATGTTTTGCTCACAAATTGACACCTAACTTAACTTCCTAACCTCCATAACTTCCCAAATTTCTTCCTAACTTCCCTCAACGTCCATGCCACCTCATCCAACTAATTTATGGTTTAGAAATGGTTTAAGGCTAGGCATAGATGTGAGTAAGGAGTTAAACTTCGTGTGTTTAGCTTTATTTTTTTTTACAAACTATATCCTAAAACTAAATATAAGTTTTTTATATACATGGTACCGTACATACTTCAATTTGTGTTGATAACTATTATAAAATTGACAAAACATTATTAATAATAAATTTGTAGCATTCTGGCCCAGATGAATTAATACCTGATAGTTGAAATGACATAACTTAAATAGGTAGGTCCTAAGAATATAAAGAAAACTTAGTGGCGGAAAAAGAGTTATCACGTCTATTTGCTTTGGAAAAGGACGTGAAGCTTTTTCTTGATTTTTATTCTTTGGTCGATAGTGAGATAGGAAAATGAATGATACGAGAATCTGTCTTCTTCTTCTTTTCAGTATGATGGTCTTTTTAATACCAAATTCTTTCTCTGTCTCCCCATATATGAAAGAGAAGAATAAGAAGTGGATGGATCTTTATTCTTTCTGCGATCGATTTAATAGTAAGATAACACCATTTATATAAATCATTTATTTGGCAAGACATAATTATCATATTTTTATTGAATTTAAATGTGAAGTTAGTTGGCAGCCGGCGTCCGGCATTGCTACTCCCTGATGGCCCCCAATCTCTGCTGCGGTAACACCCCAACATAAAATAAAAATGTCCTACAAGTAGAGAGCTAAAAGTTTTTTTTTTTTTTTTGGTCTATGCCTTACAAGATGGGCGTTGAAAATTAGCTTCACGGTTGATTATTGGGAAAAGTACGAAAATAAACCTTGTGGTTATATTTGTTTTTCATTGGTATTCTTGTGGTTTAAAAATTTACAAAATGGTACATTGAGTTTCATTCCGTTAGCAAACACATGTCAAATTGACCAACGGTGTTAAAAGTCAAAGGAAAAAAAATTAATTTTGTCCTTATATTTATTTATTTTATAAATTAATCACCCTTATTATCTAATTATAACAAACAAACACCAAAATAAAAAAATAAATATAAAATAATCCATCTTCTCCATCTCTGTTTAATTTTTTCTCTCTCTCCTCTTTATTAATTTCTCTCTCTAAAATCAATTGAATTTCCATCTTTTTTTTAAATCTAATCTTTAATTAGCAGGGAATAAAACATTTTATTCCTACCAGGGAAACTTCAATGCTAGTCATCTACCATCAGTCGAGGCTCGAATTCGACATCCAAACCAAGATAAACAGAGTTTTGAATCCTAGCCCGCCTCGAACTTACATAAGAATATTCCATCTCATATACAAACGGATCAGACAACTGAACCCTCAAGATTATCATCTCAAACCAAGAGGATGATCCTATGTCTGTAACTTGTAGCGCGGATCGTTCAACAAAAGCAAGTGAAAGGAAGCGAGTATCCGCAAAGTTACTACAAGTGTACGCATCCAAATTGTTCTATGAAGAAGAAGGTTGAAAGATCATTGTATGGACAGATTGCAGAGATTGTATACAAGGGTGAACACAACCTGTAACGACCCGGTCCGGAATGGGTGGCGCCGGGGTAGAAGGTCTGAGCAAGGAGCGGCCTAAGGGATGGCGATGGGGGCAGAAATGAACTGAATCCCACATCGGAAATGGAGAGGGAGTGATTGAGGCTTATTAGTAAGATGTGAATCCAATATATGTAGACGCGTTTTAAAGCCGTGAGGCCCAATGTGTTGGATTTGGGCCAGAGCGGACAGTATCTACATAGTATTGGACCAGAGTGTTACACAACCATTCAAATCCACCTCCTCCGAAACGGAATTCATCAGCAATGCAAGCAATGCAAGGGCCAGGTGTTGCATCCGATCCCATGAATGCTCAATATACAAGCTTCCCATTATGGAATAATCAGCCAAATGAAAGAAATGAAGGTTCTGAAAATCAGAATGAAATAGGATTGGCTGTTCATCCAATTATGCAAAGTAGAGCTTCCATTGATCCTGTTGGAAATGTTGGTGGTGCTGTTACTTATGAAAACTCTTGTGGTCATATTGGGGAATGCGAAGAAGGAAGCAAGGCATTAGAAGGAGATGAAGAGGAACCCGAAAGAGAGATGCATTAGATTTAGAAATTCAATTGATTTTAGAGAGATAAATTAAGAATAGAGGGAAAGAAGAAAAAAAGAAATTAAAGAGAGATGGAGAAGATGGTGTATTTGATATTTATTTTTTATTTTGAGGTTTGTTTGTGATAATTAGATAATAAGGGAGGTTAATTTATAAAATAAATAAATATAAGGATAAAATTAACTCTTTTCCCTTTGACTTTTAACACCGTTAGACCATGTTCATTTTGACCGAAATTAAATTCACTTAACTAAACTGAAATTAACTGAATGCTACTGAACTGAACTGAACTTAATTTAACTTAACTTAACTACATCAAATAATTATAATTATAATAAATTATAGTACGTATATATATATATATAATGATAAATTTTATACATAAATAATTATAATTATAATAAATAATGATAAATTATATATATATATAATGATAAATAATATATTATATATTATATATAAAAAATTATAATTATAATAAAAAATGATAAATTATATATATATATATATAATAAATTATAAATTATATATAAGTAATTATAATTATAATAAATAGTGATGAATTATATATAAATTATAAATAATATTAAATTATAATAAATTATATATAAACAATTATAATAAATAATGATGAATTATATATAAATAATGTTAAATTATAAATTATATATAAATAATTATAATTATAATAAATAATGATGAATTATATATAAATAATACTAAATTATAAATTATATATAAATTAAATTATAAATTATATATAAGTAATTATAATTATAATAAATAATACTAAAATTATAAATTATATATAAATGATAATAAATAATAATAAATTATATAGAAATAATTAGAATTTAATAAATTAATAAACTAAAATTAAATTAACTTAACTTACCTTACCTGAACTGAACTGAACTGAACTGAACTAAACTCAACTTACTTATGCTGAAATTAAGTAAAAAAACAGGGCCTTAGTCAATTTGGCATGTGTTTGCTAACAAAATGAACCTCAAAATACCATTTTATAAATTTTTAAACCATACGGATACGGATCGAAAACAGATATAATCACAATGGTGTGACAGGCCTTATTGTGTGACAATAACCAATTTTGTAATTAACCAGGGGAATGTGGCAAATTTGTAAATAAAAAGAAAGAGAAAATTGTTTTATTTCTTTTCTTTAAAATGCATTTTCCCGACTTTTTCAACTTCGTTTTTCAAAAATTTTTATACCGTTGGACTCGTCTTAATTAGACGGTCATTTTAAGATCCCAGAAGCTCGGGTATAAAAATTTCCGGTGAATGGAATCCGGCCATCTGTTTTTCTGTGAGAAAACAATATCCCGAAAATTCTCAAAAAATTCCATAAAATGTAAAACATTATTCTAAGAAACTTTAATTCTTGGCTCAAAATGAGATTCCTTACGGTTTAGTCCCAAATCAACAGAATCCAGCGGTTAAATGGGCGTTTTCCGATAAAAAAAAACCCGAAATTGCCCAGAAAATTCTCAAACAATTCCAGAAAATGCAAAACATTATTTGGAGAAACTTTAATTCTTAAGTCGAAATATCTTACGGTTTAGTCCCAATAAAACTTTTTCCTTAATTTTATCCATTTTACATCTTTCAACAATTTATTAGGTCAAAACCGTAAGAAATCTCTTCAGCCTAATAATTAAAGTTTCTTAGAATAATGTTTTACATTTTTTGAAATTGTTTGAGAATTTTCTGGGTACTTTTTTTCTCGCTAGAAAATGCGCACCCGGATTCCGTTCACCAGATTTTTGATTTACTTGAGCTTCAAGGATCTTAAAATGACCGTCTAATTTAGACGAGTCTAATAGTATAAAAATTTTCAAAAACCAAGGTTAGAAATATCAGAAAAATGTATTTTAAAGAAAAGAAATAAAATATTTTTCTTTTAGAACAATATAAGTATTATGTTGGAACAAATGGTATACTGATTTGGAACAATGTAAGTAGGCCAAAAAACGTACTCAAAAAATTATCAAAAAATTTCAAAACATGTAAAACATAATTTTAAGAAGCTTTAATTCTTGGCTCAAAGACTCAATAAATTGTTGAAGCATGTAAAATGGATAAAATTAAGGAACAAATTTTATTGGGATTAAACCGTAAGAAATCCCGCTTCGACCTAAGAATTAAAATTTCTTAGAATAATGTTTTACATTTTCTGGAATTTCTTGAGAATTTTCAGGAAACTTTTTTTCTCGCCAGAAAACGCCCACCCGGATTCCGTTCACCGGAATTTTTTTTACTTGAACTTCAGAGATCTTAAAATGACCGTCTGATTTAGACGAGTCTAATAGTATAAAATTTTTCGAAAAACGATGTCACGTCCGTGTCTAAATTTCTAGAATTGATATATTGATATTAGTATATATTATAATTATTGGGTATGTGATTTTTATTTGGTGTTATAGGAAAAATTTGGAGTTAATTTGATGGGTTTAGGTATAAATTAAAAGTTTAGGATAATTATTAAAAGATTATATAAAGATGGAGGATCAAACTGGATTTTTTACAGATATGGATATATATTCCAAATATCTGCGAGATGATGATCATCATCAAAGTTTTATTTTTTTCTTTTTCTTATCTTCCTCGCCTCTTCGTCTTCTTCGCCGTTCCTGAACCGTTTCTCCACCGTTTCTTTGATTTATGGAGATTTAACCGTCCGAATCATTTGAAATTGAAACCATAGCATCTTTATACATAAATCTAAGTCTTAGTCGAAGAATTTTTGAGTTTCGGCAGTGTTTGGAGGGAAACGGCTTAGACAGGATTTAGAGGCGAATTGAACGGGTTTGTAGTTTTCAATTAATAGCCAAGGTAAGTAACTATCAACTATATTTTGAGTTTTATGTATACATATATATATATATATAATCAAAGAAGTTTCAGAAATTGATATTTTAGGGTTATGCAGGAATTTTGTAAAATTGAAGTTTTTCATGATTTTGCTTTTTATTGTGAAATTACGGTTCAAATGAAGCCACTGATTATGCTTCTATGTGAATTTCAGATTTTACTTGATTATGTTGATTTAAGGCTTGATTTGGTTGATTTACATATATATATATATATATATGTTTTTGGTTTCAATATATATCTATATTGAACAAAATGAATTTGATGATTTATTACGACTTGTTTTTGGATTGAGAAATCGGTTGCAGTTATTGTTGTTATTATTTTGGATTGAAGTCCAAATATGATTTTTATGATACAAAAGGGCTAATTGAAGCCAAATGTTTTTGGTTATTAAATAGTTTGGAATTTGATTGTGAAAGGATATTTGAGCACGTCATGATTTTATATCCATCGAGAGTTATCCGGATCGGTGGTTTTATATTTGAAGACCATGTTCAGTGAGGGACATGGCCTGTGTACACAGTGTGAAAGACCTATTGGGTATGGCAAAGAAGTGTCGGGTAAGACCATATGGGATAGGCAATATTAAGAGACGTCTCGACTATATATGTGGTTATATATTGATACTTAAGGGGAGAAACTCGAGGATGGATACAATGTTTTAAGTTCATTTGGATTATGTTTTCGGTTATGATTGATTTTGATATAAGGTTTTACGTTTGATTAAATACGAGTTGGTTTGATAAAACACTTATTGGATTACAATATTTTATAAGGTTTTGAACTCAAGAATTGATACAAGATTATATATTTTTATGGTTTTGGTTTACTACTTTGACTATATATGAACTTAAGTTTTGAGTATATTTTATAAGGTTTTGATTAAATCATTTTATAAATGTATATATGTAGCTATGTTAAGTAAAGTTGGTTTTGATAGCTGATAGTTTCTTACTGAGATTTTTGTCTCACGTTTTTAAATGTTTTAATGTTTTTAGGTGAGAAAGTACAGGATATAGAGAAGGTTACCGCCAGATTAGGCGATGTTTGGAAGTTGGATGCTTATTGTTAGAATTATGGTTAGAACTTTGGTATTGCAATTGTAATATAATGATATGTGGATAAATTGGAGACTTCTAAGTATTGATTATTATCTTTCCATTTCACGCCCGATGCCGATTGAGGTCATTTAGGGTCGGGTGTGACAAACGAGGTTAGAAATGTCGAAAAAATATATTTTAAAGAAAAGAAATAAAACAATTTTCTGTTGGAACAATATAAGTATTATGTTGGAACAAATGGTACACTGATTTGGAACAATGTAAGTAGGATAAAAAACGTGCCCAGAAAATTATCAAAAAATTTCAAAACATTTAAAACATCATTTTAAGAAACTTTAGTTCTTGGCTCAAAGTTTCCTTACAATTTTGACCCAACAAATTGTTGAAGCATGTAAAATGGATAAAATTAAGGAAAAAGTTTTATTGGGACTAAACCGTAAAAAATCTCATTTCGACCCAAGAATTAAAGTTTCTTAGAATAATATTTTACATTTTTCTGACATTTCTAACCTCTTTTTTCGAAAAATTTTATACTATTAGACTCATCTAAACTAGACGGTCATTTTAAGATCCCTGAAGCTCAAGTAAAAAAAGATCCGGTTAACGGAATCCGGGTGGGCATTTTTTGGTGAGAAACAAATGTCCAGAAAATTCTCAAAAAATTCTAAAAAAAGTAAAACATTATTTTGAGAAACTTTAATTCTTGGGTCGAAGCGGGATATCTTACAATTTAGTCCTAATAAAACCTTTTCCTTAATTTTATCCATTTTACATGTTTCAACAATTTGTTCGGTCAAAACCGTAAGGAATCTCATTTTGAGCCAAGAATTAAAGTTTCTTAAAACGATGTTTTACATGTTTTGAAATTTTTTGATAATTTTCTGGACACGTTTTTTATCCTACATACATTGTTCCAAATCAGTGTACCATTTGTTCCAACAGAATAAATCAGCGTACCAATTTTTCCAACAAAATAGTTATATTATTCCAGCATAATACTTATATTGTTTCAACATAATAAATCAGTTTACCAATTATACCAATTAAATTTAATTATCTATGTCTTCAATTTCATTTTTGTTTTTTTAGTATTTAATATAGTATCTTCAAATTTATATTAGTTATATTATTTAGAAAATAATTCTAATTCTTATATTCTCCCAACAAAATAAATCTGTGTACCAATTGTTTCAAATCGGTGTACCAATTTTTCCAATAGAATAATTATATTGTTCCAACATAATAGTTATATTATTCCAACAGAATTGTTATATTGTTCCAACAAAATATTGCAACACATATTGCTGAAAGTTAAGATCAAAAAGTGTCCAGAAAATTATCAAAAAATTCCAAAATATGTAAAAAAATCATTTTAAGAAACTTTAATTCTTAGCTCAAAACGAGATTCCTTACGGTTTTGACCAAATAAATTATTGAAGCATGTAAAATGGATAAAATTAAGACAATTTTTTATTGGGACTAAACCGTAAGAAATCCTGCTTCGACCCAAGAATTAAAGTTTCTCAAAATAATGTTTTACATTTTCTGAAAGTTTTTGAGAATTTTTTGGGCTCTTTCTGTTTTCTCGCCGAAAAACGCCTTCCTAATCGCCGGATTCCGTTGATTTTGGACTAAACCGTAATGAATCTCACTTTGAATCAAGAATTAAAGTTTCTTAGAATAATATTTTACATTTTTTGAAATTTTTTGAGAATTTTCTGGGCACTTTTTTCTCGCCAGAAAACGCCCACCCGCATTCCGTTTACCGAATTTTTTTTTAATTGAGCTTTAGGGATCTTAAAATGACCGTCTAATTAAGACGAGTCCAATGGTATACAAGTTTTTGAAAAACGATGTTGGAAAAATCGGAAAAATACATTTTAAAGAAAAGAAATAAAACAATTTTATTTTTCCTTTTATTTACAAATTTGCCAGCTTCTTCTCGTTAATTACAAAATTGGTCATTGTCACACAATAAGACTTATCACACCATAAGAAATGTGTCGCACCTTCTATATATATATATATATAATTATATACGACAACTTATTATTATTATTATTATTATTATTATTATTATTATTATTATTATTATTATTATTATTATTCTATTTGGTTTGCCTACTTCTTGCTTTTGATGGTGGGGTGAGCATTAGCTTTAATGGATCCAGAATGTTTCGCACCTCAAAAATATTACATTAATGTACCTATAAATAAATAATGAATGGTATGCCCTTTTTTAATAAAGGAGAGGACAATGTTGGACAGACAAGACGACTGGGTCCTCTCTCTCTTCAAAAGATATTTAATCTTCTTGTTTTTATGTTATTTGGATATTATCCGATAATCCCCAGAAATTTTATGGTACGTCAGACATACCACACCAATTCAGATGTTGGTCTCTCGTATTAAACACCCGTCATAAATAAGTAAAATGAAAAACAATCTATTTATTACTTCTGTTTTAACAACAGTTTTTGCGAAGAAAACATTAGTATTAAGTTCAGTTAAACCTAATTACATGTCTATAAGAAAGTAAAAGTTACTCCCTCTTGTTTCATAATATTTATCTTTCTAGAGAAATTTTTTTGTTCCATAATGTTTAACGTTTTGATTCAGTCAATGTATATTTATTGATGTTTTACCAAATATACCTCTATTTAAGTTGCCTTTTTATTTTAGAAATAAATAAAAATTAGTTAATAAATGCAATTAATACAAGGTTAACAAAGTTATTTAGTTAACATTAATTACATTTCTTAATTCTTGTGCTTTAACTTTAAAAGACAAATATTATGGAACAGATGAAGTATTTTATCAAAAAAATTTGCTGTCTCTTCAATCGTAGGTTTCTGTGCTCTCCTGCAATTAATGGTATAGCTTTTCTCTCTGCTTCGGACCTTTTCTTAAATATATAGTATTTATATTTAGGAAAAAGTACAAGAATAAACCTCTTGGTTAGACTTGTTTTCGATCGACACCCTTGTGGTTTAAAAATTTACAAAATGATACCTTGAGGTTCATTCCGTTAGCAAACACATACCAAATTGACTAACAGTGTTAATGTTGGAAAAATTGAATAAAATTATATATTAATTTAAATACCAACAAACACCTCCTTTCGCGAACTGTCGTATCCGTTGTGAACAGTCGTGTCTGTCCGTGTACAGTCGTCTTCGTTCGTGAAAAAACATATCATTTCGAGTTCTATTTATATAGAATGGATTGTCAAATTCATAAGTTCTTGAAGTTTGGTTGAATTAAAACTCTTTGTCTGTTCATAATGTATTGTTTTCCTACTCCGGTGATAACGAGCTTACACACGGTTTGAGTTCGCTTGCGTAATCTGTTGTATCCTGGGAGACGATCGTCAATAGCGACGGTATCTGTCTTAAGGAAACTGCTAATACAGACCTCATATTTGTCTAACTCTTTCCTTTTAATTTTTAGTTTTATTGTTCATATGTTTTTCTGTGGTCGATTTGTTTTTTGGTTAATCACATCTAACATTTTTAAGACAGACTTAATTGTTTGTCCAACATTCTTAAGACAGACGTAACTATTTGTCTAACATTTTTAAGACAGATAATAAATTTATTTGCTGATTTACCAAAGAACACATACAAAAGAATTGTTTGGAATAGATTCTTAATTCTTTCGAAATGCTGACAGAAATATATAGTTCGAATGATTAAAAGCTAAGTATTATTATCTTTCTCAATTTTAATCATGTTTTCTGATGTGATTAATTGAAATAATTAGAACAGGCACGCCAAATAACATTCACATGTCAAGGTAAAATCATATATTGAATTTATTGCTTTGTTTGTTGATTACCTCGACATGTTGAATATATTTGATGGAAAAAGGTATACTGCAGTAGATGTATATCCATTTTTACAATATAAATATATATGAATGTGTTGGGAAAGAATAAAGGTTTAGTTTAAATGGCGAAGATGGCTTTTGCAAATTTGAATTTGAAAATGTGCATTTTGTTTATTGCTTGAATCCTGTTTTCAATTTAATTGTTATTATGGTTTGAGGCGAAACCTCAATTTCGAAAGTGTTACCTTTGATGGTTGAAATTATATTAAATATTTGGTTTATAGGTCAGCTGGAGTGAGATCCAGCGTGACAAGGGCTTAAGTTGTGACAATAAGCTTATTGTGTGACATAACAAAACTACGTAGTTTTGATGATAATTTAAAAAAATGTGGCAAATTGGTAAATAAAATGAAAAAGATGATAGAGAAAATTGTTTTATTTCTTTTCTTTAAAATACATTTTTCCGACATCTCTAACATCGTTTTTCGAAAATTTTTATACTATTAGACTCGTCTAAATTAGACGGTCATTTTAAGATCCCTGAAGTTCAAGTAAAAAAATCTCCGGTGAACGGAATCCGGGTGGGCGTTTTCCGGCGAGAAAAAAAGTGCCCAGAAAATTCTCAAAAAGTTCCAGAAAATGTAAAACATTATTCTAAGAAAATTTAATTCTTGGGTTGAAGCGGGATTTCTTACGTTTTAGTCCCAATAAAATATTTTCCTTAATTTTATCCATTTTACATGCTTCAACAATTTGTTGGGACTATACCGCAAGAAATCCCGCTTCGACCCAAGAATTAAAGTTTCTTAGAATAATGTTTTACATTTTCTGAAATTTTTTAAGAATTTTATGGGCAATTTGTTTCTCGCCAGAAAACGCCTATCCGGATTCCGTTCACCGGAATTTTTTTTACTTGAGCTTTAGGGATCTTAAAATGACCGTCTAATAGTATAAATTTTTTTGAAAAACGAGGTTAGAAATGTTGAGAAAATGTATTTTAAAGAAAAGAAATAAAACATTTTTCTATTGGAACAATATAAGTATTATGTTGGAACAAATGGTACACTAATTTGTAACAAATGGTACACTGATTTGGAACAATGTAAGTAGGACAAAAAATATATCCAGAAAATTATCAAAAAATTTCAAAATATGTAAAACATCATTTTAAGAAACTTTAATTCTTGGCTCAAAGCGAGATTCCTTACAATTTTGACTCAATAAATTGTTGAAGCATGTAAAATGGATAAAATTAAGAAAAACGTTTTATTGGGACTAAACCATAAGAAATCTCACTTCGACCCAAGAATTAAAGTTTCTTAGAATAATGTTTTACATGTTCTGGAATTTTTTGAGAATTTTCTGGGCATTTTTTTCTCGTCAGAAAACGCCCACCCGGATTCCGCTCACCGGAATTTTTTTTACTTGAGCTTCAGGGATCTTAAAATGGCTACCTAATTTAAACGAGTCTAATAGTATAAAAAATTTCGAAAAATGAGGGTAGAAATATCGGGAAAATGTATTTTAAAGAAAAGAAATAAAACAATTTTCTGTTGGAACAATATAAGTATTATGTTGGAACAAATGGTAGACGGATTTGGAACAATGTAAGTAGGATAAAAAACGTACCCAGAAAATTATTAAAAAATTCTAAAACATGTAAAACATTATTTTAAGAAATTTTAATTCTTGGCTCAAAGCGAGATTCCTTACAGTTTTGACCCAACAAATTGTTGAAGCATGTAAAATGGATAAAATTAAGGAAAAAGTTTTATTGGGACTAAACCGTAAGAAATCTCATTTCGACCCAAGAATTAAAGTTTCTTAGAATAATGTTTTACATTTTTTAAGAATTTTCTGGGCACTTTTTTCTCGCCGAAAAACGCCTACCCGGATTCCGTTCACCAGATTTTTTTTTTTACTTGAGCTTCATGGATCTTAAAATGACTGTCTAATTAAGATGAGTCCAACGGTATAAAATTTTTTGGAAAACGAAGTTGGAAAAGTTGGGAAAATGCATTTTAAAGAAAAAAAAATTTCTCTTTCCTTTTATTTACAAATTTGCCACCTCCTTTTGGTTAATTACAAAATTGGTCCTTGACACACAATAAGGCTTGTCACACCATAAGAAATGTGTCATCTCATCCCTAGGTAAGCTTTCATTTTTCCTAGTTTTGATAATTGTATTATTGATATGGTTTCAAGTTCATTTTGGTCCCTATAACTTTTGTGTTATTATTATGGATGATCTTTGATCTTAATCTGATGATTAGTTTTTCCAAAGAACCATACAGAAAAATCTTGATGGATTATCTTGAGGAACATATTATAATTGAAAAATTATATTGGGATAGATTGGACGACAACTTTATATATATAGTTTATATTTTGTTGTTAAGTATTGTTGTGTATCTGTTTGTTTAAACAGATTATAATTTTCTGATTCTAACTTGGTTTGCTTGGAATTTCAGGAAAAGAAAGTTATTAATTACTGTCTTGTTTTTGTTTGTTTAAACAGATTAATTACCTTTTGGCATATGTTGGTACATGTGTTAATTGAAGATGGATCCGGTTTTAAGAACACGAGCACTTCAGAGGCTTTAGGCCCATTTGTACTAGTGGCAACGTTTGTAAGCCACAACGAAAGTCTGGAAATATTCATTGGTATGAATTTTAAAGACTTGGTGATAAAAGAAAATATGTTTTCTTTAGAGATGATGATGATATGAGAAAATTCCATATTTGATATTCTCGCGCGCGTAATGGTTGATATACATTAGAAATGTGAAATGCCACAAATTGAATCATCTGAGCAATGATGTTATCTAGCCGAGTTAGTTGTTGGTAAATGAACATTAGTTGGCTAGATTTAATTTATGAAAGTCACTAAAAATGTGAAAATCAAATTGCCTTAAAATAAGTACGTCACAATGATGGAATCGAAGAAAAATATCATATCAATTGGTGAATATGCGGTATAAATAGCTTCCGAATGATGAACTCGGGTAGAAAAGCCTTCGTGTGATAACATCATTAGTCAATTGATCTCAACGAGCGTCATTCTAATTGATTTTGTAGAATCAAAGGATAACACAACGGATCCGCTAACCTAGAGGTTAAACCGAGATCAAATTGAAAAATCATCGAAAGGAATGGGACTAAAGCCCATTAGAAGAGGCGTTATGTGAAGGAAAACCATACCTAGTTGACTGGAGATCCCAAGATCTAGGTTCAAAGGGACAACCTAATTGCATAAACCTTGTGCGTTCACTGTGGGGGTTAGACCCAAGTCCATTCCTAGATGTAAACAGTGACACCAACGGAAAAAGGTTAAGCTATATGCTTTTAATGATACATTGTGCGTCAGTATTCTGAGCAAACAAATCACCTATGTCAGAGTGAAGTGGGATCATTTCGATGGAGACTAGTGGGACCTAGTTATCTTAAACTCTCGCAGAACCAGGCGATGTTCATGACCATAACGAACATAACCATGAGAACCATACCGTGTTATGTTGGTATCTGTGTGGGGTATATCATCGTTTACACAAACGACAAAATAGTTCAAAGACATCGCGTCTACTAGTCAGTCAGTAAAGTAAATATACTTTCACAAGGGAAGGTTCAAGGCACATTAGCTACCTATCCTATGCAAATATCTTTTGTAGAAAGTTATCACCATGCCGTAAGTAGAAAGTTATCACCACGCCGTAATCATCTCGTTTCTAATTTTATTCATGTGGGGGATTGTTGGAAAAATTGAATAAAATTATTTATTAATTTAAATACCAACAAACATCTCCTTTCATGAACTGCCGTGTCCGTCGTGAACAGTCGTGTCTATCCGTGTACAGTCGTCTTCGTTTGTGAAAAGACATATCCTTTCGAGTTCTATTTATATAGAATGGATTGTCAAATTCATAAGTTCTTGAAGTTTGGTTGAATTAAAACTCTTTGTCTGTTCATAATGTCTTGTTTTCCTACTCCGGTGATAACGAGCCTACACACGGTTTGAGTTCGCTTGCATAATCTGTTGTATCCTGGGAGACGATCGTCAATAGCGACGACATCTGTCTTAAGAAAACTGCTAATACATGCCTCAGATTTGTCTAACTCTTTCCTTTTAATTTTTAGTTTTATTGTTCATATGTTTTTCTGTGGTCGATTTGTTTTTGGTTAATCACATCTATCATTTTTAAGACAGACGTAACTGTTTGTCTAACAGTTAAAAGTCAAAGGGAAAAGAGTTATGTATTTTTTTTGTATTTTGTCGTTTTTCATGTTTTTCCGATTTTTTCACGTTTTCGTGTTTTTTTTTGCGTTTTCTCACCTTTTCTTTTTTTTTTTGCATTTTTCACGTTTGTCACATGTTTGCGTTGTCGTGTTTTTTCGTGTTATTCACGTTTTGCGTTTTTTGGGTTTTCGTGTTTTTCGCGTTTGCTCACGTTTTCTTGTTATTCACGTTTTTTCACGTTTTCACATTTTCGTGTTTTTCTTTTTTGCGTTTTCTCACCTTTTCGTTTTTTTTGTTTTTTTCATTTTCATGTTTATCGTGTTTTTCACGTTTTTGTGTTGTTGTGTTTTTGCGTTTTTTCACGTTTTTGTATTTGTGGTGTTGCGTTTTCGTGTTTTTGCAATTTTTTGTGTTTTTTTTATTTTTTAACGTTTATGTTATTCACATTTTTTATGTTTTCATATTTTTATGCATTTATAATTTTTCCCCATTTTTTCACATTTTTTAGGATATAAAGTATGAATTTGCAAAAAAAATTAGGACTTAAGAAATTGGCTAGAGGGTAATTTTGGAAATAAATGATGATATTGATTAGGAATAGCCTATTCTTAGGTTAAATCAAGGAATCCCTATTCCTTAATTTATTGAAAAAACTAAGAGCGAGTTCTGATAAAAGATAAATGCCTTTATATAGTTAAACATATTATATCTTATAAAAACAAACGATAATGAACGATTCGTTTACAATTGGTCCATATCCTACCACAATTGTCTATAGGACACTAAACCCCAACACCTTTATCGGTGATTTTTGTGGCAAATCTCATGTCAAACCTCCGCCTCTACCACCTTCTATGCCAGCAAGTACATCACCTTCTGACCCAAAGACTGCTGAGCCTCACAAGCGCTACAAGAAGAAAACCCCAAAGGTTAAATTGCATCTTGCTAGGGAAACTTCCTCTGATCAATCTACTTATCTTGACACTTCCACAATCAACATTCCTTTCCCAACCATACCTTCTGAGCAAGAACCGGCTACTGAGCTAGTAAAAGAAAATCAAGTCTCTGTTCCTCACTCAGGGGAACAAGCCAACTTTGTACCCAACTTGGGATACGACATTGAGACTCCAGCCTCTGCTCAAAACACTTCCTCCACTATTTAGCATGCTTCACAGCACATCACTCCTGATACTACTGCTTCTGGCTTGGATACCACCTTTACCTCCAATCTCACTCCTCCTCACTCTCATCACACTTCACCATCCAAACAGCCAGAACCAGCTAAAGGTCATGCCTCTGAAACTTCCAATGACAATGTCCAACAACAGTTTACTTCTCCTTCATTCCTAAATGGCACATCTGAAGGAGAGAAGATTCTGGATGCTGCCTATGCCCCCGTGGCTGATATGGCTAACCCTCATGCCTTTGCCTCAACCAGTTCTGTTCCCTCTGCTGAGCAGATTCTTCTTGGCGAGACTATGCAACTGTTGAATGAACTTTTCAACATCAAAACTCTTCTCAACACAGTTGTTGCACTACTCTCTCAGCAAGGCTCCCACACCTGTTGGTCCCTTATAACATAACAAGTTAGTTCCAAGGAGGGGGGGATAGGAACTATCTAAAAAATTTGTTCGTTAAGGCTGACTTCTTTTCTATGAAAAGGTTTACACAGCGTCACTAAGTAGATTCAAGACACAAGCTTAGTCAACTTGTGACTAAGTCTGCTTCTTTACTTGAGTCAGGAAATAGCACTTAGAGTCTATTCCTGAACTCAGCTTCTTAGTAAACTTAACTCAGCGTGAGTTCTTTACTTAGTCAGTTTTATAGCAAGCAATGTATATCAAAGGAGTTTAAGGGTTAGAAAGATATTACTCAGCAGACTTATCCTGGTTCGGCCTCTCCGCCTACGTCCAGTCCCCGGAACTCGTTCCGAGCTTTTTGAATTCTCTACTGAGCTCTTTAAAGGTAGAGCACGAAACCTTTTACAAATAGAAGCTGAGTATAACAAGAGTACCTTCCTCTATACCTCTACTCACTCCTATATCTACGCTGAGTACTATAACCGAGTACTCAGCCTCTCCTTTCTATTCTTCTAGAAATGATAAAATGTTTGTCCTAAACAACGATTGCTAAGACACTTTAGATGATTGGAAATCACTCTAGACTTTTACACAATAATATGGAAATTGGTGTAAGGTATTTGCTTTGCTTTTCTCACAGAATCTTCGAGTATGAATTTGGTCAGCGTTTCGACAACTTGAAGTTCTGTGTTGATTGAAGCAAATGGATGGCCTTTATATAGTGACACTTGAGGCACCTGGTCATTTCGAATTTCGAAATAACCATTAGAGGGAAACGGCTTCCTGTCGTTGTCACTCTGGGCGTGCTCAGCGTCGTTGGCCAATAGGATTCTTGCATCTTCTGTCTTCGTCAGTCTTCAGCAGAATGTTTCGCCATTTAAGGAAAAGTCCACGAGCCAGCATTCTGCGCCTTCTGAACTTTTCCCAAAGTAGAAATACTTTGTCTAGAAGTTGAACATTGCCTGCCGCTGTCCAGACTGCTTTGTCGTCCAACTCAGCAGCTTGTCCTTGAAGCTTTTGCCACGAAGGCTTCTCGATCCTTCTCTTGCTGAGTCGTCGTTTTAGTTGATACGGCTTTGTTTTGAACTCTTAAGCCAAATGGTGTTGATCTATTGACTTGGGCTTGACTTCCACTTTATGGGCCTTTGGGCTTTTTAATCTCAATGTCTTATACACAATTAAACTCAACATTGAACAAACACATTAGTGTAAATAAATCAAAGAATTTTAAATTTAATGTGTTAAAATATTTTTATCATTACTTAAATAATTTTGTTAAATCAAAATCATGTGGAAAGGTGTTTCAACAAACTCCCACATTTTGATGTTGGCAAAAATATTCAGTCGAAGAACTCAGTGTTGAGCTCCCCCATGATAGTTGACCTTATTTTATCAAATAACTCCCCCGTAAGGGTTTAGCTACTGACGTAGTTTTACTCTAAACATTTCAAGGTTTAATTGAGTAATTCTAAGGTCAGTTTTCAGAGATAGGTCAGCTCATGGAACATATTCTTTTTAACTCAGTTTTACGCGGAAGATTTAAATATCAGAGAGCGTTGAGTATGCTTTGTTCAATGAGTTTTAGATAAGTGGACATATAAGAAGTGGTCAACATGCATGATCAACACAGCAAACATATCATCAATTAATATAGACAGTAAAGCATAGTTGATTTAATGAAGATGTGTTTTAACAAATTATATCAATCACTTAAGTAAGCATCGCACAAGAGTAGTCAGTATGAATGAGATAGAGATGCATATAATTTGTTTTGAAATTTAAAGTCAGCACAATACAAAAAGAAACAGATATAAGGGTTCAACAACAAAAGCTATCCTAGACAGCAAAAGTTAAACTACTTTTGTTTCCCCTTGCCCTTGTGTTGCTGCTGACTAACTGAGGCTTGCTGAGTTCTTGGGTCTTGTTCTTTCTCCCCCGTTTTGCCATCATCGGGTTTGGGAATGAAAGTGGCTTCAATTGCAGTTTGAGTGAGGCGCTGAGAAAATGCCTTAAGCTTTTTCGTGCTTTCATTCATTCCATCGAAGATAGGAACACCATCATCCACAATGGATCGAGGAATTCCAATAGATGCAGCACTCAGCATACTCAGAATAGCGGCTTGAGATTTGCCAATCCAGTGCATTGTTTCAGTGAGCATGGCAAAGGCTTGATGAAACATCTTTAGCAAAGAGGAGTCATAATACTCACGCTGATCGTTGATTTTGCGCACATTGCTAAAAGTTGCTCGAGAATACTTGAGAATCTCGTTAGTCTTAAGCTCGTCAGTTGCCATCTCTTGTCTGTTTAAATTCAGCAGACGCACAGCTTCGCTGATTTGCTCGATGGAGCATTGAGAGGAGTTGGAAAGTTGGTGATTGGTTTTCTCTTGCTCGGTGTGAAGCTGGCTGAAGAGATTATGTACTTCGGTGGAAGTGGCATATGCTGAGTTCGCAGCTGACAGTTGATGAAACTCCCTTTGTAGTGAGTTTATATGGTTGACCATGGTCAGCTGGAGTTCGTCCAGCTTCAGTATAGAGTCCTGCCTGGGCTGTTGAGATTGTAGTGTAGTCATGACACTCAGAAGATCCTTCATACCTTTGATCTCGGTGAGAAGCTGAGTGATAGACGAAAATGGAGTTGTCTCAACAGAGGTAGATTCAGCGGCATTGGCACTTTATTGATGGAGGTCCTGGATGAGAGCTTGAGCTGAGTCAACAATTCTTCGACCAGACTCAGAGGCAATAAGGTAGCTAAAGGATCCATCCTGTGTTGGCCCAGATGCCGGAGGTGGAGTAGAACCGGATAAGGGCAGTGTTTGGTTCTGCTCGTTATTGGAAGGCCCAGCATTGTCAGCGACTGGCCTGGTATTAGTATTGCCAGTGGAAACTGACTGAATTTGAGTCTGCTCATTTAGATGGGGAAGTGAAGGATCGGCAGAAAGAGTTGCTTGCTCAGTGTCAGGCTGAAGCTGACTAGGTGATGGAAGGTTTGGAAGTTCAGCGTCCACCTGAGCAGGAAATTCCTTAGCTTGCTCAACAGTTTGAGGAGCGGAATCTTCGAGCACTTGCTCGGCATTGCTTTGGTCGGCATGTTCCATTCGAGAAACAGAGGCTTGATTTTCTTCAGACTCTGGTTGAGACACAGGTGTGTTGGAGAAGTATTTGAGTTGGACATCTGTAAGATCGGGAATCTCATCCCTCGGTGGTGAGTCACCCATGATGTCAATGACGGGTGGTTTAAAGGCTTTCTTCTTTCTCAATCTCCTAAGCTTCGGAGGAGTAGGGTCACACTGAATGGACTCAATGGAGTCAGTGGGTGAGGCATCCCTTTGAACAACAGGAGAATTTTCTTGGTGCTCAGTTTCTTCTTCATCATCAATCAACTCAGTGTTGATTGGTTCAAGATGCTCATCATCTGCTGGTTCCTCAGTGTCATCCTGACCACTTTCTTCTTCTTCAGACTCATCATCTAGTTCTTCTTCTTCAAACTGGTCATCCAACTCTTCCTCATCAAACTGACCACCTAATTGGTCTTGGCCTTGTTGTTCCTCAGCCAGTTGCTCAGCGTCAATCCCTTGACTCTGTGCATAGTGTGAGTTGGGAGGAACGACGATATCTGTCGGCATGGCCTCAATAGGTCTTAACTCAAAATTGAGCTTCTTCTTCTTCTTCTTCTTCTTTAATGGTTGGTCATCAACCTCTCTTTCTTTTGTTTCAGGCTCAGCTTGCCTAGGTCTTTTCGAAGCTGACCTGGATCCACCCGGACTTTGCTGAGGTTGCTTTGTTCCATTACATACAACTTTGATCCTCTTTGGGGTAGAGGCAGCTCCTTTAGACGTGCTTTGCACAGCTTTTCTCTTCCTTTGTGTTTTGCCTTTTTTAGGTACTGCCCCCTCAGCGTTCTGGACAACTTCCCCTTTTCCTTCCTTCGGCACAATTGGTAGGCCATATGCCAAACCGAATAGGGCAGTGTAGACACCGAGTCGGAGGACCTGTGATGAAAACCCATTACAAGACGGTTGAAACGGTTGATTCCGATAATTTAAAACAAAAATCACGAGAGGATCCGTAGGGGTTGCGAGCGTCCAGTGGACAGCTCGCGAGTGCTCAGCAGCGTTGGGCGAGCGCGCGAGCGCGCGACGGCAGTTGGACGCGCGCCCGGCAGCGCGGGGTGCACGCCCAACGGGCGTTGGGCGAACGCCCAACTGCGGTGGGCGAACGCCCAACTTTTGTTGGGCGTCGCCCAACTTAAGTTGGGCGTCCGCCCAACTCAAGTTGGGCGTCCGCCCAACCTACTTTGGGCGACGCCCAACTTTAGCCGGGCGTCGCCCAAAAATTCCGGGATCCGTGCCTATAAAAGGCACGGATCCCCATGCATTTGAAAGGGGATTTTTTGGAGAGCTTCTCACTCTAAAACATTTTTTAGAGAGAGAAAGTTATTTTTTGGGAAAAAACATTTTTTTTCCTAAAAATTCTGAATTTCCTAAAAGTTAAAATTTTACCGAAAACACAAAAAACATCGAAAAATCACGATTCGTGGAATCAACCGACTTCAACTGTCAATACCGAACTTGAGGTATTATCCGAGGACTAGACTCGTGTTATTTATTTTAATTATTCTATTTATTTTAATTTTTAGTCTTTATTTTATTTATTTATTTATCACGTTTATTTATTCCCCCGTATTTATTTAATTCTCGTCCCGTATTAAATAAATGTTCGTTTTGGTTTTGAAATAAAAACATCGTTTTAATATCCCAATACGAACCGTGATCCGATTCAAAGGTAGTTCGGGATTAGAAAAACGTTGTAATTATAAGTTTTTGAAAATATTTCTAAATAACGTTTTGAAATAAAACATCGTTTGAGGAATCCCCGTTATAGACTATGATCCAATTTTGGTAGTTCGGGGACCCAAAACGATAGAATAGATCTAATCTAAAGCTTTTAAACAAATCTGGAAACTGTTGGATTAATTCTGTCACTAAAGGCTGTTTACCGACGGATTTTCCGTCGGTAAAGCTGCTGAAATGTAAAAAATGCTGTTTTGGTCCCTCTTTCTCAACTTTTAGACTTTTTGTCCTTTATATACATATGTATAATTATGTAATATATGCATTCAAGCTATTTTTAAATATTTGTATATATTTATTTAATGTGTTTGGATATTATTTTTCATTAATTTGATTTAATAAAATTATATGTATATATATAGATTTTTCTCCTTAAATTCATTTAAACTATACATGGTTGACATTTTGGGGTTATTGGGGGTTATTTCCTATATACACTTATGATAATAGTTTTGGGGTTAAAAATTAATTTCTTATTATTTGTGAATATTATTATCATTTTTATCTATTAATCAAAGTCTTTATTGTTTACCTTTTAAATATATATATATATGTATAGTTATCATTTCTATCAAAATATATATGTATATTTTTCTTCTTCTCCTTTTAAATTTCCTATATGTATATATATGATTTGAAAAGTGTTTTGGTTGGGTGAATTTGGATTTAATTCCTTACTTGTTGTCATTTTATTCACATAAAGGATAATTGAGTGGAAGAAGGGGAAAATAAACCACAAAAAGAGAGTTTAATTTGTTTGTTTAAATTAAAGCTTTTCTAGATATTCCTAAAGTGTAAATAACGTTTTCTTGTCCTTTTTAAACCGTTTTCAAAATATCACGTGTTGAAACCTTAATTCGTTCCAACGACGGATTAAGCAAACCTTGTAATTAAAATCGTTTTGTTGTAAATAATAGAGCTTTGAATCGTTTTCCTATTCAAATGATTTTGTAGAAAAATAAATGGACTTGTATGCGTAATCACGTTCTCTTGTTAAAGCTCTTTATCTCACGCTTTCAAACACTCGGATCGTTCCGACGGCGATTCGAGTCAATATCATGTTAATTAACAGAGTTTTGAAACGTACCTAAATCATTCCAACGACGATCAAGGTACGAACCATGTAAATAAACTCGTTTTTGGGGAATGAGATTAGCTTGGAGTTAATGTATAGTCTAAAGCATAAAATCACACTATGGATAAATCGACTCTTTCTTCTCCATTTCTCTCTCCTATATACTTTAAATTTATGCAAAATGGGTGATTCTTTACTAAAATGGCTTTCGAATAACATGCTTAAAACGGTTTTCAAAGCGAGAAAGAAAAGGTTTCAAATGAATTTTAAACTTAAAGAAATATGCGATTAGTCCGTTATCGCCTAACACGCTGAGTAGGAGGCCGGTGGTTCATAACCGGGCGATGTCGGGGTGCCTAGTAGCCTTTCTCCGGAAAGGAGCTAGCCTTCTCGGCTCGTACCTAAGTTTCCCGAACCCTCACCGGTCTCCCGCAACGGATCAGTGTTCATTTTCCCATTCGTGGGTGGCGACTCTTCCATACTCCGAGCTCCGGTCCTGCCGAGCAGCTTGATTCCACGATTGGTTGCTTTCGGCGCCAATCACCGCTTACATCGCCATGAGGTGTCCACCCCCCGGTCCGCCCGGGCGAGGCCGTTCGGCACCTTGTCTAACAAGTGGCGACTCTGCTGGGGAAGCGAGAAATTTGATTCCGGAAGGCGTGTATTAAGCCCTTAACGGGGACGGATCGTATTATTTCTTTTCGTATGCATTCATACGCATTATTGCAAACCTTTTGGGTAATTTCCGCGAAACCTCTAGCGAGAGTCCATTCGTCGCTCGAAAGAGGCTAGTGTAAGTTCCCCCTTACAGTAAGGCGCCAAAGGGTCCCCATCCATTCGTTAGGGGCGAATTTTTGTGGTCCTGTGAGGTCCCGCGATCAGCCGTGTCAGCATATAGTAGCCTTAGAAGTTGCTATAGGATTACCCGTTAATATTTTTGATGTGATAAATGAATCAGTTCGCGTTTTCAATTGCCATGATACGTGTCTAATCCTAAAATACGTAAAGAAAATGAAACGATACGTTAATATATACTCTTAAACCGATATACAAACTACCCCAAAACATCGAAATGATTCGAACTAAAGATGACTTAGTCATCTCGTATGAATGAACTTGTGCGACCCTCCTGGTCCCTTTCCGTGTCCCGAAGAAGGCACATGTTCAGGAAATGCGTTATGACGTAAGCACGTATTAGTATGAATCGGTTTGGTATTAAGGATAGTTATATCTCGATTCAAAAGACTATATTAACGGTAGCCGTTATTCACATTCTTTTAATAGGTTGGGATAAAACGAGATTATGACAAAACGAAAACAAAGAACATTTCTGTTTCGAATGACCCCGTTGTAACGTAAAGAGTTTCGCAAACATGGCCCATCCCTTCCGAATAAAAGACGAGCTCTTACGTTATGCCTTGTGTTGTTCTTGAGAGAAATGGACGTGTACGCAAAAGTGACTAAGAAAATAAAAGAAAAGCAAAAATAAACAAACGACCAAAGTCATTCTGTATCTACGATGTATATCCATCCCGATGGTAGTTAAAGGAAATGAACCAATGCCATTGAATACGTGCCTCGAATGAGTATATACGCCGTTTAAGATCATAAAGCCGAATTAAGCTAAGAAACCACGTGATTGCACCATATAGACGAGACTGTGGGTTTGACTAATGGCTCGATCATTTCGACCGTTACCAAAACTACAAGAAGTATGGCCCGATCTGCGTGTTTGCTCGACTCGTGCCTAAATGAAAAAAGGACGGTAATATCCCTGCTTCGAATAAGCATGCGATTCAACGAAACGTTGATTTTCTATAACCACGCTAGGGTGATATATCCCGTAGATTGGAAGAAATAAATTTGTTGCTAGCCAAAAGATTACCGTGCGCTCAAATAAGACTCATCGTCTTTCTACGTAGCCAAAACGAGCAAACGGATTCTTGACGCTAAAAAAACAAACACGTTACGCGATGAGTCCGTTCCCTAACCTAAAATAAAAAGTGATTTCATCACTAAATAAACACGTGGTTACGTCTCTCGATAGATCCAAAAGATCCCGTCGTAATCCAAAAATCGAGACACGAACCCACACGAATAAAAGGGAACGAGTCATTGTCAATAACAAACGATTGAACCAGAAGAATAATTCGTACCACGTCTAAAAACCGAGATATGCTCAAAAGGGAATCAAAACCCGAACTAGTGCATCTCGCGAAATAACGAAAGACGAGTTATTCGAAAGGACAACCCGATTTGGTCGATATCTTAGTCACTGAACGCTGATGCGTTAAAACGAACTGTATTATCTGATGGATGCTTTACTTTTTCGCAATAATCGACGGCATCACGCATCCCCTGGACCGCAATGTGAGCCCCAAACCAAAATCCTAGGAAAGAGACTTGGACCGTCGAGTGTGTGGAGGAATAAGGGTGGAAGAGAGATGTTGTGATACGTGTAATTAGACTAACGTTTGTTCTTCTTATCTTATATATCTGTAAATAAATAAACGCACACACCATGAATCATGCATATAAAATCATGCATACATACTAATGGATACCGTTCGCGCAGACTTCATCATTAAGCGGTTGTGGTTTCGCGAGAGTAACCGGCTAGTCAGACAGTTTGATCAGCTACAGATTGACAGTTCCGAATCGGCAGTTGTGGCTTCTGAATCGTCTTCGTCCGAGTATACTCAGTCTTCTGCCAGTATGTCTGCGACCGATGAAAAAGTGGCCGAATTAGAAAACTCCGTGAACAACATTAATGATCAGTTGGCTGCAATTTTGGCCCAGCTCGCTGAGCTAGTGTTGAAGGATAACAAGAGTGGTAGCAAACGCGCTGAGAATGAAGTGAACACTGGTCCCCGCTTTGGGAACGAGGATGACTATCAGGATTATATCCAGAAACAGCTTGAGAAAGAGAAGGCTAAGGAAGAGGAGTGGAAGCAGCACATCACTCAGGAAGTGCAGGATCTGCGTGGGGGAAGCTCCGGAAGTCAGGACTTTTATAATTTGAAAAACTGCTTGTCGGCAACTGCTTTGCCTTTGAAATTCCGGCTCCCGGACATGAAGAAGTTCGATGGAACTGGAGATCCCACGGCTCACATGAATCAGTATGTCGCGGTAATGAAGCACACGATCCTGACTGAGGATCAAGTCCTGGGGCTGTTTAATACTTATCTGGAGGGAGCTGCCCTCGTATGGTTTCATGCGTTGCTGATGGTGACGAAGAGAGATTGGAAGGAGTTAGCGAAGTCATTCATCGCTTAGTATAGCTTCAACACCATGCTTGAGGTTACTCTGAAGGAGCTAGAGAGCACTAAGCAACAGACTGGGGAATCTTTTTTCGATTTTGTGAGGAGATGGAGGGCCAATGCCGCAGTTATGAAACAGAAGCCGCTTGAGCAGGATCAGATCCGAATGGTAATTAGCAACACATTACCGTATATTAAGAGTGAGCTGCGGTATATGCCTTTTACCGATTTCAATCAAATGTATAGCTGCGCCTTGACAGTTGAGGGGGACAGAGAGCCGAAGAAAGCTTATACCAAGTGGACGAAGTATGGATATAGTGCCGGAGGGCCAAGTGCGAGTGCAGAATCTGCCGCAGTGAAAGTGCTTGATCTTAATGCTATCGAGAAGAGGCAGTTCGCCAAGTTTGATCAGACCTACGCAAAAGTTTTTGAGCGGTTGCAGAAAAAGGGGTTGTTGAAAGCCCTCACTCATTATAACAAGGCACCACCTGCTCAGCAGATACAAGCTAGGGGATACTGCGAGTTCCACAGTAATTATGGGCACACTATTGAGAACTGCGAGAGACTGAAACACGAGATTCAGGATTTGATTGAGGAAAAGAAGATAGCTGATCCTTCGTCAGCGAACCCTTCCACTAGGCGTAATCCATTGCCTAACCATAGGGTAAACATGATCGGGTCTGGGCTCGGAGCAAGATTAGTCATGGAATCCTTCGGGGAAAATGAAGAGGAGTTGCTGGTGTAGACACTGAGTCGGAGGACCTGTGACGAAAACCTGAAAACCAGACGGTTGAAGTGATTGATTCCGGAAGTTTTGAAAAACAAAAAATATATAAAGAATAATAAGCGAAGGAAAATTAGCGGCACGGTGCGGGTGCTTAGCGGCATCCGGCACGCGGACGAGAATGGTCGAACGCCCGCTCGGCGGCGCGGGACGTGCGCTCGGCGTCCGTCGGACGCACCGCAAGTGGCACGCTCTCGACGTCCGAGCAATGCCCAGTTCCGGTGGCACGGGGCGCGCTCTCGTGGGCCGCTGAGCGCACGTGCCCGGTAGCGCGAAGCGCGCGTTCGGCGGCCGCGACGTGTGGGCGTCCGGCGACGCGGGACGCGCGCTCGGCGGCCGCGGGGTGCGCACGTCCGATGGCTCGAGGCACGTCCCGAGGGTCGTCGGACGGGCGCCCAACCTAGCGTTGGGCGCTCGCCCAACGATTGTTGGGCGATCGCCCAACTCTTGTTGGGCGGCCGCCCAACCCGAATGGGCGACGCCCAATTTCTTTTGGGCGTCGTCCATTGGTCCGGGGACCCGTTTGCCTATAAAAGGCACGGATCCCCATGCAAAAAAAAAAGGAAAAGGGGGAGAGAGGGAGAGCTTCTCACACTAGATATTTTTTCTAGAGAGAAGAAGTTGATTTTTTTAGGAGAAAACATTTTTTTTCCTAAAAATTGAAAATCTCCAAATTCTCTAAGTTCAATTTTTACTAAATTTTTCATAAAAAAACGGAAGCTCGCGGTTCGTGGAATCAATCGGCTTCGACTGTCAGATACCAAATTCAAGGTATTATCCGAGGACTAGACTCTTTATTTTATTTAATTTATTCTATTCTTCTATTTTTATAGTTTTTATTCATTTAGTCATTTATTTATTTTGTCACATTTTATTTAATTAGCGTATTTATTTAATTTTCGTTTCGTGTTAAATAAAATTCGGTTTTGTTTTAAAATAAAAAACCTCGTTTTGATATCCCAATACGAACCGTGATCCGATAAAAAGGTAGTTCGGGTATCAAAAACGTTGTAATTATAACATTTTAATTTAAAAGAAATTTCCAAATAATGTTTTAAAATAAAAACGTCGTTTTAGGAACTTCCGTTTTCGACTATGATCCATTTTTGGTAGTTCGGAAATCCAAAACGATTGAATTAGATTTAATTTAAAGCTGTTGAATAAATCTGGAAACATTTAGGAGTGCTGCTGTAATTTACCAATTCTGTCAATAAATGCTGTTTACCAACGGATTTTTCGTCGGTAAATCTGCCAAAATGTAAAAAATGCCATTTCAGTCCCTTTTTCTTAACTTTTAAGCTTTTGATCCGTAGTATATATATGTATAATTACGTAATATATGTTTTTTAAATTATTTTAGAACTTTAGCATATATATTTATTTTAGAATATTTGTATATCATTTTTATTCTATTTTACAATATGAGTATAAGTATATATATATATATGTATTTCCTTTTTATTGATTTAGGCTATGTTTTGAATATTAGTTACTTGATATTTTGAGAAATAATGGATAAATATTAATATGTGTCATTTTTGATATTTGAAACTATATTAGTTATGTATACATATATATAGTTTTGGGATATTTGGGTTATCTTGATTATTGAATGAAATTATTTTTGGATAAATGTTATTTTCTTAGTTATAGGATTTACTTACTATTTTCACATTTTCAAAGTATAGATATATTGTACCTATTATTTTTATATACATATAGTTCCTTTTGTATTAACTTTTATTTTCATATTCTATTTTTGATTTAAATATATATATATGTTAGAATTGCTTTCTTTATTCTTTTGGGCTTAATCATGGGTCCATGTTTCAAGTGGACTTTGTTTGAGTATGGATGGTGGTTTAAATGGGTTTATTATGGTAATTATAATTAGTAAAGAGTCCATTAAATAAGTGGGGAAAATAAATCATAAAAAGAGAGTTTTCAATTGAATTATTTAAACTAATGAGTTTTTAGATTTCTAATGTAAATAAATAGAGTCATTCTTGTTAATATTTCAAATCGTTTCCCAAAACATCACGTTTTAAAACCTTAATCCGTTCCAAAGGCGGATTAAATGATCATTGTAATTAAAATCGTTTTCTTTGTGAATAATAGAGTTTTGAATCATTTTCTCAAAGAATTTGTACAAAATAAAATTGACTTGTATGTTTAAACCATGTTTTCTCATTAAAAGGTTTTTATCTCAAAAGTTTTCAAATACTCGAGTCGTTCCAACGGCGATTCGGGTAAATTTCATCAAACGGGGTTTTAAAACGCACCTAAATCGTTCCAACGGCGATTAAGGTGCGAACCATGTAAATGAACTCGTTTTGGGGGAAATAAGTTAATGTAGAACGAACACACAACATCACATTTAATACGGGTGTAAATAAATCACTTCTTTCTTCCCCCTCTCTGTGTATGTATAAACATAAATGGGTGATTCTTTACTGATGTGGCTTTTCAATAATATATGCTCAAAACGGTTTCTAAAAAGAGAAAGAAAAGGGTTTCAAATGAATTTTAAACTTAAAAAAGTATACGATTAGTCCGTTATCGCCTAACATGCTGAGTAGGAGGCCGGTGGTTCATAACCGGGCGATGTCGGGGTGCCTAGTAGCCTTTCTCCGGAAAGGAGCTAGCCTTCTCGTCTCGTACCTAAGTTTCCCGAACCCACACCGGTCTCCCGCAAGGGATCGGTGTTCATTTTCCCATTCGTGGGTGGCGACTCTTCCATATCTCCGAGCTCCGGTCCTGCCGAGCAGCTTGATTCCACGATTGGTTGCTTTCGGCGCCAATCACCGCTTACGTCGCCATGAGGTTGTCCACCCCCCGGTCCGCCCGGGAGATTAGGCCGCGACACCTCGTCTAACAAGTGGCGACTCTGCTGGGGAAGCGAGAAATTTGATTCCGGAAGGCGTGTATTAAGCCCTTAACGGGGATGGATCGTTTTACTTCTTTTCGTATGCATTCATGTGCATTATTGCAAACCCTTTGGGTAATTTCCGCGAAACCTCTAGCGAGAGTCCATTCGTCGCTCGAAAGAGGCTAGCGTAAGTTCCCCCTTACAGTAAGGCGCCAGAGGGTCCCCATCCATTCGTTAGGGGCGAATCTGTGCGGTCTTGTGAGGTCCTGCGGTCAGCCGTGTCAGCATATAGTAGCCTTAGAAGTTTCCATAGGATTACCTGTTACTATTTTTGATGTGATAAATGAATCAGTTCGTGTTTTCAAACCGCCATGATACGTGTCTAATCCTAAAGTATGTAAAGAAAATGAGACGATGCGTTAATATATACTCATGAATCGACATACTAATTACCCTAAAACATCGAAACGATTTGAACTAAAAACGACTTAGTTATCTCGTATGAATGAACATGTGCGACCCGCCTTGTCCCTTTCGGTGTCCCGACGAAGGCACGTGTTCAGGAAATGCGTTATGACGTAAGCACGTATTAGTATGAATCAGTTCGGTGTTAAGGATAGTTACATTTCGATACAAAAGACTATATTAACAGTAGCGTTATTCACATTCTTTAAATAAATTGGGATAAAACGAGATCAAGACGAAACGAAAACGAAGAACATTTCTGTCCTGAACGACCCTGTCATAACGTGAAAAGTTTCGCACAAGTAGCCCGTCCCTTCCGAATGAAAGACGAGCTTTTACGTTATGCCTCGTGTCGTTCTTAAGAGAAATGGATGTGTCCGTAAAGGTGACTAAGAAAATAAAAGAAAAGAAAAATGAACTAATCGACCAAAATCATTCCGAGACTACGATATATATCAATCCCGAGGGTAGTTAAAGAAAATAAACCAATGTCGTTGAATACGTGCCTCGGATGAGTGTATACCCCGTTTAAAATCTCGAAGCCGAATTAAGCCAAACCATATAATTGCGCCATATGGACGAGACTGCGGGTTTTGACTAACGACTCGATCATTTCGACCGTTACCAAAACTGCAAGAAATATGGCCCGATGTACGTGTTTGCTTAATTCGTGCCTAAAGGAAAGAGAACGGTGATGTCCTCGCTTTGAATAAGCATGCGATTCAACGAAACGTTGATTTTCTATAACCACACTAAGACGATATATCCCGTGGATTGGGAAGAACAACGAACTGTTGCTAGCCGAAAGGTTACCGTGCGCTCAAAATAAGACTCGCCGTCTTTTTCACGTAGCTAAAATGAGCAAACGGATCCTCGACGCTAAGAACAAACGCGTTACGCGATGAGTCCGTTCCCTAAAATAAAATCCAAAAGTGATTCCATCACTAAATAAACATGTGGTTACGTCTCTCGATAGATCCAAAAGATCCCGTTGTAATCCAAAATCGAGACACGAACCCACACGAACAAAAGGGAACGAGTCATCGACAATAACGAACGATTGAACTAGAAGAATAACTCGAACCACGTCTAAAAACTGAGATGCGCTCAAAGGGAGTCAAAACCCGAATTAATGCGTCTCGCAAAAGGACAAACGACGAGTTATTCTGAAAGGACAATCCAACTTGGTCAATTTCTTAGTCACCAAACGTGGATACGTCAAAACGAACTGTGTTGTCTGATGAATGATTTAATTTCCCACAATAATCGACGGCATCACGCGTCCCTTGGACCGCAATGTGAGCCAAAAACCAAAATCCTAGAAAAGAGACCTGGACCGACGAGTGTGTGGAGGAATAAGGGTGGAAGAGAGATGCTGTGATATATGTAAATAGAACTAACGTTTGTTCTTCTTATCTTATAATCGTAAATAAATAAACGCACACACCACGAATCATGCATATAAAAATCATGCATACATACTAATTGATACCGTTCGCGCAGACGTCATCATTAAGCGGTTGTGGTTTCGCGAGAGTAATCGGCTTGTCAGACAGTTTGATCAGTTACGAGTAGACAGTTCGGAATCAGTAGTTGTGGCTTCTGAATCATCTTCGTCTGGGTATACTCAGTCTTCCGTCAGTATGTCTGCGACCGACGAGAAGGTGGCTGAATTGGAGAATTCTGTGAACAATATTAATGATCAGCTGGCCGCAATCTTGGCCCAGCTAGCTGAGTTAGCACTGAAGGACAATAAGAGTGGTAGTAAGCGTGCTGAGAATGAGGTGAACGATGGCCCTCGCTTTGGGAATGAGGAGGATTATCAGGATTATATCCGAAAACAGTTAGAGAAAGAGAAAGCTAAGGAAGAGGAGTGGAAGCAACACATCACACAGGAAGTGCAGGACTTACGCGGAGGAAGCTCCGGAAGTCAGGATTTCTATAACTTGAAGAATTGTTTATCGGCAACAGCTTTGCATTTGAAATTTCGGCTCCCCGACATGAAAAAGTTCGATGGAACTGGAGATCCCACCGCTCACATGAATCAGTATGTTGCTGTGATGAAGCACACGATCCTGACTGAGGATCAAGTCCTGGGGCTGTTTAACACCTATCTAGAGGGGGCTGCCCTCACATGGTTTCATGCATTGCCGATGGTAACAAAGAGGGATTGGAAGGAATTAGCAAAGTCGTTCATCGCTCAGTATAGCTTTAACACCATGCTGGAGGTCACTTTGAAAGAATTAGAGAGCACTAAGCAGCAGGCTGGGGAATCCTTTTCCGATTTTGTGAAAAGATGGAGGGCTAAGGCCGCAGTGATGAAACAAAAGCCGCTCGAGCAGGATCAGATCCGAATGGTGGTTGGCTACATGTTGCCGTATATCAAGAATGAGTTGCGGTATATGCCATTTACGGATTTCAATCAGATGTATAGTTGTGCCTTGACTGTCGAAGGTGATGGGGAGCCGAAGAAAGCTTATACAAAGTGGACGAAGTCTGGATATAGTGCCGGAGGGCCTAGCGCGAGTACGGAATCCGCAGCAGTGAAAGTGGTTGATCTTAATGCTATTAAAAAGAGGCGGTTCGCCAAGTTCGATCAGACCTATGCTAAAGTTTTCGAGCGTCTGCAGAAAAAGGGATTGTTGAAAGCCCTTACCCCGTATAACAAAGCTCAACCTACTCCGCAGATTCAGGCTAGAGGGTACTGTGAGTTCCACAGCAGTTATGGACATACGATTGAGAATTGCGAGAGGCTGAAACACGAAATCCAAGATTTGATTGAGGAGAAGAGGATAGCTGATCCTTCGTCAGCAAACCCTTCCGTTAGGCGCAATCCATTGCCTAATCATAAGGTGAGTGTGATCGGAACTGGTTTGACAGAAACTGTAGTGATGGAATCCTTTGAGGAAGATGTAGAGGAGTTGTTGGACCCCGTCGAAAAAGGCAATGTGGGAAAAGGTCTGTATGTGTCCTTCTTGGGTGAGGAACGAGAGGATGAACCGATGGAAGAAGGGTCAGATGGTGGAGCACCGTATGATGAGGATAGTGCTGAAGAGACCGGAGAAGGGTCGTCTCGGACTATTGTGCCAGATTTGAGTTTGTTTAGTGGAGGAAGAGATCCCGAGGTGCACTTGCGTGAATATATGCACAACATGTTTGTCGAATCCTTCGGGGTGGATGAGATTGCTCAGTGGTTTCACCATTCGCTGATAGGCGAGCCTTTGGAATGGTTCCACTCATTACCCGACTCTTGCAAGCATGATTGGGATCAATTATCAGATTTATTCTTAGAAAAGTTCCAAAGAGCCGAGGACAGGGCCGCAGAGCGCTTCGCAATGCAGATTGGACCTATCAAGCGTCCGCTACCGAGGGTTAGCAAATATAATGGCAACAAGGACCCTATGGAGCACCTTCACTTCTACTTATCAGCCATGGCGCCCTTGGGTTTTAAAGAAGAAGAGATCACTAGCTTGTTTTGTAATTCGTTGATGGGTGAGCCGTTAATGTGGTACATGTCGTTGCCGATGTATGTTAAGACCGATTGGGCGGCAATGACGAAAAGATTTATCAAGGAGTATACAGTATGGATGCTGGCAGAGCAAACCCCGGATTCCCCGTCTTACCAAACACCTGATGCGGTGTTAGCGATGCCTAGGTATGGTGGATACCAGGATCCTGTTGAGCATGCAAGGTTATTCCGCAATCATATGTATGACGCCGGATTCCCGCAGTGTGAATTACATGAACATTTTCCGGAAACCTTGATGGGTGAAGCCTTATTGTGGCATCAGGGTCTATCAGAGGAGGAGATGGGTCATTGGATACCGCTCCGAAATGCCTTTGTGGCGAGATATGAAATGTACATTCCATGGACGGGATCCCTGGATGATCTGGACAGGATTAGGCAATTCCCCGAGGAACATTTTGTGGATTATGCTAGAAGGTGGAGGCACCGTTATGAGCAGTGTAATGAGACAATGAGCGATAAGGTGCAGCTTATGTGCATACAACGAGGTGCTATTCCGTTGGCCGCAAGGAGGATGAGCCGGGTGTCCCTCCGTGACTATGATAAGTTGATAGGTTGGGCTTTGTACGGATCAGCGGATCCCTTTTTCCTGAATCCGAGTGTTCCTCACGTCATGGATTTAATGGTCGTGGACATTTGGGAGAGTTCCTCGGACGAGTAGGATGCCAATCGAAGGGTTCCTATTAACATTTGGGACGAATCGGATGATGAGCCGAAAATTGCGGTAATGACGAGATCAGGTCGTATGGCCGAGGGAAAGGCGCCAATGGTAGAGACTGAGATTGGAGAAGGGTCGGCTCCTAAGCCCGATGACCAAGTTCTTGAGCAGTTGAAGAAGACGCAAGCTAAGTCTACGGTCTGGGAAGTTTTATGCCATTCTAAGTACCATCGTGAGAACCTGATGAAGGAGTTGCAGAATTTGGTTATTTCCACCGATACTGAGCCGGCAGCGCTAGTAGGGGCAATTATGGCTCGAAAGAAGACTGAGATCACATTTACCGACGAGGATCTCCCAGAAGAGGGGAAGGCTCATAATAAGCCATTGTATATCCGAGCGGAAATTAACGGGAAGAAGACTAGCTGTGTGATGGTCGATGATGGATCGACCATTAATGTTTGTCCGTTGAAACTCTTATCGAAGTTGGGAGTGGAAAGAGGAGACTTGACGGCCTCTGAAACAGTGATTAGAGCATATGACGACAGCCGTAGGCACATTGAAGGAGTCTTCAGGGCCAAGTTGAAAGTGGGGCCGCACGAGGAAGAAACTAAGTTCACGGTGTTGGATATCCCGGTAACTTTTACTGTGCTGTTGGGACGCCTTTGGTTCCATAATTTAGGAGGTGTGCCCTCCACGCTCCACCAAATGATTAAGTTCCCCTTCGGGGAGGAGATAGTAACAATTAGAGCTGAGAAATTGAGCTCGGTGGCAGCACTGGGAATTGAGCCTCAACTTTTCTCCGGATTCCAAGTCTCCGGGATTTACGAGTCGAGCATGACCACCGATGTGGTGAAAATGATGAAGGGAGGTTTCATCCCGGGAATGGGTTTAGGAGCATACCATCAGGGGCTGCCAGAGTTTCCGGACTTTAAGAGTCAGAAAACCCGGAGAGGTTTGGGATATGAGCAGGGGAGTCCGTCCAATGCGAGTGCTGAAGGAAAAGTAGGCTTGAGGAAGTATTTTGTGAGCGAGGGGCATGGGAAGGCATATTCAGGAACCCCCGAGGCATGGAGTAGCACGGAAGGGAAGATTCTGCCAGGGTTCGAAATCTTCAATGATGTTGCCGACTGGGGCAAAGGAAAGGCGAGCTGCTTTGTCGAGGAGATCATGATGCTGGATTTAAATGCCGAGGAGCAGGTCATCACCATCGAAGCGACTGCGGGAGCGGGAGATGAGCCTAGTACCTCCAAAATTCACGAGGAGCCCGAGAATCCTGATGATGAAAATTGTATTACCGCTTTGTTTGAATCAGATGATGTAATCACCCATGCTATCAATGAAATGAATTCTGATTTTGCTTACTTGCTTGATGTTGATCATGATCATTCCATGCATTCTCATTCATATAACATGCCTACATTTGAAAATCAATACGATAGAAATGTCAACTTTCAATCTTGGTACGGATGAAAATCCTAAACTTATACAAATTGCTCAAGCCTTAACTATTGAAGAGAGAAAAGAATTTGAGAGAATAATTAAAAAATACGAAATTGTATTCGCTTGGACATACGAAGACATGCCTGGAATTGATCAATCTATCGTAACTCACCGCATTCCAACCTATCCCGAAGCAAAGCCCGTAAAGCAGAAGCTCCAACGTATGAGACCCGAATGGGCAGATAAGATCAGAGAGGAGGTGAAGAAACAGTTAGAAGCAGGATTCATCGAAGTAATCGACTATCCCCCTTGGGTCGCAAATGTGGTGCCCATCGCAAAGAAGGACGGCAAAGTGAGAATGTGCGTTGATTACAGAGATCTTAACAAGGCATGCCCCAAGGATGAGTTCACATTACCTCATATCGACGTATTGATCGACAGCGCAGCGTCAAGTGTATTACACACGAATGTGGACGGTTTCATGGGCTACATGCAAGTTCAGATGGCCGAAAAGCACAAAGCGAAAACCTCGTTCACAACTGAGTGGGGGACATACTGTTACAGGGTAATGCCGTTTGGTGTGAAAAACGCCGGGGCAACTTACCAGAGAATGGCCACAGCACTGTTCCATGATATGATACACAAGGAGGTAGAAGTCTACGTGGACGATATGATGGTCAAATCAGAGACAAGAGAAGGGCATTTTGCCGCGCTCGAGAAGTTTTTGGCCCGAATCGCAGAATTCAAGCTAAGGCTAAACCCGAAGAAGTGCTTTTTCGGCGTTTCGTCGGGGAAAATCTTAGGCTATGTAATCGGAAATAAGGGAATCGAGGTGGATCCTGATAAAGTGAAGGCCATACAGGAGATGCCGGCGCCGAGAAATGAGAAGGAAGTGAGAGGGTTTCTGGGGCAGGTTCAGTATATCAGTCGGTTCATAGCAAGACTCACCGCAATCTCCGAGCCAATCTTTAAGTTGCTAAGGAAAGACCAACCCGCTGTTTGGAATGATAAGTGTCAGCAAGCTTTGGAGAGCGTCCGGAGCTATTTGTCTAATCCGCCAGTGCTGAGACCGCCTAAACTAGGAAAGCCGCTTCTCCTCTATGTAGCGATTGAGGAGCGATCTATTGGGGCAATGTTGGCTCAAGAGGGAGACACCGGTGTGGAGCACGCGGTGTATAATTTGAGTAAGAAGTTCCTGGAGTACGAGCTCAAGTACAACATGATCGAAAAGACATGTGTGCCAGTAGTATGGTTGACAAAGAAACTGCGACACTATTTCCAATCGTATAAAGTGATCATTATTTCTCGGATGGACCCCGTGAAGTATCTATACCGAACTCCATCCTTAACGGGGAAGTTAGCCAGATGGTTGTTACTTTTGTCCGAGTTTGACATAGAATATGTGACGAAGAAGGTTATCAAAGGGAGGGCCGTGGCAGAATTTCTGGCCAACCAGCCCCTGAATGCAGAGGAAGAAGAGATAAGTTATGATTTCTCCGATGAGCACTTGAACGCAATCGAAGTTATACCGTGGAAAATGTTCTTCGACGGAGCAGTTAATTCTAATGGAGCCGGAGTAGGAGTACTACTTACCTCACCGGAAGGAGAAAGGATCCCGATGGCCAAGAAGTTATCCTTCCCTCTCACCAATAATATGGCTGAGTATGAAGCGTGCATTTATGGCTTAGAGTCAGTAGCGGCACTGGGAGCGTCATATGTCGAAATCTGGGGGGACTCAAAGTTGATCATTGAACAGGCATAAGGAAACTGGGAGGTAAGAGAAGAAAGATTACGTCCATATCTAGATCAACTAGAAGGGTTGGCACAAAGATTCAAGGAATGTCGTTTCTATCATATTCCTCGAGCACAGAACCAGGCGGCGGATGCCTTGGCTACTTTGGTGTCAGTTTGGGACAACCCCCGGAACCTTGCTTCGAAGCCGTTGGTATTGAGAAGATCTCACAAACCATGTTACGAGGACGTAATGCTGTTAGGGATAGATGAAAAACCATGGTATTTCGATATCGTGAACTTCATGAAAGATGGGACATATACGGCAGAGTCAGAACCTAGGGATCAAGCTGTGATTAGAAGGCTAGCTCGTCGGTTCGTCATCCACAACGACTTGCTTTACAAAAGGCACGTTGATGGATTACAACTCAGATGCTTGGATGCGGGAGAAGCCCGCGAGGCAATGGAATCAGTACATTCGGGAATTTGTGGAGCCCATATGGGAGGAGCAGTACTAGCTAAGAAAATTATCAGACAAGGCTTCTATTGGCTCACCATGGAAAGAGATTGTAACGAGTATGCAAAGAAATGTCATGATTGTCAAATCCACGGCGATTGCAGTCATCTTCCGGCCATGGAACTTCATGTGCTAGCACCTATTTGGCCATTCGCTGCCTGGGGCATTGACATCATCGGCGAAGTAAGGCCTAATGCTTCAAATGGACATAAGTTTATTGCAGTCGCCATCGATTATTTCACCAAATGGGTAGAAGCAGAGTCGTTTAGCAAACTGGGATCCAAGCAGATGAGAAAGTTCATTGAAAAACACTTGATCACCAGGTTCGGGGTGCCTCATCACATGATCACGGATAACGGAGTCCAGTTTCAGGGGGAAGTAAGGAATCTTTTCCGAGAATATGGCATTGAACATCACAGGTCTTCTCCGTACCATCCACAGGCTAATGGGGCAGTAGAAGCAGCTAATAAGAACCTTAAAAGGATTCTCGTAAAGACGGTGGAATCACATCGGAACTGGCATGAGCACCTCCCACTCGCGTTGTGGGCTTATCGCACGACAATCAGAACCTCGACTGGGGCAACGCCATTCTCCTTGGTATACGGAACAGAAGCAGTCCTACCGATTGAGATCGAAAAGCGATCGTTGAGAATCGCAGTGGAGGCAGAAATTCCCGAAACGGAATGGGTGAAGAGGCGATATGAGCAGTTGGCTTTAGTTGATGAGAAAAGGATGGAAGCCCTTTACCATGTACAGTTATATCAAAGAAGGATGGCTCGGGCTTTCAATAAAAAAGTCAAGACCATCCCTATCAAAGAAGGAGATTTGGTGCTGAAACAGATCCGTGTGACGCACACCGACCCGAGGGGGAAGTTCAGGCCTAACTGGGAAGGACCATTCGTCGTAAAAAAGATACTAAGCAAAGGAGCGGTGAAGTTAACCACAATGGACGGCATGGAATTCTCTGAACCTACCAACCTGGATAGGCTGAAGAAATACTTTTCGTAAAAAAATAAAAATAAAAATAAAGAAAAATTCCCGATAGGTTGAAAACCCGCAAAGGGCGACCTATGCAACAATGAGGGAAATCCCAATGGGTGAAAACCCGAAAGGGCACTCATTTAAAAATTCCGGGATAGTAAAAGGGGAGGAGAAAAATCGCTGGGATCCGAAAACCGAAAGGCGGGTCCTGGTAACAATAGTTATAACTTGAGCAATTACAAAAACAATGTATAAGAGACTAAGTATTTCTGTTGTTTGTAAATAAATAGAGGCATGAATATATTTGACGAGAATGATTGGAATCATTATAATCTACCGAATGCATGGTAATATGAATCACGGGTTATACATTTCTTGTCCTACTTTTCACAAAAAGCCTACCTACTATCCACCCCACTCCCTATACATCAGCTATACATCGGAGAAACCCTAATAAAAGCTACAAAGCAACAATGAAAGCTACAAAGCAATAATGAAAGCTACAAAGCAATACATAACGAGCCTAATACGGAGGAAAGTCCCAATAGTTCTCAAAATCTCTCAGGTGTGATGCCCGCTCCGCAGATAGTGCCTCCTCGGCAGCACGCGCTCTCTCATCAGAAACTCGCGCTCTCTCATCAGAAACTCGTGCTCTCTCATCAGCAGCTCGTGCTCTCTCCTATGCAGCAAGGCGTCTGATCGACTCATCATGCGCCCTCTCCTCGACGGCAAGGCGACCCTCAGTCTCCCATCGCATCATCCCCGACCAGTGGTCGTTCCTCTCTTGATACACATGACCAACTCGGGCATCAGCTTCCCGCACTAGCTCGCTCTGTCTCCACTCGTGGGCATGCAGATCACTCTACAGAAAAAGAAAAAAAGAAGAACAGATAAAAGGCAGCATAGGCAAAAACATAAATCATACATACATGCATGCATTCCACTACACTAAAATAAGGCAAGGGTACATACCAGGTGGTCGGCACATCGCAAGCTGAGGCGGTCTCTTATGCATAAAGTCGTAGTTTTACTATTCACATGCATATAGCGCGCATTCTTACAAAAATAAACAGGTGTTACTTGTAAATAAAGGAATTCACGTTTTCTAGCTAAAGTCCTCTAAGGCAATCTAAGGGTTAGCATGCAAATCATGTTCGTATAGGAATGCTAAAGCCTAGAGTTCGAATCAAATAAAAGTGAGAAATTACTTACCTCGTTGCAGCATGTCCTGCTCAAATGCGTCGTAGGGTCGTGGAAGGTATCCACTCTATCAAGGTTTACGTAAACCTCGTCCATGCCTCTAGTGCCATCCCATTCATCTAAATCCATCCCGAGAATAATCCAAATTGAAGTCTAGTGAGAGAAAAAGGAGAGAGAAGGTGTGGGGTTGAAATGAAACCCCACCACCTTATATAGGAAGAGGGAATGGCATTCCCGTAAATAGTGAAAAAAGTACGATTTGACATAAAGGTAAAAAGTAAATAATTAATTACTAGGTGCACAGACCTCCGATTTGCAGTCCGTTTCAGCCTGCATTTCTCTCAGACAGCAACCAATACTGTCAAGATATGAACTCCAGACAACAGCCAATTTTTACAGAACAGTGACACCAGTCAAAGTACAGACGACAGTCAACAGAAAAACAATCGTTAGTCGATATCATTCCAGACCAAAACACGTTCCCATTAAACCTCCGAGACACTAGCTCTAGACAATGGTGTTTTAAAAGAATCCAGAATCGTTAGAAAGAACTTTTCTGCTCTTTAGCCATCTTACCTACGGTTCACGACCGAGGTAGATTTTTAGCCATCTTACCTACGGTTCACGACCGAGGTAGCTTTTTAGCCATCTTACCTACGGTTCACGACTGAGGTAGCTTTTTAGCCATCTTACCTACGGTTCACGACCGAGGTAGCTTTTTAGCCATCTTACCTACGGTTCACGACCGAGGTAGCTTTTTAGCCATCTTACCTACGGTTCACGACCGAGGTAGCTTTTTAGCCATCTTACCTACGGTTCACGACCGGGGTAGCTTTTTAGCCATCTTACCTACGGTTCACGACCGAAGTAGCTTTTTAGCCATCTTACCTACGGTTCACGACCGAGGTAGCTTTTTAGCCATCTTACCTACGGTTCACGACCGAGGTAGCTTTTTAGCCATCTTACCTACGATTCATGACCGAGGTAGCTTTTTAGCCATCTTACCTACGGTCCACGACCGAGGTTGCTTTCGAGCCATTCTTACCCATAGTCAACGTACGCTAGATTCCGAGAGAAAAACATCCATCGACGGCCGATTCAGAGGCGAGGATGGAAGGAATCAGAGAACGACACCAGAGCGCGCATCGCGAAGGTCAAGTATGCTCCCTCCTACTCTTTACGTGTCTTTTACTTTTATATGTTTTACATTGCATGTGTTACGTTAGCAAAAAAACGTTTTCGAAACACACACATCACTGTCAAAATAGAAAAGTAGGGGCAACTGTAGACACCGAGTCGGAGGACCTGTGACGAAAACCTGAAAACCAGACGGTTGAAGTGATTAATTCCGGAAGTTTTGAAAAACAAAAAATATATAAAGAATAATAAGCGAAGGAAAATTAGCGGCACGGTGCGGGTGCATAGCGGCATCCGGCACGCGGACGACAATGGTCGAACGCCCGCTCGGCGGCGCGGGACGTGCGCTCGGCGTCCGTCGGACGCACCGCAAGTGGCACGCTCTCGACGTCCGAGCAATGCCCAGGTCCGATGGCACGGGGCGCGCTCTCGTGGGCCGCTGAGCGCACGTGCCCGGTAGCGCGAAGCGCGCGTTCGGCGACCGCGACGTGTGAGCGTCCGACGACGCGGGACGCGCGCTCGGCGGCCGCGGGGTGCGCACGTCCGATGGCTCGAGGCACGCCCCGAGGGTCGTCGGGCGGGCGCCCAACCACGTCGGGCGAACGCCCGACGGAGGTTGGGCGCTCGCCCAACGCCGTTGGGCGATCGCCCAACGATTGTTGGGCGGCCGCCCAACACTAGGTTGGGCGGCCGCCCAACCCCAATGGGTGACGCCCAATTTCTTTTGGGCGTCGCCCATTGGTCCGGGGACCCGTTTGCCTATAAAAGGCACGGATCCCCATGCAAAAAAAAAGGAAAAGGGGAGAGAGGGAGAGCTTCTCACACTAGAATATTTTTTCTAGAGAGAAGAAGTTGATTTTTTTAGGAGAAAACATTTTTTTTCCTAAAAATTGAAAATCTCCAAATTCCCTAAGTTCAATTTTTACTAAATTTTTCATAAAAAAACGGAAGCTCGCGGTTCGTGGAATCAATCGGCTTCGACTGTCAGATACCAAATTCAAGGTATTATCCGAGGACTAGACTCTTTATTTTATTTAATTTATTCTCTTCTTCTATTTTTATAGTTTTTATTCATTTAGTCATTTATTTATTTTGTCACATTTTATTTAATTAGCGTATTTATTTAATTTTCGTTTCGTGTTAAATAAAATTCGGTTTTGTTTTAAAATAAAAAACCTCGTTTTGATATCCCAATACGAACCGTGATCCGATAAAAAGGTAGTTCGGGTATCAAAAACGTTGTAATTATAACATTTTAATTTAAAAGAAATTTCCAAATAATGTTTTAAAATAAAAACGTCGTTTTAGGAACTTCCGTTTTCGACTATGATCCATTTTTGGTAGTTCGGAAATCCAAAACGATTGAATTAGATTTAATTTAAAGCTGTTGAATAAATCTGGAAACATTTAGGAGTGCTGCTGTAATTTACCAATTCTGTCAATAAATGCTGTTTACCAACGGATTTTTCGTCGGTAAATCTGCCAAAATGTAAAAAATGCCATTTCAGTCCCTTTTTCTTAACTTTTAAGCTTTTGATCCGTAGTATATATATGTATAATTACGTAATATATGTTTTTTAAATTATTTTAGAACTTTAGCATATATATTTATTTTAGAATATTTGTATATCATTTTTATTCTATTTTACAATATGAGTATAAGTATATATATATATGTATTTCCTTTTTATTGATTTAGGCTATGTTTTGAATATTAGTTACTTGATATTTTGAGAAATAATGGATAAATATTAATATGTGTCATTTTTGATATTTGAAACTATATTAGTTATGTATACATATATATAGTTTTGGGATATTTGGGTTATCTTGATTATTGAATGAAATTATTTTTGGATAAATGTTATTTTCTTAGTTATAGGATTTACTTACTATTTTCACATTTTCAAAGTATAGATATATTGTACCTATTATTTTTATATACATATAGTTCCTTTTGTATTAACTTTTATTTTCATATTCTATTTTTGATTTAAATATATATATATGTTAGAATTGCTTTCTTTATTCTTTTGGGCTTAATCATGGGTCCATGTTTCAAGTGGACTTTGTTTGAGTATGGATGGTGGTTTAAATGGGTTTATTATGGTAATTATAATTAGTAAAGAGTCCATTAAATAAGTGGGGAAAATAAATCATAAAAAGAAAGTTTTCAATTGAATTATTTAAACTAATGAGTTTTTAGATTTCTAATGTAAATAAATAGAGTCATTCTTGTTAATATTTCAAATCGTTTCCCAAAACATCACGTTTTAAAACCTTAATCCGTTCCAAAGGCGGATTAAATGATCATTGTAATTAAAATCGTTTTCTTTGTGAATAATAGAGTTTTGAATCATTTTCTCAAAGAATTTGTACAAAATAAAATTGACTTGTATGTTTAAACCATGTTTTCTCATTAAAAGGTTTTTATCTCAAAAGTTTTCAAATACTCGAGTCGTTCCAACGGCGATTCGGGTAAATTTCATCAAACGGGGTTTTAAAACGCACCTAAATCGTTCCAACGGCGATTAAGGTGCGAACCATGTAAATGAACTCGTTTTGGGGGAAATAAGTTAATGTAGAACGAACACACAACATCACATTTAATACGGGTGTAAATAAATCACTTCTTTCTTCCCCCTCTCTGTGTATGTATAAACATAAATGGGTGATTCTTTACTGATGTGGCTTTTCAATAATATATGCTCAAAACGGTTTCTAAAAAGAGAAAGAAAAGGGTTTCAAATGAATTTTAAACTTAAAAAAGTATACGATTAGTCCGTTATCGCCTAACATGCTGAGTAGGAGGCCGGTGGTTCATAACCGGGCGATGTCGGGGTGCCTAGTAGCCTTTCTCCGGAAAGGAGCTAGCCTTCTCGTCTCGTACCTAAGTTTCCCGAACCCACACCGGTCTCCCGCAAGGGATCGGTGTTCATTTTCCCATTCGTGGGTGGCGACTCTTCCATATCTCCGAGCTCCGGTCCTGCCGAGCAGCTTGATTCCACGATTGGTTGCTTTCGGCGCCAATCACCGCTTACGTCGCCATGAGGTTGTCCACCCCCCAGTCCGCCCGGGAGATTAGGCCGCGCACCTCGTCTAACAGCTGGACTCCGATGAGAAGAGTAGTGTTGGAAATGGTTTATATGTGTCCTTCCTTGGCAAGGAGCAGGAGGGTGAACCGATGGATGAAGGGTTAGACGGTGGAGCACCGTATGATGAAGATAGTGCCGAAGAGACCGGGGAAGGGTCGTCTCGAACTATTGTGCCAGAGTTGAGTCTATTCAGTAGGGGGGGAGGATCCCGATGTGCACTTGCGCGAGTATATGCATGATATGTTTGTCGAATCATTTGGGGTGGATGAGATTGCTCTATGGTTCCACCATTCGTTGATAGGTGAGCCTTTGAGGTGGTTCCATTCATTGCCCGACTCCTACAAGCATGATTGGGAATGGCTGTCTGACCTATTCCTAGAAAAGTACAAGAAAGCTAAAGATAGGACCGCAGAGCGCTTTGCGCTGCAGATTGGGCCTATCAAGCGTCTGTTACCGAGGGTCAGTAAGTATAATGGCAACAATGATCCGATGGAACACCTTCATTTCTATTTGTCGGCAATGGGGCCATTGGGTTTTAAGGAGGAAGAGATCACGAGTTTGTTTTGTAATTCGCTGATGGGTGAGCCGTTGATGTGGTATATGTCGCTCCCGATGCATGTCAAGAGCGATTGGGCGGCAATGACGAAGAGGTTTATCAAAGAGTATACAGTATGGATGCTTGCGGAACAAACCCCGGACTCACCCTCTTATGAAACACCTGAAGCGGTGTTAGCAATGCCTAGGTATGGTGGATATCGGGATCCTATTGAGCATGCGAAGTTATTCCGCAACCATATGTATGACGCTGGGTTCCCTCAATGTGAGTTACATGAACATTTCCCAGAAACTCTCATAGGAGAAGCCTTGTTGTGGCACCAAGGCCTATCAGAGGAAGAAATGGGTCATTGGATACCTCTTAGGGATGCTTTTGTGTCGAGATATGAGATGTATGTTCCATGGATGGGATCCCTGGAAGATCTGGATAGGATCAGGCAATTCCCCGAGGAACCGTTTGTGGATTACGCTAGGAGGTGGAGGTATCGCTACGAGCAGTGTCATGAAACGATGAGTGATAAGGTGCAGCTCATGTGCATACATAGAGGCGCTATTCCGATGGCGGCAAGAAGGATGAGCAGAGTGTCCCTCAGGGATTATGAGGAGTTGATAGGCTGGGCCATGTATGGATCGGCGGATCCCTTTTATTTGAACCCAAACGTCCCTCACGTAATGGATCTGATGGTTGTGGATATTTGAGAAAGTTCCTCGGAGGAGGGGGATGCCGATCGGAGAATTCCTATTAATATTTGGGATGAATCTGATGACGAACCGGAGATTGCCGTTATGACAAGATCAGGTCGAGTGGCCGAGGGAAAGGCACCCATGGTTGAGACAGAAATAGGGGAAGGATCGGCTCCCAAGCCAGATGACCAAGTCCTCGAGCAGTTGAAGAAAACACAAGCTAAGTCTACTGTGTGGGAAGTCCTATGTCATTCTAAGTACCACCGTGAGAATCTGATGAAGGACCTGCAAAATTTGGTCATTTCTACCGACACTGAGCCGGCAGCGTTAGTAGGGGCGATTATGGCCCGAAAGAAGACTGAAATCACTTTCACCGATGAAGATTTCCCGGAGGAGGGTAAGGCTCACAACAAGCCTTTATACATCCGAGCTGAAATTAACAGGAAGAAGACTAGCTGTGTGATGGTTGATGATGGATCGGCCATTAATGTTTGCCCGCTGAAACTTTTGTCCAAATTGGGAGTGGAAAGAGAGGACTTAACTGCCTCGGAAACTGTGATCAGAGTCTACGATGATAGCCGCAGGCACATTGAAGGAGTCTTTAAGGCCAAGCTGAAGGTGGGGCCGCATGAGGAAGAAACAGAGTTCACGGTGCTGGATATACCAGTGACTTTTGCTGTGTTGTTGGGACGCCCATGGTTCCATAAGCTAGGAGGGGTGCCCTCCACGCTCCACCAAATGATCAAATTTCCCTTCGGGGAGGAGATAGTGACGATCAGAGCTGAGAAATTGAGTTCAGTGGCGGCGTTGGGAATTGAGCCTCAGCTTTTCTCCGGATTCCAAGTTTCTGGGATCTACGAGTCTAGCATGACCGCCGATGTGGTGAAGATGATGAAAAGGGTTTCATCCCCGGTATGGGCTTGGGAGCACACCATTAAGGGTTGTCAGAATTTCCGGACTTCAAGAGTCAGAAAACCCGGAGGGTTTGGGATATGAGCTGGGAGGTCCGTCCAACACAGGTGGCGAGGGACATGTGGGCCTAAAAAAAGTATTTTGTGAATGAAGGACACGGGAAGGTTTATTCGGGGGCTCATGAGTCGTGGACTAGCACCGAAGGAAAGATTCTGCCAGGTTTTGAGATCTTCAATGATGTTACCGAATGGGGCAAAGGAAAGGCAAGCTGTTTCGTCGAGGAGATCATGATGTTAGATCTAAATGCCGAGGAGCAGGTGATCACAATGGAAGCAACCGTGGGAGCGGAGGACGAGCCCAACACCTCCAAGGCTTATGAGAAACCCGAGAACCCCGATGATGAAAATTGTATTACTGCTTTATTTGAATCCGATGATGTACTCGCCAACACTATCAATTAAATGAATTCTGATTTTGCTTACTTGCTTGATGTTGATTCTGATCATTCCATGCATTCTCATTCATATAACATGCCTACATTTGAAATCAATACAATAGAAATGTCAACTTTCAATCTTGGCACGGATGAAAATCCTAAACTTATACAAATTGCTCAAGAATTAACTACTGAAGAGAGGAAAGAATTTGAGAGAATAATTAAAAAATACGAAATAGTGTTTGCTTGGACATACGAAGACATGCCAGGAATTGATCAATCAATCGTAACTCACCGTATTCCAACATACCCCGATGCTAAGCCCGTGAAACAGAAACTCCGACGCATGAGGCCGGAATGGGCAGATAAGATCAGAGAGGAAGTGAAGAAACAGTTAGAAGCAGGGTTCATCGAAGTAATCGACTATCCCCCTTGGGTCGCAAATGTAGTGCCAATCGCGAAGAAGGATGGCAAAGTGAGAATGTGCGTCGATTATAGAGATCTCAACAAGGCTTGCCCCAAAGATGAATTCGCATTGCCTCACACCGACGTATTAATCGACAGTGCAGCATCGAGCGTCTTGCACACGAATGTTGACGGCTTCATGGGTTACATGCAAGTTCAAATGGCAGAAAAGCACAAGGCAAAGACCTCATTCACAACTGAGTGGGGAACGTACTGCTATAGGGTAATGCCGTTTGGTTTGAAAAATGCCGGGGCAACTTATCAACGGATGGCTACGACACTATTCCATGATATGATACACAAAGAGGTGGAAGTTTATGTGGACGATATGATGGTCAAGTCAGAGACGAGAGAGGGGCATTTCGCTGCACTTAAGAAGTTTTTGGCCCGAATTGCAGAATTCAAGCTAAGGTTGAACCCGAAGAAGTGCTTCTTTGGCGTTTCATCGGGGAAGATCTTAGGCTATGTGATCAGTAATCAGGGGATTGAGGTGGATCCCGACAAGGTAAAGGCCATACAGGAAATGCCAGCACCCAAGAATGAGAAAAAAGTGAGAGGATTTCTGGGGCAGGTTCAGTATATCAGTCGGTTCATAGCACGACTCACTGCGATTTGTGAGCCGATCTTTAAGCTGCTACGAAAAGATCAACCGACGGTATGGAATGATAAGTGCCAGTAAGCATTGGAGAGTGTCCGGAACTATCTGTCTAATCCACCGGTTTTAAGGCCACCTAAACTGGGAAAACCGCTTCTCCTCTATGTAGCAATCGAGGAGCGATCTATTGGGGCAATGCTGGCCCAAGAAGGGGACACCGGTGTAGAGCACGCGGTGTATTATCTGAGTAAGAAGTTCCTGGAATACGAGCTTAAGTATAACATGATCGAAAAGACGTGCGTGGCAGTAGTATGGCTAACAAAGAAACTACGTCACTATTTTCAATCTTACAAAGTGATCATTATTTCTCGGATGGATCCCGTGAAGTATCTGTACCGAACTCTGTCTCTAACAGGGAAGCTAGCCCGATGGTTGTTGCTCTTGTCCGAATTTGATATCGAATATGTAACAAAGAAGGTTATTAAGGGGAGAGCCGTAGCAGAATTTCTGGCCAATCAGCCTCTGAACGCAGAAGAGGAGGAGATAAACTATGATTTCCCCGATGAGCACTTAAACGCAATAGAAGTTATACCATGGAAAATGTTCTTCGATGGAGCGGTTAACTCAAATGGAGCTGGAGTAGGAGTGCTACTTATCTCACCAGAAGGAGAAAGGGTCCCAATGGCAAAGAAGTTATCCTTCCCTCTCACCAATAATATGGCCGAGTATGAAGCATGCATCTACGGGTTAGAGTCGTTAGCAGCACTGGGAGCATCATATGTTGAAATTTGGGGCGACTCAAAACTGATTATCGAACAAGCATGGGGAAACTGGGAAGTAAAGGAAGAAAGGTTGCGTCCATACCTAGACCAGTTGGAGGGATTGGCGCAGAGATTCAGCGAGTGTCGTTTTTATCACATTCCTCGAGCACAGAACCAAGCGGCGGATGCTTTGGCCACTTTGGTGTCAGTATGGGATAACCCTCGGAATCTTGCCTCGAAGCCTCTGGTGCTGAGAAGGTCCCACAAACCGTGCTATGAAGACATAATGCTATTGGGAGCAGATGAAAAGCCTTGGTATTTCGATATCGTAAACTTCATGAAAAGTGGGACATACCCGACGGAATCAGAACTTAGGGATCAGGCTGTGATCAGAAGGTTAGCTCAGCAATTTGTCATCCACAATGACTTGCTTTACAAAAGACACGCCGATGGTTTACAACTGAGATGCTTGAATGAGAGAGAAGCCCGTGAGGCAATGGAGTCAGTACACTCGGGAATTTATGGAGCCCATATGGGAGAAGCAGTATTAGCAAAGAAAATCATAAGGCAAGGCTTCTACTGGCTCACCATGGAAAGAGATTGTAATGAATATGCGAAGAAATGCCATGATTGTCAAATCCACGAAGATTATAATCACTTACCAGCTATAGAACTGCACGTGTTAGCACCCATTTGGCCGTTTGCGGCTTGGGGCATTGATATCATCGGGGAGGTGAGGCCTAATGCGTCGAACGGACACAAATTCATTGCAGTCGCCATTGATTACTTCACCAAGTGGGTAGAGGAAGAATCGTTTAGCAAGTTGGGGTCTAAGCAGATGAGGAAGTTCATTGAAAAGCACTTGATCACCAGGTTCGGAGTGCCTCATCACATGATCACGGATAATGGGGTCCAGTTTCAGGAGAGGTGAGAAGTCTCTTCCAAGAGTACGGTATTGAGCATCATAGGTCTTCTCCGTACGCCCGCAAGCTAATGGTGCAGTAGAGGCGGGTAATAAGAACCTTAAGAGGATCCTCGTAAAGACAGTGGAGTCGCATCGGAATTGGCACGAACAGCTTCCGCTCGCTTTATGGGCTTATCGCACGACGGTTAGAACGTCAACTGGGGCAACACCGTTCTCCTTGGTATATGGTGCAGAAGTCGTTCTCCCAATTGAGATTGAAAAGCGATCGTTGAGAATCGTAGTAGAAGCAGAGATTCCCAAGACGGAATGGGTGAAGAAGCGATATGAGCAATTAGCATTGGTGGACGAGAAAAGGATGGAGGCTCTTTATCATGTGCAGTTATATCAGAGAAGGATGGCCCGGGCCTTCAACAAAAAGGTCAAGGCCAGCCCTATCAAAGAAGGGGACCTGGTGCTGAAACAGATCCGAATGACGCACACCGACCCTAGGGGCAAGTTCAGGCCAAACTGGGAAGGACCATTCCTCGTGAAGAAAATCCTAAGCAAAGGGGCGGTGAAGCTTACTACTATGGACGACATGGAGTTCTCCGAACCTACCAATCTGGATAGGCTTAAGAAATACTTTTCGTAAAAAAAAGAGAGAAAAAAAAAGAAAAAAAAAGAAATGAAAATTCCCGATAGGTTGAAAACCCGCAAAGGGCGACCTATGCAACAATAAGGGACATCCCAATGAGTGAAAACTCAAGAAGGCGCTCATTTGAAAATTCCGGGATAATAAAAGGAGAGTTGAAAAATCGCTGGGATCTGAAAACCGAAAAAAGGCGGGTCCTGGTAACAGTAGTTATATCTTGAGCAATTATGAAAATAATGTATAAGCGGCTAAGTATTTCTATTGTTTATAAATAAATAAAGGCATGAATATATTCGAAGAGGATGATTGGAATCATTATAATCTACTGAATGCATTGTATTATGAATCATGAGTTATACATTTCCTACCTCTTTCACATAAAAAAGCCTATGTCCTATCCACCCCTCTCCCTATATACAAGCTATACATCGGGGTAATAATAATGAGAAAACTACAAATAATGAGCCTAATGAGGGGGAAAATCCTAGAAGTCCTCAAAGTCCCTCAGATGAGAAGCCCGCTCCGCAGATAAGGCCTCCTCGGCAACCCGACGACCCTCCTCGGTGGCAAGGCGCCCCGCGGTCTCCACTCGCGTCCTCTCCTCTGCAGCGAGACGCCCCTCGGTCTCCACTCGTATCATCTCCGACCAGTGAGTGTTTCTCTCTCGATAGACGTGCCTGACTCTAGCATCGGCGTCCCACTGCGACTCACTGAACCGCTGCTCATTCGTATGAAGAGCGCTCTGCAAAAAAAAAAAAAAAGAAAAAAAAGGAAAAAGAAAAAAAAACATCAAAACAGACAACAACAGAAGTCATACATACATATGTGCATCACACGCATACATTTCACTACACTAAAACAGAATAAGAATACTCACCAGGTGGTCGGCACAGCACAGAGTGAGCTGTTCTCTAAAATAACCAGACAACCCCACGTAATCAGTACACGTCTCCCTCAAACTATGGAGGGCATCCGGGGGATCGAACGGCATCCTCGATGTAAAAACGGGAGGAGCTATCTCAACACCGGCATAGGCCACTCCTGTCTCGCCATAATGAACTACCGAGAAATCCCTCCCAAAGTCAGGGATAGGTACGCCTAAGTGGGGCTGCTCTGGCCGAGCGGTGCCTGAGGACTCACCCGCATAGTAAGAAAGCTCGCTCGCAGGCGTTCGGGCCCGAGCACAGTCAAAAAAGTCGGACATCCGAGCGCTCCTCAAGGAACCCTCCTGCACATAAAGACACAATAAGCATCCCTAACCACCTCGTGAATAAAGAATGAAAAAGGGTCAAGCACTCACCGGGATCTCCTCTCGACCAAAAACCGCAGCGACAGCCTCCGCTGAAAACACGTCCGTCCCGGGATCCACGTCCATCGCAACCTCGGGAGGGTCCACCGGAGTCAACAGTGTCGATAAATAGCGAGCGCGACCCCCTGCATGGTCCCACACATCTCGAAGGGCAAATCGGCGGGTCAAGTCGCGACGAATGTCCGACAGAAGCATAGTCCTCACTGCAAACACGGATGTAGGGATCTCGCCAGGTGTCCAATGCGAGGCGCTAACCCCGGTGATGCCCCGGTCGCCCAAGTACCATGCCCGCACGCAGGGACCTGTAAGTACGCACTGCTGTCCCTGGACGCCGGTAACATAAGCGTAATCGGGACCAAAGTCGAGGTTGTCCCATCTAAATCGAATCTGAAAAAAAGAAGAGAAAAGTCAGGTGCGATCAAACGAAAATCTAGCATAGTTAGAAGATGTTCACCTGCCCCAAGGTCCGCGAGTCGATCCACGCTAGGAATCGCGCCACTGTCCGCCCCTCCTCGGTGTCTAGATCAAAATCACCCCACCGCGCCATGAGTGGAAGCCTAACCACCCGCGGCCTGCTCCTGCGTGTGCACGGAAGAATCCGCCTCTCGTAGGCCCAAACCTGCTCGTAGAAACGAAGGTTAAAAGCAGAAATCGCGAAAAGAATAAAGAAACAAGCCAAGGATGAACGACATACCAAGAGAGCAAAGGTGTAACCACCGAAATCCTTGCGCTTCCGGCAAGTCAAATCCAAAAACTTGTACAGAAAAGCCAAGCCGGCTCCTGCCCAATCATAAGACGATACCGCATCCAAGTCACGGAAAGCCTGAATAAGACCCGCGTGTATAGTTCCGCTCTTAGTGCGGAAGATCGTCTCGCCCAAGGCATACAAAAGGAAGCTGCGCGTAGCTTGATCCATGTCATCTCGGTCACAGAAGTCCCTGCGACTCAATAGTCCAGATGTGGTAACGAACTTCGCCGGGGTGACCTTGACACCCGTGTAGACTCCAGGTCCAATCAAAGCGGATAACTCGGCGCGGTCGACCCAGGGACGCACCATGTCAAAGAAGAAGGGGACCGGGATACCGCTACCTCGCAACCCAGTCAACAAGGAGAAGTCGCGGGGCGAGATCGTCATCTCCCCGAATGAGAAATGGAAAGTATGGGTTGAGTCCACCCATCTCTCGCACAAGGCGCGTAGGCCGAATCGGTCGCATACCCCGTTGGCGTGAGGCAGCGCCAGGATAAAAGGCTCGAAGCCCAACTCCCGTACCCGGGCTTTGGCCGCCGGGCTAAGCAAGGCATGCCAAGTATGGATATCCTTTGTGGTCCCGGAAATGCCTATGATCTGGAAAGAACGGAACGGGTAAGTTTAAATCTCGCTCCTAGGCTTACGTCTAATAAAGGTTTGTTGACCTAGTTATTCTTTCGGTTATGTTTAAATCTAACCTAGAGCTCTTTGTCAATTAGGACCGTCATTTTGTGAGATTTCGTCTTAGGGTCGTTTGTATAAGATTTGATTAATTCATTATTCTTTGGTGTTCCACTCTCCCGCGTGCTTGCAAGGAGATTAATCCAATTCTAACGTAGGTTAAAAGCATTTGATTTAGTTGTTTATGTTTTTTCTTACTATTCACGTGTACTATTCACGTTTTTACTATTCATGTGCTTACTATTCACATGCACTCTTTACGTTTTTACGAGTGGCATGCGTCGTTCATGTTTTTACTATTCATGTGACTATTCACGTGCACTATTCACGTTTTTACTTTGCGGTTAGCATGCATTATTCAATGTTTTTACTATTCACATGCACTATTCACATTTGTACTATTCACGTGCATTATTCGCGTTTTTGCGGTTAACATGCATCATTCATGTTTTTACTATTCAGGTGCACTATTCACGTTTTCACTATTCATGTGCACTATTCACGTGTTATTCACGTTTTTACTGTTGGTATGCATTGTTCGTATTTTTACTATTCACATGCATATAGGTCAAATTCTTTCAAAAAATAAATAAAGCATTGCTTACGTGCATAGAAATTCGCGTTTTCTAACTAAAGGTCTTCTAAACGGCTTAGAGGTTAGCATGCAAATGATGTTCAAAGTAGGGCTACTAAAGCCTAGAAGTCTAGTCAAAAGATAAAAGAGTAGGGGGGTACCTACCTGATTAATGTTGGTCCGGCTCAGATGAGAATCAGGATCCTGAAAGGGAGCCACTCCCGTCAAGTTTGCAAAACCCACTTCCATGCCCTTCGTGCCATCGTATTTATCCGAACCCATCACAAGAATGCTCAAAATTAGAAGATAGAGAGAGAGAGAGAGAAGAGAGAGAAGGTGTGGGGTTGAAATGAAACCCCACCACCTTATATAGAAGAAGGGAATGACATTCTCGTAAATAGCGAAAAAGGTACGACGTGACATAAAAGTAAAAAGTAAATAATTAATTACCAGGTGCACAGACCTCCGATTTGCAGTCCGTTGTAGCCTGCGTTTCTGCCAGGAGGTGACCAATACCCCAAGGATATGACTCCAGACGACAGTCGAAATTTTACAGAACAGTGGCGCCAGTCAAAATACAGACAACAGTCAATAGAAAAATAATCCTTAGTCTGAAGTGTTCCAGACGAAAAGATAAAGACGTTCCTATCAAACAACTCAAATACCCGAGACAATAGCTCCAGTGAAAATACAGACGACAGTGTTTTAGAACTCAGAATTGCTAGAAAGAACCTTTTTGCTTTTGAGCCATCTCACCTACGGTCCACGACCGAGGTTGCTTTCGAGCCATCTTACCTACGGTCCACGACCGAGGTTGCTTTTGAGCCATCTTACCTACGGTCCACGACCGAGGTTGCTTTTGAGCCATCTTACCTACGGTCCACGACCGAGGTTTCTTTTGAGCCATCTTACCTACGGTCCACGACTGGGGTTGCTTTCGAGCCATCTTACCTACGGTTCACGACCGAGGTTGCTTTTGAGCCATCTTATCTACGGTCCACGACCGAGGTTGCTTTTGAGCCATCTTACCTACGGTCCACGACCGAGGTTGCTTTTGAGCCATCTTACCTACGGTCCACGACTGAGGTTGCTTTTGAGCCATCTTACCTTCGATCCACGATCAAGGTTGCTTTTGAGCCATCTTACCTACGGTCCACGACCAAGGTAGCTTTTGAGCCATCTTACCTTCGGTCCACGACCGAGGTTGCTTTTGAGCTATCCTACCTACGGTCCACGACCGAGGTTGCTTTTGAGCCTTCTTACCTTTGGTCCACGACCGAGGTTGCTTTTAAGCCATTTTTTACCCGCGATCGATTTAGAGACTAGGGTCGCTAGAAAGAGCTGTTTACCCGCGGTCGATTTAGGCTAGGATCCTTAAGAAAAACGTCCGCCGGCAGCCGATTCAAAGGCAAGGACGGAGAGGATCGAAGACGAAGCTAGAGCGCGCAGCGCAGAGATCATGTATTCTTCCTCCTACTCTATACGTGTCTTTTACTTTAATATATTTACATTGCATGTGTTGCGTTAGCAAAAAAACGTTTTCAAAACACACACATCACTGTCAAAATAGAAAAGTAGGGGCAACTGTAGACACCGAGTCGGAGGACTTGTGACGAAAACCCATTACAAGACGGTTGAAACGGTTGATTCCGATAATTTAAAACAAAAATCACGAGAGGATCTGTAGGGGTTGCGAGCGTCCAGTGGACGGCTCGCGAGTGCTCAGCAGCGTTGGGCGAGCTCCTAGCGGCAGCCGGCGCGTGCCCGACGGCAGTTAGACGCGCACCCGGCAGCGCGGGGTGCACGTCCAATGGCGTCTGGGCGCACACGCCCAACTTACGTTAGGTGGGCACCCGACGACGTTGGGCGGACGCCCAACGGGCGTTGGGCGAACGCCCAACTGCGGTGGGCGAACGCCCAACTGAAGTTGGGCGTTCGCCCAACATAACTTCGGCGTTCGCCCAACCTACTTTGGGCGATGCCCAACTTTAGCCGGGCGTCGTCCAAAAATTCCGGGATCCGTGCCTATAAAAGGCATGGATCCCCATGCATTTGAAAGGGGATTTTTTGGAGAGCTTCTCACTCTAAAACATTTTTTAGAGAGAGAAAGTTATTTTTTGGGAAAAAACATTTTTTTTCCTAAAAATTCTGAATTTCCTAAAAGTTAAAATTTTACCAAAAACACAAAAAACACCGGAAAATCATGATTCGTGGAATCAACCGACTTCAACTGTCAATACCGAACTTGAGGTATTATCCGAGGACTAGACTCGTGTTATTTATTTTAATTATTCTATTTATTTTAATTTTTAGTCTTTATTTTATTTATTTATTTATCACGTTTATTTATTCCCCCGTATTTATTTAATTCTCATCCCGTATTAAATAAATGTTCGTTTTGGTTTTGAAATAAAAACCTCGTTTTAATATCCCAATACGAACCGTGATCCGATTCAAAGGTAGTTCGGGATTAGAAAAACGTTGTAATTATAAGTTTTTGAAAATATTTCTAAATAACGTTTTGAAATAAAACATCGTTTGAGGAATCGCCGTTATAGACTATGATCCAATTTTGGTAGTTCGGGGACCCAAAACGATAGAATAGATCTAATCTAAAGCTTTTAAACAAATCTGAAAACTATTGGATTAATTCTGTAATTTTCCATTTTCTGTCACTAAAGGCTGTTTACCGACGGATTTTCCGTCGGTAAAGCTGCTGAAATGTAAAAAATGATGTTTTGGTCAACTTGTGACTAAGTCTGCTTCTTTACTTGAGTTAGGAAATAGCACTTAGAGTCTATTCCTGAACTCAGCTTCTTAGTAAACTTAACTCAGCGTGAGTTCTTTACTTATTCAGTTTTATAGCAAACAATGTATATCAAAGGAGTTTAAGGGTTAGAAAGATATTACTCAGCAGACTTATCCTGGTTCGGCCTCTCCGCCTACGTCCAGTCCCTGGAACTCGTTCCGAGCTTTTTGAATTCTCTACTGAGCTCTTTAAAGGTAGAGCACGAAACCTTTTACAAATAGAAGCTGAGTATAACAAGAGTACCTTCCTCTATACCTCTACTCACTCCTATATCTACGCTGAGTACTATAACCTAGTACTCAGCCTCTCCTTTCTATTCTTCTAGAAATGAAAAAGTGTTTGTCCTAAACAACGATTGCTAAGACACTTTAGATGATTGGAAATCACTCTAGACTTTTACACAATAATATGGAAATTGGTGTAAGGTATTTGCTTTGCTTTTCTCACAGAATCTTCGAGTATGAATTTGGTCAGCGTTTCGACAACTTGAAGTTCTGTGTTGATTGAAGCAAATGGATGGTCTTTATATAGTGACACTTGAGGCACCTGGTCATTTCGAATTTCGAAATAACCATTAGAGGGAAACGGCTTCCTGTCGTTGTCACTCTGGGCATGCTCAGCGTCGTTGGCCAATAGGATTCTTGCATCTTCTGTCTTCGTCAGTCTTCAGCAGAATGTTTCGCCATTTAAGGAAAAGTCCACGAGACAGCATTCTGCGTCTTCTGAACTTTTCCCAAAGTAGAAATACTTTGTCTAGAAGTTGAACATTGCCTGCCGCTGTCCAGACTGCTTTGTCGTCTAACTCAGAAGCTTCTCCTTGAAGCTTTTGCCACGAAGGCTTCTCGATCCTTCTCTTGCTGAGTCGTCGTTTTAGTTGATACGGCTTTGTTTTGAACTCTTAAGCCAAATGGTGTTGATCTATTGACTTGGGCTTGACTTCCACTTTATGGGCCTTTGGGCTTTTTAATCTCAATGTCTTATACACAATTAAACTCAACATTGAACAAACAAATTAGTGTAAATAAATCAAAGAATTTTAAATTTAATGTGTTAGAATATTTTTATCATTACTTAAATAATTTTGTCAAATCAAAATCATGTGGAAAGGTGTTTCAACAAACTCCCACATTTTGATGTTGGCAAAAATATTCAGTCGAAGAACTCAGTGTTGAGCTCCCCCATGATAGTTGACCTTATTTTATCAAATAACTCCCCCGTAAGGGTTTAGCTACTGACGTAGTTTTACTCTAAACATTTCAAGGTTTAATTGAGTAATTCTAAGGTCAGTTTTCAGAGATAGGTCAGCTCATGGAACATATTCTTTTTAACTCAGTTTTACGCGGAAGATTTAAATATCAGAGAGCGCTGAGTATGCTTTGTTCAACGAGTTTTAGATAAGTGGACATATAAGAAGTGGTCAACATGCATGATCAACACAGCAAACATATCATCAGTTAATATAGACAGTAAAGCATAGTTGATTTAATGAAGATGTGTTTTAACAAATTATACCAATCACTTAAGTAAGCATCGCACAAGAGTAGTCAGTATGAATGAGATAGAGATGCATATAATTTGTTTTGAAATTTAAAGTCAGCACAATACAAAAAGAAACAGATATAAGGGTTCAACAACAAAAGCTATCCTAGACAGCAAAAGTTAAACTACTTTTGTTTCCCCTTGCCCTTGTGTTGCTGCTGACTAACTGAGGCTTGCTGAGTTCTTGGGTCTTGTTCTTTCTCCCCCGTTTTGCCATCATCGGGTTTGGGAATGAAAGTGGCTTCAATTGCAGCTTGAGTGAGGCGCTGAGAAAATGCCTTAAGCTTTTTCGTGCTTTCATTCATTCCATCGAAGATAGGAACACCATCATCCACAATGGATCGAGGAATTCCAATAGATGCAGCACTCAGCATACTCAGAATAGCGGCTTGAGATTTGCCAATCCAGTGCATTGTTTCAGTGAGCATGGCAAAGGCTTGATGAAACATCTTTAGCAAAGAGGAGTCATAATACTCACGCTGATCGTTGATTTTGCGCACATTGCTAAAAGTTGCTCGAGAATACTTGAGAATCTCGTTAGTCTTAAGCTCGTCAGTTGCCATCTCTTGTCTGTTTAAATTCAGCAGACGCACAGCTTCGCTGATTTGCTCGATGGAGCATTGAGAGGAGTTGGAAAGCTGGTGATTGGTTTTCTCTTGCTCGGTGTGAAGCTGGCTGAAGAGATTATGTACTTCGGTGGAAGTGGCATATGCTGAGTTCGCAGCTGACAGTTGATGAAACTCCCTTTGTAGTGAGTTTATATGGTTGACCATGGTCAGCTGGAGTTCGTCCAGCTTCAGTATAGAGTCCTGCCTGGGCTGTTGAGATTGTAGTGTAGTCATGACACTCAAAAGATCCTTCATACCTTTGATCTCGGTGAGAAGCTGAGTGATAGACGAAAATGGAGTTGTCTCAACAGAGGTAGATTCAGCGGCATTGGCACTTTATTGATGGAGGTCCTGGATGAGAGCTTGAGCTGAGTCAACAATTCTTCGACCAGACTCAGAGGCAATAAGGTAGCTAAAGGATCCATCCTGTGTTGGCCCAGATGCCGGAGGTGGAGTAGAACCGGATAAGGGCAGTGTTTGGTTCTGCTCGTTATTGGAAGGCCCAGCATTGTCAGCGACCGGCCTGGTATTAGTATTGCTAGTGGAAACTGACTGAATTTGAGTCTGCTCATTTAGATGGGGAAGTGAAGGATCGACAGAAAGAGTTGCTTGCTCAGTGTCAGGCTGAAGCTGACTAGGTGATGGAAGGTTTGGAAGTTCAGCGTCCACCTGAGCAGGAAATTCCTTAGCTTGCTCAACAGTTTGAGGAGCGGAATCTTCGAGCACTTGCTCGGCATTGCTTTGGTCGGCATGTTCCTTTCGAGAAACAGAGGCTTGATTTTCTTCAGACTCTGGTTGAGACACAGGTGTGTTGGAGAAGTATTTGAGTTGGACATCTGTAAGATCGGGAATCTCATCCCTCGGTGGTGAGTCACCCATGATGTCAATGACGGGTGGTTTAAAGGCTTTCTTCTTTCTCAATCTCCTAAGCTTCGGAGGAGTAGGGTCACACTGAATGGACTCAATGGAGTCAGTGGGTGAGGCATCCCTTTGAACAACAGGAGAATTTTCTTGGTGCTCAGTTTCTTCTTCATCATCAATCAACTTAGTGTTGATTGGTTCAAGATGCTCATCATCTGCTGGTTCCTCAGTGTCATCCTGACCACTTTCTTCTTCTTCAGACTCATCATCTAGTTCTTCTTCTTCAAACTGGTCATCCAACTCTTCCTCATCAAACTGACCACCTAATTGGTCTTGGCCTTGTTGTTCCTCAGCCAGTTGCTCAGCGTCAATCCCTTGACTCTGTGCATAGTGTGAGTTGGGAGGAACGACGATATCTGTCGGCATGGCCTCAATAGGTCTTAACTCAAAATTGATCTTCTTCTTCTTCTTCTTCTTCTTCTTCTTTAATGGTTGGTCATCAACCTCTCTTTCTTTTGTTTCAGGCTCAGCTTGCCTAGGTCTTTTCGAAGCTGACCTGGATCCACCCGGACTTTGCTGAGGTTGCTTTGTTCCATTACATACAACTTTGATCCTCTTTGGGGTAGAGGCAGCTCCTTTAGACGTGCTTTGCACAGCTTTTCTCTTCCTTTGTGTTCTGCCTTTTTTAGGTACTGCCCCCTCAGCGTTCTGGACAACTTCCCCTTTTCCTTCCTTCGGCACAATTGGTAGGCCATATGCCAAACCGAATAGGGCAGTGTAGACACCGAGTCGGAGGACCTGTGATGAAAACCCATTACAAGACGGTTGAAACGGTTGATTCCAATAATTTAAAACAAAAATCATGAGAGGATCCGTAGGGGTTCCGAGCGTCCAGTGGACGGCTCGTGAGTGCTCAGCAGCGTTGGGCGAGCGCCTAGCGGCAGCCGACGCGCGCGCGACGGCAGTTTGACGCGCGCCCGGCAGCGCGGGGTGCACGCCCAACGGGCGTTAGGCGAACGCCCAACTGCGGTGGGCGAACGCCCAACTTAAGTTGGGCGTTCGCCCAACCTACTTTGGGCGACGCCCAACTTTAGCCGGGCGTCGCCCAAAAATTCCGGGATCTGTGACTATAAAAGGCACGGATCCCCATGCATTTGAAAGGGGATTTTTTGGAGAGCTTCTCACTCTAAAACATTTTTTAGAGAGAGAAAGTTATTTTTTGGGAAAAAACATTTTTTTTCCTAAAAATTCTGAATTTCCTAAAAGTTAAAATTTTACCGAAAACACAAAAAACACCGGAAAATCACGATTCGTGGAATCAACCGACTTCAACTGTCAATACCGAACTTGAGGTATTATCCGAGGACTAGACTCGTGTTATTTATTTTAATTATTCTATTTATTTTAATTTTTAGTCTTTATTTTATTTATTTATTTATCACGTTTATTTATTCCCCCGTATTTATTTAATTCTCGTCCCGTATTAAATAAATGTTCGTTTTGGTTTTGAAATAAAAACCTCGTTTTAATATCCCAATACGAACCGTGATCCTATTCAAAGGTAGTTCGGGATTAGAAAAACGTTGTAATTATAAGTTTTTGAAAATATTTCTAAATAACGTTTTGAAATAAAACATCGTTTGAGGAATCCCCGTTATAGACTATGATCCAATTTTGGTAGTTCGGGGACCCAAAACGATAGAATAGATCTAATCTAAAGCTTTTAAACAAATCTGGAAACTGTTGGATTAATTCTGTCACTAAAGGCTGTTTACCGACGGATTTTCCGTCGGTAAAGCTGCTGAAATGTAAAAAATGCAGTTTTGGTCCCTCTTTCTCAACTTTTAGACTTTTGGTCCTTTATATACATATGTATAATTATGTAATATATGCATTCAAGCTATTTTTAAATATTTTGTATATATTTATTTAATGTGTTTGGATATTATTTTTCATTAATTTGATTTAATAAAATTATATGTATATATATAGATTTTTCTCCTTAAATTCATTTAAACTAGGCATGGTTGACATTTTGGGGTTATTGGGGGTTATTTCCTATATACACTTATGATAATAGTTTTGGGGTTAAAAATTAATTTCTTATTATTTGTGAATATTATTATCATTTTTATCTATTAATCAAAGTCTTTATTGTTTACCTTTTATATATATATATATATATATATATATATATATATATATATATATATATATATAGTTATCATTTCTATCAAAATATATATGTATATTTTTCTTCTTCTCCTTTTAAATTTCCTATATGTATATATATGATTTGAAAAGTGTTTTGGTTGGGTGAATTTGGATTTAATTCCTTACTTGTTGTCATTTTATTCACATAAAGGATAATTGAGTGGAAGAAGGGGAAAATAAACCACAAAAAGAGAGTTTAATTTGTTTGTTTAAATTAAAGCTTTTCTAGATATTCCTAAAGTGTAAATAACGTTTTCTTGTCCTTTTTAAACCGTTTTCAAAATATCACGTGTTGAAACCTTAATTCGTTCCAACGACGGATTAAGCGAACCTTGTAATTAAAATCGTTTTGTTGTAAATAATAGAGCTTTGAATCGTTTTCCTATTCAAATGATTTTGTAGAAAAATAAATGGACTTGTATGCTTAATCACGTTCTCTTGTTAAAGCTCTTTATCTCACGCTTTCAAACATTCGGATCGTTCCAACGGCGATTCGAGTCAATATCATGTTAATTAACGGGGTTTTGAAACGTACCTAAATCGTTCCAACGACGATCAAGGTACGAACCATGTAAATAAACTCGTTTTTGGGGAATAAGATTAGCTTGGAGTTAATGTATAGTCTAAAGCATAAAATCACACTGTGGATAAATCGACTCTTTCTTCTCCCTTTCTCTCTCCTATATACTTTAAATTTATGCAAAATGGGTGATTCTTTACTAAAATGGCTTTCGAATAACATGCTTAAAACGGTTTTCAAAGCGAGAAAGAAAAGGTTTCAAATGAATTTTAAACTTAAAGAAATATGCGATTAGTCCGTTATCGCCTAACACGCTGAGTAGGAGGCCGGTGGTTCATAACCGGGCGATATCGGGGTGCCTAGTAGCCTTTCTCTAGAAAGGAGCTAGCCTTCTCGGCTCGTATCTAAGTTTCCCGAACCCTCACCGGTCTCCCGCAAGGGATCAGTGTTCATTTTCCCATTCGTGGGTGGCGACTCTTCCATACTCCGAGCTCCGGTCCTGCCGAACAGCTTGATTGCACGATTGGTTGCTTTCGGCACCAATCACCGCTCATGTCGCCATGAGGTGTCCACCCCCCGATCCGCCCGGGCGAGGCCGTTCGGCACCTTGTCTAACAGGCAGCAGATGTGATTTCGGTTCCATGAACTTGGATTTCCGAAACAGTGTCCACTTTGTGATCCTGGAGGATTCACGTGATGAAGGAGCCCAGCCTAAGGGTTCCTGTACTTTGTAGAAACCCGCCGATGATGAAGACAAGCATATTAATCAGCGTTTAGGTAAGCATGTGCCATATGAAGCACTGCTCAAAGTTGGTTGCTGAGTTGGTGCAGTTGATTTCAGGGTAGAGGAAATTTGTCAGTATGTAATGGGCCATCTTTTGATGCTGACCCATGGAAGTGCTTAAAATTTAACCTACATGACCCTCAGGTTTGCAGAAGGTCTTAACGTAGTTGATTTTGTCATGGTCACCTGACTTACGAAGTATAGCCCCTTCGTTTTTCAGTTTGAACAGTGAGGCAAGGTACGCTGGGTTGATGAAGATGTTCTTTCCTCTAAACTTAGTTGCTAGGTAGTTCCTGTTGTCATTGGCGACTCTCAGGTTGGCGTAAAATTCTCGTACCAACTCAGGGTAAGTGGGATCTCGAACTGAGAACAGCTCGGTCCATCCATTGTTCTTGATCCACTCACAGAAAGGTTGCTCGACCTCCACAAATCCTTTTGAGAACCACCGCGAGTGGTCAATCTTCCACCCCCTCACACTCTCGAAGACTTGAGTGTAGGTGCGTTCAACTACTTTCTTACCCTTATCCTTTTGCTGTTGTTTCCCTTTGGAAGAAGTAGCTTGGACAGCTTGAGCTTTCTTGCTCGGCGTAGTAGCTCCAGCGGGATTGCGCTGAGTAGGAGAAGTGGGATTGTCATCGGAGTGGTTATGTGAAAGACCGACACCGGAGATGTTTAGAGAAACTCTTGTCATATTCTCAGAGAAGTTTTGGGAATTTTGGGAATTTTTTGAGAGAGAGAGTATAAATGCCAAAGATTTCTAAGCATAAAGAAATAAAAGTGGGAATTCATCCACTATTTATAGCGATGTTGAGTTAATCCAAGGCGTTGGTTAGTCCGTTTTGTCTCGAGATTCTCAATCGATAAAGATTCTGGCATTTATGATACATACGACACGTGTGTTTTCTAATTATAGCCTATACGTCATCCTAGGTGGCTATTTAATTCGCGTGCTTTGCATTTAAGGTTTGCAACGGCTCTTTACTCAGTGTTAAGAATTTCAAGCGTTTAAAATTCTGAGTAGACAGTGTTATGCAAAGGAATAGATATAATGCGTAGAAGCTCAGCTTGAGGTAAATACTCAGCATATATATTTATCTACTCAGCATGCGATATTTACAAATCATTCATCATGGAAATTCACTCAGCATGCATACTATACTTGGAATTTATTGAAGAGGATTAAACATACCAATGGCTTCTCTAAGTATGTTGAATTGCTCACGAGCCAGTGGCTTTGTGAAGATATCAGCAAGCTGCTCATTCGTTGGGACATAGGTCAGCTTGATCTCACCTTTGAGTACATGGTCTCTAATGAAGTGATGTCTGATGCTGACATGCTTCATCCTGCTGTGCTGGATTGGGTTCTTTGATAGATCAATTGCACTTTTGTTTTCACATTTGACTTCAATTGTTTTAGTCTGAACACCATAATCTTCAAGTTGTTGCTTAATCCATAGGACTTGAGCAACACAGCTTCCAGCAGCAATGTACTCAGCTTCAGTGGTTGACAGGGCTACCGATGCCTGCTTCTTGCTGAACCAGGACACAAGACAGCTCCCAAGGAAGTGGCATCCTCCTGAGGTGCTTTTTCGTTCAAGCTTGTCTCGTCCGTAGTCAGCGTCAGTGTATCCAAGAAGTGTGAAATCTGAAGTATTGGGATACCATAAACCTGCATTCACTGAGCCTTGCAAATATCTAAGGATTCTTTTTACAACTATGTAATGAGATTCCTTAGGGTTAGATTGATATCTAGCACAGTAGGATACTGAGAACTGAATGTCCGGTCTACTCGCTGTTAAGTAAAGTAGAGAGCTTATCATACCTCGATACAATTTGCTGTCTACCGACTTACCATTCTCGTCAGCACAAAGGACAGTGTCAGTGCCCATAGGAGTAGATATTGGCTTGCAATTTTCAAGATCATATTTCTTCAATATCTCCTTGGCATATTTGGCTTGACTGATGAAGATGCCATTTTTCCCTTGTTTGATTTGAAGTCCAAGGAAGAAGTTGAGTTCTCCCATCATTGACATTTCAAACTCAGTCTGCATTTGCTTGCTAAATTCCTTGCACATTGACTCATTAGTAGCACCGAATATAATATCATCAACATATATTTGAGCCAGCATGGTGTCTTTACCCTTTCTCTTAATGAATAAGGTTGTATCAGCTTTGCCATTGGCATAATTTCTAGTCAGCAGGAAACTGGTCAGCCTCTCATACCAAGCATGTGGTGCTTGCTTGAGGCCATACAGAGCCTTTTTGAGTTTATAAACGTGGTTTGGGAATTTAGGATCCTCAAACCCTGGAGGCTGATTAACATAAACTTCCTCGTTTATAACTCCATTAAGGAATGCACTCTTAACATCCATTTGAAACAGTTTGAAGTTCATATAACTTGCATAAGCGCATAAAATTCTAATAGCCTCTAGCCTTGCCACTGGGGCAAAGGTCTCACCGTAGTCAATACCTTCTTGCTGACTGTAGCCCTGAGCTACAAGTCTTGCTTTGTTCCTGACTATATTTCCTTGTTCATCCAGCTTGTTGCGGAAGACCCATCTTGTTCCAATGGTCTTCTGACTCCTTGGATGTGGCACTAACTCTCATACATCGTTTCTTCTGAATTGATCAAGTTCCTCTTGCATTGCACTCATCCAGAATTCATCGTGCTCAGCATCAGCGAAGTTCTTTGGTTCCTGAACTGAGACGAAGGCTACGTTGCTGAGGTATCTCTTGAGTTGATTTCTTGTCATCAGGGTATTCTCAGCGGCATCAAAAATAGCACTCTCTGAGTGTCCTCTTGATATCCTTATCTCCTTTGGTAGATTGATGTCTTGCGCTGGTTGTGTTTCAACAATCTCTGCAGATGTAGATTGGTCAGTGAAAGTAATTTGAGTTTCACTTTTACCTTTGGTCAGCCCTTGAGGAAATGACTCAGCGGCTGTTTCTTGGTCAGCGGGTGCTGAGTGTGGATCATCCTCGGTCAGTGGCTGGTATCTTCCTGCAGGGTTAGTTTCATCGAACTCAACATGTACTGACTCTTCTAAGACTTGAGTTCGTTTATTGAAAACTCTATATGCTTTGCTGTTTGTTGAGTAGCCTAAAAAGATAGCTTCATCAGCTTTTGAGTCAAACTTAGCTAGGCTATCTTTGGTATTTAAGATAAAACATTTACAGCCAAAGGCACGAAAGTATCCAATGTTAGGCTTTCGTCCTTTCCAAAGTTCGTAGGGGGTTTTCTTTAGTATAGGTCTAACAAGAGCCCTATTAAGAATATAGCACGATGTGTTGACAGCTTCTCCCCAAAAGTACTTTGGAAGCCTATGCTCACTCAGCATTGTCCTGGCTATTTCAACCAAGGTTTTGTTTTTTCTTTCAACAACCCCATTTTGTTGAGGCGTTCTAGGAGCAAAAAAATTATGGTCAATGCCGTTGGTTTCACAGAATTCAACAAACTGTTGGTTCTTGAATTCTCCACCATTATCACTTCGGATGTGAGCTAACTTAAGGTCTTTATCATTTTCAAGTTTTCTTACCAAATTTGAAAATGTCTCAAAGGTTTCATCCTTGCTACTCAGCAAGATGATCCAAGTGTACCGAGAAAAGTCATCTACAATGACCAAGGAAAATCTTCTTCCACCCAAGCTCAGCGGCTGGACTGGACCGAAGAGATCCAAGTGTAGTAACTCTAATGGACGCTTAGTTGAGACAATGTTTTTACTATGAAAAGATTGTTTGGTTTGTTTTCCAGCTTGGCAAGCATGTCATAGTTGATCTTTTTCAAATTTAAGTTCTGGCAGACCCTCAACCAATTGCTTTCTTGCTAATTTGGTCAGGAGGTCCATGCTTACATGACCAAGTCTCATGTGCCATAGCCAGGAATTTTCTTCCTTTAACACTAAGCATACAGTTTTTGAAAACTTCTTTTCCAAGTTCAGCATAAAGACATTATCAATACGAGGGGCAGTTAAAATTAACTCATTTTTTTGCCCTCGAATATTTTACATCCAGTGTCATCAAATATAACTTTTCTCCCATTGTCACATAGCTGAGCTACGCTGAGTAAGTTATATTTGAGTCCGCTGACTAGGGAGACTGACTCAATAGTAGGATTGCCACTAATGGTTCCTGACCCTACTATCTTACCCTTCTTGTTGTCTCCAAAACTTACACTTCCTCCTCGTTTACGCACAAACGTGATGAACTGAGTTTCATCACCAGTCATATGCCTCGAGCATGCGCTGTCAATGTACCACATCTTTGACTTCTCAGCACACCTCAGGCTTACCTGCAATATAGCTAGTTGCTTTTAGGTACCCAATTCTTTTTGGGTCCTTGCTTGTTAGGTTCAACAGGTAAAGCATCATATTTTATTTTATGACGACATACTTGGACAGTATGTCCATTCTTTCCACAGAAGTCACAGCTGACCTTCCGTTTAGGATGTCTCACTGACTGGTCAGCATCCCAGTGCTAAGCGTGCTAGCACACCTTTGTGGTGTGTCCTTTCTTCCCACAGAAGTCACATTGGACATTCCGCTGAGGATTCCATCTCTGTTGACTAGTACTTCGGTACTCAGTGTTCAGAGGATTATTTCTTTTATTCGGAACCTTAAGTTGGTTCTGAATTGATGTGGCGTCCTTCCTCAGTTTCTTAGAATCTGATTGGACCTCAGTCACACACTTTTGCATGATTTCTACATTACTATGCAAAATCGAAGTGTCCTGGAGAATATATCGAAGGTCACTCAGTTTGACCTCCTCAACCTCGCCACATCGCCTGCTGAGTGCTCTAACCTTTTTATTACACTTTTTGACAAGTGTATAAAGGTCACTCAGGGCATTAACCATTTCATTTCTGAGCAAGGGTAGTGATATTACCTCAATTGAGTGTTCCTCATCGTCAGATGCAATGGAAGGGTCAGCATGCTCAAAAACACAAGGCTCAACAAGCTCATCTGCCATGAAGCAGATCTTTGCTGACTCAGTGGCATCAGCTTCAGATGATGATGAATCATCACTACCACTCCAGGTTGCCACCATTGCCTTCTTGTCGTTCTTCCTTTCTTTCCTCAGCAAGGGACAGCTTGACTTGATATGGCCAGTTTGATGACATTCAAAGCATGTAATGGGCTTTGAGCTGTCCTTCTTGTACTTGCTGTCGCTGGAGTCAGCTTTGTACTTATCAAACTTCTTGTAAGGCTTCTTAAAATATTTGTCATTCTTTTTGAACAGCCTTTTCATCTTTCTAGTGAACATAGCCATTTCTTCATCGTCTGTTGAGCTCCCATCAGTGGAGTCAGCTTTCATGACAAGAGACTTTTCCTTCTTATCTTCAGACTTTTCCTTCACCTCGAAATTCTTCATTGAGATCTCATGGGTCAGCAGTGAGCCAATGAGTTCATCATACTTGTAGGTGGTTAAGTCTTGAGCTTCCTCAACAGCAGTTTTCTTTGCTTGCCAGCTTTTAGGAAGACTCCTAAGAATCTTCTTGACTTGCTCTTCCTCAGTGAAGATCTTTCCAAGTCTCTTGAGCTCGTTGATGATGTTTGTGAACCTTGCGTTCATGTCAGAGATTCCTTCATCATCATTCATTTCGAACAGCTCGTACAACCTCATGTGCTGGTTGACTTTGGATTCCTTCACCTTGTTGGTTCCTTCATAGGTAACCTCGAGCTTCTTCCAGATCTCCTGCGCTGACTCACAACCTGAAATCTTGTTGTATTCTGCAGCATCTAACGCACAGTGAAGCATGTTTATAGCCGAAGCATGATTTTGTAGCTTCTTGAGATCATCCTCTGTCCATCTAGTCTAAGCTTTGACAACCGTTTGGCCATCAATGGTTTCAACAGGAACAAATGGGCCTTGGACTATAGATAGCCATGCGCTCATGTTTGTTGCCTGAATGAAATTTTTCATTCTATTCTTCCAAAAGGTATAGTTAGACCCGAAGAATAGAGGAGGCCGAGTTATGGACAGACCCTCAGGTAAAATCTGAGTTGTCAGATTTCCTGGGAGAAACCGAGTGCTGTTCTCAGCCATAGTAGGGATCAGCTCAAGGTAGTTAAACCTTGCACAATGAGCTTTTAAGCTCTGATACCACTTGTTGGTACCTTATAACGTAACAAGTTAGTTCCAAGGGGGGGGGATAGGAACTATCTAAAATTTTTGTCCGTTAAGGCTGACTTCTTTTCTATGAAAAGGTTTACACAGCGTCACTAAGTAGATTCAAGACACAAGCTTAGTCAACTTGTGACTAAGTCTGCTTCTTTACTTGAGTCAGGAAATAGCACTTAGAGTCTATTCCTGAACTCAGCTTCTTAGTAAACTTAACTCAGCGTGAGTTCTTTACTTAGTCAGTTTTATAGCAAGCAATGTATATCAAAGGAGTTTAAGGGTTAGAAAGATATTACTCAGCAGACTTATCCCGGTTCGGCCTCTCCGCCTACGTCCAGTCCCCGGAACTCGTTCTGAGCTTTTTGAATTCTCTATTGAGCTCTTTAAAGGTAGAGCACGAAACCTTTTACAAATAGAAGCTGAGTATAACAAGAGTACCTTCCTCTATACCTCTACTCACTCCTATATCTACGCTGAGTACTATAACCAAGTACTCAGCCTCTCCTTTCTATTCTTCTAGAAATGATAAAGTGTTTGTCCTAAACAACGATTGCTAAGACACTTTAGATGATTGGAAATCACTCTAGACTTTTACACAATAATATGGAAATTGGTGTAAGGTATTTTCTTTGCTTTTCTCACAAAATCTTCGAGTATGAATTAGGTCAGCATTTCGACAACTTGAAGTTCTGTGTTGATTGAAGCAAATGGATGGCCTTTATATAGTGACACTTGAGGCACCTGGTCATTTCGAATTTCGAAATAACCATTGGAGGGAAACGGCTTCCTGTCATTGTCACTCTGGGCGTGCTCAGCGTCGTTGGCCAATAGGATTCTTGCATCTTCTGTCTTCGTCAGTCTTCAGCAGAATGTTTCGCCATTTAAGGAAAAGTCCACGAGACAGCATTCTGCGCCTTCTGAACTTTTCCCAAAGTAGAAATACTTTGTCTAGAAGTTGAACATTGCCTGCCACTGTCCAGACTGCTTTGTCGTCCAACTCAGCAGCTTCTCCTTGAAGCTTTTGCCACGAAGGCTTCTCGATCCTTCTCTTGCTGAGTCATCGTTTTAGTTGATACGACTTCATTTTGAACTCTTAAGCCGAATGGTATTGATGTGTTGACTTGAGCTGGACTTCCACTTTATGGGCCTTTGGGATTTTTAATCTCAATGTCTTATACACAATTAAACTCAACATTGAACAAACACATTAGTGTAAATAAATCAAAGCATTTTAAATTTAATGTGTTAGAATATTTTTATCATTACTTAAATAATTTTGTCAAATCAAAATCATGTGGAAAGGTGTTTCAACAACACCTTCACTGATCGGATGGCTGCTCTTCAACTAATGATGATCCAACACATAGGTGTACTTAAAGCCAAAATCCAAGCTATTCCCACCAGTGTGGCTACTGCTGATGATATCTCTCAATGTCTATCTTTCAACTTCCAGCAGTTGACTATTAAGCTTCACAAAGTCCAGCAACAAATTGGTTCTGCCCCAACTTCTGTTGTTGACCAATTATCTGAATCCACACGCCTTCTGAACATCAATGGAAGTGCTATGGAAACGTTGGATAAGAAAACCTATGCAATCTTCAAACAGAATGCTGACACCTTCAAGCGCGTTCAAACTCTTGCCAACCAGAACCAGATTCTAAACCATATGCACTTCATCAGAAGTACACTACTTCCCTTGCTGACTGTGTAGTTTGGGGCTCCAAGGCCTTCCAATTTCTCATCAGCAACATGTGCAACTCTGGTGCTATTCATCCTGAATCTGCTCATACTGGTCCTACAATCTTTAATGGTCTGAATCAAAGCTCTTAGAAGCTTCAGACCTATACTGAATAGCTGAACTCTAGGAGCGTTGCTGGACACGGCCAACCTCTAGGTACCTTCCCCATCATAGATGCTGGCAAAAAAGGGGAGAAAACCTTTGAGACTGAACAAAAGACAAAACAGGATAAGGCCGCAACCTCTGGTGGAACAGCTTCAGTAGCAACATCTCAGCAGCAACAACATCCATCAAAAACCAATAGAAAGTCTAATGCAGTTCAAGTGAACCTCAAGCCTAAGTAGATCAAATAGGAACTTGTTTGCTTAGCCTTTCTTCTGTGCTTATAGACTGTTTAGTCTTATCTGTTGTATGCTAAATGTTTATATATATCATCTTATCTTTTCCAACACTGCTTTTATTTGATTACTTGCTTCTGATGTATGCCTTTCACACTTATAATCAATCAACTCTGTTCAACCAACACTTAAGCACAATAATAATCAAATGGACAAACGCTCTGACACTCAAACACTCTGATAAATGCTTTGATACTTAAATAATGATAAGGACGCTACAAATAACTCTGATACCTCATCAATGTAACTCTGAATCCTTAACTATTATCACAAGGACTTTTATTCAGTATCATTACGTTAATTTATTCCTTTGATATATTTCACTCTGATATACCATGCTTCTGACTCAGAACTCAATTTTACTATTGAACTCACATAGTCTAACATTTTTCAATCTTAGGTAAAATTTCTTTCAGTAGCTCAACCCCTATGGGGGAGAATCTAGACGCAAAGTAAGTCCAACCATTATGGGGGAGATTAATTCTATTATTCTTAACCTCTGAATTTTTGCCAACATCAAAATGGGGGATATTGTTGAAACACAATTTCCACACCAATTTTGATTATGAAAAAAAATATTAAAAGAAATTAATATTCTCATACTTAGTAAAACATTAAAATTAAAGGGTAAATTTCATCAATGGTGCACAACCTTCGCCCCATTTCACACTTTGGTGTACAACCTTCAATTTGTCTCACTAATATGTACGAACTTATAGGTGACCTCCCACTTTGATATACAGCAGGTAAAAATGACCGATCAACGTGAACTCAACGCGCCACATCAGCAGTTTGACCGGTCAAAAAATCAAAATTTGACCACCTATTCTAAAATTACTTATATACCCTCTTCTTCCTCCTTCCCCTTTCTCTCTCTGACTCATCTCTCTCTCCCTTATTTCTCTTCCTTTAATCTTTCATTACACCCAATAAGCACAAAATTCATATATAAATATTTGCATAATCTACAACATAATTATGCAAATTCCATTCAAAATACAATAAAAAATCCAAAAGAAATTCAAAAAAATTGAACTGATAAATAAAAAACATAACCCAAAAACTTCGAACTTGAAAAGGGCCATGTCCAATCCATCAAATCCTCCTCTTGCTGAACCTTAGAACTCCTCCTCACACCACCACTTCTGCCGCCATCACCGTCAACATAAGCATAATATTTCAAGAAAAAAAGCAAGTGTAAGCACAACCCATTCCAAACAAAAAATCAAAACACACAATCCACCACCAAGTTTCAAAATCACTTCTCCTTCTTCTTCACTAACATAAGATTTCAATTGCCCCAAAAAATCCCCTATTCTTGTGAAAATCAACATGGAAATCAATTTTTGAAATATCGTGTGAGAACAGTAGCTACCATGTGTGCAACGTACCATCGATTTGTCCCTGATAAGGCAGTAGCACAGCTCGAGACGGTACCGATGATTGTTACAATGTGGAAGAGAATTAAGAAGAATATGCAGACTAATGGAACTAATCAGAGCGATAGGGTAGGAAAATGTAGCTAGAGGCTACGCTGAGAAGAATGTAGTTGCAGAAGATGAAGAATTTGTGAGTCCAGTGATGCGATTGTGAGATTTGGGATTTCCGAGAATGATTGAACCCATTTTTGTGGAATTGAGAGATTTGAGAGATATGAGGATGGAAGTGCACATAACTGTAACAACACAGTACATAGAAAGATCCAATCTGTAAATAAGATAGAGAGAGAAAAGGAAAGGGAAAATAGAAAGAGGAGGGTATAAAATTAATTTTAGAATAGGTGGTTAAATTTTGACTTTTTGACCAGTCAAACTGTTGATGTGGCTCGTTGACTTCACGTTGACCGGTCATTTTTACATGTTGTATACCAAAGTGGGAGGTCACATAATTCATACATATTAGTGAGACAAATTGAAGGGTATACACTAAAGTGTGAAATGGGGTAAAAATTGTACACCATTGGCGAAATTTACCCTAAAATTAAATGTTGATTTATTTGGACTAATGTGTTTGTTAAGTGTATGTTTGATTAAGTGTAATTAAGAAAGAAATATAGACAAATGCCTTAAGCTTGGATCAAAGGCCCAAAGATCAACTACAGCCCAATAGCTAGAAGGATCCAAAAGCAGAAGTCATGCCTCAATGAAGACTGATTTCGGAAGAAAGAAGATCAAGGCATCAGAGACATGATCAACGTTGACTCTGGACCACTGACACTGTATCACCAAATAAGGAAAAAAAAACAAAAGATCCAAACAGCTTGTCCACTGGTCAACTTGGAATCTTTGCCTTATTTCGTTCGACAGTCAGACTGCCTCTGTCAAGACTCAGAAGAATAACCATTGGATGTGTACACTGGCTATTGAGGATGAAAGCGACAAAAGAGCCGTTTCCCTCCAACAGTTATTCTGAATTTCGAAATAACTAGTCTCAAAGTGTCACTATAAAAGCCCCGCCATTTGCGTCATTTGGACTTGATCATCAATGCTGAAATCTAGAGAGAATTATCCTTGAAGTTCCAAAAGCAAAGCAAAAGTTTATGCACATATACTGTATTCATTCATGTAATAGCTCTGAGTTCTTTCATTATGTTCTGAGTAAGAACAAACTATCAATAGCTTAGAAAAGTTTAGAAGCTCTTCTGTTTACTTCGGTTATAAGTGAACATCAAGAGAGGTAGATAGATAGTTGACTGTTAAGTGTAAAGGAAGGTATTTTACAGGGCCTCTGTATCTATTTTAAGGGTTTGTGCTCTACATGTTGGAAAGAGTTCACTAGTGGATTAAAATCCAAAAGAATGTATTATGGGGACTGGATGTAAACAGGAGGCCGAACTAGTATAAATCGCTGTGTAACTATTTCTCCAACCCTTTCCTTTTGACATATTTATACTGCTTGCTTCTATGCTTAAAATATACAGAACTTGTGCTTCTAACTATTGTACTCAATAGCGTGTTTAACAAAGTCACACAGAGGCTACTCCAGTTAAGTGGCCTAGTGTTTTAAACGTTCAGAAGCAGAATCAAGCTTTGTTCATATTTAACGTAGTAAACAAAGTTTGCCTCTGATTCCGAGCAGCCTTGTGCTATTGAACTAATTCTGTGAGAAATTTTATAAAACCTTAAATTTATCAATAGTTCCATTTACCTTCCATTTGGAACTAGATTCTATCTCACAATGGACCAACATATGTCGTCATTATGTAGGTGGTTTTTTTATATGAAATTATTAAAATAACTTTATGGAAAGAAACAAAAAGTTGAGTGACCTTTTTTAAATTAAATTCAAAATTTAAACCATAGATGAAATTAACCCTTTTTTTCATAATATTTGTCTCATAACAAGGTATCTCGCACGACAGTAATGTTCATATGGACCTTAACAGCTAAATGAATTTGGTCATTCGCCGTTAGATCTAAACTTATTAAATTTAAACTTTAGAATGCTTTAAATCTTAATCATAAGATTCTAACAAATCTAGATTCAACAGTAAATCATCAAATTCTACATGATCATTAAAGTCTATGCAATCAATACCGCTCGTCTGAAATATTTATAATCCTTTCATTCATACATTTAAGGATGAGCTGTTTCTACTAGTTAGCTAAAAACTAACTTGGGAAAGACCCGACATTATTTTTACATCTCTTATAATTTATAAACAAACAAAAAAAAAAAAAAAACACTTGAAAAACTCCGCTATTGACGAGACAATGGTTCCAAAGCAGTTTGATCTGAGATTATCTCATAAAGTCTATACTCGCAATTTGGTGATGCTAGAGTCACCTGTCAAGCTGGTATCTAGATTAATTTCATTAGAATGATATAAACTAATTAGCACATGTTCAAGATGACAACTTGTAACTACTCCTTTCAATCTAAGGTTTAAAAGGATACACTGTAAGAAAAAATCATCTGTTTGAAAATAGTTGTCCTGTTATAATATGAAAGGAAATATAAATATATGGGTAAATAATTTAGGGAAAATTACATAGAAATTCATCTTTTAAAAATGCCTAATACTCCTCCAGCCCTTTTAACTTGTCTAAATTGATCATTTTACCGCATCAACTTATCGAATGTCCTATTTACCCCATTAACTCCATAAAAGTGGTATTTCTCACCCCCTCAACTTATCCATTTATCCCCCCAACTCATAGAATATCCTATTTACCCCATTAACTTCATAAAAGTGGTATTTCTCACCCCCTCAACTTGTCCATTTACCTCCCCAACTCATAGAATGTCCTATTTACCCCTTTTAACTCCTATAAAAGTGGTATTTCTCACCCCTTACAATCCGTCATCGAGGTCTAAATTGATACATTTTTTAAACGTTAAACCTATATTGGTGCTATTTTGTACGTGGAACCTAAATTGATACTTCCCCAAAATCATAGGCTTATTTTGGTACATTTTCCATACATATAATGTCTTTAACTTGTTTATATTAATGTTCTTGTTTTTTTATCAAAAAAAAAAGTTCTTGTTATTTGTATCTTTTATTCATTCTTCATCTTTTCAACTTTTTTTGCTAGTTAAATTTTGATTATCTAATTATTGCAATACAATATTATTATAATAAACACATGAAGGATCGATATAATTATCAAATTAAAACAAAATAAAAGGTTGATATTAAAAATATATAATTTGAAACTCATTTGAATAAGTGCTATTAATTTTGCACTATAAAGGGGTAAGAAATACCACTTTTATGGAGTTAAGAGGATAAATATGACCATAAGGGGTGAGAAATACCACTTTTATGGAGTTAAGGTGGTAAATAGGACATTCGATGAGTTGAGGAGGGGTAAAATGACTAATTTGGACAAGTTAACGGGGGTGGAAAATAACATTTATATGGAGTTAAGGGGTAAATAGGACATTCGATGAGTTGGAGGGGTAAAATGACCAATTTGAACAAGTTAAGGGGGTTGGAGGAGCATTAGGCCTTTAAAAATTATTTATAACTATGTCAAGTCATAATTTTAGATTATGTCAAACTAGTAAAATCAATACTTTTAATACATTTTAAGGATTATAATTTATAAATTAGAAGTCTAGAATATATTTAGTAGGGTTTATGATTTATGAATTGGAGTCTACAATTTTTAAATTATGATATAAAATCATAATATATAAAGAATAATGATATATTAAGAATTATGTTTGATGATATGACTTAATTGTAATTTTCTACTTAATTATGATACTTATGTATTTGACCCAATAATTTAATACTTCCTACATTATTACTTAATACATTGTTTAGTCATTATATTTTCAATAATACATTACAATATCTTTAACTTTTATTCTACTCAATGATTTAGTTCACCTATTTTAAATGACTGTTTTTTCCTTTACTTATTATGGGTATGAACTTTAACATTTTTATATTCTGATACCTAAAATTTATTTTTCCATCTAAAAACTATTATTTTAAATATTAAAAATACACTTTTTATATTTTTCATTTAAAAAAATATAAAAGCGTATTTTTAAGTGTAAAAATAAATTTAAATTATCAAAATGCAAAATGCTAAAATTTAGGTATAAAAAATGTAATTCAACTTTAATAAGTAAAGAGCAAATCGGTCATTTAAATGGATAGAGGGACTATATTGTTGAGTAGAAGAAAAGTTAAAGACTTTATAATATACAATTGAAAATAAAAGAAATAAACAATGTTTAACAATGTAGGAACTAATAAATCAATTACCCATATACAGGACCGATCCTGAGATTATGGAGGCCTATGAACGAACTATCAAATGTGAGCCCTAATAAATAAGTACAAATAAAAAATAATAAAATTCGGGTTGGGGGATTTGCTTGGTCTAGAGATGCCGGGTACACTTTCCTCCACTCCTGCACCCAGCTTTTAGTTATAAAAAAGAATATTAATCTTTCTTGAGACGTTGATGATCTCAAATGGTTTTTCAAAATTTTAACATTAAAACAATTCTTTCAATAGATACAGACATAGTTAAAAGGATTCGAAAAGCAATTGAAATATTTGAATAGAAATCTGCTGCTTTGACAAACTCAAGAATTTCAAATGTCAAAATCAGTCCTTTTCGCCAAAGCATTTGCAACACTTTCATTTTGAAAAAACATCATCTTCATCAAGATACGAAAAATTATTATAAGAAAATGTAGTCATATGTTTGTGTATTGTGATTGTTTAGACCTATGAATTATATTTATTGTCTTTGCATCTTTTGAGTTTCTAATTTTTATATTTGAAAAAAATATATATTAGGGCCCCTCCCTCATGCCTAAATGTGTGTTTCAAATTGTTTAGGTCTAAAATATTTAAATTTTTATTATTTTTCAAAAAAATATTATTTATGGGCCCCTCCATCCTTTGGGTCCTGAGCAAACGCCCCTCTTGCCCGTGCCCAGGGACAGGCTTGCCCATATATATATTACCTTTAATAAATATTAGGATAAATTCCAAAAAAACCCTTGCAGTTACACTTTTTGTCAATTGCATATCCATGGTTTTTTTTTATCCAAACATGGATTGATGTTTTTTTTACGACCACAAAATGACTGAAATTTTTCATTTTGCTAAAAACAAGATTTTTTTGTTGACAATATTAAAATGACCATTGATTTTTCAGTTGATATTCTAATCAAATTTAATTCTTCAACTTTTTTAATTTTGAGATCATTCAAGTATAGTTTAGAGAGAAAAGAGAAAGTCAATGTTTAGAAAGAAAAAACAACGGAAATTATGATTTTGAAAATAAAAAATTTGATTCCATAGCAAATGTGGTATTAAACAACTTTAATTCTTTGATTTTCTATTTTGAGGTCATTACGGTCATTTTTATAGTGTCAAACTAAAAAATCCTCGTTTTTAACAACACGAAAACCTCAGTCGTCGTTTGGAAAAAAAAACCCACAGACATGAAATTGACAAAAAGTGTAACCACATTGATTTTTTTTTTTGGAATTTACGAGTAAACAACTTCTGATACGATAACACGATTTACAAAAACAATCTGACTAACACACTAAGATTGCCACGATAGTCTTTTTTTGTTGCTTTTATATCGTATAGAATATGTAAATAGCATAGCACGTTTATGACACAATAACTCGAATTGCACCTCTATATAAAACCACATTTAAAATACAATAACCTACTAACCTACCAACTAAATGCTAAAAGGAGTCTAGCCTAAGTTTGATTGGATTAAGTTATTTTCTCCTGAAAGCACAAAGCTTAATTTCCATCACCAAGGTCAAGGTGTGTACTGTCTGGAGACAGATTCCTCCTACCTCGTTTATTACAAGGTATCTCTTGCAGGAATATTCTCTTGTATGCAGCCATAAAATTCCATATCAAACACCAACAATGGTGTTGTAAGTGCCATATATGGCAAATAACAATCCGCATACCAAAAAGAAGTAATCCAAGCCTTTCTGCCAGAAATTCAAAGATGGGCCTAGTAATATAAGGTGAAATGAGGCTGGCAAAACAAACGAGATCAGAGCACATAATGTACTTCCCACAAAAGAAGCAAATTCACCAAAGCCAGGAACAAACGATGCCAAAACTGCCAAAATAACAATCAAAATTGCACGGCTCACATATTTTCTAATCATACCGACTTTTGTTGAACTCCTACACTCGTTATAATAGAGCTTTTGATGCCATCCAATGTTCTCCAGCTTGCTCTCCACAATTTCATGAACTGGGTGTACCATGATGGGAAATGTGAACATTAATCCCAGACACAACCCTATCTGTTCCATCCAATCAAAATCGAAATCAGCCACAGCTAAGAACTGTAAACAAGGTAGCAAGAAATTTTCATTTTCACTTTCTGCACTTATTAGATGCAGTACCAAATCACCACTTGTATGATGACCACGACTGCAAGGATAATCAGTCCAGATGAAAAGAATTTCTTGCGCAAAGTAAATCAGATAAGAACAATTTGCACTCTTGTGTCTAATAATTGATATAAGAAAGCCATTGGTGTGTTGAATGTACAATGTTGGTAGATAGAAAAGATACTATGTTTAATGAATTTACCTCAATTAGGGTTGAACATAAAGCTTTATATATATATATATATATATATATATATATATATATATATATAAAATGGAATACATGAGTTAGAGTTTAACAGATTGACAGTACATAATCGTTATCCGTTAAATTCCAAGTTCCAAGAGATAATTAACAATAATTATCTCCAACAACCCCTTTCAAACCAATGGCGAGCGCGAACCAAAAGACAAGAGCGAAGCATAGCGAACCGAGCTCTTGCAAGCACAACTTGATCATCAATCGGAATGAAGAGAAAACCATATTGTACTTGTGCACAAACAAAATCATAATAATCACACCAAAACTGAATAGACGGGGTAAGAAAAGAAACATAACGCTGTGGCAGCATAGTAGAAAGAGGATAAGGAGGACGTTAAGGGTAATCTTATCCATAGGAGGGGATAAGAAGATGAAGGTATAGAAGTAAGAGGATTAACCTATAATATACTCAATTAGAGTAATGCATCAGAAGATAATGCCCACGTTCATAAGATAGTAGATGAACCATGGAGCTAGAAGCTCCAAAGACTTCAAACGAATCCACCAAGTGGATAAGAACCCTAAGAGAAGTGGATTAAGAATTGAAGAAAAAAAGGACAATGAAGAAATTAGGGTTAGGGTTTATGGAATCGGTGCCATAAAGTTGAATGAAAGAAGAATAAAATAAAGGAAAGAAAGAAACAACATTAGAATTTCTAGTTAGGGTTTGAATTGGGAAGAGGATGGAAACATCAATTTCCTTTAGAAAATAGAAGAAAAGAAAAAAAAAAGACTCAGAATACAATAGAAATTTTTGAAGGACTTAAAAGGATGAAAACACCAAAACTATGGAAAAAGAAAAGAATAAACAAAATTTCAAGTTAAAAATCAAAAGAATAAGATGAAGAAAGAAAAAGGACCAAAACAGAGAAAACCCAAAATTCTCTTTAATATCAAAGTTCATGTCGTTCATCTCTCTACTGCAAAACTCATCTTCCTCCCAATCATCGCCAACAAGAAAACAGGAATTTGGTTAGATTGAAGAAACGCGAACTGGAATTAATCGGACATAACTGGAATTAATCCGACAGAATTGGAATTAATCTGACAGAGCTGAAACTGAATTGTAAACGGGCAGAACTGAAACTGGAATTTAATCGGGCAGAGGGAAGAACACAAACTGGGATAGGTAATTGAAAAACATGAACTGATTGAAGCACTGAGATTGAAAGTCTGAAATGGGACAGAACTAGGATTCGAACTACACAAAGAAGAAACGAAAATTGAACACGAACTGGGACAGAAAATTGAAACATGAACTGATTGAAGAACTGAGATTGAAAGTCTGAACTGGGACACAAGTAGAGATACTATCGAATCAGAAAAGAATTGACAGACAGATAATTAATCTGCAGATTACAGAACAATTTTGAACAGAAGGGAAGAATGATCAGATGATTATTTAATCATTCATATCCAGTGAAAATAAATAAAAGGTTTAAGAGATGGGGGAATGAAGATGTAAAGACGTGATTTGGAGAAGACAATGATAGATTGACAATGCATAAGTGATTAGAATATTTGATGCTTCAAAATTGCAAACAGTAGTGAAGAATTGTTCTAGCTAGGAGGGTGCCGACGGGATTGATAATGGAAGGAATGCTCCTATGTTGCGGTAAAAGTAGAAGACAAGAAATATATGTGAAGGAGGGAGAAAGAAAATCAGCAGCGTCACTGACCGGAGGGACAGATCGGACACCTACGGAGGCCGGATTGTAAGTCGGTTAAGGAAGACGAAGCGGAAACGATAGCTGTGATACCATGTTGAATGTACAATGTTGATAGATAGAAAAGCTACTATGTTTAATGAATTTGTCTCAATTAGGGTTGAGCATAAAGCTTTGTATATATATATATATATACAGTGGAATACATGAGTTAGAGTTTAACTAGGATTGACAATACATAATATAAATAAATATAAACACTAGTTATTTATAGTGGAATACATGAGTTAGAGTTTAACTAGGATTGACAATACATAATATAAATAAATATAAACACTAGTTATTAAATAATTCTAAATAAGCCTAATCGTTATCCATTAAATGCCAAGAGATAATTAACAATAACTATCTCCAACATAGTGAACATAATCTATGTAAAGTTGAGATGTGGACATACATGCATAATGCCTATGCATATGAATCTTTATCCGCTATTTTTATATTTCAGGAGACATGAACACGAATTTAAGATGTGAGGCTGAATGAAAGATTAGGAGATAATGACAAAGTGGACAGATAAGAAGACATATGTTAATACATTACAGAGCAGATGGTATAAAGAACTAGATCCAATTTCTAAGGTTAGCTTTATCACATCATGTACTTTTAAATAGTGAAACAAAAAGCTATAGAAGCAAGCAAGCAGCAATATGTGTAAGCTGTAAAATCGAGGGAGGTTAAAAACTTCATACCTCAACAGCTATGGTACACCAAGTATGGGGCAAATTGAGGGTTATAATATCTTTAGTTTGATCACCATAAGCCATATAACCAGAGAATCCAAACAGCACATAAATAAGGGTAATTCCAGAGAATGCTTTGGCTAATAAACTAGGGAATCTCCCTCTTTCTCTCATTGACGCCTCTAATGCTAGAGTCATACCGAAACCTTCGAAACAAAAAACCGCCATCCCTCCAGCAAATGGCAATCCTCCTATATTAGATGTGATTGCAGTTCTATCACTGAACTTAAATTCGCTGTTTAATACCTTCTCTGCATCCTCTTTCACCACAATTACCATTGCTAATACATTACAAACATCTGCGAAAATGCTAAAGGGGGATAAACCGGATAAAGAATCAATCCAAGAAAGTGCAAGTTCAAGAGGCACTAACAAGAATATAAAGGATGATAAGGTGAGGCTGTGAGTGTGACCACCGAATATGGATGAAAGGTTTTGGCCAATAAACACTAAGTATGCTACTGATCCTCCACACTGGGATGTGAAAATTAGAAATTCTGTTAGGTAACGCCCAAAATTGCCCATACATTTGTAACCTAAATCACCATATGTTTTTGTTTCCTGTGTTAATTCTTCAGCTTCCTGCTTCTCTCTGCATTGAACCTAACGAATAAATCGATTAACGAAAGAGAGCGCAACTTTTCAAATAATTGATTAAAAGAAATATAAAGTAATCTGAAAAATCTGCTTGGGAAAAGTTATTCCTTATAAGTAAAAATGAAACGGATCCATGAATCAATAAAGAACAAAAATCAGAACTCCTAAACCCTTGAATTAGATTTGTAATTCCTAAATAAACAACTGAATCTGCAAGAAATGGCTGCAAAACTAAGGGAATAGAAATAACTATAACAAAGGAAAAGGAAAAGGAAAAATGAAGAGCAGAGACAAACCAGTAAGAGCATACAATAATAGGTGGCAGTTCCGGCAAGAAGAACACCAAGAGAGCCAGCAAACCAACCAGCAACTCGAAAAGTAAAAGGAAGGCCTAAAATACCAGTACCAACTACTGATACAATTATATTACCTAAAGTTTGGATAGCAGAAGCTGTTCCTGTTGGTGACGATGAAGATTCAATAAGGGGAACTGAACAACTCTCCAATTCATTACCCATCTCTTTCTTCTTCCCCTCAAATTTCTTGTTTTCTTATAATTTTGAAGAAAATAAGTTGGTTTTCGAATATCACAATTTACAGTTAGAACTCCATCGTCCCCACACCCCGGAATAATAATAAGCAAAACATAATTTTGAAAATTTTACATTTATATACAGGGGTCTATTATATTATGAATAAATAACCGCTATGAATAAATAACCGCTATAGCAAGTTAGCAAGTTACCTAAATGCATGTTTCTCTCCGTTTTTTTAAGAAGGTTTCTCTCACCACGATAAATTCTTCTTCTTCTTTGCCATCCACGTTATTATGCCTATTGTATGCGGTTCTTTACTAATTTGTGTGCTAATCTTACGCATGGATTCTAAATCCATATCTTTCTTTACGATCTTTTTAAGTTATTTTTTTTATTGATTCGAAATCCATATCGTTATAATAAATACATCTATTTCTTGTTAATTTTTTTCTGGCTGATTCGAAATTCATATCGTTAATTTTTCTGATTGATTCGAAATCCATATGACAAGGTATTTCGATTTCCTTTGATCTTTATCATTGATTCATAAATCGATTTTGGTTTCTGATTTCAACTAGCATATTTATTTCTGATTTCATTCAAGTTCATGAAGTTGAAGATAAGCTTATGAATTTAAGTTTATTATATCATTTTGTATGCGGTTAATTTATGATTCGGGATATACAATTAAAATTGAAAATTTGGGATTGGAGTATGAGCAAGAAGATGTTTAAATGTTGGAAATTCAAGATTGGAAGTGACAAAACTATGAGTATGAGTATATGAAGGTGTGGATGCTTCAATTATGAAAACTACAATACTTTGTAACAAGAAATATGATCAAGAAAATGTATACATATTTTGTAGAAATTTCAAACATAAGTCAGAAGAATGTGTCTTCATATGTAATATATCTCAGAAGTGTATAACTATTAATCAAACATATACTATTTAAACGCTGGAATCTCTTTATGTAATATGTCTCACTCAATTGTTCACAATTCTTTCTAACTTGAGTTGCAAATTGTTTAATTAATTGAAAGATATTTTTTTTATTGTTTTTAAGTTACAAAGAAATCATAACCATGAGATATAACATTGTTAAATTATGTTGCAACTAATATTAAAATGAACAATGAAAAGGTACAATAAGTAAAGATTAACATTTGATGAACTAATCAATATAACTATTACAGTTTTCTTCAAAAGCGACTTTCTTCTTTTTAGGATAATTCTTTGAATCATGACCAGTCTGACCATAAATTTTACAATGGTTAGGAGTTGACCTTTTTCTTTTTGGTTGGCCTATGGACTGGGGTTTTGATGAAGAAGCAACCTGCTTTGATTTCAGCGTACTAGCCACGGTAGGTCGACCCTTTGTTTTGCTAACAGTGGAGTCCAAAAAAGCATCATGAAACGTTCCTTCATCATCTTGACGATTTTCGCTCTCGTTCTCTGGGGGTTTTTGGACAATTCCACATTCAAATCAGATATAACTTTCATAGCCCTTTGAAAAGATTTTTCCGATCTTGAAGCAAGGTATGAAGTTATACCACAATTCTTTGATGGTGTTCCGTACCTCAAATTTCTAGCTGATTCTGGATGAGGGTACTTTCTTTCCTTATCGTTGGTTAAATACTCAAAATGTTAGCATCTTTTAGCCAACGACGATTCACCAAACAAACTTTGAAGTTCATTATCTCCAAATTCTTCATACAAATAAAAATATGTCTGCATGGAATTCCTTTCGTTTCAAATGAATAGCAATCGCATTGAAATGTTGCTTGATCATCGGAAATCCTAACCGTGCGCTTTGCCCCTTTACCCCCGTATGCTTTTACCTTACAAACAGCTTGATTCTCCTCATTGTCTATGATGGTAATATATTTATATGAGCGTTGTATTTCCCTCTTTATCCTTTTATAAATTTTCCTCGTGAAAATTGAAGAAACTTCATCCTCCACACTTGGCATCGAAGTTTGGTTGGGCAATATTTCGGTCATATTGGTTTTGTAGTGCTCTTCCATCTCGATGAAGTGTAACATTGACAGAGAAATCTCAAAGTGTTTGAAAACCTTCCACAATGATACTTTGTTATCCAAGTCTTTTTCCAACAAAGAATTTATTGACTCGCATCAGCCCGTAGCTTTTGCACCATCAAAATAATGACCATGAAGAAAAGTGTCTGCCCACTGCTTTCTAGTCGCATATTGTGCCTCTATCCATGCATTGCCATCCAACTCATATCTTTTTACCATCTCATTCCATTTAATCTCCCATTCGGCCTCTTCGTAGTATCTAGTATGTTACAAAAAAAAATTATAAACCACGTAATCAGTAATGAAATTAGTATCTAAGGGATCATAAACTTAAAATCATAAATATAATATTTTACCTGAAAATAAACTTTCTAAAATCAGTATTGAAACCTGAGGCTTTAATATGTGCAACTGCATTTTTCAATATGTGCCATGAGCAAATACGACGTGTAATTCCCAACATTATAGCTTCTAGTGCCTTACTCATTGATTTGCAACCATCCGCCGACACTGTTTTCGGCATCTTGCCATCCATACACCCTAAAAATGTTTCCAATAGCCAAACATAATTTTCTGCTGGCTCATCTTGGAGGAGTGTAGCTCCAATCACACATGTTTTTTCATAATTGTTTGATCCAAGTAGAATAACCAATGGTTTTCCGTACCTGTAAGGAGTATTATTAATCAGATAAAAAGAAGAGATCGAATAATAGAAACTTATTAGATTTTATCGTAACTAAAAAAAAGATTATGAAAACATACCGGTTAGGCTTGTAAGTAGTATCAAAAGACAAACAATTGCCAAACAATTTGTAATCAATTTGGCAACTGCCTTCAGACCAAAATAAATTTCTTAGTCTTCTATCCTCATCTACTCAAACTTGTAGAAAAACTTATCGTCTGCTCCTTTTTTCAATTCAAGTAAACACATCGCTCTGTTTGTGTCGGTATCATCCAAAGTTGAATTATCTTTTGCGATTGCCTTGTACATATCACTTTTCAGAAATTCTACATTTTTCCAACCATCATTAACTTCTACAAAGTAATTGTAACATTGAAATGTATTAATTCCAGCTCTCTTTATTGAAAATGCTTGCTCCTTAGTAGAATCATTGATTTTTCTGTGAGACCTCAGAAATAGTTTTTCACTCGATACTGCTAGTTTGTGTGTATGGTGGGTATTGAAGCATTCAACTATCCAATTTCTATTTTTTCTGTCGATATTAATCCTAAACTCCACTTTACACCTCATTTTTGTTATAAGACGTACTTCCTGAGTCTTATTTTCAGTATTACAATATTTTGTTTCTCTAACACCTTCGAATGAGCAAACACAACCTCTAACCATTATATTATTGTTTTTGTCTATCCTTTTTAATTTTCTCCTAACACTAAACCCCGCCAGCTTTGCATATAGCATAAAAAAAGATTCAGCTTGTTCAACACTTACAAATCTCTTGTCTTTGAAGTCCAATAATTGTATATTCACTAGATCTTTGTCGATTTCCAGAAAATGAAATAGGTTGTTCCACTCTGCAATATCTAGTTTGATCCATTTTCCGCCCACCCCTGTTTCTACAATTAACTCATCTTCGTTGACATCGGCCATCTCTTCCTCAGGTATTCCCCATCAGTATTTTGGCCATTTTCATCTTCATATTGAATAGGCTGTTGATGGAGGAAATGTGTATCGTGCAAAACTAAGGGCAAGTGCACCCTATCGTTATCAAGTAATAAATAGTAATTGGAGAATGCGGAACAGTGATCTAGGTCTTTGTCGGGAAGGTCTGGCTTCTTCGGGGATCGTCTCTGCGCTGGGAACGGTCCCTGCGGATACTCCGACGCTCAAGACAGTTAGTAGTTCGAGAGTGTATTCTAATCAAATGAGAGTGAGGTAGAAAATAGTTACCCGATCTACTTTCCTTCCTTCATTGGTATATTTATAGTGAATTGTCTTGGGCATGTGGGCCTTCTGTTACCCTGGCCCTTTCGCTGGTCGGGCCTCTTGGGCCCAAGTGATATTCCGAATCAAGTAGTCCCCCCCCCCCCGGTTAGATTAGCCGAGTATTGCACGCGAGGAGAAGAAAATTTCAGCGGATCATGCTCTTCTCAACGAGTGGTTGACAGCTGTATGAAAGGTGCCCGATTTCCTCATAGAGACCCTTCAGATTGCTGCATGCGCCTTTAGGTTTTAGCGTGCAATTGATTGCCCCTTCATTAAATGCTCCTGCACGCGCCGTAAAAAGACATTGAATGTCGTGCGTTGCCGGCGCCTCCATTTTTTGTTTGATATAAAATGCAGGGGGAGGCTCCATTTCTGTCTTATTTCGTCAAATTTTCTTCTCCTTGTGCGATTTGAACATCTCCTTTTCCCTTTGGAGCCGCTGTTTTCTGTCGATCTTTCCGTCGGTGTTCTGTCGTTTGCTCGCGCTTGCTGGGCACCGGGCATATTGATTGACGACGTTCTAGTGAAGATTCCCTACGACACTTGTCGTAACCTTTGCAAGGTCAGTCGTACCTCTTATTTCTCATGTCTTTAGTTCTTTTGTTTATTTTTTTTCTGGGGAGGGGGAGTATGTTAGAGGGTTCTTCACGGGGAGCCCTAAAAAGACTGCCGCTAGTGACACCAGGTGATTTTACGCTTCGCGAACGCGGATCGTAAAACGAAAAAGATGGGCGAAGATGGGAGAGGAGAGTGTTGCTACTGCGAGAAAGAAAAAGAAAATCGTAGAATGTGCGCCGCCTAGTGTCGAGCGGCCGGTAGGAGGAGTGGCTGCCGGCGTTCTTGAGGTAGCGGTTGTAGTACCGGAGGGTTTAATTATCGAAGAGCGTCCCCTGGCCTCCATTTACGAGGAAATGCGCCAGAGGGTATGGACGCGTTCCGCGGGGGTCACTAGTGTTGATGGTAGGCGGTTTGAGGGAGCAGAGCGGCCAAAAAGATCGGAATCTTTTTCGGTGGACGATGCGCACAGTATCATTGTCTCTGCGGATTTAGCTGCTATCTCCGTGGTGTATCGACTGGGGAAGCCATATAAGCTAGTTGCACTTGGAGAAGGAATCCGTGCTCATCATGCGGGTGGTGCGAACGAGCTCGTGGTTTACGAGGAGCAGTTGGAATCGGGGATGCGGTTTCCCCTGCTTCCCTTTTTTGTGGAGGTTCTAAAGAAGTATGACCTGTGCCCTGGTCAGATCCATCCGAATGGGTGGAGGATGATGGTGGCATTCTACTCGTTATGTCGATCAGCTGGATACCGGGCAACTGGGTTGGTATTCCGTGAGTTCTTTCGGCCAAACAAGGGACCCCAATCGCAACATGTGACCTTCTCGCATCAAAAGCTCAAGGTGATTGGCGGGTTGAAGGACAAAGTTCATGAATATAGGCATCGTTACTTCTTGGTGCGAAAGCTGGACGATGACTTCCCTTTTCGAGTAGTGTGGAATGAGGAGCCCATGGATTCCAGTCGTTGCCTTTTGAGGAGCAGCTCGTGAAATATTTAAAGGGCCTTCCGACAGATAAAGATCGTAAGCAAGATGTGGATGAGCTTGTGCGTCACTTCCTAGCCGTCGGGTACTATATCTGGAACCAATGGTGAATGGCTCAACTATCCGGCTGGACGGCGGCGGACTTTGAGAAGTGGAAACGCGGGTACAACTTCAAAGCCGGAGAGTTGGCGGAACTAGAGGCGATCTCCATGAACGTCGCTGTTGTAGGTGAGGGGTCGGGATTGTAGGTTTCGTTTATTTCGTCCTGTGTGTTGTTGTTACTATATATTTTATGCATGGTTTAAATTTTCCGCTCTTTCTTGCTTTGCAGGTCCAGGAGATCCCCGTGTCAGTATGAATTTCGATCCGAATGAGTTCGGTGTCGGCTTCGACACTACGGAGGAAGCATTTGATGTTGCCTCCGGATCCCTAGCGTCGTTTTCTTCGCTTGAAGATGCGAACCAAGTGGTTCAGAGCATGGGGGGCGTGCTTGCGACGCATGAGGACCTTGATGCTACTGGTGACATACCGCAACGGATGCCCGTGGTAGAGAAAGAGGCCAAGGAAACTGCGGAGGTGATGGCTGTCGAAGAGGAAAAGGTCGAGAATCAGATTCAGGGGCCCCTTACCCGAAAACGTAAGAAAGATAAGGGTAAGGCCGTTGCTGGGATGGAAGGCAAAAAGATACGTGTTGGTGATGATACCGTTGGGGCAAACGACGGCTCTAAACGAGCGTGTACGGACGGCGGGTCCGAGCTTGGAGCGGGGATGATGGATCGGGTAGGCGATCACCCGGAGATGATGAAAAGAATGGATGTCAAGATTGCTAAGTTTCGGGAATACGTTATGAGCTTGTCGGTTCATTCCGATATGACGACGTGTGACCTTGCGCGGGCAATGGCTCGCATCGCTAAGGTGCCCGGAGAAGTTGCCCGAATGGACGGTGTGACCAAGATGAATCTTAGTGTGGAGACTCTATCGGCGCTTGGTGTGGTAAGTTCGCTTGACCTTCTCGCTTAGGTTTGTTTCTAACAACTGTGTCCTGAGTTGTGCAATTTTTATGCAGGCCATTCAAAATGCTAACACTGTCTTCGACATGTGTGTGAATGATGAGAATCTGTTTCGTGATATGGAGCAAGGTCTGCGGAATGCGGTGAAAGAGCTGGAAACGGCGACTGGGAAGCTAGCTACCGCTGGAGAGTTGTTGGAACACCATGAGGGCGAGATTGCCGTGCTGACCGAGCAGCTGAAAGTGGAGACGGGAGGCCGAGTGGAGCTGGCGAAGAAATTGAAACTTGATGTGGAGAAGCTTCGCTCTTACAAAGTTATGCTCAAGTTTGCCACCCTATGGACCCACCGAGTGAAGGATAAGTTTGACGAGAGAGCCAAGCAAGCCGACGCGCTGTCCGATGAGAATGAGAAACTTAAGCGAGAGCTAGAGGTGGCTCGGAAAGAGGCTAGTGAGTTGCGTGTCCTTACGGATCAGCGCGAGGAGAAGCTGATCAAAATGGATCGGATGATGCTCATTGCTATTGCTCACTCTGCCGGGTATGATGTTCCTCCGGAGGTCATATTCTCTCCGAATGTGTACGATAAGGCAGCCCAGGAGAAAGCCGTAGAGTTCTGTGGTCGTTTTAAGAAGAAATAAGTGTAACTGACGATATCGTGTGTTTTTGTTTTCTGATTTCAAAGATGTAATAATTTGGCTGTACGGTTGGTATCTTTTGGGATCTTTTGGCAGTTTATTTTGATCATCATTTTGCACTTTGATTTGATTTGAGCCTTCATGATGTGTTTGTCATGTCTTGTCCATTCTTGCTATAAATAGGAGTCGGTTTTTGTTTGTGTTTCTCGTTCATGTGGCGTTCTTGTTTCGAGTGCTCGTATTCTTAGTCGTTTGTTTACTCCTGTTTTCATGTGATGTCGCTTCGGGATGTTGTGGATTCCGCTAAGGTGCTTGAGGTGCAGAAGGCCATTTTGGCGATGCCTCATCCTTATGTGTACTGCCCCCCGAGGGATGATCATGAGCTGGACAAGAAAGTGCGATATGCTTCCCCTATGTGGATGAACCGGGGGTTTTTTACGGAGAAGCCGAAACGGGGAGAGTGAGAGTTCCGCGCCTTATACTGGATCTGCGATGGATTCGTGCGATGTAGTTATCAGCGCCTTGTCTTCTACTGAGAAGAAAGTTTGGTCGTAGGACGGGATTGGATTTCTGAATCCCGATGAGTCGGTGGTGCCCGTGACGAATCCGCATCCTGCCTGGGTAAGGAGGCTTCTTACCAACGAGCTTGATAGAGTTATGAATCTTCCTCCTGAGATGGAAAGCCATTGTTCTGGACGCCATGCGTCGCCGAGTCGACCTCATGGGGCGACCTTTGTCGACCCGTTGAAACCTCGTAGTGTGGTTTTTCTTGAATTTTCTAGACAGGGGTTTCTAGGGCCTATCCCAGCTGATCCGGCGCATCGAGTGACGCATGTTGGGAAAGCATGCCTGTACCATAGGCAAAATGGGCATAATACCGATGAATGTGTCGACTGGCAGGCAGTGCACCAGGCTTTAATGGATGTTGAGGCCATTCCTAATCCTGATAGTGCTAACGGAATATTGTAAGAGATAGGATTTATCTTGTGTCGAGCGTCTGTGCTCCAGTGTTTGTATTAAGGATCTTTTGCTTAAGCTTCCCAACTTTGTGTGGTTTATTATGCCTAATGAAAATTTGCAATTTCGGATTTCCTTTGTTAGTACTCCTGACAAAATCGATCCCGTTTGATATTTGATCGCCCATTGCCTCATGGGCACGTAGTTAAAGTGCTCAAAATTTGCACGACGCTGTGTGAGCGAGGATCGCGTTTGACGCCGCCCTTGGTTGGTTTATTGGTTAGGTGCTTCTTTGAGAAGCTTAGGAAGACCGTTTTGGGTCAATCCGTGCGAGGACCGTATGAAGTAGCTTGCTTATTAGTTAATCGGTACCAACATGGGGTTGTTGGCACGATTTAAGAGGCGTTTCGTGATGAACGAGAAGCCTGGAGAATAACGTTTTGAGCTATTCAGTGCGAGGACTGGATAGGGTAGCTTGCTTCTTGTTTAATCGGTAACAACATGCGATTGTTTGTGCGATTTAATGGGCGTTTCGAGATGATCGAGAAGCCAGGAGAATAACGTATTGAGTTATTCAGTGCGAGGACCGTATCGGGTAGGTCGCTTCTTGTCTAATCGGTAACAACATGGGATTGTTTGTGTGATTTAATGGGCGTTTCGAGATGATCGAGAAGCCAAGAGAATAACGTATTGAGTTATTCAGTGCGAGGACCGTATGGGGTCTCTCGCTTCTTGTCTAATCGGTAACAACATGGGGTTGTTTGTGCGATTTAATGGGCGTTTCGAGATGATCGAGAAGCCAGGAGAATAACATATTGAGTTATTCAGTGCGAGGACCGTGTCGGGTAGCTCGCTTCTTGTTTAATCAGTAACAACATGGGGTTGTTCGTAAAAAATAAATTCTTATTCATGATTCACATTACAGGAGGCTATTGATAATACTTCTTCAATGTTTGGATGTTCCAGCTATTGTCATAGACCAAACCGTCTAAAGAGGCGATTTTGTAGGCTCCGTTGTGGAGGACAGTGTCGATCTTGTACGACCCCTCCCATGATTGTCCAAGCTTGCTGTGAGCTAGCGGGGACTGGGCAGCAGCGGCGTCTCGTAGCACAAGATCTCCGACTTGAAAAGTGCGGGGATGAACCCGCCTATCATGGTAACGCGTTATACTCTGCTTATGGGTCGTGATGTATAATAAAGCATTAAGGCGCTCTTCCTCTAACCGCTCACTTGCTTCCACAAGCTCCGCGTTGTTGTCGGCCTCCTCGAAGGTGGTCTACCGAGGAGAGCGAAGGATGACCTCAGATGGTGCCATTGCTTCTGACCCATAGGTGATGAAAAAAGGAGTGCGCCATGTGCCGGAGTGGGGGGTTGTGCGGTATGACCACAATATTACCGTGATATGATCAGGCCATGCTCGGCCCTGGTCGGATAAGCGCATTTTAATTCCTCGCAGGATTGTTCGATTGCTTACTTCAGTGAGGCCGTTGCTCTGAGGGTGTGCCACCGAGGTGTATCATCATTTGATGCCCCACTCTACGCAAAATTCACGGAATTGACTGCAGTCGAACTGCCTCCCGTTATCGGTGATGAAAGAATGAGGGACTCCGAACAGGTATATGACTGTTCGTTTGAGGAAACCGATTACGTTGTCGGCGGTTATCTTGGCGATTGCCTCAGCCTCGATCCATTTGGTAAAGTGATCGACTGCGACCACTACAAAGCGCTTCTGTGCTAAAGCCATCGGAAACGGGCCGAGCAGGTCAATGCCCCATACTGCAAATGGCCAAGGTGTGATAATACCTTTGAGTGGAGCCGTCAGTGCGTGATGAGTATTGGCGTGTAGTTGACACGCCTGACAACTGCGAACCAGACGCATCGCATCGGAATCCATGGTCTGCCAATAAAGCCCCTGGAGCTGGGCTTTCTTCGCAATCGTCCGAGCGCCCTGATGCGAGCTACAGACGCCCTAATGTATCTCCTTTAGACAGAGATCCCCTTCCTCTTCGGATATACAGCGCAACCAAGGGTGTGTGGCGGACTTCCGATAGAGTAAGCCATCATGCATCGCATATCGCCAGGAATGCCGAACCACGAGGGATGCCTGCGTCCGATCTTCCGGTAGTGTTCCATCTTGAAGATACATGATTATCGGACTTCTCCACCCGCTTGCTGCTGCGTCCGCCGTGTCGATCTGTAGCGAGCACTCTGCGTGAATGGTCGGGGCCACAACAGTCTCGATGAGGGTATGCGGATCACTGGACTGCTCGCCTGCTGCAAGAGCGGCAATAGCATCCGCCTCTTCGTTCTCCTCCCGTGGGACAAATATAAGGTCAAAGGTTACTCCTTTGTCTTCGAGATCCTTCAACAAGGATTTTGCGAGGGCCAAGTATTGACACATCGTTGGGTCCTTCGCCTTGTAAGTTCCGCTGACGTGGCTAACGACGAGTTTAGAGTCCGAATATACCGTTAGATGTCCGTTCACCATTGTTTTGGATAACCGAAGAGCTGCGACCAGGGCCTCATACTCTACTTGATTGTTCGTGGTCGGGAAGTCGAGATGGATGGCATACCGTATTTGGAGATTATTAGGTCCCTGAATCGCAATGCCTGCTCCTGCCCGTCCTGGGCCGCAGGATCCGTCCACACTCATGGTCCATATGTCACCGTTGCAAATTCTTATCGGCGTGGGGTTGCTGGTTGATGACCCGGTAAACTCCACTATGAAATCGGACAGCACTTGGGCTTTGATCGCTGTGCGAGGTTCAAAACGTATGTCAAACTGGGATAGCCGGACCGACCAGTTGGTGATCCGACCGGAGACTTCTGGTTTTTGGACTGCCATTTTGAGAGGGTAATTGGTCCTGACCACGATCGTATGCTCTTGGAAATATGGTCGAAGGCGATCGGACGCCTGTGTGATGGCGAACAGAGCCTTCTCAACCTCGGAGTATCGGATCTCAGCACCCTTCAGGACCTTGCTCAAGAAGTAAATTGGGTAGAGCTCCAGTTCCTCTTCTTAAGCTAAAACGATAGCTACTGTTTCATCGGTGATGGTGAAGTATAAAAGAATGTCCCATCCCTGCTTTGGTACTGACAGTAGGGGAGGGGTAGCGAGGAAATTTTTGATGGCGCTGAATGCCGCCTGGCAATCCGTAGACCACCTGAAAGGATGCTCCTTCTTGATTGCCCTGTAAAAAGGTAAACATCGCTGCGCCGAGCAGGAAATGAACCGTCCCAAGGAGATTATCCTTCCGTTGAGCCTCTGAACTCCCTGTAAGTTGCGCGGTGCTTCTATCACTAAGATTGCCTCGATCTTTACGGGGTTTGGTTCGATACCTTTCTCGGACACCACGCAACCAAGGAACTTGCCGCTACGAATTCTGAAGAAATATTTCTCCGGGTTCAGCTTGAGGTTGTAATTTCTGAAAATTTTAAACACTTCCGCCAAGTCACGCGGATGGTCGCTTTCAACAGTGCTTAGGACAACCATGTCATCGATGTATACTTGTACAGTATTACCGATGAGGTGAGCGAACATCTTATCTATCAGTCGCTGGTAGGTGGCCCCCGCGTTCTTCAACCCAAAAGGTATGACGTTGTAGCAATAAGTGCCTTCATGCGTAATGAAGGAGGTTTTCTCGGCATCGGTCGGGTCCAGAGAAATCTGCTGAAAACCAGCGATGGTGTCAAACTGAGATAAGATTTCTGACCAGCTGTCTGGTCGAGAAGCTGATCTATGTTAGGCAGCGGGTAAGAATCCTTGGGGCATGCTTTATTAACATTCGTAAAATCTACACACATGCGGTACTTTCCGCTGGCTTTCTTTACAAGTACGACGTTAGAAAGCCAATCCGGATAGTGAACCTCGCGAATAAATTTTACAGCTAGAAGCTTCTCGATCTCTTCCTTGACTGCAGCTTGTTTGTCCTTTGCTTGCACTCTCATCTTCTGCTTCAGGGGCTCCATAGAGGGGTCAATGCTCAGTCTGTGCGTTGCTTGCTCGAGTGAGACTCCCGTGATATCCTCGGTGCACCAAGCGAACACGTCTGAATGCTCTGATAGAATAGCCTTGATCTCGTCGGCCAAATGGGGCGTGAGTCTGGTCCCAATTTTCACTGTCTTGGTGTCCGCGATGGCACAGTCGCTGACCGGTTCAATAGGTATGGGATTGTATCCCCTCATGTCCATCAGTCCGTCTTTTAGGTAAAGCGCTGTCCGAGGTTGAGTAGCCTCCCACTGCAATCTTTTGGCCAAGATGCGATCTCTTTGGATGGTGATTGTGCCATGCTGGACCGACAAAGTCAAGCATAATTCGGAGATATCAACCGTGGCCTTCAGGTTAGCCAGCATAGGTCTTCCGATGATGGCATTGTAGGTAAAGGGGATATCGACCACCACCCATTTTGCAGTGTCCTCTACTTCCTTATCGCTTTCGGTAAAGACTGTTGATAGGGAGATGACTCCGTTCACTAGGACTTCGATTTCTGACAGGCCAACCAGGGGGAAAGTCCCTGCTCGGAGGGCTGTGTGAGCATTTCGCATTGCACGGAGTGCCTTCCAAGTGAGCAAGTTCACCGAGCTGCCTGTATCCACTAGCACTCGATGCGTTTTAAAGCCGGCGATGTTGATGGTGACCACAAGTGCCTCCGAATGGCTGGTCCGGAGTGGTGGCTGCAATATCAGGGTCTGATCAACTACTTTTCTCTTTCGGGAGCTCTCCGGAGGCGTGCAGAGTGCCAGAGCTCCCTCCCTTATAACGTGGATCTCCCCATGGTACATAGGTCGCTTTGGCTCATCTGCTCGGCCGGCGTCCCGCTGATTCGGGCTCTGCTCCCTCTGCCTAACTACTTTTGGTGGCGCGCCTTGCTCAGTTATCCGCTCAATCTCTTTCTAGAGTTGGTAGCAGTTCTCCGTGGAGTGCCCGGAGGATTTATGATACTTGCAGTACTCATTTTCTACACGGGCTTTGCCTTTATCGACCGGTGGAGCCGGGTGTGCAAATCGACGAGGCTGGCTGTGAGCAGCATAATGCACCTCCTTCCCGCGGGATCGGTCCCCTCTGCGCTCAATGTTAGTTCGCTCGACTCGAGCTGGGAAAGGCATCGGGGCCTCCTTACGCGCCTTGCCTTCGTCGCGTGCCTCTGCGGTCAGCCTGCTCCTTTCCTGTTTGTGCATGTCGCCTCTGGCCTTGTCTCTTTATGACTCTTCGTACCCTGTGGGCCGGTCATAGTCGTTATACTGGACGAAGGTTTGTGCCATGGTCATGAGCTCTTCGAAGGATCGCGACATCTTTCTGAAGCACTTCTGCTTTAGGGGCTCACACGAGGTCCCTTTTGCTAAGGAATCATGAGCCACTTCGAGGTTGAGGCCTTTGACTTAAGAGGCCATATGGTGAAACCTGGAAAGAAAGTTGCGCAGTGGCTCAGTTGCTTGCTGCTTGAGCCCGTTGAGGTCCGAACTGATCTTCCTTACCTTCGCTGTCGCAGCGAAACGGGAGAGGAAAAGGTCCTTTAGGAGATTGAACAAGTCAATTGATTCCGGAGCGAGTCCTCGATACCACTCTTGCGCACTGGAAGAGAGTGTGGTCGGAAAAACTTTGCACATGATGTCCTCGTCTTTTGAGTACAAGTTGATGGTACTCATGAAAGATGCCACGTGGTCGTTCGGGTCATCGGTTCCCGAATACTGCGATAGCCGTGGAGCCTTCCAGTCTCGTGGGAACCTCGTCTCGATGATCCTTTGTACTAGCGGTGTTTTACTGGAGGTGATGCTTCCTCCCATGACGTCCCCGAGGGCCCTCTTGTCTAGAAAACGCTGGATCTTCAGCTCCAACATGTCTTCATTACTCGCGGCCGCTGTCTCATCGCACCGCGCACCACTCTCTCCGGCCGTGGCAGCTCCGGCGCCTCTCCCTATGAGGACCCTGGGTCCTGAGGGCTCCCCTGGCAACGCCCCCTCTCTTTGCATTTCCGCTGCTTCTTTAAGGTATTGCCAGATTTTGGCATTCTCCTCCTGCAAGCTTCTCTGTTGATCTATGATCTTCATCTGAGCCGCCGTATGAATAGCCTGTGTGGTCTGAAAACCTTGTATCGCACTGAGGAGCTGTGTGGTATTGTAAGTTTCTTCTTCTTTAGGGCTCACCTCCTCCATTAGTGGTCCCAGGTTTCTAGGAGAAATTGGGATGGTCGGAACGGAACGCTCGATATTAGTCATGGAGCTAGTTGCTCCTACTTCCGGTGCTAGCGTCGGAACAGACTCAGTTGGGGTTTGAATTTTGTTTGAAGCTCCGAGGTCACTTGTACTCCACGTTCACCGCACCAAATAATTGGGGAATGCGGAACAATGATCTGGGTCTTCGTCGGGAAGGTCTGGCTTCTTCGGGGGTCGTCTCTACGCGGGGAACGATCCTTGCGGATACTCCGACGGTCAAGACAGTTAGTAGTTCGAGAGTGTATTCTAATCAAATGAGAGTGAGGTAGAAAATAGTTACCCGATCTACTTTCCTTCCTTCATTGGTATATTTATAGTGAATTGTCTTAGGCATGTGGGCCTTCTGTTACCCTGGCCCTTTCGCTGGTCGGGCTCCGTTGGGCCTCTTGGGCCCAAGTGATATTCCGAATCAAATAGTAAGTAGAGTATCGTTCCCCCGAGGATTGTGTTTATATCTATTGATTTCTGTGAATTTCTATTATCTAAGCAATCAAAACTTGAATTGTTTGAGATACTAAACTAATGAATTTAAAACAAATAAATAAAGTAAATAAAGGAGGAAACAAAATGAATTTAAATATGATGTAAGTCACTAGAGCAAGGCTTCACCTAACCTAATGTATATAATCCACACAACAATCCTATCCAAGTTCTTAAGTTTTAATCTAGAGACGGTGATTATTTCCTAAAGTAATTAACCTAGCTTTGTTCCAGTCAAGATTAATCCTATTTCACATACAATTACCCTAGCTTTGGTTCAGTCAAGAATAAAAGTATAATGAAAGCATTAAGTTCTCTGAAATAACCTCAAAGTTCGTGAAACTAAACCCTGAATCCTATCCAAGTTCTTAAGTTTTAATCTAGAGACGGTGATTATTTCCTAAAGTAATTAACCTAGCTTTGGTCCAGTCAAGATTAATCCTATTTCACATACAATTACCCTAGCTTTGGTTCAGTCAAGAATAAAAGTATAATGAAAGCATTAAGTTCTATGAAATAACCTCAAAGTTCGTGAAACTAAACCCTGAAAACCGCACCGCATAGACACATGTCTAAACTATATAGTTCCATTAATTATTTTAGTGTCGGTCAACCAAAATCATTAATTGTAATTTAGCTAAATATTGGCCAAATATCTAACTAGGAAATTAAGCTCCATAGTTTAATTCTCTAATTAATAAATTATGAACTTGAAATCAGATTCCAAGTAAATCATATACTTCGATTAGGATTCGCCATAGCTCTAGCTATGGAGGAGTTAGTTCATGGCAGATGGAAAGAAAACAAGAAATTTAATAGAAAACAAACTAGAAAACATAATTAAAGTAAAGAGAAGAAAAGATGAACAGAGAATAAACTTTGAAATAAAACTAGAATCGGTTACAAAGATAGAAAGGAAATGAACAAAAAGAAAACTACAAAAAGTCTAAAAGAGAGAGATAAAAAGAGTGTGGTGAGGCCTGCTCCACGTTTGTTCCAGGTCTCCTTTCATGCTTCCAAATATAGGTATTTATAGTTGCACATGCCTTCATGCATTCCTTGAAACTTCCAACTTTAATGCCATTAAAGAGAAGATTAATGGAGGATTGAATTCTTTGCTCTAACTTCTTAACTTTAATGTAATTAAAAAGAAGATTAATGGAGAGTTGAATTCTTCTTTGCAACTTTTTAACTTCAATAGAATTAAAGAGAGCATTAAGTAGTGTAACTACATCTTGAGCATTCAAAAGACTCTTCAAATAGTCATAACATTCCTTGGATGGTTATTAAGGAATTTATGACAATAAAGACTTATTTAAAGAGTCATGGATTCTTGATTCTTGAACTGCTACGAGGTCGCGACTGGAGGGAGTTCTGACCGGGCAACTTTATTTACTTCAGTAATGATTCCATAATTGCATTTTTGCCTCAAATAATACCTAAAAACATATGGAACAATCATTATTTCTTAAAACACAAAACTAAACATAAAACAATTATAAAATATTAAAAACTATCTTAAAATGTATGATTACTATAATTAAAATATATTAAAAACTATATGAAAATGCAAGATAACAACTTCCTCACACTTTGAACATTACTTGTCCTCAAGCAAGCCTTAGACTCAAAACAAACTCTAGAATACTCACTATAAATAATTCACACAATAACACGATTTACTTCACTTGGCATTCATAGATCTCAATTCCACAAGTTTGGATGAAAAACAAAAGGTTTGGACGCTAAAAGATTCTAATCGTTTCTCCGCAAACCAACACAAGTAGACGTATCTTCAATCATGTCACAAAATCAAAAGGCAAACTATTTTGGCACCTCACTAGTGGTCGCTCATTTCACTCAAGTGTTTGGGTATAAACTTTGTCTCTCAAGCCCTATACTAGCTTTGGCTACGGTGAATTTGCATTGTCATCCAGTCGTTATCATTATGCTTATCTAGTCAGAAACAAGATCCCAAGGTCTTTTACGGGTTGTAATGTTGGTTTAGGGACAGGTTTGGATAAGGAAAATATGTGGGAAGTGAATAAACAACTAGTTGTGCAAAATAACTACAATAAGACCTGGAGCTCTTCAAAGATTAACCAAGAAACATAAATGTGCTACTGATGAGAAAACAATTTTTTCCTATATTTTCTCCATTAGGTATTGATTCCAGAACAACGCCAGAAGCAAGAGTTCCATAAGCAAGCGCATAAGTGTCGCTTTCCTCTTTTTACCCACTTTTATCTCCAAGACTGCAACCAGTCTCATAATGTTGAGCATTCACTCTTTTATCCTTAATCTTAACTTATGATTACAGATTACAGTTCCTTCCTTCAAAATGAATGTTTTTTTAGATCGATTGTGCATGAATCTCCACCTCGAACTAAATGACTCAACTAATGCTTTCTCTTTTTTTTTTCTTTTTTTCTTATTTTTTTTCTTTTAAGCTTTTTTTATTATTTTGTCTTCTTTTTTTTTGCAAAAGCACATAAAGTAGCAAAAATAATTCTCGGCTTTCTATTTTTCACAAACCGTGAGCTCCCTAAAACATTCTTATTTGTGCACAATAATTTAAATTCACGGGTGAGAAAAAGGTATTTAAGACGTTAAGGGTTGGTAATGTGGTAAAACAAAGAAAGTGGTGTATGTAGGCTTCAATGGGGCTTAACTAAACACGATGTAAAATGGTTTTGGGTTTAAACAAGGAAAAATAAGTTTTAACATTAACAAAGGGCTACACTTAATTGCCTTGATCACGTCAAGTTCCAACTGGATGCACAAGGTTTCGACTAGCATTTGATGCAAATTCTATAGACAATAGCAAGTATGAGCACACCCAAGAAAAAAAATAAAAATAAACCGAGCAATGTGTAATAAAATGCTCAAATAGTTGGTCTCAAAATCTCACATATGTTTGGGTTAATATTTGTACCAAAAAGTTTAACCAAATGACAAGTTCAATGCTTATTTTGAGTCCATAAGTGTAGTCTCTAGAACTCCCATTTTAATCCAAAGTTCCTCAGTTTCGTAATTCTATAAAAAAATGTAATTTCAAAATTTATGACTGCCATGGTGAAGTTTCATCCTATTAAGGGTCAATTGTTTACGAGTTTTCTTCCTAAGTCCATCTCAAATTTTTGAAAAAGCGAAGACAATGATTTTAGCATGTAAGGAAGCATGCAACTAAATGAAATTATCCTAAAAAAACAATAAACAATAAATAATAAACAACTTAAACTAAGATAGATAAAACCCTTTTTACCCTTCCTCACACTTTAGACCATGCATTTACTCCCAAAAATGCGATAAAAGGTAAAGTGGAACAATAAAAAGGGTTAAAGAAAAACTCCCTTAAATCGAATGTGGTAGAGGAGATGGGATAGTTCAATTCTACTGTTGGGCCAATTTGTTTGTTTTTTCTTTTTTTTTTTACCTGCAAAATAAATAAACAAATAAATAAAACTAAACTAATAAATAAAACTTACTTAAAGAAATATTGTAAATAAAAGATAAACTAAGAGAAAAATAACTCGGGTTGCCTCCTGGAAGCGCTAAGATTATAGTCGTTTAGCTCGACTATAAACCTTCCTTTTATGTAAATGAATGAAGCATTATAAGGAATCCAAATTCTTTAATAAATATTCTATGAATGCAAATTGGATTACGAGATTCAAAATAAATCAACAAAATCCATGACATAAATTTGTAAAAGTTATGTAAGAGTTTAGATGTCTCCCTTTTTGACTCTTTTGATAAGTCATATAACACGTAAAATTCTTTAGTCGGGGTTGCTTCAAACTCTTCAATCATGGATTTCTACACCACAAGTGCAGGTGTGGTGATCTCATCTATTCGGGTGATGGAACTTTCCACTTGATTTGAAATTTCCAGCTCTTTTTCTCCTATTGATTTATCTTCACAGCTTATCACCAAACATCTTTCTGAAAATCCCTCAAGGACTTCTTCATGTTGAGGTTCAATCAAGTTGTATGCTTCTCTAGAAAAATCTGAATATGGTTCATTAGTTGACGTAATTGCAATCATACCTTCTAAAGTTTTCATTATATTTCTCTGAGAAGCATCGATATTTTTGGTAAAAGTCCCTAATGAAGAGAATTTATTATTTATCTGCTCAACAATTTTGATTATTTCATTCCATTGTGGATCATTTTCATGCTCAAAATTTGGTGATAAGGTTTGAGAATCTTGACGACACACATTCTCCCAATATGGGGAAAACGTGCTTGAAATTTCTTCTCTAGGCAACTCATATTGATCATCCATATAGCAAGAATGTGTATAAAGATTTGAATTTTGATATTGACAATCTAGTTCAAAATGTAAACCCCCGCAATGTATACATGCCGCATCGCGAAAAGAGACATTTGGAAAGTTATCCTTCATAAACATAAAAAATTTATCCTCATTGGCTTGAGCTTGCATCTCTAAGTGGTTGTTGAATGTTGGAGCATTCAACCACCATGGATAACTATTTTGGTCCATCACCTTGCAAAATAAACATAAAAGAAAAAAAAGTAAAAATGAACAAAATATATAAAAAAACGCTTAAATTAATAGAACTTCAACTAAATCAAAATTATAAAACAAACAATCCCCGACAACGGCGCCAAAAACTTGATGGACGAAATGTGTATCGTGCAAAACTAAGGGCAAGTGCACCCTATCGTTATCAAGTAATAAATAGTAAGTAGAGTATCGTTCCCTCGAGGATTGTGTTTATATCTATTGATTTCTATGAATTTCTATTATCTAAGCAATCAAAACTTGAATTGTTTGAGATACTAAACTAATGAATTTAAAACAACTAAATAAAGTAAATAAAGGAGGAAACAAAATGAATTTAAATATGATGTAAGTCACTAGAGCAAGGCTTCACCTAACCTAATGTATATAATCCACACAACAATCCTATCCAAGTTGTTAAGTTTTAATCTAGAGACGGTGATTATTTCCTAAAGTATTAACCTAGTTTTGGTCCAGTCAAGATTAATCCTATTTCACATACAATTACCCTAGCTTTGGTTCAGTCAAGAATAAAAGTATAATGAAAGCATTAAGTTCTCTGAAATAACCTCAAAGTTCGTGAAACTAAACCCTGAATCCTATCCAAGTTCTTAAGTTTTAATCTAGAGACGGTGATTATTTCCTAAAGTAATTAACCTAGCTTTGGTCCAGTCAAGATTAATCCTATTTCACATACAATTACCCTAGCTTTGGTTCAGTCAAGAATAAAAGTATAATGAAAGCATTAAGTTCTATGAAATAACCTCAAAGTTCGTGAAACTAAACTCTGAAAACCGCACCGCATAGACACAGGTCTAAACTATGTAGTTCCATTAATTATTTTAGTGTCGGTCAACCAAAATCATTAATTGTAATTTAGCTAAATATTGGCCAAATATCTAACTAGGAAATTAAGCTCCATAGTTTAATTCTCTAATTAATAAATTATGAACTTGAAATCAGATTGCAAGTAAATCATATACTACGATTAGGATTCGCCATAGCTCTAGCTATGGAGGAGTTAGTTCATGGCAGATGGAAAGAAAACAAGAAATTTAATAGAAAACAAACTAGAAAACATAATTAAAGTAAAGAGAAGAAAAGATGAACAGAGAATAAAATTTGAAATAAAACTAGAATCGGTTACAAAGATAGAAAGGAAATGAACAAAAAGAAAACTACAAAAAGTCTAAAAGAGAGAGATAAAAAGAGTGTGGTGAGGCCTGCTCCACGTTTGTTCCAGGTCTCCTTTCATGCTTCCAAATGTAGGTATTTATAGTTGCACATGCCTTCATGCATTCCTTGAAACTTCCAACTTTAATGCCATTAAAGAGAAGATTAATGGAGGATTGAATTCTTTGCTCTAACTTCTTAACTTTACTGTAATTAAAAAGAAGATTAATGGAGAGTTGAATTCTTCTTTGCAACTTTTTAACTTTAATAGAATTAAAGAGAGCATTAAGTAGTGTAACTCCTTCTTGAGCATTCAAAAGACTCTTCAAATAGTCATAACATTCCTTGGATGGTTATTGAGGAATTTATGACAATAAAGACTTATTTAAAGAGTCATGGATTCTTGATTCTTGAACTGCTACGAGGTCGCGACTGGAGGGAGTTCTGACCGGGCAACTTTATTTACTTCAGTAATGATTCCATAATTGCATTTTTGCCTCAAATAATACCTAAAAACATATGGAACAATCATTATTTCTTAAAACACAAAACTAAACATAAAACAATTATAAAATATTAAAAACTATCTTAAAATGTATGATTACTATAATTAAAATATATTAAAAACTATATGAAAATGCAAGATAACAACTTCCTCACACTTTGAACATTACTTGTCCTCAAGCAAGCCTTAGTAAAATTATTTTTATCAACATAGATTTTTTCTCTATATTTTTTATTAATTTGTTCGTTGTTCTTATGAACTAATAAGATACCCACCATTTGATACAAAATAAATTGTCCATCAGGTTTTACCGACAGACGGACAGGTTCGATAATCAATATTCTCTTAGAATACTCACTATATATAATTCACACAATAACACGATTTACTTTACTTGGCATTCATAGATCTCAATTCCACAAGTTTGGATGAAAAACAAAAGGTTTGGACGCTAAAAGATTCTAATCGTTTCTCCGCAAACCAACACAAGTAGACGTATCTTCAATCATGTCACAAAATCAAAAGGCAAACTATTTTGGCACCTCACTAGTGGTCGCTCATTTCACTCAAGTGTTTGGGTATAAACTTTGTCTCTCAAGCCCTATACTAGCTTTGGCTACGGTGAATTTGCATTGTCATCTAGTCGTTATCATTATGCTTATCTAGTCAGAAACAAGATCCCAAGGTCTTTTACGGGTTGTAATGTTGGTTTAGGGACAGGTTTGGATAAGGAAAATATGTGGGAAGTGAATAAACAACTAGTTGTGCAAAATAACTACAATAAGACCTGGAGCTCTTCAAAGATTAACCAAGAAACATAAATGTGCTACTGATGAGAAAACAATTTTTTCCTATATTTTCTCCATTAGGTATTGATTCCAGAACAACGCCAGAAGCAAGAGTTCCATAAGCAAGCGCATGAGTGTCGCTTTCCTCTTTTTACCCACTTTTATCTCCAAGACTGCAACCAGTCTCATAATGTTGAGCATTCACTCTTTTATCCTTATTCTTAACTTATGATTACAGATTACAGTTCCTTCCTTCAAAATGAATGTTTTTTAGATCGATTGTGCATGAATCTCCACCTCGAACTAAATGACTCAACTAATGCTTTCTCTTTTTTTTTCTTTTAAGCTTTTTGTTATCTGCTGATGAGCCCAGCGCCAAGTCTCCTGAAGGAACTCCCGCTGATCCAGTCGTAGAAGACAAAATCAGCGACTCTCTTGCCCCTTAGTTTTTGTTTTATCTTTTTATAAGGCTTTTATGCCTATGTAAAGATGCTATAACTTTGGTATTTTTATAAGTTTCTCCATATTTATAAGTTTTCCTTTTATTCTGCTTTTAAGTTCATTTTGTGAAGAATTTCGTTGTTTCTTCTGTGTTTGAACTTTCGAGAACATCCTTTTAAGTATCTAAACTTATTCCTCCGGATTACTAAGGTACGTGGCCAGCCGTCCCCTAGGAAGCTTGCGATAAGCTTTAAGGATTTCTTTCTTTGAGAAAGATGTATCCGCCCTTGATAGGATTTTTAATGATTACTTCTTTGGGAAGCAAATCTATCCGTAATGGGACCTTTTTATTTTGGATCTGCCCTTTAAAGGGACTTTGTGTAACATTCCTTCACGGGGAAGAGAATCTGCCCTTTGGAGGGACTTTGTATAACATTCATTCACGGGGAAGAGAACCTGCCCTTTGGAAGGGACTTTTTACTGATAGAGTAAAAATGTGACGCCTCTTGATGAGGATTCTCCGTTCCTTTGTAAGAAGACATTTATGTATTCTAGTATTCTAAAAAAGAAATGCTACATAAAACTGATAATAAGAGTAATTTATTAATGAGCAAAAAATGGGTTGCCTTTATTACAATGGATGATGATCCTTTTGTGAGCCTCATTAAAACCTTACAACAAGAAAAAACCCATTGGGAAAAAAATCTTGCTTTAAGGAAAAAGAGTACTCAAGGCCTAGTGTTACATTTATTTTTGGAAGTATTTACAGAGATTTTGGATGTTCCAGGTTCATGGTACTTCCTTCCCATGCATTCCTTCTATTTTGAAGGTGGAGGCTCCAATTTTCACAGCTATGCGGTACAGACCCATCCAGGTTACGCCCAACTTTCCTTTTCCATCCGCCGATTGAATTTTATCCACCTTCTTTAGAACCAGATCTCCTTTATTCAGTTCCACCAATTTAGCATTTTGGTTGTGGTAGGAAGCAATCCGCTGCCTACAAAGTATAAGTTGTATCCCTCTTTTTTTCTAGGTCATCCAAACCCTTATTGAGCCATTCACCATTTTTGTTGTTAACAATAAAAGGAAACCCTGTTACTCGGATTTTTGATCTTTATAGGAAGGATCGCTTCAACTCCATAAGTAAGAGAAAATGGCGTTTCTCTAGTGGCCACTCTAGGGGTGGTTCGATACGCCCATAAAACAGACATCAACTCATCCGCCCAACATTTTTTCTTTTTCCCCCCAACCTTTTCTTGATTCCCTTAACAAGGGTTCTGTTTGTAACTTCGGTCATGCCCTTAGACTGAGGATAATAAACAGAAGTGAAATTGTTGATGATTCCCCAATCTTGGCAATATTTTTTAAATTCCTCATAATTAAATTGCGTTCCGTTGTCTGTGACAATTGTGTGTGGCACTCCAAATCTTCCAATAATGTTGTCATGGACAAAATCAACTATTTGCCTTGTTGTGATGACTGACACAGCTTTGCTTCCGCCTATTTTGTGAAGTGATCTACAACCACTATAATGAACTTACATTGCCTCTTGGTGGGGGGAAAGGGTCCCACTATATCGATTCACCATGTGGAGAATGGCCATCCATCTACAATTGGCCTTTGAAGGGCTTTAGGTACATGGGTTTCATATGCATGAATCTGGCAGTTATGGCATGTCTCCACTAACTTTCGTGCATCTTGTTCTGCACTAGGCTAGTAATACCCTGCCAACCTTGATGTTTTGAAGATAGTGGCATACGCCTCATGTGCTCCACATATACCTTCATGTAACTCCCATAAGACATCTTGTCCTTCTTTAGTGGCGATGCATTTTAGCCAAGGCTGGCTAAATGATTTTTTGTATAACTGATCCTCCATAACAGCATAGTAAGCTACTTTCTTCACCACCCTTTTTGCCTGGTATTTGTCTTCAGGCAAAGTTCCTTCCTCTAGGTACCGGATCAAGGTGGTTCGCCAATCGTTTTGGGGCAATTGAATGATTGCTATTACTTTTTTAGCGAATGCTGGCCTTGCCTTTGTTATGAAGGGACAAGTAAGGTCTTCCCATTGGCCTTTGCTTGAGGCCGATTTGGCGTCCGCCTCCATGTTCGATCCGCATAAGATATGTACCATCGACCATTTTACGTCCTTGCTTTCTAGAATAGCTAAGATCCGCTTCGCCTCTTCCACGTATTTCACCAAAGTTTCATCTTTGACATGGAAGTTTTTCATTATTTGGTTCACCATTAACTTTGAGTCACTATATATCACCACACGCTCTGGAATAATCTCCTTCAACAACTGTAACCCAAGGATCAATGCTTCATATTCCGCTGCATTATTGGTTATGGGAAAATCCAATTTAGCTGCATAGTGTATTCAGACGTATTCTGGTCCTTTTATTACAACTCCCGTGCCAGCGCCTTCTTTGGATGAAGCTCCGTCCCTATACATGGTCCATTCTTCCAGTGGGATTTGTGGCGAATTTGTGAATTCTTCTGTAAATTCATTGACAAAATCCGCCAGTGCCTGCACCATATTTGTCTGTGTTGTGGTTCCGTCATGGGTTTGCTGGTTATTGAACACCCTTCTAGCTCGATCAGCTAAATCATTTCCATTCAGTATGGTTCGGGCCCTCTTGGCATATTCGTTGCTTACTCTCACCGGACAGCTTTCACCATTTGTTCAAAGAAGGATTCTAGAGACCATTCATGTGATGGTTGAACTACACCATCTTCAGGCAATATAGCATGTACCGGAGGGGCGACATGTTGTTAATTCCGGTCATCATGTTTCCTGTAGATGGCTCAACAGGTATAACTCTTGGAGCTGTTGAAATTGAAACACCTCCGACAGGAGTGTTAAGATCTTCTGAAGAAATTTGTGTAAATTCTACTAATCTTAGAATTGCACGCTCACTGCACCAATTGATATCACGTTGATTTCTCTACACCAGATAATGTCCCTGTGAGGTGCCGTTGTGCTCGGCTGGGGGCACTCCGATGCCTAAGTTAGTAAGATTCCTGAGAGAATAAGCAATAACCTTAAAGTAGGGTTATAATATTGTGTGTACCTCTTGACGCCTTATTATAGGGGTATTTATATAGGATCAAGTGATAACCGTAATGGCTCCCCTTTAATGCCTTTAATGAAGTGTAATGCCCTTTTAATGCGGCTTAACTCTGATCTTTACCTCTAAGCCACTTATTGCCTTTAAGGGATCGTTAATATTTATTTAATGATAGTGATTCTGCTGTCTAACGGCTTAATGTCATGTCTTTGGCGAATCTGAGTATGGACATATCCCTCTATGTGGCGGACCCCGGATGACTAGGGGCATATCACTGTATAAGTATCCGCCCATTACGCTAGACGTACACCGTATATCCCGAACTGATGAGTCTCTTGTGGTTTTTCTTCCTTTCAATCCTTCCTTTAGGGAATATTTCAAGCGAAGCCCCAACGATAACATTACGGATGTTATCAAATCCTTCATCTAGTTATTTCCCCTACCTAGAGTGCTTTCTTTCCTGGTCGACTGGTCACTAATAATGTTATGGTGGCTTTTGAGGTTAATCACTGCATTCATAGGCGCACACAGGGGTCTACTGTGTTGAGTGGGGGTTTCTGGAAGGAATAATGAGGAAGCTTGGGTTTGCAGATGGATGCATTTCCCTGGTTATGCAGTGTGTTACAAAAGCTAAGTATTTCATCGTGCACCAGAACCATACTGTGGGCCCAATTTTGCCTCAGAGGGGGCTCTGACAGGGGGACCCTATTTCACCATACTTATTCTTGCTCTGTGCTGAGGGTTTTTTGGCTTACTTGTCCGACCTTGAGAGAAGAGGGATCATCCATTGTTGTAGTATAGCGAGAAGAGCGCCATCGATTTCCCACTTGTTTTTTATTGATGATAGCTATCTATTTTTTAGGGCCACTGCAAGTGAGTGTGAAGCGGTGAAGGAAAGCTTGAGTTTGTATCCAAAGGCATCGGTGCAGCTGGTCAATTTTGAGAAATCATCAATCTCCTTTAGTAAGAATTGCTCAAATGACATGTGAGAGACACTGTGCTCTATTCTTGGGATATCACTGATATCAGTTCCTAAAAAGTATCTTGGTTTACCTTCTTTTATAGGACGCAGTAAAGTTCAGGTTTTCAGCTACATTAAGGAAGCTTTTTCAAACCGCCTACATAGTTGGAGGAATAGGTTTTTGTCACGTGCTGGGAATGAAATTTTGCTTAAGTTAGTGTTGCAGGCTCTCCCTACTTATGCTATGGGGCTTTTCCTAATTCCAAAACTTTTATATGCAGACCTTGAGAAAATGATGAACTCTTTCTGGTGGGGTACGACAAGTCAGGGAAGCAAAGGTGTACGTTGGCAGTCCTAGGACAGGTTGTGTGCTCCCAAGAGGAGTGGGGGGATGGGTTTCAAAAAACTTCACCAATTCAATCTTGCTCTTCTTGCTAAATAGGGTTGGAGGTTGCTTACTAATCCGGATTCCTTAGTTGCAAGAGTATACAAGGCTCGCTACTTTCCTTCAACTGGTTTTCTAGAGGCTAAATTGGGTAATAACGCGAGCTATGTATGGAGAAGTATTCTGGAAGCTCAACATGTGGTGAGTGCCGGGGTCCGCAGATCTATCGGGTCGGGTGAAAAAACGCGTATATAGGGGTCCCCGTAGCTTCTAGACAACAATCCCTACATAGAAAGTGGTGGCTCGAAGGAGTTGCGTGATGCTATTGTTGCCAGCCTAAAAACTATTGACGCTGATGCTTGGGATGAAGATATTTTGCAAGATCTGTTTAACGCACGGGACAAGGGTTTGATCAAGCGTGTGCCGACGCTCTTAACACAGGAACTAGATGCATGGTACTGGCAATGGGAGGGCTCTGGAGAGTATAGCATGGAAAGCGGTTACTCAAGAGTGGTTTATCCCCTAGTGGATCATGCGGCTACAAATAATGCTATTGATTGGAAGCTTGTATGGAAGTTACAAGTTCCACCCAAGGTGAAGAATTTGATGGCGAGAGCCCTCACGGGATGTTTACCAACAATGGTGGCGCTAAGGTGCCGTGGGGTGGTAGTGGCGACAGATTGCCCAATGTGTGCTATTCAGGCTGAGGACACTCTCCACGCTCTAGTTGGTTGCCGGAAGGCTCGTGAAATGTGGCACTCGACGCTATTGTGGGATTGTAGTGCATTGATAGATAACTTTAAAATGTTCTAGTTTTCTCTACAGGCGCTAGTTGTCGAAATCTGGAGATTGTCGCAATGACTTGCTGGGCGGTGTGGGCAAGCCGAAATGATTGGGCCTAGAATCAAAGGGAGGTGCTGACGATGAATAGATACAGTGAAGTGCTGGGGTTTTACCAGTCTTGCCAGCAGACACAAGATCTGATGCGAGGTGTGGGGATGCATTTTGTAGCCCAAAACACAGATAGATAGATGTCGCTTGGTCCGGGTGTGGTTAAAATAAATGTTGATGCTGTAGTTTTTCGTAACCCGGATAGGATTGGCTTTGGCATGGTTGTCCGAGATGAATTTGGTCAATTATTGGTTAGCCGATACGGTTTGTTGTAGGGGCCATACGAAGGATACACGGCAGAAGCTCTCGCCCTACGAGAGGCACTAAGCTGGATCAAGGGGAGGTGCTGGCTGAACACTGAGGGGGAGTCGGACTACCAACTACTTATGCAGGTAGTACGAAATGAAGCTCGAAGTCCCTCGGTTATTGATCGCCTTGTTTCTGATTGTAAATCTCTTTTACGAGATATCCTATGCAATGTTAATTTTGCTAAACATTCAGCGAATCAATCGGCTCATGTGCTGGCTCGATCGGTTGGCTCTATGCCTGGACACCGGGAGTGGTGGAATGTACCACCTTCGTTTTTAATTACCGCCCTATGGGCTGATCATTAATACCATTCTTTCATTTTCTTCATAAAAAAAGAGTTTTATTTAAAATTAAATTATGTTGAACAAAGTTCGAACACAGCAGCATATGCTACTGTGTTCAACTTGTTCAAGTTGGAGACTTTAATTTAAATAAAATGTAAAGAAGTTATGTAAGTCGAACATAGTTATTGTGTTCCACTTCATATCTAATTAGTTAGGCGGCAATTGCTGCTTTTGGCAGCAATGCTGCCTAACTTCGCGGATACGATCCGCGACGGGGACGAACCCGGTTTTCGTCCCATCACATTTATTTTGTGTTTCTGATTTTTTGAAAAATGTTTTGTTTTTCAGAAAACTAAAATTAATATATATAGAATTAATTAATCCACTTGATTTTGATCGTTGTTGGTTTTCAATTGTATAGATTGAATTGAGTTGTCTAATTAAAGATATTTTGATACGGTTATTTTTTTTTGATGGGAATGCTAGAATTTCATTAGATAATAAGATTGCTAGTACAACATGAAAAGAGTAAGGAGTAAAACCTCACATACATATAGGCTAAGCCTAATACATGATCCACACGGGCAAGAAAAGGACTAAAAAAGGAAAACAGACCATTAAAGGTACATGTAACATAGAAAACCATTGAATCATATATTTATCGTAACCCCAGATTCGCAGTAGAGCAACTGTAGTCCAATCATCATCCTTTGAAATATTCTGAAACTTCGGATCTAAGTCCCTTCTTTTGCAATCCTATAGATCCAGTGATCTACGGATAAGATCTACCTTCTTTGCACTTGCTACAACAGAAAAGGTTACAAAAGCAAAGATCTTAACCAACAAATGCACTTCAAACGGATCTAGAGATCAGATAAAATATATCGGATCCAAACAAAATAAACTGATACAAGCCAACAGAAAACACAACTACTACACTAGAAAAACAAAAACAGAAAAAACAGGGGAGGAGGAAGAATCCTTCTTCCTCCTCAACTAGAACCTTGTTGTGAGTAGTTGGAAGAAAAAGAAAAAGAGGGAAAAAAACTGATATTCGACTGAAGAAGAAGGAGGAGAAGAAAAGGGGAGGGAGGGAGTCGGCGGCTGATGAAGAAAAGGAGAGACGGAAAGGTTGAAAACCTGAATGTAAATTATTTAAAAATTAAGCTGATGATACGGTTAATTAGATGAACTATTTCATTGATACCAAATTAAATTTTGAAACAACGAATCAGTCAATAGAAGTTTATTAATTTATAATTGTAATAATTAATAAAAGGATATGGTAATTATGTGTGTTTTAATTTGATTTTACGAACCAGTTTTGTGCTTAATAATTATATTTGATATATTGGTTAAACACGTTAAATAGTTTTGTTAAATAATTAAACACGATAATTTATAATCTCCCGTCCTAAAAGTTTTGTGTTTTGGAATTGATTTTACAAAGTTATTTGATGTTTAATTATTTGTATGTGATACGGTTGAATTAAACATGTTAAATAATTTTGGTAAAATAATTAAACACAAATAATTAATATTTTGCATAGTTATATTTTGAGTGTTTAATTAAGTTTATATTTTTGATATATTTTAAGTAGAATAAAATATATATGATACAAAATTAATTAAAGGTTAATTTGATAGTAAAGTTAATTAAAGGACTAAATTGAAAGTAAAATTAACTTAAAGGTTTAATTTGATTAACTAAAATATTACGTAAATGCTTCAAAAAAAATATTACGTAAATAGTTTATGTAATCAACCAATTAAATTTATTTAATTGAGTCTTTGCATGTTTGGTATTATGGACATATTTAGACCCCCTCTATAATTGTTATTTAGTCTTTTGGTATTTTTGGAAAATAGGGCATGTGAGTCTTGCCTTATCTACTCTATATTGTATTTCTCTTCTCACCTTAATCCCTTCAAATTAGTTGAAGTATTTTAAAGTAGTATAGAAATTGATATTGTTGTAATTTCAAGGCGCCAAGGAAAAGACGGAGGACCTGAAGGAGAAATAGGTAATAGTTAGTATTTCCCTAGGGTTGACCTTTTATTCCGTTTCTGGCTCAACGGAATAAATTTAGATAATATGTCCATAACCACCAATGTAAATTGTATGTGACTGATGTATGCTAAAGCAAATCAAGACTAGGTTAGATTATACGACTTTAAAATAAATCCCTCACTAATCAAAAGTTAAGTCCATAAGCAAGTTATAAAATCGAAGCTCGGGTCTTATGTATAAGACCTGAATTATTGAAAAATTGTTTTTCACGAATATGGGGTAATGACTTAAACTAGATTAGAATAATTGGATGGGTAAACTCATGTTATTCTAAACTAATGAACAATATGGTTGGGATTAATATCAATGTGTATTAGTTACTAATGTGGTTAGTAACCCAACACCATAGGAATCACATGGTTGATGTGATTGATTATATGAATCTGCCTAATAAATGAAACTAGCTTGTTGAGTAAACTCAAGGTGAAATTTCATGAGTTAGGATCCTAGCTCACTAAGGAATTTGTGAAATTCTTCAAATTATTGAGGGTTATTAATTTGGCAAAATAGTGGGAGCAATTTAAACAACTAAAGTCTTATATTTAAATATGTTAAAGCAAATGAACAACATTTGCCACTCTATCTCACTCTCAAGTTAAAGTATAAATCATCATATCTAAATTGGATCTACATAATATTTTAACCAATAACAAATTAAATAGTTCAAATTTCACCGACTAGTTTTGCAACCGTCAAAATTATTTTGAAGATTCGAAATGGTTGGGTATGTATTAAGATACGAATACCCACCGACAAAATTGTTTTGAAGTTCGAAAAGATTGGGTATGTATTAGGATATGCTGATGTCGAATGTCCCTGTTGATGATGCTCTTGTCAAGAAGATTGATGTTTATCGGAAGCACCAATCAGATGACGAACGTACAAGATGCATCATACTTGCAGCTATGGCACTGGAGCTACAAAAGCAACATGAGATCATGGATGCGTATTCCATGATTATGCACTTGAAGGAGGTGTTTGAGAAACAGACTCAATGCGAAAGCTATGAGATGGCAAAGTTGTTGTTTCACTCCAAGTTGTGGCACATTTTGTCAAGATGATTGGTTACATCACCAAGCTTTCTAGTATTGGATTTATGATGGATAATAAATTAAGTGTCGACTTAGTTCTACGATCCCTCCTAGAGATTTATTCATAAGTTCATCATGAACTGTCAGATGAATAACTCAGAGACCTCTATAGAAGAGTTCTTGAATATGCTCAAGTTAGTTGAGCCCAATCTAAAGAAAGAGAAAAGTGATGCTGCACTTGTTATTGAGGGATCTCACAAGAGAAAAAGGGAAGTTTACAAATTCTAAAGATTCCAAGAAGAATAAATGCATTAAACCCAAATCAATGAAAGAAAGAAGCCGAAAGGCAATGCCACCAATATGGTAAAGAAGGGAATTGGAAGAGGAAATGTAAGAGTACTAAGACTCTCTCAAGAAGAAGAAGGGTTAGGACAGTGCTTTTACATTTGGAACAAAAGGATAGATAATTCAACTTACTTGTTAAAAGTCACCTAGGCCTTGTAAGCAAGAAGCACATATCTAAGCTGCATCAAAATGGGCTTATAGACTCGATTGATTTTGAATCAATGAGCATATGTAAGTCTTCTTTAAAAGAAAGATGACAAAAACACCATTTAGCAATAAAAGAGAACGTGTATCAGACACTCTAGGACTAATACATTTAGATGTATGTAGTCATATATTAACATAAGTAAAGAGAAATGTTCAGTTACTTCATTAGTTTCATAAGATGATTATACCAGATATTGATTCACCTGTTTGATGAAGCATAAGTCAGAAGCTTTTGAGAAAGTTCAAATGATTCAAGACTGAAGTAGAAAATCAAGCAGGAAATACTATTAAAGTACTTCGATTGGATCGAGGTGGAGAATATCTTTCAAATGATTTCCTGAATTATCTAAATGAATATGGATTCACTCACAATGGACTCCTCCATATACACCACGATGTATCTGAAATGAGAAATTGTACTCTATTAGATATATTACGATCCATGATAAGCACAACCTCTCTTACAAAGATGTTCTAGGGCTACGCCTTGGAAACCACCTTATTTACCTTGAACCGAGTATCCACAAAATCCGCCAGTTCAACTCCATTTGAATTATTCATTGGAAAGAAACCCAGTTTCACTTTCATGAGAATTTAGGGGTGTTCAGCATATGTTAAACACAACATCAGATTAGTTAGATTCTAAATCTGATAAATACTTCTTCATTGGATATCCGAAAGAAAAGTAGGATATTACTTCTATCATCCGGATGATCAAAAGTAATAGTATCCAAAGACGATGTAATTCTAGAGAAAGATTTTTTCTAGAAACACAAGTAGAAAGCATGATTGAACTTGACGATGTTCAAGAAGAGGGAATGGTTAAAATAGCGGAAGCGATGGTGGAACCCGAGTCTGTCTCACAGGATGAGACATTGGTGACATTATTGACTCATACGTCTATTCGAGTTCATCAAATCCCATAGATATTTGGATTTCTAGTGGGAGACGATTAAATCCTAAAGAGAATTGGATTTCTAATGGGAGACGACGAAGAGGTTCCTGTGTTAAGATGATGAACCTACGACTTATGAGAAGGCTCTTATAAGAATATACATGTAAGCTAGTTGGAGCTCGTATGAGCCTTTACATGTAAACTAGTGGGAGCTTGATCGTTTACTTAGTATTATATGTCGATGATATTCTACTAATGGAAACAATGTAGCTATGCTGCAATCGGTGAAAATTTTGGTTATTGGATAAAATTCTCCATAATAAACTTAGGGGAATCAGCTTACATCTTAAGCATTAAGATCTATGGAGGTAGATTGAGAAGACTGCTTGACCCCTGCCAGTCTATATACGTTGACAAAGTGCTAAAAGCGGTTTTGCACTAGACCTAACATCACTTTTGCTTTAAGCATGACAAAGTCGATTATAGGTGTATCCGAGTGATGGTCACTGGAATATTGTCAAGAACATTCTTAAGTACTTAAAATGACTATAGACATGTTCCAAGTACATGGAGATGATAAAATTGAAAGTTGGAGACTTTCATATACAAGTCATTAAACAGATAAAGATGATTTTACAGAGTACAAGTTTATTTTGAAAAAGGTATGGTTAGCTAGAATAGTTCTGAGCAGGAAACCGTAGCGGAGCCAAAGATCAAATCAGAGTATATAGCAGCTTTGGAAGCAGCTAAAAGGATGTTTGGAATGGAAGTTCATTAATGAACTAGGTGTAGTACCTGACATTGTTAATGAGATTAACAATAGAGCTGCTGCTCTTGCTAAGGACCCGTAGTCTCATAATACATCCAAACACTACCTCAGTCGTTACAATATCTTCCAAGAGATGACAAAAAGAGTAGATGTGAGAATTAAAAGAGTGTCTATAAAGGCATAATTTTATAGAACCATTTAAAGAAGGGCCTTACCGAAAACGTTCATGATCGTTTGCAAACGCTTGTGGGAATGTTTTAGAAACAATTGGCTTTAGTCCAAGTGGGAGATGTTGGGGTTTAGTGTCCTATAGTCAATTGTTATAGGATATAAACTATTTGTAAATGAATTGTTCATACATGTAGGATATAAACTATTTGTTGTAGGATATAAAGGCATTCATCTTTTAAGAACTAAATAAGTCAAATAAAAGAAAATCTCATAGTTTATTTAAAGTGATTATAAAGTGTTCATACATGCATGAAGCGAGACCAAACCTTATAATAAACTAATAAACTTAAAACCACCCCACCCCAAGTCAAGTAATATGTTTAAATAGGGATTGACATAATACTGTTAAGACTTGCATGTAATAATGTCTTCTGTTATGAACAGAGAGCTAATCTCACAAGCTTCAGATATGGAGATATCTGGACAGTTACATGGATCCGGTGAAGGAGTTCATTAGGATTAGGGACCCGACTTGAGATAACAGGATGAATGGATTTATCCTATGTCACATGTTCATCACATTGGTATTAGTAGGTGTAAGTAATCCTCAGACTTAAAGGAATATTAATTGGTGATTCTAGATTATGGACTGTGATACTTTGACTCTGTTCAAACACGATCCATAACAGGAAGGATCCTGGGGTGTGCGCAGGTAGGCATTGGGTATTACACAAAGTAATTACAGAATAGTTAATATTGGATTGAGTATTCATCACTCTTGATAAATGGAAGATATATCCATGATCGCTTGTGGAGACTTGACTCTAAATCCTTGCAAGGTGATAGATTGAGAGTTGAAATGGAGATTTCACTTAATCTATCTATTCGGAGTTAACTCTACTTGAACAAGTAAAATGAACGTCTCTCTATACGTGACTTGACACTATCCATAGTCATAAGATTCGTTCAAGGATATAGCTGGTGAAGGATCGAATTATACTGGACCTAATACGGAAAGGTCAACGACGGAATCAACCTGTCTTCTTATAGCTTTGGGGGAATGTTTACGATTCTGTTATTCACAGTCCGCACGCTCATTCCGAATACAAAAGGTTGAATGTAATTTTGGAAATTAATTCAATAGATGTATACGACTAGTAGCAATAAGAACCTAATGGGTCACACATAAGACTTGGAACCAAAAGAGGACATAATAGTAATTAATGAATGAAGAATTAAATTGTTTAATTATAGGGGGTGAGTTTTGTATGTGTATATATATATATATATATTATTTTAGTTAATTTATTTAGATAATTATAATTGGATTATAATTGTGGTTAAATTAATTATAAAATAAATAAGTTAGTAGATTGAATGTGATTACATCTCAAACTAATAATTATAATATCATATCTAAATATATATATATATATATATATATATATATATATATATATATATATATATATATATATATATATATATAATGATGGATAATTAATTAATTTGGATAATTATAATTAGATTATAATTATGGTTAAATTAATTATAGGATAAAATTATTTAGGTGATTTAATTTAATTATATCCCTAATTATTATCCTATCACAAATAAATAATATAAATATTATTTGTATTATTGATAACATCTGCAATGATATCATTAGGACCACGCTGGGAATGTTCCCTGACTAGGAGGATCAAAAGGAAGAGAAGACATAAAAGGATCAGCCAATACTAGTATATATGGCGTATAGCTGGACAAAGGATACATATATGGTGACACGCCTCCGACATCCTTAGATCCAGGACCCGTTACTAGTAGGAATCAAACATTCGGCTGCCTGAAGCCAAGAATAAAGGGATTGAAGTGTCACTAGAAGAGAGAGATTACCTTCGAAGGAGTCACCTCCATTTTTGGAGTTTTCACCCCTCTCTTTTTAGGGGCCGAAGAACTGGCTTCTTCCCCAGACATGGGATTGTGGGCCTCCATAGTTATAATAGGAATTGTAACTGATAAAGGCACCACGGGAGGGTTTGCTTCTATATCTAAAATCCTCTCGGAAGAGGAAGTAAAAGATGAAGAGTGCATATTAAAAAACCACAAGAAGTAGAAAAGAAAAAGCTAAGGTGTTTACATTGGGAGATAAACTTACATGGAAATCTGGTGAGCAAAAGGTGAAAATTGCAGAAGACTCTTACAGAAACGGAGAAGGAAACCAGAGCAGGAAAAATAAAAAGGAAGAAAGAAGAAGGAAGAAGCCCTTTTATTAGGTGAAATGAAAAGACATTCTCGGAGTTCGTGTCATAGATTGCCACCTGTTAACACCTAACTGGTATTGGAAAAGGCGTCTGTCAGGAGCAATAAATGCCACTAGCATGCGGAGGAAACGAAAAGCCCTAAATGGCTTTATGGACCTTTTAAGGGGGGCTTCTGGTAACATCTGCAATGATATCATAAGGACCACATTGGGAACGTTCCCTGACTAGGAGGATCAAAAGAAAGAAAATACATAAAGGGATTAGCCAATACTAGTATATATGGCGTATAGCTGGACAAGGGATACACATACGGTGACACTCCTCTGACTTCTTTAGATCCAGGGCCTGTTACATAAAACGACCCGCCACTATAATAGGATACGAGATCCGACTAGTAAAAGGGTCTGCTCCGATAAAGACAAGGAGTCGCTATACGGCGGAAACACCATCATTAATAAACATTAATGATACCTTAAAAGCAATAACAACTCGGAGGTTAGAGGTCAGAGTTAAGTTGTATTAAAAGAGCATTACACTTTATTAAAAGACATGAAAAGGGGGTTATTATGGTTATCACTCAAAAACCTATATAAATACCCATGAAACTAAGTATCAAAGGTACACATTCACACAACCCAAAACACTACTTGTGATTTCAGTTTATTCTTAGATACATTACTGATTTAAGCATCGGAGTTGCCCCAGCCGAGCACAATGGCACCTCACAGGGACGCTTTACGGTGCTAAAGAATCCACGGTATATCAATTGGTGCGATGAAGGTGGAATCCTGAAACTAATAGGATTTGCACGACGAACATGAAAATGTCTTCAAATGATCTCATCACTCCCATCGGAGATGTCTCTACAACAACAAACCCAGGCAACGTGATGACTGGAAACGATGACGACAATAATATTACTTCTCCTGCACATATCACACTCCCCTTAGATGACGTGGTTCAACCATCACATGAATGGTCTCCAGAATCTTTTTTTGAACAAATGGTGTAATCTGTCCGTCGAGAATCAGGTAATGAATCAGCTGATCGGGCACGAATAATACTATGATTTAACTGATTGGGCTAGAAGGGTATTCGAGGAACAACCATTACAAGGTGGGGCCAATAATACCATACAAGCAAATACGGTGCAAAATAACCCCGAAAGCCATCGAGAATGATCACATTCCCGCCGTAGGCGTTCGCCAAGAGCACGTGAGAACAATAATTCGACTAGAAATGAAGAGTCCCTTTCTCCACAATGATTTAATGAGGCGGTAGAAGCACGGTTCTAAGAAGAATCACGAAGGCAGAATCAAAATGCTGAACATACGCCCATCAGGTCAATAGGCATTCACCTTTTACTACCCACATTATGGGGTACAAGACGGATGTGCGCTTTAAGGCATCGAACCAGTCGTAGTTTAAAGGGGAGGATAATCCAGAAGCACATACGAGGAAATATAGGGAGTTAATGGACATATATGGGGCGAATGAGGGAATCCTCTGCAGAATGTTCTCCAGTACGCTAAGTGGATCAGCGTATGGGCGGTTCGAATCCTTGGCGGCTGGATCTATAAATAGCTGGGAGCAATTAAGTAGGGAATTTTGTGCTAAATTCGCGGGTAGCATTCCCCTAGTTGTGTCCAGTAGGACGTTGTATGATCTTAAACATAAAGAGGGCAAATCCCTGAGAACCTATATTAATCGATTTAACAAATTATGCGTTGCCATAACTAATGTGGACGTCAATACGACGGTCGAAGCAATAATAAAAAACACAAGGTGTAAACGGTTGTAGGAAAAATTGGTCATCCACAAACCACAAACAACGGTGGAGCTAGTAGAACGTTGTAAAAGGTTTATGGAAATTGACGACATAAATAGAGCGGCCGAATCATCAACTGTTGGATCATCTGAAAGAAGAGATCGTGGCGGATCTGGCAGAAGGAGATCTCCTGAAAGAAGAGATCGCGGCAGATCCGGAAGAAGGGATAACAGATGGGCAGATCAAGGAGGAAAGCAAACCTCCAAAGGTGGACCGAACTTCACGCCCCTCAATACCCCAAAGAATGAAGTTCTACTATGGCTAGAAAAAAGTAGATTTAAATGGGACATTACTTATCTCGACCCAAAGGGAGGGGAGATGTCCCAATGGGCAAAAATGCAAAAGCATATTGTCGATTTCACAAGAGGCAAGGCCATGACACAAATACGTGTTTTGCATTGGACAAAGAAATTGAAAGGCTGATTGAAAAAGGCACACTTGATAGGTTTGTGCAAGACGAGCATGGTGAAGGAAGAGAACAAGAGGGCCCCAAAAATAAAGGCAAAGGAGTCATTAATGTTATGCAGGTGGACTAGGATATCAACCGCTCACCAAAAAAACAAAGACGTACGCCCTAGACAAGGTGGCCCTTAACAGACCTTTTTGCAAAAATGGGCCCGGCGAGCGGACCCCATGCTAATGCTTTGGTGATCATGATGACCATTGAAGGATGGGATATGAAGAGAGTCATGATCGACACAGGAAGTTCGTGTAATGTAATTACCAGAAGTGCATTTGCAAAGCTAAAAATAGACCCTATGCAAGTGGAAACAACCAAGTGATGTTGGAGTGTGAAATCAGCGATGGTGATCAGACTTGGAAAGGAGAGCGAGAATTCACCATCCTAGATGGTCGTCTCGCGTACAACGTCATACTAGGAAGGCCTTTCCTCTCAGAAGCGACTTCTTTAATTTCAGTGCGCCACCTGACCATGTACGTCCCAATCGCTAAAGGCGGGGTAATGATCAAAAGAAGCTAGAAAACGGCTCAAGAAACATATATGGCTTCCCTAGATATACGCCAGCAGGAAAACGAAGATGAGGAAGAGGAGCAAAACACCACAGCACTAGGAGATACGGAGATGTGCCTTATTTCAGATGGAAAAAGAGTGAAAATTGCCAAAGGGCTCCGACCAGAGATCAAGGAGGAAATCATGAAAACCATGGTTGAATGTCAAGAAGTTTTTGCAGGGGATAATGAAGTACTAAAAGGGGTAAGCCTGCATCCTATCACTCACAAACTAAACATTATGGAGAAAGCCACACCCGTCACCCAAAAAAGATGGAACCATGGGGCCTGAAAGACAGAAGGCAATAGAAGAAGAAATTGCAAAACTAAAAAAGGGAGGATGTCATAGAGGAAGTAATCTATACCGAATGGTTGGCGAATGTGGTCCTTGTCAAAAAGGCGGGAGGGGTATACCGAATGTGTGTAGATTCCACAGATCTAAATAAAGCATGCGCAAAAGAAAACTATCCATTGCCATGTATCGACATCCTGGTAGATGGGACTGTTGGACATGAAATCTACTCTTTCACAGATGTAAAATCCAGTTATCATCAAATACCTATGGACCCCAGTGATAGGATTAAAACATCGTTTATTACACATTAGGCCACCTATTGCTTCAAGGTGATGCCTTTTGGTTTAAAAAATGCAGGAGCCACATACCAACGGATGATGAATAAAATTTTTGAAGATAAAAAAGGCGAAAATTTCTCCATATATGTGGATGCCATGATTATAAAAAGCAAGACTATGGAAACACACGCAACATATATCAAAGAAGTATTGGAGGTGTTAGAAATGCACAATATCAAACTTAACTCGGAAAAATGTACTTTCGGGGCTACATCCGGGAAAGTTTTGGGCTATATCATTAACCAGCAAGGAGTTACAGCTAATCCAAAAAAATAAAAGCGTTGCTACAAATGAAGCCGCCCAAAAATCTTGTTCCGGCAGACGATGTCTTCCCTTCTATGAAGTGATCAAAAAACAAAAGTCATTCGAATGGAATGAAGACTGTCAACAGGCCTTTGAAGGGATTAAAACTTTCTTGAATGAACCGCCCTTAATGAGTAGACCCGTTAAAGGAGAAGATCTTTACTTGTATGTGTCGGTCACACAAAAGGCGATATGGACGGTGGTCATTCGTCAGGAAGAAGCGCAGCAATACCCTATTTATTATGTGAGTCATTAAAACATGCTGAAACGAGGTATTCGAAATTAGATAAAATGGCTTTAGCGGTAGTAACCACTTCCATCTGCCTGCGTCCATATTTCCAAGCTCATACAATTATTGTACGAACAGGAATCCCTATACGAAAGGTATTACAGCGACCGAAAATGTCGGGAAGACTAATGGAATGGTCAATACGCCTAGGCGAATTTGACATACGGTACGAAGGACGGACTGCTCTAAAGAGCCAAGCATTGGCGGATTTTGTCAATGAGTTTACAAAAGAATACACAAATTCGCCAAAGATCTCGAAAGAAGAATGGACCATGTATACGGATGGAGCTTCCTCAAAAGAAGGCGCTGGTGCAGGAGTTGTGATAAAAGGACCTGAATACGTCCATATTCATTACGCGGCTAAACTGGACTTTCCTATCACTAACAATGTAGTAGAATATGAGGCTTTGATTCTTGGGTTACAATTACTAAAGCAAATCAATCCAGAACAGGTGGCGATATACAGTGACTCAAAGCTAATTGTGAATCAAATGATGAAGAATTACCATGTTAAAGATGAAACCTTGGTGAAATATGTTGAAGAAGCAAAATGGATCTTGTTCATTTTGGAAAGCAAAGACATCAAGTGGGAAATGGTGCATATCCTGCGCGAATCAAATATGGAAGCAGATCATTTAGCCAAAAAGGCCTCCAACAAAAGTCAATGGGCAGACCTTACTTGCCCCTTTGCTATAAAGAATAGGGTAGCTTTCGATAAGGAGGTAGTGGCAGTCATTCAATTACCTTAAAACGATTGGCGAACCGTCTTAATCAAATACCTAGAGGAAGGAACTTTGCCTGAAGACAAAAACCAAGCAAAAAATGTGGTCAAAAAGGCTGCCTACTATGCTGTTATGGAGGACCAATTATACAGAAATTCATTTAGCCAACCTTGGTTGAAGTGCATCGCCATAGAGGAAGGGCATGATGTCTTGTGGGAGTTGCATGAAGGTATATGTGGAGCACACGAGGCGCATGCCACTATTTTTAAGAAATCAAGGTTAGCAGGGTACTATTGGCCTACGGCGGAACAAGACGCACGAAAATTAGTAGACACATGCCCTAATTGTCAAGTTCATGCAAATGAAGTTCATATACATAAAGCCCTTCAAAGACCAATTGTAGAAGGGTGGCCATTTGCCACATGGGGAATCGATATAGTGGGGCCCTTTCCTCCCACCAAAAGACAATACAAGTTCGTGATAGTAGTTGTAGATCACTTCACAAAGTGGACGGAAGCAGAAGCTGTTTCAGTCATCATAGCTAGACGAATGGTTGATTTTGTGCATGACAATATCATAGGAAGATTTGGAGTACCACACACAATTATCACGGACAAAGGAACACAATCAACTGTGAAGAGTTTAAAAAATACTGCCCGGACTGGGGAATCACCAACAATTTCACTTCTGTCTATTATCCTCAATCCAATGGAATGACTGAAGTTACAAGCAGAACCCTTGTCAAAGGAATTAAGAAAAGGCTGGGGAGAAAAAGAAATGTTGGGCGGATGAATTAATGTTTGTTTTATGGGCATATCGAACCACCCCTAGAGTGGCTACCAGGGAAACGCCATTTTCCCTTACTTATGGAGTTGAAGCGGTCCTTCCTATAGAAATAAAAAATCCAAGCAACAAAGTTTCCTTCTATTATGATCAGCAAAATGGAGAAAGGCTCAGAAATAGTCTAGATGATCTGGAAACAAGGAGGGATAGGGCTTTTACTCGAATTGCTGCCTACAAGTAGCGGATCGCCTCTTACAATAATCAGAACGCTAATCTAGTAGAACTGAACGAAGGAGATCTGGTTCTCAGAAAGGCGGATAAAATACAATCGACGAATGGAAAAGGAAAATTAGGTGTATCCTGGACGGGCCCATATCGTATTGCAACAAAAATAGGAGCCACCACCTTCAAACTGGAGGAAATGGATGGAAAGAAAGTACCGCAAACTTGGAACATCCAAAATCTCCGTAAATATTTCCAAACATAATGTAAACAAGACCTTGGGGTACTCTTTTTCCTTAAAAACAAGATTTTTTCTCAATAGGGTTTTTCTTGTTATAAGGTTTTAATGAGGCTCACAAAAAAGGTCATCCTCCATTGTAATAAAGGTAAGTTATTTCTTGCTCATTAATAAATTACTCCTGATTATTAATCTTTCGGTAACATTCTTTTCGGCGTACTAACAATACATAAATGCCTTATCACCAAGGAAAGGGAGGCATGAATATTCAGATTCACTTCCCCGCAAAGAAGTCTTATACAAAGTCCCTCTAAAGGGCAAATTCTCTTCCCCGCGAAGAAATCTTATGCAAAGTCCCTTCTAAAGGGCGGACCCAATCAAAAAGTCCCATTACGGATAGATTCACTTCCCTAGGAAGTGGTCACTAAAAATCCTATCAAGGGCGGATACATCTTTCTTAAAAAGAAAGAAATTCTTAACAGCTTATCGCAAGCTTACTAGGGGACGGCTGGCCACCTACCCCAGGTTCGTTGGAATAAGTTTAAACACTTAAAACAAAATCTTCTCAAAGGTGGAATAAGTTTAAACACTTAAACAAAATTTTCTCAAAGGTGGAATAAGTTTAAACACTTAAACAAAATTTCCTCAAAGGTGAAACAAGTTTAGACACTTAAACAAATATCTTGTCGAAAAAGATCAAATATTGGGAGAAATAAAGTTTAAAACACTTGAAAGAAAGGCATGCATTCTCATAGAAGCAAAATATGCAAATAAAAGAAGAAAACTTCTTAATAGCAAAAATTGTCAAAATAAAAGAGCTCAAAGGCTCATAAAAAAACATATTGTAGCATCTTTACATGGGTATATCAAAAACCCAAAATCAAGCTAAAAAGTTGAAATTAAGAGGCTGCAGAGTCATTAGTGGCGTCTCCGACGAGAGGATCAGCAGGAGTGACTTCAAGAGATTGGGCGGTGGGCAAGTCAGCCTAATTTTGTTGAGCTTCCATTGTAAAGGTAGAAAGATTCGCCTCTAGTGGAATATCACCTTCTTCGGCATCTTTCTTCTCAATATTTGGTACGCCCTCTTCTGCCTCTAGATCAATGATTCCTCCAGATTTCTTCGCCTTCTTCGGAGAAGCTAATGCCTCATGGAGGATGACGACTCTAGCATTCTTTAGAGTAGAGTAATGAAAGGCCTCATTAACAAAAGGCACCACTTCATCGGGATCGTCAATCTCAGAGTCTTGGAAATCTCTCTGAAGGGCACCCAAGATACACTCGCCATAATAGTACGCTCAAAGCCTACACGCTTCCTCGAGATGATCCCAGTCTTTCTCCCTCTAGGTCTGTTCTGCCTTCAGTTCGCCATACAGCCTAATGACCTCCGCCTTCTCCAGCTCCAAGTTCGCCTCTAGTTGAGTTACTTTCTGTTTTAGGCCATCCGTTAATGCGCTCGCCGCCTGAGCATCAAACCTAGCCTTAGAAGCTTCGTCTTGTAGCTTTTTCAGGTCAGCTTCTCTCTTGATGTTTTTAGCAATATCCGCCTCAACATCATTGACATGATCAATGGTCTAAAAGAAAAAAGAAATAAGTTAAGTCAAGAAAGGAATTAAAACAAAAACACAAAGATAGAGAAAAATACTTACCGCCAGAGCCCGACGCTTAATCATCTTCAGGTGATTAGAAGCCGGATATTTAAGTCTTGTCTCCAGGACGGTTGGAATTTTTCTAATTGCCTCTTGGATGTTGATAGGGGTATTTTACCCCTATCTTTTAGCGTGATTTACGGGTTAATTTTAGAAGAAATAAATAAGTTTAATTACAAAAATAGAGTGCTTTAATAAAATAACGGAATAAAAATAAACTCCACACTTTCAGTTAATTTTCCTTGTTTTTGAGTAATTTAGGAAATAAAAACGTCAAGCTAACTCGGCTCTTGAGATTTGTATTTCAGGTACGAGCAAGGAGTGAAAATCCACTCAATACGCGAGGCGCCTCATCCCTTACGCGGGGCGTGAAACATGGAGTCAGAAATAATTGCCCTATCCACAGGCACCACGCGAAATCTAGTCAGCATACGCGAGGCGTATGCCAACCTACGTGAGGCGTATGACACATGTCAGAAATAATTAGCCTAATCCTGAAAGTCAGACTGCATGGTCTCCCTGGGTCAACTATCCCTACGCGGAGCGTACTACCTTACACGCGGGGCATGTAAGGGAATTCTTCAACATAAAAGTTCAGAGACTCATTTACGCAGGGCGTGCCTCAAGCTACGCACGGCGTAAAAGGACCAAATCAAGCAATAAAGAGTCAGAGTCTCAAACACGCAAGGCGCATGCCATTCTACGCGGGGCGTGTTTGAGACAACAAGATCTGGAATTGGTCCACATGCAGGAGATTTCTGACGGAATGGGCACACACGCAGGGCGTACACCACCATACGCGGGGCGTATTATGGGATTTTTGCACAAAATTATGTTCCTCCATGCTTGCACCTTGTGGAATTACAATCTTGCCCCTAGCTTGATCTATAAATAAGAGTGACTAGCACTCATTTAGACACCTTAGACCTTAGACCATACACATTAGACACCTTACTTCTTGTAATTCTTGTCATTTGATTTTGTTTTTAGGCTTTATATAGCCAAACTCTTCCATCTTGAGAGCTTGTTCGTTGATTCCGGCATTCCATCCAAGTCCCGCTCGATTTCCGTACACCAAGCTCGAAAGCTCCACCATCCAAGTCCTAAGAGACGGCTTTGAGTCCGGTTAGCTAGTTCCGAGGGTGGATTCTTCCCTTTTCACTTGCTAATTAGCTTGAACTCATCCTATGTACTAGGCTTGGTTGTAATTCATATTTACATTCTCCATATTTATAATTTATGATTCATAATCTTCTTTTCTATATATGTTTTGATGTTTATTACTTGTTTTGATATTCATAATTGATTATTGTGTAGGAGAACGCGATTTCCGACGCCATTCAGGCTATCTTTAGGGATTCATATAGGTGTTGCCTTACCGGAAGTGACAAACCGGAAACCGTATGAATTGACAAGCCACGGAACTTACGGGCCCTAATTTCTGGTCCCAAGCATTAGACACGCCTTGACTAGGAACCACGTAGTCTAAGTACTTCACGGGTCGGTTACACTACACATAGTCGTCTTTGCAAGAGCAAACCATCAACCGTATAAACATTAGAAGTCGTTATTTGTCATAGTTATAACTTATCGCATCCATATCACTTCATAGAGTTTTGTTATATAAATTCGCCTCACCCGTAGTTAGGAGTAGTTTGTAGTTGGCCCCCATATCAACCTCAAAGTATTCACCGCTTAAATAACGTACAAAACCGAGTCGTTTAATACTTGCAGTTATAAATCCCGTGGATTCGATACCCGGTCTTAACCGGATTATTACTTGATACGACGGGGTACACTTGCCCCTAAGTAGTGACGTCTAGTAAAGATAGAGCATTTAGAAAGATCACATCCATAGTCATAACGCACTTATCGTAATACACATTTTGTTGTAGAAAACACTACGCTAGACTTTGCCCCATCAAGTTTTTGGCGCCGTTGCCGGGGATTTATAACATCTTGCAATATTAGACAAAAACGTTTTATTGTTAGTTTAAGCATTCTTTTTGTATAAATTGTTTATATATACTTTTACTAACATCATTCTTTCTTGTTGATATTGTGTTTTATTTCATTCTTTTTATGCATACCCGACCTCGTAGTGGTTCTCTCGTTCCTATTAATCTCGAGATTGAACGTACTCTTTGTAGGATTCGAAGAGAGAAAATGGCAACCCTCAACAATGAAGCTAACCAGCCCGAGGGCAACCAAAGGCCGCCGGAGCAACCCGTGAATAACAACTGTAATGGTGGAGGCAATGACACGCGCTCGATGTTGGAGATTCTTGCTCCACATCGCCCTCAAAACCGTAATGGAATCATTGCCCCACCATTCCGGCCAACACATACGAAATAAAGACTAGCATGATCCAATTAATCCAACAACTCGGTCAATTCGGAGGGGAACCCCATGAAAACCCTAACGAACACCTTGATAAATTTCTTATGTGTGCCGAAACTTCTCGGCAAAACGGTGTTCCGATTGAGGCCGTCCAACTAAAGTTATTTCCTTTCTCTTTGACAGGACAAGCGTTGGAGTGGTTGCATTCGCTAGAGGCGGGGTCGATCACATCATGGGAGGAGCTTGAGAAGGAGTTCCTTGCTTACTACTTCCCGCCTTCTAAAACGGTTAAGTTGAGAAATGAAATCACTTCCTTCCGGCAACTTGGATACGAGGCCCTCCATTCAGCTTGGGCTAGGTTCCGAAAGTTGCTCCGAAGCTGTCCCCACCATGATTTTCCCAAGCACGATTTGGTAAGTACTTTCTACCATAGACTAACACCCGCTAATCGTGCAACTGTTGACTCTGCTGCAGGTGGGGATTTGTTTCGGAAATCGGCGAGCGAGGCTTATGAGCTCATCCACGAATTAGCTAGGAAAAGTGTCCAATGGCAAGAAGATCGGCTTGCCGGACCCTCGCAACACCAAACTTTCGCCGTGGAAGACGAGGCTCCCACAATCTTCATGGTCGAAATGAATAAAAAGCTGGACGCCTTAATGGCGCAAATGAGCCTCAAGAATACAGCACAAGTCCTAGTGTGCTCACATTGCGGTGGTGACCACCACGGTAAGGATTGTCAAGCCGGAAGCCCTTTTGCCGGCGACACCGAAAGCGTAAGTTATGTAGGGGGGCAACAAAGGTATAATTATTATCATAACTCCTATCCTAACTTGAATTCTTATCACCACCGTAACAATAATAACAGCGGATAGAGGCCTCAACACCAACACCCGAATTTATCTAATGATAACAAGCAGAAGGTGTTGAAGCCCCCATCCGAACCCCATAATGAGTTCGTGGAGCAAGGTTCGGGCCAATTCCCTCATGCCCAAGGAGGCCAAAATTTTTAGCCTCCTAGCAATGCGCAAGACTCTATGGTAATTCATCTTCTCAAGGAAATATCTTCCCGTCTTGCTAACAATGAAGCATTTTGCAGGGATTTGGGACGTCAAGTGGCCCAATTGAGTCGCCAACGACAAGAGAGACAACATGAGTTTCTCCCGATTAACACCGAACAAAACCCGAGACCAAAGAACTGGGAGACCGCACAAGCAATAACTCTTTGTAGTGGTAAAGGTTTAGAGCCACCGATTCCAAGGGCGACTCCAACCGCTCCAAAGGTAAGTGACGAACCGGAAGTGGTAAGCAACCCCGGTTCGGATCCGAAACCCACGACTTCCTCAGATAAAAATAAAAATGTATGTGATCCAATCGGAGCTTACGTACCGAAGTTCCCTTTTCCGCAACGACTTAAAAAGGAAAAATTGGATCACCAATATCACAAATTTTTGGAGATTTTTAAGAAACTTCACATTAATATCCCGCTTGCGGAAGCATTGGAACAAATGCCTACATATGCAAAGTTTTTTAAAGAAATCCTTGCCAAAAAGAGGAAGTTAGATCATAATGAAACGGTAGCGCTCACGGAGGAATGTTCCACGATCATAACAAACAAACTCCCACCTAAACTCAAGGATTTAGGAAGTTTTTCTATCCCTTGCACGATTGGTAATGTTGAGTTTAGGAGAGCTTTATGTGATTTGGGTGCTAGTATCAATCTAATGCCTTTATCTATGTTTAGGAAGCTCGGCTTGGGAGAGCCAAAGCCTACCAATATGACGCTCCAGTTGGCCGACAGATCCATTGCCCGGCCAAAAGGGGTTGTGGAGGATGTCTTAGTGAAAGTGGACAAGTTCATTTTCCCCGCCGATTTTGTAGTACTCGATATGGCGGAAGACGAGTCGGTACCGATCCTCCTAGGACGACCATTTCTTGCAACCGGTAGGACTCTCATTGACGTCCACGAAGGTAAGCTTATCCTACGATTGCAAGACGAAGAGGTAGAGTTTAACGTATACAACTCCATGAAATTCTCGTCTAATACCATGGAGGATTGTAACTTTTTGAATTCCGTAGACTCTATTGATCTTTTTGTTGAGGATTTTTGTGATAGGTCTTCTGCGGGAACCTCTTCGGAAATAGATGGTAATGAATACTTGGATGAGGAGCCATTGAACAAACTGTTTGAATACTCCTCCGAAATAGAACAATGTCTGTTGGCAAGGAGCCGGTTCGAGGGTTTGGACCGGGACAGCAAAGCAAAGCCGAAGTCCTCTCTCGAAGAGCCTCCGACTTTGGAACTTAAACCCTTGCCTCCTAATTTAAAATATGTATTTTTACAACCTCCTAATTTCTTACCGGTTGTTATATCTTCGCTTTTGACAGTAGAAATAGAGGAAGCATTAATCGCGGTGTTACAAAAACACAAGGGCGCATTTGGATGGACCATTCACGACATTAAAGGGATCATCCCCACCATTTTCACACACCGCATCTTTATGGAGGATAAAGTCAAACCCTCCGTGCAGCCGCAACGACGACTTAACCCCAATATGAAAGAGGTAGTAAAGGTCGAGGTAATCAAACTCCTCGATGCAGGTATAATCTTTCCTATCTCCGATAGTCCATAGGTTAGTCCGGTCCAATGTGTTCCCAAGAAGGGGGGCACTACGGTGACGGAAAACGATCAAGGGGAATTAATCCCCACACGAAAAGTGACGGGGTGACGAGTATGCATCGATTATAGGAAACTTAATGAAGCCACCCGAAAAGATCATTTTCCGTTGCCGTTCGTTGACCAAATGTTGGAAAGAATGGCGGGACATAAATTCTTTTGTACCCTAGATGGCCTCTCCGGCTACATGCAAATCCCCGTTGATCGTTCGGATCAAGAAAAGACAACATTTACTTGTCCATATGGGACATTTGCATATAGGCGGATGCCTTTGGGCTTTGTAACGCCCCCGCCACCTTTCAATAGTGCATGATGGCTATATTTTCCGAGATGATTGAGGACTTCATGGAAGTCTTCATGGACGATTTTTCTGTTTTTGGATCATCCTTTGAAATCTGTTTAAACAATCTTGATAAAGTCCTTCAACGCTGCGAGGACACTAATCTCGCTCAAAGTTGGGAAAAGTGTCAGTTTATGGTTCAAGATTGTATCGTTTTGGGACACAAAGTGTCCGAGGAGGGAATCGCGGCCGATCCGGCCAAGATTGAGGTGATTGAAAAATTACCTCCTCCAATCAATGTTAAAGGAATTCGGAGTTTCTTAGGTCATGCGGGGTTTTATAGGCGATTCATTAAAGATTTCTCGAAAATAGCGACCCCTTTGACCCCACTCCTCGCAAATGATGCGGAATTTAGTTTTTCCTCAGATTGTTTGCTTGCATTTAACACGCTAAAGGAAAAATTAGTTAATGCACCCATCATGGTGAAACCCGATTGGAGTCTTCCCTTTGAACTTATGTGTGATGCGAGTGATTTGGCTGTCGGTGCTTGTTTGGGCCAACGGGTGGATAAAATTTTTCGCCCCATTTTTTATGCGAGCAAAACGCTCAATGAAGCCCAACAAACTATTCCATTACGGAAAAAGAGATGCTTGCTGTAGTTTTTGCTTTCGATAAATTTAGATCATATCTCGTGTTATCCAAAATTATCGTATACACTGACCACGCAGCTCTCAAGTACTTAATGACTAAGCAGGATGCCAAACCACGATTGATACGGTGGATTCTACTCCTACAAGAATTTGACATCGAAATTAGGGATAAAAAAGGAGTGGAGAATGTTGTAGCCGACCATCTTTCCCGGTTACAAACCGAGCAAGCCACATCTCCGGAAGTTGTGGAGATCAATGAGACCTTTCCCGACGAAACTCTCTATGCGGTAACACCTTTACCTTGGTATGCCGATATGGCAAACTTCAAAGCCGGTAATATTCTTCCCCCGCATCGTACTTACGAGCAACGTAGAAAGTTCTTTCATGACGCTAAGAACTATTTTTGGGAAGAGCCCTACTTATTTAAATCTTGTGCTGATAATGTCATTCGTAGGTGCATACCGGAAGATGAGGTAAATCATGTGTTGCATATGTGTCACACCCAAGAGCCGGGGGGGCATTTCGGCCCCAGTCGGACTATGGCAAAGGTTCTACAATGTGGATTTTATTGGCCTACCTTGTCCAATGATTCCCAAGACTTCGTCAAATCATGTGACGCTTGTCAGCGGAGCGGGAACATCTCTCGTAAACATGAAATGCTCCAACAAGGGATCCTAGTTTGCGAACTTTTTGATGTTTGGGGGATAGACTTTATGGGACCTTTCCCTAAGTCGCATAACAACGCCTACATTCTTGTGGCGGTTAACTATGTCTCCAAATGGGTGGAGGCCGTTGCCTTACCCTCAAACGACTCTAAGGTAGTAGGGAAGTTTATAAAGAAAAACATCTTTACTCGGTTTGGCACCCCTCGAGCTATCATTAGTGACGGGGGTTCCCACTTTTGCAATTGCCAATTCGACCAACTCTTACAAAAATATGGGGTTGCACACCGAGTCTCAACACCCTACCATCCGCAAACTAGCGGGCAAGTCGAGGTTTCTAACCGCGAGCTAAAACGTATCTTGGAAAAACGGTTAGTTCCTCTAGGAAGGATTGGAGCCTGAAGCTCGATGACGCTCTTTGGGCTTACCGCAGGCGTTTAAAACGCCTATCGGGATGTCTCCCTATCGTTTAGTTTTTGGGAAATCATGTCATTTACCTGTGGAATTGGAACACAAGGCCTATTGGGCTCTAAAATTTTTAAACTTTGATATGCAGGCCGCAGGGGACCAACGTCTCCTCCAACTCAATACCCTTGATGAACTTTGTCTTGGTTCATACGAAAATGCCAAGCTTTACAAAGAACGAACGAAGAAATGGCACGACAAGCACGTGCAAATCAGAGAATTCAACAAAGGGGACCAGATCCTCCTATATAATTCTCGCCTCTGACTATTCCCCGGAAAATTAAAAAGTCGGTGGTCGGGACCGTACACTGTTGTCCAAGCTCACTCATCCGGAGCGGTTGACATCCAAGGTTCCGACAACGAAACCCACTGGGTGAACGGACACCGCCTGAAAATCTATTGCGGGGGCACTCTTCCACAACACGGAGAAACCACATTCCTCAAAACACCGTGAGCATGCACACATCCAGAGAAAGTCGAGCTACTCCGACTTTAAACGTAGCCTTGGTTTGCATCCCTCAAACCCTTTGTATATATGTATCAAACCCGTTTGTTCTTTTTAGGCACTATTCTTATTTTCTTCCAATAAAATCAACGAAAAACAAATCCCAAGCGAATCCAAATATCTCACGCGGGGCGTGCCCACTGTCACGCCCCGCGCTTCCGAGCATCTAGCCAACATCGGCCTAAATTGCACCTTTTACGCAGGGCGTACCTCCTTGTACGCCCCGCGTGCTCGCCCTTTTTCATGTCTACAATGCTCAGAAACTCAAACACGCGGGGCGCCCCTCTTCCTGCGCCCCGCGTATTTGAGTCTCTGCCCAATAAGAGCTCAAAACGTACCTCCTACGCGGGGCGCCCCCTAGGGCACGCCTCGCGTAGGACCAAACTTTAAAGGGCCTAATTTTTCATTTCATATTTATTTTTGTTTTTATTTTTCTCTTCTTTTGCGACGTCCTTGGAATAGACGTCATTTTAATAACGCGGAGGGCCGTGCAACCCCGCACTTTCAGTTTGTTTTGCACTAACAAAAACAAAAATAAATAAAAATCAAATAAACAACAAAATAATTAAACTAATTTATTGATTCTTTAAATTTTTCCGACACACTACCTCCCTCGGAAATAAAATAAAAGTTCCGTTATTTGTCCTTAGAATGAAAAGACGGAACACAAAGGATCGGTTTTAATAAGAAATTTTAGTCTTAATTTTGAAGTTCTAGAATTTATGCAAAGTCTAGGTCTATACTAAACAAAAGCATCGAGTCCTAACCCACATGTCATCTCCATAATGAAATTTAAAAAGGCAATAAAAACGGGATGTTTGAAAGTTTAGCGAAGACTCCACAATTTAAACCCGACGTGAGGTAATTTTGAGCCTAAAGGAGTTCGTACGAGAACCTTATTTCTTTCACAATTTTTCGAGAGCTTTGACTTCACTCGACTCATAGAGTTTGCACCTAATACCGGGTTAAGTACACCTATTTTGGTTAAAATAGCAATAGATGATAAAACGAGCCCACTTAGTCTAATTCTTTTCTTAATTTATTTTTCTCATTTTTATCAACCTCTAGGAAACCCCCTTGAGCCTACTAACCAACTTTTCTTGTCAACACCCTTTTAACAATTAACCCTCTTTTTCCCCTTGTTTAAATACCAACAAAATCAATTCGCGCCCGAAATAAGTCAAGGCCTTAATAAGTGAACACCACAAGTCCTCGAGATCGTTTTTGTGCCTCTCTCAAAACAAAAAGAAAAAGAAGAATATAATAAAAGAGTAAAAAGGCATTCTCAAGCTCCATCCGAGCAATTTCGAGTATATTTCACAAACTTACCAAGGCCAAAGAAATAAAACACGGTGCAATCATCAAAATGGTATTTGAACTCGAGTTTTCAAAAATTAACCACTAAAAAGCCACCCACATTACAACCCCCCCTCCGGGTTCGTTTTTAATATTGTCTAAACCATAACATAGGAGGAAAAACCCGGATGAAAATTGATAGGGGTATTTTACCCCTATCTTTTAGCGTGATTTACGGTTAATTTTAGAAGAAACAAATAAGTTTAATTACAAAAATAGAGTGTTTTAATAAAATAACGGAATAAAAATAAATTCCATGCGTTCAGTTAATTTCCCTTATTTTTGAGTAATTTAGGAAATAAAAACATCAAGCTAACTCGGCCCCGAGATTTGTATTTCAAGTACGAGCAAGGAGTGAAAATCCACTCAAATACGCGAGGCGCATCATCCCATACGCGGGGCGTGAAACATAAAGTCAGAAATAATTGCCCTATCCACAAACACCACGTGGAATCTAGTCAGCATACGCGAGGCGTACGCCAACTTACGCGAGGCGTATAACACATGTCAGAAATAATTGCCTAATCCTGAAAAGTCAGACTGCATGGTCTCCCTGAGTCAACGATCCATACACGGGGCGTACCACCTTACACGCAGGGCATGTAAGGGAATTCTTCAATGCAAAAGGATCAGAAACTCATTTACGCAGGGTGTGCCTCAAGCTACGCACGGCGTAAAAGGACCAAATCAAGCAATAAAAAGTCAGAAACTCAAACACGCAAGGCACAGTCCATCCTACGTGGGGCGTGTTTGAGACATCAAGATCCGGAATTGGTCCACATGCAGGAGATTTCCGACGGAATGGGCATACACACGAGGCGTACTCCACCATACGCGGGGCGTAGTATGGGATTTGTGCACAGATAATGTTGCTCCATACTTGTACCTTGCAAAGTTACAACTTTGCCCTAGCTTGATATGTATAAATAGGCAGCTCTTGATACACAAAACACACCATGAGAGAGAGCAAAAACTATACTTGTTTTGATTGTTGTAGTTTAGATTTGTTTTTAGGCTTTGTGTAACTAAACTCTTCCATCTCGAGAGCTTGTCCGTTGCTCCCAACATTTCATCAAAGTCCTGCTCCATCTCCGCACACCAAGCTCGAGAGCTCCACCATTCAAGTCCTTAGACACGCCTTGACTAGGAACCACGTAGTCTAAGTACTTCACGGGTCGGTTTCTCTACACGTAGTCGTCTTTGCACGAGCAAACCATCTACCGTATAAACATTAGAAGTCATTATTTGTCATAGTTATAACTTATCGCATTCATATCACTCCATAGAGTTTCGTTATATAAATTCGCCTCACACGTAGTTAGGAGTAGTTTGTAGTTGTGTCTCACACCAACCTCAAAGTATTCACCGCTTAAATAACGTATAAAGCCGAGTCGTTTAATACTTGCAGTTATAAATCCCGTGGATTCGATACCCAGTCTTAACCGGATTATTACTTGTTACAACGGGGTACACTTGCCCCTACGTAGTGACATCTAGTAGATACAAAGCACTTAGAAAGACCATATCCATAGTCATAGCGCAATCATCTTGATATACATTTCATCGTTAAAAAGAACATTACTAGGTGACACGCATCAAGTTTTTGGCGCCATTGCCGGGGATTTATAACATCTTGCAATATAAGACAAAAATGTTTTATTGTTAGTTTAAGCATTCTTTTTGTATAAATTGTTTATATATACTTTTACTAACATCATTCTTTCTTGTTGATATTATATTTTATTTCACTTATTTTATGCATACCCGATCTCGGAGTGATTCTCTTATTCCTATTGATCTCGAAATTGAACGTACTCTTTGTAGGATTCGAAAAGAGAGAATGGCACATCTCAACAATGAAGCTAACCAGCCCGAGGTCAACCAAAGGGTGCCGGAACAACCCGTGAATAACAGCCGTAATGGTGGAGGCAATGACACGCGTTCGATGTTGGAGATTCTTGCTCCACATCGCCCTCAAATCCATCACGGAATCGTTGCCCCCACCATTCCGACCGACACATTTGAAATAAAAACTAGCATGATCCAATTAATCCAACAACTCGGTCAATTTGGAGGGGAACCCCATGAAAACCCTAACGAACACCTTGATAAATTTCTTATGTGTGCCGAAACTTCGCGACAAAACAGTGTTCCGGTTGAGGCCGTCCAACTAAAACTATTTCCTTTCTCTTTGACAGGGCAAGCATTGGAGTGGCTACACTCTTTGGAGGCGGGATCCATCACGTCATGGGAGGAGCTCGAGAAGGAGTTCATTTCCTACTAGGCAGTTGGAATGCGAGGCCCTTCATGCAGCTTGGGTTAGGTTCCGGAAGTTGCTCTGAAACTGCCCCCACCATGACATCCCGAAGCACGACTTGGTAAGCACTTTTCACCACGGGTTAACCCCCACTAACCGTGCGACTGTTGAGTCCGCTGTAGGTGGGGATCTATTTCGGAAGTCAGCTAGTGAGGCTTACGAGCTCATTCATGAGCTTGCGAGGAAAAGCGTGCAATGGCAAGAGGATCGGCTTGCCGGACCGTCGCGACACCAAATGTTCGCTGTGGCGAAAGAGTGTAAGTTACGTAGGAGGAAATCCAAGGTATAATCCTAATCAGAACTCCTATCATCACCACAATAATAATAACAACGGTTGGCGGCCTCGGTACCAACACCCGAACTTGTCATATGGAAATAATAATAACGTGTTGAGGCCCCTATCCGGCTTTGAGCAAGAATATCGGGAAAACGGGCTCGGGCAATCACAAGCCGTGCCCGATAATCGGAACGCTCCACCTCCCGGCAATGTACATAACCAATCGGTCACATCATTGTTAAAGGATATATTAACCCGTCTTTCCGATAGCGAGGTGTTTTGTAGGGATCTTAGCTGCCAAGTAGCCCATCTGAACCGTCAACAACAAGAAAGGCCACTAGGAACCCTACCGGCGAACACCGAACAAAATCCGCGGGGCAAAAATCGGGAATCCAGACAGGCGATAACGCTCATGAATAATGGAGGTTCGGACCCGTCAAGTTCCAACTCGGGCAACTTACATTGAGCCGCCGCACGAGAAAGTCGAGCTACTTCGACTCTAAACGTAGCATCGGTTTGAATTTCTCAAACCCTTTGTTTATATGTATTATAAACTTATTTTTATTTCTTTTCTCTTTTATTTATTTTTTCCCCTTGATGGTTGTTATTTTAAATTTTATTTCTATTTTTGCTTTATTTCTCGTCTTTCTACTCTTCATTTTTATTTTATTTTGTTTCTATCTTACTTTTTATTATCTTTATAAAATCAAAAGAAAAAAAAATCCCATGTAAATCCAAAAAAAAAATTTACGACACGCGGGGCATATACACCCATACGTCCCGCGTATCTACATGTCTGACCCTAATCCCTAATAAAAAAGACACGATACGTGGGGCGCCCCTCCTATCACACCCCGCGTACACTTTAATTTTTGACACTCTTTAATAAACGCCACGTGGGAAGACACGCGGGACGTGCCTCAGGGCACGCCTCGCGTATCTTCGGGAGTTGTGAATCACAACTCCCCATGGCAACTCCCCCTCTCTCAAACTTCCCATCACTCCTCTTCCCTATACACCTTTTCCACTTCCACACTCCACCTCATCTTCCATCCAATCAATTTCCATCTTTTCAAATTCAAATTTTCAACTTCCCTCCACAATAAATTTTGCATTAACTACCCCCTTAATTACAAATTAATAACACATAAAAATTAAAAAGAGTTCATAAATAAAACATAAAAATCATAAAATCAATTAAAAACTCATTAAAAACTCATAAATCAAAAAATCAAAAAATCAGAAAACTGCTAAAAACTGAAAAAAATCCTTCATCTTCCGTCTTCTACGCGGGGCATAACCCCATTTACGCCCCGCGCCCTCGCCCTTTTTTGTCATAAAAAAGGAGCAGGAGGTGCGATACGCGAGGCGTGCCCTCTTTCACGCCCCGCGTATCACACCGTTCTTGCACAAAATAACGTCAGGGGGAGGGATACGCGTGGCGTGGCCCCTTCACGCCCCGCATACCCCTCTGGGAATCCGACCCATTCTCTCCCTTTTCTTCCTCATAACTCACACCAAAATTCCCCTACTCTTCTTCTACTCCTTCTCTCTTGCTCCCATCATGACACGAAGCAAACGCCCCGCTGCCGAGCGTCCCCCACGGGCCACTCGTGCTCGCACCCAAAACCAATGCCAATCACCACCACCTCCCGAAAGGGAGGCAACCCCACCACTCACCCGTCGATACCGAGCCCCCTTTCACCTCCTCACCGAGGTCGAGGCTCAATTCTATCAAACGCTTTCCGCCGCCCACATAATGGAGCTCCCATATATTGATCGTAGCATTCTTGATCGCTACAACGTTGGAGGTGCCTTCGAGGACCGCCTCCGTGCTCTCAATTGGCTCGATCATTATCGGGCACGTCACCACGTCTACTCTTCGTTAGTCGTGGAATTCTACAACTCCCTAGAATCCAACAACGTCCCGGGAGCCGCCCTCTTCAACTTCCGCCTTCACAACCGCCCGTTCACCATTGACACCCAATGGATCCGCCATCATTTCACCAAACAAGCGGAAGATGGCATTGCACATTGGCCCGATGGTGTCTCCCCCCGGGAATTTTGGGCCTCCATCACCGGGTCCGATGATTACGACATATCCAACCTCCACCCATCTCTCATCTGCGACCCTATCCTCCAACTTCTCCACCGCTTCATCTCATTCTACTTCTCGGGGAAGTCCGAGTCCACTAAGGTCAACAAGCATGAGCTTTTGGCCCTTTACTGTTGTGCCAATGGGGTCGCTTATGATCTTTCCTACCTAGTGGCCGTCCAACTCCACCACATGCCTACCCGAAAACGTGGCAAGATCGGGTTAGGCCACCTCATCACCATCTTCGCCACTTCCGCCCTTGGCACCGCCGCCCTCAATCGCCTTCCAAGTCTTGAACCCCGGCCCTTGGAGAAAAACGCTTTCAAAGCGCTCAAACGTCCTACCTCCGACCCGGGTGAAACTTCGGGGGCGGCCCACTCCAATGAGGAGGAAGGCAACTCGGACTCGAGCATGGGTCTCAATTTTAGTCCTCCACCCCTCCACGACTTCAACTCTCTTTATGCTCGGTTGGATATTTTGGAGGATAACCAACGTCGTGATCGGGCCCATTTCGACTCCCGCTTCGACGCCCTAGATGCCCGCTTCGATGCCTCCGAGGCTCAAAGGCAAGCGGATAGGGCTAGCTTTGACGCATTCACCACCGCCTTCTACACCCACTTCAACATCCACGGAAACCCTCCTCCACCACAACCGTAGTTCTCATTATTATTTTGTATTTTCTTTCTTTATGTTTGTTTTAGTTTGTGTTATTAGTTGTTTTCTTGTTTCTTGTACTTTCCTTTTCCTTTAATATATTTTTATCCTTATGTTTCGTGTTTAGTCGGTTTATTTTCATGATTGTTTTTGAACATTCACGCAGGGCGTACCCCCTGGTACGCCCCGGGTGCCCTTTATTTTCTTGCATAAAATACTCAGAAACTCAAACACGCAGGGCGCCCCACTTCATGCGCCCCGCGTATTTGAGTCTCTGCCCAAAAACACCGTAAAACGCCCTGTCTACGCGAGGCGCCCCCCTGGGCACGCCTCGCGTAGCAGCTGACCCCCAAGGGTCTCACTTTTAATTCACCATTTGTTTTTGTTTTTGTTTTTATTTTTCTTTTTGCGACGTCCTTGGAATAGACGTCCTTTTAATAATGCGGAGGGCCGTGCAACCCCGCACTTTCAGTTTGTTTTGCACTAATAAAAACAAAAATAAAAATAGAAAAAGACACAAAAAATAATTAAACTAATTTGTTGATTCTTAAAATTTTTCCCGACACAATAACCTTCCTCAGAATTAATTAAATGTTCTTTTGTTTGTCCTTAAATGTAAATACTATCGGACCACAAAGGATCGGTTCTATTAAGAAATTTTAGTTTTAATTTTGAAGTTATAGAATTTATGAAAAGACTAGGTGATTCTAAACAAAAGCATCGAGTCCTAACCCATAAGTCATCTCCATAACGAAACTTAAAAAGGCAATAAAAACGGGATGTTTGAAAGTTTAGGGAAGACTCGATAATACACAATTTAAACCCAAAATTTTGTGAGGTAATTTTGAGCCTAAAGGAGTTCGTACGAGAACTCTATTTCTTTCACAATTCTTCGAGAGCTTTGACTTCACTCGAGTCATAGAGTTTGCATCTAATACCGGGTTAAGTACACCTATTTTGGTTAAAATGGCAATAGATGATAAAACGAACCCACTTAGTCTAATTCTTTTCTTAATTTATTTTTCTCGTTTCTATCAACCTCTAGGAAACCCCCTTGAGCCTAATATTGGAAGAAACAAATAAGTTTAGTTACAAAAATAGAGTATTTTAATAAAATAACGGAATAAAAATAAATTCCATGCGTTCAGTTAATTTCCCTTATTTTTGAGTAATTTAGGAAATAAAAACATCAAGCTAAGTCGGCCCCGAGATTTGTATTTCAGGTACGAGCAAGGAGTGAAAATCCACTCAAATACGCGAGGCGCATCATCTCATATGTGGGGCGTGAAACATAAAGTCAGAAATAATTGCCCTATCCACAAACACCACGCGGAATCTAGTCAGCATACGCGAGGCGTACGCCAACTTACGCGAGGCGTATAACACATGTCAGAAATAATTGCCTAATCCTGAAAAGTCAGACTGCATGGTCTCCCTGAGTCAACGATCCATACGCGGGGCGTACCACCTTACACACAGGGCATGTAAGGGAATTCTTCAATGCAAAAAGATCAGAAACTCATTTACGCAGGGCGTGCCTCAAGCTACGCACGGCGTAAAAGGACCAAATCAAGCAATAAAAAGTCAGAAACTCAAACACGCAAGGCGCAGTCCATCCTACGCGGGGCGTGTTTGAGACATCAAGATCTGGAATTGGTCCACATGCAGGAGATTTCTGATGGAATGGGCATACACGCGGGGCGTACTCCACCATACGCGGGGCGTAGTATGAGATTTCTGCACAAATAATGTTGCTCCATACTTGTACCTTGCAAACTTACAACTTTGCCCTAGCTTGATATGTATAAATAGGTAGCTCTGGATACACAAAACACACCATGAGAGAGAGCAAAAACTATACTTGTTTTGATTGTTGTAGTTTAGATTTGTTTTTAGGTTGTGTAACTAAACTCTTCTATCTCGGGAGCTTGTCCGTTGCTCCCGACATTTCATCAAAGTCCCGCTCCATCTCCGCACACCAAGCTCGAGAGCTCCACCATTCAAGTCCTTAGAGACGGCTTTTGAGTCTGGTTAGCTAGTTCCGAGGGTGGATTCTTCCCTTTACACTTGCTAATTAGCTTGATCTCATCCTATGTACTAGGCTTGTTTGTAATCCATATTTACACTTTCCATATTTATAATTTATGATTCATAATCTTCTTTTCTATATATGTGTTGATGTTTGTTACTTGTTTTGATATTTATAATTGATTGTTGTGTAGGAGAACGCGACTACCGATGCCATTCGGGCTATTTTTAGGGATTCATATAGGTGTTGCCTTACCAGAAGTGACAAACCGGAAACCGTAGGAATTGACAAACCACGGAACTTACGGGCCCTAATTTCTGGTCCCAAGCATTAGACATGCCTTGACTAGGAACCACGTAGTCTAAGTACTTCACGGGTCGGTTTCTCTACACGTAGTCGTCTTTGCACGAGCAAACCATCAACCGTATAAACATTAGAAGTCATTATTTGTCATAGTTATAACTTATCGCATTCATATCACTCCATAGAGTTTCGTTATATAAATTCGCCTCACACGTAGTTAGGAGTAGTTTGTAGTTGTGTCTCACACCAACCTCAAAGTATTCACCGCTTAAATAACGTATAAAGCCGAGTCATTTAATACTTGCAGTTATAAATCCCGTGGATTCGATACCCGGTCTTAACTGGATTATTACTTGATACGACGGGGTACACTTGCCGCTACGTAGTGACATCTAGTAGATACAAAGCACTTAGAAAGACCATATCCATAGTCATAGCGCAATCATCGTGATATACATTACATCATTAAAAAGAACATTACTAGGTGACACGCATCAAAAATGCAAACTCAAAGTGATCTCGGGTAAGTGCAAAGAAGAGTGCTAAAACACCGACCCACCAAAGTTTGAGCGTAAGAGTGAAATCCCTTGGTGAGGTACTATCGGGTTCTCAAAAGATAATCAACCCCCGTTAATATTGCCTATTCATTTTGATCATGGAGGTTTCAGATAAGTTTTGGTCACTCGATTGTTTGCGTGGGTATTTGCCGAAAACTTTGCATAAAACTTTAACTTTGAAATCACGCACTTGGTAAAACCGTCCGACGGTTTGTTTCTTAATAATCTCAATCCCTTGTCTTTCGATTTCTTTTACTTGAGGTCAAGTAAAACTTTAAAGTCCGAGGAGGTTTGATAGGGGTATTTTACCCCTATATTTTAGCGTGATTTACGGGTTAATTTTAGAAGAAATAAATAAGTTTAATTACAAAAATAGAGTGTTTTAATAAAATAACGGAATAAAAATAAACTCCGCACTTTCAGTTAATTTTCCTTGTTTTTGAGTAATTTAGGAAATAAAAACGTCAAGCTAACTCGGCTCTTGAGGTTTGTATTTCAGGTACGAGCAAGGAGTGAAAATCCACTCAATACGCGAGGCGCCTCATCCCTTACGCGGGGCATGAAACATGGAGTCAGAAATAATTGCCCTATCCACAGGCACCACGCGGAATCTAGTCAGCATACGCGAGGCATATGCCAACCTACGCGAGGCGTATGACACATGTTAGAAATAATTAGCCTAATCCTGAAAGTCAGACTGCGTGGCCTCCCTGGGTCAACTATCCCTACGCGGGGCGTACTACCTTACACGCGGGGCGTGTAAGGGAATTCTTCAACATAAAAGTTCAGAGACTCATTTACGCAGGGCGTGCCTCAAGCTACGCACGACGTAAAAGGACCAAATCAAGCAATAAAGAGTCAGAGTCTCAAACACGCAAGGCGCATGCCATTCTACGCGGGGCGTGTTTGAGACAACAAGATCTGGAATTGGTCCACATGCAGGAGATTTCTGACAGAATGGGCACACACGCAGGGCGTACACCACCATACGAGGGGCGTATTATGGGATTTCTGCACAAAATTATGTTCCTCCATGCTTGCACCTTGTGGAATTACAATCTTGCCCCTAGCTTGATCTATAAATAAGAGTGACTAGCACTCATTTAGACACCTTAGACCTTAGACCATACACATTAGACACCTTACTTCTTGTAATTCTTGTCATTTGATTTTGTTTTTAGGCTTTATATAGCTAAACTCTTCCATCTTGAGAGCTTGTTCGTTGATTCCGGCATTCCATCCAAGTCCCACTCCATTTCCGTACACCAAGCTCGAAAGCTCCACCATCCAAGTCCTAAGAGATGGCTTTGAGTCCGATTAGCTAGTTCCGAGGGTGGATTCTTCCCTTTTCACTTGCTAATTATCTTGAACTCATCCTATGTACTAGGCTTGGTTGTAATTCATATTTACATTCTCCATATTTATAATTTATGATTCATAATCTTCTTTTCTATATATGTTTTGATGTTTATTACTTGTTTTGATATTCATAATTGATTATTGTGTAGGAGAACGCGATTTCCGACGCCATTCGGGCTATCTTTAGGGATTCATATAGGTGTTGCCTTACCAGAAGTTAGGGATGGCAACGGGTAGTGTACCCGCGGGTACACGGCACTACCCGACCCTAATGGGACTACCCGTACCCTGTATAAAAGGGTATGGGACGGGTATGGGAATACCCCCGAGGGTACCCGGTACCCGTTACCCGTCATAAAAAAATTTTATATTAATAAATATCATTGTTTTTTAGATGTAAAACATGAAATTTAAATCCCAACCATTTATTTTTCAACAATTGAGTGATACCACTAAGCTACTTTATTCTTATCAATTAAGGTTCAATTTATTCAATTTTTAGATTGATGATTTTTAAATTTATAGTTTGTTAAATTTGTAATATTTTTTTATTTATTGATTCTTAACGGGTAAGGGTACCCGCGGGTACCCACGAATTAAATGGGAAGGGTATGGGATGCAAAAAGTATACCCGTTAGGGTAATGGGACGGGTACGGGTAATTAAAAAATAAAAGGGTAAGGGTTTGGGAATGGTATTACCCGCGGGTACCCTACCCGTTGCCATCCCTACCTGAAGTGACAAACCGGAAATCGTAGGAATTGACAAGCCACGGAACTTACGGGCCCTAATTTCTGGTCCCAAGCATTAGACACGCCTTGACTAGGAACCACGTAGTCTAAGTACTTCACGGGTCGGTTACACTACACATAGTCGTCTTTGCAAGAGCAAACCATCAACCGTATAAACATTAGAAGTCGTTATTTGTCATAGTTATAACTTATCGCATCCATATCACTTCATAGAGTTTTGTTATATAAATTTGCCTCACCCGTAGTTAGGAGTAGTTTGTAGTTGGTCCCCATATCAACCTCAAAGTATTCACCGCTTAAATAACGTATAAAACCGAGTCGTTTAATACTTGCAGTTATAAATCTCGTGGATTCAATACCCGGTCTTAACCGGATTATTACTTGATACGATGGGGTACACTTGCCCCTAAGTAGTGACGTCTAGTAAAGATAGAGCATTTAGAAAGATCACATCCATAGTCATAACGGACTTATCGTAATACACATTTTGTCGTAGAAAACACTACGCTAGACTTCGCCCCATCAGATGTCGTGCATCAGCACCTCAGATGTAAGTGCCAACTCGGGGCCATGGGCCGCCACCTAGTAACTTCCAAGGTCAGGCTTCGATGGCTGAAAATCCTCCAAAGAAGAGCTAAGGGTCAAATATTTACATCTCTAACACAAAAATAAGGCAAAATGAAGAAAACTAACCTGGGTGAAAGTAGAAGCAAAGAGAGAAACTCTAGGAGATTTGGCGGGGACCACCAGCTGATCCTATCCTCCAGTTTGTGCAACCTTCCCTTGAGTTTTCCCTTTAGAAGGGCCATCAAGTTTGAACCTTTTCTAGGGAAGAGAAGGCTGAGGGTCGACCGTAGGGCGTTTCCCATCATGCTTATCCAGAGCAGCATTCGCCCTTTCCTGAGCGTCTAAAGCCGCTTGGAGCTTTTGCTTCTCTGCAAGGATATCTTTGATGTTAGTCCCCCCGACAAAAAGGGGTAAAAAAGTCATAAATAGATACCTTCGAAAGTTTTATATGGAGTGTAGTGGATCTCCCCATCGTGTAACATAACTAGAGGTACACCAGACTTCATGATCGCCAGTGCTTGGTCACACGTCCAAAAATCATATTTAATTGAATGAAGGATCCTCAAAACGTCATTCTCCTCTTGATTGAGGGTAAAACTCCTATCCGCCCGATCTTTTAGGTTATAATTCCAGATAGGCAAAAAACCCAAAGGTACGTCCTCGGCAATCTTAACAAAGAAATATCTTTGCTCCCAATGGTGGACGTTTGACATCTTGCTACGGAAGGGCGAATAACCCCTTAACTTAGAAAAGGTAATATGGTCCTCAACGCCACGCTTAGACATGGTATGAAGTGACCGAAAGACTCGCGGACTTAAAACAAGACCTAGGTTCGTTGTCAGATAAGCATCTAAAACCAGATCCAGCCATCCGTTCGGATGTAATTGACAAATTGGGATAGCAAAAAAATCGAGAATGCCCCCAATTACCTTGGGGACAGGATAGGTAAAACCTCTCTCCACATGACTTTGATATATGGCAAAATAACCTTTCGGAGGAGAGGCGGGTCTTTGGCAGAAAGTAGGAATCAAACATTCGGCTGCCTGAAGCCAAAAATAAAGGGATTGAAGCGTCACTAGAAGAGAGAGATCAACCTTCGAAGGAGTTACCTCCATTTTTGGGGTTTTCACCCCTCTCTTTTTAGGGGCCAAAGAACTGGCTTCTTCCCCAGACACGGGATTATGGGCCTCCATAGTCACAATAGATTGTAACTGATAAAGGCACCACAGAAGGGTTTGCTTCTATATCTAAAGTCCTCTCGGAAGAGGAAGTGGAAGATGAAGAGTGCATATTAAAAAACCACAAGAAGTAGAAAAAAAAGCTAAGGTGTGTACAATGGGAGATAAACTTACATGGAAATCTGGTGAGCAAAAGGTGAAAATCGCAGAAAACGCTTACAGAAACGGAGAAGGAAACTTGAGTAGGAAAAATCGAAAGGAAGAAAGAAGAAGCCCTTTTATTAGGTGAAATGAAAAGACATTCTCGGAGTTCGTGTCTTAGATTACCACCTGTTAACACCTAACTGGTATTGGAAAAGTCGTCTGCCATGAGCAATAAATGCCACTAGCATACGGAGGAAACGAAAAGCCCTAAAGGGCTTTATGGACCTTTTAAGGGTGGCTTCTGATAACATCCGCAATGATATCATAAGGACCACACTAGGAATGTTCCCTGACTAGGACGATCAAAAGGAAGAAAAGACATAAAGGTATCAGCCAATACTAGCATATATGGCGTATAGCTGGACAAGGGATACACATACGGTGACACGCCTCCGACTTCTTTAGATCTAGGGCCCGTTACATAAAACGACCCGCCACTATAATAGGATACGAGATCCGACTAGTAAAAGGGTCCGCCCCGATAAAGACAAGGAGTCGCTATACGGTGGAAACACCATCATTAATAAACATTAATGATACCTTAAAAGCAATAACAACTCGGAGGTTAGAGGTCGGAGTTAAGTTGCATTAAAAGAGCATTACACTTTATTAAAAGACATTAAAAGGGCGTCATTACGGTTATCACTCAAAAACCTATATAAATACCCCGGAAACTAATTATCAAAGGTACACATTCACACAACCCAAAACCCTACTTGTGATTTCAGTTTATTCTTAGATACATTACTGATTTAAGCATCGGAGTGCCCCCGGCCGAGCACAATGGTGCCTTACAGGGATGCTTTACGGTGCTAAAGAATCCACGATATATCAATATAATTATAGATAATATTAATATTAACTAATTAAGCGTGCTATTTGGAATAGGACTCTAATTAAGTGTTTTAATTCAATCTAACTAGGGATTGGAATTAAGAGGCTATAAATACACCACCCCTATATGGAATTATGGCCATGACTACATTCCTAGGGTAGGAATTTCGGCCAACACTATTTTGAAGAGGAAAATACTCCGTTCATCTCCATTCGATAAATTCCTATCTGTTTCTCTTTCTTTGATCTTGTGTTGATTTGTTAGAGGCAATCTTTATTAATTGTTATTCTTTGGTTGAGATTCTAATCATTTACTTGTTTTGTTTGTGCTCGTGAAACTCGAGATTAAGAGTTGTGGGCACTTCGTTTGCAACTGTAGATAGATCGTCAATTAAGCTATTTCGGTCTATCCCTCTTTATATGAAATAACGTTTAACAGATCTTGGTTAAAGTATGTAAAAAAAATTATATTTCCGTTGTGCGGGTTTTTGCCTATTTTCCTTTCAGTTGACACCATTGTAACAACCTGTAAATATATAAAAAGATCAACATCATATCTTTTATGCAATATTTTAGATATTTATATACAAATAATACCTCAGTTTTCAATTCTTCCTTAGGTCCAAATAACGAAAATCGTACTGACTTAGTGAACAACCATCGGTTTCAGCTATAATTTCGATGTATTATATGAAATACAACCTTTCTTAGAAAACCATAACAACTCCAATCATTACTATAAAAAGTAATTGCAAAAAGTGTTTTAATATTATACCTGGAGCTTGCATTTGAGAAAATGTATTCGAATAAAGGTATTTTTTTTCCAGAGATGTTCTTTGTTTTACTTTAAAATCTGAAAATGTTACCACCTTAAGAACTCCTGTAGTAAGTTTGTAGTTTACACCTTCATTAACTCCATGTATTTGAGAAGCACATCTTGTACAAAGTGTTACTTTCTCACTGTTACGTGTAGCTTGGATTCGCCTACTCGAAGGTGACAACTTCCTTTCAACTGAACTCTGTCATTTCTTGTCATTATCCATTTTCGAATTCTTACAAATAGGTATGTATAGATTATGTAGATGAATAGGTCTGTATTTGTATGATTTGGTCTTTTATATAGTTTGATTCCTTGTTATTTTAAAAATAAGAAAGTTTTAATTTCTAAAGTATTGATTGAATAAATAAATGCACAACTTCCTATATATTTAAATACAGCCTTTTTTTAATGTGACTCTTTGTTTTTTCGGTTTTAATTAGGCAAAAATTGAATAGTATTTGAAAGTTGGTGGTTAATTTCACAATTATGATAAATGGAGTACAACTATATAAATTTACACAATTACCAATATGAAGCCGTCAAAACGGCACTTATAACAATATGTTCAGTCAAATTAAAAGATAATATTAGAAAAAAATATTTGTAAACAAGAGACTCAAACATGTGACCAAACGTTTCGAGAGAGTATGTATTAACAGCTGAACTAGGAACTATTATTGTTCAAATTACAGAAAAAAGGTATAAGATAGGATACACGAGTACATATAATCAGAAATTAAGCTTGCAATCATTTTAACTTTTTGACAATATGGTTATTGAAATTAAAACAAAATAATGGAAGAAAAGATTTACCAACAATGGGGAGTCAAACAAGTGACCACCAGATTCAAGAGAAGTTGTTTTACCATCCGAACTAAGTACAATTATTGTTTGGATTTACATGATTATGTTCATTAGTTATTTAATCCAATATTTATTTAATAAACGTTCGTTTAGCTCACGTAACCTAACACCACCCGACGTATCGTAACGTAATAATTATGTAATAATTATAATCTCAATACATAAGTCCCTAGAGTTTCTGAGATCGTTATTTAAATGATTATGTTATATATTTATTTAATCCAACATTTATTTAATAAACAAATATTGAGCTCACATAACCTTAACGTAACCAAACACCACCCGACGTATCGTAACGTAATAATTGCGTAACAATTATAATCTCAATATATAAGTCCCTAGGGTTTCTGAGCCCGTTATTTAAATGATTATGTTCTATATTTATTTAATCCAACATTATTTAATAAACGTTTGTTTAGCTCACGTAACCTAACACCACCCGACGTATCGTAACGTAATAATTACGTAACAATTATGATCTCAATATAAAAGTCCCTAGGGTTTCTGAGTTTGTTATTTAAATGATTATGTGCTATATTTATTTAATCTAACATTTATTGAATAAACGTTCATTGATCTCACGTAGCCTAACACCACCCGACGTATCGTAAAGTAATAACTATGTAACAATTATGATCTCAATATATAAGTCCCTAGGGTTCCTAAGCTCGTTTTTTAAATGATTATGTTCTATAGTTATTTAATCCAATATGTAATTTGAATGCATTAAAAATAAAGTTAAATCCTATTAAAAAAATGCATTAAAAATAAATTTAAAGCCTATAAAAAAATGTCATTACTTGGTCTCGAACACAAAACAAGCTGTTTGTGAGATAATTTGTTTACCATTGATCTACTAACATTTATCGATCAACTTAATGACTTAAAATGAATTATTACGATAACGTGTACATTAGTGGTGAAATAGAAAACAAATGCGAATATTAGGGGGAAAAACATTACTTGGTCTCAAACACAGGACCAAATGATTGTAAGGTAGGTTAATAACCATTTGATCTAAGAACAATTACTGATGTAGTTGATAACTTAATATATATTATTCTGTTTCCAAATTAATTTGTAAAAAATTTAAAACTATTATGAAAAAATGACCAATGTTGGGGTTGGACACTGGTTGGCTCATTTAGAGTAGTGCACCTACCATTGGTCTAGGTCGTTTTACTGATACGCTTTTCAACTGAAAGTACAACACGTGTTCAAAAAGCTAAATTGTAATCATCTTCTTGGAATTCAATCGCCATACTTTCCGATTGGATTTTCTAGAGAAATTTCCCCTCTTCTATGACTGAAACCCTAACTTTTACTGGCGATTTCGCGTCGATTATTCCTTTCCACTCTACAGATTTTTTCTCAACCTTACTTTTGTTAGGTTCAAATTTCAAGCTCTAATGGCTATAACTAGACAGTCTCGAGTAACACTGATTCACGGAGCAATGGAAAGTAGAAATTGCAATCTAAGAAGGATAAGGCCGCTAAAAGGCATAAAAGTTGCAACGCCGAAACCTCGAGTACAAGGGATAACATGGTGAATATGGCTAGTATGCTTGTGCTCAAAGGTATGCCCATTGATATTGAATCCTTACAAAAAAAAATCGATTTTGATGTGTCTGCTTACATTGATGATTTAAAATTGAGAAAATGGTTGAGTCTTAAAGTCAATACATATGATGAATTAGTGAAGGAATTTTACACAAAATTTCATAGGAATGTTAGGGGCACAGAGATATCTTCTACTGTAAAAAATGTGAAGATCAAGGTAGACAGTGCTTTGTTAGAGCAAATTTTTGAGATGTCTTCTGATGAGAATGAGTTTTGCATTAAAAAATCCACTGATAAAAAGATAGAATGGGAGGGGTTTAATGATACAGATTTCACAAATGAAGTCCTAGAAGAGTCTAGTTTACCCCTGGCAACAACAAACATGAAGGCTCACGCCAGATTTTTTCATCAGGTGATTATAAAGGCGCTGTTACCTAAGTATGGTAGCAGGGAAAAATGTTCAATAGCTGAGAGGATTATTTTATGGCATTTGTTAAAGGGGAAACAAATTATTTTTTCCCAACAGATTATCTGCCACATGTTGAATAGGTTTAGAGCGGTTAGGAAAGAGCGTCAACGAAAAATCCATCTACCTTATGGTAATCTTTTGACAGTAGTGTTTGAACATTTCAATGTTCCTGTGACTAGGAGGGATAACCGGTCAGTTAACACAAATATCATGGATGTTTCATACTTATTAAGTATGGCAATTATGATGAGAAATAGAGTTTGGATCCTTTCCAAATTTGTGAAAGCTGAAGATGATATTGTTTTTTTTTTATAAAAAAACAGATTTAAGGAACTTGGGAAATGATGAAGTAGATGTTGAGGTTGAGCTAGAAGCTGATGAGCCTATTGATGATGAAATAGAAAGTGTAAATGTTGGGATGGATGGTTTTGATATTGATGATGAAGATGTTGGGATGGATGGTGTTGAGATGGATGGTGTAGAGGATGAGGTAGAGGCTGATGAGCCAAGACACGAGGAAACTGACAAAGAAGAGGAGGATGAGTATGAAATTGTGTTTTGGAAGGTGGAGTAGCCAGGAAATGAGAAAACAATGGAGGAAGAAGTTGATGATGTAAGCAATGTTGGGGCGATGGTAGTGTACGCTGGAGCTGAACTACCAATATCCTCTTGTCCAATGAAGAAGCTTCTCATTTTGGACTTGAATGGGGTACTTATATGTGTTGAAACACAATTTCCACACTAATTTTGATTTGACAAATATATATAAATTAGAATTAATATCCCTAAATAAAATTCTCAACACATTAAATTTAAAGCATTGATTTATGTTATACTAATGTGTTTGTTGAGTATGTTTGGATGAATTAAATTATAAATGTAAAGAAAGTAAAATAAAGCCCAAACCCAAGAGTCAAAGTCAAAGTCCAAAGATATGAAGAAGAAAGTCAAATGGATCCAAGGCTTGTGAATTGACTCAGCCCAGCAAGAAAAAGGATCCAGAATAGAGTCATTGCCTTCTTCACAAAGCTGTTGACTTCGAAGACCAAAGAAGGAAGCAGACAAAGCTCAAGTTGACTTGTTAACTTGCAGACAAAGCCTAACCATTTGAGGAAAGATTCAGAAGCAATAGACGAGCTATCGTTGCACTGTCCTGGAATCTTTACCAAAAACGGAGAGACAATCTGAAGCATCATAAGTAAAGCACTGAAGCGTTGCTGATCAAGACTCAGAATGGTAGACAAGACATCATTGTGATTGGCTGTGACACTGGCTGCTGAGGACGAAAGGGACAAGAGAGTCGTTTCCCTCCAACGGTTATTTCAAAATTCGAAATGACTGATGCCTTGAAGTTTCACTATAAAAGGCCTGTCATTTGCTTCATTAGAACTCGATCTTCACACACGCGAAAGCTCTGAGCAAATTCATTCTTGAAGTTCCAGCCAAAAGCAAAAAAAGCAATATTACACAAACGCCTATTTTCTATGTAAACAATAGAATAGTTCAATAAAAGTGTTCTTAATTTAGAACAAAACACTATCAATTACTGTAGCTAGTTAGGAGGCTCTGAGTTGCTCGGTATTCAGCAATCAGAGTTGGATAGTTCTGAGTATATGTATATAGAGGACGGTACTCTATAACTGCTCACTGACTATTGTAAAGGGTTTGTGCTCTACCAGAAAGAGCTCAGTAGTGTATTAAAGCTCGGAAGAAGAATTTCAGGGACTAGATGTAGGCACGAGGCTGAACCAGGATAAAACTTCTGAGTAGTATATTCTATCCCTCATCTCTTATATTTACTTGCGTCTATCTTTTCTATGTAACTATCTAACTTGAGCCTGCTGAGTTGCTAGATTAAGTGATGTGTTCAGGGATAGACTTCCAAGTGCTATCTCCTGAATCAACATCAGAAACAACTTTAGTTGCTGATCAACTAAACCCCCCCCCCCCCACCCACCTTAGGAACTTATTCTTATAACACAAGGGACCAACAAGTGGTATTAGAGCTTAAAAGCTCAACTTGTAAGATAACACTATCTTGAGCTGATCCCTATAACATGGCTATTAACAGCACTCGTTTCCTCCTAGGAAATGAAACAACTCAGATCTTTCCTGAGGGCTTGTCCATCACTAGGCCATCTCTATTCTTCGGGTCTAACTATACCTTCTGGAAGAACAGACTGAAAAACTTTATTCAGGCAACGAACATGACTGCATGGCTAGCAATAGTCAAAGGCCCATTCATTCCTTATGAAACGGTTGATGATGTAAAAGTCATTAAGGATGAGGCTAATTGGAGAGAAGATGATCTTAAGAAACTACAGAATAATGCCTCGGCTATAAATATGCTTCACTGTGCTTTAGATGCTGCAGAGTACAATAAAATCTCAGGATGTGAGTCAGCACAGGAAATCTGGAAGAAGCTGAAAGTTACCTATGAAGGTACCAGCAAGGTGAAGGAGTCCAAGGTGAACCAGCACATGAGACTTTATGAGCTATTTGAAATGAATGACGGCGAAGGCATCTCAGAGATGAATGCCAGATTCACCAACATCATCAATGAACTCAAAAGGCTTCGAAAGATCTTCTCAGAAGAAGAACAAGTCAAGAAGATACTCAGGAGCCTTCCAAAGAGTTGGCAAGCTAAGAAGACTACCGTCGAAGAAGCTCAGGATCTAACAACTTAAAAATACAATGCGCTTATTGGATCTCTTCTGACTCATGAGATCTCCATGAAAAGCTTTGAGGTCAAGGAGAAGTCAGAGGACAAGAAGGAAAAGTCACTAGTCATGAAGGCAGACTCTATTGATAACAGTTCCTTAGATGATGAGGAGATGGCTATGTTCACTCGGAAGATGAAGAGAATGTTCGGCAAAAATGAAAAATATATGAAGAAGCCCTTCCGAAAGTATGACAAAACCAAAGTTGAGTATAGTGATAACAAGGCCAGAAAAGAGACTTCAAAGCCTATCACTTGCTTTGAATGTCATCAACCTAGTCACATCAAGTCAAGCTGCCCCACTTTGAAGAAAGAGAAAAGGAATGGGAAGAAAGCAATGGTGGCAACATGGAGCGACAGTGATGAGTCATCATCCTCAGAAGCTGGTTCTACTGAAACAACAAACATCTGCTTCATGGCTGATGAGATCGAAGAGTGGTGTGCTTCTGAAGTACCAGAACCCTCATATGCCTCTGAGAATGATGAGCAAGCTGCTGAGGTAATATCTCTCCCTATCCTTAGAAATGAAATGATTAATGCTCTGAGTGATGTCTACTTTCTTGTTAAGAAATGTAACAAGAAAGTAAGAGCACTCAACAGAAGATGTGATGAGATTGAAGAAGTCAAACTCAGTGACCTCCGACATCTACTCCAAGACAATACCAAACAAGATGAGAATCTAAAGATCATGCATAGGTTTGTCTCGGAAGTCCAAGAGGATTCCAAAAACTTCAGAAAGGACATCACATGGATTCAGAACCAACTAAGGTTCCGAATAAAAATAGCCATTACCATCAAAATGCTCAGAATCAAACTTCTAGCAAGAGCAGATGGTACCCACAGGAAAATGTCCAATGTGGCTTTTGTGGGAAGAGAGGCCATACAACCAAAGTGTCCTGACACCGAGTTGAATATAATGTTTTACTTGTTGAGTCTAACAAGAAAGGACCCAAAAAGATTTGGGTACCTAAAAACAAATAGTTCCATTACAGGTTGGCCTGAGATGTGCTGATAAGTCAAAACTATGTTATATTGACAGCGCATGCTCCAGGCCTATGACGGGTGATGAAACTCAGTTCATCACACTTGTGCACAAACGAGGTGGAAATGTAAGTTTTGGTAAAATAGTGGGCTCTAGAACCATCGAAGGGAACCCATATATTGAGAATGTCTCCCTAGTTAGAGGACTAAAATATAACCTTCTGAGTGTAGCTCAGTTGTGTGACAGCGGAAGAAAGGTCATATTTGATGCCTCTAGATGTCAAATGCTTGAGAGTAAGACTAACACTCTAATTCTTACTGCTCCAAGAATTGATAATGTCTTTATGCTGAACTTAGAAAAGAAATTTTCAAAAGAAATATGCTTGGCCTCTAAGGAAGAAAATTCCTAGCTATGGCACATGAGACTTGGTCACGTAAGCATGAACCTTTTGCCAAATTAGCAAGAAAGCAATTAGTTGAAGGATTGCCAAAACTAAAGTTTGAAAAGGATCAATTATGCAATGCTTATCAGTATGGGAAACAAACAAGAAAATCTTTTCAAAGTAAAAATATTGTTACAACTAAACGTCCTTTGGAATTACTACACTTGGATATCTTTGGTCTAGTCCAACCTCTGAGCCTGGGTGGAAGAAGATTTTCCTTAGTCATTGTAGATGATTTCTCTCGCTATACATGGATCATCCTGCTCAGTAGCAAAGATGAGACTTTTGAGATGTTTTCAACCATCTGTAGGAAAATTGAAAACGAGGACTTAAAAATTGCTCATATCAGAAGTGACAATGGTGGAGAATTCAAAAATCAATTATTTGATGAATTCTGTGAAACCAATGTCATTTAGCACAATTTTTCTGCTCCTAGAACTCCTCAACAAAATGGGATTGTTGAAAGGAAAAACAGAACTCTGGTAGAAATGGCAAGAACAATGCTGAGTGAAAATAGGCTTCCAACGTACTTTTGGGGAGAAGCTGTCAATACAACTTGCTACATTCTCAATAGGACTCTAGTCAGGCCCATTCTGAGAAAGACCTCATATGAACTTTGGAAAGGATGGAAACCTAACATAGGCTACTTCCGAGCCTTTGGTTGCAAATGTTTTATTTTAAACACTAAAGACAATCTTGCTAAATTTGAATCCAAGGCTGATGAAGCCATTTTCTGGACTATTCAACTAACAGCAAAGCATATCGAATTTTCAACAAAAAAACTCAAATCTTAAAAGAGTTAGTACATATTGAGTTTGATGAGACTAACCCTGCAGAGAAGACAAATTGTATCTCAAAAGATGATCCCAGCCCAGCACCTGTTGAGCCAAGCACCACTCTTGAGTCATTCCCACTCGGACTCACCAAAGGTAAAAACGAAACTGAAATCACCTTTGCTGACAATCCTACTACTGTAGATACTGTGGAAAGACCCATCATTGAAGACATTACTTTTCCAAGAGAAGTCATAATCCCCAGAGGACACTCTAAGAGCAACATTCTTGACGCTGCTGGAAACCACCTAATGACTAGAAACCAACTAAGAAGGTTCCTCAGAAATGTTGCGTTCATCTCAGTTTTGGAACCCAAAAACTTTCCAGAAGCTGAAAATGATGAGTTATGTATGAATGTTATGCAAGAAGAGCATGACCAGTTCAGAAGGAATGAAGTTTGGGACTTAGTGCCACATCCGAAGGATCAGAAGACAATCAGAACCAAATGGGTTTTCCGAAATAAGCTGGATGAACAAGGAAACGTCATCAGAATAGTCAGTAAGAAGAATTAGCAAACTGACTTTGAGATGTCCATGATGGGAGAACTCAATTTCTTTCATGGACTTCAAATCAAACAAGGGAAAAACGGAATCTTCATTAGCCAAACAAAATATCCTAAGGAAATATTGAAGAAATATGACATGGAGAATTGCAAGTCAATCTCAACACCTATGGGTACCGACACTGTCCTCTCAGTAGATGAACATGGTAAGTCAGTAGATAGGAAGTTGTACGGAGGTATGATTGGCTCTCTACTCTATCTTACTACCAGTAGGTCAGGCATTAAGTTCTCAGTATGTTACTGTGCTAGATATCAAGCTAACCCCAAGGAATCTCATTATGTAGCTGTAAACAGAATCCTTAAGTATTTACAAGGATCTGTGAATGCAGGTTTATGGTATCTCAACACCACAGAATTCACACTACTGGGATACATTGATGCTGACTATGGACGAGATAAGCTGGAACGAAAAAGTACCTCCAGAGGATGTCACTTTCTCGGCAATAGTCTGGTATCTTGGTTCAGCAAGAAGCAGTCATCAGTACCCCTGCCAACCACAGAAGCTGAGTACATTGCTGTTGGAAGCTGTGTTGCTCAAGTCCTCTGGATTAAGCAGCAACTGGATGATTATGGATTAAAGATCCAATCCAGCACAACAGAATGAAACATGTCTGCATAGACATCACTTCATTAGAGACCATCTAAAAATCCAATCCAACACAGCAGAATGAAGCATGTCAGCATAAGACATCACTTCATCAGAGACCATGTGCTAAAAGGTGAAATCAAGGTGATGTATATTCCAACAGAGGAGCAGCTTGCTGACATATTCACAAAGCCCCTGGCGCGAGAGCAGTTCTGTGCTTTAAGAGAAGCAATAGGTATGTTTAACCCCCTTCAATACCTCTGAGTATATGTTGTTTCTGAGTGAAAAATTGGTTTGCATGCTATATGTTCATTCTGAGTAGACGCCACGTCTTCTAGGGTTAGCACGTGTAACTAGTTGATGACTTTGATGACATCATCACCACCATCACTTATTTAAGAAAAATAGCACCGAAATTACATTAATGTTAGAATTAGGGCTCTTAGTGGTTGAACTTCTGACCGTTTGTCTCCGACCCTTCACCTCACTCAATCTCAGCTATAAAAGGAGAGGAAATTTCTCTCATTATCTCTTACGCCTGAAATTTCTCTATCTCTCTCTCTCGATTCCTCTCTTATTTCTTGAACTCTGTTCATCAATTCCTTCAAGAACATCATGTCTTCCCAAGACGATCGAACATCCTCCAGTGGCTCTAACCAATATGAGGATAAATCCTCCAATATCAATCCATCTTCCCCTGAGCAGGAGGTTGACTATAAATGTCACTAGAACACCAATTAGAACAACAACACAAACAAACTGAATCTCAGATCCAAAATGAGCGAACTTAGCCCAAGACAAAGAAACAACCTAAACAACGAACCTACACATAAGTATACCCTGGACTAGAAAAACTGCAAAGTCCTGAGGTCCATACGTCGCGATGGTTCTCAACTGAGTTTCTAAAGACCGTTGAACCCTTCTGCACATGGATTACTCAGCAAAACTGGGATACACTATTTGGTCTTCATGGTCTGACATATCCTGAGCTAGTTAGGCAATTCTATGTCAACCTGAAGGTTGCTAACGATGATTGTGACTATCTAGTCAGTATAGTCAAGGATAAGGAAATAATCATCACTCCCAAAATTCTATCAGAACTGATGAAGTTAAAAACTGAAGGAACTGAACTGCACAGAGTTGGGGATGAAAAGAACATCACTGAGTTCCCTAAGAACTATTTCAAGCTAAAATTTTTAGGAGAAGTCTCTGCTACCTCACTCCCCCAACCACAGAGACATGCTCAATATATAATCACAAAATTGCTCTTTCCCAAGGCCAGCTCAACCACTTCTGCCTTCAATTTTGAGCAGCGCCTCATTTGGCACATGCTGGAGAAGAAGCCACTCAACTTGCATGTCTTCCTTGTTGGTGCATTCCAATGATGCACAGTACAGCTCAGACTAAGCTTACTCATCACTGCCATCCTTCAACATTATGAAGTTTACCTTGATGATGTGGAAGTCGTTGAAGGACAAAAGATCACTGCTGATTCCCTTATGACCCTGGCACACAACAGAGTGCAAGACGCCTCCAAGGGTGCTGGGAAAGGCAAGGGTGCTAAGAAAGAAGAAGTCTCTAAGACTATCAAGACCAGGAAGGGAAGAAAAAGAAAGGCTGATGAGCCTAATTATCCTCAACCTTCTAAATCCCCTAAGAAGGATGTAACCCAAAAGGTCAGAGTTTCAAAATCTAACTCTGAACCTAAGCATGCTGAGGAGCAGACCAAGAGAAGTGGTTTTGAGCTTCTAGAGGAAGATCAGCCTCTGAAGAAAAAGACAACCATCAAACTCAAGCCTTTGATGCACCTCCTCTAGCCATCGCCATTTCTTAGGATGCTCACTTCCTCAAAAAGCAAGCCAAAGTTGCCGAGGTTACACCTCTCACCTCCTTTGCTCCCTCTGATGTTGTTCCTACTATCTTCTCAATCCCAAATACATCTGAGCCAGCACAGGAACATCACGATGAACCTATCAGTAATGAGGAGGAACCAATTCAGACTTCCATCACTCCTCCTTCATCACCAACTCTTGTACATGCGTCTTCTCCTAAACCCAAGTCTAACTGTACTGAGAAGCACAAACGGTACAAGAAGAAAAGTGGGAAGCTGAAAGTTAGCTTTGCTGACGGAGCATATTATGATGATGATCTTGATCTTGATCCGACATCCATCAACATTACTGATAACAACCCAAATTATTCTTGAATAAGGAATAAGGGAAAATAAATAGAAATAATGGCAATTAATAGCCATTAAAGGGGAATAAAGACTTGACTGTTCAAATACCTCAACTCTGAGGGTTTCAATGCTAAATGCTGGGATTAATGGAGAATTGATAGCAATTAAAGATGAGTAATGACACAACTCTTCACCTGCTTCCCCATTAATGCTAAAGGTTACAGAAACCTATATAAATACCCCAGCTTCCTAGGATCAAAGGTACACTTACTGATTCTCTACTTTTGTGCTTACAGTTTATTCTCAGAAATATTACTGACTTTGGCATCGGAGTGTCCCCGGCCGATCCCAACGGCGCCTCACAGGGAAGTGCTCCGATCAAGGTTTTTTCCCTGAGTTATCAATAGGTGCAGTGAACGTGGATCTCTAACAAACAGAAGATCACAAAATCTTGATTGTATAGAGTTTCACAAAGAACAAAACAATGGAGTCAACGGAATAGAAATCACAATCTCAAACTTTGGCTCAATCAGTACAACAAATCTATCCAAATATACAGTTCTCCATATATTGGTGGGAAAGAGTTTTCTACATTGAATCTGGAATTTTATGATGAAAAAGATAAGTTTCCTCCCCTTTCTTATTCCATTTTTAATTAAAGAAAATTGAGATCTCTCACTCTTATAAAGTGCTATGAACATCATTACATGTTATTATGATAAATCTAATAAACTGTGAAAGATGCAGTCATAGACACAAATCTTTCATTAAATCTTGCATGCTTACTATGCCCTCATATTTTTATGCATGACAAGTGTAATATGATATTATCATTGAATTAGTACAAACGCATGTATAAGACCCGTAATCTTAGGATTTACAAAAAAATTCATCCATTCAATGTGATTTTGTCATTTGATATTAAAATATCATAAAAGGGCTCACGTAATTACAAATGATTTAGATCTGGTCGGTCTTTTGGATGAACATGCATATAACTATTAGAAGAAATTACAAAAAAATCATATTTGGTTTTTCCTTGTACAATTCACCATCTATATATGGCTTTTCTCCTATATAGTACTTTTAATATCAAAAATTCATATTTTTGAATATTGTTTTGTCAAACAGTTATTTCATTCCCTTTTTTACAAGGATGTGTCTATTCACATAAAAACTGTTTATTTGACATTGTTAGAATTTCTGTTACCAACACAAGAGACTTGAAAATATTGAGTCTATTTGTAATTATCCTGTAATTGTCCCTAACTATTAAGGCCATTATGGGCTGATGAATTACCAAATTGGATAAACAAAACTTTCATGTCCTGAGCTAACTACAAAATAGTGCAAGTGTCGGTTTCGGATCAGAACATTAATTTATGCAAAATTCTTAGGATATACATGAGAATTCCTTAAAGATTGGAGGAGAATCATGGTACATGTATTTTTCTTCTAAAATTACCCTTTCTCTTCTATTTTATTCGTACAAATGAAATGATATAAGAGTAATTTTATATATATAACTATATTATTAAATCATCACTTACCTTTCTTTAATTACACCTCATTCAAATGAGGCTTTAATGATCTCTGAATGCCATTAATGTATGGATGCACAATATTAATTGCAAGTAAATAGCAACTATGTAAGATATCTTACCAATATAGAATGCCATAACTTTTATGACGTTTAAAATAAATATGTTATCTTGGATATTAATGCGCATTGAAATACAAAAGGACATTATTCTTAAACCATTCTCATTATGGTTATTTATTAAGAATTCATTATGGTATTCATGTGCAGTAGCAATCTTTATGGTTATGACCGTTATACGTGATATTATTATTAAAACAAGCACGATTAAAATTCTATTATGAATTTGTTTGACATATAATATTTACTCGGTTTTATCCTTTGACTAAGCTCATTCTAGAGTCAGGGACCGACGTGAAGGAATTATTAAGTTGATTCCAATATGAACTAAAAATTCCATAAAGAGACATTGCATCATACATGATATTTGCCAACAAGGCAAATGAAAACATTCTTTTGCTATGAAGTATGTTCCATGGATCAAGCCATTGATCCCGAAGGTAAGTGAATATAGCTTTTATGACTTACCACAATCTTTTAATAATGGACATAGCATGCCCCACTTCTGGAGTTCTTTCAGTGCTAACCCACAGGTACAAGGGAGTTGCTAATACTACAACCAGTGCAAACACTGATATGAAAAATAAAGCTCAATCCAAAGAAGTGTATATGCAGAGTCACTTCAGAAAAATTCCTTGACTATGTCATTGGCCAAAAAGGAGTTAGAGCAAATCCAGATAAAATAAAAGCCATGTGAGGAAAAAGGTGAAAAGAGCGCCTAAATGAAAACCCCACAATGGGTGAGAAAGATCCAGAGGTTGAACGGGCGGATCATCATACTAGAAAGATTGTCAATAAGCATATCAAGGTATAAAACAATTCCTAGCAGAACCACCCTTGATGAGCAGACCAATCTGAAGGGGAGACCTGCATTTGTATCAATCTGTCATGGATAAAGATATGTGCACCGTGGTTATTTAAGAAGAAGAAGGTCAGCAGTTCTCCATCTATTATGTTAGCAAAATGTTGAAGGATGCGGAGACAAGATATCATAAGTTAGATAAAATGGCTCCCACGGTTGTGACAACATCCATTCGCGTTAAACCATATCTCCAAGCATAACCTCAACATGATCGAGATCAAGATCAAGAACCGGCTTCACCATCATGATTCAACATTGAACACACGAATGATGAGATTGAAAGGCGAGTGCATGCCGCTCTATATAGACAAGAGAACAATGCAGAAAGGTACGCCATCAAGTTAACATGAAATCGCCATTCACAGCACGGATCCTGGGGTACGAAGCGGACAGAATGTTTAAAGCTTCCAACTTGCCACAATATAAAAGAAAAGATTCAATATAAGAAGGGACATTACATATCCCGAACCCAAAGGAGGGGAGCATGTAACCGTTGGAAGAAACGCCAAAGCGTACTACAGGTTGGCCACCACATTGGTTGGCCACCACACTGAAGCTTGCTGGGAGCTGGCAAACTAGATAGCTTTGTCTAGAATAACAAATAACAAGATGACAAGCAGAAGACAGATCCCAAAAATAAATTCAAAAGTGTCATTAATGTCATAGCAGATGGACCAGTGTATCAGCCACCCGTGGAAAAAGCAAAAATATCCGCTCTAGATAAAACATCCCTCCATTGCTCCTTTTGCAGAAAAAGGTCCGGTAATCTCTCCATATGTAGATGCATTGGTAGTAACAATGGCGATTCAAGGATGGGAGATAAAATAAAGCAAGTAAAGACACGGGCAGTTCTCGCAATGTCATCACCAAAGGTGCATTCGCCAAACTAAAGGTTGATCCGATCCAAATAGAAACAACCATTGTTGACATCATTGGAGTGACGGGTCACACTATCCAGACCAAGGGCCAGAGGTTGCAGCCCTAATTTCCATCCGTCGTCTGACAATGTACATTCCCACCAGCAAAGGAGGAGTAATGATTAGCGGGAACCAAAAGGTGGCTAAAGAGACTTATACTCGGCGTCACTATCAATCCGCCCACAATCCAAAGAGGACGAAGGTGAGAAATATTAACTTGTCACTACAGCTTTGGGAGACACAGAAACGCTCCTTATTGCTGATGGAAAGCGGGTGCGGATCGCCAAAGGATTAAAACTTGAGATCAAAGAGGATGTTAAAAAAAAGTTCTCATTGAGTCTGAAAGCATATTTACATAGGAGAATGAGATCCCCACAGGAGTAAGCCCAGATGTGATTACTCATAAGTTAAACATCATTGAGGATGCGGTTCTAGTTGCTCGGAAAAGGCGGAACCATGGGCCTAAAAATCAGTATTTTTACATATTCTTATATGTGCATTAAACTGTTATAGTATCCTACATTTTATAATTTATTCTTTCTCGCCATACTTCTTATATTCATTTGCCTAGCTTTTAGTGCTGATATACGCCCAGTGGCTGGCGAATGAAAAGTTCCACAGGCGGATCAATTACCTCAAAGATAGGACAATTGATCCCATCACGGGCGGATCCCCTTTCCATAAAGATAAGAAGCACAGACCCTCAGGAGCTTTCAAATGAGCTCAACTCTCTCCTCAAAGACAAGAAAAGGATTGACCACCATCAAAAGCGGGTTAAAATCGTCTCAAACATGAGATCATTACACCATCAACTTTCTCCTCAAAGATAGGAGAACACTCTCATGGGCGGATCCATCTTTAGATGATCACCATTCGAGAAAGAGTTAAAACATTCCTTGGACGCAAGGACTTTACACTCTCTCACTCCCTTCCCAAAGAAGGGTTCACAAGTCCTACGGGCGGATCGCTTCACCTCAAAGATAGGTAGCAAGTTGATCCCCTAAGCAGCTTTACTTCCTCTAGAAGGAATAGAACAGCTTCTAAACCTTCACAAAGGTTCACACATTGGGGTACGGCTGGCCACCTACCCTAAAACAATCGGAGAAATCCTAAACCAGATTCTAGAAAATTACTTGCTAAAAGATATAATGCATTAGTAAAAATAGTTCTGGAAAGCAAAGGGTTCATCCAACTAATGAAGTCTCGTCTTCATCTCCAAGTAATGAAGCCTCGTCTTCATCTCCAAATAATGAAGCCTCGTCTTCATCCAATCAATGAAGCCTCGTCTTCATCTCCAAGTAATGAAGCCTCGTCTTCATCTCCAAGTAATGAAGCCTCGTCTTCATCTCCAAACAATGAAGCCTCGTCTTCATCAAAGTAATGAATTCACGTCTTCATCATAGAAATAACAAAGTCTCGCCTCCACAAAATGCACAAAAGTTCCTAAATGGCTGATCATTCTTACTGATCCCTAAGGGCGGGTCATTCTCCTCAATATGGCAGAACTGAACAAAAGAAGTCCCTAAGGCGAATCATAATCCTATGTCATAGGAACAAATGGTCCCATAAAGGGCGGGTTATTCCCTTTCTAAAGGAAATATAACTCTCAAGAAGCCCCTAGAGGATAACAATGGATACGGTTGGCCACCTATCCACAAGGAAGCAAAAACCCCTAAAAGTGCATCATATCCATATATGATCCCACATAGGGCGGATCTTGCTCATAAGATCCCGCATAAGGAAGCCCCAAAAGGCGCATCATTTCCATATATGATCCCCCATTTAGGGCGGGTCCACTTTCCTCCAAGATAGAAAAATAAAACACCATTTAGACAGCCCTAAAGAGCTTTTTATATCTTTAGGGGGGGCTTTTGATAACAACCCAAATTATTCTTGAATAAGGAATAAGGGAAAATAAATAGAAATAATGGCAATTAATAGCCATTAAAGGGGAATAAAGACTTGACTGTTCAAATACCTCAACTCTGAGGGTTTCAATGCTAAATGCTGGGATTAATGGAGAATTGATAGCAATTAAAGATGAGTAATGACACAACTCTTCACCTGCTTCCCCATTAATGCTGAAGGTTACAGAAACCTATATAAATACCCCAGCTTCCTAGGATCAAAGGTACACTTACTGATTCTCTACTTTTGTGCTTACAGTTTATTCTCAGAAATATTACTGACTTTGGCATCGGAGTGTCCCTGGCCGATCCCAACGGCGCCTCATAGGGAAGTGCTCCGATCAAGGTTTTTTCCCCGAGTTATCAATTACCTTCCCTCTCTTCAACACAAAACTCCCTCTGACTGATGACTCAATCAAGGAAAAACAAGCCTTTGTTCCTATCTCGAAGGAACAAGCCTCCTCTGAACCCAACTTGGGCATCCTTGATTCCTCTACTCCAAAATCTCCATCATCTGAGCATGCACCCATCAACTCAACTGCTCCTGCTGCTGTGCAAAACGAAAATCCACTTCTAGATCAGGATAAGGGAACGACCGTTGAGACTAGCATGGGCCTTGATCAGACTACTCCCACATCATTTACTAATCAACCGCAAGCTCCTTCTCCTTCTTTCATTCAAGCTACTGATGAAGGAAAGAAGCTGCTTCAAGCTACGTTAGATCTAGTTGCTGATATGGCAAAGTCTCATGCCTCTGCCTCCTCTTCCAGCACTCCTTCTATTGAGCACACTCCTCTCAGCGAGACTAATCCACTTCCAGATCAAGATGAGGGAACGACCGCTGAGACTAGCGTGGGTCCTGATCAAACTACTCCTACATCACATACTGATCAACCGCAAGCTTCTTCTCCTTCTTTCATTCAAGCTACTGATGAAGGAAAGAAGCTGCTTCAAGCTGCGTTGGATCTAGTTGCTGATATGGCAAAGTCTCATGCCTCTGCCTCCTCTTCCAGCACTCCTTCTGCTGAGCACACTCCTCTCAGCGAGACTATGCATCTGCTGAATGAACTTACCAGCATCAAAACCCTTCTCAACTCCACAACTGCATTGATCTCTCAGCGACACTACTTTTTATTTGCTTATCGAATAGCGCACTCCAGGTCATGATGATCCAGCACATGGATCTCCTTGAGGCCAAGATTCGAGCTATTCCAGCCCATGCTCCATCTGTTGATACAACATCTGAACGTTTTGACTCTCACTTCCAGCAGATGAGTACTGAGTTCGCCAAGATCCAACAGACCATCACTTCTTCCACTGCTTCTGCTGTGGATCAAATATCTGAAGCCATCCGGCTTCTCAATATAAACATAAGTGCCATAGAAACAGTTGATCAGAAGACCTTTGCCATTTTTCACCATACTAAGGAAACTTATCGGCACGTCCACAACTTATCCCAGCAGAATCCGAGTTTTCGGTCATGCTCTACTGAGCATCCATCATCAGTAAACTTCTGCTCTTGCTGACTCAATGTCTTGGCACTCCAAATCTTTCCAATTTTTGATCAGCTGCCTAAGTGCTACTGGTGCTATGTGATAGGTGTCGAAAACCCCTATATTTAGGTACAGTTTTTAGGATGATTTTGTTTGGTTTTCATTAAATAAGTGAGCAATTCTCGCATTTTTATGCATGTGTGCGTGTTAGTTAGTTTTAGTGTATGTTTTATTTACTTTTGTAGTTTCTAGCCATTTTCTAATTGTTTTCAGGAAAATATTGCCAAAATAGCACACATGTGAACTACCACTTATTTATTTCGGCTAGTTGATCCACCAAAGGTCGCACCAAATAGAGTTTTTACTTAAACCTAATGACTGGTGGGTCAATCTAGCCTTTGGACTAACGTGTTTTGGAGTTTATGTGCGTGTGCAGGTCAAAACAAGATCGATTTCGGGCGAAAATCACGTCTCGGGGACCCCCAGCAGTCACTCGGTGTATTTAGGCATGTGTCATCCATCAAACTGGCCTCTGTAGGCCAGTTCACCGAGCTGGCCCTGCTAGTGTGGCGAGTTGACCCTCAAGGGCCAGCTCGATGAGCTAGCTATGCCCAGCTCACCGAGCTAGCCTACGAGAATTAGTCTTTTGACTAATTCCCGGCCCCACGACACCATGTTTCACCCCCAAGTCTTCCACCTGCATCGGGAAACAAATTAGATTAGTTCGCTTCAAACTACAGCTATAAATAGAGCTTTGTAATTGTAAATTAGATATCCATTTTTATTTTGTAAGAACCCTATCCTCCATCCTTGAAGAATCCTCTTCTCCCTTCCATCCACCATTGAAGAACCTTCAAGCTCCATGTTCCCCGAGCATTGTTCAAGGCTCCATCCTTTAAGTCCTAGGAAGACGTCTGCATTGGTCGACAGGTTCCCAGAAAGGGATTTCTTCTCTTTTATATTCTGTTTGCCTCTTATCCATTATATGAATCCTAGGCTAATTGTAACATCGTGACAAACATATTCTTCATCTTTAATGTTAATTCAGGTTCTTATTTTGTTCAATTGATTGCTTTACTTAATCTTTATCTTACGCTTTGCCTTTCTGGTTTAACTCATTCATAAGTCCAAACAATTACTTGGCACATATTACGAAATGAATCTGACCTAGTCAGAGCCTATAAGATTGACAACCTTATAGAAGATTAAACCCAAATTTCTAAGCCTTAGAGCTAGTTTCGGCCTTACAAGGGAATCACGCGCTAGGAACCATAGAAGGATAAGTAGGGTTAATCGCCTTAGGCACAAGTGACTCGGATTAGGTTAACAATTGGTTGGTTAAATAGGTTTGAATTTGATATTATCATATTACCACGCTCCATCTTAGGTTAATTACATAGGAGTAGAATAACTTAATTAGGAGTAGTTTAACTTAATCAAACTCAATCTCAAACCCCCCAAAGCCTAGATAACATTAGAAGCTTAGTAGCTCGATACTTGCAGGTGTAAATCCTGTGGATTTGATACCTGGACTTGTCCAGATTATTACTTGGTAGCGACGGGGTACACTTATCCCATAGTGAGTCTCGTTGGGTGTTAGCTCCGAGGCGCATCAAGTTTTTGGCGCCGTTACTGGGGATTTATTTTCCTGGAATATCGAACCAAAGGTCGAATTTGTTAGTTTAGGCATTCATTTTGTTTATAGCTGTTTTATTTTATACCTTTTCTATACTTGTTAATATGATAAATAAGTTTATTTATACTTGTTATATTGTAGAAACTGTATCATTGTAAAATTTTGCACAATTTTATACTTTTCAAATTTTCATTTTTTAGCACTATCATGGATAACAGAGCTTCTGAACCATTCGTGGCTGACTTGAACAAGAAAATGGACTTCCTTGTGGCTTCTCTTAGTCGTAATAACCCAGCAAGGATACCATTTTGTGCACGATGTGGCCAAAACCACCACGGTGAGGTTTGCCATGTCCACCATTTTGTACCCAGAGGTGAGAATGTAAGTTTTTTGGGAAATCACCAGAGGTATAATTCTAAACCCGAAACTTACAACTATTATGATTGGGGAAGCACTCAATATCTATCAGGCCCATATATGGCACCCACAGATAACCTCTCTTACTTCCAACCTAACAAAAAATTTCATGACAGGCAAGCAGGGTATTCAGAAGAAGTAATGGCCCTCTTAGGGGACATATCCACCCGACTTGCAACTAATGAGGCGGTCTGCAGAGCCCTGAGCAAGCAAATCGCCACAATCAGGCAGGAGGAAAGGGATTACCAAGAGGCGACCACCTCATGAGACGAAACGACTCAAGCCATCGTCTTGAGAAGTGGCAAGGAAGTTGACACACCCGTACCACCCCAATCACAAGTCCAACCGCCGCCTCAGGTAAGTAAGGAACCAGAAGTGGTAAGCAACCCCGGTCCTGTGTCTGAAAACTCAGCTCATGAGATAGCTGTAGAAAAATCGGTTAAACCTTATGTACATAAACTGCCATTCCCACAGAAACAGAAAAAGGCTAACCTAGATAAGAAATTTGCTAGATTCTTATAAATCCTCAGTGGGCTAGAAATTAGTATCCCATTAATGGAAGAAGTACTAGAGGAAATGCCTAGTTATGCAAAATTTCTTAAAGACATGTTGACTAAGAAAAAGAAGTTTGGGGAAAATGAAATAGTGGCCCTAACAAAACAATGATCGGCCATAATCACTTATAAATTACCCCCCAAACTTAAAGATCAGAGGAGCTTCACCATCCCTTGTATGATAGGCAACATGCACATAGATAGGGCATTATGCGATTTAGGAGCAAGTATTTACTTAATGCCTCTATCTATTTTCAGGAAATTGGGACTTGGAGAACCTAAACCAACAAACATGATATTGTAATTAGCAGACAGGTCGATTGCATGACCTAGAGGCATAGTTGAAGATGTGTTGGTGAAGGTGGACAAACTGATCTTCCCGATCAACTTTATGGTCCTCGACATGGAAGAAGATGACTCTGTCCCTATTCTCCTTGGGAGACCATTCATTGCAACTGGTAGGACACTCATAGACGTCCATAAAGGTAAATTGGTCCAAAGGGTGCAAGATGAAGAGGTAAAATTTAATGTTTATGATTCAATGAAGTTCCCTCAAGAACGCTCTAAAAGCTGTAATTTTGTAGATGCATTAGTAGATGAGTGTATTGAGGAAACTAACTGTTGCATGAATGATACCTCTACGGAATTAGATTCAGGTAGTGAGGAAGGTTCAGATTTAGGTGAACCAATAAAGGACCTTCCGCCTGAAATCTGTTACTGGGTAAAGGGTAAAAAAGAGGACCTTGATCGTGAGATCAAACCAAAGCGTAAAACCTCGTTGGAGGAACCACCAAAATTGGAGCTCAACCCTTACCCAGTAATCTGAAATATGTTTTTCTTCAACCTCCCACAGGTTTACCCGTTATTATTTCTTCTTTGTTAACAGTTGAACATGAGGAAATATTGATAGAGGTACTGAAGAAACATAAGCGAGCCTTTGGATGGTCAATTCATGACATCAAAGGCATCGACCCCAAGATATGCACACATAGGATCTTCCTTGAGGATGAGATCAAGCCATCTTCTCAACCTCAATGCCGGCTCAACCCTAATATGAAGGAGGTAGTAAAAGCTGAGGTTATAAAACTCCTCGACTCAGGTATTATCTTTGCAATCTCTGATAGTCAATGGGTAAGTCCAGTACAATGTCTGCCCAAAAAGGGGGGAACTACGGTAATGGAAAATGAAAAAGGAGAATTAATCCCAACTAGAAAGGTTACGGGTTGGCGTGTGTGTATAGATTATAGGAAACTGAATGATGCCACCCGTAAAGACCACTTTCCTTTACCATTTATTGACCAAATGTTGGAACGTTTGGCAGGACATGAGTTTTTCTACACTCTAGATGGGTTGTCCAGTTATATGCAAATTCCTGTAGACCCTTTGGACCAAGAGAAAACCACATTCACTTGTCCCTATTGAACTTTTGCATATAGACGGATGCCCTTCGGACTTTGCAATGCTCCTGCCACATTCCAATGTTGTAGATGGCTATTTTTTCTGACATGGTCGAAGAGTTCATGGAAAATTTCATGGACGATTTTAATGTTGTAGGATCCTCATTCGACCAGTGTCTTAAAAATCTGGACCGTGTCTTAGAACGTTGTGAAGATAAAAATTTGGCACTTAATTGGGAAAAATGTTAGTTTATGGTCCAAAATTGTATAGTGTTAGGACACAAGGTGTCGGGAAAAGGGATTGAGATCGATAAAAATTGAGGTGATAGAAAAATTGCCTCCACCTACCAACGTAAAATTGGTTAGGAGCTTTTTAGGACATGCTGGGTTTTATAGAAGGTTTATAAAAGTCTTCTCAAAAATCACCAAACCCTTCACTCAATTATTATTTAAGGATGTTGATTTTGATTTCAATAATGAATGTATGGATGCTTTTGAATTGTTGAAAAAGAAATTAATTGATGCACCTGTCATGGTAAGCCCAGATTGGTCCCTTTCCTTTGAATTGATGTGTGATGCCAGTGACCTAGCTGTAGGAGCCTGTTTGGGTAGCGGGTGGATAAAATTTTTCGCCCAATTTTTTATGCTAGCAAAACTTTAAATGAGGCACAACAGAACTGTTCAATATCTGAAAAAGAATTGCTAGCTTTGGTTTTTGCTTTTGACAAGTTTAGATCACATTTAATTCTATCTAAAGTAATTGTTTTTACTGACCATGCAGCCTTGAGATACTTGATGAGTAAGCAAGATGCAAAACCTAGGCTGATCCGCTAGATTCTGCTACTCCAAGAATTTGACATTGAGATTAAAGATAAAAAGGGAGTGGAGAACGTGATAGCGGACCATCTGTCCCTGTTAGAGTCAGAACATCAATCTTTGGAACATGAGGAGATCAAGGAGGTATTTCCGGATGAAACGATGTATTCAGTAAAAACTCTCCCTGGTTTGCAGACATCACGAACTACAAAGTCGGTAACATCTTTCCTCTTAATTTAGATGCAAACAAAATACATAAGTTTTTGTTTGAAAGTAAATAATATTTTTTGGAAGAACCTATTTAGATTCTGCATAGATGGCATGATTAGGAGATGTATACATGAGGAAGAGGTAGAGTCAGTGATTAATATGTGTCACTCTAGAGAACCAGGTGGCCATTTCGAGCCAGATAGGACAGTGGCCAAAATCCTTCAAAGTGGGTTTTGGTGGCCACAAATGCATGGTGATGTTAATAATTTTATCAAATATTGTGATGCATGTCAGAGAGTAGGAAATATCTCTAGAAAAAATGAGATGCTTCAACAAGGCATACTCGTTTGTGAGCTCTTTGATGTTTGTGGCATAGACTTTATTGGACCTTTCCCTATGTCACACAACAACCAATACATTCTTGTGGCGGTTGATTATGTCTCCAAATGGGTAGAAGCTGTAGCATCACCCACAAATTATGCTCGAGTAGTGATAAAATTCCTGAAAAAGAATATATTTACAAGATTTGGTACCTCCCGAGCTATTATTATGATGGGGGATCCCATTTTTGCAATAAAAAATTTAACACATTGCTCCAAAAGTATGGCGTAGCTCATAGAGTTGCAACACCTTATGATACGAGTGAAATGAGCAAGTTTCAGAAGCTGAACATTCATGGAAAAGAGCTTCAAAGTTATAGTTTTCAACCAGAAATGGAAGAAACATGCAAAAATAACAGTTCAAGAAGGAATCCTCATGAACATGCTTTCAGTAGAACAGAACATTATAAACAACAACATTAACAGGTCATTTGGAAAGAAACAGATAAACACGCGGGTCGAGCAAGCTACAGGAGAGAGAAAGAGAGCAAAACGTGGAAAGCAAGACAACTTCCATCTTGCGCTAACTATAGGAAGATTGTTCATTTGTCCTTTTGTATTTACTTTTTAGTACTCTTTACCCTTGTGTTTAGGGTTTGTTTTGAGAGGATATAAATAGAGTAGTAGTCTTAATGAGGGGCGCCTTGTTTTCCGCCACCATCAGTTTTATTCTCTGTTTTTATGCTTATTGTTGGAGGAATGATTTTGGGAATAACAAGCTATTCGCTCATGTCAATGAGTGAGTAATTCCTTTTGCAGGCCTAGCCAGCTATTAAACGGCGACTGTAAGTAACTTTTGTTAATTAATGAATTATTTCCACCCATGAATGATTGTCATTAGCATACTTTAAAGAATAGATTAGGATCTAATCTATATTCTAGTTACCGAAGATGGCACAACGGTGCTCCGACGTAATAGAAATAGCTATTTGGCATATATCGTAGTGGACGGACATGAAAACTACCATGTATTGGGGTTTCATTTATGAATGCTTCCTGGTTCTTAATGCTTGTTTGTATGTTAACGCAAGGACACTTGGTTGATTTTACCTACTTAGAATCTTTGGAAATGGGACACCGGACCTTAGTGATAAATGAGGAAGACACCCAAATCAGGAATATGGTTGTACTTCATTAAAAGATAATCGCTTAAATGCAGTTGTTCGTAGGCGTAGGGCTAGGTCTGTGCCTATTCATCTTGATTTCGTTACGCTTATTATTGCTTTTAGTTGTTTATGCTAGTTTAATCAAATCAACCCACTTAATATTTCGAATTCTAACACTTAAGGTAACTGTTCATCCAACTAAGTTCAATCCCTGTGGAATACAACATTTGGTCTTACCAACACTACATCTACCCTAGTACACTTGCTAGAGTCCATATATAATACACCAAGTTTTTGGCGCCATTGTCGGGGATTGTTTAAATCGAAGTTTGGAAGAATTTGTATGCTTATTTTGTTACCCGATAACCACTTATTTGTCCAGTTTTTGTATTTCGACTTCTAGTTGTGTATGCGAAGAGTAGGTATTCGTATTCTCCCTGTGGACCTCGAGATTGAGAGAACCTACAGAAGAAGAAGAAGACTACTCAGACAAGCTAGACGCGCCAGAATGGATCGCGAAAATGAAATACCAAATCCTGAACAAGCAGGGAACCATGAGGAGGGTAATGTTGAAAACAACGGTGTTAACGGAAACAATAACAACAATGGAAACCAGAGATTGCAGATGAAGGATTATTCCAGACCATCCACTGAAGGCCATTCGTCGTGCATTGTAATACCAAATGAAGGAAATCGCATATTTGAAGTGAAAGCTTCAATGGTCCAAATGCTGCAAACAGCTGTGCAATTTGGTGGATACCCAAATGAAGATCCAAATGCTCACATTCAAGACTTCGTCACAATGTGCAACACATTTCGCACTCATAGAAATGAAAGTGACGAAGTGATCAGACTCAAGTTGTTTCCCTTTTCCTTGAAGGATAAGGCAAAGAATTGGTTGAAGAATCTACAACCAGGTTCTATCACAAATTGGGAGGAAATGGCTATGCTATTCCTGATGAAATATTTTCCTCCCAGACAAGCAATCAAGCTAAGGAATGAGGTTTCACACTTCTTTCAAGAGGATGATGAGTCATTATCCGAAGCATGTGAGAGATACAAGGAATTATTGAGAAGAGTACCGAATCATGGCATACCCATGTGGATGCAAGTTCAAAACTTCAATGCCCTTGTAGAAATATTTAACTATTTCTAGCACATTTATAACCTTAATAGCATATGTATATTTTTTTTACTATGATATATATATATTTTACTAGCATATGTAATATGTATTATTATTATTTTTCGTAGGCAAAAATATGTATGCAAAATGAAAACAACAAGCATTCGTACTCAAATAAAATAAATGAAATATCGCCCCCTACACTTAAATTGGACAATGTCCTCATTGGTGCAAAAATTGATAATTCATAAAAGATAGAGTACTAAATTAAAACTGAAATAAACGATTACCAAACAAACATAAAATGAAATAAAATTATCCAAAAAGTAAGGAAAGATAAAAACTATGAATGTGAAGGATAATCTAATGGAGATGGTGTCAACTCGACTCCTTGGCGGCAAAAATATGACATTAATCGTCGACGAGTGGATTTATGCTCCTTCATCAAAGTGTTGATGTTGTCGTCAACTTCATCAATCCTTAGGTTCAATTGTCTATTGTTGGTATTGACTTGATCCAAAACTCGTTGCCAACCCACGACTTCATCTACATTGGCCCCGACGTCTTCACGTGGTGGCTCATCTTTGTGCCTTTCCTCTTCCTCACCAACATCTGCTTCCTCATTTTCCTCATCTTGAATACCCTTCCCATGTGAACTCGAAGCACCAACACCCGAACTAGCAAATAAACTAGCCGTCCTAGCCTCGTAAGATCTAAATGTAGGCGGACCTTGGCTAACTAATAAATTAGCACGTAAAAGTGCGGCATAGTCCAACATCGGAAAATATTCATGAGTAATGGATTGAAATTGTACCAAACTACCCGTAGCATCCAAAACAATACCCGTAATCAAATTCCCCATAGGAATTTGTCTATTGGTTGAAATGGAGGCACAGACTAAATAATCAAAAATCATTCCAATGCTATCTACCACCAATCCCTTAAAAATGCAATCCAAGACAAACAAATCCTGACTTTGAAACTTAGACCTTTCAACACGCCCAAAAAGAGAATAGGACAAAATTTTATGGAAATAGAAAATGCAATTATCCTTAATGAGCTTGCTAGAAGTGTTTTTGGGATTAAATCCATCCAAATCCGTCAAATATTTCCAAACCGGATTGGTTTGAAAATTCTTAGGTTTAGCATAAAAATTGCTTGTAGGAAAGCCAAATCAAGTACCCATCTCCTCATACCCAATCTCATAAGTTTTGCCCAAATTCCTAAAGGTTAACTTCTTATTCTTCTTATCATAGGAAAGGATAACTAAAAATTCTATAATATCCATTTCACTATGAGGAAAACGCATGGTAGCAAACCTTTCCCAACCTAAAGCTTTAAGAAATTCATTAATCCTTTCAGTGAAAGAAAAATTACTCACCGTAGCAAAATCCAAGAAAAGAATATCGTGAAACACGATCTTTGGCCCAGAAAAGTGCATATACCGCTTCCCTTCCTCATCCGAAGCAATATCGAATGGAACCCTATAGAGAACACGCAAACGATTGGCAGAGGTAGCGGAAACCTTGTGACCAACAACCTTACGTCTAGGCATGGTGTTTGAGAATTTCGGATTTTTAGAGGGAAGAATAAATTTGGAGAAAGATTGAAAGAAAAATGGAGGTTTAGGTTATGGAGGTTTGGTTTGGGGAAGAAGATGAATAGTGAAAAGGTATATAGGGAAGATCAAAATCTCATATGGGAAAGAGAGATGTAAGTTGGATAGGTGAAAAGTTGGAAATTATTAAAGGTGATTTGATGTGGAAGAAGAAAATGTGTTTGAATTAGAGAAGAAAAGGGAAATAAATCAAATTGAAGGCCAAAATTCGTAGGAAACGCCGCAAATCTCAATCAAGATTTGAAAATCTCGATCGCGACACGCACGCTTGAGGGAGAAGAAGACCGCGTCCCTATCTTACTGGTCGTTCAGAGATTCTGGAAATCTCGTACGAGATTTTTGTGCTGTAGGCCAAAATCTTATATTTTTTACATTTTCAACTTATAAAAGCCATTTCTTCTTGCACTAATGCTCTATTAATGTAATTTAAATCTGTAAAAACATAAAAACAAAACTAAAATTAAATAAAAGGTTAGCCATAAGGGCTTTCCTTGAACTAAGAGGTTAAAAATAAATAATTTCATTAAAATTGGAACATATATACACAATCATAAAAATTGAAAATATGCAAACTAAAAACATAGAAACATATTGACAGAAAATATTATTCTCAATACAAGGAAACAAATCTAATCTTCAACTTTATTACTGGCAATTCCTCGTGCTCGTGCCCAGTTCATTTTGACATGAATAGTTAACAATCTCTCTTGTAAAGAAAGAAACTGAGGCCCAAGATGAAATTCACGCTTGACAAGACCTTCGTTCTCCAAAAACTCGTAAGCAAGGACGGGGAATGGTTCATTCTCGCTCCAAGGAACGGAAATTGTGCCCTTGGCACCTAGAATAATTCCACAAATAATATTCCCATATCCAATTTTCTTGTTCTTCGAACGGGAGGCAGATATCAAACCTTCCATCAAAATTCGTGAAGAATCCACAACATTACCTTGAAGAATATCTCCAGTAACATAAAAGCCTGTCATGGACTACATTTCCGTAAACATGCCCAAAAATACTATAACAGAGATATCCGCGAGCGGAATTGTTTTTCTTCAGATATTTTGGAGAAGGAGCTATGATAAAGAGTGTTTGGTGTTTAAAACTGATTAATTAGAAAATAAGGATTTCAAAAATTCTGAGAATGAAAATGTAAGTAGGAAAAATATGTGAATAATTTTAATTTATATGTTTCAAACAAAAATCATGACTGTTGAAAAATGTGCATTTTGGTGTAAAAGAAAGTGAAAATTCGAAGTCAAATGCCTAAAGAAAGAGAAAGAAAACTGATTTGCTTCTCTGAAATACACATGTCGCGATCGAGAATTTAGAATCTTGATCGTGATGCGCCCTACCTTATGGCATGGAGTGCTTCGCCAGGCACTCTGTTGAGATTTTCAAAATCTCGTTGGCAACAGAGGTCTATAGTATATGTATTTCTAATCAACCTTTATCTCATATGAGATTTTTAGATCTCTAAAGACACTTTTCTAAATTTATCACTAATATCTATTTACCTAAGTTATTTTTATACCTTTTAGTGAACAATTTTTCAAATTAACTATTATTTCCCTAAAGTAAAAATAAAATAATGTGTATACTAAACTAAAAAGGAAATGTGAAAATCAAATATGAAAAACACAAACTTAAAAACGCCTAAACAAAATATGAAAAATAAAAGAAAAGTTGAAACAAACCATGAACAAAAGAAAATCAGAGTCAAGTAAAGGTATATGAGTATTTTTACTAACTCTACAAGTAGCCAATTCCTTCCTAACGGGCAAGATAATTCTAGTTCCTGTATTCCCCATTCTGATATATCTGTCTGAGAAAAGTCTGCATATTGATGATCCGCTGTTTTCTAAACTTTTAGGATTTTTGGAATTTGGATAATGGATACAGAAAGATAATGTTTGAAGGAAGAAATATTTGGAATGAGATGAATATGTATTTTTGGTAGGAATAAAATTGAAAGAGATGTGAGATGTAAAGTATTTTTTTAATGAAGAGTTATGATGGTTTAGTGATAGGTTAGGTTTATACAAAAGAGTAAAGGTGTTTGGGAAGAGTAAAAAGGTGTGTTTGGAAGAGAAAATTTTTCTCCGTGAAAACCTTCTATCACGTCTGACATACTTCTTAAAAAATTTCATTTCTCTTCTATGCTGCATCTGTATGCTGAATTTCTTTTCTGTAAACTTCTGATGTGAATTGTATTGATGATCAAATCTCCATTGTCTTTCTCTTTGAGAAAATTTGGTTCATTTCATGTTTATCTGTAAACAATCTAAATGCAAACATTAAATAACAAGGATTTAGTCCTAATGACCATCCTCAATAAATAAATAAAAACTATAAAATAAATAAATAAATAAACTATATATAAGTCTATAAACCAAGATTCAGAATAACATAAAACAATAATAAAAAAACTCAAATTGACGTTTCACAGCAACGACGCCAATAACCGTATATTTGATTATTGTATTCCCCGGCAACAGCACCAAAAACTTGTTGGGCGAATTTCGCAAGTGCACGGTTTCGCTTGTAGTAATAAAAGATATCGATCCCACAGTGAATGTTTTGATTAAAAATTATTGTTCTGATTAAATTCGTTTTCTCGAGGTTTATATAAAATCGTTAATGGTTTAAATGGTTTCTAACTCTAATTATGGTTACAGTTATAATTACAATTTGCAGAGATAAAATTTAGATTAAAACTTACTCCAGGGTTAATTTATACTAAGTAAAAACACAACTTTAAACTTTGGTTTGTTTAGAAAAGATATAATAAATTACCAATCGATTCAATTCAAAGAAATTGAACCGTTGCCAATCTTTACTCTCGTCCTAAGACTGAAAACCTTAATCAAATTCGGAATCTAAATCCGATTATTCGACCTATCGCAATGACCAAATATAAATCCGAATTTTCTTTCAACAAAGTTCGAATGAGAAAATACCAAATCTCTTTCTAAATATTTTTACATGAAAACACCGATTAAAATTACTTAAAGAATATCGCTAGATCCAACTTTAAATAAAACAATTGTGAAAATGGAATTGAATTTAAAGATATTTATTAGTGTGAGATATAAACATCACAAGATAGTATAGAAGAAGAAGTTTGAAAAGCATTTGACCGAAGCATGATTCTGTTGGGGTTTAGTGTCCTATAGACAATTGTTCTAGGATATAAACCAACTGTAAATGAATTGTTCTTTATGTCATTTGTTTTAATAAGATATGGTTTCTAAACTGTATAAAGGCAATTACTTTTAAGAACTAAATAAGTCTAAATAAAAGGAAATCTCTAAGTTTATTTAAAGTGATTATAAAGTGTTCATACAAGCATGAAGTGAGACAAAACATTATAATAAACTAATAAACTTAAAACCACCTCAAGTCAAGTAATATGTTTTGAATAGGGATTGACATAATACTGTTAAGACTTGCATATAACAATGTTTTCTGTCGAGACAGAGAGCTGATCTCACAAGCTTCAGATATGTAGATATCTGGACAGTTACATGAATCTAGTGAAAGAGTTCTTTAGGATTAGGGACCCGACTTGAGATAACAAGATGGATAGATTTATCCTTGTCACCTGTTCATCTCATTGGTATTAATAGGTATAAGTAATCCTCAGACTCAAAGGAATGTTAATTAGTGATTCTGCATTATGAAATGTGATGCTTTGATCCTGTTCTAATACGATCCATAACAAAGATGACTCTGGGGTGTGTTCAGGCAGACGTTGGGTATCATAGGAAGTAACTGCAGGATAGTTAACATTGGATTGAGCATTTGTCACTCCTAATAAATGGGAGATACGTCCAAAAATCGCTTGTGGAAGACTTGACTCTAAATCCTTGCAAAGTGATAGCTTAAGACTTGAAATAGAGATTTCACTTAACCTATCTATTCGGAGTTAACTCGGCCTGTACAAGTAAAACGAACGTCTCGCTATATGTGACTTGACATAATCCATAGTCATAAGATTCTGTTCAAGGATGTAGTTGATAAAGGATCGAATTATACTGTAACTAATACGGAAAGGTCAACGACGGAATCAACCTGTCTTCTTATAACTCTGGGGGAATGTTTACGGTTTTGTCTATCACAGTCCTCGCACTCATTCCGTTATACAAAGATTAAATGTATTTTTTGGAAATTAATTTAATGGTTGTATACGGCTAGTAGTAATAAGAACCTAATGGGTCACACATAAGACTTGGAACCAAAAGAGGAATGAATGTTAATTAATAGATGGAAGCCCAATATAAAGGCCCAAATAATAAAAAGGGGAAATACATGTATTATTTATATACATGTGAGAATTAATTTATTTTAGTCAATTATGATTAGATTATAATTGTGGATAAATTAATTATTGAATAATTAAGTTAGAAGCTTTAAAGTGGTTAAATTGCTTCTAAATATTATTCTACCAAACAACCTAATGTTATCTTTATATTTAGATATAACTTTAGATAATATTTATGAAGTTTTATTTAAGGGTTAATTTGATTAACTAAAATACTACATAAACAGTTTATGCAATCAACCAATTAATTTTATTTAATTGAGTCTTTGCACGTTTGGAGTTATGGACATATTTGGATCCTCTATAACAGTTTATGTATTTACCCTAGGGTGACCTTTATTCCGTTTCTGGCTCAACGGAATAATTTAGATGATATGACCATAACTATCAATGTGAATCGTATGTGTCTGATGTATGCTAAAGCAAATCAAGACTGGGTTAGATTATGAGACTTAAAATAAAAATTCCTCACTAATTAAAAGTTAAGTAAATAAGCAAGTTATTAAAATCGGTTGCCCCTCCCTAATATTATAATTCAGCCGGCAGTACTGGGGGCCTTTGGGTTGTTGAGCAAACTCAAGCTCGGGGTCTTATGGTAACACCTGAATTATCGAAAATCGTTTTCACGAATATGGGGTAATACTTAAATTAGATTATGATAATTGGATGAGCAAACTTATGTTGTTATAAACTAATAGACAATATGGTTGGGATTAATATGAATGCATATTAGTTACTAATGTGGTTAGTAACCCAATAACCTAGGAATCACATTATTGATGTTATCGATTACATGAATCCACCTAACAAATGGGAGTAGCTTGTTGAGCAAACTCAAGGTGAAATTTCAGGAGTTAGGATCCTAGCTCACTAAAGGATTTGTGAAATTCTTCGAATTAATATGGAGGGCTATTAATTTGGCAAAATAGTGGGAGCAATTTAAAATAAAATTAAAAGACCTATAATTTTAAATTGATATACTTTAAAGCAAATGAATAACATACATCACTCTATCTCACTCTCAAGTTAAAGTAAATACTCCGAATCATCATATCTAAAATAGATCTACATAATATTTTAACCGATAACAAATTGAATAAGTTCAAAATTCACCGACTACTTTGGCAAACTCAAAATTGTTTTGAAGTTCGAAATGATTGGGTATGTATTAAGATACGCGGATACCCATCGTCAAAATTGTTTTGAAGTTCGAAAAGATTGGGTATGTATTAAGATACGCTGATACCCAATGTCCTTATTGATGATGCTCCTATCAAGAAGATTGATGTTTACCGGAAGCACCAATCAGATGATGAACGTACAGGATGCATCATGCTTGTAGCTATGGCACTTTGTGTCAAGACGATTGACTACATCACCAAAGCTTTCTAGTATTAGATTTGTAATGGATAATGAATTAAGTGTCGACTTAGTTCTAGATCCCTCCTGGAGATTTATTCATAAGTTCATCATGAACTGTTAGATGAATAACTTAGAGACCTCTATAGAAGAGCTCTTGAATATGCTCAAGTCAGTTGAGCCCAAATCTTAAGAAAGTGATGTCAGCACTTGTTATTGAGGGATCTCACGAGAGAAAAGGGAAGTTTCCCAATTCAAAAGATTCCAAGAAGAACAAATGCACCAAGTCAATAAAAGCAAGAAGCCGAAAGGGAATGCCACCAATATGGTAAAGAAAGGAATTGGAACAGGAACTGTAAGAAGTACTTAGACTTTCTCTAGAAGAAAGGTCAGGATGGTGCTTTTACATTTGGAATTAAAAGATAGATAATTCAACCTACTTGTGGGAATGTCACTTAGGCTATATAAACGAGAAACACATGTTTAAAGCTGCATCAAGATGGGCTTGTAGACTCAGTTGGTTTTGAATCAATGAACACATGTAAGTCTTGTTTAAAGGAAGGACGACAAAGACACCCTTTAGCAATAAAGGAGAATGTGTATCAGACACTCTAGGACTAAGTACATTCAGATGTAGTTAGTCATATGTCAACACAAGCAAGAGAAATGTTCAGTCACTTCATTAGCTCCATAAGATGATCATACTAGTTATTGATTCATCTGCTTGATGAAGCATAAATCAGAAGCTTTTGAGAAAGTTCAAATGATTCAAGAATGAAGTAATAAATCAAACAGGAAATACTATTAAAGTACTTCGATTAGATTGAGGCAGAGAAAATCTTTTCAAATGATTTCTTGAACTATCTAAATGAATATGGATTCACTCACAATGGACTCCTCCGAATACACCACGATGTATCTCGAAAGGAGAAATTGTACTTTATTAAGATATAATACAATCCATGATTAGCACAACCTCTCTTCCAAAGATGTTCTAGGGCTATGCCTTGGAAACCTCCTTATTTACCTTGAACCGAGTATCCACAAAATCCGCCAGTTCTATTCCATTTGAATTGTTCATGGGAAAAGAAACCCAGTTTATCTTACATGAGAATTTAGGGGTGTTCAGCATATGTTAAATGCATTAACATCAGATTAAGTTAGACCCTAAATCTGATAAATACTTCTTCATTGGATATCTAGTAGGATATTACTTCTATCATTCGGATGATCAAAAGTAACAGTATCCAAAGACGATATACTTCTAGAGAAAGAGTTTCTTCTCGAAACACAAGTAGAAAGTGTGATTGAACTTGAAGAAGTTCAAGAAGAAGGATTGGCTGAAATAGCGAAAGCGATGGTGGAACCCGAATCTGTCTCACAAGATGAGACACTGGTGACACTACTAACTCATAGGTCTTGTCGAGTTCATCAAAATCCCAGAGAGATTTGGATTTCTAGTGGGAGCCGTTGAAATCCCAAAGAGATTTGGATTTCTAGTGGGAGACAGTGAAGAGGTTCACGTGTCAGACGATGAACCTACAACTTATGAGGAGGCTCTTGTAAACCTATACATGAAAGCTAGTGGGAGCTCGTATGAGCCTTTACATGTAAACTAGTGGGAGCTTGGTCATTTACTTAGTATTATATTTCGATGATATTCTACTAATGGGACGACATAGCTACGCTGCAATCGGTGAAAATTTTGGTTATCAGATAAAATTCTCCATAATAGACTTAGGAGAAGCAGCTTACATCTTAAAGATTAAGATCTATGGAGATAGATTGAGAAAAATGCTTGACCCCTCCCAGTCTAAATGCATTGACAAAATGCTCAAAGCGTTTTGCACTACACCTAACATCATTGTTTCTTTAAGCGTGACAAAATTAAGTATAGGTCAAATCCGAGTGATGGTCACTGGATTGTTGTCAAGAACAATCTTTAGTACTTAAGATAAACTATGGACATGTTCCAAGTATATGTCGATGATAAATTGAAAGTTGGAGACTTTCAGATATAAGTCATCAAACAGATAAAAGATGATTTCACAGAATACAAGTTTATTCTGAAAGAGGTACGGTTAGCTGGAATAGTTCCAAGAAGGAAACCGTAGCTGAGCCAAAGATCAAATCAGAGTATATAGCAGCTTTGGAAGCAGCTGAAAGGAAGTTTGGAAAGGAAGTTCATTAATGAACTAGGTGTGGTACCTGACATTGTTAATGAGATTAACAATAAAGCTGTTGCTCTTGGCAAGGACCCGCAGTCTCATAATACGTCCAAACACTACCTCATTCGTTACTATCTCTACCGAGAGATAACAACAAGAGTAGATGTGAGAATTAAAAGAGTGCCCATAAAAGGACAATCTTATAGATCCATTTAAAGAATGCCTTACCCCGAAAGGTTCATGATGGTCATGCGAACGCTTATGGAAATGTTTTTTAGAAACAATTGGCTTTAGTCCAAGTGGGAGTATGTTGGGGTTTAGTGTCCTATAGAAAATTGTTCTAGGATATAAACCAGTTGTAAATGAATTGTTCTTTATGTCATTTGTTTTAATAAGATATGGTTTCTAAACTGTATAAAGGCAATTACTTTTAAGAACTAAATAAGTCTAAATAAAAGGAAATCCCTAAGTTTATTTAAAGTGATTATAAAGTGTTCATACAAGCATGAAGTGAGACAAAACATTATAATAAACTAATAAACTTAAAACCACCCCAAGTCAAGTAATATGTTTTGAATAGGGATTGACATAATATTGTTAAGACTTGCATGTAACAATGTTTTCTGTCGAGACAGAGAGCTGATCTCACAAGCTTCAGATATGTAGATATCTGGACAGTTACATGAATCCAGTGAAAGTGTTCATTAGGATTGGGGACCCGACTTGAGATAACAAGATGGATAGATTTATTTATCCTTGTCACCTGTTCATCTCATTGGTATTAATAAGTATAAGTAATCCTCAGGCTCAAAGGAATGTTAATTAGTGATTTTGGATTATGAAATGTGATGCTTTGATCCTGTTCTAACACGATCCATAACAAAGATGACTCTGGGGTGTGTTCAGGCAGACGTTGGGTATCATAGGAAGTAATTGCAGGATAGTTAACATTGGATTGAGTATTTGTCACTCCTGATAAATGGGAGATACGTCCAAGGATCGCTTGTGGAAGACTTGACTCTAAATCCTTGCAAGGTGATAACTTAAGACTTGAAATAGAGATTTCACTTAACCTATCTATTCGGAGTTAACTCGGCCTGTACAAGTAAAACGAACGTCTCGTTATATGTGACTTGACATAATCCATAGTCATAAGATTCTGTTCAAGGATGTAGTTGATAAAGGATCGAATTATACTGTAACTAATACGGAAAGGTCACCGACGGAATCAACCTGTCTTCTTATAACTCTGGGGGAATGTTTACGGTTCTGCCTATCACAGTCCTCGCACTCATTCTGTTATACAAAGATTAAATGTAATTTTGGGAAATTAATTTAATGGTTGTATACGGCTAGTAGTAATAAGAACCTAATGGGTCACACATAAGACTTGGAACCAAAAGAGGAATGGATGTTAATTTATAGATGGAAGCCCAATATAAAGGCCCAAATAATAAAAAGGGGAACTACATGTATTATATATATATACATGTGAGAATTAATTTATTTTAGTCAATTATGATTAGATTATAATTGTGGATAAATTAATTATTGAATAATTAAGTTAGAAGCTTTAAAGTGGTTAAATTGCTTCTAAATATTATTCTACCAAACAACCTAATGTTATCTTTATATTTAGATATAACTTTAGATAATATTTATGAAGTTTTTATTTTAGAATAAAACTATAAAGAAGTTATCTAAAACTATAGATAATATTTATGAAGTTTTTATTTTAGAATAAGACTCTAAAGAAGTTATCTAAAAACCATAGATAATATTTATGAAGTTTTATTTTAGAATAAAACTCAAAATAAGTAACTGGATTCTATCTAACTAGAGTTTAGATACAAGAGGCTATATATATCCCCCCTTATAGGTGTACTTGGTTAATCCCTAAAAAAGAGAGAGAATTTCGACCAGTCTATTGTAGAGGAAGAAATTGCTCCGCTCGCTTCCATTCTATTGATTTCATCTCTTTCTCTTTATCCTTGATCTTATGTTGATTTATTAGAGGCAATCTATTTTGGTTGCTATTCATTGGTTAAGATTCTAACTTGTTTGATCTTGTCTTTTTGTTTGTGCTCGTGAACTCAGAACTAGAGTTGATGGCACTTCGCTAGCAACAGTAGATAGTTCTTCTAAAAGGTATTTCCTTATATCCTTCCTTGTATGAAATAACGATTAGCGGATCTTGGTTTAAGGAAATAGGTTAAAAAATTTATATTTCCGCTGCCAAACGTTTGCCTATTTTCCTTCAGATTCTGAGTTGTCAATCATTTACTCAACTTCATAGGTTCGTCACACCGTGTTTCGCCTTCAATACAGGATCTTCTTGCAGAGTCTTCGAAATAGCAATCCATCGATTTTCTATGAAGCATAAACTCGACTTAGGTAAGCCTTAATATAAATAATAAAATCTATAACTTGTATCTCTATTACTAAGTATATTGTGTAACTTAGCAACCCTTTTCCATAGAATTCTTCTTCTATTTATAATGTTCCAAAAGGTATGCTGGAGAGGCATGCCCGTTGGTGAAGAGTTTCCTCGATCCGAATGAGAGGATGCGTCGTTTGGAGAAATAAACATGGAAAATATGCATAAACAGCTTTGTTGTCCCTGTAGAGAACCAGGAATCTCGGATAAAGATAAAGGGGAGAAAGGGAAGAGGAGGCGCATTCTTGCTGCGCGAGTGTCCCTGTCGAGATTTTCAGAATCTCGACAGTGACAGAAACTCTTCTTTCCTTCTTTTGCAATGTGTTTCAATTATCAGACGTGACTTTCGATTCTCGTACGTGATTTTCATTGATAGCTTGATTCTCACTCCTTTTTAATCCATTTTTGCTCATATTTAGCTTTTTCCAAATAATTAACACCTTGCACACAAACAACAAATAACCACGTGAAATCTTTCCAAAATAAAGTAATTAACATATATTTTACATGAAATTTAACATATTTATGCATGCTAATTTAGGTATATTTTGGGCTTATCAAATACCAGAACCACTTTTTAGAAGTGAAGGACCTATTCCTCCTTCAATAGAGAAACCACCCATTTTGGAATTAAAAGAATTACCAAAGCACTTGAGGTATGCATATTTAGGAGAAGGAAATACTTTGCCAATAATAATTTCTGATAAGTTAAATGCAAACCAGGAAGTACGTTTGCTAGAGGTAGTAAGGAAGAGAATCAAAAGTATGGGTTGGCAGATATCTGCTCTTAAAGGAATTAGTCCAAATATAGTAATGCATAGGATACACCTAATTGAGGGACAATTACCTAAAGTAGATAGGCAAATAAGATTGAATCCAAATATGAAAGAAGTAGTAAGGGCAGAAATTACCAAATTATTAGATGCAGGAATTATATACCCTATATCAGATAGTGAATGGGTTAGTCCTATTCACTGTGTACCTAAGAAAGGAGGTATGATTGTAGTAAGAAACGAACAAGGTGAACTCAATACGAACCACCACCAGATGGAGGGTTTGTGTAGACTATAGGAAGTTTAATTCAGCTAGGAAAGATCATTTCCCCTTACCTTTTATTGACCAAATGATAGAAAGGATAGCTGGACATGCTTTTTTATTGTTTCCTTGATGGATACTCTGGATTTTTCTAGATATTTATTTATCAAAATGATCAGGATAAAACTACATTTACATGTCCATATGGTACATTTTTTTATAGAAGAATGTCTTTTGGTTTATGCAATGCACCAACCACATTTCAGAGATGCATGACCTCCATTTTTAGTGATTTCATAGAAGTTATCATGGAAGTATTCATGGATGATTTCTCTGTATATGGAGATTCTTTCGATGCATGCTTAATGAACTTAGATAAAGTTTTAGTTGGATGTGAAAAGACAAACCTAGTTTTGAATTGGGAAAAATGTCACTTCATGATAGATGAAGGAATTGTCTTAGGGAATAAAATCTCAGAAAAGGGTATATAGGTAGATAGAGCAAAAACTGAACTAATAGAGAAATTACCAGCACCAACAAATATTAAAGGTATTAGGTCGTTTCTAGGCCATGCTGGTTTTTACAGGAGATTCATTAAGAATTTTTCTATTATTGCTAAACCTCTCATTAATTTGTTAATTAAAGATAATCCATTTAACTTTAATAAGGACTGTCTAAAAGCTTTTAATATTCTTAAAACAGCCTTAGTCACTACACCAGTGATAACAAACCAGATTAGGATCAACCATTTGAGCTTATGTGTGATGCAAATGATTTAGCTGTATGGTATGCATTAGGTCAAAGAAAAGATAAAAAGTTGCATGTGATATATTATGCAAGTCATACAATGTCAGGAGCGCAATTGAATTATACGACAACTGAAAAAGAAATGTTAGCAGTAGTATTTGCATGTGATAAGTTCAGGTCATATCTGTTAGGATCAAAAGTGATTATATATACTAATCATGCTGCTTTGAGATATTTATTCTCAAAGAAGATGCAAAACCTCGTCTCATTCGATTGGTTCTCTTGTTACAAGAATTTGACATCGAAATAAGAGATAAAAAGGGGGTTGAAAATGTTGTAGCAGACCATCTATCCAGGTTAGAGGATGAGTATGGACCATTAGGAGAGTCTTCTGGTATAAATGATAATTTTGCTGATGAAAAAATCTTACGAAAGTTAGTTATTATATAGTACCATGGTATGCTGATTTTGCAAATTACCACGCAGCAAATATTGTTCCTTCTGATTTAACATATCATCAAAAGAAAAAGTTTATCTCAGATGTTAAGAAATATCTATGGGATGACCCATATTTATTTAAAGTATGTGGAGATGGAATAATCAGAAAATACGTGAATGATCATGAAATAAATTCTATAATTCATGATTGTCATGATAGCCCATATGGAGGACATCATGGAGCTACTAAAACTGCAGCCAAGATATTAGATAGTGGGTTCTTTTGGCCAATGTTGTTTAGAGAAGTTCCTACTTATGTCACTCATTATGATAAGTGCCAAAGAAATGGTAACTTAGGAAAACGTGATGAAATGCCATTAAGATCTATCTTAGAGGTAGAAATTTTTTTATGTTTGGGGTATAGATTTCATGGCCCCATTCCTCATGTCATTTGGCAATACATATATATTAGTTGTTGCTGACTATATGTCTAAATGGGTTGAAGCAATAGTTGCTCCCACTAATGATGCAAAGGTCGTAATAAAATTCTTGAAAAAACTTTTTAGCAGATTTGGAGTACCAAGACCAAATAATAAGTGATGGAGGAACACATTTTATAAACAGTTCATTTGCAACTCTAATGAGAAAATATAGGGTACACCATCGTGTCTCTACCCCTTATCATCCACAAACAAGTGGGCAAGTTGAAATTTCAAATAGAGAACTAAAATGGATTCTGGAGAAAACAGTTTCATCCTCCAGGAAAGATTGGTCAATTAAGCTTGATGATACGTTATGGGCATACCGTACTGCTGACTTGATTACCCAGCATCATTCTCGCCCTTCAGAGCCTTCGCAACCTTCATTTGAACCAAGATTGCCTTCATCCTCTGTCTCCATAGAGCAAAATCTCCCTTACCATTGAAACGCTCGATCTCGATCTTTGTAAAACCCATTGCTCTGTTCTTGATTAGCTCTGATACCAATTGTTGAACTACGCTTCGAATGATCAATCAACCACACAGAGAAACAAAGTACACAAAGATCACAGATTGGATCTTGAAACAACAATCAAAAGAATACACACAGAATTTACCCTGGTTCGGCTTAACTACCTACATCCAACAACTTCACTAATCAATGGAGATTACAACAAGATTGAAACAGTTTCTCCTTTTCCAGAAACTCTCGTGTTTTCCCAATCCCAATTCAGATTATCACAGTGTACACTTATGACTTAGTCTAAGAATCTCTCTTATGAAACTACTTCCCAACCCAGACCTTTTATAGCCTTTACAAAGTTGTGAAAATACCCAAAATATCCTTACTCAAAAATGTACAAACTCACCAAGACCTACTGACCAGTGGTAACACAGCAAGACCATGTTGACCTGTATTATCACCTCAGTACCATGCTGATCACAGCCATGCTGACTTGATAACTCAGCATTTCGACTTCTTGATTTTACTCTTGCTGACGGGTTGACTTACAATTATGCTGACTTGATTACCCAGCATCATTCTTGTAATAGAAAACAACAATGACTTACAATGCTGACTTGTTGACTCAGCATCATCATCAGCAAGTGATAGAAAACAACGACTTACAAGGAGAAAGAAGATCTTCTTGAATTGGCTTACAATACGATCGTCCTGTATCTTGGCGATAAAGTGCTAAGAGAAGTTTCGAAGGAAACCTCAGCTGCTGGGGTTTGGCTCAAGCTTGAACAGTTGTACATGACGAAGACACTCACCAATCGGGTTTATCTTAAGGGAAAGCTTTTCGGCTTCAAGATGAACGAGGACAAGCCAGTTGAAGACTATCTTGATGATTCATCAAAGATCATAATTGACCTAGAGAACATAGAGGTAAAGATTGAAGATGAAGATCAGGCCATAATGATCTTGAATTCTTTACCCCAGTCTTTCAGTCATTTTGTTGAAACCATGAAGTACGCTAGAGAAACACTAAGTCTGGAAGAAGTTCTGATGGCGCTAAAGTCAAAACAGATTGAGGCCAACACCAACACTGAAGCTGCAGAAGGATTGTTTGTTCGTGGAAGGTCTGAGAAAAAGGACTCTCACAAGCCAAAGAACAAGAACGGGAAAAAGTCCAAAACTACATCCTCAAGCAATAAAGAAGGCAAGGTCTACAAGTGTTTTCACTGCCATAAGGAAGGACATTTCAGGAAAAACTGTCCTGAGAGGAACAAGAGTCTAGGTCAGCCTAAAGATCAAGGTGAAGCCGCTGTGGTAGAAGAAGGTTATGAGAGCGCCGAGGTCCTTGCTGTCACTGATAAAGATCCAATCACTGACTGGATCTTGGACAGCGGATGTACGTTCCATATGACTCCCAACAGGACGTGGTTCGAAGACTTTCAAGAGGAAGGTGGGAGGGTTCTTCTAGGCAACAACAAGTTGTGCAAGGTACTGGGTCAAGGCTCCATTAGGCTGAAGATGTTCGATGGTCAAGAAAGGATTATGACCGGTGTGAGGTATGTGCCAGAACTGAAAAGAAATTTAATTTCTTTGGGTACGCTTGATAAACAAGGATACAATTATAGAGCCGAAGGGGGTATCATAAGGATATCTAGAGGAACTTTAGTTGTTATGAAAGGTACCATGAGTAATGGCCTATACACACTCCTAGGTAGTACTGTGTTAGTCTCTACCGCAAATCTCACCGAGTCTAAAACTGATAGAACCAATCTTTGGCACCTTAGACTAGGTCACGTGAGTGAAGTTGGTTTACAAGAACTTAGGAAGCAGGGTTGTCTTGGTAAAGATCACATAGGAAAGATAGATTTCTGTGAGAACTGTGTCTTAGGGAAGTCCAGTAAAGTCAAGTTTCCTAAGTCAGCAATACATAGAACCCAGGACATTCTTGAGTACATTCACTCTGACCTATGGGGGGCCAACAAGAACTAAGTCTCATGGTGGGAGGACCTATTTTATGACTCTTATTGATGATTACTCTAGAAGAGTATGGGTTTATATTCTAGCTCATAAGAATGAGGCTTTGCAAACGTTCAAGGATTGGAAAGTGTTAGTGGAAAACCAAACAGGAAAGAAAATCAAAAGGTTGAGAACCGACAATGGTTTGGAGTTTCTTGACAAAGATTTCATCACTTTGTGCAAGAAGTCAGGTATAACTAAACATCATACCGTTCCTGGAACTCCAGAGCAGAATGGCCTAGCAGAGAGGTATAATAGGACTATCCTAGAAAGAGTTAGGTGCATGTTAATCCAATCCAGTCTCCCTAAGTCTTTCTGGGCTGAAGCAGTGCAAACTGCGTGTTACCTAATCAATAGGTGCCCATCATCTGCTATAGGTTTTAAAACACCTATGCAAATGTGGTCTGATTACCCAGAGGATTATGAAAAACTTAGAGTGTTTGGTTGTTCAGCTTTTGCACACGTTAGACAGGGAAAATTAGAACCTCGGGCTCTAAGATGTGTTTTTATAGGCTACCCTATAGGAGTCAAGGGCTATAAGTTGTGGTGCCTAGAATCTGGTTATAAGAAATCCATAGTCAGCAGAAATGTTGTGTTCAATGAGATGGATTTTCCTTATCGAAAAAACCAAGAAAAAACTCAGTTAGAACCGAGTAGTCCTAAGTCCATTCAAAACCTTGAAAGTGTTAAGAATGAGGTGGAGCTTGAAGAAAATAGTGAAAACACCCGTAAAACCGAGCAAGAAGTCAGTGATGGTAATGATACTGAGTCCAGTCAAAGCTATAGACTTGTTAGAGACCGTGAAAGAAGAGTCCCTAGGGCCCTGGTTAGATATGGTTTTGAGGACCTTGTAGCTTATGCATTTAGTGTTGCTAAGGAAGTACAAGAGTCTGAACTTGTAACCTATAGGGAAGCTGTGAATTCGGTTGATAAGGAACAATGGCTTAACGCTATGAAGGATGAGATAAAATCCCTTGATAAAAATGAAACTTGGATTTTGGTAGATAAACCTTTTGATAAGAAGTTGGTCGGTTCAAGGTGGGTGTTTAAAAGAAAGGAAGGGATACCTGGTGTAGAGGAACCTAGGTTTAAAGCTAGGTTGGTGGCCAAAGGGTTTACTCAGCAGGAAGGTATAGACTTTAATGAAATTTATTCACCGGTTGTTAAACATAGGTCTATCAGGATTATTCTCTCTCTTGTAGCTCGTTTTGATCTAGAATTAGAACAGTTAGATGTCAAAACAGCTTTTCTTCATGGAAACCTGGATGAGGTCATATATATGCAACAACCAGAGGGTTTTGAAATAGGAGATAAAGACCAGCGGGTATGTTTGCTTAAGAAGTCTCTATATGGTCTGAAACAGTCCCCTAGACAGTGGTACATGAAGTTCGATGAGTTTATGATAAGTCAGGACTTTCATAGGTCTAGTTATGACTGGTGTGTGTATAGTAGAGACCTTAGTGATGGCTCTAAGATTTATCTCTTGTTATATGTTGATGATATGCTTATAGCTTGTCAAAACAAAGCAGCCATAAATCAGTTAAAGGCACAACTAAACACACGGTTTGAGATGAAGGATCTCGGGTCAGCACGAAAAATTTTAGGAATGCAAATTTCTCGAGACAGAGGAAGAAAGAAGCTGTTCCTAAGTCAGTCAGCTCATCTGAGCAAGGTGTTAGAACGTTTTGGTATGACGAATTCAAAGGCCGTTCTCACTCCACTTGCAAGTCACTTCAAGCTGAGCAGTAAGCAGAGTCCTCAAACTGATGAGGAAAAGGAAGACATGGAGAGGGTGCCATATTCGAGTGTTGTAGGCTGTCTAATGTATGCGATGGTCTGTACACGTCCAGATTTGGCTCATGCTGTGAGTCTCATCAGCAGGTTCATGGCAAATCCAGGAAGAACTCATTGGTCAGCGGTGAAGTGGGTGCTGAGGTATGTCAAAGGCTCACTGAGTAAAGGTTTGAGTTATGGTGGAGCTGAAGCCCTAGTGGATGATGTAGCAGGTTTTGTTGATTCTGATTATGCTGGTAGCATTGACACCAGAAAATCCCAAACCGGGTACGTATTCACTGTGTTTGGAACTGCAATAAGTTGGAGGGCAAGTCTACAGTCAGTTGTGACTTTGTCAACAACCGAAGCTGAGTTTATTGCTGTTACAGAGGCAGTAAAAGAAGCTATGTGGCTGAGAGGAGTCTTAACGGAACTTGGAGTGACACAGATTGATGGTTTGAAGATTTACTGTGATAGCCAAGGAGCTATACATCTGTCAAAACATCAAGTTTTTCACGAGCAATCCAAACACATAGATGTGAGAATGCATTTCGTCAGGGATGTGATTAGCACTGGTACTGTTCAGGTGGTGAAAGTGGGAACTGAGGATAACCCAGCCGACATGCTGACCAAATCTGTTTCAAGTAATAAATTTGAACATTGCTTGAAACTGGTTAGGATGGTCAGTGGTCCTTGAGTGTATTTTCTTCACTAGTTGATGGAGTGATTAGAAAGACAAGGTGGAGATTGTAAGTCGTTGTTTTCTATCACTTGCTGATGATGATGCTGAGTCAACAAGTCAGCATTATAAGTCGTTGTTTTCTATTACAAGAATGATGCTGGGTAATCAAGTCAGCATAATTGTAAGTCAACCCGTCAGCAAGAGTAAAATCAAGAAGTCGAAATGCTGAGTTATCAAGTCAGCATGGCTGTGATCAGCATGGTACTGAGGTGATAATACAGGTCAACATGGTCTTGCTGTGTTACCACTGGTCAGTAGGTCTTGCTGAGTTTGTACATTTTTGAGTAAGGATATTTTGGGTATTTTCACAACTTTGTAAAGGCTATAAAAGGTCTGGGTTGGGAAGTAGTTTCATAAGAGAGATTCTTAGACTAAGTCATAAGTGTACGCTGTGATAATCTGAATTGGGATTGGGAAAACACGAGAGTTTCTGGAAAAGGAGAAACTGTTTCAATCTTGTTGTAATCTCCATTGATTAGTGAAGTTGCTGGATGTAGGCAGTTAAGCCGAACCAGGGTAAATTCTGTGTGTATTCTTTTGATTGTTGTTTCAAGATCCAATCTGTGATCTTTGTGTACTTTGTTTCTCTGTGTGGTTGATTGATCATTCGAAGCGTAGTTCAACAGAGGATAATGCCAATTTAATGACGAAGGTCGACAAAATCAACCAAGATGTTGAGACTTTGAAGAAAGATCATGCTTCAACATGTCGGAAACTGTTTTCCTTTTTCCGTTGTAACAATGTTGAGTTCACACCATCTTCACCACATGCAGGATAAGTTCTATCTTTCCATATTTTTATTTTCTTTCCTTTTTAGTTTTTCATTTTCTAGTTTTTAGTTTTAGCATGTTTACATTTTCTATTTTTCCCGCTCAATGAGGACATTATCCGATTTAAGTGTAGGGGGGTCGTCTATCGAGTCTATGTACGAAAAAAAAAAGAAAAAACAAATTATTATTATCAATGAAAAAAATTAGAAAAATCAAGAAAGATGTGTCTCTTTGCTGACTTGGATCAAGAAGAGAGATCAAAAAAGTAAATCAAAAAAGTCGATCCTGGTACCCTTCCTCTTTGTCATTTTACGTTATTCTTGTATATGTTTATCTTATTTTAAAATTGAACATTTATATGCAACTTTTAAACTTATGATTTCTTAAAACGTGTTTTTACAAACTGTTTTTAACTTGATTCTTCTCAAAATTATTTCAAAATACAGATGAGGAACTAAGGAAACTACAACCATAATACATATAAGGTCATTAAGTCAATAAAGGATGAATGTATATGCATTTGAGAGAAAAAACGAGTTGAGAGAAATATCCAATGAGATATAAAAAAAGGTGAGAAGCATGTGGTTTAAAAATTTACAAATAAAGGTCTGTGGTATGTTTTATTTAGAAAACAAAGTATTACAATTACACAATTAAGTTCTAATTACAACCAAATACATTTTTATCTTTAAAAAAAATTATTCTTACATATAAGCAAACCACAACCACCGAAAAAAGCAACTTCCTAAATCGAAACAATGAATAATATGGTGGAATTTTATGTTTTTTACTAATTTGACAGTTTGTGAACTAAATTAATATTTAAGTTTATTTTACACAATTAAAATTTGATTTTGGAATCCGTGTTATGTCAATAAATAAATGTAATTGAAAAAAAAATTAAAAAATATTCTTAATTGTCATCAATTACTTACTAATTTACTTTTAAATACATTGTTTTGTAAAAAAACATATCACGTACCTCTATTTGGAAACTTTTAAACCACGGACCTCTATTTGCAAACAAGGCAAACCACGAGCATTTTTTTCGTACTTTTCCCATATATATATAGATAGAGGAGAGATCAGGTGTGACACATCTCTTATGGTGTGACAAAGACCAATTTTGTAATTAACTAGGGCAAGATGGTAAATTTGTAAATAAAAAGAAAGAGAAAATTGTTTTATTTTTTTCTTTAAAATGCATTTTTCCAACTTTTCCAACCTCGTTTTTCAAAAAAAATTTATACCGTTGGACTCATTTTAATTAGACCGTCATTTTAAGATCCTAGAAGCTTGGGTAAAAAAATTTCCGGTGAACGGAATCCGACGATCTATTTTTCTGTGAGAAAATAATATTCAAAAAATGTAAAACATTATTCTGAGAAACTTTAATTCTTGACTCAAAGTGAGATTTCGTACGGTTTAGTCCCAAATCAACGGAATCTAGCGGTTAGATGAGCGTTTTCCGTAAAAAAAACCCAAAAGTGCCCAGAAAATTCTTAAAAAATTCCACAAAATGTAAAACATTATTTGGATAAACTTTAATTCTTGAGTCAAAGTAGGATTTATTATAGTTTAGTCCCAATAAAACTTTTTCCTTAATTTTATCCATTTTACATCATTCAATAATTTATTGGGTCAAAACCGTAAGAAATCCCGCTTCGACCAAAGAATTAAAGTTTCTTAGAATAGTATTTTACATTTTTTGAAAGTTTTTGAGAATTTTCTGGGCACTTTTTTTCTCGCCAGAAAATGTCCACCCGGATTCCGTTCACCGGAATTTTTTTTACTTGAGCTTTAGGGATCTTAAAATGATCGTCTAATTTAGACGAGTCTAATAGTATAAAAATTTTTGAAAAAAAAGGTTAGAAATGTCGGAAAAATATATTTTAAAGAAAAGAAATAAAATAATTTTCTGTTGGAACAATATAAGTATTATGTTGGAACAAATGATACAATGATTTGGAACAATATAAGTAGGACAAAAAACGTACCCGGAAAATTATCAAAAAATTTCAAAACATGTAAAACATCATTTTAAGAAACTTTAATTCTTGGCTCAAAGCGAGATTCCTTACAGTTTTGACCCAACAAATTGTTGAAGCATGTAAAATGGATAAAATTAAGGAAACAATTTTATTCGGACTTAACCGTAAGAAGTTACGCTTCGACCCAGGAATTAAAGTTTCTTAGAATAATTTTTTATATTTTCTGGAATTTTTTAAGAATTTTCTGGGCACTTTGTTTCTCGCGGAAAAACGCCCACCCGAATTCCGTTCACCGGAATTTTTTTTACTTGAGCTTCATGGATCTTAAAATGACCGTCTAATTTAGACGAGTCTAATAGTATAAAAAATTTCGAAAAACAATGTTAGAAATATCGGGAAAATGTATTTTAAAGAAAAGAAATAAAATAATTTTCTATATCCTCTCTTTCATTTTATTTACAAATTTGCCACCTTACCCTTTTTAATTATCATCAAAACTACGTAGTTTTATTATGTCACACAATAAGCTCATTGTCACACCCTAACCCCTTGTCACACTGGATCTCACCACTATATATATATATATATATATATATGTGTGTGTGTGTGTGTGTGCGCGCGCGCGCGCGCGCGCGCGCGCGCGCGCGCGCGGATTGCAACTCGAAAAATGAGTAAAAAAAACAAAAGAGATAAGAAAAGAGCGGAAAACGGTGAGTATGGTACGGAGCATAAAATGCAACCATATGAGCGAAATAGAAATTAGGATACCTAAAAATGTCTTGAGTCTTTTTTATCATAAGTGTTTGCTTCAAAAAACGTCCTGAAATCTTCATCTTGTTACCAAAAGTACAAATGAGATAGTTGGTAGTTATATTCTGTTTACATACTTTAGATTTTGCATATAAATTGTCTTCCAAGATATTCTTTAGAACTTTTTCAATTTTTCAGATAAAGATGAACTTATATAATCGTAATTTAAAACGATTCGAAGAAGAAGCAAACGTCTTTGATTGAGGACAAGCAAAAGATTAAGTGTAGGGAATTGATAAGTCCTTAATTTACATATTTACGCATGCATATTCATGTTTGTATGCATTTAGCTTAGTTTAGGATAGGTTTTAGAAAGATTTCACTTGTTTGTTCATGATTTTTACACAGATAGGTTTGAAACGCATAAAAACTCAATATAAAGGAATATCAGCAAGGAACAGGCCAAAGACAGAAGAAATGAGCCAGAAATAGGTCAAAACTATCTGTCACGTTTGTTGGTCCCTTGTGTTATGAGAATAAGTTCATAGGGGGGGTTAAAGGAAATATTTAAAATTTTATGTATTAAGGCTGACTTGTTCCTACTTGTGAAATATATTTTCTCACACAAATTAATAGCACAACGATACTGGGTGCAGTCAGAGGCAGCTTTAGTTGGTCAGCAACTAAAGTTGTCTCTGATGTTGATTCAGAAGATAGCACTTAGAAGTCTATTCCTGAACACAACACTAGATAAAGAAACTCAGCAGCTAAGGTTAAACATTTCCTTAACAAATATAAAAGCAAGCGGATGTAGGAGATAAGAGATAGAGAATACTACTCAGCAGTTTATCCTAGTTCGGCCTCCTGCCTATATCTAGTCCCCGGAATTCCTTTTCCGAGCTTTAATCCACTACTAAGCTCTTTTAGGTAGAGCACAAACCATTTACAATAGTTAGTGAGCAGTTACAGAGTACCGTACTCTATATACCTACACTTAGCACTATCCAACTATGATTGCTAAATACAAAGCAACTTAGAGTCTCCTAACTAAGTTTAGTGATTGATAATATTTTGTTCTAGATGAAGAACACTTGAATGATCTAATCTATTGTTTACACAAAAGAATAGGAGTATGTGTAAAATTGCTTTGCTTTGCTTTGGGCTTGGAACTTCGGGTATGAATTTGCTCAGAGCTTTCGCGTGAAGATCAAGTTCCAATGAAGCAAATGACAGGCCTTTTATAGTGACACTTCAAGGCATCAGTCATTTCGAGTTTTGAAATAACCGTTGGAGGGAAACGGCTCTACTGTCCCTTTCATCCACAGCAGCCAGTGCCACGGCCAATCATAACGAAGTCTTCTCTGTTGTTGTGTCTCTTGTTCAGTAGCGCTTCAGTTGATTTACTCAGAATGCTTCAAACGGCCTCACCATTTTTGGCAAAGATTCTAGGACAGCGCAGCGATAGCTTGTCTGTTGCTTCTGAATCTTTCCTCAAGATGAATGGAAATACACCCAATGAAATCACTCTGGTAATTGAGGACGCTCTCACAACAAGGTATCACAACTTCTTTTGCACTATTTCCTTTTTAATTATTCGTTGCTGTAACGAGTTCTAATTTTCTTAATTATATATACTAGTCTGTTTTGTTATTAAGGTTTTATCTTCCGTTTTGGTTTTGGCACTCCTAATCTATTTGAAACTCTTTTGCACCAATCTTTATCATATTATTATTTTATGTTATTGTAGTATTTGAATTTCTTTCAATCTGTATCCTTATCTTCCATTTTTTTATGTATTGACTTTTCATTTGTTTTTATTAATGCCGTGTTTTTTTATTTGGGTAAATTATAAAACTAGGTCAAATGGGAGGTCCATTTACATATTTAACCCATTTGCTTAACCTACTACATATTTAGACTATTTTTATGTGACTTTCCGATAATACCCCCAACCTTCCCACTTCCCCTTCCGCGAACGGTCTCTCTCCACTCTTCTCCTTGGTTACGCGAAACGGTTGTTGGCTCCTCCATTAATGATTCGAAGACTTTTGATCTTCCTATCTTCCTTTAAATTGCACGAAATTTGCACCATTTTCACAAATCACCATGTATTTCTCTTTTTCCTCCATCTCTTGATTCTGTAACTTTCTAATCCTAGAAAACGAAGCCATGGTTCTTCATATTCATGTTCCTGCTTGTTACTTGGTTTCTTTCTTCTTATGACCATCGAAGAAATGGTGATTCTACATTATTTTAATCGTTTTTTCCAGTTTATCATATTGGTTTCGTCGAAAAATGTAAGTATATATACAGTTTTTCCTGCATTTTTCCCTTAAATTTACTTAGCATATGCCGTTTTCACGAAGTCTGCTGGGAGAAATTTATCGATTTAACTTCGCGAAATGATGATTACAAGAAGTTTGTGAGGTAATTCAATTTCTCTCGCAGACTCCACGAAATCATCGTTTCGTGAAGTCAGAGCGTCACATTTCTCCTTGCAGACGTCGCGAAATCATTGTTTCGCTAAGTAAAATCACCATATTCCTTGCACATTTATGTTCGCATACTTAGCGAATCCTCGTTTCGCGAAGCCAAATCTTCCTTTGTTTCTGACGAACACGGATAAATTTCTCTGAAGGTGGTTGAATATATAATATCCATTCCTAGAAGCCACCGTGCTGGGGTGCCATGAGAGACATCCATTCAAAAAGGCCTGGACTTCCAACCATCGATGGTGGATAAGAGCTTACACCGTGGGACACGTCCATCCCTCAGTGGTGAATAGGAGCATATGTATCGTGAGACATCCATCCATCGGTGGTGAATAAGAGTCTATGTATAATGAAGTGATTTGTTAGGAGTTTATTGTGGCAATTTTGTTCTGTACCGTGAGACACATCCATCCATTGGTACTGAATATGAGCCTATGTATTATGAAGTGATTTGTTAGGAGTTTATTGTGGCAATCTTGTTGTAAATTTTGATAATGTTATGATTTTAATGTTAGAATCCTTTGTTGTTTGACATTTTTTGTTATATACCACTTCGCGAATTGGCTTAAAAACACATCAAGTAATTGACATATGCTAAGTAAATTCATCAAATAAACCAAACATTAGCTTCGCAGGCTTCGCATATGCTAATTAAATTCATCAAATAAACCAAACATTAGCTTCGCATGCTTCGCATATGATCGAATCTGCGAAGTCAGACGGGAGGGAGACAGACGCGCGTAAATATTGAGGGTATTATGGAAAAGTCACACAAAAATAGTCTAGATATGTAGTAGGTTGAGTAAATGGGTTAAATATGTAAACGAGCCTTCCATTTGACCTAGTTTTATAATTTACCCTTTTTTTTATTTTTGTTAAGAATTTTAATTTATGTGGAAGACTCACTAGTGTTTTTTTTGTTCTAACTAAATGTGTTTATTAAAGTAATTTATCTTTACTTTTATGAATTTTTTCATTGGTTGAAGCCTAAAAGATTTTTGTTAGGGTCCAAGCATAAATTTTTGGCTTTCAAATTCATGCTTGTGGGGGGCAATTGTTTGCACCGTAATTAATTTTTTGGCTTTTATATATTTTTTATTTATTAATGGGCCTAACTTACGTCTAAGTAGATTTTTCAGGAATGGACATCAGGGGACACTTGAGGTAAACTTAGGGGAACTAAGTGCCAGTTAATATTTTAACGTGTTTTTTTGTGAGCCAATTAGAAAGCAAGAAAAATAGAAAGCGGTAAAATCAATCCATCGTGGAAGTCAAAATGGAGCAGTTACTCAATATGGTGGAGAACGTGGATTAGTGGAAAGAAGCATAAAGTTACCTCCAACATCTATAAAAGGAAGAAATCACGATGACAACTCAACAACTCAACACACCCAAGCAAAACTCTAGCAAATTATCCATAGACTTTAGCATTTTTATAATTCTCAGTTATTCTAGTAGTTTCAATTTTCAGATCCAAAGTTCATTCATTTCCCAGTATAATTTTATTTTATTTGTTCTTTAATCCTTTTTTGTAAGGTCGGTATCGTTTTGATAATTGAATTCTTTAGAATTTTTCAGTCTCTTTATTTCTTACAATCGTTTGTTACGTAGAAGTTAGAAAGTGCACTAAATTTCATTCCATAGTTCGAGAATACTATAATTATCTGGCACGCCTCCATTTTCCCACGAAAGAGCCATACAACTTGTAGTACCTAACCACTAGTTTAGTGACTTCCTTATTACAAAATGTAGTTCAATAATTTTTCAGTTTACGAATATTTCAGTTTAGTAATGTTTCCGTTTATTAATATTTTAGTTTATTAATGTTTCAGTTGACTGATGTTTAAGTTTAGTAATATTTCAGTTCAGTGATGTTTCGGCTTAGTAATGTTTTAGTTCATTAATGTTTCGATTTAGTGATGTTTCAGTTCAGTAATGTTTCAGTTCTGTGATGTTTTAGTTCTGTAACATTTCAGTGCAGTGATGTTTCACTTCAGTCACATTTCAGTTTAGTAATGTTTCAGTTTAGTTATGTTTCAGTTCAGTGATGTTTCAATTTTGTAATATTTCAGTTCAGTGATGTTTCAGTTAAGTGAGGTTTCTGTTTAGTAATGTTTCATTTCAATGATGTTTCAGTTCAGTAATGTTTCAGTTCACTGATGTTTTTGTTACGTGATGTTTCAGTTTTGTAATATTTTAGTTCAATGATGTTTCAGTTCAGTAATGTTTCAGTTCAGTAATGTTTAAGTTGAGTGAGGTTTCAGTTTAGTAATATTTCAGTTCAGTGATATTTCAGTTCAATAATGTTCTTATTCAGTAATGTTTCAGTTTAGTAATGTTTTAGTTTAGTGACGTTTCAGTTTAGTAATATTTCAGTTCAGTGATGTTTCAGTTCAGTAATATTTCAGTTTAGTAATATTTCAGTTGAGTGATGTATCAGTTTGGTAATGTTTCAGTTCAGTGATGTTTCAGTTCACCAATGTTTCAATTCAATAATGTTTCAGTTCAGTAATGTTTGAGTTTAGTAACGTTTCAGTTGAGCGAAGTTTCATTTTAGTAATATTTCAGTTTAGTAATATTTCAGTTCAGTAATGTTTCAGTTGAGTGATGTTTCAGTTCAGTAATGTTTCAGTTTAGCAATGTTTGAGTTTAGTAATGTTTGAGTTCAGTAATGTTTCAGTTCAATGGTGTTTCAGTTCATTAATGTTTCATTTGAGTAATGTTTCATTTCAGTAATGTTTAAGTTGAGATATTTCAGTTTAGTAATGTTTCAGTTCAGTAATGTTTCAGTTTAGTGATGTTTTAGTTCAGTAATGTTTCAGTTTAACAATGTTTGAATTTAGTAATGTTTGAGTTCAGTAATGTTTCTGCCAAGTGATGTTTCAGTTCAGTGATGTTTTAGTTCACTAATGCTTCAATTCAATGATGTTTCCGTTCCGTGATGTTTCAGTTTTGTAATATTTCAGTTCAGTGATGTTTCAGTTCAATAATGTTTCAGTTCAGTAATGTTTAAGTTGAGCGAGGTTTAAGTTTAGTAATGTTTCAGTTCAGTGATGTTTCAGTTTAGTTATGTTCTAATTCAGTAATGTTTCAGTTTAATAATGTTTTAGTTCAGTGATGTTTCTGTTTAGTAATACTTTAGTTCAGTGATGTTTCAGTTCAGTAATCTTTCAATTCAGTAATCTTTAAGTTCAGTTATGTTTCAGTTGAGTGATGTTTCAGTTTAGTAATATTTCAGTTTTGTATTGTTTCAATTCAGTAATGTTTCAGTTGAGTAATGCTTCAGTTCAGTAATATTTCAGTTTAGCAATGTTTGAGTTCAGTAATGTTTCTGTTCAGTGATGTTTCAGTTGAGTAATGTGTCAGTTCAGTTATGTTTAAGTTGAGTGATGTTTCAGTTTAGTAATGTTTCATTTCAGTGATTATTCAGTTCGGTAATATTTCAGTTTAGTAATATTTTAGTTTAGTAATGTATCAGTTCAGTAACGTTTCAGTTGAGTAATGTTTCAGTTCAGTAATGTTTCAGTTTATCAATGTTTAAGTTTAGTAATGTTTGAGTTTAGTAATGTTTCTGTTTAGTAATGTTTCAGTTCAGTGATGTTTTAGTTTAGTGATGTTTCAGTTCAGTAATGTTTCAGTTTAGTAATGTTTTAGTTCAGTGATGTTTCAAGTTAGTGATGTTTCAGTTTAGTAATGTTTCAGTTCGGTAATGTTTCAGTTTAGTAATGTTTCAGTTGAGTGATGTTTTAGTTGAGTGATGTTTCAGTTTAGTAATATTTCAGTTTAATAATGTTTCACTTGAATGATGTTTTAGTTTAGCAATGTTTGAGTTTAGTAATGTTTGAGTTCAGTAATGTTTCTATTCAGTAATGTTTCTATTCAGTAATGTTTCTGTTAAGTGATGTTTCAGTTCAGTAATGTTTTAGTTCAGTGATGTTTCAGTTTAGTAATATTTCAGTTCAGTGATGTTTCAGTTCAGTAATGTTTCAGTTCAGTAATATTTCAGTTAAGTAATGTTTCAGTTGAGTGATATTTCAGTTTATTAATGTTTCAGTTCAATGATGTTTCAGTTCAGTAATGTTTTAGTTTAGTAATGTTTCAGTTCAGTAATATTTTAGTTCAGTGATGTTTCATTTTAGTGATGTTTCAATTTAATGATGTTTTAGTTCAGTAATGTTTCAGTTCAGTAATATTTCAGTTTAGGGATGTTTTGGTTCAGTGATATGTTGGGCAAATTCCACTAGTGCACAGTTTCACTCGTAGTAATAAACGATATCAATCCCACACAGAAGTTTTGATAAAAATTACTATTCTGATTAAATTCGTTTTCTCGAGGTTTATAAGAAAATCTTTTAAGGTTTAAATGGTTTCTAATTCTAATTGTGGTTACAGTTATAAGTACAATTTACAGAAATTATATTTAGATTAAAGCTTATTCCAAGGTTAATTTATACTAAGCAAAAACACAACTTAGAACTTTGATTTGTTTAGAAAAGATATAATAAATTACCAATTTATTTAATTTAAAGGAATTAAATCGTTATCAATCTTTCCTCTCAGTCTAAGATTGAAAACCCTAATCAAATTCGGTACCTAAATCTGATTAATCGACTTATCGTAATGACGAAATATAAATCCGAATTTGCTTAAGTGTTCAACAAAGTTTCCATGAGAAAATACCAAAATCTCTTTATAAATACTTTTGCATGAAAACACCCGTTAGAATTACTTAAAGAATATTGCTAGATCAAAGTTTAAATAAAACAATAGTAAAAATTGAATTGAATTAAAAGATAATTATTACTTTGAGTTATAAACATCTCAAGTTAGGGTGCCTTCTATGGTTACTTTGTTTTTGACAAAGTACCATTACTTGATGTGTTTTCACCATTGGATGATGAAGTATAAAATTAATCCAATGGTGAAAACACACAAAGTGAGGTTTACTTTGTAAAAAATAAAGTAAGCATAGCCTTTACCTCAAGTTAATAGAGAAGAAGAAGTTTGAATGGCATTCAACTAAGTATGAATTCCGGGTTGTCAATCCTTCACTCAACTTCATAGGTTTGTCAGACCGTGGGTCGCCCCCAATCTAGGATGTTCTCGCTGAGTCTTCAAAATAGCACCTCTCTATTATCTACGAAGCATAAACTCGACTTGAGTAAACCTTAATGTAAATAATAAAATCTGTATCTTGTATCTCTAACAATTGAACAACTTGTGTAACAATTTTGTAACTTTGTGTAACCAACTTGAACTCTGAGTTCTTCCTCTATTTATAATATTCAAAGAGGTACGTTGGAGAGACATGTCCGTTGGTGAAGGGTTGCCTCTATCCAGATGAAAGGATGCGTCGCTTGGAGAAATAAATGTGTAAAATGTGCTAAACAGCTTCACTGTTTCTGTAGAGATTCAAGAATCTCGTACGTGACAAGGGGAAGAGGAAGGAGAAGGCGCACATGCTGCCTTGTAGTGCGTCCCTGTCGAGATTTTCGAATCTCGGCAGTGACAAAGACTATTATTTTCCTCCTTTGGTGATTTGTTTCAATTCTCAGACTTGATTCCTGATTCTTATACGTGATTTTCACTGAAAGCTTGACTTCTCACTCATTTCTAAACCATTTTTGCTCCTATTTGGTTTTTTTCAAATAATTAACACCTTGCACATAAACAACAAATACCAACGTGAAATCTTTCCAAAATAATATAATTAATATATATTTTACATGAATTTTAACATATTTACGCATGCTAATTTAGGTATATTTTAGGCTTATCAAATCTCCTACACTTAAGTTTTTGCTAGTCCCGAGCAAAACTATCATCAAAATTTTCCTTTCAAACGACCTTAAAAATAGAATATATTCCGTATAAACATTTTTAAATTAGTTAAACCAAAAGATAAATTTCATAAGGCAAATTTATACGCAAAACATCAAACTAGCTAGGATTAAAGTGATTTATCATCCGATTTGTATTGGCAATTTTTGTAATGAAGCATTCGGGACGGGGGAAAGCACGCATGTTTTTGATCTTCGGTCTCAACGCATTTCTAGGTACTATAATTTTTCTTTTCCCAATTTACACTATCTAATATATATATATATATATATATATAAATTTCTGTTAATTTATTTTCTAGTCACGTCCGTGATAAGGGTGGTCTCGACTGTGACTTTATGAATTTAATTATTTTGTGCCTGCTTAAGAGGTCCCGACCATGTCATGGGTGGACGCAACCGTGACTTTAAACTTAGACATGCCATTTTGCTTTTAATTTTTATTTTAACGTTCCTTTCATACCTCGATCGTGATAAGGGTGGTCGCAACCGTGGCCAAAAGTACCATTATTATTTATTTTTCTTCCCTTTTATACCTCGACTGTGACATGGGTGGTCGCAATCGTGGCCAAAAGTTAAGATAATGATTACTTAATTTACTTAATATGTGTTAAAATAAATAAAATTTAATGTGGGAAAGAAAAGAGTACCTTCATCCTATATTGACCTAAATCAACATGTATTATGATTATAGTTTCCCTAAAAACTTCAATTGAATTTTAAAGTAAGACGGAATCAAACCAAGCAAAAGCAAAAAATGTTAATTCGATTAATGCCTATAAACCTAATTTAAAGATAGAAATAGGAATTATATTATCATGCATTAGCATAATACAAAAGAAAGATCGAAATAAAGAATTAAATACTTATATACATTCACTCGAGACTTTTTCTTTATAAATAGTTTCGGAGATTTTTATAATATTCAATATTCAATGCCCTTGTAGAAATATTTAATTATTTCTAGCATATTTATATAACCTTAATAGCATATGTATATATTTTTTTACTACTATGATATAGAATGTTTTTTTAGCATATGTAATATGTATTATTATTTCTTAGCATATGTATATTTATGATTTTTTGTATGTAGGCAAAAATATGTATGCAAAATTGAAAACAACAAGAATTCGTACTCAAAATAAGATAAATGAAATATTGCCTCCTACACTTAAATTGGACAATGTCCTCATTGGTGAAAAAATTGATAATTCATAAAAGATAGAGTACGAAATTAAAACCGAAGTAAACGAGTACCAAACAAACATAAAATGAAAAATAAAATATCCAGAAAGTAAGGAAAGATAAAACCTATGAATGTAAAGGAGAATCCAGTGGAGATGATGTCAACTCGACTCCTTGGCGGCGGAAATATGACATTAACCGTTGATGAGTGGATTTATGCTCCTTCCTCAAACTGTTGGTGTTTTCGTCAACTTCATCGATCCTTAAATTTATTTGTCTATTATTGGCATTTACTTGGGCCAAAACTCGTTGCCAATCCACTACTTTATCTACATTGGCCCCGACGTCTTCACGTGGTGCCTCGACTTCATACATTTCCTCATCTTCACCAACATTCGCTTCCTCATTTTCATCCTCTTGAATACCTTGCCCATGTGAACTTGAAGCACCAACACCCGAACTTGCAAATAAACTAGCCATCCTAACCTCGTAAGACCTAAATGTAGGCGAACCTTGGCTAAACACTAAATTAGCTCGTAAAAGTGCGGCATAATCCAACATCGGAAAATAAAAATCACGAGGAAGTGATTGAAATTGCTCCAAAGTACTCGTAATCAATTACCCATAGGAACTTGCTTATTGGTTGAAACAGAGGCACAGACTAAATTGTCAAAAATCATCCCAATGTTATCTACCACCAATCCCTTAAAAATGCAATCCAAAACAAACAAACCCCGACTTTGAACCTTCGACCCTTCAACTCTCCCAAAAAGAGAATAGGATAAAAATTTGTGAAAATAGAAAACACAATTATCCTTAATGAGCTTGCTAGAAGTGTTCTTGGGATTAAATCCATCCAAATCCATCAAAGATTTCTAAACCAGATTGGTTTGAAAATTCTTAGGCTTAGCATAAAAATTGCTTGTAGGAAAGCCAAACCAAATACTCATCTCCTCATACCCAACTTCATAAGTTTTATCCAAATTCCTAAATGTAAGCCTCATATTCTTCTTATCATAGGACAGTGTAACCAAAAATTCGATAATATCCGTTTCACTATGAGAACATGGATGTGTATTCTATGGTTATGCACTTGAAAAAGGTGTTTGAGAAACAAGCTCAATGCGAACGTTATGAGATAATGAAGTTAATATTTCGCTCCAAGATGCAAGAAGGTTCTTCTGTTGTGGCACGTTGTGTCAAGATGATTAGTTACATCACCAAGCTTTCTAGTATTGAATTTATGATGGATAATGAATTAAGTGTCGACTTAGTTCTATGATCCATCCCGGAGAGTTATTCATAAGTTTATCATGAACTGTTAGATGAATAACTCAAAGACCTCTCTAGAAGAGCTCTTGAATATGCTCAAGTCAGTTGAGCCCAATCTAAAGAAAGAGAAAGTGATGTCTGCACTTGTTATTGAGGGATCTCACAAGAGAAAAAGGGAAGTTTTCCATTCTAACGATTCCAAGAAGAACAATAGCATTAAGCCAAGTAAATAAAAGCAAGAAGCCGAAAGGAAATGCCACCATTATGGTAAAGAAAGGAATTGGAAGAGGAACTCTAAGAAGTACTTATGCCCTGTTCTTTTTGACTTAATTTCAGCATAAGTAAGTTCAGTTCAGTTCAGCAGCATTTAGCTCAGTTAAATTAAGTTCAATTAATTTAATTTCAATAATTATTATTATTATTTATTATAATTATTTATATATAATGTATTATTCTTTATTATTCTTTATATATAATTTATAATTTAGTATTATTTATATATAATTAATCATTATTTATTATAATTGTAATTATTTATATATAATGTATTATTATTTATTATCATTTATATATAATTCATAATTATTTATTATAATTATAATTACTTATATATAATTTATAATTTATTATATATAATTTATCATTTTTTATTATAATTATAATTATTTATATATAAAATATATCATTATATATATAATTTACTATAATTATAATTATTTGGTGCAGTTAACTTAAGTTAAGTTCAGTTAAGTTCAGTTCAATTCATTAGCATTTAGTTCAGTTCAGTTCAGTTCAGTTCATTTCAGTTCAGTTAAGTTAATTTAATTTAATTTCAGTCAAAAAGAACAGGGCCTTAGACTCTCTCGAGAAGAAGAGTCATGATGGTGCTTTTACATTTGAATTAAAAGGGCAGATAATTCAACTTACTTGTGATAATGTCACCTAAGCTATATAAGCAAGGAACACATGTCTAAGTTGCATCAAGATGGGCTTATAGACTCAGTTGATTTTGTATCAATGGGCACATGTAAGTCTTGTTTAAAGGAAAGATGACAAAGACACCCTTTAGCAATAAAGGAGAACGTGTATCAGACACTCTAGGATTAATACATTCAGATGTATGTAGTCATATATTAACACAAGTAAAGAGAAAGGTTCAGTTACTTCATTAGCTTCATAAGATTATCATACCAGATATTGATTCATCTGTTTGATGAAGCATAAGTCAGAAGCTTTTGAGAAAGTTCAAATGTTTCAAGAATGAAGTAGAAAATCAAATAGGAAAGACTATTAAAGTACTTCGATCGGATCGAGGCGGAGAGTATCTTTCAGATGATTTCATGAAGTATCTAAACGAATGTGGGATTCATTCATAATGGAGTATCCGAAAGGAGAAATCCTACTCTATTAGATATGGTACGATCCATGATGAGCATGACCTCTCTTCTAAAGATGTTCTAAGGCTACGCACTAGAAACCGCCTTATTTACCTTGAACCGAGTATCCACAAAATCCACCAGTTCTATTCCATTTAAATTGTTCATTGGAAAGAAACCCAGTTTCTCTTTCATGAGAATTTATGGGTGTTCAGCATATGTTAAATGCATAACATTAGATTAAGTTAGATCCTAAATCTGATAAATACTTCTTCATTGGATATCTGAAAGAAAAGTAGGACATTACTTCTATCATCCGGATGATCATAAAGTAATAGTATCCAAACACGCAGTATTTCTAAAGAAAAAGTTTCTTCTAGAAACACAAGTAGAAAGCGTGATTGAACTTGACGAAGTTCAAGAAGAGGGAATGGTTGAAATAGCGGAAGCATGGGTGGAACCCGAATCTGTCTCACATGATGAGACACTGGTGACACTACTAACCAATAGGTCTGGTAGAGTTCATCAAATCCAAAGAGATTTGGATTTCTTATGGGAGTCGACGAAGAGATTCCCATGTTAGATGATGAACCTACAACTTATGAGGAGGCTCATGTAACCCTGTACATGTAAACTAGTGGGAGCTCGATTATTTACTTAGTATTATATGTCGATGATATTCTACTAATGAAAACAATATAGCTATGATGCAATCAGTGAAAATTTTGGTTAGCAGATAAAAATTTCTCCATAATAAACTTAGGAGAAGCAGCTTATATCTTAAGGATTAAGATCTATGGAGATAGATTGAGAAGACGGCTTGACCCCTCACAGTCTACATACGTTGACAAAGTCCTCAAAGCGTTTTGCACTAGACCTAACATCACTTTTGCTTAAGCATGACAAAGTCGATTATAGGTCAATCCAAGTGATGGTCACTAGATTATTGTCAAGAACATTCAAGTACTTAAAATGACTACAGACATGTTTCGAGTATATGGAGATGATAATTTGGAAGTTGGAGACTTTCAGATACAAGTCATCAAACAGATAAAGATGGTTTCATAGAATACAAGTTTATTCTGAAAGAGGTATGGTTATGTGGAATAGTTCGGAGCAGGAAACTGTGGTCGAGCCAAAGATCAAGTCAGAGTATATAGCAGCTTCGAAAGCAGCTAAAAGGAAGTTTGGAATGGAAGTTCATTAATGAACTAAGCGTGGTACTTGACATTGTTAATGAGATTAACAATAGAGGTGTTGCTCTTGCTAAGGACATGCGGTCTTATAATACATCCAAACACTACCTCAGATGTTATCATCTCTTCCGAGAAATAACAATTAGAGTAGATGTGAGAATTAAAAGGGTGTCTATTAAAGGACAATCTTATAGATCCATTTGAAGAATGCCTTACCTCAAAAGGTTCATGATCGTCATGTGAACGCTTATGGAAATGTTTTAGAAACAATTGGCTTTAGTCCAAGTGGGAGATGTTGGGGTTTAGTGTCCTATAGACAATTATTGTAGGATATAAACTATTTGTAAATGAATTGTTCATTATCGTTTGTTTTATATGATATAGTAAATTAAATTATATAAATGCATTAATCTTTTATCGGAACTAATTAGGTTAAATAAAAGAAATCTCAAGTTTATATAAGTGATCATAAAGTGTTCATACAAGCATGAAGTGAGACAGAACTTTATAATAAGCTGATTAACTTAAAACGGCCCCAAGTCAAGTAATGTGTTTATGGGATTAACGTATTGCTGTTGAGACTTGCATGTAACAATGTCTTCTGTTGCGAATAGAGAGCTGATCTCACAAGCTTTAGATATGGAGATATCTAGACAGTTACATGGATCCGGTGAAGGGGTTCATTAGGATTAGAGACTCGACTTGAGATAATAGGATGGATGGATTTATCTAGTGTCACCTATTTCATCTCAAATGGTGTTAGTAGGTATAAGTAATCCTCAGACTCAAATAAACATTAATTAGTGATTCTGGATTATGGAGTGTGATGCTTTGATTCTGTGCGAGCACGGTCCACTACAGGGGGGCCCTAGGGTGTGTGAAAGCAGGGTTGGGTATCACATAAAGTAATTGCAGGACAGTTAATGTTAGATTGAGCATTTGTCACTCCTGATAGATAGGAGATATATCAATGGGCCTCTTGTGGAAGAATTAACTGAAACCTTTGCAAGGTGATAGAGTTAAGAGTAGAAATGGAGATTTCACTTAACATATCTATTCAAAGTTAATTCTACCTGAACAAGTAAAACAGACGTATCGATATATGTAACTTGACATATTCCATAGTTACAAGATTTGTCTAAGGATGTAGCTGATGAAGGATCGAATTATATTGGACCTAATACTGAAAGGTAAAGGTCAGAATCAACCTGACTTCTTATCACTCTAGGGGAATGAGATGATTCTGATAAAACAGTCGGCGCACTCATTTCGTTATATGTTTAGGATTAAATTAATCTAGTAGAATTAATTTAAATAAACATATACGGCTAGCTTTGGTAAGAACCTAATGGGTCACACATAAAGTAAGACTGGAGGACAGAATGGTAATTTAATGGAGAGAGAATATAGGGGACCGAAATTTATAGTGTATTAATTAGAGTTTTAATTGATTTATTTAGATAAATATAATTAGATTATATTTATACATCTAAATAATTATAGTGTATTTTACATCTAAATAATTATCCTAACCTAATTAATTATTCTAATTGGATTAGGATAGTATTTATTTAATATATTGTATTTGATATAAATAATATTTGATAAATACATATTATTATCTAATTGGAAAACCTAAGATAGTTAAGATTCTAATTAACTAAACTTAATTGAATTGGGATTCAATTAATTAAAGACTATAAATAGACCCCTTAGCCTTGAAAAATTCGGCCAACACAATATTAGAGAATAGGATTTCTCTCGTCTCTCAAATGATTAAATTATTTACTTCGTTCATCTGTTTCTTATATTCATGTGGATGCCGTTAGAGGCAATCTACATTTGGTTGCTATTTGGTTGATTACTAACTTTCGATTTTGGTTTCTTATTCTTGTTCATGATTGTTTTCGTGATTAATGTGACATCCACGAGGGCACTTCATTAGCAACGGTAGATAGTTCGTCAAACAAGGTACATATGTCTGATCCCTCTTTATATGAAATAATGATTAACGGATCTTGGGATAATGAAATAGACAAAAATAGATAAAATTTATATTTCCGCTACGCCTAGGCTTGTCTAATTTCCTTCAGTGGCTTCCCCTGTAAAAGCTGACACCATAACCTCTGTGGCAATTAGATCTTCTATTGACTTCCCCAGGTTCTTCATCATCCTAAATGGCATGATATTCGCTACAGAACCATTATCGGTCAACACTTTCGATATTGGCTTGCCATTTAGGTGTGCCTTGATGTAAAGAGGCCTGATGTGTTTGGTCATGTTATCTGCAGGTTTCTCAAAAACCACTCTTTTTGGTTCTCCTAAGCCACTCGATTGAATTGTGACCCCAATAGTGAATGAATCTCTCTTCGGAGGAATATGTGAACTCTTCTCCTTTTCAACACGATGATCCCTCTAGGAAATCTGCTGGCAATGTCACCAATTCGCACATTCTGAATGATTTCCTCTAGTTCACCGGATTTCACCTCTTCTTTTGCCACCGGTTCCTCTGCTTCATCTTTTTCATCATGGTGCCTTACAGTAGCTGCTCTTTTACGCTGCATCCTTTTCTTCTGTGTTCTTGTAAGAGGTTGAGGGAACTTTTTATGGCGCACCATACACCACTTACCAGAAGTTTCTGCTCGAGGCACCACAAAACGAGGTCTTCTCTGATTGGCAATTGGGGAATACTTCTCTCGGTGAAATCCACTTCTTAGAGGTTTTTGATCCCTCCTAGTCTGGACTCTTTTTTCATAATGATTCCCTCCGATGCTCTTCACTCCTACTCGAATTTTTGCCTTCTGCCCCCCTTGTTCGCTGGTGTTAGCTTGAATTTCATCAGGACCTCTAAGATACTCTTTAGGGATCCAAGTATGGTAGCTTCTTCCTTTCTCCTTCTTGGACTCTGTAAGTTTCAAATGAAGGTCTCCCTTCTTCCTACTGAGGACATCTCATATATCTACTGCCACCATGTTCATAGTCACCATCGATGGAAAAGGATCTTCATCAACCATATTGCTTCCTTCTTCTCTGGGAACTTAAGGATCCTTTTGTTGATCCTTTCCTGAACTGCATTCTTGAAGCCCCAACAATGGTTGGTTGTATGATTCTAGGAATCATGATACTTACAATATGTCTTCCCTTTGGTTTCCTCTTTTGCTGGGCAATTTATGACCTGCAGGCAAAGTAATAAACTTTTCCTTTAAGAGAAAGTTAAAGAGAGCATCACTCTTGGACACATCAAAGCTAAATTGTGGAGGTTTATCATTAAAATATTTCTTTGGTGCATCATGTCCTCCGGTGGACTGGAGTAAAGGGCAAACATGAGTCCCTGTACTTTTGAGTTCTACCACTGAAACCTCGTGGTATATTTCTTGGAAGTAAGTTCCCATGGAACTCTTCTTTCTGTGACTCTCTTCCCTCAACAGATCTTCGTACTCTGTTACCTTAGCAGCTAACTCGTAAAAGTCTCTGAACTCCACCCATTGGAACTTCTTCCTCAGCTCAATATCAAGTCCCCTTTGGGCCATCTTCACGTACTCCACCTCTAGGAGATAGACATTGCATCTTTTCCTCGTCTTCTTGAAACGAGAAATGAATTGGTCTGTTTTTCGCCTCCCTTTTGAGTAAGCCTAGAAAGTTCTGCAACACATACTTCTGGCTCTGCTCGGAAGAATTGAGTGTGAAATTGCCTCTCCATATCTTGCCAACCATGGATGGAGTTCCTAGGGAGAGTAGCATACCAAGTGAAGGCTAGTCCCGTTAGAGAATTTGGGAAGATCCTCAATTTGAGATGGTTGAAGTTAGGGTAGTTGGCAAGTTCTCCACATAGGATCGTGAACCTTGCTACGTGCTCTAGAGTTGACAAACCATCTTCCCTAGAAAATAGGGAGAAGTCAGGTACTCTGTATCCCCCTTGGATAAGGATTCTCCATGTCAATCACATGAGGGTAAGGCTTATGGAACCCAAGGCGGCCAACTTGACGAAGGCCAGGCCCATACAACTCTTGGACAACTTCTCTCACTGCCTCTATATTGAATGATGGAACATGTTGATGCATGCCATTCTACTCGAATTTTTGACTTCTGCCCTCCTTGTTCGCTGGTGTTAGCTTGAATTTCATCAGGACCTCTGAGATACTCTTTAGGGATCCAAGTATGGTAGCTTCTGTCTTTCTCCTTCTTAGACTTTGTAAGTTTCAAATGAAGGTCTCCCTTCTTCCTATTGAAGACATCTCGCATATCTACTGCCACCATGTTCATAGTCACCATCGGTGGAAAAGGATCTTCATCAACCAACATTGCTTCCTTCTTCTCTGGGAACTTAAGGATTCCCTTGTTGATCATTTCCTGAACTGCATTCTTGAAGCCCCAACAATAGTTGGTTGTATGATTCTAGGAATCATGATACTTGCAATATGTCTTCCCTTTGGTTTCCTCTTTTGTTGGCAATTTATGACCTGCAGGCAAAGTAATAAACTTTTCCTTTAAGAGAAAGTTAAAGAGAGCATCATTCTTGGACACATCAAAGCTAAATTGTGGAGGTTTATCATTGAAATATTTCTTTGGTGCATCATGTCCTCCGGTGGACTAGAGTAAAGGGCAAACATGAGTCCATGTACTTTTGAGATCTAGCACTGTAACCTCGTGGTATATTTCTTGGAAGTAAGTTCCCATGGCACTCTTCTTTCTATGACTCTCTTCCCTCAACAGATCTTCGTACTCTGTTACCTTGGCAGCTAACTCATAAAAGTCTCTGAACTCCATCCCTTGGAACTTCTTCCTCAGCTTAATGCCAAGTCCCCTTTGGGCCATCTTCACGTACTCCACCTCTAGGAGATAGACATTGCATCTTTTCCTCATCTTCTTGAAACGAGAAATGAATTGGTCTGCTTTTTCGCCTCCCTTCTGAGTAAGCCTAGAAAGTTCTGCAACACATACTTCTGGCTCTGCCCGGAAGAATTGAGTGTGAAATTGCCTCTCCGTATCTTGCCAACCATTGATGGAGTTCCTAGGGAGAGTAGCATACCAAGTGAAGGCTGGTCCCGTCAGAGAATTTGGGAAGAGCCTCAATTTGAGATGGTTGAAGTTAGAGTAGTTGGCAAGTTCTCCACATAGGATCGTGAACCTTGCTACGTGCTCCAGAGTTGACAAACCATCTTCCCTAGAAAATAGGGAGAAGTCAGGTACTCTGTATCCCCTTGGATAAGGATTCTCCATGTCAATCACATGAGGGTAAGGCTTGTGGAACCCAGGGCGCCAACTTGACGGAGGCCAGGCCCATACAGCTCTTGGACAACTTCTCTCACTGCCTCCATATTGAATGCTGGAACATGTTAAGGCATGCCATTCTACTCGAATTTTTGACTTCTACCCCCCCCCCCCCCTTGTCACACCCGACCCTAAACGGCATCGGGTATGAACGGAAAACAAGGTAACGAACTTTAACAGTCTAAAAGCCACACATATTTTCTAATCGATAATGATTCATTCGCACTACCTAAAGTTTTATTTATTTATTTGGCTTGGACCTGATAATTCTATCAAGCTTCCTACGTATCCCGAACATCTTTTAATCTTTAAATCGGGAATCAAAGCCACGTAGTTCTACCTATTTTAGGTAGTTCTCTCAACTTAATTGACGTGTTAATGAAATTAATAAACTTCACTTTATTGATATATAGTTTCGTTTCATATAGTTTCGTTTTATCGCTACTATCATTCACAATATATTTAGTATCTCGATCTACGATTTCGACTCGTCAATTTTTAACCCGTTAATAACTTAATTTAATTTCCTAATAACTTAACTTAATTTTGGACGCTTATTCAGACCGTCTAAAATTTATTTATTATTTATTTAATATACGCGAATACTTTATCGATTCGACAATATAAAACTTGAACTTAAAAACCTTAAAATCACGTTGTTAGACGAGGTGCCGCGGCCTAATCTCCCGGGCGGACCGGGGGGTGGACAACCTCATGGCGACGTAAGCGGTGATTGGCGCCGAAAGCAACCAATCGTGGAATCAAGCTGCTCGGCAGGACCGGAGCTCGGAGATATGGAAGAGTCGCCACTCACGAATGGGAAAATGAACACCAATCCCTTGTGGGAGACCGGTGTGGGTTCAGGAAACTTAGGTACGAGCCGAGAAGGCTAGCTCCTTTCCGGAGAAAGGCTACTAGGCACCCCGACATCGCCCGGTTATGAACCACCGGCCTCCTACTCAGCATGTTAGGCGATAACGGAGTAATCGTATACTTCTTTAAGTTTAAAATTCAATTGAAACCCTTTTCTTTCTTTTTTCAGAAACCGTTTTGAGCATATATTATTGGAAAGCCATACTAGTAAAGAATCACCCATTTATGTTATACATACACAGAGGAGGGGGAGAAAGAAGTGATTTATTTACAACTTTATTTACATGTCACGCTGTGTGCTTATTCTACACTAACTTATTTTCCCCAAAATGAGTTTATTTACATGGTTCGCACCTTAATCATCGTTGGAACGATTTAGGTGCGTTTTAAAACCCCGTTTGATGAAGTTTTACCCGAATCGCCGTTGGAACGACTCGAGTGTTTGAAAACGTTAGGATAAAAACCTTTTAATGAGAAAACGTGTTTAAACATACAAGTCAATTTCATGTTGTACAAATCCTTTAAGAAAATGATTCTAAAACTCTATTATTCACAAAGAAAACGATTTTAATTATAATGTTCGCTTAATCAGCCGTTGGAACGGACTAAGGTTTTAAGACGTGGTGTTTTGAGAAATGATTTGAAATGTTAACAAAAACAACTCTATTTACTTACATTAGGAAACTCTAAAAATCCATTAGTTTAAATAATTATATTGAAAGCTCTCTTTTTGTGATTTATTTTCCTCTCTTATTTAATGGACTCTCTACCTATTATACTTGCAATAGTAAACCCATTTAAACCAAGACTCATACTCAAATAAAGCCCATTTGAAACATGGACCCATGAATGGTCCAAAGGAATAAAGAAAGTAATTCTAGCATATATATATACATTTAAATCAAAAAAATAGAATAAGAAAATAAAAGTTTATACAAAAGAAACTATATGTATATAAAAATAGTAGGTACAATATATCTATACTTTAAAAATGTGAAAATAGTAAGTAAATCCTATAACTAAGAAAATAATATTCATCCAAAAATAATTTCCTTCAATAACCACTAAAATAATCCAAATATCCCAAAACTACATATATACATGTCTATTATAGTTTTAAATATCAAAAATAACATATACTAATATATATTAATTATTTCCCAAAATACCCAAGTAAATAATCTTCAAAATAGAATCTAATAGAGCCCACCCGTCGGACGCTCACACGTTGCGGGCGCCGAATGCGCGCTCCGCGTTGCCGGACGCGCACGCTCAGTGGCCAACGAGAGCGTGCCCTGCGCTATCAGACTCAGGCATTGCTCGGACGTCGAGAACGTGCCACTCGTGGTTGGACGCGTGCGTCCGACGGACGCCGAGCGCACATCCAGTGCCGTCGAGCGGGCGTTCGACCATTGTCGACCGCGCGCCAGATGCCGCTAAGCACCTGCGCCATGCCGCTAAGCATACGCGAGCCACCTTACCGGCAACAGCGACCCGCCGTAATTTTCTTTCCTTATTATACGCTTATTATTCTTTATATTTTTTTTTTGTTTTTCAAAACTTCCGGAATCAATCGCTTCAACCGTCTTGTTTTCAGGTTTTCGTCACAGGTCCTCCGACTCAGTGTCTACAGTTGCCCCTACTTTTCTATTTTGACAGTGATGTGTGTGTTTCGAAAACGTTTTTTGCTAACATAACACATGCAATGTAAAACATATAAAAGTAAAAGACACGTAAAGAGTAGGAGGGAGCATACCTGACCTTCGCGCTGCGCGTTCCGGTGTCGTCCTCTGATTCCTTCCATCGTCACCTTTGGAGTGGCCGTCGATGAATGTTCTTTTCTCGGAATCTAGCGTACGTTGGTTATGGGTAAGAATGGCTCAAAAGCAATTTCGGTGTACGACCGTTAATGGGATGGCTCAAAAGCAACTCAGGTCTGCGACCGCGAGTAAGATGGCTCAAAAGCGACCCTGGTCCACGACCGCGGGTAAAATGGCTCAAAAGCAACTCCGGTCTGCGACCGAGAGTCAGATGGCTCAAAAGCAACTCCGGTCTGCGACCGTGAGTCAGATGGCTCAAAAGCAACTCCGGTCTGCGACCGTGAGTCAGATGGCTCAAAAGCAACTCCGGTCTGCGACCGTGAGTCAGATGGCTCAAAAGCAACTCCGGTCTTCGACCGTGAGTTAGATGGCTCAAAAGCAACTCCGGTCTGCGACCGTGAGTCAGATGGCTCAAAAGGAACTCCGGTCTGCGACCGTGAGTCAGATGGCTCAAAAGCAACTCTGGTCTGCGACCGTGAGTCAGATGGCTCAAAAGCGGGGATTGTCTCTGGATTCTTCTACAACACTGTTGTCTGTATTTTCTTACTGGAGCTAGCATCTCGGAGGTTTAATGGGGACGTGTTTTAGTCTGAAATGATATAGACTAATGATCGTTTTTCTGTTGACTGTCATCTGTATTTTGACTGGTGTCACTGTTCTGTAAAAATTAACTGTTGTTTAGAGTTCATATCTTGGCAATGTTGGTCGTTGTCTGGGAGAAATGCAGGCTGAAACGGACTGCAAATCGGAGGTCTGTGCACCTAGTAATTAATTATTTACTTTTTACCTTTATGTCAAATCGTACTTTTTTCACTATTTACGGGAATGCCATTCCCTTTTCCTATATAAGGTGGTGGGGTTTCATTTCAACCCCACACCTTCTCTCTCTTCTTTCTCTCACTACACTTCAATTTGGATTATTCTCGGGATGGATTTAGATGAATGGGATGGCACTAGAGGCATGGACGAGGTTTACGTAGACCTGGATAGAGTGGATACCTTCCACGACCCTACTACGCATTTGAGCAGGACACGCTGCAACGAGGTAAGTAATTTCTCACTTTCATTTGATTCGAATTCTAGGCTTTAGCATTCCTATCCGAACATGATTTGCATGCTAACCCTTAGACTGCCTTAGAGGACTTTAGCTAGAAAACGTGAATTCCTTTATTCACAAGTAACACCTGTTTATTTTTGTAAGAATGTGCGCTATATGCATGTGAATAGTGACACTACAAATTTATGCATGCTAACGGTACAAACAACGTGAATAGTGAAGACGTGAATAGTGCACGTGAATAGTAAAAACGTAACTAATGCACGTGAATAGTAAAAACGTGAATAGTGCACGTGAATAGTAAAAACTTAACTAATGCACGTGAATAGTGCACGTGAATAGTAAAAACTTAACTAATGCACGTGAACAGTAAAAACTTAGCTAATGCACGTGAATAGTAAAAACGTGAACAGTAAAAACTTAACTAATGCACGTAAATAGTAAAACCTAATCTATGCTCCTCGTCCCCGCAGACGAGGGTGGATTAAAGAATTGACTAAACCCTACGTGAATGACCCTACAGGAGAGATTTTTACAGAAAATTGGTCCTAACTGACCGGATGTCTCTATGAAAGAATACCTAGTCTTAACGCGTTCTTATCAATTGCATGCTTTAGGAGCTGTATTTAAATTTTCTTGTCTTGTTCTTTTTAGTTCATTGAGATTTCGGGGACCACCGCCGAGATTCACTCGTGGTACGATAGGCTAGGTGCCGCGGCGAGAGCCCGCGTGCGTGAGTTGGGCTTCGAGCCTTTTATTGCAGCGCTGCCCCGCACCAACGGGGTATGCGATCATTTTGGCCTACGGGCCTTATGTGAGCGGTGGGTTGACTCGACCCACACCTTCCACCTTTCTTTTGGGGAGATGACCATCTCGCCCAGAGATTTCTCACTGCTGACAGGGTTGCGAGGGAGCAACACTCCCGTTCCTTTCCATTTCGATATGATGCGACCACGGGTCGACCTTGCTAGGCTCGCTGCCTTGATTGGACCGGGAGTTCGTCTTTGCGCCAAATCTACTCCAGCGAAGTTTATTTCCACCGTGAGCCTCTTGAGTCGGCGAGATTTCTGCGAGACAGACGATACCGACTTGGCGGTTCGCAGCTTCTTAGTGTATACTCTGAGTGAGACGATTTTCCGCACGAAGGGCGGAAAGGTACACGCAGGTCTCATTCAGGTGCTCAGCGATCTGGATGCAGCGGCTTCCTACGATTGGGCAGGGGCAGGCTTAGCCTTTCTCTACAAGTTTTTGGATCTGACTTGCCGGAAGCGCAAGGATTTCGGTGGTTACACCTTTGCTCTGCTGGTACGTGACGCCTTCTTGACTTGCCCGTCTTATCTTCTTCGCGTTTTTCACACTCCTAGTCCTTGTTTTTACCGCAGGTGTGGGCGTATGAGAGGCACATCCTTCCCAGCCGGTCTCGATCTCGACCGAGAGTACCGAGGTCGCCTTTCATGACTCGATGGAGGGATTTTGACTTGAGCGCCGAAAGGAGTCGGACGGTGCCACGGCTCCTAGATTGGATCGACTCGCTGACCCTCACACAGGTAGATTTTGCCTAATCATGCTCGGTTTTTGTTTGAGTCTTTCTGACTTTCTCTTTGTGCATTTTTTAGATTAAGTTCAGGTGGGACGACCTCGACTTCGGCCCCGATTATACATATGTATCGATGATCCAAGATCAGCAGTGTGTGCTCACCGGCCCCTGCGTGCGGGCATGGTATCTAGGGGATCGAGGCATCACTGGAGTTAGGGACGCTCACTGGACACCGGGTGAGATTCCCGTTTCTATGTTCGCGGTGCGGACTATGCCCTTATCGACCGTTCATCGGGACTTGACCCGTCGGTTTGTTGGTAGAGCGGTGTGGATTCACGCCGGGGGCCGTGAGCCTTACTTATCTACTCTGCTGGGTGCGAGGGATGCCCCGGCGGCAGCGATGGAGGTGGATCCGGTGGCGGATGTATTTTCGAGGGAGGCTGTCGCGGCAGTCTTTGGTCAGGAGGAGGTCCCGGTAAGTGGTTCTACCCCCTTCTTATTTTACCTTTCATTCATGAGATGTTTAGGGGTTTTTATTGTGTTTTTTTTTTGCAGGAGGGGTCCTGGATGAGTGCCCATTTATCTGATTTCTTTGACGGTACTCGAGCTCAGACGCCTGTGTGCGAGCAGCCCTACTACGTCGGCGAGTCCTCCAGTGCTTCCCGACCGGAGAGGTCTTCCCTAGGCGTGCCCCTACCAGACTACGGGAGAGATTATACCACGATTTGCTATGACGAGTCCGGGGCAGCTTATGCGGGATTCGAGGCGGCTCCTCCTATCTTCTCCTCGAGGGTCCCATTTGATCCCTCAGACGATTCTCTGACCACGAGGGAGACTTGTACGGATTACGTGGGGCTATCTGGTTACCTACGAGATCGCCTCAGCTTGCGCTGCACCGATCACCTGGTATGTATCATTACTTTACTTTAGTGTAGTGGAATGTATGCATGTATGTATGATTTATGTTTTTGCCTATGCTGCTTTTTATCTGTTCTTTTTTTTTCTTCTTTTTCTGTAGAGTGATCTGCATGCCCACGAGTGGAGGCAGAGCGAGTTAGTGCGGAAGGCCGACGCCCGGGTCGGTCAGGTGTATCAGGAGAGAAATGACCACTGGTCAGAGATGATGCGACGGGAGACTGAGGGTCGCCTTGCCGTCGAGGAGAGGGCGCGTGATGAGTCGATCAGACGCCTTGCTGCAGAGGAGAGAGCACGAGTTGCTGATGAGAGAGCACGCGCCTCTGATGAGAGAGCGCGAGTTTCTGATGAGAGAGCGCGTGCTGCCGAGGAGGCACTATCTGCGGAGCGGGCATCGCACCTGAGAGATTTTGAGGACTATTGGGACTTCCCTCCGTATTAGGCTCGTTATGTATTGCTTTGTAGCTTTCATTATTGCTTTGTAGCTTTCATTATTGCTTTGTAGCTTTTATTAGAGTTTCCCCGATGTATAGCTGATGTATAGGGAGTGGGGTGGATAGTAGGTAGGCTTTTTGTGAAAAGTAGGATAGGAAATGTATAACTCGTGATTCATATTACCATGCATTCAGTAGATTATGATGATTACAATCATTCTCGTCAAATATATTCATGCCTTTATTTATTTACAAACAACAGAAATACTTAGTCTCTTATACATTGTTTTTGTAATTGCTCAAGTCATAACTATTGTTACCAGGACCCGCCTTTCGGTTTTCGGACCCCGGCGATTTTTCTTCTCTCCTTTTACTATCCCGGAATTTTTAAATGAGTGCCCTTTCGGGTTTTCACCCATTGGGATTTCCCTTATTGTTGCATAGGTCGCCCTTTGCGGGTTTTCAACCTATCGGGAATTTTTCTTTATTTTTCTTTTTTTTTTTTTTTACGAAAAGTATTTCTTAAGCCTATCCAGGTTGGTAGGTTCGGAGAATTCCATGCCGTCCATTGTGGTTAACTTCACCGCTCATTTGCTTAGTATCTTCTTCACGACGAATGGCCCTTCCCAGTTAGGCCTAAACTTGCCCCTAGGGTCGGTGTGCGTCACACGGATCTGTTTCAGCACCAAATCTCCTTCTTTGATAGGGCTGGTCTTGACTTTTTTATTGAAAGCCCGAGCCATTCTTCTTTGATATAACTGTACATGGTAAAAGGCTTCCATCCTTTTCTCGTCAACTAAAGCCAACTGCTCACATCGCCTCTTCACCCATTCCGTCTCGGGGATTTCTGCCTCCACTGCGATTCTCAATGATCGCTTTTCGATCTCAATCGGCAGGACTGCTTCTGTTCCGTATACCAAGGAGAATGGCGTTGCCCCAGTCGAGGTTCTAATTGTCGTGCGATAAGCCCACAACGCGAGTGGGAGATGCTCATGCCAGTTCCGATGTGATTCCACCGTCTTTACGAGAATCCTTTTAAGGTTCTTATTAGCTGCTTCTACTGCCCCATTAGCTTGTGGACGGTACGGAGAAGATTTGTGATGTTCAATGCCATATTCTCGGAACAGATTCCTTACTTTCCCCTGAAACTGGACCCCGTTATCCGTAATCATGTGATGAGGCACTCCAAACCTGGTGATCAAGTGTTTTTCAATGAACTTTCTCATCTGCTTGGATCCCAGTTTGCTAAACGACTCTGCTTCTACCCACTTGGTGAAGTAATCGATGGCGACAGCAATAAACTTATGTCCATTTGAAGCGTTAGGCCTTACTTCGCCGATGATGTCAATGCCCCAAGCAGCGAATGGCCAAATAGGTGCTAGCACATGTAGTTCTATGGCCGGAAGATGACTGCAATCGCCGTGGATTTGACAATCATGGCATTTCTTTGCATACTCGTTACAATCTCTTTCCATGGTGAGCCAATAGAAGCCTTGCCTAATAATTTTTTTAGCTAGTACTGCTCCCCCCATATGGGCTCCATAAATTCCTGAATGTACTGATTCCATTGCCTCGCGGGCTTCTCCCGCATCCAAGCATCTTAATTGTAATCCGTCAATGTGCCTTTTGTAAAGCAAGTCGTTATGGATGACGAACTGACGAGCTAGCCTTCTAATCACAGCTTGATCCCTCGGTTCTGACTCTGCCGGATATGTTCCATGCTTCATGAAGTTCACGATATCGAAATACCATGGTTTTTCATCTGCCCCTAACAGCATTACATCCTCGTAGCATGGTTTGTGAGATCTTCTCAATACCAACGGTTTCGAAGCAAGGTTCCGGGGATTGTCCCAAACTGACACCAAAGTGGCCAAAGCATCCGCCGCCTGGTTCTGTGCTCGAGGAATATAATAGAAACGACATTCCTTGAATCTTTGTGCCAACCCTTCTAGCTGATCTAGATATGGACGTAGCCTTTCTTCCCTTACTTCCCAGTTTCCTTGTGCCTGTTCGATGATCAACTTGGAATCACCCCAAATTTCGACATATGATGCTCCCAGTGCTGCTAATGACTCTAAGCCATAAATGCACGCTTCATATTCGGCCATATTATTGGTAAGAGGGAACGACAACTTCTTGGCCATCGGGATCCTTTCTCCCTCTGGTGAGATAAGTAGTACTCCAACTCCGGCTCCATTCGAATTAACTGCTCCATCAAAGAACATTTTCCACGGTATAACTTCTATTACGTTTAAGTGTTCATCGGGGAAATCATAGCTTATCTCTTCCTCTTCTATATTCAGAGGTTGGTTGGCCAGAAACTCTGCCACGGCCCTCCCTTTGATAACCTTCTTCGTTACATATTCAATGTCAAACTCGGATAAAAGTAGTAACCATCGGGCTAACTTCCCTGTCAAAGACGGAGTTCGGTACAGATACTTCACGGGGTCCATCCGAGAAATAATGATCACTTTATACGATTAGAAATAGTGCCGCAGTTTCTTTGTCAACCATACCACTGCCACACATGTTTTTTCGATCATGTTGTACTTGAGCTCGTACTCCAGGAATTTCTTACTCAAATAATACACCGCGTGCTCCACACCGGTGTCTCCCTCTTGAGCCAACATTGCCCCAATAGATCGCTCCTCAATTGCTACGTAGAGGAGAAGCGGCTTTCCCAGTTTAGGCGGTCTCAGCACTGGCGGATTAGACAAATAGCTCCGGACGCTCTCCAAAGCTTGCTGACACTTATCATTCCAAATAGCAGGTTGGTCTTTCCTTAGCAACTTAAAGATTGGCTCGCAGATTGCGGTGAGTCTTGCTATGAACCGACTGATATACTGAACCTGCCCCAGAAACCCTCTCACTTCCTTCTCATTTCTCGGCGCCGGCATCTCCTGTATAGCCTTCACTTTATCAGGATCCACCTCGATTCCCTTATTTTCGATTACATAGCCTAAGATTTTCCCCGACGAAACACCGAAAAAGCACTTCTTCGGGTTTAACCTTAGCTTGAATTCTGCAATTCGAGCCAAAAACTTCTCGAGCGCGGCAAAATGCCCTTCTCTTGTCTCTGATTTGACCATCATATCGTCCACATAGACTTCTACCTCCTTGTGTATCATATCATGGAACAGTGCTGTGGCCATTCGCTGGTAAGTTGCCCCGGCATTTTTCAAACCAAACGGCATTACTCTGTAACAGTATGTCCCCCACTCAGTTGTGAACGAGGTTTTTGCTTTGTGCTTTTCGGCCATCTGAACTTGCATGTAGCCCATGAAACCATCCACATTCATGTGTAATACACTTGACGCTGCATTGTCGATCAATACGTCGATATGAGGCAATGCGGACTCATCCTTGGGGCATGCCTTGTTAAGATCTCTGTAATCAACGCACATCCTCACTTTGCCGTCCTTTTTTGCGATTGGCACCACATTTGCGACCCAAGGGGGATAGTCGATCACTTCGATGAATCCTGCTTCTAACTGCTTCTTCACCTCCTCTCTGATCTTATCTGCCCATTCTGGTCTCATACGTCGGAGCTTCTACTTTACGGGCTTTGCTTCGGGGTAAGTTGGAATGCGGTGAGTTACGATAGATTGATCAATTCCCGGCATGTCTTCGTATGTCCAAGCGAATACAATTTCATATTTTTTAATTATTCTCTCAAATTCTTTTCTCTCTTCAATAGTTAATGCTTGAGCAATTTGTATAAGTTTAGGATTTTCATCCGTACCAAGATTGAAAGTTGACATTTCTATCGTATTGATTTCAAATGTAGGCATGTTATATGAATGAGAATGCATGGAATGATCATGATCAACATCAAGCAAGTAAGAAAAATCAGAATTCATTTCATTGATAGCATGGGTGATTACATCATCTAATTCAAACAAAGCAGTAATACAATTTTCATCATCAGGGTTCTCGGGCTCCTCATGAACCTTGGAGGTACTGGGCTCGTCCACCGCTCCCGCAGTTGCTTCAATGGTGATGACTTGCTCCTCGGCATTCAAGTCTAGCACCATAATCTCTTCGACAAAGCAGCTCACCTTTCCTTTGCCCCAGTCGGCAACATCATTGAAGATTTCGAATCCTGGCAGAATCTTTCCTTCGGCGCTAACAGCCACTTCCGACTCATCATCAGACTCGTCCCAGATGTTGATCGGAACCCTCTGATTGATACCTTCCTCGTCGGAGGAACTTCCCCAAACGTCCACGACCATTAGATCCATTATGTGAGGGACATTCGGATTTATGTAGGAAGGGTCCGACGATCCATACCGAGCCCAGCCTATCAGTTCTTCATAGTCCTTGAGGAACACTCCATTCATTCTTCTAGCCACGAGTGGAATAGCACCTTTCCGGATGCGCATGAGTTGCTCCTGATCACTCAAGGTGACCCGACACGAGGCATACTTGAACCTCCATCTTCTAGCATAATCCACAAATGGTTCCTCGGGGAATTGCCTGATCCTTTCTAAATCTTCCAACGACCCTATCCACGGAATATACCTCTCATACCTCTGCACAAAGGCCTCCATGAGGGATCCCCAGTCCCCTTTTGTCTTTGCCGCGAGCATTCGGTGCCATATCAAAGCTTCTCCTATGAGTGTCTTTGGAAAATGCTGGACTAACTCACTTCGGTAGAGTCCCGCGTCAAACATGTAGGCACGGAAACGGTTTATGTGATCAATGGGGTTCTTATCTCACTTATACTTAGACATGGCTGTTACTGCTTCAGGTGTCTCCTCTTCGGATAATGCATGCATTTCCTCTGGACATTCCCGTGCGGCGTATTTCTTGATGAATCTCTTAGTCATTTTTGCCCAATCTGCTTTAACGTGCATTGGAAGAGACATGTACCACACTAGTGAATCTCCTGCCAATGAGTTGCAAAACAAGCTCGTGATCTCATCCTCTTTGAAACCTTGAGGACCCATAGCCGACAGATAAAAATTCAAGTGCTCCATGGGGTCCTTCCCTTCATTATACTTGTTGACAGTTGGAAACGGACGTTTGATAGGCCCAATTTGCATCGCGCTATATTCCCCTGCCCGTATTTTGTCTCTTCGATACTTCATCAAAAACAAGCTTGACATCAGTGACCAATCATGCTTAGTCGCGTCAGGTAGCGATTGAAACCACTTCAAAGGTTCGCCCACCAGCGAAAGATGGAACCATGGAGCGACTTCTTCCACTTTGTATGGCTCTCCAAACATAGCACACACGTATCCATACAAATGAGCTTCGGGGTCTTCTACCCCACTAAACAATTTCAACACAGGCATGATCCTCCAAGATGAGACTTCCTCGGTCTCCTCAGTTTCAGTTCTATCATCCATCACTCCTTCCGTTGGCTCCTCTTCCAAACCCGACACATACAAACCATTTCCCACATTATTCTTCCCATCGGAGTCCAACAACTCTTCTACGTTCTCCTCGAAGGATTCCATCACTACACGTTCTGTCAGACCAATTTCGATCATGCTTACCCTATGATTAGGCAAAGGATTGCGCCTAACGGAAGGGTTCGCTGACGAAGGATTAGCTATCTTCTTCTCTTCGATTAAATCTTGGATTTCGTGTTTCAGCCTCTCACAATTCTCTATTGTATGCCCATAACTGCTATGGAATTCACAATACCCTCTAGCCTGTATCTGCGGAGTAGGTTGAGCTTTGTTATACGGGGTAAGGGCTTTCAACAATCCCTTTTTCTGCAGACGCTCAAAAACTTTTGCGTAGGTCTGATCGAACTTGGCGAACCGCCTCTTTTCAATAGCATTAAGATCAACCACTTTCACTACTGCGGATTCCGTACTCGCACTAGGCCCCCCGGCACTATATCCAGACTTCGTCCACTTGGTATAAGCTTTCTTTGGCTCCCCATCCCCTTCAACAGTCAAGGCACAACTATACATCTGATTGAAATCAGTAAATGGCATATACCGCAACTCATTCTTGATATACGGCAACGTGTTGCCAACCACCATTCGGATCTGATCCTGCTCGAGCGGCTTTTGTTTCATCACTGCGGCCTTAGCCCTCCATCTTTTCACAAAATCGGAAAAGGATTCCCCAGCCTGTTGCTTAGTGCTCTCTAACTCTTTCAAAGTGACCTCAAGCATGGTGTTAAAGCTATACTGAGCGATGAATGACTTCGCTAATTCCTTCCAATCCCTCTTTGTCACCACCGGCAATGCATGGAACCATGTGAGGGCAGCCCCCTCTAGGTTGGTGTTAAACAGCCCTAGGACTTGATCCTCAGTCAGGATCGTGTGCTTCATCACAGTAACATACTGATTCATGTGAGCGGTGGGATCTCCCGTTCCATCGAACTTTTTCATGTCAGGGAGCCGGAGTTTCATAGGCAAAGCTGTTGCCGACAAACAATTCTTCAAGTTATAGAAGTCCTGACTTCCGGAACTTCCTCCACGCAAGTCCTGCACTTCCTGTGTGATGTGTTGCTTCCACTCCTCTTCCTTAGCTTTCTCCTTTTCCAGCTGTTTTCGGATATAATCCTGATAATCCTCCTCATTCCCAAAGCGAGGGCCATCGTTCACCTCATTCTCAGCATGCTTACTACCACTCTTGTTGTCCTTCAGTGCTAACTCAGCTAGCTGGGCCAAGATTGCGGCCAGCTGATCATTGATATTGTTCACAGAATTTTCCAATTCAGCCACTTTCTCGTCGATCGCAGACATATTGACGGAAGACTGAGTATACCCGGATGAAGATGATTCAGAAGCCACAACTACTGATTCGGAACTGTCTACTCGTAGCTGATCAAACTTTCTGACAAGCCGATTACCCTCGCGAAACCACAACCGCTTAATGATGACGTCTGCGCGAACGGTATCCATTAGTATGTATGCATGATTTTATATGCATGATTCGTGGTGTGTGCGTTTATTTATTTACGATTATAAGATAAGAAGAACAAACGTTAGTTCTATTTACACGTATCACAACATCTCTCTTCCACCCTTATTCCTCCACACACTCGTCGGTCCAGGTCTCTTTCCTAGGATTTTGGTTTTTGGCTCACATTGCTGTCCAGGGGACGCGTGATGCCGTCGATTATTGCCGGAAATTAAATCATCCATCAGACAATACAGTTTGTTTTGACGTATCCACGTTCGGTGACTAAGAAATCGACCAAGTTGGATTGTCCTTTCAGAATAACTCGTCTTTTGTCCTTTTGCGAGACGCATTAGTTCGGGTTTTGACTCCCTTTGAGCGCATCTCAGTTTTTAGACGTGGTACGAGTTATTCTTCTAGTCCAATCGTTCGTTATTGTCAATGACTCGTTCCCTTTTGTTCGCGCGGGTTCGTGTCTCGATTTTTAGATTACAACGGGATCTTTTGGATCTATCGAGAGACATAACCACGTGTTTATTTAGTGATGGAATCACTTTTGGATTTTATTTTAGGGAACGGACTCATCGCGTAACGTGTTTGTTCTTAGCGTCGAGGATTCGTTTGCTCATTTTGCTACGTGCAAAGACGGCGAGTCTTATTTTGAGCGCACGATAATCTTTCGGCTAACAACAATCTCTTATTCTTTCCGATCTACGGGATATATCACCTTAGTGTGGTTATAGAAAATCAACGTTTCGTTGAATCGCATGTTTATTCGAGGCGAGGATATCACCGTTCTCTTTCCTTTAGGCGCGAATTAAGCAAACACGTATATCGGGCCATATTTCTTGCAGTTTTGGTAACGGTTGAAATGATCGAGTCGTTAGTCAAAACCCGCAGTCTCGTCCATATGGCGCAATTATATGGTTTGGCTTAATTCGGCTTCAAAGTTTTAAACGGGGTATATACTTGTTCGAGACACGTATTCAACGGCATTGGTTTATTTTCTTTAACTACTCTCGGGATTGACATATATCGTAGATTCAGAATGATTTTGGTCGTTTAGTTCATTTTTGTCTTTTTATTTTCTCAGTCACCTTTTGCGGACACGTCCATTTCTCTTAAGAATGACACAAGGCATAACGTAAGAGCTCGTCTTTTATTCAGAAGGGACGGGCTACTTGTGCGAATCTTTTCACGTTACAACAAGGTCGTTCGAAACAGAAATGTTCTTCGTTTTCGTTTCGTCGTGATCTCGTTTTATCCCAATTTATCTAAAGAATGTGAATAACGGCTACTGTTAATATAGTCTTTTGTATCGAAATGTAACTATCCTTAACACCGAACCGATTCATACTAATACGTGCTTACGTCATAACGTATTTCCTGAACACGTGCCTTCGTCGGGACACCGAAAGGGACAAGGCGGGTCGCACATGTTCATTCATACGAGATAACTAAGTCGTCTTTAGTTCAAATCGTTTCGATGTTTTAGGGTAATTAGTATGTCGATTCATGAGTATATATTAACGCATCGTCTCATTTTCTTTACATATTTTAGGATTAGACACGTATCATGGCGGTTTGAAAACACGAACTGATTCATTTATCACATCAAAAATAGTAACGGGTGATCCTATGGAAACTTCTAAGGCTACTATATGCTGACACGGCTGACCGCGGGACCTCACAGGACCGCACAGATTCGCCCCTAACGAATGGATGGGGACCCTCTGGCGCCTTACTGTAAGGGGGAACTTACGCTAGCCTCTTTCGAGCGACGAATGGACTCTCGCTAGAGGTTTCGCAGAAATTACCCAAAGGGTTTGCAATAATGCACATGAATGCATATGAAAAGAAGTAAAACGATCTGTCCCCGTTAAGGGCTTAATACACGCCTTCCAGAATCAAATTTCTCGCTTCCCCAGCAGAGTCGCCACTTGTTAGACGAGGTGCCGCGGCCTAATCTCCCGGGCGGACCGGGGGGTGGACAACCTCATGGCGACGTAAGCGGTGATTGGCGCCGAAAGCAACCAATCGTGGAATCAAGCTGCTCGGCAGGACCAGAGCTCGGAGATATGGAAGAGTCGCCACCCATGAATGGGAAAATGAACACTGATCCCTTGCGGGAGACCGGTGTGGGTTCGGGAAACTTAGGTACGAGCCGAGAAGGCTAGCTCCTTTCCGGAGAAAGGCTACTAGGCACCCCGACATCGCCCGGTTATGAACCACCAGCCTCCTACTCAGCATGTTAGGCGATAACGGACTAATCGTATACTTCTTTAAGTTTAAAATTCATTTGAAACCCTTTTCTTTCTTTTTTCAGAAACCGTTTTGAGCATATATTATTGGAAAGCCATACTAGTAAAGAATCACCCATTTATGTTATACATACACAGAGGAGGGGGAGAAAGAAGTGATTTATTTACAACTTCATTTACATGTCACGCTGTGTGTTTATTCTACACTAACTTATTTTCCCCAAAACGAGTTTATTTACATAGTTCGCACCTTAATCATCGTTGGAACGATTTAGGTGCGTTTTAAAACCCCGTTTGATTAAGTTTTACCCGAATCGCCGTTGGAACGACTCGAGTGTTTGAAAACGTTAGGATAAAAACCTTTTAATGAGAAAACGTGTTTAAACATACAAGTCAATTTCATGTTGTACAAATCCTTTAAGAAAATGATTCTAAAACTCTATTATTCACAAAGAAAACGATTTTAATTATAATGTTCGCTTAATCCGCCGTTGGAACGGACTAAGGTTTTAAGACGTGGTGTTTTGAGAAATGATTTGAAATGTTAACAAAAACAACTCTATTTACTTACATTAGGAAACTCTAAAAATCCATTAGTTTAAATAATTATATTGAAAGCTCTCTTTTTGTGATTTATTTTCCTCTCTTATTTAATGGACTCTCTACCTATTATACTTGCAATAGTAAACCCATTTAAACCAAGACTCATACTCAAATAAAGCCCATTTGAAACATGGACCCATGAATGGTCCAAAGGAATAAAGAAAGTAATTCTAGCATATATATATACATTTAAATCCAAAAAATAGAATAAGAAAATAAAAATATACATTTAAATCAAAAAAATAGAATAAGAAAATAAAAGTTTATACAAAAGAAACTATATGTATATAAAAATAGTAGGTACAATATATCTATACTTTAAAAATGTGAAAATAGTAAGTAAATCCTATAACTAAGAAAATAAAATTCATCCAAAAATAATTTCCTTCAATAACCACTAAAATAATCCAAATATCCCAAAACTACATATATACATGTCTATTATAATTTTAAATATCAAAAATAACATATACTAATATATATTAATTATTTCCCAAAATACCCAAGTAAATAATCTTCAAAATAGAATCTAATAGAGCCCAAATGAATAAAAAGAAAGATATATATATACATATACTTATATTGTAAAATAGAATAATAATAAAAAAGCATACAAATATTCTAAAATAATTACATATACTAAAGGTCTAAAATAATTTGAAAAACATATATTACATAACTATACATATATATATTAAGGATTAAAAGCTTAAAAGTTAAGAAAAAGGGACTGAAATGGCATCTTTTACGTTTTGACAGATTTACCGACGGGAAATCCGTCGGTAAACAGCATTTAGTGACAGAAATGACAAATTACAGCAGCACTCCAATATTTTCCAGATTTATTCGAAAGCTTTAAATTAAATCTAATTCAATCGTTTTGGATTTCCGAACTACCAAAAATGGATCATAGTCGAAAACGGAAGTTCCTAAACGACGTTTTTTTATTTCAAATCATTATTTGGAAATTTCTTTTAAATTAAAAACTTGTAATTACAACGTTTTCGATACCCGAACTACCTTTTTATCGGATCACGGTTCGTATTGGGATATCAAAACGAGGTTTTTTATTTTAAAACAAAACCGAATTTTATTCAACACGAAATGGAAATTAAATAAATACGCTAATTAAATAAAATGTGACAACATAAATAAGTAACTAAATAAATAAAAACTATAACATAAAAATAAATAGGAGAAGAAGATAAATAAAATAAAATAAAAGAGAGTCTAGTCCTCGGATAATACCTTAAATTCGGTATCTGACAGTCGAAGCCGATTGATTCCACGAACCACGATCTTCCGTTTTTAATGAAAATTTAGTAAAAATTGAACTTTAGGAAATTTGGAATTTTTGAGAAAAAATATTTTTCTCAAAAAAAATTCACTCTCTCTCTCTAAAAATGTTTAGAGTGAGAAAGCTCTCTCCAAAAATCCTCCTCCTCTTTTGCATTGGGATCCGTGCCCTTATATAGGGAAACGGATCCCGGAACTTTGGGCGACGCCCAAGTAAAATTGGGCGTCGCCCAAAGTCGTTGGGCGGCCGCCCAACAATTGTTGGGCGATCGCCCAACGGTGTTGGGCGAGCGCCCAACGCAAGGTTGGGCGCCCGCGCCCAACCAACGTTGGGCGTTTGCCCGACGCGGTCGGACGCTCACACGTTGCGGCAGTGGACAACGAGAGCGTGCCCCGTGCTATCAGACTCGGGCGTTTCTCGGACGTTGAGAACGTGCCACTCGTGGTTGGACGCGTGCGTCCGACGGACGCCGAGCGCACGTCCAGTGCCGTCGAGCGGGAGTTCGACCATTGTCGACCGCGCACCGGATGCCGCTAAGCATACGCGAGCCACCTTACCGGCAACAGCGACCCGCCGTAATTTTCTTTCCTTATTATACGCTTATTATTCTTTATATATTTTTTTGTTTTTCAAAACTTTCGGAATCAATCGCTTCAACCGTCTTGTTTTCAGGTTTTCGTCACAGGTCCTCCGACTCAGTGTCTACACACGTTATCAAATCAAATCAAATCACAGATAAATATTGATATCGTTATATCGGCATTTTATCAAAACAACTCGTAACCAATCAAATGTTTTATCAAACCAATTCGTAATCAAATAAACTCGTAATTAATCAAACGCAAAACCTTATATCATAATCAATTCATAACCGAAGACATAAAACCTTATATCAAAATCAGCTCAGAACCACATAAAACTTTATATCCAAATTAGCTTATATCCGAAACATAAAACCTTATATCCATTCTAGAGTTTCTCCCCTTATGTATCAATCCATAACCACATATATCACATAATCGAGACGTCTCTTAACCTTGCCTAATCCCGTATTGGTCTTACCCCACACTTCGCTGCCAATACCCGACTAGGTCTTTACACTGTGTACACAGGCCATGTCCCTCACTGAACATGGTCTTCAACTATCAAAACCACCGGTCCGGATTACTCTAGATGGATATAAAAATTCAGAAAAAATCATAATGTGCTCAAATTTCCTTTCACAATCAAACTTCCAATTCATTCAATAACCACAAAATCATCTGATCTCAATTAACTATTTTGCAAACAATCACAATTATTCAAAATAGTTTATAAACAAAATATCAAAATCCTTTAAAATTAAATATACTTTTAATATAAATAAAATTATTAAAAACCCATATAAAATAACCGATTCATAATTTAATTCAACTTCAAGAATTAAATAGCTCAAAATATTATATCGTTTAAAAGTAAATATTCTTATCGGACTAATTCCGGTCACCGAAACAAAAATTCTAAATTGAATAATTAATTTGAACTATGAATACTTTTAGACTCGTTAAACCAACTAAGAGTATATTCGCCCTAATTTTATATTCAAATTTATATTTGAACTTTTATATCCAGATTGATATAAACTCTATTAAAAAAATTTCGGTATTAGTCCTTCTAATTTATAACTTATTTAACTCGGCAATTTAAAGTCTCTAAAATGTTAATCAAATACTTTTACCAAACTATTTTCGTACACTTTTATCGGACTATCGGAATTGTAACGTGTAAACTAAACTAATATCGTTAACTACGATCAAAGGTTCAGTTAGACTCGTGAAACTGCTACGAGTTTATCCGTACTAATTTTATATTCCAAACTCTTGTGCTAATTTTATATTCCGATATTTAAACTCATTACGTGACTAAAAGGTCTTTATACCGAATTTCACATCAATAAATCTAAAGGACAACTGTCTAAAATTTATAATTTTATTAGTAATTAATAGACGCTAAATCATTAAGTATCGAAACTAAACGTACTTAAAATCATACCTACAACATTTTAACAATAATTTACGTATAAAATTTCGTTATCGAAATGTCGTCGTCGGTCACCGAAAATTAATCGGTGCGATCTATTCACAACTGATCGCGAAACATTATCGTCGGTCACCGAAAATCAATCAGTATATGATCCGTTGACAGCTTTCTTTTTTCTAAAATAAATACCAAACTTTTCTTTCTTTCTATATATATATATATATATATATATATATATATATATATATATATATATATATATATATATACACATACATACATGTTTATATGAATTTTTAAAAAGTTAAAATGAATAACACATGTGTATAGTTAAATAGTGGACAATTGTATTTAGAATAGATAAAAGTTTGACATGTATATAAAACGTGTCTTGTACTTGAATTCTATTATGATCAATTTATTATTTTATTATTATTATTATTATTTTAAACATGTCATAAATATCAATTCATAATTAGTGATGGATTAAGTACCCATGTGATTTCAAAAATCAATATATATTAATTGAAAAATATCATTTAAGATTCTTGTAATTTATAATTTCTTTAAACTTATCCAAAACTTTTTATTTTAAACTTAAAGGATTTAAATTAAACTCAATAGTATAATTAATACTCCAAAAATCTAAATTTTGGACACGAAGGTGACAATTCTACCCACCTTAAAGAATTTCGTCCTCGAAATTCATATCGATTTTTATTTAGTACAATTAATCAATATAATTAATCATTACAATTACTTACTTACGATTTTTTGTTAACCCACTATCGAGCTATATAACGTTCAGACTTCTATCCCAAAAATTCACATTCTTAAATCACAATCCACCACACTAGGTCCGAAGAAAATAACCTAGAGCTCTGATACCAAATTGTCACACCCGACCCTAAACGGCATCGGGCATGAACGGAGAATAGGATAACGAACTTCGGACAGCCTGAAAGCCGAACCGATTTTCTATTAGATAAAAATTTATTTGGACTACCAAGTTTTATTTATTTATTTGGCTTGGACCTGATAATTCTATCAAGCTTCCTACGTATCCCGAACATCTTTTAATCTTTAAATCGGGAATCAAAGCCACGTAGTTTTACCTATTTTAGGTAGTTCTCTCAACTTAATTGACGTGTTAATAAAATTAATAAACTTCACTTTATTGATATATAGTTTCGTTTTATCGCTACTACCATTCACAATATATTTAGTATCTCGATCTACGATTTCGACTCGTCAATTTTTAACCCGTTAATAACTTAATTTAATTTCCTAATAACTTAACTTAATTTTGGACGCTTATTCAGACCGTCTAAAATTTATTTATTATTTATTTAATATACGTGAATACTTTATCGATTCGACAATATAAAACTTGAACTTAAAAACCTTAAAATCACGTTATCAAATCAAATCAAATCAAATCACAGATAAATATCGATATCGTTATCAAAACAACTCGTAACCAATCAAATGTTTTATCAAACCAATTCGTAATCAAATAAACTCGTAATTAATCAAACGCAAAACCTTATATCATAATCAATTCATAACCGAAGACATAAAACCTTATATCAAAATCAGCTCAGAACCACGTAAAACTTTATATCCAAATTAGCTTATATCCGAAACATAAAACCTTATATCCATTCTAGAGTTTCTCCCCTTATGTATCAATCCATAACCACATATATCACATAATCGAGACGTCTCTTAACCTTGCCTAATCCCGTATTGGTCTTACCCCACACTTCGTGAGGAGTTAGAAAGAGAAAGTGAGGAGTTAGAAAGAGAAAATAAGAGTTGCTAGAGAATAAATTTGAGAAGAAAGAATGAATCTAAGGAACTAAAGGTAAGAAAGTTGTTCCAAAAAAAAAAAAAAAAAGTTATTTCAATTACAGTGGTCATACTTTTTAAATGGGTAGGGTGAAAAATGTTGACTATCACAATTATTGGTTGTAATTTTTTTAATGGAAAATCACCAAAAAGTTTATTCAAAATTGAAAGTTGTAAATCAAATTATGAAATAAGATAAATATTATACATCTCGTATGTAATTTACCTTAAATTACACGTAGCTACTAAACTTTGACTATTTTCACAAATATGGTCACTGAACTTCAAAACATAGAGTTAAATGCATTGTTGGTCACTAAACTTATATGTTTATCTCAAAATGGTCACTCAACTTAAATTTGTCTCAATAAAAATCACTTAACTTTGAGTTTCGTCTCAATTATGTCACTTCAGCGATTTCACAAAATTTAGTTTTTTTTTCATAAAAATAACCGACATGTGACGGCCACGTGTCGTTTCAATTAGACATATGAGTTAACTCATGCTCACATGACATCATTCTGATGTATTTTAACCACTGAAATCGTCGGAGTGGTCTAATTGAGATAAAATTTAAAGTTGAGTGATTTTATTGAGACAAATTGAAGTTGAGTGACCATTTTGAGACAACCATGTAAATTTAGTAACCAACGATGCATTTCACCCTCAAAACATCACACAAAAATCGTTCAACTTTACATATTATTACACTCATAGTCAGTATTACTGGTGACCCATTTGTTTGACCTTTTACCTTCACCACATTCAACTTTACATTTTATTACACCCATGGTCAGTATTACTCTGTTTTACCTTTTACCTTCACCAAATTGTCTTTCTCTCTCTATTTTAGCTCTCCCTTCCTTCTTCCTTACAACTTTATCTGTCTATGTTTTTTCTCTTTCTCCCTCTTCTCGGATCCATAATAGGGGGAAGAATTATTCCATTTCTACAGCATGACCTTCTCTCTCTCAATTGGAAAAAGATATCTCGACATCAAGTAATATGCTTCAAAATCTCATATGCACAGTGTCAATTTGGTTTAGCTTTATTTGATGTTGACATATTGTGATATTTCACTTTCATGTTGAACTAAACATGTTTGCATTCAAAGCAGACAATCCTAATCCCATTTTTGAAGATTTTATTCAATGGCATTCTCCTCGAGACTGGGAGGATGAGGATGATGAAAAAGAAGGGAGTGGAACATCCAAAAGTTCAATGTAGATAATTTGAAGGATGGTTGGCCTCCTCAAGTAGACTTTCACAACGTGCGGGGGAACTTATGGCCAAAAAATTTGGAATGTTCTTGCTTTGCCAGTTTTTGAGCAAAAAACACTTTTAGATCCAAATCGAGTAGAGAAGGTTCTGTTTGTTGGGAATAACATGAAATATACTGTAGAAATGAAAAAATTCTTCCCCCTATTATGGATCCTAGAAGAGAGAGAGATGAAGCTCGAAGGAAGTAAAAAGGAGTGGTAAAATAGGAAGAGAGAGGAAAGATAACTTATTGAAAAGAAAGTCAAATGTAAAAAAGATGGGTCAACAGTAATAATGGTCACGAATGTAAAAAAAATGTAAAATTCAATGATTTTTATACTACAATTTAAAATTTAGTGGCCATAACGTGAAAATTGACAACCTTCAATGACCATAAGTGTAATTTACCCATTAATTAGTTGTTGAATTAGACTAATTCGGTTAAAAATACGTTATTCATTTCATGAGTTTGAAATTATATATATTTTTTTTATAGTTTCCTTATAACCAGATTAAACATCAAAAAGTGCTTTCAAATCGTGAAAAATATAATTTTTAAACACATGAATAACACATAATTGAGTTATATGTTCAAAACTGATTTTTTTTGCAGTTTAATTTGACAAAAAAAAAAAAAAGATATGGTTTAATCGTAAATAAAAGATCAGGACCTTGATGCTTTTTTGCCTAGTCTATGGCTACAGGAAGGGTTACATGACCCAACAGCTTTTCATCCTTATCAACAGGTACCAATCAAGAGCCTTATCTTATTCTTTATATTAGCCAACAAAACTGTTTCATGATTACACCACTAATCTTACCAGGTGTTCGTGATCTAGGTTAGGTGATCAATTGATATTTTTGGGTGATTTTGCAGAAGAAATAAAGCTCCCTAGGCCTCAAAGCTTCCATGGAGTTTTCTAACAACGTGCTCAAACCCCCTTGACCCCTCTGGATCAGTCACTAAACACAACATCCCAATTCCGGCCTAGTCGTTTTTGTAACTAGCTACATCTGATACAATGTTTCAACTTAGGATGATGTGCTGATATCTAAAAAGATGATGAACAAAGGACGGGTAAGACACATTATATTTCCTAGATTCAAAGCCTAACCAATAGAAATAATCTGATATTGAGTTGAATGAGGGAAATTTTGACTTAGAGCCAATTTGACTGAACACTTCCAATGAAAAACAAAACAATTAAAAACAAAAATTACACATGATTTTGACATCATACAGTATGAATGTACAATTTGGTGTATGTAGCATAGATGACACAAGCTTGAGGAGAACTAATACATTGAAATAAGCTAAAATGTTCTGAACGACTTCGTACTGTGGAAATAGTACAATATGAGGACCTACTCACCAGCATTTGTCTATATTAGCCTTAGGTATACTGAAAAGATCATGTAAGTAGGGCCAGATATTCTAAATGGTATAGATCAAAGAAAGATACCTTTTGGAATGGTACAGCATGTCCTTTTAAGAGAGGACATACCAAATAGCAAATAGGTGGGCCCACCCCCCCCCCCCCCCCCCCCCCCCCAATTGCCTCCCAGCCACAGCAGACAAGCTTTTCATAAGCAAACATGGGGTGGAATGAGCTTTCCTGGATTCATGATATCATTTGGATCTAAAGCTGCTTTAATTCTTTTCATTGTCTTCAAGGCCTCGATGCCATGTTCCTTCTCGAGATACTGGACCACATAACATATACCATAAGGACAATTATTTCATAAGAAAATGACAAATCCCATGAACAGTTAGTATTATCATGAACGTAAACAAGAAACCACAGCTTTTTAACTGACCAATCGGACTTCATAATATTTACTCATTCTCATCCAAGAACTAGAGTTGGCCATCACAACCATAGTTGTCAAATCAAGCTCCGACTTGTGAATCAAAATCCTCATTTTGTGAATCATGACTCGTGAATCGTAAGATAATAAGATTCAGTTCAAATTCATAATATTTATAAAAAAATAAAATATTTAACATGTTAGAACTCAAAATATTATCAAATATTAGTCTAGAAATGCAATTTTAATGTTAAAAAAGAAACTATATCAACCAATTACTTAAAATTCAAATTTAATGCAAATACAATCCTAACAAAACTAATTCACAAATCGGACTTGTTTAATAACTTAGTGGAGACGGAGAGTTTGAGTTTCTGACTCTATCTTTTGCTCTTGTTGTCAACTTGATAATGATGGAGTGGAACTAGTTTGAGTTGATAACTTGATAGGAACTCGTTAGAGTTGATAACTTCATAAATAACAATCAATCAGAGGAGAGTGAGTTTAGTAGCTAGTGTTGTTGAAGTTTTTGATGAACGGTGATGAAGATCCGGTTCAAAATAGAGCTGAATCGAATCGTATAATTCGAATCGTGAATCGTAAGATTCTGTTATAATTTAAATTCTCCCTACAGATTCAGCTTAAAATAGAGCTGAATCAAGTAATTTAGATTCACCCTATAGATTCAGCTCAAAATAGAGCTGAATCGAATCATAAAACAGTGATCATAACACCGAAATTGAGTTTAAAACAATAAAATTTGATGAGCATATTTTCAGTATTGGTCTCAATTTCAACCATACAGTGACCAATCCAGCGGTTTCATTTCCACTTCAAAACATGAAATTTAAGTTTAAAAACACAAGGAACATAAACCCATTGTCATGATAGATATTTGTTAACCCACTCAACATGAAATAAGCATCAATATATGACATGATATACATATAGGTCTATAACACAAACAAAATACCTTCAGTTTCCCTGTTCCGACACCATGTTCACCAGTACATGTTCCTGCCCATTATTTATTACCAGGAAAAAAAACGATGTTTAGCAGCGCGAATTGTTCAGAATGACAGTTATGACTCCCAAGCATAGTTGCGAAATGCGATCCTGCCCCCGCCTTCTGTAATGGAAGGCGGGCAAAATTCGAAAAGCCACCGTCTTTCCACCTCAGGCGAGAGGCGGTCGCATTTAGGTCTCAGGCGAAAATATACTTTTACTTGTAAAAAAAAAAAAGTAAATACAAGAGTTAGTGAAATTAGGTCAAAATTTGGAGTAAGTGTAATCAGAACATTTGTGCGGTAAGTGATAGAAGGGTTCTCCTTGTCCAGTCCTAACTTCATCTCAAGCTCTATCTACTTAGACAACTTCCTTCATCTCTTCTCTGTCCTGTTTCTAATTTCTATTTCTTACTTCATCTTCATCTCTTCTATGTTCTTTTTCTGCTTTCACAACTTTACTTCTTTCTCTCTTCTCTGCTTTGTTTCTAACTTCTATACATAGAAAGCTATAAAAAGAGGTCAAGGGAGCTCAAATTATCTCCAAATGAGGGATATGTAGAGCTTAACATTATATTGTTGGGAAAAATACTAATGTCAAGAAGTGCGAAATGTCCACCTCATGTAAGCCAAGAAATTCGAGATTATACGATATCGAAAAATGCAAGATTATTGATGAGCATATTTGATTATTACTAATTTAGATAGTTTTGGCAATGATGAGACTGAGGCTAACAGCGAAATATTAAATCACTGCATAGGCCAAAAAAACCAAAGATAAAAGCCCGATGGATGTGTTTTTTTACTACTGATGCTGAAAAAGACCTCAAAGATAGAAACTTGAAGCAAACGACCATCAATGAAACATGCAAAAAAAAAAAGCTTCGAGGAAAAGCTTGCGCAGATATAGCTAGGTGGATGTATGATGCAGCAATTCCTTTCAATGCTGTAACTTATCCTAGTTTTGTTGTGATGCTTGAGTCTGTTGGAATCAAGCCGCCTAACATTTATTACTGATAGTGCAACATCAAATGTGCTTTACTTGTACTTCATTAGTTTGCAACCTTTTATTAATTGTTATTATATTTTCACAGAACAACTTTTGGAGGTAAAAATGCCAAACTTGTATTGGACTCCATGTGCAGCTCATTGCATTGATTTGATAATGGCAAATTTTTATAATTGTGGAGTACATGATCCATGTCTCCCACCATGCAACTGAACAAAGAAAATTACAAACAAATATTAAAATGCAATCAAGTTGTAAAATAATAAATATGAATGTGTAAATGTATAGAAACTTAAAAATCGGAAGTTAAAATTATATACTTGGACTCATTGTCTTTCTATGTCTAACTGCCACTTCATTTTAAATAGGTTATTACTAGAATTTTGATACAAAATCAATTGTTCACCAATCTTGTCTTGTTCATCTTCACGTTCTACCAATCTCTCCAACGCTTTTAAATAGTATTTTTTAATCTCACCATTTGCATCAGATGCATCAAGGAATTTTGGATTTAAAAGGAATCCAGCTGCATACAGTGGTTGGTGGAGTTGCCATAATGATATCATAGATCATAATTTTCTTTCTTGAGGTCAAAGACTTTTGTTATCCCCTCTTTAGCCCTATACATAGCCTCATAGATATATCCCATGTCAGGCTTTTTCTCACCATCCACCAATCGAAGCACATGGACTAAAGGTTATGTTCAAGAGCTGCACATGAAGTCTAATACAAGTTTGGTCTCTTTACCTCCAAAAGTTTTCATGTAGAAATGTAATAACAATTAATAAAAGGTTGCAAACTAATAAAGCGTAAGTAAGAAACTAATAAAAGGTTGCAAATTAATAATAATAGAACCTGCAAGCACATTTGATGTTGCACTATCAGTAATAAACTGGATCACATTCTTCTCCCCAACTTTGAGCACCATCCGATCAAATAATTCATACAATTTCATACTTGTCTTTGAATACTTAGAAGCATCAACAAATTCAATAAAATCAATCCCTTTATAAGAATTAACTAAGAAATTAATCAAAGTTAATTGCCTCTTGTCTGTCCAACCATCCGCCATAATTGAGCACCCATGTTTTTCCCATTCTTCTTCATATTATTTCATTTTAACCATCATCAGAAAAGGGACTCAAACGCTAGGCGACTTGATTCCAACACCATAATGTTCACCATACTCAAGCATCACAGCAAAACTAGAATAAGTTACAGCATTAAGGAATTGATGCATCATACATCTACTTAGCTATGTCCGCAAAAGCTTTTCCTCGAAGCTCTTTTTTGCATGTTTCATTGATGGTTGTTTGCCTCAACTTTCTATCTTCGAGGGCTTTTTCAGCATCAGGAGCAAAAAAACACATCAATCGGGCCCTTTAGCTTTGCTTTTTTTGGCCTATGAGCTGATTTAATACTTCCACTCTTGGGCTCTCCAAGATCATCAACCCCGGTCTCATCATCACCAAAACTATCTAAATTAGTAATATCAATATATTCATCAACAATCTTAATTATCTTTTTCGATATCATATAATCTCGAATTTCTTAGCGTACATGAGGTGGACATTTCACGCACTTTTTGACATTAATATTTTCCCCAACAATATGATGTTTAGCTCTACATATCCCTCCTGCGATAAAATCACAGAAATTACATCTTAGACCATTTGAGTTTCCTGCCTTGACCTTTGCACATACTTCCAATAAGGATTCGTTCTTTTTATAGCTTTCGATGTGTTGGAATTACTAATACTCATGATGAAAAGCCTGCAAAATTTGGGCACCATAACACTTATAACTAATAATAAACTTAACAAAACTATTAATAAGCTTGCACAACACAACAAACAACTAATAATAAACTTGTAAAAATTTCACAAACTTTCATAAAAATTTGGAAAGCATAACATTTAGAACAAGAATTAAAAATTTGGGCTGAAAAGAAACTAAGAAAATGATGTAAGAATTAGATGTTAGAAACAAAACTGAGAAGAGAGAAAGAAGTAAAGTTGTGAAATTAGAAACAGAACAGAGAAGAGATGAAGATGAAGTACGTACCTATTAGATTGGCGGTGCTGTTGGAGGAGATGAAAGGAAGTTCTCGAAGTGGATAGAGCCTCGAGGAGATAAGTTCGAACTGGACAAGGAGAACCCTTCTATCGCTTATCGCACAAATGTCTGATTACACTTGCTCTTAATTTCACTTACCCTTATATTTACATTTACTTTTCTTTTTTTTTTTTTACACCTGAAAATATATTTTCGGCTGAGACCTAAAAGCTACCGTCTCTCGCCTGCGGCGGAAAGGCGGTCGCCTTTCGAATTTCGCCTGCCTTCCATTACAGAAGGCAGGGGCGCAATAGCCTCTCGTCTCAGGTGACCGAGGCGATCACCTTTCGCAACTATGATAATGATGATGAGGAGGATGAGTATAAAGATGAAGATGAATACAAGGATGAAAAAGTGGAAAACATTAATGATGACATGGAGATTGATGATGAGGATTTGGATTGATGATCATGTTTGTTTGATATGTTATTAGGAATTAGGTTTTATTTTGGAGTAGGTGCTATTAGGATTAGGATTGATAATGATGTTTGTTTGATGACATGTTATTAGGATTTGAAGTTTTATTTTGTTTTTTACAACTTTAGAAGTTAAACTAGTCAATTCAAGTTATGGTTTTATTTTTGTGCTTTCCTGGTTTGTTTGTCGCCTCACGTGCGAGAGGCGATATTTTGCCCTTATCGCCTCGACTCGTTCGCCTTTCGACTTTCACAACTATGCTCCCAAGTATCAAACATTTACACCCCAACCATTTAAATCTTATGATTACCTTTATCCCATGTTATGGGTACAAGAGGTAATAGCTCAAACATATAGGGTACAACAACAACAACAACAACAAAGCCTTAGTCCCGAAATGATTCGGGGTCGGCTAACATGAACCATCATATAAAACCGTGAAAATCAAGTCGTGTCAGCGACACAGATTCGCTCCCTCCACTCCGTCCTATCCACTACCATATTTTCCTCAATTCCCAATAAACTCATATCACTCTCGACCACCCTCCTCCTAATTATTTCATTACGCACCCGGTCCTTTCTCGTGTGACCACACATCCATCTCAACATACGCATCTCCGCCACCGACATCTTATGGATGTGGCAGTGTTTCACTGCCCAACACTCCGTACCATATAACAATGCTGGTCTAATTGCCGTCCGGTAGAATTTTCCCTTCAATCTATTAGGCATGCCGGGATCACAAAGGAAACCCGTAGCACTCTTCCACTTCGACCAACCAGCTTTAATCCTATGAGCAGCATCTCCATCTACTTCTCCATCCGTTTGGATAATAGATCCTAAATACCGGAAGCAATCCGAGGCCTGAACAACTCTCCCATCTAGGGTGATTGTCCCTGCCTCCCTACTCCTATAGCCGCTAAACTTACACTCCAAATATTCTGTCTTACTTCGACTCAACTTAAAGCCTCTAGATTCTAGAGTTTGCCTCCATAGTTCCAACTTCATCTCCACTCCTTCTTTCGTCTCATCAACCAACACAATATCATCTGCAAACAGCATGCACCATGGTATACCATCTTGAAGTGAACTTGTTAGTTCATCCATAACGATGGCAAAAAGAAATGGGCTTAGTGCGGAACCTTGATGCACTCCAATCGTAATAGGAAACTCTTCAGTCTTCCCAACACTAGTACGTACACTCGTGCATACTCCCTCATACATGTCCTTTATGATGTCAATATATTTCCGCGAAATGCCTTTCCTTATCAAGGCCCACCAAAGTACTTCCCTTGGTACCTTATCATATGCTTTCTCCAAGTCAATGAAAACCATATGCAAGTCTTTCTTCTTATTTCGATAGTGCTCCATTAATTGTCTCATTAGATGGATGGCTTCCATAGTTGATCTTCCCGGCATAAAGCCAAACTGGTTTTCCGAGATCTTCACCGTCCTTCTTAGCCTTTGTTCAATCACTCGCTCCCAAAGTTTCATAGTGTGACTCATTAATTTGATTCCCCGATAGTTGGCACAATCTTGGACATCGCCTTTGTTCTTATACAAAGGGATTAAGGTACTTTTCCTCCATTTTGATGGCATCTTATTGTTTCTCCAAATTTTGTTGAAGAACGTCGTCAACCATTCGATTCCTCTTTCTCCCAAACCTCAAACATATAGGGTAAGCAAGAAAAAATAATGTGAATACTCATGACTAATAGCCCTCGACGTGTTAGATTATTTCCTTGTCTGAAGACACAAAACAGGCATCCATAAGTAGGTACCTTCCATTGACAAAGCAGTGTGAACCATAAAGTGGTTAAGTCTTTCTGCTTCTTGCCGCTGGTCTTCTTGATTAGGATCAAAAAGAATCACAGTGTGAAAGTTCCCATCCCCAGCATGAGCAATAACTGTGCTACAATTGGAGAAATGGAATATGCATTGGTGCTTCTCAATTTAATAAAGATAAAAAAATCAAGACAAAAAAAAACCATAGTTCAAATGTATACCAAAGCAGTGGTGATGCATCCAACTCTTGTTTAGACCTTGATATCAATTCAGCCAGCCGTGAGAGAGGAACACATACGTCCTACATAAAAGGAAGAAGATTGGGAAACGATGAATAAAGATTTTATAGAAACATGAAAAATTGTCAATCACTTGTAAAAAAGACAGTCAATTCTAGAAGTTAAATATCACATATTCAAATGACTGTAAAGATTTTTTCTTCTCGGTTTTTGTTTTTTTTTTAAAAAAGAATAATTTGGTTAGATGATAAAAAAACAATATTTCAAAGAACATTAATGTTTGAAGTAATGATGATCAAAGGAAAGCAAAACTTTGGTATTCGAGGATTGCCATTGACATCTAATTTCAATCAAGAAGACAAGCACTCTCAATCTTTAGTATCACCACCACTGCAGGTGAACTTGAACCGTAACAATCCTCCTTTAGCTTCACAACTGGTGAAACAATATATTAGCCAACAGTACTAATGCCATTAACGACCCAATCTAAAACTATCACCTTCCACAATAAACCACTCCCGTGACACTAAAAGCTTTGAATAGCAACAAATAACTATAACCACCGCCCAATGAGCCAGGATCGCCAACAATATAATTAAATAATTGTTGTCCACCATAACCCCTGAACAACTTTTGCTACCGCCAACATAATCATCCATAAATCACTACATAGGTGATACTAAAAATGACAAATTTAAACTTCCATATACAGCAAAGAGTAAGCAACATACACAATATAATTTCACGAAAGACTCTTGAGTCATGAGAAAAGCTCAAAATTACTAGAAATGAATTTATAACAGAAGTTGAGCAATATGCTATGAAGCACCGATACGGGTACGCATACGGGTGCGGATACTCGTACGGGTACAGCAAACGGCATTTCTAAAAAAATATGAGATACGGGTACGGCGGGGATACGGCAAATTTTATATATAATTAATAATATATATAAAATTCAAAAGATACATAAATATATAAATCACAAATCATATTCATAAAGCAGGTCGGCCATGAGAAGAAAAACTCGACCAGAGGAAATCGACCAGATGAGAGGAAGACTAGATGAGAGGGATCGACTAGATGAGTCAGAGGGATCGACTGAACAGAAGAACTCGATAAGATTAGGGTTCAATCGACAGGAGAGATTTTCAATTTAGTTTAGGGTTCAATTCAATCGCGGTAACCCTGTATATACCAGTAATCTTGGATTATTTCATTTTAATCCTTCTATTTACTGAGTTTTTTTTAAAAACCCTTATACTTTCAAAGTTTTTTTTAAAAACCCCTAAAGTATCCCCGAAGTATCCCCGACGTGTCCCCGAAGTGTCCCCGCGTATCCCCTCATTTAAAAAAGAAAAGAAAAAAGGGGATACTTCCTAGGCGAATCCCCTACGTATCCCGGCGAATCCCCGCACCCGGAGTATTAGATACGCGTACGGTGACCTCCGGGAAGTATCGGTGCTTCATAGGCAATATGTCACGATTATTCGAATTATTAGAGAAATTAAATGGGGAATTATTAGCTATTAATTAGGCAGATTATTGTTTTACATTTAAGTGTTAATTAGTTGTTATTTAGGACGGTTTACAGTTGTAGGATTCTGTAACTGCTGCCACATCAGCAGTAGGTTTGTCTATATAGAGCCATGCCTTGTATGGAAAAGGTATAAGATATTGAATGAAAACTATCTCTCTTTCCTTCTTTCTCTCTTATGCAATTCTCTGTTCTCTTTCTCTTCTTATTCTTCTCCTACCTCCAACCCTAATTCTTCTTTGATCACTAAATATCCCTAATCGTTACTGTCATAGGACCATTTGAAAAAATAATCTCAAGCTGATAGTTAAAGGTCCACTTCATATTGATATCTGACAGTTACATTGGTATCAGAGAGTCTTTCCTCCGGCCATGGAAGATTTTGAACAACAAATGGAACGGTACTGCAAGGAGACGCGCGAGCGGCAACAAAGGTTTGACGAACAATGGAAACTGCTTCGCAAGGAACAAGAAGAAAATTATGAACAAATCCGCAAATCCTTCTCAAACTTGATTCAATCGATTCAAGAATTTAGAGGAGTTTCAAATCCTTCTTCAATTGCACCCCAAGTGTCTGATGAAATTCCTGAAAGGAAATTAGAGCCACCAGATTTCAGTTTGCAAGAAAAACCTGAAGAAATAATGGATCCTTCTTCAATTGCATCTCAATTGTTGGAGGAAGTTTCTGCAAGGAAGTTGGGCAGCCTAGACAAGCACCACCAGCAGTTTGAAGAGATAAGGAATCAGACTACTGTTATTAACATGTTGATACCTAAAATACAATCTGAATCAAGATCATATCAACCCATGGAATCCTATAAGCAAGCTAGGTTTCAAGACACTCATTTGAATGATGAGATTGAGGTTCCGAAGCCCAATCCTACATTTAGATCTTCCCTAGCTCCAAAGTAATGGCCCCAAACTAACCATTCCTACACCAAAACTTCTACTACCATCAACCAAACATGGGTAACAACTCAACAACTCTTCAAATCTCCATTCACCACTCCACCTTGGCTCTCAAACAGCCCAAACAATCTGCAATCCAACTTAACCTTCAGAATCGACCTAGCTCATAATAGTTTACCTATGGATTCCTCATCCATCAATGGACAAGCAAATTTCCAGTCCAAGTTTGGACTATGTGGCAGCCCTGTTTATTGTTACATTCTTGGGGATAAGAATGATTTAAAAGGGGGAGTAATTCCATTGGTGAAGGTAATAGGAGGAGGTAGTGAGAAGGTAAATCATAGTAAGCAAAAGAAGAAAGGTAAGAAGGGGATAGATGGATTCTCGGTTGATTATGATAGTGGTATGCTTGCAAGGGTGGGCAAGGTTACAGGGATGCTAAATGAAAGCTACTATGCAATGTTGGGAGACCCATGGTATCCATCAGCCCTATCAGCAGTCCTATTGCTTTGTGATACTACATGTCACGACCCAACCCAGGCCATGACCGGCGCATAAATTAAGTTAACTTTAATCTATGCTAGCCTTAATTCTGAACTAATAGAAATTCCAAAATTTACTAACAGAATATCCAAATCATCTCAATTACATCAATAAGCCTTAAAAGAATCAAATTATTCAAGTCAAATCTCAATAATCAAAAGTCTCCAAAATAATATGAAGCTAAATCATTAAGCAGTCTCCTTCAACATCATTCCAAGGGTTACCTCACGAACAGGGACCTTAATCTGAAAAAGAAATATTCAACGTGGTATGAGATTTTCGTCTATACGAGCGAAAACCTCAGTGAGCAGTAGCTATAGTACACAGTAGAAAAGGAACAGGCAGATAGGCTGATACTTTTAAATTATGACAAATATAGTTCAAAATATAGTATTTCAAACTCAGTTAAACAAAAAGGTCAATATTAGATAATCAAATCAAAATGCTGGTAATCAATTGTCAAATATAATACTGAAGCCTTTCAAAATATCAAATATTAGAATAATCAGAAAATAAGGCATAAGCTTTAAAACACATGGTACAGTGTAACAGAGTGGTGATACTGCACACCACCAGGGCCAGATAAATGGTAAGCGCGCTACCAATAACAGATACAGATAACAGATAATTGCCTTCACCGATCTTATGCATGATTCTAATACTGACACAACCGACGACAGACTGACAACTGACAACCTGACTCGAAGACAAGTGCAAAATCCTAATGTTATGAAGATCGGTGAGAGGTCAGATAACAGATACAGATATACTGAGCACTTGTACCAGTTTGAAAACATACAGTATATATATATATAAATCAGAAAATTATAACTGATTGAACAAATTATTAGATTTCTAAAACAAGGGTAATAACTGCGATAAATCGCGTATCAGAAACTACAAATCATATCAAATCAAATTTTAATAAATTCATTGTACCTGATAATAAAACAAATCAACATAAAGGCCTGTTCCCAGAATATACGCTCTAATACTAAGGATATTTTGTAAACATAAGGTTCAAAATCTATGCTTATATAAAAGGAAACATATAATCAAATGTCAATTTTTGATAAACAGTTTAAAGTCTGATATTTCAATTAAACAGTGCCGTATACTATAATTACCACTCACTTGATATCCAACCGAATGATAAATCTAAGAATCCTGGCAGCTCACCACTCAATCGACCGAAGGAATAGTATCTCCTATAAATTCCAACGGAAAAAAACATCAACGAATTAATCTAAGACTAGGATTAGAATTAAATCGGTAGGAGGTTCTGAATTCTTTTGGGAAAAATGGAAATCAACAAAATGTAAAGTGTATAAACAAGAGTTTAACCTAACAATTTTCGATTATGCATAGTTAGAGATTAAACACATCAACACCCCAATTAAAGAAATATATTAATGTTTTAAACAAAACTAAAATTGCAAACCATATTTATTCGACCCAAAAGAGCATTTTGGAAATAATGGTGCAATAAAACCATTTTAATTAGGATCTTTAATTTAAATAAACTTTGACAGAGAACAAAAGAGAAAGAAGGATAATGGTTGAAAGAGGGTTGACACAAAAACTACAAATCTTACTCCTACATAATAAAAAATAATATGTTTAATACTAGGACCAATTTGGTTGAATTTCTAGATTTCAGATTTGTATAAAATAGAAAAAGAACCCACTATCTATACATGAACTTATTCTCCGCACCAGAAAAAAAATGAAATAATATATAAAAAGACACTAAAATCAAACTTACTTGATCAATTGGAAGAATAAGATCCAATCTACAAACAATCAACCCAAGGAAAAACTAGGTTGTCAGTGGCACATGAAGAACATCAGAGTGTGAAAAAAAAAGGAGGCGGAAGTTTATTGGCTATTTTCTTTGATACCCATAAAAAAGAGAACAGTAAATAGGTTTAAGATGGTGGTGGGCTCTATTTAGGAGGAAAAATGAGAAAGCCTTTGAACACAATAATAACTTGAGATAAATAAAAGGTAATCTTTATAACACAAATTTATTCTTTTAAATAACCAAAATTTTGTTATATATAAAAAAAATACTTTAATTAACTCAAAATAAAATATAGATATTATCTAGGTTGGGGTCATTACATTCTTCCCCCCTAAAGAAATTCGGACCCCGAATTTAGATTACGGAAACACTAACCTGTAATATCGAACAAATGAGGATATCTAATTCGCATCTCAGATTCAGTCTCCCAAGTGGCTTCACTACTAGAGTGGTTTTGCCAAAGAACTTTAACTACAGGAATCTCTTTTGAATGCAGCTTTCGAACTTGACTGTCTAAAATCTTTACAGGTTGCTCCTCATAAGACAGATCATCTCTAACTTGTATAGTTTGAGGTTTCAAAACATGGGAAGTATCTGGAATATATTTCCTAAGCATCGATATATGGAATACCGGGTGAACCTTAGAGAAATCAGGTGGAAGAGCTAAACGGTATGCAACTGCACCAATCCTTTCAAGAATCTCAAACGGGCCTACATAACGCGGACTCAATTTTCCTTTCTTGCCAAAACGCATGATTCCTTTCATCGAAGAGACCTTCAGAAATACATGATCACCGACCTGAAATTCCACATTCTTGCGCCTCGGATCAACATAACTCTTTTGCCTACTCTGAGCTGTTAAGAGTCTATCACGGATAACACGAACTTTATCTGAAGTCAACTGTATCAATTCAGGTCTAGTGAGTCTCCTTTCTCCAACCTCATCCCAACAAATTGGCGACCGACACTTACGACCATACAAAGCTTCATAAGGTGCCATCTCAATGCTAGCTTGATAGCTATTGTTATAAGCAAACTCTACCAAAGGCAAATGATGATCCCAATTTTGGCCAAAATCAAAAATACAAGCCCGAAGCATATCCTCTAAAGTCTGAATAGTCCTCTCTGACTGTCCGTCCGTCTGAGGATGAAACGCTGTGCTAAAATGAAGTTTTGTACCTAGTGCTTCTTGAAATTTCTTCCAGAATCGAGAAGTGAATTGAGCACCACGATCCGACACAATAGAGACTGGGACTCCATGAAGTCTAACAATCTCATCAATGTATAACTAAGCAAGCTTAGAAAAATCATAAGTTATCTTCACATGAAGAAAATGAGCAGACTTAGTTAAACGGTCGACTATCACCCAAATGGAATCATACCCTCCCCTAGTACGAGGCAATCCTACCACGAAGTCCATAGCAATGTTCTCCCACTTCCACTCAGGAATAGGTAATGGTTGGAGCAACCCATATAGTCTCTGATGTTCTGCCTTGACTTGTTGACAAGTAAGGCATTTAGCAACAAAGTCTGCAACATCTCTCTTTATTCCACTCCACCAGTATATCTCCCTTAAATCTCTATACATCTTAGTGGAACCAGGATGAATTGTATAAGCTGAACAGTGTGCTTCCTCCAAAATTTCCCTTTTTAAAACATCAACATCAGGAACACATAGTCTAGTCCCATAACGAAGAACTTCATCGTCACCAATCACAAAGTCTTGAACCTTACCCTGACAAACACCATCCCTAACTTTACACAATTGAGGATCTTCTTGTTGGGCTGCCTTGATTCTATCTAATAGAATAGGTCTAACACGAAAATGAGCTACCAACGCTTCAGATGTTGCCTCAAACTCTACTCCTCGATTAATCAATTCATGAATATCACCAATCAAAGGTCTCCTCACTACGGAAAGATGAGCTAAGCTACCCAGAGATTTCCTACTTAAAGCAACTGCTACAACGTTTGCTTTCCCTGGATGGTACTGAATTGTGCAATCATAATCCTTGAGAAACTCCACCCATCTTCTTTGCCTCAAATTCAAATCACGCTGATCAAAGATGTATTTGAGACTTTTATGGCCCTGGATTGAAGAATTTGAAGTGCTGCTTGGAGTGTTCTATAGCAGTTAACATGGTAACCAATGAGGTAGACTCAATAGTTGAGCATATTGAAGAGGTCTTTTTCGAGGGTGAAAATCCTTTATTTCGACCATTAATTCCATTCCATCATTTTAGCGTTGTCAAACTTGAGAGGGGAATGAGTTCTTTCTACCTTGTACAAGGCTTAAATCCAAGCAATCAAACCCTTGTTTTAGCCCATTATATTAAGGATCATCAAGATGAATTTACACTGAAGAAGAAATTTCATGTTTTTGTGGTGAGTGCAAAGCAAGCAGTTGATCAACTTGGGCTTCTTCAGCAGGAAAGAATACTACAAATCCCTCAGCAACTCAATAAATGTCAGTTAAATCTCCTAGTTCTAAAAAGGGTTCGAGATGATGATGACAATGATGAATATGATGAGCAAAAGAGAAGTGCTAAAGGTCTTGGATTGAGCTACTCATTTTTTGGACATGCAAATGCTAGTGATGGTCGAGGACAAGTTGTTTTGCTAAAAATGACGGGGAGTAATGAAGTTCCTTGTGGTGATGTTCTAATGGTGGCTAAACCTTATACCAGTCTGCATAAGGATTGGGTTATGAATCCAATCTTGGAGTCTATATTCAAGGTTCCGTTTGGAGCTGATTTAGACAGCATGAATGGATTGAACGAAGAAGAATTTGGCAGCCAACATTGAAGAGGAAGCTTTTGAAAAGACGAAGTATCTTCATGCTCCTATCATAGAAACAATGAAGAAAGATGACATTTTGTCTAGGTTCCTAAATGAGACAGAGACCGATAAAACATATTTATGAGACATAACTCTGAACTGTGTGATTGATGGCAAAGAAAACAACAGCCACTCTATCTTGTTCATCTATGTTCTTTGCAAATATCCTGATGTGAAAGAAAAGGTTGCGGATAAAGCAAGAAAAGTTTCAGAAGCAAAGGAATTTACAAATTTTGCAGAAATTGCAGCAGCAGGAGCTATTGAAAAGAAGAATTATCCCCATGCTGCTATCGCAGAAACACTCATACACTACCCGGTTGTGCTAGTTGACACAAAGGTTTGCTTTTCTGATGATACTCTACAAGATGGTTTTAGTATAAAGAAAGGAGATGTAGTAGCTTACCAACCTTATGCAATGGGAAGAATGAAATTCATATGGGTTGATGATGCTCTAGAATGTAAAACAGAAAGCAATGAAGATGGTCTGTTTCAGCCACAGCCACAGCCACATAGCCCTTTCAAGTTCACTATCATCCCCCTACAAATTTAATGGATTGTTTCTGTCCCGGAGCCCTTTCTATTAGATATTAGATATTATTAAGATTATATTGTTTTAGTCATAGATCACACTGTATCTAGTTAGTTAGTGATGACTAGTGGAGAATTTCCGATAGGTTTCCGTCTCTGTGAGGGCGTCGTTGGGTTCGACGGGGGAAGCTCCGATGCCAAAGTCAGTATAGAAGAACAAGAGAGCAAACTGAATTGACAAAGGGTAAGTGAATGTGTACCTTGATAGCTTGAGATGCAAGCTATATATAGTCATGAAGTTGTAACCTTTAGTAACTAGAAAGTCTCCATTAATGCTCCATTAATGGCGGTTACTGGTTTCCTTTAAGTATGCCCGTTTGCTTATTGATAGCTTATTAATGGTCTTTATTGCGGGATCGGCTCAGCCGTTTCTGTAGCGGATTGAGAGGCTTATGGCGATTCGCCTCATAGGTTCGCCCGCAGGTCTCTTGTGGTGAGGTGTTGATGATCCGCCTGTCGGATCTCCTTTGCTCGATACGCCCTGATACTCCAGTATCAGGCGATCAACACGTGGCCGTTCTAGGTGAATATCTCTTTTGATCCTTGGGATAATATCTCAATGTTATCAGTTAGCTTATTATACTTATCGGTTAGTCATTCACTACAACGTGGACTCTACTTTGTATTTATACAGAATTACACATCAATGATAATCAGTGATTCAAACTCTCTTATGGTGTCAGAGCGGTTGTCTATTGTGATAATGTCAGCGCGGTTTACCTTGCGGGCAATCCGGTTCAGCACCACCGAACCAAGCATGTTGAAATGGATATTCACTTTGTCCGTGAAAGAGTCGCCAAAGGCGAGGTCCGTGTCCTACATGTTCCATCCCGATACCAAATTGCTGACATATTCACCAAAGGACTGCCTTCTCCGCTGTTCGACGACTTCCGAAATAGTCTCAATGTTCGTCCTCCGAACTCTTCGACTACGGGGGAGTATTAGATATTAGATATTATTAAGATTATATTGTTTTAGTTATAGATCACACTGTATCTAGTTAGTTAGCTTATTATACTAATCGGTTAGTCATTCACTACAACGTGGACTCTACTTTGTATTTATACAGAATTACACATCAATGATAATCAGTGATTCAAACTCTATTACTTTCAAGTTCATTGAATTCCAAAATTCGTACATTCTTGGGATAAGAATGCTCTAAAGGGGTAAGTATTATCACGATTATTCGAATTATTAGAGAAATTAAATAGGGAATTATTAGCTATTAATTAGGTGGATGATTGTTTTACATTTAAGTGTTAATTAGTTGTTATTTAGGACTGCTTACAGTTGTAACAGTTGTATTATTAGTAGGTTTGTCTATATAGAGTCATGCCTTGTATGGAAAGGGTATCAAGATGAATATTGAATGAAAACTATTTCTCTTTCCTTCTTTCTCTCTTCTGCAATTCTCTGTTCTCTTTCTCTTCTTATTCTTCTCCTACCTCCAACCCTAATTTTTCTCTAATCACTAAATATCCCTAATCGTTACACAATAGTGGCTAGATGATATAGTTCAAGGACAAAAGTAAAGAATATGCCCATAATTATTTTAATCCCTAAATATACGTAACTGGATTATATTCCTTCCATTCTTCAGAAGACAAAAGGGGTTTCTGTTTAGACAATTAGGAATCATAGAAAAGGATTGGGATATTAAATCTGAAAAAAAAAGCAGATGATGAAAAATAATGGACAAGGATTTAAATAAAATTGCATTACAATCCTGTGCGATATCTATTAATTTAGCAGAAATATCAGAGAGCATAAATAGTAACCTCCAACTACGAAGTCAGAATGGCTAAATTTCCAGAAAAAGAGAAACAATGGAATTTGGAGATATAATTATATTCTTGGCACAACTTACAGAAGTCATTGCCTCATTTTTGGGTGCCATTGCAAAGCAAGCCCATAAAGCCTCTTTTCTTATCTGCACCCAAAATGAATAAATAAATAAACTTTGAATTAGTAAGTTCACAAGGTAGCTAAGTTACTAAAACATGTTTCTGATTGGGTACATAATCATATTAACGAGAGAATGTGTTGAAAGAAACTTTATGGTAGAACAAAATAGAGCTCATAGTTGTTAAAGGCGCTCCTGAGGCACGCCTCACTCAAGGCTCAAGGTAGTGAACCTTGATTGCAAAAAGCGAGGCCCTGTTTAAAAGGCTCTCGCCTTGTGCGCCTCGGAACCTGAATCAACTCGAACCTCAATGTTTTCACTAGGTTTTTGTTTTTTTACTATTTTGTGTAAAACAAATGTTTGACTAATCTCAACCACTAATCTAATTTAAATAAGATTAATCTTAACCCTTGATCTAAATAAGAATATCAAGACACATAACTAAATATAGAAATACTAGAGAGAGATTAAACGCATTCACGTAAAGATGAGTCTCCTCCACTCCACTAAAACAGAAACTGACACAGAAGCATATCAAGTGACAATGAATGGTTATTAGTTTAATAATTAGTTAGGCACTTAGGTTAAGACATTAAGTATACGTTAATGTCTCTATAAAATATGAACTTAACTTGGTGTTTTTGATTTAGTATTATGTTTTTATGTGGTTTTGTTTCGTTGTATGGTCATAAGTGTGTTATTTTGGTTTATGCTTTAACTAGTAAAAAAAAAAATTTCTTCTTCTGCGCTTCGTGTTCCTCAAGCGCGTGCCTTGATCCTAGGCTCCAGGAACCCTTAGCGCCTTAAACAACTATGATAGTGCTGCAGATTCTTTTTTTTTAGGAAATGATAAATTCTCAAATCGAAACGGGCACTGGCATAGGTCCTTCAAATGTGCAGCTACAAAAACTCGAATGCTAATTGTTTAACATTGATAAACTGGCTGCCTTCAGATTTTCTAGACTAGATTTGTTTTTGGGATGGCATAATTTCCAGTATAGTACTGGGCGGAAGTTTTAGGTGAGATGATTATATCAATGAACTGACGACCACAGAGAGATCTGTCTTATAAGCATGTAAGCACACAAACATCTTTACTTGGATGATAAAAAAACGTATCAAAGATAGCACCAGCCAAGTACAGCAATACAAAAAACAGGTCCAACCTATAAACAATCAAATGTTGGTCTAAACGGAGACTCTTAACAGGAGTGACCAAGAAAATATTGGTTCAGCTGCCTATAAAAGTTGGGAGGGCCGTGATCAGAAAATGGAAACAAGAAAAAATAGCTTGGGATCATCTGATACGATGCTCACCCTGCCTCATTTCTCATTGGTCTATGTTTGAAGACATCTAGAAAAAATAGTAGCAATATTCAGGAATCTTTGATAGTGATGATGACATTTGAATTTGAATGTTTAGACTTTCAGGTGCTTCAACTGATGCCACACACTGCAGTAATCACTCATTCATATGGACCACGTGTTATAATCATCCTTTGTTATCATCCTTGAATTAAAATGCACATCTGTAATCAGGTAACCATTTTATGCCTTTCAAACATGAAAGGCTACCACATACTCTAGGAATTGCTGATCTGGCTACTGCAATTTTTTCTTTTTACATTAGTGGGAAAGAAGCATAAGTAAAGTCATGACTTCTTTTGCTGACTTCAACTCAATACTTTCTAAATATATTGGTTCTCATGAATTTTACACAATACGTTTATAATTAGCAATACCAGCATAAGAAATGGAGAGGTCATTTGCATTAAAGGAAACAGCATAGTTGCGAGAGGCGACCCAAGCAATCAAGCCACCGCCTTCTGTAACAGAAGCCGGGCGAAATTCGAAAGGCGACCGCCTTTCTGCCGCAGGCGAGAGGCGGTCGCCTTTGGGTTTCAGGTGAAATTTAGGTTAAAATTGCAGACAGTTTGTGCGATTGCGATATAAAGGGTTCTCTGTGTCCAGTTCGAAGACTTCATCTGCTCGAGGCTTCATCCACTTCGACAACTTCACTTCATCTCCTCCAACAGCACCGCTGATCTAACAGGTACATACAAAGACAACTTTACTTCTCTCTCTTTCTGTGTTCTGTTCTAACTTCTATTTCTTACTTCATCTTCTTAGTTTCTTTTCTTCCTCTCTTACTTTTCTTGGTTCTAAGTGTTTGCTGCCCAAATTTTTATGACTTGTTCTAAATGTTATGCTACTCAAATTTTTATGAAAGTTTGTGAAGTTTTTACAAGTTCATTATTAATTGTTTGTTGTATTGTGCAAGTTTATTATTAGTTTTGCAAAGTTATTATTAGTTATTAGTTCTAAGTGTTATGCTGTCCAAATTTTGCATGCTTTTCATCATGAGTATTAGTAATTCTAATACATCGCAAGCTACAAAAAAATGGGTCCTTGTTGGAAGTATGTGCAAGAGGTCAAGGCAGGGAGCTCAAATGATCTCAGACACGCATGAGTGATTTAGTTTTTATGTTTTACAACTTTAGAAATTAAACTAGTCAATTTGAGTTATGATTTTATTTTTTGTGTTTTTCTAATTTTTTTGTCGCCTCACTTGTCGCCTCGCTTCAAGGCGATATTTTGCCCTTATCGTCTCGGCTTGCCTTTCGCCTTTCGCAACTATGGGAAACAGTAAACCAATAAGCATTCCCTGCTCCCTCCAGCACCATCACAACAACAAAGAAAAGCAAAAAAGAAAAAAGAGATTTATCATTATTATTGTTTTAATAATTTATACGGTATTGGCCCGAAATAAGTCAGATACGTAAGGGAAGTTATCAAAACAACAACCTGCACAAAAACAAGATGAATGATAACCAAAACCAACAAATTAAGTTACTTACCTTCCATAGTTCTTTTTTTGCTTCAGGCTCTTCTGCAAAAACAAAATCTGTGCCATTGTGCTCAGAAGCAACTTTCTGAACGATTAGCGTTTGCTCACGTGCATATGCCTCTTGATAGTACAAAGAAGAGGAGATAAGAGTCACATACAGGTAAAAAAGAAGAAACAAAACCTCTCTCTCTCTCTTTATATATATATATATATATATATATACACACACAATCATCGATAAGCTTACATGTTTTACAACACTAAACGGATCCAATTTTGGGACATATATAAAATGTACATAATCACAAGAAAAGGAGCCATGTCTCACCTGTGCCAATGAACTCAAACATCAACGTAGGAACTTCAGGTAAATTCTTCCCATTTGCAATATTAATTGCCCTAATTTGGACCTCATCCAGCAGTTCTACTCTTGACACCTAAAACGATCAGTAGGACCATAAATACACTGAATGATTGAATATAATTTGGATTTGGAAAATGGAATCCTACCTGTATTCCAGACAACATAGTGGCAATGGCAACATCTGCTGCATCTTTAATTGTAGGGAAATTACACATTGCAACCTGCATTATTTTTAAAATCAATCAGTTGTCACATACTCTAGAAGAAATCAAAAGAAGGAGGACTGATTGTGTTATTTGCGAGGCTATAGTTTTCGGTTAAATTCTGTTAATAGTTAAGTTGTTACGAAAGACAACTTTTAGCCATCTTACAAGCCTGTTTAACTTACCTTGAAAACTCATCCTTTGTGATTAAAACTGACCATAAGAGCATTAAACACCTCCTAGAACAAAAACTACATACCTACTTGCAACATAAAGAAGTGCCCAAGCTCCTAGGATTAGAATATACTATACAGTATAAAGAGGAGCTTAGAACAAGGTGGCAGATGCCTTGTCTAGACAACATGAAGAGGACAATGCTCTCTGGTTTTAGCCATTTCCATGGTACTGCCTACATGGCTTGAGGAAGTCCAAATATCTTACAAGGATGACCCTGAAGCAACTCAATTGCTTCAACAGTTGACTGTGCAACCTCAACAGCATCCTAAGTTTACACTACAAAATGGGTTGATTGGATACAAGCAGAGAATCTACATCGGGGCCAGTTCAGGCACAGGGGAGGAGTGCTCACAGTTCGCCACAATTCTTTTTGGTGGCCATTTTGGGATAAAGGGCACTTTCACCAAGATCCAGCAGAGTTTTTATTGGCCTAACTTGCATACTGATGTTATCAAAAGGGTGGTGGCTACCTGTGTAACTTGCCAGAGGTGTAAAACAGTACATACAGCTTATCCTGGGCTATTACAGCCTTTACCTATTCCTAAAGGGGCATGGCAAGACATCGCTATGGACTTCATAGAAAAGCTACCCTGCTCAAAAGGTTTTGACACTATCCTAGAGGTGGTTGATAGGTTCTCTAAGAGTGGACTCTTCATTCCCTTATCCCATCCTTCCACAGCAGCTACTATTGCCAAGGTTTTCTTAGATGATATTTTCAAACTACATGGAGACCCCACTCCATAGTTTCAGAAAGGGACAAATTTCTTACTAGGAATTTCTAGAAGGAGCTCATGAAATTATTAGGCACTGAATTGCATTACTATCATTTATACAACAACAACGAAGCTTCAGTCCCGAAATGATTCGAGATCGGCTAACATGAACCATTATACAAAACCGTGAAAATCAAGTCATGAACGACATAAATTCTCTCCATCCACTCCGTCCTATCCACTACCATATTTTCCTCAATCCCCAATAAACTCATATCACTCTCGATCACCTTTTTCCAAGTTTGCTTAGGTCTTCCCCTACCCCTCACCATTACATCCCTTTGCCACTCTTCAGTCCTCCTAACCGGCGCATCAAGCGCTCTTCATCTTACATGGCCAAACCACCTTAGTCGGTTTTCCCTCATTTTATTCTCAACAGATGTAACCCTTACATTTGTCCTAATTATTTCATTACTCACCCGATCCTTTCTCGTATGACCACACATCCATCTCAACATACGCATCTCCGCCACCGACATCTTATGAATGTGACAGTGTTTCACTGCCCAACACTCCGTACCATATAAAACAATGCAGGTCTAATTGTCGTGCGGTAGAATTTTCCCTTCAATCTATTAGGCATGTCGGGGTCACAAAGGAAACCCGTAGCACTCTTCCACTTCGACCAACCAGATTTAATCCTATGAGCAACATCTCCATCCGTTTGAATAATAGACCCTTAATACCGAAAGCAATCTGAACCCTGAACAACTCTCCCATCCAGGGCGATTGTCCCTGCCTCCCTACTCCTATCGCCGCTAAACTTACACTCCAAATATTACGTCTTACTTCGGCTCAACTTAAAGCCTCTAGATTCCAAAGTTTGTCACCATAGTTCCAACTTCCTCTCCACGCCTTCTTTTGTCTCATCAACCAACACAATATCATCTGCAAACAACATGCACCATGGTATACCATCTTGAAGGGAACTCGTTAATTCATCCATAACAATGGCAAAAAGAAATGGGCTAAGTGCGGAACCTTGATGCACTCCAGTCGTAATAGGGAACTCTTCAGTCTTCCCAACACTGGTACGTACACTCGTGCACGCTCCCTTATACATGCCCTTTATGATGTCAATGTAGATCCGTGAAATGTCTTTCCTTATTAAGGCCCACCAAAGTACTTCCCTTGGTACCTTATCATATGCCTTTTCCAAGTCAATGAAAACCTTATGCAAGTCTTTCTTCTTATTTCGATAGTGTTCCATTAATTGTCTCATTAGATGGATGGCCTCCATAGTTGATCTTCCCGGCATAAAGCCAAACAGGTTTTCCGAGATCTTCACCGTCCTCCTTAGCCTTTGTTCGATCACTCGCTCCCACAATTTCATAGTGTGACTCATTAATTTGATTCCTCTATAATTGGCACAATCTTGGAAATCGTTTTTGTTCTTATACAAAAGGACTAGGATACTTTTCCTCCATTATGATGGCATCTTATTGTTTCTCCAAATCTTGTTGAAGAACGTAGTCAACCATTTCTTCAATCTCATCTTATTTAATGCCATTTTGACTTCACCCTTTTGAATTCTCCGCATGCAGTCACGATTTATCATATCGTGAGGGATACTTATATCTCAAACATCTTGTCCGCAGTCTCCATTAAATAAGTCATCAAAATAGGACCTCCATCGTTGTTCCTTGATATCCTTATCTCCAACTAGAACTTTTTGGTCCACATCCTTCACACATTAAACTTTTCCGAGATCTCGCGTCTTCCTATCTCTCATCCTAGCAATTCTATATATGTCTCTTTCCCCTTCCTTCTTATCCAATTTTATATACGGATCCCGATTCACCTTTGCTCTAGCATCTCGTATGACCTTCTTTGCTTCCCTTTTGGCCTCTTTGTACTTTTCGTAGTTCTCATCACTCCTCCATTTCCTCAATATTTTATAGGCTTCTCGCTTACTCTTTATTACTTGTCGTATTTCTTCTGTCCACCAAGATGTGTCCTCACCCGGTGGCATGCTACTTTTAGATTCCCCTAGAACTTCCTTCTCTACTTCCTTTATACATTGCTCCATTTTAGTCCATACTGAATCTATATCTAAATCCATATTACAAGTCCAAATATCTTTTGTGGCCATCTCATCCACAAATTTTTGTTGGTTCTCCCCTTGCAGTTTCCACCACTGTTACTCAGAAGTTGTATAAACGTATTTTGCTCCATAGAGTGGAACTTCTCAATACTTCTGACCAATATGTAAATGAAAGCACACAGTTCATATAAACCTGAATTTCGTGGTTAATTTGAACACCTGGTAATGAGAAATAAAGGAACCGTGACTATTTATTTTTTTACCGCATTGGGTAACTGCTGCCAGATTTAAATAGAATGAGATGATAATTAAACATTTTTAAAACTAGCCCTATAATTAAAAATCGGCCCAAGAGCTTTCATTACTTAGTTAACAATAAAAAAATTGGTACATCAACAAAAATTTGACAATAGTAACTTGTCAATACAAAATTTGAAGTTCAATGGCTGTTTTGAATCAACGTTTCATGATTCAAGATATTTAAGCTCTAGTTTCTTTCTTTTTCCTTCTGCATATTTAATGGAATAAAAACACTATAATGGGATTGAGTGAACTAGAATTGCAGAACAAATCTACACTTATTGATGACATTATAAGATTTGTAATTAATGTAAAGTCTGCTATGATGAATGTAAAGTTTACCCAATAGTCTACCGAACCCCAATAGTCTACCCATTTAATGTATAGGCTGCTTGTAGGGTAAAGGTGTCTCCTAGGCTGTATATATATGTGTGTGTGCATGGAATAAGAAAAGTGCAGAAATACCATTACAGAGATTTACATGGTATCAGAGCCCAAGATCTAAGTTTCCGAGAAGAAAATTGTCACTAAACTCACATTAGGCTCCTCCAAAATTACGGATCGAAAATTACTCGGGAGTCAGAATTATACTCAGTGGCAATGGACTATTCGTCGGTTTGTCAACAGTACTGACTTAGAAGATCATTTGACAGGTAATCTGCCACCTAAAACAAATGTTGATGTTCGTAAGAAGTGGTTAATGGAAGATTATAAATTGTTTAATCAAATTCAAAACACTCTTGATCCCACTGTTGATGATGTCGTGACTCGTTGTGAGACCGTCAAGGAACTACGAGAATATCTCGAGTTTCTGTATGCTAACAAAAAGGATGTCTCATCTTCATATGTTGTTGTTAAAGATTTATCGTGCAAAACAAAAGAATCGATCTCTTCTGCAATATTACACGGAAGCAAAACAGGCAAACGAGGAAGAGAACAGTCTGTTTCCAATTGTGTCTGATGTGAAACAAATGCAAGCACAGAAGGAGCGCGTTGTTGTTCAGTGTTTTTTGGCCGGTTTAGGTCCCGAGTATGATGTGGAACGTACACAACTGTTGACTAGTGGGACACTCCCGTCTTTCGCGAAAGTCTATTTTCGTTTTCTTAATGTCTGTAATGATGGCGTAATGGTTTCTGGTACATTGTTTTCTGACACAGTAGCATTGGTAAGCAATGCTAGCCAAGGTCGTCGAGGTGGCGACAATACCCTCTCTAGTGGCAACCGACGATTCCCCCGTACTTGTTATCATTGTGAGGGAGAAGGGCATGTTAAGAAAAATTGTTGAAAATTGCATGGCAATCCTCCCCAATACCCGAGACAGAATGTTCCTAGTAGATCTGCAAATAAGGCAACTCAAGGTGGCATTGTACCAACCCCGTCCTCTGTCACCATTTCTGCAGATGAGTATGCTCGGTTTCAGCAACTTTCTGCGACTTATGATGTCGACCAACCATCCACGTCACCTCCGCTTTGGCTGATACAGGTAATCATGCTGCATGTCTATCCACCTCCTCTCGTAGTTGGGTTATTGACTCTGGTGCTACAGATCATATGACCGGTAACACATGTATCCTTTCTTCTTTTCAACATCTGGCAAATTTTCAGTCTATTATGTTAGCCAATGGTTCAACTGCTTCTGTAATTGGACAAGGGATAGCTCACCCAACATCTACTATTCCTTTATCATATGTTTTATGCTTACCCAACTTTCCTCTCAACTTATTATCTGTCAGCCAACTTACCAAGGCTCTTAACTGTTGTGTTCTTTCTTATCCTAACTATTGTCTTTTTTAGGATCTTGGGACGAAGCAAATTATTGGTAGAGGGAACCTGGTGAATGGATTGTATGTGCTTGATTCAACTTATCGACATGTGCCAAGATCCATTGCCTGTACGAGCGCGTCACTTTTACAACTTCACTGTCAATTTGGTCATCCATCTTTTCCTGTTTTGCGAAAGTTATGTCCTAGTCTTTGTGTGATTCTACTCTGGAATGTGAAGTCTGTCAATTTGCTAAGCATCATAAAGTTTCGTATCCTCCGCGAATCAATAAACGTGTCGAGTCTTCCTTTTATTTAGTACACACTGATGTATGGGGTCCGTGTCCTGTTGTGTCTAAACTTGGTTTTCGTTACTTTGTAACCTTTGTTGATGATTTCTCTCGTGTTACTTGGCTCTATCCTATGAAATATCGTTCAGAACTATTTACTATCATTGTGCCTTTCATGCTGAGATTCGAACGCAATTTAATAAATCTATTTGTATTTTGCGAAGTGACAATGCAAAAGAATATGTATCTAGCACTTTCCACTCATATCTTTCCCAGCAAGGTATTATTCATCAGACTTCGTGCATCGTTACTCCACAGCAAAACGGTGTTGCCGAACATAAGAATCGTCACTTATTAGAAGTCGCTCGAGCATTGTTGTTTCATATGCAGGTTCCAAAGTTTTTTGGGCAGATGCAGTCTCCACTGCTTGTTTTCTCATCAATCGTATGCCCTCTTCAGTCCTTAACGGTTAGATTCCATACTCCCTTCTTTTCCCCTCGTCTTCTTTATTTCCTCTTGCACCACGTGTTTTTGGGTGTACTTGTTTTGTTCAAGATATGCGACCACAAATCTCCAAACTTGATCCCAAATCAATCAAGTGTATCTTTGTGGGTTATTCTCAGACTCAAAAGGGGAATCATTGCTACTCTCCTTCTTTGGGTCGTTATTTAGTGTCTGCTGACGTTACCTTTTTTTAGCACACCTCTTTCTACGGTCATGACTCAACTCCTTCTGTTACTTCCTCGAGTCATTCTGACGATGATTATCTTGTTTATACTATAAGTGAGCATGTGGTTTCTATTCCTTCCCGCCCGATTGTCCGTCAAGTTTATTCTCGGCGTATACGCCCTTCAAGTGCTACAACTCCCAGTGCTCCGGTTGCCAGTGTTCCTCCTCCTGCTTCGTCTCCAGATCCTTCCCCATCTTCAGATCCGAGCCTTGACCTTCCTATCGCCCTCCGAAAAGGTGCCAATGCACTTACCCAATTTCTTCATTTGTATGTTATGATGCGTTATCACCTTCTTCCAAGTCTTTTGTAGCCTCCTTAGATTATGTTGATGTTCCTTCTTCCCTCTCTGAAGCACTGAACCATCCTGGATGGCTAAAAGCGATGCAAGAAGAAGTGTATGCCCTTGAACAAAATCGTACTTCGGATCTTGTGTCTCTTCCATCTCAGAAACGTGCTATTGGTTGCAAATGGGTGTTCAATGTCAAATTCAAACCAGATGGTTCTGTTGCTCGGCTGAAAGCTCGCTTGGTTGCAAAGAGTTACGCTCAGACTTATGGCATCGACTATTTAGAGACATTTTCCCCAGTTGCCAAACTCTCTTCTGTTCGCTTGTTTGTTTCTTTGGCTGCTACTTACAACTGGCCACTTTATCAACTTGATGTTAAGAATGCCTTTTTGAATGGTGATTTACGCGAGGAGTTATATGGAGCAACCTCCTGGTTTTGTTGCTCAGGGGGAGTCCGGGAAAGTTTGCAAGTTACGTACGTCTTTGTATGGGTTGAAGCAATCCCCTCGTGCCTGGTTTGGGCGACTCAGTGCTGCCGTACAAGAATTTGGTCTTTGTCGAAGTGCATATCATTCTGTGTTCTACTCATCATCCAGTACTGGGTGCATTTTACTGGTAGTGTATGTTGATGATATTGTGATTACTGGAAATGGTGAAATTGGTATTAGGAAACTGAAAGATTTCCTTGGTACTTGTTTTCAGACAAAGGACTTAGGACAATTGAAATATTTCTTAGGGATTGAAGTTTTCCGAAATTGTAAAGAGATTTATCTCACTCAGAGAAAATAATGCTTAGATGTATTAAATGATGTTGGATTGCTTGAGGCAAAGACTTGTGATGCACCTATGATACCAAATGGGAAGTTAAAGATTGACAATGGAGATTTACTTCCAAATCCTGAGAAATATAGACGAATCGTTGGAAAATTAAACTATCTTACAATCACCCGTCCTGATATTTCCTTCGCAGTGAGCATTGTAAGTCAATTCATGTCATCTCCTAGAACTTCACATTGGGATGCTGTCAAGTCATATTTTGAGATATCTAAAAGGGACTCCGGGGCATGGTATCTTGTATCAAAATCATGGTCATCACACCGTAGAAGGCTTTACAGATGTGGATTACGCATAAGATCTTACGGATAGGCATTCCACTACAGGTTATTATGTATTTGTAGGAGGCAATCTTGTATTCTGTAAAGCAGAATCTAAGGACGGGGCTATGGCACAAACTACATGTGAACTTGTATGGCTCCGCCATTTTCTTGGTGACATTGGGTTTGCTCAAACAGAACCTATGAAGTTATGGTGTGACAACAAAGCAGCTATCTATCTACATCGCTAATAATCTTGTATTCAATGAAAGGACAAAACACACAGAAGTCTGCCACTTTACTCGAGAAAAGCTAGAAGATGGCACAATCACAACACCACATGTCAGAATGGGAGACAATTGGCAAATGTGTTTACCAAGGCATTATCGGATAATCGGGTTAACTATATATGTAACAAGTTGGGCATGATTAATATCTATGCTCCAGCTTGAGGGGGAGTGTAATTAATGTAAAGTCTGCTATGATGAATGTAAAGTCTACCCAATAGTCTACCCAACCCCAATAGTCTACCCATTTAATGTATAGGCTGCTTGTAGGGTAAAGGTGTCTCCTAGGCGTGCATGGAATAAGAAAAGTGCAGAAATACCATTACAGAGATTTACAACATCAAAGAATAGTACTATTGTTGTAGCATTAGAATATTCAACAACACATTCCCTGTTCAATGAAAATACACATAAGTAGGATTATATCACTCAAAAAGAAAGAGAGATGAAAATAAAAAGGAAACTTTCAAACAGAGAAAGAGCAAGGGTACCACTGAATGTTCTGGAATCTTCTGGAGTTTTAGAGTGACCTCTGTTATTATGCCAAGTGTACCTTCACTTCCAATCACCAGGCGAGTCAAATCATACCTATGATGTACAATCCATCAAAAATCGACAGGTTACAATATAAAAAAAAAGAATACTAATCTCATCTGATGACAGAATTATAAGAAAATAATTAATTGCATGGAATAAATCAAGAAAAATGCATCGCAAGCACAGAGCACATGAACCTTAGGTGGGAATGGCAACTTATCAACTATTGTATTAAACATTAACTCCAACTTCACCAAGAAGTTTATAATCTTTTCTTTCTGTTTGTTGTGATGACTTTGATTAGCATCACATTTTCCATCAGCATAGAACTACAGTACAAATTTTAACTGGTATATTTTGATAGGAACTAGTTACTAACTTTCGCATAAAAAGTCCACCGCCAATAGAAGGGGGGAATGGGAGGGGAGGGGAGGGGAAAAAAAGCAAGAACTCACCCTGCAGCACTCTTTCGTGCACGAGAAGCTGTCTTGACAAGATCTCCATTGGCAAGGACTACCTAGAGCAAATAATGATGTTAAGAAATCAACTCATATAAATGAACCAGACATAAAAGGGAACATAGGAAAACCTTGAGACTGATGACATTATCTCGCATGGTTCCATACCTGCATGCTAAAAATAGAACATTAAGTCCAATAATTGATGCAAAGAAAACTAATTTCCTATTTTATAATTGTAAAAAGAAAAAGTTTGCCAGGAAAAGATCAATACCAAGAAAAATAAATTCATAAAGTAACAAATAAATACAACCTAGACAAAAAAATATGATCCTAGCCATCTCATGCAGCAGTCGAACTTGCTACGTAGAAGTATATTAATTATTTCTATGAAATTTTAGACCAATTAGTTGCTAGTCTGGCAAATTTATTGTGCATACCACGTGATATTACCACATAATATATTAACTAAGGCTAGGTTATGCTACATCGTGGAGATATTACAACTAATTTATTTTTTAGAGCTCTTGAAACCGATAAACTTTCATAGCTGAACATGCATAAGACTTCGTAGTTGATATCCATGTATAGACATTCAACCAAGACAATGCCAGTTTACCCAAGATAATTTCTGCAGTAATCAACTAATATTAACTATGTTAATAACAAGAAATGGATAGAATTTGAGAAAAAAGCAAAACCCATTTTGAAGTTCTTTGGGGAGACAATAAAATCTATATATAAGCTCATTCAAGAAACAATCACACCCAAAATAGGCTCGCATACATTAAGGGAAAAAAGGAGAACCCAGCCAATCCAACAAAATGATGACAGTATATTTCTGGTGTTTAACCGTCACCAAAAATAGCATCTATTGTCTGCAGAATTTTAAGATGTTTCGAGATTCTACCCTAGGAACGGCAAACGTTAAGCAGCTGGTTCATGATGTTCTTCCATGCACATGTTTCAACAGTCAACAAAGGATTTCCAACAAAGAGGATATATGGAGTATATACAACAATGAAAAGGCATGTCTGAACATGCTAAGGAAAGTAAACCAAAATGGTTTTCAAGGAAAAATGGAAATTGAAGAATTTCTAAATCTAGGGGAAATTACAAAATAATACTATACATTAAATCAAGGATTGGGTGATACTTGAGTTCGTATGGATAATGATTGATGAATAAAAGAGAACTGAAATACAGCTATTTTTTACTTCTGGGAAGCTACTCAACATGAAATGGTGCATGATGATAAACCAAAATAGGACCACTGATGAAGCAGATGAACTACCTTACAGCTAAAGAACCAGAGCAACGTGTGGCACACATTCCCCCTATGGTTGCACCGGGACCTGCTTGTCACATGTATGTAAAACGTGATAATATTAATTACAAAATGAACAAAAAAAAAAAGTTTTTCATGATATATGAGCAGGTAAATTATTTGGGAAAAAAACAAGAAAATTTCACATTAGAAAATTGCACAGCTAAAAAACTTTGTCCAAGAACTGAATTTTCTGGAATTAATTTTCAGGTCTAAAGAACCAGGCCATCACAATCACATATGCATGATATGAATAACTCTACCTGGATCAAGGGGAAAGAATAGACCATAAGGTGCCAAATACTCATTAAGCTCCATCCATCCAATTCCAGGCTCAACAACGACATCCAAATCCTCTATATGCAGTGCTTTAACATTCTATAGGTTAAATAAGCAATACAACATACAAATCAATATCTAAGTAAAGTCCAATATACATTTATGTGGATGCACTTAAAAAAACAAATAGTGCATCAGGGAAGAACATGATTGTGCAACTGAGGGACTTCAAAAAACTTCAGTCAATGGCACATTCTTAGAGGAAGGAGGGAAGGGATTGGATGAAAAGAAATGAAAGTAATTTCACAGCATCTTGCAAGAAGCAACTGAAATGTTGACTTTGCATATGTACCACTGCCATACCTTGTTAGTTCATGAACATAGAAGCAATCTATGTGGTAACTCAAACATCAGTTTCTATCATTTAAGACAACGTTTCTCATGGATCAATTCCTAAAGATAGATATTAGACTATTTACATATTATAAATATATATATTTAACATTCAGGCAGAAAAGCTACTCGTCGTATATACTAGTTCAGCAAAGATTGTTGCAGAACTGTATAATGATACCTTCATATGAGACATGTCAATGCAAACACCACCGTGAGGTGACAAGGTGTGACCCTCAATTGATGTAGCTCCACCATATGGTACTATAGGGACCTGATTAGATAAAGTAATCCAATTTATGGCTGGGTTAATGTGGAAACACTAACAACGTAAAGCAACAAAAATTTATCATTACATTGAAGCCTCTTACATTATTGTGGCTTTCATTTTCTTTTGAGGAAGTCATTATTGATATTCAACAAGGTTTGATGGAAGAAATTACGGTTACAGCATCAATATAGTACAGTCAACAAGAACCAACTACATAACTAAGATGCTCAACAAAATTAAAATGGAAAAAATATTTTGTTGTGAAAGCTGTATAATTTACAAGATGACAGTTTTCAAATATTTGCACAGATCTTTTACAATTTCATAGAAGTGAATCAGACCTTATGCTTGTCACAAGATTTCACAATGTTGGAAACTTCTTCTTCTGACCTGGAAGAACCAAAATTGACTCAGCATGCATTCTGCAAAAAAAGCAGAGGGAGAAAAAAAGAGAAGCTGTGCAACACAATTGATTGATCGTAAATGACAAGTATAAAAAATTATGTACAACTTTAGATGTACTCTGCAAAGCTTTCTAGCAGTCTCTTCTTGTTTATATGTTGTTTGTTTTAGAAAAACCCAATATTTATTTTCACTCGCTCAACTATACTGCCATTTTTATTGTATTGAAGAAGTTATTCACAATTAAGAACTTCATTTCAGTAACCATCTTATTAATTTAGAATTCAAACTTTTCAGCCTATAATCTGATCACCATTTTCATCATACATTGCAGCATATTCCTGGCCCTTCCATCTTTAAACCACCAAGACACCAACATCCTAGTTACAACAAGAGCACTGTCCTCTATCTTCTGTTACCATAACAAACATAGTCAGGATTTTGAAACTAGTAACTACGTTATTACCACTACCCAATATCATTTCATCAACTAATCACCCAACTCCTGCTTCCTCCCAACTATGACACCAAAATTAGTGACCGTGAGTCCCGTGTCAAAAATCATTTTGATATTATGTATATATTTGGCATATCACATTTTAGAATGTTTACAATAGTAACGACCTGCATGTTGCCAACTGACTTTAACACAGGGATGCATGGTTCAAACTTCAAACTCAATCATATACTAAATTGTTTTCCTTGGGGCAAGTTCAGCCAATAAAGGAAGTGCAAGCACATTTTAAAGAATGTTGCGACAGTTGTCATTAAATAATTCTTCTAGAGCCTATAATCCTGGCTGCCTAAAAATGACTACCAATTCCTTTAGCTGATAGCATCATTAGAGCCTCATTACCAGTATAATAGCAGGCATTATATCCAAAAAGGCTATATTTGTTTGTTTTTCTGCTAGTGTTAGGGCCCACGAGTTCACCAACAGCTCCACCATTAGTATGATATTGTCCGCTTTGGGCCAAGCCCGCACGGATTTGTTTTTGGGCTCCTTCCCAAAAGGCCTCATACTAATGTAGTTGGTGAACTTCTTTATAAACTATGTAACTCTCTTGTATCTTTCAGATGTGGGACTTGGGATGTATACCCAACAATCCTCCCCTCAGACCAAGGACCACAAGCCTCCCCTTCAGCGATAATCTGTCTAATCATCTTGTACCGCCGACAACCCGCAAAACACGCCGCCTGACCACCACAATGTCAGGAAGACTTTCGACACAAGGCACCAAGCACAAATTTCCCATCACGAGGTCACACTGAGAGCCACCCACATCTCCTTAGATCTCATGCACGTTCTCCCAGCCGAACCATCGGCTCTGATACCATTTGTTGGGCCCACGAGTTCACCAACAAATCCACCATTAGTATGATATTGTCCGCTTTTGGCCAAGCCCGCACGGATTTGTTTTTGGGCTCCTTCCCAAAAGGCCTCATACTAATGTAGTTGGTGAACTTCTTTATAAACTATATAACTCTCTTGTATCTTTCCGATGTGGGACTTGGGATGTATACCCAATAGCTAGGTCTAGGTTGCATCATCTCGTTTCCAACACTTCTACATGCCTTCTATATAAACTGTTAAAACTCAAATTATACGGCAAAAATTAAGTAAGAGGTATTATGTTTAGGTTCCTTTTCAGTTTTCACATATTGTTAACAAAGAGGTAAGGTAAGTCATTTTTAGGGATAAAGGCCAAATTTGACCCTAACGTTTTCGTTGAAGTGCAGATTCGACCTTAACATACAAAATGGTCCAAATTTAACACTAATGTTTCCAGACAATATCAATTTTTAGCCCTACATTACCAGAATTTTGAAAAAATTGGTTTAACTGTTGTTTAAATGTCACATCGGACATTCCAAACATCAATTATGTCTAAGATATTTGATGTGTTACTAAGTCTAAGTCTATATATAAGTTGGTCACACAAAAGATTTGTCAAAAAATTTAAAATGTTTAGTGTGCTACTAATATAGTTACAAATAATAAAAATCTTCTTCAGTTTATCTGCAAACTTCTTTGGAAGGTTTGATGTGATAGTTAAATAACAGTCAAAGCATCTGTTTCAAATTTTCGATAATGTAGGACTAAAATTGACCCAACTTGGAAACATAAGGGTTAAATTTGCATCATTCATACGTTAAGGCTAAATTTACACTTCTTCAAAAGTGTTAGGGTCAAATTTGACCCTTATCCCTTATTTTTAATATATTTTATGTTACTTTAACTAATAATTCGGTTCATGCACATGCATTAGATTTTTAGATCCACAATAATCATTCAATGTCTATAAACAGGTTCAACCTATCATAAGTTGAAAAATATAATCAAACTAAAATTTTCGTCAAATTTCTTGATACAAAAGGTATAAATTTCACCCTAGGGTTACTAAGTCAAGGATTGATGACAATGATGAAAACATTGTGGCTTTTGGGTACTGAACATAAATCAGGGATCCGATGGTCTTTTCTTATGCTCGCAACTTAGTTGTATTTTACAATCAGAGTACTTCTCATGCATTTTGCATTTTCTTCAGAAAAATATTTGCATTGGGATAGGATGCGATTATAAGTAACAGCCATGCAACTCTAGTAGCATTTGCAGCCAAGAGTGTAATCTGCATCTATGAGTACAAGGCTCAGTCAAATTGAGGAACATATCATCTAAAATCAACTTTAGTTGGTGGGGGGGGGGATGATGAGAAACCTCAAGTAGCCATTTTCAACTTCAAAAAATCAACTGACCTCGGGAAAACAACCACATCAGGGATATTTACTGCTTTATGAAAGCTGTACTGTGGCTTCCCATGGAAGTACCTTTCGTCATAGTCCATTGTCATGTTATCCTGCAATTCCCAGTAGTATCATATTGTTGATCTAGAGCCCAAAGATATAGTTTAAAGCGCTAAAGTGTTTGAAAATCCAGAGAAAGAAAAAAAATGGTAACAGAATGCCCAGGTACTAAAAAACATTACATCAAAACTCCAAGAGTCCAAACTTGATTCTCTAGCTGTTCCATGTCCAACAAAATAAATACTACATCCATCCCACGGATATAGGCACAAATATGATTTCACACTGAACAACAAAGCATTATTCATATTTTCCTAATATACCCTCAATTTGAGCACTTAATTTATTCTAAATTTAGTAATTTCAAACCATAATAATAGAGATAAATGGGAAAATAGTGGTTATTGGTAGTTAAAGAGAAGAGTTGTGCCTATTTCATGGGAATCAAAGATAAATTCTTGGGACAAAAAAAGTGAAAGAAAGTAAGCCGCATTACACAGAGAAAGAGAGAACGAGAGAGAGAGAGATTGTTCATATACCTCACAGATAACCCTTAACTCGTGAACAAGCTCTTGAGGTACCTTCCTGTAAGAACCTTTCACAGCAAAATCAGTGCTTCCTTTGCCTCCAATCCTAAAATTGCCAAAAGAAAGTAAATGCAATTATAATCCGCAAATTCTATGTCATTACCATGAAAATTATATATATATATATATATGGAGAGAGAGAGAGAGAGACTCATTGACCTATAATAACAAACCACTAAACAGTGATGCCACTGGTAATATGCATAAGCGTTCACAGAGATTGATAAATAGTAAGTAAATGCAAATTTCATGGGAGCTAGAAAAAAATACAACCTAAAATAGAAGAACATGAAAAATGGACAAAGATATAGAAAGCAAAAATAAATAAAAACAAAAGAAAGTGGAAGCGAACCGAGAATCAAGATTGGAGGAGTCACAGAGAGAAGACTGGGGTTGGAAATGGAAAGCAATCGATCCAGCAGAGAAAGCGAGGGTCAAAGGAAGCAGAGATGTAGACCAGAATGGCCTTTCAGCGGCGGTGGTAGTGCTTTGGGCTCTGAGATTATAGAAATAGGCGTTTCGGAGATTGTTATAGGCAGTTTTGGAAGATGAACGGAGGCGAGATATACAGGAAACAAAAGCCATGTGTGGCTACTCGGCAATCGCTACTCCTCACGAACAGGATTGAAGGAGACCGGAGAATGAAGGATGATTGAACAAGCAACTAAGAGCATCTATTATCTATTATATATACAAAAGTGAACAAAAATAACACTTAAAAGCTTTCTCTGTAATTTTGGGGATTATTTACCATTATTTTATTTCAAAATTACTCTCTTTCTAACTATCCAAGCATTTTATTTTACAACTAATGACTTAGTTTTTATTCAAACCAAAAAAAAAAGACTTGGTTTTTATTTTGTTACTAGTACTGTGCCCGCGCGTTGCGCGAGTCGATAAATTTTTTATATATAAATTTAATATTTTTTACTTATATATCGTCCGTATATAATGATATTAATATTTTGCTTTAAAATAATTTAAGTTTAATATTTTATAAACAAATAACTATGTATAATTTTTCTGTCGAAAAGTACAAACGTCGTAGAATCACTTAAGTCTCGAACTACTATCTTGAGCTCATATATGTAGCTGTGAAAGAAAAATATATCCTTATAATTTTTCTTAATATTGAATGACAAAACATTGTTATTTTATTATTAACTTATACATTGGAATTGCAGTTCTTGGTTTTCGATCACATTCCTCTAGGGATGGCAACGGGTAGTGTACCCGTGGATACCCGACACTATCCGACCCTAATGGGACTACCTGTACCTTGTATAAAAGGGTATGAGAAGGGTATGGGATCAAAATAATTACCTGTTAGAGTAATGGGACGGGTGTGGGAATACCCCCCAGGGTACCCGGTGCCCGTTACCCGTCATAATTCTTTTATATATTAAAAAAATTATTGTTTTTTAGATGCAATATTTGAGATTTTAAACCCCAACCTTTTGTTTTTCAATCATTGAATGATACCACTAAGCTACTTATTCTTATTGATTAAGGTTCAATTTGTTCAATTTTTAGATAAATGATTTATTAAATTTATACTTTGTTAAATTTGTAATATTTTTTATTTTATTTATTAATTTTTAACGGGTAAGGGTACTCGTGGGTACCCGTGAATTAAATGGGAAGGGTATGGGATGCAAAAATATACCCGTTAGGGTAATGGGACGGGTACGGGTAATTAAAAAATAAACGGGTAAGGGTTTGGGATTGGCACTACCCGCGTGTACCCTACCCGTTGCCATCCCTACATTCCTCACACCAAATGTATCATCATTTAGTTTTACTTTCTTTCAGAAATTTTCACATGCTAAATAGTATCATTTGAATTTATCGTTGATAATTTTTTATTCTAGTAGCCACTATGAAAGTCTTTTCTTATCAAATTTTATATTTATTATATTTTATTATTTTATTTTTAATTAAACTGCATAAATGACTTTTCAATTTTGATCCAACACTAATACACGTGGAATGATTTCAATTTATTATAAATCATATATATATATATATATATATATATATATATATACCTTTTTAATTTTCCTTTGTTACTATTTAGACAACTCATCAAAAATCTCTATAAAACTATCTTTATTTATTTCTCTCTACTTCTGCTATTATATATAGTATAAATATAAGGAATGAATTGACTTTTCAATATTGATCCAACACTAATAAAGGGGAATGAATTGAATTTATTATAAATTATATATAAATATATAAATGGCTTTTCAATTTTCTCTGTTACTCTTTTAACAATTCATCAAAAAAAACTTTAAAACGTCTTTAATTATTGAAATGTCTTAGATAACCCTATTTATGAATACTTAATTATTGAAACGTCTTTGATAAATTATAGTTTATAATTTTCATTTTCATGTCATTTCATTACTGTAAATAATGTGTTTCTAACTCTTGATAAATTTGTATCATTGATTTTGTACATAAATTTGTTGGATTTTCTTGTTAGTTTCTAGTTTTTCAACTATAATACATATGTACATGTCAAAATTATATAATTAAATATTAGATATAATAGATTTAATTTTCACTGGCTACAATTCTGAATTCATTAAGTTCAACCCGTCCCATAAATTAATCAATTAAAACCAATAATTTTATAAAAGCAACTTCATGAACCAGGATACTGATATAGCTAACCTCCATAAACAACAACAACAACAATAATAATAGACTTAATATATTAATCGGAAATTAACTGGCCTTGAACTTTAAAGGGTACCATGTTAGTTCCTAAACTTGTTTAAAGATCTAAATATAAATACTTAATATGCCAATAAAAAACTTGAAATGGAATGTGAAAATCATCAAATAAAAGTATGTCATATCTATACCCCTCTCATCCTTTCATTACCACCTTCATCTTCTTGCTCTTACATCACCATTAACATCTACTTTTAACGGATTAACCATCAAAGATTTATTAGTTTTAATAGAATAGAAGAAAAAATAGAAGAACATAAAGAGGTATTCTCATATTTGCTACAACCTTATTTGATTCGAAAAAGAAAAATGACAAACAAAAAATGATCCAACAAATCCAAAATCGTAACAGTGTACAAACGCAATCAATCATCCAAGAATTAGAAAACCATAAATACAAATTCATTAGAATGAAGTTAATGTAGAAGAAGGAAAATAAGACTTATCCTCAATAGAAAAAATGTGTTCTTCTCCTCCTCTGCTTCCATTACCATCATTGTCGGCTGGAAATATACAACTTCATCGCCTTATTTTGCATGTAATCAGCTAAATATAATCACCCCATTGGCAGCATCTACCTTACCATTTTCAAGAAGAAGAAGATTGATTAGGAACATAAAATAAGTCAATTGTATCTGTTAATAGGAATTCCCTAAATTCATAAAAATCTTCATCAAACAATGAAGAAACGACAGAGTCAGAGAATGAAGAGTAACACAAAGGTGAATTAGTAATTAATAATGAAACAATAGTTCTGAGAGATTCAAATGATGGATATTTCAATTTGCGTAAGAAACATGAGATGCTATTTATAATTCAAGGTTTTGAATTGATGAAACTGTTTAATGGAATTTGTATAGACGGTGTAATTAATGAATTTATTTTAGCGATAAATGATATTAATATATATAGTAGCTATGATATTTCAATTTCTTAATTACTATTAATATTGATAATTTAAACTTGTATATTCCTCCTACGATGCCAACTAAGCGAAAAGGCATCTAAAACACATATTACAAATTCTCTCTACTTCCGCTACTATGTATAGTATGTATAGTATAGATTCATTCAAACTCTTGAAAAAATATCTATTTTAATTCCGTACAAGTAAGTAGCAATATTCATTCTACAATTTTGAGCTATGGTAAGTCTTTTTTCTATGTTGCTTCTCTCTCCTTTTTTTTCTTTTTAATTGAATTGGGGATTTCTTTGCTCTATTACTTAATCGATACTAACCCACCTTAATCTCCATCTGCTAAATAGATGCCTAATATATGAAATTTTCATCCAAATTAACATATTTGTTTATATTTTTCACAACAAAACCAGAATATTAATTCAATAGATTTCATTTTATTGCAGCACTATATGCAAATTTGAGCATCTAGTGGAATAGAGGCTCTTGATAGAAAAAATGGACATGTATGTTGTTTTAAGGATTTTTAAAAATGGCTTTCCTCTGAATATTATGTTTCGGGTTGTTTTTTCAGATTGATTTTAGAACACAAATGATTGATTTGAAAAAGGTGGTAAGTTCAATGATGAAAGAAGCAGGGGAGGCAGAAGCTAAGAAGAGAGTGATTAAATCAGTTTTCTAGAGGAAATTGTTACTTTAGCTATAACTCTAATTACCCAAATAATTACACGAGTATGGTTGGTTTTATTCAGATGTTTATTTTGTAATTATCAAGTATTTATATACCTCATCAACTATAAACGTTGAATATTTTGTGCTATTTGGATAGGCTTAATATTGTAAGATCATTTCATGTTTTGCTAACCCGAATTTCCAATAGTAATTAGAGTTCAAAATATGAACTTGCATATGAAAATGAACTTGCATGGGAGGGTTGCCAAATGATTTTTGTGTCTTGAACAATAAGATGAAAGGAAACCAGTATTTAAGAAACTACAAAGATTTTCATTTGCATCCGCTCAGCCGTGCTAACGAGGACAACTTGGCGGATGCGAACTCTAATTGAGGAAGCCAAACCTAAATTTTAACACTTAGATACGATTTTATTGTTTTGTGCCTTTTTGTTGGTATTCTTTTTTCTTAATCCAATAAATATCTACTTCTACACAATAGTAAATCCCACACCTCTTGAAATTGACATTGAATCATGCATCATTTAATGTTGCTGCTGAAAACTTCATCATTCCTAGACCATGGAAAATTCGAGTTAGATTTGATAATGAATTTTAATGTAGTTGAGTTTGGGATAAAGATATGGATGGGCAATATCTTAGATGAGTTCTTATATTATTTAGCATTTAAGAAAATAAATTGCATTGAGAGACTATTTTATCACAGCAAAAGAAATCAAATTGACATTAATTGCAAATCAGAAATTACAAGAAAGTTTTTTAATGGTTTTTTCATGTGTTTAGTTGTTAATACTACTATGTTCACTTTTTAATTTCATAAAAGCCATTAGTTGTTTAAATGTTGGATTAAATTGGATTATCTTGAGTTTGAAGTGTTAAGTGAATTTTAAATTATAGTTGTTATGGAGGAGGATAAGAAGAGAATTTTTTTATTGTTTCAAATTTCAAATTACTAGATCATATACGGATAATTTTTGTTTCCATTTAATTAAATATATATGAAGATAAAAATGAATTTTTTTTTTCAAACATAAAGCTGTTATTTTATTTTTTAAAGTTGGATTATCATGAAATTTTATATTATAATTGAAGTATATGGTGATAAAAATATGTGCTTTTATTTATTTTAAATATTAAATTACTAAACTATATGAGAATATTTAGTATGCCCATTTTATAAGTTACGCATGAAAATACCAACGAGCTTATTTGTTTGTTTTCCAATTATAATTGAAATAAGAGTCAATTTAACCTCTAAAGTTGACAGTCAATTTAGTCTAAATCGAAGCTTAGGTATCAACTTAATAAGTTGGCAATATTTGACAAATTCATCTAAATACAATCAATTTTAATACCTAAAAATTTATAATATTTGGACTAATTTGCTAAACATTACTAACTTCAGGGTTGCGTTGATACTTAAACTTAAATTTGGGTAAAACTGAACTCGTGCCAATTTTAGGGGCAAAATTAACGCTTAATTCAATTATGATTACAATAAATAAGCATAATGAGTTGTCAATTCCAATTTTGTTTTTTGGTTTGAGTGAAACTTAGAATATCACGCACTAAAAAACAGAATAAGTCGAATCTCACTTATATAACCGTCACCACAAGTTTATATTCTTATTATTTTTACAACTTAAAAAATTAGTAAGACATCATATTTGTTTGGGGAAAATATTGTGTTTTGAAAATTTTTAGGCAAAGAAAATATTGTGCAGGAAAATAAATATTTTTCTATGTTTGGAAACAACCCTGGAAAATATTTTCTGGTGTTTGGCTACAACATTGGAAAATATTTTCCAACCACTAGATATAGATTTTTTGTATTTTTTATTTTCAATTATATATATAAAATATTTTTTACATTTTCATGTTTAGTTTTTCGGTTTTTCCCTTTTTCACGTTTTTCTATTTTTCACATTTTGTTTTTTTTTTGTGTTATTCACGTTTTTTCATGTTTTTCGTATTTTTCACGTTTTCATGATTTGTTTACATTTTTCGTCTTATCATGTTTTTCACGTATTGTCACGTTTTTGTGTTTTAGCATTTTTCACATTTTCGTGTTTTTGTATATTTCGTACTTTGTCACTTTTTCGTACTGTTCATGTTTTGTGCTTTTTCAAGTGTTTTTTTTGTGTGTTTGTGTTTTTCACATTTGTTCACTTTTTCATGTTTTTTGCGGGTTTTTTTCATATTCTCGTGTTTTGTAACGTTTTCACGTTATTCATGTTTTTCGTGTTTCATATTTTTCGTATTTTCACATTTTTTAACGTTTTTTCCATTTTTCTTTGAACACGTATGTTTTAGGGAAAATGTTTTACTCTTTTGAAAATGGTAAAACATTTTCCCTTATTTCTTCCTTCCTTTTTTATTGACTTACCACTTATTTCCCTGCCCAAACAAACACTGGAAAATTGTGAAAATATTTTCCTGCAGAATATTTTCCACTAAACAAACAGGGCCTTAATTTAATATTTCATGTTAAAATCCTAATATAGTAAAATCATGTAATCCATGCATTGCACGAGCCTAAATCTAGTTTTAGTTTCAAGTACAAACTTTTACTTACCAAATCCACATAACTAAAACATAAACTTTCTTACGGGTCAATTCCATCCAAGTAAATGATTTGGCATAATGCATATTTACACCCTTCAAGTTGGCAAGTTTTGTCTATTGGCACCTTGAACTTTTTAAATAACCTATCATAAACTTATAGTTGGCTTTAAAAACCTATCACACACCTATAGTTGACATTAAAACCCTATCACACACCTAATGTTGGCTCATTCAGACCTCCTACACACAAAATCACTGACCTGTCATCTTTGGCAGATGAGGTCACATGTGAGTGCTATAGAAAAAAAGAAAAACGTATCACATGCGACCTCGTCTGTCAAAGATGACAGATCAGTGATTTTGTGTGCAGGAGGTCCGAATGAGCCAACGTTAGGTGTGTGATAGAGTTTTAATTCCAACTATAGGTGTGTGATAGGTTTTTAAAAACGACTATAAGTGTGTGATAGGTTATTTAAAAAGTTCAAGGTACCAATAGGCAAAACTTGCCAACTTTAAGGGTGAAAATATGCATTAATCCAAATAATTCCCTTATCCTTTGTTTGGGAGGGGGTTAATGGAAGTAAATGGGAGTAATAGAAGGTTAAATATCAAGTTAACCTTGTTTGGGAGTTGTTTTTTAAGAATAAATGAAGGTTAATGGAAGTTACATATTTACTTCCTTTAACCTCCAAATTGGGGGTTAATGGGAGTAATGTAAAGTTTTTTAAAACTGTTTGTCTCTGCAGAGTAAATTTAACTTTCATTTCCTTCCATATTTAAACTCCCAAACTAAGTTAAACATTTAACCTCATTTACATTCTATAAACTCCCAAACAAGGTTAATTTTTAACTTTCATTTCCATCACTTCCCTTCCCTTTTCCATTACCTCATTTAACTCTCACCTCCATTAAACAACAAACCACTAAAAATCTATCTATATATGATATAAAACAGTAAGGACAGAGCTAAACTGTCACTTTCTCCTTTTTTACAGTTTATTAATTTTAATTATTAATAATTGTGTAAATTTTCTTAGCTAGAATCTCCTCCCTGTGTGGAGCCGTTAGGATCGGCGAGAGACACTCTGATGCCAAAATTAGTATATTTTTGGAACACTAAAAAATACTTGACAAGAGTTTTAGGAGAACCGGTGAGCATACTTCGAATACCTCAGAGTAAGGTTATTTATATAGATTTTATAACTTTTTACCATTAATAGTGTTTTAATTGAACAGTCATGTCACTACTCCTATTAATGGCTATAATTGCCACTTAATTGTATTTGTTCCCAATTATTGATGGCTGTAAAGGTGCCTCTTAGTATTCTTAAAACCTTCAAGGCGTATGTACGATCTCTGTGAGATGAATAACAGGTCTCTTTTACTTTTTCTCATCGGCCGTATCTTGTTATGGCGTGTTTTGTCATGGTTCGATCCAGATGGCATGGCATAGTGTTTGAAGGCTCTTTCTTTTCCTTCATTATTACATATTTACCCCTGCATTAATCATGCATTAATTATCATTAACTATACATTAATCATGCATTAATTGTCATTAATCTTTCTTCTAGAAGGAATAACAGTTTCACATTATTTCTATTAATGTGCCCTTATTCCATTGTTACTATAGAAACTTTTCTAACCGGAATGCCTTCCTTGTGAGGTGCCGTTGGGTTGGCGGGGGATATTTCGATGCCAAAGTCAGTATTATATACTTGAGAATAATAAGAGTAATCTCAATAGTGTTTTTAGAGCTAGTAAGTATACCGTTGGCTTCTTCTATTGGAGTATTTATATAGGTTTTCGTAACCCTTTGTCATTAAGGAAGAAGGAACTAAACAGTTGTACCTTTAATGCTCATTCAATGTCTTTCAATAGCTATGTAACTGTCTTCATTCATAAAAGACGTTTATTCAGTTACATCATTAGGTATTATCGTAACCACTATAATATACGATGGTGGATCATGGATCACCTCTGTGAGGTATCCAGATCTTTGGACGTATCATCCTTTGTGGATCTTTGTGTATCCGCCTGACGTATCTCTACATTATTACACGTGGCTGGTTATAGTGCTGGCGACTCCTCTATTATTTGTATTATTACAATGTTACTCCATGGATATCATTTCGGATGTTATCAGAAGCCTAGGTCGAAAAATCCCTTTAGGGCTGTTTGTCTCCTTAGTGTGTTGAGGGCACTTATTACCCTGTCAGGCGCGACTTCCCATACCAACCAGATGTGGCCACATCATCCATGGTGCTTCGATTTTCGAGTTTTAGCACCATTTCCGTATAAAGGGTTCTTTCTAGCACACTTCTTCTTGCCATCTCTCTCTCTCTCTCTCTCGTGTCTTCTACCTAAACTGTTAATCCTATGATTTTTCTTTCCATTTGCTTTCTTCCTGCTTCTGTTGCCATGTAAGTTTTCCTCGCCCTCCTTACTTCTTTCCTGGTAATTTTAATTTCTGTTTGTCTATTTTGGTTGCATTCTGAGTTTTCTTATTTGCTAGATTTTTTTAGTATGAGTAAGAAAGTTACTCGCAAGTTGTCGGGAGAACTTGAGGGCACTTAATCTGACCCCCAAGCCCTTACTGAGCCTAGTGTCAATCCTGTTTCTGGGGAGGGGGAAGAGGCCAGCTTGTCAGTGCCGAAGAAAAAATGAGCAAAAGCCCAAAAAATGGAGGCTACTCATTCTACCATTACACATACCACATTTGATGCGTTGAAGGACTTGCACCCATGGCTGAGGGATTTGGAATGTTTAATTCCTAAGCCTGAGCAACATGCAGCACGTCCGCCATGAGGCTGTTTTATCATTTATGTCAGACATATCAACATGGGTTTTGAGTATCCGCTTCTTGAGGTGATTGGGGATATCTTGCGATCGTTCAGTATTCCCCAACTTCACCATAATGGCTAGATGGATGTCTTTTGTGATTCTTATCTGGCGAATGGATTGGGCATACCTTTTACTCCCTGGATCTTTCATGCACTACATTCAGTGTCTCGACGGCAATCTAACGATCATGTGACCTTTATAAAGAAGAAATTATACGACCTTTTTAGTTCGAAGACGTTGAGCATTCATGGATGGGGAAATGCCTTCTTTTTCATAAGGGAAGTGGAAAGTGTACCTCTTGGTTTTGTTAATTCTTGGAACTATAATCCCAAGCCGAAAGGGCGTGGGTTAAATTACCGGCCGAATCCTGGGGAGGCGAAGATTATGAAATTGCTCCAGTCAATTGCTCAAGGATTTTGGTCTTATGAAGAGGCCTTAGAGTTTATCCGGGTGGATATTCCCTTGATTGTGATGCATGATGACGACATCCATTATAACATCTATAATGTTCTTGTAGGAGGTAATAACTTTTTATCTTATGCTTCTTGACATATGTTTCGTTTATCCCTTGACAGCGGGAGAGCTAATGCGACCTCTATCTATGCAGAGCGAAAAAAGACCATGAAGGTTGCGAAGGCGTCGGAGAAACTCCCTATTGAGGAGGTTGACGAGGACATGCCTCTTACTAAGAAACAAAAATCCGCTACTTTAGTCATTGCTGATGAGGGGGCAGGCAGATTAACTCTAGGATCTCTCAACCCTCTAGGCGGATCACAGATGCCTCCTATTTTGCAACCTATTCTTATAAGATATGTTTTTTACAACATTTCTTTTCTTTTCTGTGCTCTTTCTGAATATCTTTTTGTTTTGGCAACAAGTGAAGCCACGTTTAGGACGGTACTAGGTTGGGGCGAATGGTCCTAATAGGGCTTTGCTAGATACCAAGGTGGTGGATGATATGTACGAGACTATTGGTGATCTTCCAAGAGTGGTGGAAGGAAGGAAGAAGTATCCACCAACAAATCACGTGAATCACGCCCTTAAAAAGTCATTGGCGGCAGGTTTGTGTGACACATTCATTTCAATGTTTTTAGCTTGTTTTACAGGCTTTTCACCATATTTACACTGTGAGGTTATCGTTGGCCAAAGCCGTGGCTAACGAAGATCTCTAGATTCTAAAGGTGGATTTAGTGAAGGAACAAGCGAGTTGCAAGCAGTTGCAATCGTTCTCTTCATGAGACCTTGGAGTTTTTAAGTACGTTGACAAAGAGGGATTGCCAAGTGGCGACCTTTATTCTTTCCGGCTGAAGGGGTGACCCTTCATTCGCCAAAAACAGTCGTTTATAGCATCCTTAATAGGTGTGGAGAACTAGAGTGGGGCTCTTTTGGGTTTTGAAAAGCCCATGAATACCGAAACGGCATGGTTTGAACTGACTGGTGAGCGTTGTTTTTCTTCCAATACTACTACTCCCAGATCCCTACGAGACCCGCTTCTCAATCTGGTCCACAAGTTTATAGCCCATAACTTGTTGGGCAAGAGAGAGAGAGAGCAATAAAGTGTCTTGCACTGAGGTCTTTTTATGTTATGGTGTGTGTCCAAAGGCAAACCAACTAACATTGTGGATGTTATTTATACTTGCTTTCGAGAAATGTTTAGCCGTAGGCGTAAGTCTATTGGGTTGGGATATTTAGTGACCAACTTTGTTAAGGATTACTGGCAACACGTGTCCTTTGATGAGGTTGGTCACCCACATCTATTATTAGCAAAGATTTTCTTGGCAGGCCCACTTTTCAGGAGGTGCTAAACTGGGACCAAGATTCCGAAGCAGGTCCAAGTAGCAACCTAAAAAAACGAGCAAGAAGACCACCACCTCAGAGGGTTGTAGAGGAAGAGCATGAGGAAGAGAATGAAGAGGAAGAAGAGGTTGGAGCAGTAGCAGAAGAGTACCAAGAGTACGATCAAGGGCTGGAGGTTCAGGCTCAACTACAATCAATGAACAACATGATGACTGAGATGCGAAATCTCAATCTCCAGACCCATGCTACTGTTCAGCAGATGGACAAGCCTTGGCGACATTTGAGTGTAGCATGGACTAGAGATTATCCAGACTTGAGTATGTGGCGGAGGACTATTGCTCCCGCTACAACATGCAGTGGCCATATTCCCCGACCGATCAGTAAGTTGTCTTCTCCACCCTAACTCTTTACACATACACTTATCCCTCAGTGAGTCTCTCAGAGCGACAGCTTCGGGGGCGCACTAAGTTTTTGGCTATATTTCGCCTATATTTGTGATTTCTTTTACTTTAAAATTCTATTACATTGTAAAAACTATATTATTGTAAAATTCTACACATTTTTATACATTTTAATTTTCATTTTTCAACACTATCATGGATAACAAAGCATTTGAACTGTCCATGGCTGATTTGAATAAGAAAATGGACTTCCTTGTGGCTTCTCTTAGCCGTAATAACCCAGCAAGGATACCATTCTGCGCATGATGTGGCCAAAACCACTACGGTAAGGTTTGTCATATCAACCATTTTGTACCTAGAGGTGAAAATGTAAGTTTCTTGGGAAACCACCAGAGGTATAATTCTAAACCTGAAACTTATAACTACTATAATGATTGGGAAAGCACTCAATATTCATCAGGGCCATACAGGGCACCGACAGATGATCTCTCTTACTTCCAGCCTAACATAGGTATTCATGACAGGCAAGCAGGGTATTCGAAAGAAGTAATAGCCCTCTTAGGGGACATATCCACTCGGCTTGCAGCTAGTGAGGTGGTCTGCAAAGCTCTGAGCAAGAAAATCGCCACGATCAGGCAGGAGGAAAGAGAGTACCAAGAGGCGATCACCTCACGAGAGGAAACAGCTCAAGCCATCGCCTTGAGAAGTGGTAAGGAAGTTGACACACCTGTACTACCCCAGTCACAAGCTCGACCACCGCCTCAGGTAAGTAAAGAATCAGAAGTAAACCTCGGCATGGACCGGGCTGGGCCGGGCTCGGGCTAGGCCTGTCGGGCTTGTGATCAAATCTGATAAGCCCAAGCCCAGTCCAAGCCCACACTAATATAGTCGGGCTCGGGCTCGGGCGGGCTCGGGCCTAAAAAAGGAATCCCAAGCCCGCCCGCCCAAGCCCATTACTAAATTAAAAAAATCAATTAAAATAAAATACTAACTTTTTTTAATAAAAAATAATAAACATAATAGTTAATAAGTCTTAGAAAACTAATTGTAAATTGTAAATACTGATTACTTATTTAATTATCTATAAATTTATTTATCGGTGCCCGCTATGGTTACTTTGTTTTTTACAAAGTACCGTTACTTGGTGCTTTGGTGCTCCATCATCCAATGGTGAAAACCACACCAAGTAACGGTACTTTGTAAAAAACAAAGTAACCATAGCGGGCACCTAAATTTATATATGTAGGGTTTTTATGGACTCATTTAATTTATATAATTAAATTTATAAATACAAATATATATAACAGGCCGGGCCGGGCCAGGCCCGCCGAGTATTTACATAGCCCAGGCCCGCCCATTTACTAGGCGGGCTTAATCGGGCTTGGGTCGGGCTGGGCCTGACACTAATTTTATGTGTCCAGATCCGGCTAAATGGGCCTAGGCTCGGGCGGGCTCATCGGCCCATGGCGAGGTCTAATCAGAAGTGGTAAGCAACCTCGGTCTTGTGTCTGAAAACTCAGCTCTTGACATAGCTGTAGAAAAACCGGTTAGACCTTATGTACCTAAACTGCCGTTTCCACAGAAATTGAAAAAGGCTAACCTAGATAAGGAATTTGCTAGATTCTGAGAGATCCCCAGTAGACTAGAAATTAACATCCCATTAATGGAAGCACTAGAGGAAATGCCTAATTATGCAAAATTTCTTAAAGACGTGTTGTCTAAGAAAAAGAAGTTTGGGGAAAATGAAATAGTGGCCCTAACAGAACAATGCTCGGCCATAATCACTCATAAATTACCCCCTAAACTTAAAGATCTCGGAAGCTTCACCATCCCTTGTAGGATAGGCAACATGCATATAGATAGGGCATTATGCGATTTAGGAGCAAGTATTAACCCAATGCCTCTGTCTATTTTTAGGAAATTGGGAATTGGAGAGCCTAAACCAACAAATATGACATTACAGTTAGTAGACAGGTCGATTGCTCGGCCTAGAGGCATAGTTGAAGATATGTTGGTGAAGGTGGACAAACTGATCTTCCCAGTTGACTTTGTGGTCCTCGATATGGAAGAAGATAACTCCGTCCCTATCCTCCTTGGGAGACCATTCCTTGCAACTGGTAGGACACTCATAGATGTCTATGGAGGTAAATTGGTCCTAAAGGTGCAAGATGAAGAGGTAACATTCAACTTTTATGAAATGAAGTATCTTCAAGAACATTCTAAAAGCTGTAATTTTATAGATGCACTATTAGATAAGTGTGTTGAGGAAACTAATTTTTGCATAGATGAGACCTCTGCGGACATTGATTCGGGTAGTGAGGAAGGTTCAGATTTAGATGAACCAATAGAGGACCTTTCGCCTGAAATTTGCTACTGGGTAAAAGGTAAAAAAGAAGACATTGATCGCGAGGTCAAACCAAAGCCTAAAACCTCGTTGGAGGAACCTAAAAAATTGGAGCTCAAACCTTTACCCAATTGTAGGTGTCGCGGCCTCGCCCGGGCGGACCGGGGGGTGGACACCGTTGACGACAGATGCTGTGATTGGCACCGAAAGCAACCAATTGCGGAATCAAGCTGCTCGGTAGGGCCGGAGCTCGGAGTATGGAAGAGTCGCCACCCACGAATGGGAAATGAACACCGATCCCTTGCGGGAGACCGGTGAGGGTTCGGGAAACTTAGGTACGAGCCGAGAAGGCTAGCTCCTTTCCGGAGAAAGGCTACTAGGCACCCTAACATCGCCCGGTTATGAACCACCGGCCTCCTACTTAGCATGTTAGGCGCTAACGGACTAATCGCATATTTCTTTAAGTTTAAAATTCATTTGAAACTTTTTCTTTCTTGTTTTGAAAACCGTTTTGAGCATATACTATTGAAAGCCATAGAAGTTAAGAATCACCCATTTACATGAATTTAGAGTAGATGGAGGAAAGAGGGAGATAGAAGAACGAATTGATTTATTTACAACATGAATTGTGTCTTAAGTTATACATTAAATCTAAATTAATCTCACTCCCAAAAACGAGTTTATTTACATGGTTCGTACCTCAATCGTCGTTGGAACGATTTAAGTACGTTTCAAAACCCCGTTAATTTACATGATGTTCACTCGAATCGCCGTTGGAACGACTCGAGCGTTTGAAAACGTTGAGCAAAAAGTTTTAACCCTAAAACGTGATTAAGCATACAAGTCCGTTTATTTTTGTACCAAGCCGTTTAATTAGGAAAACGATTCAAAACTCTATTATTTACAATGAAAACGATTTTAATTACAAGGTTCGCTTAATCCATCGTTGGAACGGATTAAGGTTTTAAAACGTGACATTTTAGAAAACCATTTTAAAACAACAAGAATAGAACTTTTATTTACACTTTTGAAGACATCTAAATACCTTTGACTTAAATAACCAAATTAAAATCTCTTTTTGTAGTTTATGCTTCCCATCTTCCCTCAAATTAATCCTTACTTAACATAATTATCACAATGAGCAAATTAAATCCAAAACTCACCCAACCTAAAATATCTAAAATATATACATATAAATGTAAAAAAAAGAAGAATAAATATATACATATATATACATTTTTAGTAAAAATGGTAATTATACCTATAGATTAAAGAGAAAATATATATACTATGATTATTAGTAGGTAAAAATAATGTTAAACACTTTACACCTTTATTCCAATTGGAAAATATGTAAAAATAATGAACAAAGGTTTATAAAGGAAAAGAAAATAATTTTTTACCCAAAATAGTCCTTATGATAAATATATAGAAAATAACCCTCCTAATATTCATTAAATATAGATAATAGAAAACATCCCTTAACAACCCAAAAGTATTTATTACTTAACCATCTCAAAGGTTCAAACCAATAACCTCCGAAATAATAACTAAACCAAAAAAGGCTATATGCATACATGTAATTTTACCAAGCTAAATTAATATAAATGAAGTTTTAAATGAAAAATAGATAACTATATAATTCATAATTATTAGCTAAATATTCCCAAAATAATTTTAATAAGTATATTACATAATTAAATAGAAGGTTAAAAGAAGCATTTTCGGATTCCAGCAGCTTTATCGACGGAAAACCCGTCGCTAAACTGCCTTTAGTGACAAAAAAAACAGAAAATCTCAGAAACAGTCCTTTAACATTTCAGATTTGATCAAAACATTAGATCTACTCTATTTCATCATTTTAGCCTCCAAACTACCTCAAATCGGGTCATGGTTTGTAGCGGAGGATTCTAAAACGACATTTTATTGAAAATAACGGTTCAAAACATTTATAAATACACGGATCTACGACGTTTAGACCCCGAACTACCTATAAATCGGGTCACGGTTCGTATGGGGATTTAAAACGAAGTTTTTATTTCAAAATCAAAACCAAATACTTATTCAAATGCAAAATGGAAAATTAATTTAACAAATCTAAACAATAAAAGTGCAAAAATAATTAAATAAATAGATCTAAACAATAAAAGTGCAATAAAAGAGTAAACGAGTCTAGTTCCTCGGATTATTACCTCTCAATCGGTAATGGAAATCCCAAATCAAGTCGATTGATTGTGTTTTGAGTCGTTTTTACGTGTTTTTTGCTTTGTTCGAGTGTCGGTAAAATTTTCCAGTGGTTCGGGTCTCCTTTTCTTCCCCCTTTTGTGCATTGAGCTCCATCCTATTTATAGGCATGGAGCTCCCAACAATTAGTTTATCCTTGGCTCCAAGTAAATTTGGAGCCAAAGATTAGCTAAATTAGCCTAGGAAACTTCCTCCTCTTTTCATTTTTATTTTTAATAAAATAAAAAAACAAAATAAAAAACAAAAAAACAAAAAAAATAAAATTAAAAAAAAAGAATGCAAAGCACTTGGCTTTGGCCAAGTGCAGCGAAATTGCACTTGGTCAAAGCCAAGTGCCATTGGGCTGGGCCTAGGCGGCCCAGCCCCTGTCACGGGCCGTCTAACGGCCCGTGACGAACATAGCGGTCCTCGGAACCGCGTTTGTATATAAAAATATTTAAAAAAAGCTCTAAAATTAACCAAAATCCAAAAATGATTTTTGTCAAAACCGATTTTATAAAATTAGCTTTTATAAAATCGATCTTTTTACAAAACTATTTTTTTATTGTTCGAATACTAAAACAAAACCCTTATTGACCCGAGATTTTATTAATAAGAAAATGGCATGAAATACCCGAACTCGGCAAAATGATTTAAGATTTCATTCGCGGAACCGATTCGCCCGTTGCTCGATTTAATTTCTGAATTCAATCAAGCCGGCCTCCACGGTTCCTTCGAACAATGTTTCTATTTATTATTTTTATCAACTCATCATTTATTTTAATCGACTGATTCGGATCCCTTTTTATAATTTTTCTTCATCGGTCCTCCGACCCCGGTGTCTACAGTTGCCCCTACTTTTCTATTTTTGACAGTGACGTGTGTGCTTTTTCGAAAACCATTTTCGTAAATACAACACATGCAATGTGAAACATATTAAAGTAAAAGACACATATAGAGTGGGAGGAGAAATACATGATCTTCATGTCGCACGCTCCTGCCTTGTCTTCAATCTTCACTTTGGCTGTCCCGTCCTTGCCTCTGAATCGGCTGCCGACGGACGCTCCTTCTGGGGATCCTAGTCTCTAAATTGACCGCAGGTAAAATGGCTCTTTCTAGCAACCCTGGTCTCTAAATCGACTGCGGGTAAAATGGCTCTCTCTAGCAACCCTGGTCTCTAAATCGACCGCAGGTAAAATGGCTCTTTCTAGCAACCCTGGTCTCTAAATCGACCGCAGGTAAAAATGGCTCTCTCTAGCAACCCTGGTCTCTAAATCGACCGCAGGTAAAATGGCTCTCTCTAGCAACCCTGGTCTCTAAATCGACCACAGGTAAAATGGCTCTCTTTAGCAACCCCGGTCTCTAAATCGACCGCAGGTAAAATGGCTCTCTCTAGCAACCCTGGTCATCGACCTCAGGTAAAATGGCTCTCTCTAGCAACCCTGGTCATCGACCGCAGGTAAAATGGCTCTCTCTAGCAACTCTGGTCATCGACCGCAGGTAAAATGGCTCTCTCTAGCAACCCTGGTCTCTAAATCGACCGCAGGTGAAATGGCTCTCTCTAGCAACCCTGGTCTTTAAATCGACCGCAGGTAAAATGGCTCTCTCTAGCAACCCTGGTCTCTAAATCGACCATAGGTAAAATGGCTCTTTCTAGCGACCCTAGTCTCTAAATCGACCGCAGGTGTGTAGTGATGCATATAGATGGGTGAATGTAGCCTAGTCTATGGATGCGTGTAACCACCTATGTGTGTGTGTATGTACGTGACTGTGTGTGTGTTTGAATGTATGTAAGCGTGGCCTATGCATTTTGCTTTATGCAGATGTATGGACATGTGTGTATGCAAACTATGTATGTGCGGATGAGATGGTCGGATGGATTTTCATAGGCTTGAGGATTTTGGTAGCTTCAGATCGAGAAACGATGTTCCAGGCCATTCCTAGGGCGTGCAAGGATAAGGGCGAGGATAAGTTTGATACCAAGGGTTGTAAGGACGGGGATTTGGTCTTGATGAGCTTTAGCAAGGGGCTCTCGCCTTTAACCAGAGATTGATGTATTCATTTTTTCCCTAATTTTTGCTTGAGCTGCCCTTTTCGGGTTTTCAACTCAACGGGATCTCTCCGATATTCTCTATCTCTCTTTTTGCATGAACCGCCCCTAGGGGTTTTCAATTCATCTTTTCTATATCTCACAGATTTTCTCTATCTCTCCTTTTGCTTGGATCACCTCTTTTGAGGTTTTCAATCCAACTCTTTTTTGTTCAGTTTTTTCTTCTTTTTTCCTTGATCGTAAATAATACCGGATAGCACAGGGGGTTCATATCTATGGGCCACTTCTATGCTGAGCATTTGACGATGAGTTCATGCCTGATGCCTTCGTTAATGGAGAAGCTTCCGGAGCGAGATGGATGGTGATCCGATTGCATGGTCATGCCCCCGATTGACGTTACCGTCTTGGTGTGGATGGGAAGTTGATGCGAGCGCATGCCCCTGCAAACTCGAGGTGAGATTTCTTGTGCATTCAAGCTAGGGATACTGCCGTTGGGAGTAGTTGCTTCGGTCGAAGTTTGACTCTTGAGAGGACAACAGAGAAGCAGGGGAACCAAACTTCATGGAGCATGAGAGAGAGGAATAATCTCTTTTTTTTAGTTTTTCTTTTTTTTTCTAGATTTTGGATCGGTTTATGGGTGTTGAGGTGATTTCAGTTGAGATGGGGTGTCTATTGATGCGGGTGTTTTCATTGCAAATGCAACCGTCTAGCTTAAATAAAGCACTTGGCAAACATACATTGAATTGTTTATGTTGAAACACCTTTCCACATGATTTTGATTTGACAAAATTATTTGAGTATATGATTAAAAAATATTCTAAACACACTAAGTTTAAATGCTTTGATTTATTACACTAATGTGTTTGTTCAATGTTGAGCTAAATTGTTTATAAGACATAAAGACTAAAAGGCTAAAGGCCCAAAGGAAAGTCAAAGGCCCAAGACAACTAGGCCCGTGTAAACAAAACGTTGTCGTTGTGAACAAAACGCAGCTCAGCATGAAGAAGGATCTGGAAGACTTTCTTTATCTACTTCGGAACGAAGCTGCTGAGTTGGACGACAAAGAGTACAATACAACAGCTGAGTAAGGAACAACTTCAAGACAAAGTATTTCTACTTTGGGTAAAGTTCAGAAGACACAGAAAGCTGTCTGGAAGACTTTGCCATAAAAGGAGAAACATTCTGCCTGTCTGTCTAAAAGCTGCTCAGCACTGACCAAAGACAGAAGATACAATAATCTGATTGGCCAACGGCACTGAGCGTGTACTGAGTGACAACGACATCAAGTCGTTTCCCTCCAACGGTTATTTCAAAATTTGAAATAACCGATACCTCAAGTGTCACTATAAATAGGCCTTTCAGTTGCTTCATTCGATGCAGATCTTCAACAAGCCATTACGCTGACCAAATTTCTACTTGAAGAATCTGTGTGAAAAAGCAAAGCAAATACTTACACCAATTTCCATATTACTGTGTAAAATTCTAGAGTGATTATCCAATCATCTAAAGTGTCTTAGCAATTGTTGTTTAGGACAAACTTATTATCATTTCTAGAATTAGAAAGGAGAGGCTGAGTACTCGGTTATAGTACTCAGCAATAGAATAGGAGTGAGTAGAGGTATAGTGGAAGGTACTCTTGTTATACTCAGCTTCTTGTTGTAAAAGGTTTGAGGCTCTACCGTTAAAGAGCTCAGTAGAGAATTCAAAAGCTCGGAACGTGTTCCGGGGACAGGACGTAGGCATAGAGGCCAAACCTGGATAAATCTGCTGAGTAACATCGTTCTAACCTTAAACTCCTTTAATATATATATATATATTGCTTGCTTAAACAAAACTGACCAAGTAAAGAGGTCACGCTGAGTTGTGTGCATTGAGTATCTGAGTTCAGGAATAGACTCAAGTGTTATCTCCTGACTCAAAGAAAGAAGCTGACTTAGTCACCAGTTGACTAAGCTAGTGTCTTACTTCACTCAGCGCGCTGTGTAATTCCTTTTAGAGAAAAAGAAGTCAGCCTTAACGTACTAAAATTAAAAATAGTTCCTATCCCCCCTTTGGAACTAATTCGTTACGTTATAAGGGACCAACAAGTGGTATCAAAGCTTAAAAGCTCACTGTGAAAGGTTTAACTACCTTGAACTGATCCCCACTATGGCTGAAAACAGCACTCGGTTTCTCCCAGGAAACCAGACAACTCAGATCTTACCTGAGGGGCTGTCCATTACTCGGCCTCCCCTATTCTTCGGGTCTAACTACACCTTCTGGAAGAATAGGATGAAAAACTTTATTCAGGCAACAAATATGAGTGCATGGCTTTCAATAGTCCAAGGCCGATTTGTTCCTGTTGAAGTTGTGGCTGGCCAAACAGTTGTCAAAGCTGAGGCCAAATGGACAGAAAATGATCTCAAGAAGCTACAAAACCACGCTTCGGCTATAAACATGCTTCAATGTGCGCTTGATGCTGCAGAATATAATAAAATTTCAGGTTGTGCGTCAGCACAAGAGATCTGGAAGAAGCTGGAGGTCACCTACGAAGGAACCAACAAAGTGAAGGAGTCCAAGGTGAACCAGCAGATGAGACTATACGAGCTGTTCGAAATGAACGATGATGAAGGAATCTCTGACATGAATGCAAGGTTTACAAACATCATCAACGAGCTCAAGAGACTTAGGAAGATCTTCACTGAGGAAGAACAAGTCAAGAAGATCCTTAGGAGTCTTCCTAAAAACTAGCAAGCAAAGAAGACCGATGTTGAGGAAGCTCAAGACTTAACCACCTATAAGTATGATGAACTCATCGGCTCACTACTGACCCATGAGATCTCAATGAAGAATTTCGAGGTGAAGGAAAAGTCTGAAGACAAGAAGCAAAAGTCTATTGTCATGAAAGCTGACTCCACTGATGGAAGCTCAACAGACGATGAAGAGATGGCTATGTTTACCAGAAAGATGAAGAGGCTGTTCAAAAAGAATGACAGATATTCTAAGAAGCCTTATAAAAAGTTTGATAAGTACAAAGCTGACTCCAACGACAACAAGTACAAGAAGGACAGCTCAAAGCCCATTACTTGCTTTGAATGTCATCAACTTGGCCATATCAAGTCAAGCTGTCCCTCGCTGAGGAAAGAAAGAAAGAACGACAAGAAGGCAATGGTAGCAACCTGGAGTGATAGTGATGATTCATCATCATCTGAAGCTGATGCCACTGAGTCAGCGAAGATTTGTTTCATGGCTGACGAACTTGCTGAGCCATGTGCTTCTGAGCATGCTGACCCCTCCATTGCATCTGATGATGAGGAACATTCAACTGAGGTAATATCACTACCCTTGCTCAGAAATGAAATGGTTAATGCCCTGAGTGATCTTTACACACTTGTCAAAAAGTGTAATAAAAAGGTTAGAGCACTCAGCAGGCGATGTGACGAGGTTGAGGAGGTCAAACTGAGTGACCTTCGATATCTTCTTCAGGACAACTCAGATTTGCATAGTAACATTGGAATTATGCAAAAGTTTGTCTCTGAGGTCCAATCAGATTCTAAGAAACTGAGAAAGGACGTCACATCCATTCAGAACCAACTAAAGGTTCCAAACAAAAGAAACATTCCTCTGAATACTCAGTACCGAAGTACTGGTCAGCAGAGATGGAATCCTCAGCGGAATGTCCAGTGTGACTTCTGTGGGAAGAAAGGACACACCACAAAGGTGTGCTGGCATGCTCAGCACTGGGGTGCTGACCAGTCAGTGAGACATCCTAAACAAAAGGTCAGCTGTGACTTCTGTGGAAAGAATGGCCATACTGTCCAAGTATGCCGCCATAAAATAAAACATGATGCTTTACCTGTTGAACCTAACAAGCAAGGACCCAAAAAGAATTGGGTACCTAAAAGTAACTAGTCACATTGCAGGTAAGCCTGAGGTGTGCTGAGAAGTCAAAGATGTGGTATATTGACAGCGCATGCTCGAGGCATATGACTGGTGATGAAACTCAATTCATCACATTTGAGCGTAAACGAGGAGGAAGCGTGAGTTTTGGAGACAACAAAAAGGGTAAGATAGTAGGGTCAGGAACCATTGGAGGTAATCCTACTATTGAGTCTGTCTCCCTAGTCAGCGGACTCAAATATAACTTGCTCAGCGTAGCTCAGCTATGTGACAATGGGAGAAAAGTTATATTTGATGACACTGGATGTAAAATATTCGAGGGTAAAACTAATGAGTTAATTTTAACTGCCCCTCGCATTGATAATGTCTTCATGCTAAACTTAGAGAAAAGGTTTTCAAAAACTGTATGCTTAGTTTCAAAGGAAGAAAATTCCTGGCTATGGCACAGGAGACTTGGTCATGTAAGCATGGACCTCCTGGCCAAATTAGCAAGAAAGCAATTGGTTGAGGGACTGCCAGAACTTAAATTTGAGAAAGATCAACTATGCCACGCTTGCCACGCTGGAAAACAAACCAAACAATCTTTTCATAGCAAAAATATTGTCTCAACTAAGCGTCTGTTAGAGTTACTACACTTGGATCTCTTCGGTCCAGTCTAGCCGCTGAGTCTGGGTGGAAGAAGATTTTCCTTGGTCATTGTAGATGATTTTTCTCGGTACACTTGGATCATCTTGCTGAGTAGCAAGGATGAGACTTTTGAGACATTTTCAAATTTGGTTAGAAAACTTGAAAATGATAAAGACCTAAAGCTGGCTCACATCCGAAGTGATAATGGTGGAGAATTCAAGAACCAATAGTTTGTTGAATTCTGTGAAACCAACGGCATTGACCATAATTTTTATGCTCCTAGAACGCCTCAACAAAATGGGGTTGTAGAAAGGAAGAACAGAACCTTGGTTGAAATAGCCAGGACAATGCTGAGTGAGCATAGGCTTCCGAAGTACTTTTGGGGAGAAGTTGTCAACACAGCGTGCTATATTCTTAATAGGGCTCTTGTTAGACCTATACTAAAGAAAACTCCCTACGAACTTTGGAAAGCACGAAAGCCCAATATTGGTTACTTTCGTGCCTTTGGCTGTAAATGTTTTATTTTGAATACCAAAGATAGCTTAGCTAAGTTTGACTCAAAAGCTGATGAAGCTATCTTTTTAGGCTACTCAACAAACAGCAAAGCATACAGAGTTTTCAATAAACGAACTCAAGTTTTAGAAGAGTCAGTACATGTTGAGTTCGACGAAACTAACCCTGCAGGAAGATGCAGCCGCTGAGTCATTCCCTCAAGGGCTGACCAAAGGTAAAAGTGAACCTCAAATTGTTTTCACTGACCAATCTACACCTGCAGAGATTGTTGAAACACAAACAGCACAAGACATCAATCTACCAAAGGAGATAAGTATATCAAGAGGACACTCAGAGAGTGCTATTTTTGATGCCGCTGAGAATACCCTGATGATAAGAAATCAACTCAGGAGATACCTCAGCAACGTAGCCTTCGTCTCAGTTCAGGAACCAAAGAACTTCGCTGATGCTGAGCACGATGAATTCTGGATGAGCGCAATGCAAGAGGAACTTGATCAATTCAGAAGAAACGATGTATGGGAGTTAGTGCCACATCCAAGGAGTCAGAAGACCATTGGAACAAGATGGGTCTTCCGCAACAAGCTGGATGAACAAGGAAATGTAGTCAGGAACAAAGCAAGACTTGTAGCTCAGGGCTACAGTCAGCAAGAAGGTATTGACTACGGTGAGACCTTTGCCCCAGTGGCAAGGCTAGAGGCTATTAGAATTTTATGCGCTTATGTAAGTTATATGAACTTCAAACTGTTTCAAATGGATGTTAAGAGTGCATTCCTTAATGGAGTTATAAACGAGGAAGTTTATGTTAATCAGCCTCCAGGGTTTGAGGATCCTAAATTCCCAAACCACGTTTATAAACTCAAAAAGGCTCTGTATGGCCTCAAGCAAGCACCACATGCTTGGTATGAGAGGCTGACCAGTTTCCTGCTGACTAGAAATTATGCCAGAGGCAAAGCTGATACAACCTTATTCATTAAGAGAAAGGGTAAAGACACCCTACTGGCTCAAATATATGTTGATGATATTATATTCGGTGCTACTAATGAGTCAATGTGCAAGGAATTTAGCAAGCAAATGCAGACTGAGTTTGAAATGTCAATGATGTGAGAACTCAACTTCTTCCTTGGACTTCAAATCAAACAAGGGAAAAATGGCATCTTCACCAGTCAAGCCAAATATGCAAAGGAGATATTGAAGAAATATGATCTTGAAAATTGTAAGCCAATATCTACTCCTATGGGCACTGACACTGTCCTTTGTGCTGACGAGAATGGTAAGTCGGTAGACAGCAAATTGTATCGAGGTATGATAGGCTCTCTACTTTACTTAACAGCGAGTAGACCGGACATTCAGTTCTCAGTATGCTACTGTGCTAGATATCAATCTAACCCTAAGGAATCTCATTACATAGTTGTAAAAAGAATCCTTAGATATTTGCAAAGCTCAGTGAACGCAGGTTTATGGTATCCCAACACTCATGATTTTACACTCGTTGGATACACTGACGCTGACTATGGACGAGACAAGCTTGAACGAAAAAGCACCTCTGGAGGATGTCACTTCCTAGGGAGCTGTCTTGTATCTTAGTTCAGTAAGAAGCAGGCGTCAGTAGCCTTGTCTACCACTGAAGCTGAGTACATTGCTGCTGGACACTGTGTTGCTCAAGTCCTATGGATTAAGCAACAGCTTGAAGACTATGATGTTCAAACAAAGACAATTGAGGTCAAATGTGACAACAAAGGTGCAATTGATCTATCAAAGAACCCAATTCAGCACAGCAGGATGAAGCATGTCAGCATCAGACATCACTTCATTAGAGACCATGTACTCAAAGGTGAGATCAAGCTGACCTATGTCCCAACGGATGAGCAGCTTGCGGATATCTTCACGAAGCCACTGGCTCGTGAGCAGTTCAGCATACTGAGAGAAGCCATTGGTATGTTTAATCATCTTCAGTAAATTCCAGTTCTAAATATAGATTCATGCTGAGTAAATTACCATGCTGAATGATTTATGCTACTATTTGCTGAGTGAATAGATGTATGATGAGTGTTTAATGCTAAATGAATGAATATCACATACTGAGCAAATATGCGCACTGAGTAGTTATCTCAAACTGAGCAACCAATTACTTAAACCATCCGTTTGTATAAAACTGACTACTCAGGATATAGAACGTTTAGGATTCTCACACTGAGTAAATCGATCCGTTGCACTTAATGCTAAAGCACGCGAATAGCCACCTAGGATGACGTATGCGCCGAATGTGTCATAAATGCCAGTATCCTTGTCGGTTGACAATCCCAAGGACAAACTGACACATGGATACGATAAGATCCACCTCTCACCTCTATATATAATGGGCAAATCCCCATTTTTATCTCTTTACGCTTACAGAATTCTCTGGCATAAATATTTTCTCTCTCAAAATCTTCAAATCCTTCAAATCTTCTCTGCGAAAATGACGAACGACTCTGTAAACATCTCCGATGCCGGTCACCAAACTGCTGGAAACCCTAAGTCTCCTACCCAGCATGATCAAACCAAAGCTACCACACCGAGCAGGAAAACCCAAACTGAGCAAGGTAACTCTTCCAAGGCGAAGCAACCTAAGCAACGAACCTACACTAAGGTCTATGAGAACGTCAGGGAGTACAAGATGGACTACTCAAGGTGGTTCTCGAAAGAGTTTGTGGAAACTGAAAAACCATTCTGTGAGTGGATCTCTAAGAATGGGTGGACCGAGCTGTTTTCGATCAACTACAACACCTACCCTGACTTGGTAAGGGAATTCTACCACAACCTTCGTGTTGCTGATGATAACCAGGACTATTTAGCCACCAAGGTGAAGGACAAAACCATCTTCATAAATCCCAAATACTTAGCCAACCTTCTGAAGCGTAAGAATGAAGGAGCCATTCTTAGAAAGTCTGGAGATCAGGACGTTACTGGGTACTCCACTACGTTCTGTAAACCAACTGGCCATGCTGGTGAAATCTCTAGCACTTCGATGGGGCAACACCAAAAGATGGCGCACTACCTGCTGACCAATTACATCTACCCTAAGATAAATTGCACCAGCTCAGCGACAAACTTCGAGCAATGCTTCATATGGCATATACTGACCTACAAGCCCATCAATATGCCAGTATTCTTGATAGCCGGTTTCAAAGGAGCACTGGAACTTTAAGGCTGGGCTCACTCATTACCAAAATCCTCCTTGACCACCGAGTAGACCTCACGGGGGAAACTAAGGGACGAGGATCAGAAATAACTGCTGTTGCTCTGTTCGCCCTAAAGTTTGATCAGCCAATCAAGAAAGCAAAAGGTGCTCCTGACCCAAAAGCTGCTGCTGACCCAAACGCTGAGGGGACAGTAATAAAAAAGGGCAAAAGAACTAAGGCCCCTGCTGACAGGAAGAGGAAAGCTGTGCATGGCACCTCTAAGGAAGCTGTTCCCGCTCCTAAGAAGATAAAGATTGTGTCCAAAGGAACGACTGCACAAGCTAAGCCCAAGTCAGCTAAGAAAAGACCTAGGCAAGATGAGCCTAAGGCAGATGAAAGGGAAAACGTTGATGAAGAACCTCTGAGTAAGAAGCAGAAGAACTCTTCGGAGTTAAGTCCACTCGATGCTATTCCTGCTGGCTTCTTTGTTCCCGACGACTCTCACTATGCTCAGAGTCAAGGTATTGCCGCTGAGCAACAGAACGATGAAGTTGAACTGGATGATCAGTTCATTGAACAGGTGGAAGAAGAATTAGATGAGGAAGATCAGGATGATGAGCAAGAAGAAGAAGGAGAAGAGAGTGGTCAGGATGACACTGAGGAGACAGCTAGTGAAGAAGATGCTGAGCCAACTCACACTGAGTTGACTGCAGAAGAAGAAGCTGAGCAAACTGAATAGCAGGATGCTGATCAATGAGTAAATTCTCCATCTCATTCAATTCAATCAATTCACGCTGATCCCACTCCTCCAAGGACCCAGGGAAAGAGAAGAAGACTTGTCAAGGCACACCCAACAACTGTGCTTAACGTCATGGATAACTTAACACAGAAAAGACCAACCATCGATCCATCGACTATAAAGCTGAAATTCTTCTAGAAATCTTCTACTACTCTGCCAGAGCACACTGAAAAGCAAGCCTCTATTTCTCTTCCACAGGAACAAGCCGACTTAGATGCTTCTGTGAACCCAACTAACACCGAGCCAATTCTAAATGCAGATGTTGAACCTAGCCCTCTGCCGGCTAAGGAAATTACTGCTTCAGTCAGCACTGAACCTATCCAACCTTCAACAGAAAGTCAGCTTCAGCCTGACTCTGAACCTGCATCCAATGCTGCTACTCAATCACCTCTCCATCCTCAAAAACAAGTGCAGGTTGACACACCAAGACCAGTCAATGACCCCACTGGCACTACAAATGATGCATGGAATCTCACTCCTCCACCAGCTGGTCAAAATAATGAAGACTCATTCAATCACCTCACTGCCACTGAGTCTGGTAGAAGGATAATTAACTCAGCTCAGGCCTTAATCCAAGACCTTCATCAAACTTCAGACACTGCTGCTGGGTCTGCCGATAATGAATCCACTCAGCTTCCACAAGTCACTCAACTTCTCAACGAGGTTCGAGGTCTAAAAGACTTGCTGAGTGTAATGATCAATACCCAAGCCCAACAACCAAAGCAGGCATCCATAACATAGCTGGCTGAACTCCAGCTGACTATGGTTCAACATATCAACTCCCTATAGGGACAATTTCAAGCCTTGTCAGCTGCGAACTCAGGGTATGCAACTTCTGCCGAAGTTCATCAGTTATTCACCCAGCTTCGAACTGAGCAAGAGAAGACAAACCATCAGCTTTCCTCTTACTCCAATGCTCAGTAGAACAGATCGGCGAAGCTGTTCGTCTTCTGAATCTAAACAAGGCAGAGATGGACACTGACCAGATGAAGTAGAATGAGATTCTTCAGTATACACATCAAATCTTTACCCATGTCCGTCATTCCAACATTTAGCGTCAGTTCTATGACTCATCTTTGCTCAAGATGTTTCATCAAGCTTATGCTGCGCTGACTGATACACTAACTTGGATGGGTAAATCTCAAGCCTACGCACTGAGCATCCTCAGCGCTGCTGAAATTGGTGTGCCTCAAGAGGTATTCGACGATGGTGTTTCTATCTTTGATGGCATAAATGAAAGCACTTTCAAGCTTAAGGAATTCTCAGCTCAAATATCTGAAGCTGCTCAAAACAGCACCTTCAGGCCTCCTCCTCCTCCCGATGCTGCCAAAACGGGGGAGAAAGAACAAACAGGAAGAACTCAGCAAGAGGCTGCTGGAAGTAGTCAGCTTAAGGGAAAGGGAAAACTGAACTATAAGAAGAAATAGCTTTAGTTAAGATAGCTAGTTTCTAAGTCTTAAGTATCCCTGTTTGTTTTGTACAATGCTGACTACTTATTAATACTATGCTTGCATCAAATTTTTCAACTTGATTAAAATCTTATGTGATGCTGAGCTATTATGTTTTGCATACATCAACTGTGTTTATCATTCTTAATGACTTCTGATTGTATGCTGTTAACACTGTCTTGTATGATTAAAACACTGTCTTATAAGTCTCATTGAACAACAAAATACTCAGCGCTCTCTGATAGTTAAAACTTCCGCTTAAAACTGAGTTAATAGAATATGTTTCATGAGCTGACCTTTATTTGAAAACTGACCTAGGACTTACTCGACTAAACCTTAAAATGTTTAGAGTAAAACTGATTCAGTAGCTCAACCCTTACGGGGGAGTTTATTAAGTTATAAAAGGTCAACTATCATGGGGGAGCTCAAAACTGAGTTCTTCATTGAATAGTTTTGCCAACATCAAAATGGGGGAGTTTGTTGAAACACCTTTCCACATGATTTTGATTTGACAAAATTATTTGAGTATATGATTAAAAAATATTCTAAACACACTAAGTTTAAATGCTTTGATTTATTACACTAATGTGTTTGTTCAATGTTGAGCTAAATTGTTTATAAGACATAAAGACTAAAAGGCTAAAGGCCCAAAGGAAAGTCAAAGGCCCAAGACAACTCGGCCCGTGTAAACAAAACGTTGTTGTTGTGAACAAAACGCAGCTCAGCATGAAGAAGGATCTGGAAGACTTTCTTTATCTACTTCGGAACGAAGCTGCTGAGTTGGACGACAAAAGAGTACAAGACAGCAGCTGAGCAAGGAACAACTTCAAGACAAAGTATTTCTACTTTGGGTAAAGTTCAGAAGACACAGAAAGCTGTCTAGAAGACTTTGCCATAAAAGGAGAAACATTCTGCCTGTCTGTCTAAAAGCTGCTCAGCACTGACCAAAGACAGAAGATACAATAATCTGATTGGCCAACGGCACTGAGCGTGTACTGAGTGACAACGACATCAAGCCGTTTCCCTCCAATGGTTATTTCGAAATTTGAAATAACCGATACCTCAAGTGTCACTATAAATAGGCCTTTCAGTTGCTTCATTCGATGCAGATCTTCAACAAGCCATTACGCTGACCAAATTTCTACTTGAAGAATCTGTGTGAAAAACAAAGCAAATACTTACACCAATTTCCATATTACTGTGTAAAAGTCTAGAGTGATTATCCAATCATCTAAAGTGTCTTAGCAATTGTTGTTTAGGACAAACTTATTATCATTTCTAGAATTAGAAAGGAGGGGCTGAGTACTCGGTTATAGTACTCAGCAATAGAATAGGAGTGAGTAGAGGTATAGAGGAAGGTAATCTTGTTATACTCAGCTTCTTGTTGTAAAAGGTTTGAGGCTCTACCGTTAAAGAGCTCAGTAGAGAATTCAAAAGCTCGGAACGTGTTCCGGGGACAGGACGTAGGCATAGAGGCCGAACCTGGATAAATCTGCTGAGTAACATCGTTCTAACCTTAAACTCCTTTAATATATATATTGCTTGCTTAAACAAAACTGACCAAGTAAAGAGGTCACGCTGAGTTGTGTGCATTGAGTATCTGAGTTCAGGAATAGACTCAAGTGCTATCTCCTGACTCAAAGAAAGAAGCTGACTTAGTCACCAGTTGACTAAGCTAGTGTCTTACTTCACTCAGCGCGCTGTGTAATTCCTTTTAGAGAAAAAGAAGTCAGCCTTAACGTACTAAAATTTAAAATAGTTCCTATCCCCCCCTTGGAACTAATTCGTTACGTTATAAGGGACCAACAATTTACTGCTCAGTTTATTAACCACTGTCACCAAAGTATGCCCTTTCGGGTTTTCACATTTCAGTTATTTTAACTCTCTCATTTTACCCCCGAAATTTTCAAATAAGCGCCCCATGGGGTTTTCACTTATTGGGGTGTCCCTTATTGTTGCATAGGCCGTCCTTTGCGGATTTTCAACCTATCGGGATTTTCTTTCTTTTTTTTAAAAATTTTCATGAGAAAGATTCCTTGGTTCCTTTGAGATTGACCGTAGTTCTAAACTTCGTCGCCGCCTTTGTCTTCATTCGACTACGCATTTGATCTTTCTTTGCTAAAGTGAGCTTTTCTCATACGTTTGATCACCCATTTGCTGGGCAATGTCAACCGCTCTTGTCACCTTGACGCTCCTTGGCTAGTCACGTCTGCTTTTTATTTGAATGATTTTCTTTTACTTCTGATTGGCTTGACTTTGCCCCTGAGCCTTTTCAGCATTACCTTTTTTCTCTTTTTTTTTCACTTTGAGTCATCATAGATCTGAACCTTTTTGTTGATCCTGGAACAGGATCCTTTATTGTTGATAGGTTAGTTACCTCCGTCTTGTTCTGAATGGTGCACTCATGTACTCGTGTCCCCTTTGGGGGGAGAAATTTTTGTCGGTGCCTTAGTGCTAGCATGGTTCTGAGGGCTTGTTGCTTGCTCCTTCTTTTCTTTTCTTTTTCTCTCTTTCTGGACTTTGTTGATTGTCGCTCATTCTTCTTTTTGGCACAAGCCGGTGAGAACCCTTCGTTTGATGGGTCTACGCCCGACTTATCATCGTAGAGCCCGGGAATCACTTCTCATGATTTATTTTTTTTTATTTTTTTTATTTTTTTTTCACTCTCTTAATTTTCTCTCTTCAGTGGTTAAGTACTGAGCAATAAGTATATTCTAGAGCTTACGTCTGTGCCATGATAGAATCGGGAATATCTCAATTAAGTGGATATCAAATGTAAGTACGTATGTTTGGGATAAAATTTGCGGAAACGAAATTTCATTGAATTCAAAAGGAGGTTAATTAATAACATCTTGTGGAATAGAAGATAAAATAAAAGACAAGGATAAAGACTACAAGTGCAATCCTCTCTCTCATGCTACTTCAGGAAGCTTCAGGTTCTCCCACTTCATAAGTGTCCTCAATCTCGAGAATTTTTTCTTTAGCTCATCTTGATCGGTTGTAGACTTCACCATTCAAGGAACAAGTCGAAGGCTTCATCTGTTGAGAAGGATCTGGATCACTTATCTTTCCAGCTTCGATGAGATCTTGAATTTCATGCTTCAACCTCATGCAAGTACTTGTTTCGTGACCATATCTCTGGTGGAAGTGGTAGTAGCCCCTGCGTTTGGCTAACTCGGTGGTTTGACCTCCCGTGGCTGGCAGAGGATGAAGTATATCATGCATTCGTAGACCCTCCAACACTTCAAATAAGGGTTGAGTGAAAGTGGAGAACTCCCTTCCCTCCCCTCTATACTGAGCGGGTGATGGAGGGCGAACAACCCTGGCAATCTCATGTCCCCGATGGTGTGGAGCTTGTTGTGTTCGTGAAACATGGTGTGAGTCTACCCTTAGTGGAGTGAATGTTTGTGGGGTAGATTGTGATGCGAACTGGAACATAGGCTTCTCTACCGCAGCTTTCGGGATTTCCGCAACCAGTGACTCACTCAGGACCTCCCGAACCAACCTTTTCAGCTCTATCTTGAATTTATCTGAAGCAAGGATATCGGGAAGAACTCGCTCGATTTCTTCTCTGAGATTGAAATCTCCTATCATCCCCTGGGAACTTTCAACCCCATTATTTTTAGCAGCCTTCGGATCATTAAGAGCGCGTTTGAACTCATCAGAAAAGATGTATTTGGCTAAAGCCCCTTGCACACGGCTCTCAAGATTGTGGTTTGAATTGCTGGACTGGGCCATGAGTTGGGTTTCTAATAAGGAAAGAGAAAGGATCGGTGAGTGGAGCTTTTTAGGCATTATGAATTTTGATGGTGCGATTCACGTGTGATGCGAATGCCAGAGCTATCTATTTGTGCCTCCTATCGATGGATGTATGATTTATGCATGATTCGTGGTGTGCGCTTTATTTCTTACAACACGATTTTGAATAGAGCTAAACCCCCTCTTTTTTTTATACCAGAGCTGTCGGCAGCACTTCGATCGTCTGTGCTAACTTACCTATTTGGAAGTGCGGATGCCCGAAACCATTTCAACTGTTATGCACACATTAGTATGAACCCTACGAGTTTACTGTACCATGCTTTACAAGATGTACAATGTTGAATGATGCTCGACACGACTGACGCTTGTGAGATTGAGACGACCCTCAAGATAAGTAAAATTCCCTAGGACGCTAGGTAGATGAGAGTGTACCCCGATGATATCCGTGACGTGTAGATACATTGGAGGGGTAGCGACATGAGTGGGGGGGTGACATACTTAGTACATCAACACGACTCACGACCTAAAAAACAACATAAGCGACTATGTATGAGGTGTATGTGAGGGATTGTCATCATCGGTTGTAATGACGTACTTCGAGGTATGTGACGCTCATGGTACGTCTGAGACTTAAATAGACCATGATGGAGACGTGCGGGCATGTGTCCATAGTTTACATGGCATCGATACTGATAGCAGGGAACCACCTTTTTGGGAAACACAAGCTTCCTGAAACAGGCCAACATAGGGGGTGTGTCCTAAACTAGAAGCAAGCGGGACGTGACCACCACATAGGGGGCGTGGGTCAACAATTAGTTTAAACCCGAGATACAAATACATAGATGTACCAACGGAACCTTGGCGTGCTATGCAGAAAGTGGTAACACACGGGGTGTGCCCCAAACAGGTTAAGGCATAAGGAAGACGCGAGTGACATACATGATGTGCGCCAATTGTCAGCTTCCCTCAGAAAACAACTATTACGATGATGGGTATTATTTGACGGGACAATGCACACGAAATACATGATACTCGAGGTTCGAATAGGATGCATATGTCAACATACGAGGTATGTGCCAATTATTAACTCCTACTTGTCTCACTAGTGTCGTGGCAGAGTGGTTTGAAACATGGTGCATTTAGGAAATACGGTGATGTACATGGTATGCCTTAGAGGTAGCTAAACGACATGATGGGAGTCACACTTGATGTGCCCCCACGATTGACTTATACGCAACTCACGAACGATGTGATGGCTTGATTTTGGGATTTCGACCATCGCGGGGGAAATCCGACATATTGGGTACGAGACACAAATAGGATACACATACGACACATGTATTATCTGACCAACTTTGGACATAGATGAAGCATAGGGATGACTCAAGAGGTACCTCCTAACAACATTGGAGGTGTCAGCTAGACACGACATCGACACGCAGGCTGCAGTTTAAGGATTAACTCAAGCTAGAGACATAAATACCTCGATGTATTCACAGATATTGGTGCGTCTGGTAGAATGAGAGGTGTCCTAATCCGATCGAGGTACCAACGAGATGGAAACGACGACTTACCTGGAATGTGTCAAAGGTCAATTCGTTTCATAGCGCAAATCCGATGATAATATGTTTTGTGAGAACCCCTAAAGATCTTACGTGGATACTTATGACATACTTGGTCCATCACCGATATTTAAGATACCAGCAATGACACACAGGGTAGACGTCGATAGTTCGACTAGAACCTATCACTATGAACAATTCGAGGAGCAACGAAGGCGTAAACCAAGATCTTCGAGGTAAGCGCCAAATGTTGGACTTAGACGCGGTACGAACAGCTCGATACTACTGATACGAGCGAGACCCAAATAGCGACATATGGGGTATATGTCTCAGACTCGTAAATAAGGAAATTCAAAGTTTGGGGTGCATGGACAATGGTAGCAATGATGTAGGGGGAGCGTGTCGAGGATTTGACAACATAAACAAATCGCTGTTTGAGGCGCACTCAAGACATGAGTGACGACTTACGGGGCGTACGTCAAAAGTTTGACAGGAACCTTACGACATAAACAACTCAGTGTGTCAAGGTGTGAGCGGGACACCCGAGACGGCCTATAGGGTACGTGCCCAATGGTATGACTTGGACTCGACGACATGAATCACTCTATATAACAGGTACATGCCAAAAGTTCGACTCGAACTTGACGATACGAATGACTCGACATTGGAGATGTAAGCGAGATGCATGCGATGACATATATGATACTTGCCCCAGGTTCGACTTGAACTCGATGACACGAGTGACTCGACATTTGACATGCGAATAGGACATACCCAACAGCGTATGGGGTATGTGCCAAAAGCTTAACCCCGACTAGATGGTATAAATGACTCGACCTTTGATATGTAAGCAATGTGTGAGGGATGACGTACGGGACGTGCGTCAAAAGGTTGGTCTGGAACTCGATAGACTAATGATATATTTGCAGACTACAAATATTGCCTACGACAAGGTGAAACGCGGGGTATGTTTTGACAAGGCTCAATGTACGACTGAAGCGCAAGCGGTGACATGCGGGGTATGCACCGAAAGCTGATACCTGCTCAAAATACTAGCATCACATGTTTGGAATACTGACGCGTTACGATATATGGTGACATACCTGATATGTCTCATATTGGTTTGGCCGTTTTGAAGATCCGACGGGGTGTCTGAAGAAGGTCAAGGATGTGCGGGTTACCTTAGGACAATTATGTGTCGATATACAAGGTACGACCGAGGGTGCCAATGGGGTGTGACGACGACCTACTAGCTAAGAGGCTAGTACAATGACGCACAGATTTATTAGATGTGACGAGGCGACCTATAAGGCACCAATTAAAGTGCGGATATGACGCGATGACTTTGTATGGAACACGCGTCAGAGGGTCAATGCGAACCTAGGGTCCAGACAGTGGGATGATGTAAATATGAGGGGGCACTGATAGGGGTCAAAAACCCCTATCTTTGGGTACGGTTTTAGAACGGGTTTTTAGCGTTATTTAGTTAATAAGCGAGCAATTCTCGCATTTAAATGCTTTTGTGTGAGTTAGTTAGAAATTGGAAATGTTTTATTTACTTTTCGTTGTTTAGGCTCGTTTTATGATCAATTTAGGCAAATACGGCCAAAATGGCATGCATATTATAATTCCGTTATCTTTTGAAGCTAATTGATCCGTCAAAAGTCGCACCAAACGAAGCGTTTGCTCAAATAAGCGATTGGCGGGTCAATTTAGCCTTTGGACTAATGTTGTTTGGAGTTTATGTGCGTGTGCATGTTAAAACATGATCAATTTCAGGCAAAAATCGTGTCTCGGGGACCCCCGGCAGTCGCTCGGCGAATTGAGCATCGGTGAGTAGCCCAGGTGCTGCTCGGCGAGCTGCCCAGGCACTGCCCAGGCACAGCCTAGGCACCGCCCAGGCACTGCCCAGGCACCGCCCAGGCACTTCCCAGGCACCGCCCAGGCACTGCCCAGGCACTGTGCTTGCTCGCCCTGCTCGGCGAGCAGACCTGCGGGAATTGGTCAAAAAGACCAATTCTGCCCCCACGACGCCACGATGGACCCCACGACTTCCTACCTGCATAAGGACACGAATTAGGTCATCAAAAGGGCCCGAGCCACGCCTATAAATAGGATTTTTCCAATGTAATTAGGCATCTTTCATTATTTGTAAATTACTTTAGCTTTCCCCTTGAATTTCCTCTCCATCTCCTCCATCTTCATCAACCTCCATTGAAGCTCCTTCAAAGCTGTTCTCGAGGAATATTCAAGGTCCGTCCTTAAGACCTAGGAAGCCGATTGCAGAGTAGACAGGTTCCTTGAAAGGGATTTTCGTATCTCCTTTTACTTTTCCTTGTTTTTACTCTTTGATACAGTCTATGAATCCTAGGCTAATTGTATCCTGTGACATTGTTCTTCATCTTTAATAATATTTTAGCTCTTGTTTTGTTCTATGATTGTTTGTTTAATCTTTGTCTTACGCTTTATTCAATTGGTTTAACTCATTCAAAAGCCCCAAAATCAAAGAGGCACATATTGTGAGCTGAATCTGACCTAGTCAGAGCCTAGGAGATTGACGACCACTTAGTTGATTAAGACCAAATTGCTGATCCTTAGACCTAGTTCCGGCCTTACAAGGGAATCATGCACTAGGAACTTCAGGAGGGTAAGTAGTGTTAATCGCCTTGAATACAAGTGACTTAGATTAGGTTTTTAATCAATAGACCTAATAACCTAACCTCATTATTATCGTTCATACCATGTTCCTTCGGGTAATTGCATTAGTGAAAGATCAATTAGGAGTAGTTTAACTTAATTAGGCGTAGAATAACTTAGTTAGGACTAGATAACTTAGCTAGGAGTAGCGTAATTCAACCTAGGAGTAGATTAACTTAATCAAAACCAATTCAAACCCCACAAAGCCTAGATAACACCTGAGACCGAGTAGTTCAATACTTGTGGTAAATAAGTCCTGTGGATTCGATACCTGGACTTTCCAGATTTATTACTTGATAACGACGGGGTACACTTATCCCTTAGTGAGCCTTGCGGTAGCGAACGCCGTGAGGCGCATCAAGTTTTTGGCGCCGTTGCCGGGGATTTATTTCTTCTGCAATATCAAACCAAAGGTCGATTTGTTAGTTTAGGCATTCCTTTGTGAATATCTCTGTGAATATCATCTATACTTGTTTATAACCGTTAATACTTGTTTATATTTATACTTGTTCATATTTATACCTATTTATACATATACTTGCTTATACATACACTTGTTTATATACGATTCTTTTTGTAAATATCCTTGTTTATATCATTTATACTTGTTTATACATATACCTGTTTATACATACACTTGTTTATATACGATTCTTTTTGTGAATATCCTTGTTTATATCGCTTATACTTGTTTATACATAATTCTTTATACTTATTCTCTATACTTGTTGATATATAATCTTTATAGCTTCTATACTTGTTCATATCTTTTGTATTTGTTCATAACTATATACTTTTACTTATCAACTTTTGTGCTAGAACTTTACTTTTTCTCAGCATTCTCTGATCAATGAATTGGCAAGAAAAAGTCGAGTGGCAAGCTCAAAAGTTTACTATCCCATCAAGACAATACATTCATGCCCTGGAGAATGAGGCTCCCAATCCCTCCATGGCCGACTTAAATGAGAAAATGGATATCTTGATGGCGAAACTGAGCCTCAACACCAATGAAAGTGTAAGTTTTGTGGGTAATCACCAAAGGTATAATTCTAACCCCAATTCTTACAGCTTTTATGGTAGTGATTGGAGGAGACCTCAACACTCAAATCTGTCCTACGGGAACCCTAACATGTTGAGGCCTCCAAATAGGTTTGTTAATGAGCACAGGGAAAACGAATTGGGAATGTTCCCTTACGAACAAGCAAGCCAAGTTCCTCCACAACCCTCTAGCTCACGAGATGAGGTGCTGTCCCTTTTGAAAGGAATATCAGCCCGACTTACAATCAACGAGGAGGTTTGCAAGGACTTGAGCAACCAATTGGCTCAAATAAACCATAAGATGCAAGAGCAATCCCGAGATGCTCTCCCAGGCATAAAGGAAAACATAGAAATCCCACAAAGGGAATCAGCTCAAACCATCTCTTTGAGGAATGACAAAAAGGTAGAACCAAGTCCACTATCACATGCATCACTCGAGGTAAGTGAAGAACCGGAAGCGGTAAGCAACCCCGGTTCAAAATCTGAAATTCTAAATCATGTGATAGAAATAAATGATCAAATCGAAGCTTGTGTATATCAACTACCTTTTCCTCAAAAGTTAGAAAAGTTTGGATTTACTCCTTGTTCAGAAGTTTTCATTCTCTTCGACCTACCAAGAGAATCCAAAAGGGAGCAAACCAAACTTTTTCATAATATGTTTAAATTCGGCCTCCTACTTTCATTAAACTTATTTGAGGCTCTTAATCCGTTTTGTAGGTACGGGTTATTTGTTAAGGAGTTCGAGTTCCTAACGCGAGTAGAAGCATACACCTAGGCGGGAATTCTATGTCGAGCTCACCGACTATAACGTAGCACTTCTTGGGAGGCAATCCAAGTTTTAATAAAACTTTTCAGGTTTATTTTATTTATATTATACATTGATATTTTAGTTTAGTTGTTTAGTTTTATTTTATTTTATTTCATTTTATTTCATTTTTTTTATTTTTTTTATTTTTTATTTTTTATTTTTATTTTTTTTAAGTGTTCAGGTTTACAATAAAATAAATAAAAAAAAAAATTGGCCCCAGGAGGCCCTGCTCGGCGAGCAGGGCACTGCTCGCCGCGAGCTGGGCACTGCGCCCAGCCCGCCGTTGGGCACTGCCGCCCAGCCCGCTGCTCGGCCGAGATAAGCAACGGTTCGGGATTTTTTCCCGAACGGAGCTGAAATAAATAAATAAATAATAAATAAAAAAAAATTTGGCACCGCAAATCATCAAATTTTTGGCGATTGCGATAAAATCAGTAAGTTGTCTTCTCCACCCTAACTTTTTGCACTTGTACTTTATGGTTTGTGATGCAATGTTGGAACTTATTGCATATTTTTAGTGCGAGGAGGAGGGGTAGACAAACTTACAAAAATTGTATAATTTTTAAATTTTTGTTGCGTCGTGTCTAGTTTAGTTTAGCGTTTTTGGGTTTTATTTATGTTTTCGCATCTTTAGGATCTAAAACCGTGAACCTCCTTCGAGTCTAAACTTCATTATTTGTCATTGAGGGCTGAGAACCGAATCTAAGATTGCATGACAACTAGTTTAGGTGTAGGACACAATCCTTGTATCTGTAAAAGCATGAGCTAAAGTTTGCATTTAGACCCTACTTTTGAAGAAATGCTAAAATCATTACTTAGGTAGATAACTTAAGAATTGAAGGCATGTGATATTAAACTTGAGTTTGGGGAGAACTAGTAAACACAAAATTGAAACCCAAAGAATTGTGAGTTGAATTTGAGCCTAAGAGCGAACATCAAAAAGCTCTTTTTCTTGACATTTTTGTGTGAATGCTTTGACTTGTGGAAAGATTATAGATTTTGCACCTAATACTGTGTTGAATCTACATGCAATGATTTGAGATGATAAACGATGAATCAACCTCATTAGAATTAACCCTTTTCTTTACCTTATTTTCTCTTTTTCATCCACTCTAGGAAGCCCCTTTGAGCCTATATTTTTGTAGTTTATAGATTTTTCTTTCGTTCTAACCCAATTTTTGCAAACCACCATTTGGTTTGCTACTTAACCCTAAGTTTTTGCAAAGCTCACATCGAGCCTTTGTCATTCTAGCGCTTTATCTTTTTTTTATGGCATCATAGTAGCAAGCCAAAAGGCTAAAAAGTGAATGAGCATCACTATCCCAAAAAAAAGGGAAAAAGAAAAAAAAAGAAAAACAGAAAAACAGAAAAAGAAAAGAAAAGAAAAGAGACGAACGAAAAGGGAAGAACTTCATTCCCCAGTTCTTAAAATCAAAACGTCTCAAGAAAACGTCCTAAAAAGAGAATAATGAATGAATAAAAAGCTCAGTCACTTCATATTTGCTAAAGCCATTTGAACTTTGTTTTTCTAGCGCTAGAACTATTAACCCTTGTTGTACCTTTAACCCTCTAACCACATTACAACCCCAATTCGAGGCTGTTTTTGATATCATCGGAGTCATATAGCATAGTAGAGGAACTCGGATGAACGTGCAAAATCAACGTAATCCTAAGCAGGAACATAAGCCGAGAGTAAACAACTTAGCCACCAAAATTGTGTGAAATGAGTGAACTACCTATGGTGAGGTGTTTTACTTAGCGATCCCCTCAAGCTCGTTTAATTGAACATGTGTCCTTTTTCTTAAAACATATGACCTATGATCATTGAAATGCGGCTTTTGGATATCGTGTCTCTACTTTGTATTTCCGAATGCATGTAATTACAGATGCTCGAAATTGTGTCAAGCACCTAGTCAAACCGGGAGGTTTTCTAGCTTGCTTGTGATTGCGGGTTTAGTTTTTTAGTTTACTTGGGGACAAGTAAAGTTTTAAGTGCGAGGAGGTTTGATAGGGGTCAAAAAACCCTATCTTTGGGTACGGTTTTAGAACGGTTTTTAGTGTTATTTAGTTAATAAGCGAGCAATTCTCGCATTTAAATACTTTTGTGTGAGTTAGTTAGAAATTGGAAATGTTTTATTTACTTTTCGTTGTTTAGGCTCGTTTTATGATCAATTTAGGCAAATACGGCCAAAATGGCATGCATATTATAATTCCGTTATCTTTTGAAGCTAATTGATCCGTCAAAAGTCGCACCAAACGAAGCGTTTGCTCAAATAAGCGATTGGCGGGTCAATTTAGCCTTTGGACTAATGTTGTTTGGAGTTTATGTGCGTGTGCAGGTTACAACATGATCAATTTCAGGCAAAAATCGTGTCTCGGGGACCCCCGGCAGTCGCTCGGCGAATTGAGCATCGGTGAGCAGCCCAGGTGCTGCTCGGCGCACCGCCCAGGTGCTGCCCAGGCACCGCCCAGGCACTGCCCAGGCACTGCCCAGGCACTGTGCCTGCTCGCCGAGCAGGCCCCCAGAGGCCTGCTCGCCGAGCAGGCTGTGCCTACTCGCGACGAGCAGTGCCTGCTCGCCGAGCAGCTCGCCCTGCTCGGCGAGCAGACCTGCGGGAATTGGTCAAAAAGACCAATTCCGCCCCCACGACGCCACGATGGACCCCACGACTTCCTACCTACATAAAGACATGAATTAGGTCATCAAAAGGGCCCGAGCCACGCCTATAAATAGGATTTTCCCAATGTAATTAGGCATCTTTCATTATTTGTAAATTACTTTAGCTTTCCCCTTGAATTTCCTCTCCATCTCCTCCATCTTCATCAACCTCCATTGAAGCTCCTTCAAAGCTGTTCTCGAGGAATATTCAAGGTCCGTCCTTAAGACCTAGGAAGCCGATTGCAGAGTAGATAGGTTCCTTGAAAGGGATTTTCGTATCTCCTTTTACTTTTCCTTGTTTTTACTCTTTGATACAGTCTATGAATCCTAGGCTAATTGTATCCTGTGACATTGCTCTTCATCTTTAATAATATTTTAGCTCTTGTTTTGTTCTATGATTGTTTGTTTAATCTTTGTCTTACGCTTTATTGAATTGGTTTAACTCATTCAAAAGCCCCAAAATCGAGTAGGCACATATTGTGAGCTGAATCTGACCTAGTCAGAGCCTAGGAGATTGACGACCTCTTAGTTGATTAAGCCCAAATTGCTGAGCCTTAGACCTAGTTCCGGCCTTACAAGGGAATCACGCACTAGGAACTTCAGGAGGGTAAGTAGTGTTAATCGCCTTGAATACAAGTGACTTAGATTAGGTTTTTAATCAATAGACCTAATAACCTAACCTCATTATTATCGTTCATACCATGTTCCTTCGGGTAATTGCATTAGTGAAAGATCAATTAGGAGTAGTTTAACTTAATTAGGCGTAGAATAACTTAGTTAGGACTAGATAACTTAGCTAGGAGAAGCGTAATTCAACCTAGGAGTAGATTAACTTAATCAAAACCAATTTGATAACAGGTAGCGAAATTCTGGTCAACGTCCGTCCCTGTGGGGGGCGTCGTTGGGTTCGACGGGGGGAAGCTCCGATGCCAAAGTCAGTTAGATGATTCAAGGAAACAAACTGAATTGACAAAGGCTGTAAGAATGTGTACCTTAATAGCCTAGGGAATCAGGCTATATATAGCTGAGAAGTTGTAACCTTCAGGTAACTAGAAAGTCTCCATTAATGCTCCATTAATGGCGGTTACGAGTTATCTTTAACCTGGCAGTTAGCTAATTGATTACTCATTAATGATCTTTACGGCCGAGTCGGCGGCCAACCGTTATAGTGGCGAATCAGGTGAATGAAGAGATTCGCCTCATAAGTCCGCCAGCGGATCCCTCAGAACAGATCCGTGGAGATCCGCCTGCCAGCTCTCCTTTGGGGATCACTACGCGGCGTTCCTGAGGTGAATATCCCTTTTAGTCCTTGGGTTAATATCACGATGTTATCAGAAGCCCCCCCCCCCCCCCCAAAATGCCCTTAAAGCCCTTTAGGGCTTTTGATCTTCCGCGCGCCGTCAAAAACACCTGCATTAATGAGCACACTGTTCAATGCCAATAGATGAATGACACGTGGAGTGGACGCACTGTCCTAGGAAGGAGAAAAGCTTTCTTCTTCTTCTTTCGCTTTCCCTTTCGTCTTCACTTCTTCATTTTTACTCCATTGCTCGAAGCTTTTTCCAGGAATTTTCCAGAGTTTCGCACCAAGCTTCCGATTTCTCATGTAAGTTTATTTTCTTTTGTTTAACTTTTCTCTGGATGTTTAGAAGTTCATCTTCGTCTTCTAGATCGACTTTAGAACTTTTTAATTCAACCCCTTCTCCTAAAATAGAAGTTGATTTTAGTTGGACCACTTCGTCATCGGAGAACTCTTCTTCTTCCGAGGGCACGATTAACTCTGTTTTAGCTGGGTTTAGTAACTCGGCGCGTAATCATTATCAAACTCGTTCCACTAGGAACTCGACTCTTTTTACTTCTGTCTCCGGCGCCGCTCCGGCCGGTGCATCTAGGTGGTTTCTGGGGACTATGGCCTCTTCCTCAATTCCTCCTAAGAAAAAGAATCCCCAAGCGGGGTCTACTCCGTCTCGTATGAGCACCGCGGATCTAGCGGATCTGGCGAATCGCTTTCCCTGGATCAAGAACTATGAGACTCAGCTTGCCGCATCTCATCAACGTCCTTCCTGTCCGCCTAGCGGTTTCCTTACAGTATACTGTAGCCATGTGGAGAGAGGGTTCCGACTCCCTCTTCCGAAGATGATGGCGGACATCCTCTCCTACTTCGACATCACGGTCAGCCAGCTACATCCCAACTGCTGGTTGGATATCGCTTTAGACTGCTACCTCGCCTCAAATTTAGGAGTGGTATATACGGGTCGTATCTTTAGAGCTTTTCACAAACCATCAAAACGGAAGTCCGAATCTTATCTTTCGTTCGCCAAATTCGGAGTGTATTCGCCCTTTAGTGACAAAATGTCCAATGTTCATTGCTGGGATGAGAGATTCTTTTACGTGAAGATAAAAGATGGTGAACCACTGAGTTTTCCTTCATTTTGGAATCCCAGGCCGTTACATATGGCGGGCGATATGCGAATTTTAACGGATAGTGATGAGAAGGTGGCGGAGCTCATGAAGCAGATCAAGGCGGATGCATGGACATACGCGGATGCCTTAGCTTTCATGATGAGTGATATTCCATTGATTCGCCGGGAAGGGGATCAATTCATTTACTCAAAGATTACGCAATTTGACCAAGGTACCTTTCATTTCTTCGTGAACTTTGATTACTTTAATGTTTTCTTTGGCAGGGGTTTATCTAAGGCCAATCACGCTCTTGCAGAGAAGCGTAAGAAGTTTATGGAGGCTGAAGCACGCAAGAAAGATCAAGCGGCGAATCCCCAAGCGGATACTGGAAAACGTCTTGCAGAAACAGTGGTTGAGCCGCCACTAAAGAGGAGAAAGCCTAACACCACTGGAGGTCTTAAGCTTATGGCGGATGCCCTGAGGTCCGCCAAGCCTGCCGGGGAGATTGCACAGGTAGGTTACCTTTGATCTTTATTTGTTCATCAAGTTTTGGACTTGAGTTCTAACCCTCGAACGTTGGCGTAGACGGCGAAGCCCGATATTGGTGGATACTGGTCCGCCAAATTTGGAGCCCAAGGTTCTTTCGAGAATGAATCCATTCTAAATGATTTGGATGAGGCCTTGGGTCAGGTGGGCGAAGTGCAGAGGAACCATAACCAGATTCCTGGTTCCATTCATGCGCAAAAGGGGAAAATAGAGCTCCTCATGGTGAGTTCCTTTAGCAAGGATTTCGTTTTGCGGAAAATAATGGTCCTTCATTCCCTTTTGCCTTTTGACTGAATTGTTTGTTTTTGGCAGTTGTATTCTCGCATACGTACCATGGAAACAGAACTCCTCCAAAACATGGCGGATAAGGCAATTATCGAGAAGTTAGAGAAAGAGGTAGCGGAAGCCAATGCGAATATCGCTTCTGTTAATGCAAACCTTGCTTCCGCTAATGCCAACCTTGCTTCCGCCACAGCCGCCTTGGTCCTTAGGGACGCAGAAATTGAGAAGTTAAAGGCAAAGATAGTGTTTGATGCCAAAAGCCACGAGGACGCCCTTGGAGAAGCTGAATATATGGCGGGTGAGCAAGCCTTTTATTACGGCGAAATGCTCATGGCGTACTTCTCGCTAGCGCATCCTGAGACTAATTTCACAGATCCTCAATTCGCCGTCCCCGAACCAGAGGATGTGGCGAAATTCGACAAAATGTCAGATGCTAAGGAGTACCTCCGTGATTATGTTCGGAGATGGATGAAGGGGCCTATGGAGGAAACCAAGCCGTCCACTACTGTCACGTTAGATGAGCTTGAGGAGGTGCCCCCTAAGGCGGATGAAGGTCCGATTCTTGACCAGACTCTTCCCCTTGGCCCCACATCCTTTGTGGATAAGGAGGTATCTCCGGCTGGCGTATCTGTGGATGTGGAGAAGGAAGATCCCCAAGCAAGCGCCGTGAGCAAGGAAAGCGCAAAGGAGGATGCTCCCATTGTTACTTAGTTTGTTTTTATTTGTGATATTGTAAAAACGCCTTTAAGTACAATTTGTTTTAATCCTCTATGGAAGCTATGTTATTTTACCTTTACGTTTGCGTAAGGAAATATATAGGCATCTAGGATTTGGAGTAGGTGGCCAGCCATACTCCATTGTATGAACCTTTGTGAAGGTTAGAATCTGTTTTATTCCTTCTAGAGGAAGTAAAGCTGCCCAGGGGATCAATTTGCTACCTATCTTTGAGGTGAAGTGATCCGCCCGTAGGACTTGTGAATCCTTCTCTGGGAAGGATAAGAGAGTGTAAAGACCTTGCGTCCAAGGATCGTTTTAACTCTATTGGAGATTGAGATCCGCTTAGAGACGGATCCGCCCATAAGATTGATTCTCTTATGTCTTTAAGGCGAAAAGAACGTAGCTATAAGATAGCGATACATTGTAAATGTGGAGAGCGTTGGGTGCCCCCCTTCCTTTTAAGACTGGAATATTGATATTGCTGCAATAAACGATAAAAAGAACATAGATAATAGAACAAATGATGTTTATTAATGGGAGAAATGCCTTATTACAGCAAGTAGGTCTTATAGGTGAGCCTCGTTAAAACCTTTAATAAGAAAAACCACATGGGAAAAAAGCTTATTAAAGGAAAAAGAGTACTCAAGACCGTGTGTACACTTCATTTTCTGACAAAATATTTGCGGAGATTTTGGAGGTTCCATGTGCGTGGCAATGTATTGCCCTCCATGTCTTGAATTTTAAATGTGGCGAATCTAATTTTGTCCACTATCTGATATGGACCCGTCCAGTTGAGCCCTAACTTGCCCTTGCCTTCTCGAGACTGGACTTTGTCAGCCTTTCGGAGCACAAGATCACCCACATTTAGATCCACAAGCTTGGCATTTTTATCATGGTAAGCTGCAATCCGCTATTTATATGCCGCCATGCGCACATAGGATTGGTCCCTGCGATCTTCTATCTGATCTAGATGCTCTCTTAGCAGTTTGCCGTTGTCCTCTTCATAATAAAAGGCCACTCGATCACTGGGGACCTGTATTTCGACTGGGATCACGGCTTCGACACCATGAGAGAGGGCGAATGGTGTTTCCCCTGTGGCTGTCCTTGGGGTGGTGCGATAAGCCCATAGAACACTTGTCAGCTGGTCCGCCCACTTCTTATCATGCTCTCCCAATCTCTTCTTTATCCCCTTTACGATCGTTCGATTGGTAACTTCAGTCATTCCATTGGACTGGGGATAATAAACGGAGGCGAATCTGTTCAGGATGCCCAACCCTTCACAGAAAGCTTTGAATTCGCCACAGTTGAACTGTGTTCCATTATCGGTGATGATGGTATGTGGAACACCGTATCTTCCTACGATGTTGTCTTTGACGAATTCCACGATTCGTTCTGCAGTAATGGAGGAAACAGCTTCGGCTTCTACCCATTTGGTGAAATGGTCAACCGCCACTACCACGTACCTCCTCTATCGGCGAGTAGGAGGAAATGGGCCAACAATGTCTATTCCCCAAAGGGCGAACGGACGTCCTTCTATGATTGGCCTCTGGATATGTTTGGCAGTATGTGATTCATTCGCATGAATCTGGAAACTGTGACAAGATTCTACCAATTTTTGGGCATCCAATTCAGCCGTGGGCCAGTAGAAACCCGCTAACCTGGATTTCTTCAAGATGGCGGCGGATGCTTCATGAGCCCCACATGATCCCTCATGCAGCTCCTTGAGGATTTGTTGTCCCTCTTCCGGCAGAATGCACTTTAACCAGGGATGGCTAAAGGATTTTCTGTTAAGGCCGTCATTGATCATGGAGAAATAAGCCGCTCTCCTAACTATCCGCCGTGCCTCTTTTTTGTCCTCAGGTAAGGTTCCATTTAGCAGATATTGGCGGATGACCGATCTCCAATCATCTTCTACTGTTGTGAGTAGGGATACTTCCTCTGAGGCGAAGGCTGGAGCTATTTTAACTTCGAAGGGACAATCCGGATCTGTCCAGTTCTCCTCACAAGAGGCCATTTTGGCCAAATGATCCGCCTCTGCGTTGGACTCCCTTGGTACATGAATTAGTTCCCATTTAGTTTCTTTAGTCTCAAGGTGATCCAGCAATTTTTTGACTTCTGCTACGTATTTGGCCAGAACCTCGTCTTTCACCTCGTAATTCTTGATTACTTGGTTGACCATTAGCTTGGAATCACTATAGATCACAATCCGCTCAGGAGTGATTTCTTTGAGTAGGCGTAATCCCAATATTAGAGCTTCATATTCAGCAGCATTATTAGTTGCATGGAAATTTAATTTTGCTGCGTACCGTAATTTTATGTATTGGGGACCCTTGATCACAACGCCTACACCAGCTCCATCCGCCGAGGAAGCGCCGTCGGTGTACATTGTCCATTTCTCTATTGGAGGCTTGGGATGATCCATCCCTTCATCAGTGAATTCATTCACAAAGTCCGCCAAGACCTGACTCTTTAAAGCTGACCTGCTTTCATATCTCACATCAAATTCGCCCAGGCGGATTGCCCACTCCATCAATCTTCCCGAAGTGTCTGGTTTCTGCAACACCTTTCTCATTGGTATATTTGTTCGAACCACTACGGTATGCGCCTGAAAATATGGCCTAAGGCGGATTGCCGTGGTGACAACAGCCAGTGCCATTTTATCAAGTTTGGAATATCTGGTTTCAGCGTCTTTCAGAATCTTGCTCACATAATAAATTGGAAATTGCTGGCCATCCTCTTCTCGTATCATGACCGTGCACACGGCTTTATCCGTAACTAACACATACATGTAGAGGTCCTCTCCTTTCAAAGGTCGACTCATCATGGGTGGCTCCGTGAGGAACCGCTTGATTCCTTCGAAGGCTCTCTCACAATCCTCATTCCACTCGAATGCCTTTTGCTTCTTAATGACCTCGTAAAAGGGCTGACATCTGCGAGCTGAACAAGAGATAAACCTGCCCAAGGCTATGATACGCCCATTAAGGCGTTGTACTTCTCTGATATTCCGTGGTGCTTGCATTTCTAGGACAGCCTTAACCTTGTCAGGATTTGGGCTAACTCCTTTTTCGCTGATCATGAACCCTAAGAATTTCCCATACGTCGCACCAAAAGTGCACTTCTCTGGGTTCAGCTTAATGTTGTGGCGTCGGAGTACGTCCAGTACCTCCTTTATATCATCCGCATGCTTTTCTATGGTCGTACTTTTGATGATCATGTCATCCACATAGACAGAATAGTTATCCCCCTTACTATCCGCGAATATCTTGTTCATCATCCTCTGATAAGTTGCACCTGCGTTCTTAAGCCCAAAGGGCATAACTTTGAAACAATAAGTGGCTTGGTGTGTTACGAACGAGGTCTTGATTCTATCTGAGGGCTCCATGGGGATCTGATGATAACTTGACTTCACATCAGTAAAGGAGTACATGGCGTGACCGGCGGTTCCGTCTACAAGCATGTCAATACATGGCAAAGGATAGTTGTCTTTGGGGCAAGCTTTGTTGAGATCCGTAAAGTCGATGCACATGCGGTAAGATCCGCCTGCTTTTTTCACCAAAACGACGTTCGCCAACCACTGTGTGTAAAGCACCTCCTCAATGGCATCCGCCCGCTGGAGTTTGGTGATCTCTTCTTCTATCACCTTCTGCCTTTCCGGGCCATGATTTCTCCGTTTCTGAGCCACGGGAACTGCATCTTTATGAATGTTGAGCTTGTGAGTGATCACGTCTGGACTGATTCCTGGGAGAATTTCATCCTTCCATGCGAAGACATCTTCCGCCTCACAGAGCACTTTGGTGATTGCATTCTTCATTTCACCTTTGAGCCCTTTAGCCATTCACACCTGCTTTTCATTCGCCATAAGGTACATTTCGGTCTCGCCCAAGGCCATTGTGATGTGCTCCTCTTCGTCTTCCTCTTTAGATTGTGGGCGAATCATTAGTGATGCCGAATATGTCTCCTGGGCCACCTTTTGGCTACCTCTGATCATTACACCTCCATTGGCCGTGGGAATGTAAAGTATTAAGTGGCGTATGGAGATAAGGGCTGCAACTTCAGAGATAAAGGGCCGCCCGAGGATGATATTGTAAGCTAACTGACCATCCAAGACAGAAAATTCCAGATCACCCCTCCAGACTTGATCATCGTCTGTAAGCTCACAATCCAGAGTGACTTGGCCTTTTGTTTGGATAGTATGTCCCGTCACTCCCAAGATATCGACCACAGTTGGTTCTACTTGAACGGGATCAATCATGAGTTTGGCGAAAGCTCCTCTGGTGATGACATTGCATGAACTCCCAGTATCAATCATTACTCTTTTCATCTCCCAGCCTTCCACCATCATAGTGACAACCAGTGCATCCGCATGGGGAGATATCTCAGGACCTACATCGGAAAAGGGGCGATTTAACGACGTCCTATCGAGGGTGGCAGTCCTTGCCTTTTTTAGCATTGGCTGGTATCCAGGTCCGCCTGCTATGACATTGATGGTACCCTTTCCTTTCTTCTTTGGGTCCTCCTTGGATCTATCACCATCTCCTTTCTTGCTTTCAGTTTGGATGAACCGATCCAATTTGCCCCTCTCAATGAGACGCTCGATTTCTCGAGCTAACTCCCAACATGCGTCAGTGTCATGGCCATTTTTCCTGTGATATTTACAATAGTTTTTAGGATTTTTACCATTATTAGTGTACTCCCCTCCCTTCGGTTCGGGGTATGAAATGCTCCGTTTGTGTTGACTGTTCTCGATCCACATAAGGACTTCACTTTTAGAAGCATTGAGAGGTGTGAAAGAGGTGACAAACGTTGATTTGTTCTTAGAATCTCTTCGCCTGTTTCTGGAGGAAGAGTCCTGACGCTTGTCTCTGTCTCTATCTTGGGGACGAGATTCGCCCTTGTCCCTCTTCGGCGATGATGGCGAACCTCAGCGAATGTCATCCACCTCTATGAAATCCTTACAACGCTCCATTAACTATGCCATGCTGGTGGGTTTCTTTCGAATGGGATTTTCCTGCAAACTCTTACAGGTGGTGTTTCTTACGAAACATTCCACAGCTACGGAGATATCCACATCAACAATTTGTATGCATAACTGGTTGAAAGTGTCCACATACTCCCGAAGGGACTCATTCGCCTTTTGCTTTAATTCAAAAAGCTTCCCAGATTTCACCACTGGAGGAATACAGCCGGCGAATTTAGCACAAAATTCCCTGCTTAATTGATCAAAGCTGTTTATCGAACCCGGAGGTAAAGATTGAAACCACAAATAGGCTGGGCCCCCCAGCGTGGTAACAAACATTTTGCAGAGCACGGGCTCAGTGGCACGGTTGAGTCTAAGCAGTATTCGATACTTTCTAACGTGAGCTTCTGGATTGTCATTTCCTGTGTATATTGCAAGATTGGGAATTTTAAAAGCTCTGTCTGTTTCCTCCGCCTCAATCCAAGCTGCGAAAGGCGAATCCCTATTGGCGAACGGGTTATGCCTAGCATTTTCTTCATTCATACGGAGCACCAAGGCCCTAACTCTATCATCAAAATTTTCCGGATCCGCCCCGGGACGATCTCTTCATGGCGATCTGCTTGGAGAAGAAGAAGAAGAACTTGAATCAGACGATGGATCTGATGGCGAACGCCCTCCTTCATTACTGCGTCCGCCTCTTCCTCCACTACCTCCTCCTCCGCCACCTCCACCTCCGCCTCCTTCGCCAGGGGGAGCCGGCCCGTTTCCCCCTCCCTGGCTTCCTAAAGGGATGTGTCCAACAGTTCCCGAAGGTGGTGGTGGTGGTGGTCCACTTGGATGGGGTGTCTCTCTTGGTCTTTTACTCCGTCCACGACCAGTAGATGGGGGTGATCTACCACGATGGGAGGATCTCGGTCGTCGAGGCGAAGGTGACCTGGACCGCCTGCCTTTCTCCTTTCTATGCTTTTTGTGTGTTCGCCCTTTGGATCCGCCAGGAGGGAGATTCGTCCGCTGGCGTCTGGGAATACTGGGTCCATCCAGATTTAATCCTGGTCCCGTGGACCCACCCGGTAAGGATGAATTATTTCTTTGACTTCCTTCAGCGCCATCAGGAAATAACTCACGATTGATTTACCGTTCGCCAGTCGACGCTGTGGTGGTTATCATAGAATCCGTGTTGTGAGCTTGGAGGAATGAAGAACTTTGGGCACCCGGTCCAAAGCTTAACAAAGGCCAAGATGATACGGCCGATGTGGATGCCATGCTCCAATATGGAGGGAGGGTCATAAATGACCGCAGGCGATTCCCCGTCTCGGTTCCAAACCGTTCTCCAATTGCTTGGGCACACATATTGATGAAAGCATTTGGAGGCATACTATTTTCGACGTGCGTTGCAGGAGCAGTAGAATCAGTGCGGCCAACACTAAATGGTGTAACTAATGGTGTTTCAATCCCTGAGGAGGGATTTTGATCTCCGTTTGTCATAGTTTTTTAGTGTGAACGAAAAACCCTTTGCTTGGTCAAGGATTCCACGCTCACCGCACCAATTGATAACAGGTAGCGAAATTCTGGTCAACGTCCGTCCCTGTGGGGGGCGTCGTTGGGTTCGACGGGGGGAAGCTCCGATGCCAAAGTCAGTAAGATGATTCAAGGAAACAAACTGAATTGAAAAAGGTTGTAAGAATGTGTACCTTGATAGCCTAGAGAATCAGGCTATATATAGCTGAGAAGTTGTAACCTTCAGGTAACTAGAAAGTCTCCATTAATGCTCCATTAATGGCGGTTACGAGTTATCTTTAACCTGGCAGTTAGCTAATTGATTACTCATTAATGATCTTTATGACCGAGTCGGCGGCCAGCCGTTATAGTGGCAAATCAGGTGAATGAAGAGATTCGCCTCATAGGTCCGCCAGCGGATCCCTCAGAACAGATCCGTGGAGATCCGCCTGCCAGCTCTCCTTTGGGGATCACTACGCGGCGTTCCTGAGGTGAATATCCCTTTTAGTCCTCGGGTTAATATCACGATGTTATCACAAAGCCTAGATAACACCTAAGACTGAGTAGTTCAATACTTGTGGTAAATAAGTCCTGTGGATTCGATACCTGGACTTTCCAGATTTATTACTTGATAACGACGGGGTACACTTATCCCTTAGTGAGCCTTGCGGTAGCGAACGCCGTAAGGCGCATCAGGCACCATGACGACCCACGTGGCATACCTAAAAGTACAAAGGGGAGGTGTGGACAACACCCGATTTAAGGGTTCCTTTCGGGGCTCAGGGTATTGCCCACAACTTTGAAATACGGATGTGCTATGTATGGACTACCTCCTCGAGATGCGAATGACGACAGGTAAGTGAGATTTGTGTGAAATAGTTGACTCGACCTTAAGGTACCGAACGTACAACAACGTAACTTTGGAGTATAGGTGCACGGCGCGCTGACATACGTGGCATGTCTTAGCGTACGAAGGTCATGATGACAATTTATGAGATGAGAGGCACAGATAATATAACGACATAACTTGGAATCACATCGACATGATGTATAGCATGGCGACATACGTGGGTATATCTTGAGATACGAAAGGGAGATGAGGACGACCCGTGAGATTATGGTTCTATTGGAGTTCAAGGTACCGGTCACAATCTTGAGATGTGTTGGCTAAGGCGTAGCGGCATACATGGTAGGTCTTGAGGCGTAAGTATGACGTGTATGAGACATGTGACGAAGGGTTAATTCGAGTCTCGGGGGAACCGATGCTGTGACAATGTCTTTTTGAACCACTGATACGTTGTCAGTGTCGTGGCGACACACATAGTATGTCTCGAGTTGACCATGCGGACAGTGAACGGAATCCGCCATGATGCGAATGTTATAACAAACGAGGTATGACCACCAAGCAGTTTGGATCCGGCAAGGATGCATATCTAACGAACAGTATTCCTAATCATGATAGAGGGAGGCGGAGTACATCGTGACATATGGGACATATCTCCGGATGACTTAAACACGGTGGCCAAGACGCATGCGATATGTCATGATGCATAGGGTATACCCCCTAATGGTATAAACAAGACGATAAAGATGTGTGCGGCATATCCCACACAAAGTATAACATGACGAGTACATAGGGAATACCTCAGGGTCTAAAGGTGCTCCTCCGGACTAATATATGAGACACATCATAACATGCGGGGTGGACCTTTTGACGGGTATGCAAGACATGGTAAAGACGCATGAGATACATTGCGATATACGGGGTATGTCTTCTGTTAGGCACCTAGCAAGGCGAGAACTCAGGTCATGACATACGGGGTATGGCTCTAGACTAGTGTACCCGATATGGAAGACGCATATGCGACCTATCGCGATGTACGACCTTGACCATACCCGGATGTACGCGATGCATGGCGACGTATCGAGTACACGTCCTGAATAGTGTATAGCTGACGTGATGGAGACGCATGGGACACTTCACGATATGGAAGGTGGGACGAGGCAATGACGTATGGGATACGTCACGGCCCAAATGGTATGCCTTTCATCTAACGTATATAACATGGTGAAAAAGCACATGATACGCCATGACATATGGGGCGTGAAGCTCATGCCCCTCGTTTGGTGTAAATGATGAGGCGAAGATGTACAGGATATGTTATAACACACCTAGTACGCCTTCTGACCGGTGTGTAATGACACGGTAGAGACACAAGGAATGGGTCACCATATACAAGGCATGACGGGAAAAGACATATGGGATACGTCACGACATAACAGGTACGCCTCTTGATCGGTGTCTGAATGATTAACGGAAGATGCATGGGGTGCGTTACGTCCTACGGGGTACGACCAAGTAAATACGCAAGGAATGTGTCACCACATGACCGGTGGGACTCTCGACGGGTGGACGCGTGATGACATAAAGCAACAAGGACATAGGGGATACGTCACGAGAGAACAGTACGCCTTTTGACAGGGTAAGGACATATTGGAGATGCCGCGACATACGGGGTATGCCAAAACCAAGGCGTAGGAGATACGCCATGACATGAGGGTTGTACCTTCTGACTAGTGCCTATGATACTAGAAAAATGTACGAGGTATGCTACTATACGCACAGTATGCTAAGGTGAAGACGCATAGGATACGTCACGACATAATGGACATGCCTCCTAGCTAGCATACAAACGACACAGTGAAGACGCACGAGACGTGCCAAGGACGCATAGGATGCGTCCCAACACATAGACAAGGCAAAAACGTATGGGATACATCACGACATAACTGGTATGCCTCCTGATGGACACGCGACACTGGGGTCGACTCTTTCTCACATTTCTAATAAACACGTCCTAAGTCTATGAAACCTAGAATGGCTGCATGCAATTTGGTTAGCATGCAATGCTCTATATGGTATGACTGCAATGATTCGTTAAGCATAGAATGCATTATAACTTAAATCTGACTCGACTGATGTACAACAAGATATAAATCTATACAAACAAACTAGTTAGCGAAAATCGTACATAACGCGTAATTAGATCGCAACAAGAGAAATAAAATGTTAGATATCAATCACAATTATCACGCCATCTCTCTTCCATCCTTATTCCTCCACACACTCGTTGGTCCAAGTCTCTTTCCTAGGATTTTGGTATGGGCTCACATTACGGTCCAGAGGACGCATGATGCCATCGATTACCGTGGAAAAATAGACCATTCATCAAACAATACAATTTGTTTTAACGCACCAGCGTTTAGTGACTAAGACATCAACCAAATTGGATTGTCCTATTGAATAACTCGTCTTTTGTTATTTCGCGAGACGCATTAGTTCAGGTTTTGACACCCTTTTGAGCGTATCTCGGATTTAGACGTGGTACGAGTTATTCTTTTGGTTCAATCGCTCGTTATTGACAATGATTCATCCCCTTTTATTCGCGTGGGTTCGCATCTCGATTTTTGGATTACGACGGGATCTTTTGGATATATCGAGAGACGTAACCACGCGTTTGTTTAGTGATGATATCACTTTTGGATTTTATTTTAGGGAACGGACTTATCGCGTAACGTGTTTGTTTTTAGCATCAAAATCTGCTTGCTCATTTTAGCTACGTGAAAAGACGGCGAGTCTTATTCGAGCGCACGATAATCTTTCGGCTAGTAACAACTCTTTATTTCTTCCAATTTACGGGATATAACATCCTAGCGTGGTTATAGAAAATCAACGTTTCGTTTAATCGCATGCTTATTCGAAGCAGGGATATTACCGTTCTTTTCATTTAGGCACGAGTTAAGCAAACATGCAGATCGGGCCATATTTCTTGTAGTTTTGGTAACGGTCGAAATGATCGAGCCATTAGTCAAACCCACAGTCTCATCCATATGGTGCAATTATGCGGTTTAGCTTAATTTGGCTTCGTGATTTTAAGCGGCGTATATACCCGTTCGAGGCACGTATTCAACGGCATTGGTTCATTTTCTTTAACTACTCTCGGGATTGACATATATCGTAGATACGGAATGATTTTGGTCGTTTATTTTTATTTTTCTTTTATTTTCTTAGTCACTTTTGCGGATACGTCCATTTCTCCTGAGAACAATGCAAGGTATAACGTAAGAGCCCGTTTTTTATTCGGAAGGGACGGGTCACGTTCACGAAACTCTTTACGTTACAACAAGGTCGTTCGAAACAGAAACGTTCTTCGTTTTTGTTTTGTCATAATCTCGTTTTATCCCAATATATTTAAAGAATGTGAATAACGGCTACCGCTAATATAGTCTTTTGAATCGAGATATAACTATCCTTAATACCAAACCGATTCGTACTAATACGTGCTTACGTCACAACGTATTTCCTGAACATGTGCCTTCTTCGGGACACGGAAAGGGACCAGGCGGGTCGCACAAGTTCATTCACACGAGATGACTAAGTCGTCTTTAGTTCGAATCGTTTCGATGCTTTGGGGTAGTTTATATATGGGTTTAAGAGTATATATTAACGTATCGTTTCATTTTCTTTACATATTTTAGGATTAGACACGTATCATGGCAATTTGAAAACACGAATTGATTCATTCATCACACCAAAAATAGTAACGGGTAATCCTATGACAACTTCTAAGGCTACTATATGCTGACACGGCTGATCGCGGGACCTCACAGGACCGCACAAATTCACCCCTAACGAATGGATGGGGACCCTTTGGCGCCTTACTGCAAGAGGGAACTTACACTAGTCTCTTTCGAGCGACGAACAGACTCTCAATAGAGGTTTCGCGGAAATTACCCAAAAGGTTTACAATAATGCTTATGAATGCATACGAAAAGAAATAATATGATCCGTCCCCGTTAAGGGCTTAATACACGCCTTCCGGAATCAAATTTCTCGCTTCCCCAGCAGAGTCGCCACTTATAGGTGCCGCGGCCTCGTCCGGACGGACCGGGGGGTGGACACCGTTGACGACAGATGCTGTGATTGGCGCCGAAAGCAACCAATCATGGAATCAAGCTGCTCGGCAGGGCCGGAGCTCGGAGTATGGAAGAGTCGCCACCCACGAATGGGAAATGAACACCGATCCCTTGCGGGAGACCGGTAGGGTTCGGGAAACTTAGGTACGAGCCGAGAAGGCTAGCTCATTTCCGGAGAAAGGCTACTAGGCACCCCAACATCGCCCGGTTATGAACCACCGACCTCCTACTTAGCATGTTAGGCGCTAACAGACTAATCGCATATTTCTTTAAGTTTAAAATTCATTTGAAACCTTTTCTTTCTCGTTTTGAAAACCGTTTTGAGCATATATTATTGAAAGCCATATTAGTAAAGAATCACCCATTTACATGAATTTAGAGTAGATGGAGGAAAGAGGGAGATAGAAGAACGAATTGATTTATTTACAACATGAATTGTGTCTTAAGTTATACATTAGATCTAAATTAATCTCACTCCCAAAAACGAGTTTATTTACATGGTTCGTACCTCAATCGTCGTTGGAACGATTTAAGTACGTTTCAAAACCCCGTTAATTTACATGATGTTCACTCGAATCGCCGTTGGAACGACTCGAGCGTTTGAAAACGTTGAGCAAAAAGTTTTAACCCTAAAACGTGATTAAGCATACAAGTCCATTTATTTTTGTACCAAGCCATTTAATTAGGAAAACGATTCAAAACTCTATTATTTACAATGAAAACGATTTTAATTACAAGGTTCGCTTAATCCGTCGTTGGAACAGATTAAGGTTTTAAAACGTGACATTTTAGAAAACCATTTTAAAACAACAAGAATAGAACTTTTATTTACACTTTTGAAGACATCTAAATACCTTTGACTTAAATAACCAAATTAAAATCTCTTTTTGTGGTTTATGCTTCCCATCTTCCTTCAAATTAATCCTTGATTAACATAATTATCACAATGAGCAAATTAAATCCAAAACCCACCCAACCTAAAATATCTAAAATATATACATATAAATGTAAAAAAAAGAATAAATATATACATATATATACATTTTTAGTAAAAATGGTAATTATACCTATAGATTAAAGAGAAAATATATATACTATGATTATTAGTAGGTAAAAATAATGTTAAACACTTTACACCTTTATTCCAATTGGAAAATATGTAAAAATAATGAACAAGGTTTATAAATGAAAAGAAAATAAATTTTTACCCAAAATAGTCCTTATGATAAATATATAGAAAATAACCCTTAACAACCCAAAAGTATTTATTACTTAATCATCTCAAAGGTTCAAACCAATAACCTCCAAAATAATAACTAAACCAAAAAAGGCTATATGAATACATGTAATTTTACCAAGCTAAATTAATATAAATGAAGTTTTAAATGAAAAATAGATAACTATATAATTCATAATTATTAGCTAAATATTCCCAAAATAATTTTAATAAGTATATTACATAATTAAATACATATATATACAAGTATAAATATCAAAAAGTTGAGAAAAGAAGGTTAAAAGAAGCATTTTCAGATTCTAGCAGCTTTACGGACGGAAAACGCGTCGCTAAACTGCTTTTGACAAAAAATGGAAAATCTCAGAAACAGTCCTTTAACATTCCAAATTTGATCAAAACATTAGATCTACTCTATTTCATCATTTTAGCCTCCAAACTACCTCAAATCGGGTCATGGTTTGTAGCGGAGGATTCTAAAACGACATTTTATTGAAATTAACGGTTCAAAACATTTATAAATACACGGATCTATGACGTTTAAACCCCGAACTACCCATAAATCGGGTCACGGTTCGTATGGGGATTTAAAACGAAGTTTTTATTTCAAAATCAAAACCAAATACTTATTCAAATGCAAAATGGAAAATTAATTTAACAAATCTAAACAATAAAAGTGCAAAAATAATTAAATAAATAGATCTAAACAATATAAGTGCAATAAAAGAGTAAACGGGTCTAGTTCCTCGGATTATTACCTCTCAATCGGTAATGGAAATCCCAAATCAAGTCGATTGATTGTGTTTTGAGTCGTTTTTTGGTGTTTTTTGCTTTGTTCGAGTGTCGGTAAAATTTTTCAGGGGTTCAAGTCTCATTTTCTTCCCCCTTTTGTGCATTGAGCTCCATCCTATTTATAGGCATGGAGCTCCCAATAATTAGTTTATCCTTGGCTCCAAGTAAACTTGGAGCCAAAGATTAGCTAAATTAGCCTACGAAACTTCCTCCTCTTTTCCTTTTTATTTTTGCTTTACTTTATTTATTTTTATATTATTTATTTTTAATAAAATAAAAAACAAAAAAAATAAAATTAAAAAAAAGAATGCAAAGCACTTGGCTTTGGCCAAGTGCAGCGAAATTGCACTTGGCCAAAGCCAAGTGCCATTGGGATGGGCCTAGGCGGCTCAGCCCCTGTCACGGGCCGTCTAACGGCCCGTGACGAACATAGCGGTCCTCGGAACCGCGTTTGTATATAAAAATATTTAAAAAAAGCTCTAAAATTAACCAAAATCTAAAAATGATTTTTGTCAAAACCGATTTTATAAAATTAGCTTTTATAAAATCGATCTTTTTACAAAATTATTTTTTTATTGTTCGAATACTAAAACAAAACCCTTATTTACCCGAGATTTTATTAATAAGAAAATGGCATGAAATACCCGAACTCGGCAAAATGATTTAAGATTTCATTCGTGGAACCGATTCGCCCGTCGCTCGATTTAATTTCTGAATTCAATCAAGCCGGCCTCCACGGTTCCTTCGAACAATGTTTCTATTTATTATTTTTAGGGTAAATTCCAAAAAAACCACTGTGGTTTGATGTTATTCCAAAAAAAGCCTTGTGGTTTGTTATTATAAAAAAAAGGACTGTGGTTTGCGCCGTTAACCAAAAAACGGAAAATGGCTTAACAGTGTTAAAATGCTGACGTGGCACATGGGTAAGATTGGAAATTCGAATTTTTTTTTTTTTTTCTCTCTCTCTCTCTTCCTTCTTCCTCTTCCTTCTTCTTCTTCTTCCTTCTCCTAAACCCTAAACCCTTCTCTCCTCCTTCTTCCTTCTTCCTCTCCCCTTCCCCTTTTTTCCTCATCCAAATGCATAATTCCCAATTTCCAGCGGAAAATTGAATATGAAATTAGACATGAATTAAGCAAACAACAATTGATTGATTACAATATGGTTACAGATTACAAATCTAAGAAAGAAAAACCCCAGATTAAATACAACAAACAGACAGAAAACAAAATCGCAAGCCAAATTAAGAAATACAACAAATAATACCCGAAATTAGAGTTAATCAAACATAAAATCCAAGTGGGTAGAGGGATTTGATTGAAGAATAGAGACAAATAGAGAGAGCCAAAAGAGTCCAGTTGTAATGAATGTTTGCTACTGGCAATCTTCCATTGTGAGAGACAGCGAGATTTGGATTTGTCAAACAATAGATCTATAAATGCCAAAGTCGTTCCTGATAGGATTGGATTGTCGTATATGGAGTCTTTATATTCCTTCCCACAGGAGGGTTGAATTAGACTTTTACCTAATTATGCCTTTCTTGTTTCACATTATATTTCTGAAATGCATTCCTCTATTTTCTTCCTTGTGTGTTTTGACCTGCAAAATTGGTAGTTGTCCTATGAAAGAACAAACCTTTGATTGTTGAAATATTCAGATTATTGAAATCTTTTATTGTGCAGTACAAGTCTGAATTTGTTCTTCCATTGCTTGGGGATTTTTGGGTACTTGGATGAGGATTCTGTTTTGGGCTCAGACCTGCTTAGTCGTACCTTTCCAGAAATCCAGAAATTTTTCAGATTTCTGGAAAATTTCAGAGTGTCTAAAATTAAAAAAAAATAGAGGAAAAAAAAGAAAAAGGAAGAAGAAAGAAGGAAGAAGGAAGAAGGAGGAAGAAGAAGAATGAAGAAGAAGAAGAAGAAGAAGAAAAAGAAAAAGAAGAAGGAGGAGGAGGAGGAGGAAGAGGAGGAAGAAGAAGGAGAAGGAAGAAGGAAGAAGAAGATGGAGAGAGAGGGGAAAAAAATAAAAAAATAAAAAAAAAATTCGAATTTCCAATCTTACCCTCGTGCCACGTCAGTATTTTAACACCGTTAAGCCATTTTCCATTTTTTGGTTAACGGCGCAAACCACATTCCTTTTTTTTGTAATAACAAACCACAAAGGTTTTTTTGGAAGAACATCAAACCACATAGGTTTTTTTTGGAATTTACCCTTATTTTTATCGACTCATCATTTATTTTAATCGACTGATTCGGATCCCTTTTTATAATTTTTCTTCATCGGTCCTCCGACCCCGGTGTCTACACCAGTAATCTAAAATATGTTTTTCTGCAACCTCCCATGGATTTACCCGTTATTATTTCTTCATAGCAATGTTGTCTGCAACAAATATTTGAATGTTGTAGGAGATATATTTCAGGGCAATACCGTGAATTCCTCAAAGATTTTGATGGAGGGATTGATAGCCACCTCTCGTTCGAAGAACAAGACGGTTAGGTATGGGAGTATAATTTGTGGAATTTTTTAGGTGTCAAGGGCACGATTTCAGTTCCTTGGAACGTGAATGAATTATATCCCATCCTCGACTTCGACTTCCTAGAAAATGAAGGGCTCGTCAAACACATATTTCGTCTTGGTCCATGATTTCTTTCTCCAGAAGAAAGACAAGTTTTTATTCAAGCCAAGATAAATCGGGCGAATGCACGACGAATTCCCATTCATTGGGATGATGTTTAGTTTACATTATGTTTGTTTGTATTAAGTATATTTGTGTAATGTATTTATATGTTTGATGTTTTTACTTATGTGATTAATGGATATATGTTTCTAAGTTAATAAAGTTTAAATTCCTTCGGTTTATTTTATTTTTTATTAAGGTAAAACCTTTTGGTTAGCCTTAAATTTAATTTTTCAATTTTGATTTTTAAAGTTTCAGGGATTAAATAGCATTAATGGAACATATATATAAGAAGAATTCAATTTTTCCAAGTTGAAATTGTCAAAAATACAGATTTTAGGGTTGCAGGTCCAGAATCTCGGTAGGGATGGGATCACTACGCCAAAACCCCCTTCAGACGACGGTTAGAAACCGTCGTCCCGCGAGATATAAATCTGTCACAGGGCTCCCTGCCGTCTATTGCCCTTTCAGACGACGGTTAGGTTCTGTCATTTGAAAATATTATACATGACATCAGCCTAGTTTCGTACTGTCATATGAACATTGTTACGATGCATCTTTTTATTTATTAACGTCACTTTTAATGTCATCATATGACATACTAATAATTAAAAATGTCAAGTCGCTATATGGGAAATTGGCATATTGGTATTCACAGTGACAGTTTTTATAATAATTTCTGTCGTAGTAACTTGTATCAGATGGCATAGATCTTAATCAATCATGTCAAGAGATTTATTTTAGATGACAGATTCTTTTAATTTAATGTCTTTTTATTGTTGTTTAGATGATATTTTTTAAAACGTAAATGTCACTCCTTGCTTTCTTCTTCGAATGATTCTGGAAATGAACAAGAATTTATGTATATCAATGATTTTAATTTTATTGGAGACTAATGCTCATAATCTGTTTACATTTTGAACTACACAAATTTCTGAATGTAGTAAGGTAAAAAAAAATAAGCAATTAATGTATCTCCAAATCTGTCAATATGTAGTCAAACTTTTAGAGGCGTGGGGGTGTTGATTGGAAAGCCAAATCCAACTTGAACTGAAGCATATCTAAGTCATCATCTCCTAGAATCCCCAAAGTCTTGATATCTGCAAAACCAATTGATGATGCTCATTAATTACGGACCGTATACAGATAGACCTAATTAATCTCCTTTTACCCTTTCTCCATTCTGAGACCCTTCACTTACCCACCCAAATTATAAATAGGAAGCGTTTACCAATTTTCAATAGTCACCTAGGGCAACCTAACACTATACTTACAGTTTGTTATTTCGAGCATGGATAGACTTGTAAGGAACCTCTATCGTAATGTTGAGTTTCAGATTGACCAACTCCGATATGAGGCACCCAGGTGGCTTGTCAATATATATGGTCCTGACCGGTGGCAATGGACTGCCGTGATGAAGGGCCCTCCAAACACCCCTTATGAAGGAGGTGTATTCATAGTCGACATGGACTTCCCTGTCGATTTCCCCTCCACACCTCCAGTTGTAAGAACATTCATAAACTTGTTAACACACATAAATCAGTTCATATATTTGTAAATACACTCATGATATTACTATTGTTCGCAGGTCATATTCAGGACCAAAATTTACCATCCTAATATCGGTCCCTTGGGGCATGTTTCTATGCCCCAGCTACTTGATCGCCCTGCCCATAGTATTGCCACGGTAAGATGATGATATAAATCTATGTATTTTTTACCCGTAAATTTATCTATTCATGTTTGGGGTCTAATTTAATTTATCTATGCATTTTATAACTGCTGTGGAATATTTATGGACTGCTGGTAGAGCCCTTCATTGAGGGGTCATTTCCTGGCCGAGAGCGAATTGCTGAACGATACATCAGCAACAGGGCAGGTTATGTAGCAACTGCCAAGAGATGGACTGAAGAGCATGTAGTGGATATATGATGTGCAAATAGCAAGCAAGGGGGGGCATTATGATGTGACGTGCGAATAGCGTACAAGGGGGGGGGGGGCGTGATGTGCGAATAGCAAGGAAATTTGGATGCTGGGCAACCATTGAGTTAGATGGTGTGGACTACTGGATGGGCATAGAGCCAATCTTGAAGAACAGAATGATTACTGATTACAAATGTACTTGGTAATCAATCTGATCTTCAATGTTGGCTCCATGCCCCTCTAGTATTCGACGCCATTTAACTCTAATGGTTCCCCATCATCCCGATATCTTTGTTTACCATCTGCACATTCTTGAAGAAAGGAGATTTGGATGCCAAAGAAACACTGAGCTGGATGGTGTGGACTACTGGATGGGCATAGAGCCATTCTTGAAGAACAGAATGATTACTGATTACAAATGTACTTGGTAATCAATCTGATCTTCAATGTTGGCTCCATGCCCCTCCAGTACTCCACTCCATCCATCCAGCTCTAGTGTTTCTTTAGCATCAAAAACTCATTTCTATTCGCGCATCACGCCCCCCTTGTACGCTATTCGCATGTCACATCATAATGCCCCCCTTGCACGCTATCCTTTTTTGATAGGCAATACAAAGTAGACAACTTATTCAAGTAGACATATATATGTATATTCAAGTGGATCATAACATGCTATAACTATGAAGTCAACTTATTCGTTTATGTCTATTAAATTGAATCAGTTCTACTTCCTAACACATAACATGCTAAATTGATATGAAACATGTTACTTCATAAACAGAACATAAAACAAGCCAACATGCTTCATACATAGACACATAACACATAACATGAGAAATTGACATAAAACATATGTCTCATCAGCATAACTCATGTTAAAATAGAAAAGAATCAGGCAAGTTCATCATTTTCAGCTTTAAAAGTATGCATAAACATAATATCAAGTTCATAACTTATGCTGATAGCATCGAAAACCCATCAACATCCTGAATGGTTTCATAACATTTTCAACTTTAAGAGTATGCCTAACATGTTATAACAAATAGATAACTTATTCGTGCATGTCTAAAACTTGTTCTCATAGCATCATAAAGCCACCACTATGTACCTGCCACTTGGATTGTACAGTTCATGATGAAGTTAGCATGGTGATGAAGTGTATGATACTGTCACCACAAGCTTAGTCATAAACTTGTGTTGTTAGAATCCTACAACTTCATCACCAAGTTAAACACTTTTCCATAAGCATAACAAGCCAAGTGACATGATATATAGTAATGGAGATTTAGGAGTATGCCTAACATGCTATAACAAGTAGACAACTTATTCAAGCAGACATGTATATTCAAGTGAACATGCTATAACAAGCATACAACTGATTCCTTACTTATCATCATAGGTCATGTTCAAATAAAAAAGAGTATGGTGATATCTTATCATTTGCAAGCAATATCAGTACATGCAATTAGCCTAAATTTACCCTTTAATACATGCTTCATACATGCTCAATGACCCTTTTACAATGTTCCTCTAATACTTGATGCATGATTAATAAGCTACATGCCCAAATGAACAATCGTACACATACTCATACAGAACCTCAAACATAAACATCAATAGAACATCAAACATAAACATGTTTCATACACATACTCAATCACTTCTATCAGTATAACTCATAGGTGTAAGAGTATTGCCAATCACAATGAACATTCTAAGCTTTAGAGTATGCCTAATCAGCCAAATGCTTAATGATCATTCATACATAAACTCTATGAGGCCTAGTTTCCTAAACAGTTATATCTAACCAATCAGTTCATACCAATCATTTCATCATCACCCATAACATCATACATATATGTAATCGTTCAATTCAAACCCACATAACAATATATATATACTCAAAATCAGGCTAGTTTTCTAAATCAATGAGTTCTATGTTCATATACATACACATACTCATTCAGATAACAATCCAAGTGGAAGATATATTGCAAACCTATCTCAGCAGCACCACCCACAACAACATCATACATGCAACCAATCAGTTCAAACCAACATAACAACAATATATACTCAATAAGTTAAAGAAATCTTCCCATATGCTAAACGCAAGAACTGATTGACAATCTCTTCAGTCAGCCTTCGCATGTAGCATTCTTACTATCCCTGCAAATATTATGTTCAAATAAAAAGAAATCAGAACATCTTCAGCAACCGGCACTGTATTGCCCTAGGTTAAAAAAGATAATGACCCAAGCATTTCAGCGGTGAATCTAACAATGAATACAATAAAATCAGTATCTAAGCGAAAGATCTACCCCTTTAAATCATAGCTCTGAAAATCAATAGATCCTTATTCCAGCTGCTGAAATCGACATACACAAAAGTAAATCGGATGAGGAAAAGAGAGAGTAAGGAACAATGAAAATCAATAGATACTTACCAGTACCGTGTTTATAGCTCACCCAGTGATTGCATGTTCAAATCAGCCATGGAGATAGAGAGGGATGAGAGGGATGAAGCTCTTGTGTAACCTAAACTGGGGTTTGGGATTAGAGAGAGGGTTTATATATCAGCTGAAACTTCAGTCAAACAAGAGCGCCTAAAATTTGGTATGGCCGCGTAAGTGAAATTTCATTTGCCGCTTTTTTTGTTTTCGGCAAACAATGACATTCATTTATTAGAAGTGTCATCTGTTGAGTAAGTGAAATTTAACGAAAACACGCGTTTTCTTTGGATGACAGGATTATGTAATCGTAATGTCATCTGAGAATCGAGCGCATTTTTTATTTCGCTTTTAGATGATATACAGTTAAAATACTGTCACGAAAAATATTCAGACGACACGAAAACAAATGTCTGTCATGTATCTTGTGTCATGTGAAAGGAAAAATGGCATAGTGGATTTTTAAAAAATCTCTGGACGAACAGCGAAGCAGGAGTTTCAGGAAGAATTTTTCTCCCTGAAAAGTGCCTGTCGCGACCGAGATTCCAGGAATCTCGCTCGTGACACACGCTATTATGGCCGGACATTGCACTAAAAATTGCATCTTTTCCCATTCCAACTCTAAATTAAAACATTTTCTTCTTCCATATTAATTACCCATCAATCACACCTATACATCACCTCCTACTTTCACCAATCAACATCCTTTTACTCTTCCCCAAACAAAGCTTTTTCATCTTCCCCATATATCTTTCCCTATTCATCATCTTCTCCACACACAAACTCTAACCTTATTCCACCATTATTCTTATTTTCTCTCATCTCTCTCTACTTTCTCAACCAAATTTCAAGCAAAAATGCCTAGACAAAAGAGAGTTACACATAAAACACAAGCCACTCAAGCTAATCGATTAAGAGTCCAATATGGAGTGACTTTCGACATCGAGACAGATATGGAAGGACGTCGCTATAGACATTTTTCCAGGAACAAAATGGAGTTCACCGACATGCAGTTTTTGGATTTTGATATGGTAAGTGCTTTCTCTTTCTCCGAGCGGATTGATGAGTTTTTAAACGTTTTTGGTTGGAAGAAGTTTGCTATCATACGTTTTCCGCATATTGAGTTGGATATTGTGGAGTTTTTAGTCACTTTAAATTATGATAAGAAGCATGGAATCATTTCATTTATAAATAAGGGTATAAGATTTGAGGTTGGATATGAGGAGATGGGTGAATGGCTTGGCTTTCCTTCACAAGATTTTTATCACAAGTCGAATTTTTTTAACACCCACACGTTTTGGAACTTTTTGACGGATTTGGATGTTTTTCGTCCAAAGAACACTTCAAGCAAATTGATTAAGGATAATTGTGTCTTTTATTTTCACAAGTTTTTATCCTATTCCCTATTTGGTAGAGTTGAAGGGTCTAAAGTGCAAAGTCGTGATTTGTTTGTGCTTGATTGTATTTTTAAGCATTTGAATATTGATAGTATTGGAATGATTTTCAATAATTTGCACCGAGCTGCTATTTCCCACAATAGGCAAGTTCCTATGGGTAATTTAATTACCGGAATTGTTTTGGGAGCACGGGGTGAATTATCGGATTTTCAAAACCTACCCCATAATTTTGGATTACCTCTCTTGGATATTTCGGCACTTCAAAGGCCCAATGCTTAAGCTAGGACCACCCGCATTTAAATCATATGAGGAGAGAACTAGGAGTCTATTTGCTAGTTCGGGTGGTGGTGCTTCGAGTTCCCATGGTTTAGGTACATAAGAGGGTGATGATGATGATGAAGAAGAAGATGAAGAGGAGGAAAATGTTGGAGGGCAAGAGCAAGAACATGAGTAAGAAGAAGAAGAGCCACGAGTTAATGTCGGGGCTAATGTTGAAGAGCAAGTAGGTTGGCAACGGGTTTTGGACCAAGTAAATGCAAACAACCGTCAAATGAATTTGCGGTTGGATGAAGTTGTTGCCGACAATAGACAAATGAGTTCAAGGATCACCGTGGTGGATGTAAACATCCATAGTTTGAGGAGGGAGCACACGTCCACTCGACGCCGGTTATTTTCATTTTTCCGTCGTCAAAGAGTCGTGAATACACCATCTCCACCGGGTTCGCCTCCACATGAATAAGTTTTATCTTTTCATTCTCAAACTCATTTGGTATTTCATGTTTATTTTTAACATGTTTCGTACAATATTTTAATGTTTATTTTTCATATGTTTGGTACAATATTTAATTTTATGTTGAATGTGTTTGGTACATTATTATCTATTTAAATTCATTTGTTTGAATTCGTACTCTATCCAATTTTATAGAATTATCCAATTTTTACACCTATGAGGACATGGTCCATTTTAAGTGTGGGAGGAGATATTTCATATTTATCGTTATTTTCGGGTACGAATGAATGCGAATGAATGTTATTTATTTAAGTACAAATGCATGCTTATATTATGCTTACCATAAAATGTAATTTTCATTAAGTAAAATTTTCATTAACATAACAATTTCATAAGTTTTAACTTAACTATTTCATATGTTTAAAATTTTCAAATTTTTAATAACATACTAACATGTATTTATTTTAAGGTTATCATTATTATTAGAAATAGTAAATATTTTTATACGGGCAAAGTTTGAATATTTTTACAAGTCTCCGAAACGATTTTATAAAGAAAATGTCTCGAGTGAATATATATAAGTAAAAATTTCTCTATTTCAATCTTTATTATATCATGCAAAACATGATAAATATAATTCTTATTTATATTTTTCGATTAGGTTTATAGGCATTAATCAAACTAACATTTTTAGCCTTTTGCTCGGTTTGATTTCGTCTTACTTTAAAATCAATTGGAGTTTTTAAGGAAACTATAGCCGTAATACATGTTGAATTTTAAGTCAATAGAGGATGAATGTGCTATTTTTCTTTCCCATTTTAAATTTATGTTTTATAACTCGTATTAATTAAGTAGTCGTATTCTTAACTTTTAGCCACGATTGCGACCACCCGTATCACAATCGAGGTATGAAAGGAACGTTAAAATAAAATCAAATTAAACGTGTTTAAAGTTTAAAGTAACGATTGCATCCACACATGGCATGGTCGGAACCTCTTAAACAGACACAAACAAATTAATAAATATATATAAAGTCACGGACGAGACCACCCTTATCACGGGCATGACTAGCAAAGAAATAAAACCTAAGTTCATATTAATCCACATTTATATAGTATAGATTAGGTTTGAAAGGAAATTTTGTGCTTTGAAATGCCTTTAGTCGAAAGAATAAGAAACATGCGTGCTTACATCCATCCTGAATGCTTCAATATAAAAATTGAAATACAAGATGGATGATATATCACTTTTACACTAGCTAGTTTGATGTTTTGCGTATAAATTTACCTTGTAAGATTATTCTTTCGGTTTAACTAATTTAAAAAAAATATATGTGGAAATATGTTCTATTTTTACAAAAGATTGATTGAAGAATAAATTCAGTGAAATTTTGCTCGGGACTAGCAAAAGCTTAAGTGTATGAGATTTGATAAGCCCAAAATATACCTAAAATAACATCAATAATTACGCCAGTTTCGTATTGAAATCATGTTAATTATATTCATTTAGAATACTTTTACATCTATATTTGTTTCTATTATGCAAGGTGCTAAATTATTTGGAAAAATCCAAATAGGAGCTAAAATGGAGCAAAAACGAGAGAGAAATCACATTTACAAGTTAAAAAGGCCCGTACGATTCAGAGGTCGTGACGAAGGACTTGGGAACAATCTTGGAACAGAGACAAAAGTCTCTCTGTCGCGACCGAGATTCCCAATATCTCGGTCGCGACACGTGTTTTCCAGTGAAGGAAACGTGAGTTCATGCTGTTATCTCCCTCAATCCAAAGACGCGACCGAGATTCTCATAATCTCGATAGAAATAGCAAGAATTCAGAACACATTTTACATGTTTTTAATTCAAAACAACACGTCTATTCATCCGGATAGAGACGACTCTTCACCAGCGGACACGACACTTCAACAAGACTCTTCATCAACTATAAATAAATGATTCATTTCAGAATTCAGGGTTGGATATTTTCTAATTCAGAAGAGAGTTAGATAGTTAGAGATTCTAGTTTACAATTTTGTAAAAGCATACTTGTTGTACACAAGTGAAGGGAAATAGGCTAGCGTATAGCAGCGGAAATATAAAAATTTTAACCTATTTCCATTAACCCTAAGTTCCGTTAATCGTTATTTCATATAAAGAGGGATAAAAGAAATACCTTTCAGAAGTTCTATCTACCGTTGCAAACGAAGTGCCCACAACTCTTACTTCGAGTTCCCGAGCACAAAACAAAACAATGGAAGATCAAGTTAAAATCAACTGTTTAATAACAACCAAATTAGATTGTCTCTAATTAATCAACACAAGATCAAGGAGAAAGAGAAAGAGATGAAAATCAATTGAACGGAAGGAAGCGGTGGAAAATCTCGTCCTCGAGCTAGGGGTCGAAATTCTCTCTCTTCAATACTAGGGCTGGAATTCGAAATTCTCTAGTGTAGGGATTTCGAAAATCCCATAGGGGGTATTTATAATCTTTCTTGTATCAAATCCTTAGTTAGGTAGAATTAGGTTATTGAAATAAGAATTTAATTCGGAATAGAATTCTTAATTATTATCTATTAATATATCTAAATATAAAAGATAATAATAATAACCTTATTGGATAATAATAGGAGTAGTATAATCTAATTAAAACTCCTAACTTATTTAGCCTTTAATCAATTTAATTCATAATCCTAATCTAATTAGGATTTGATAAAATCAAATTAATTATTTATGTATTTAACATACATAAAATCGCCCCCCTTAGTAATGTGCCTTATTGGGCTCAGTTGGGCTTCCGTCAATTAATTAGCATTTGTCTCTCTTTTGGGTTCCAAGTCTTATGTGTGACCCATTAGGTTCTTATTGCTTCTAGCCGTATGCAACTTATTAAATTAATTTTCAAAGAATTATATTTAATCTTTGCATAACGGAATGATGTACAAAGTATGTGATTAGCAAGTCCGTAATCATTCCCCTAGAGCTATAAGAAGACAGGTTGATTCTGTCGTTGGCCTTTCCGTATTAGTTACGGTATAATTCGATCCTTTATCAACTACGTCCTTGAACTGAATCTTATGACTATGGGTAATGTCAAGTCACATATAGCGAGACGTTCGTTTTACTTGTTCTGGTCGAGTCAACTCCAATTAGATAGGTTAAGAGAAATCTCATTTCAATCTTAAGCTATCACCTTGCAAGGATTTAGAGTCAAGACTTCCACAAGCGATCCATGGACATATCTCCCATTTATCGGGAGTGATAAATGCTCAATCCAATGTATAACGATCCCGCAATCACTTCCTGTGATACCCAACCTCTGCTGTTCACACCCCAGAGTCATCTCTGTTTAAGGATCGTGTTACAACAGGATCAAAGCGTCACATTCAGTAATCCAGAATGACCAATTAACATTCCTTTGAGTCTGAGGATTATTTATACCTATTAATACCAATGAGATGAACAGGTGACAAGGATGAATCTACCCATCCTGTTATCTCAAGTCGGGTCCCCAATCCTAATGAACTACTTTTCATCGGATCCATGTAACTGTCCAGATATCTATATATATGAAGCTTGTGAGATCAGCTTTCTGTCGGACAGAAGACATTGTTACATGCAAGTCTCAATAGTGATATGTCAATCCTAAACATATTACTTGACTTGGGGTGGTTTTAAGTTTATTAGTTTATTACAAAGTTTCGTCTCACTTCATGCTTGTATGAACACTTTATAATCACTTTAAACAAACTTACGGATTTCCTTTTATTAGACTTTATTTAGTGCTTAAAAGGGATTGCCTTTATATAGTCATAAAACATATATCTCATTAAAACAAATAATATAAAGAACACTTCATTTATATTAAGTTTGTATCCTAGAACAATTGTTTATAGGACACTAAACCCCAACAACAAATTGTTCAATTAGTTTAGATACAAACACAGATATTGTAGTTTAAGTTCGAGTATTGTTCTAAGTCGAGTTTACACTCTGTAGAAGATCGACCACAGTCTCTATTTCGAGGATTCAACAAGAAGAACCAGTGCAGGAAGCGCCCCAAGGTCCGACAAGCCTACGAAGTTTGAGGAAAGGATTGACAACCCGGAACTCAAATTAGTTAAAATGCTATCCAAGCTTCTTCTTCTCTGTTAACTTTTGACGATTCATAATAAATTAATAAATTATCTTTTCAATACAATTCATTTTTTCTGTTGTTATTTTCGAGTCTGATCTAGCAATATTCTTAAAAGTAATAAACCGGTGTTTTCAATAAAAACCTTTTTACACAAATTATATTTCCATGAAAACTTTGTTGAACACTTAAAAGAATTAGGGTTTATATTTGGTATCTACGAGACCACGATTTATCAAATATAAAACACTAATTTGATTAAGGTAGCAATCTATTCCGACCGTAGAAAGATTGTTACATACTGATAATCTAATCAAAGTTATGAGTTGCTTTCTTGCTTTGTGTATATAAGTCTTGAATTATACTTGTTCCTAAAACATACTTTCTGTAATTGTAATACAAACTATTGACGGAATTGGATTCTGAATCCACAACCGTTTAATCCATTTAAACCAATAAACGATTTTCTAATTAAACCTAGAGAAAATGAATTTAATCAAAATAAATAAGTTTTTATAAAATAAAGCGTTCCATGTGGGTTCGATATCTTTTATTACTATAAGCGAAAGCCATGCACTTACGGAAATCGCTCAACAGGGATCAAAGTACAAAGCTTCAAGATTGATGATGACAACATAAATGATTGGAGGAAACCAATAAAGAAGTACTTGAAAGATCCATCACAAAGAGCTCCGTACGTGATTAAAATCAGGGTACGGCGCTATCTCCTATTGGAGGAAGAACTGTATAAAAAAGGTGATGATGGTCTGTTATTAAGATGCCTAGGGATGCCCGAAGCCTTGAAGGTTATGAGCCAAGCACATGAAGGCGTGTGTGGACCGCACCAAGCAATGATCAAAATGCGTTGGCTGCCAGAGACATAGCCCAATCTCAAGAGTGCCTGTCGACATCATACATCTCGTGATTAAACCATGGCCCTTCCGGGGTTGGGCCATGGATCTTATTGGGAAGATCTACCCATCTTCATTAAAAGGGTGTTCATTCATCCTTGTGGCAACAGATTACTTCACGAAGTGGGTAGAGGTAGTGCCCATGAGGAAAGTGGATCAAGAAGATGTCATTGACTTTGTGAAGAACCACATCGTACACAAGTTTGGCATCCCCAAAACTCTAACCATGGATCAAGGTACAATCTTTACCGAGGATAAAATGAGGGAGTTTTCTGAAGCATATAAGATCTGAATCCTCAACTCTTCCCCATTATCCCCAGGCGAACGGACAAGCTGAGTCATCCAATAAGATCTTGATTGGGATCATACAGAAGATGTTGAGAGATAATCCAAAGAATTGGCATGCGACTCTCTCAGAAACACTATAGGCGTACAGAACGTCTAGAAGGGAGGCAATGGGAACCAGTCCGTTCTTGTTAACTTATGGGCACGAAGCCATGTTACCGATGGAATTAATAATCCAATCATACAGAGTAGCATGACAGGCAGGTCTAACTATGGAAGGTTACACGGAAGCTATGCTGATAGAAATGGAGGATTTGGAGCAAGCTAGGCCGAGTGCTTTTAATAAGATGTTGATCCAAAAGAAGAATGTGGCCAGATCCTATAATAGAAGGGTGAGAAGCAAGACTTTTGAAGAAGGGGACTTAGTATGGAAGTCAATCCTACCATCGGGATCAAAAGACAGAGAGTTCGGAAAATGGTCCCCGAATTGGGAAGGCCCGTTCAAGATCCATGAAGTATTGAAGGGTAATGCATATTGGTTAGCCACTTTGGAAGGGGAACCACATCAGAGAGTTATAAATGGGAGATATCTAAAGAAGTTCTTTCCTATGATGTGGGAAAGTTGTCAGAGAACAAACGAAAGCAGTAGCCCCGCAGGAAGTTCCAACTAGACTATGTTGGTCTTCGCTAATGTATTACATTGGGAGTTGGCAGTAACAAGTTTAAAGCCACTTCATTGTATCCCTTTTTAGAGTTTTCTCTATGTTCTCCTAAAAGTTAGGATCTTATAAGTGTTGTAATAAAAAATTCAATAATAAATTGCAGGCTGTGGCCGCTTTTTATCTTCAGGCAGATCATTCAGCCATCCATTCATGCAATATAAAGATTGAGTAAAATGAAAAACGAGCAAGTAAATAAAATAGGCCAAAACCAAAGGCCATTTTCACAAGTATTTGTTCAAATGGAAAGCTAAAAGTCCCAAACCATGGCACTTCAAAATTGTTCAGAAAAAGATCAAATTGTTCACAGATTGTTGAGGTCAATCTTCTTGAAGTCCTGCCAAGCCTCCAAACAAGATTCACGCTTTAGGTTCAAAGCGTCGACATCACATACCTGCTGCTCCATTTCCCCTGGTCTATCACAGCCTTCTCTTCAGCAATTTCCAGCTCAGCAAGATCCGTTTATTGAGCAGCAGCCAGTAAAGCTCTTTCATGGTCCACGGCCTCCTGCTCTAGCTTGATCTGTCTTATACGTTCTTCAAGGGTCAAAAGTTCTTTCTCTTGAGCATTATATTGCTCTTCTTTCTCTTGATCTTGCTTGGCCCTTTCAGCTGCTTGTTCGCGAAGTTCCTATATGGTTTGCAAGTAGATAGAGTAGGCCTGAATCTTTTCCTCCAACTGGAGCAACTTATTGTTGTCTACATGCATTTCATCATAGAAATCAGAGGCTTTTTTAGCCAATGAAGCTAAGAGATCCTTACTGACTTGAGAAGTCAATGAGGAGGAGAACACTCTGACAACCAACTTTAGCATGGCCACTGTGTAGAATCCAAAGCAGTCAGCTCCAGGGCCAGGCAGCGCTGAATGGTGTCCTTAGCCACTCGAATTAACTCAGTAGAAGCTGCTGGTGCCTGACTACTGCCAAGACCAGAAATCCTCTTGGCCATGAAGCTTAAAACTAGACGCTGCAAAGGATCAGTAGGAGTAGCTAGCCTAGGCCGGGGAGTTCTAGCAATAGAGCCATACACGAGCAATAACAAGATCAAAAGGCAAGCAAACATAATGAACAGAACAAAGTATTCAAGATTTTTGTAAAACATACCCTGAGATCAGAAGGAGTGCATGTAGAGTCTGTGCCAGGGGTGGAGGTAGATCCGAAGTCCTTGACAATGGCTGTTTAACAACAGCTGAAGTGTGAAGCACATAATCTTTAACCCCTCCCTTCCCCTTTGATCTGGGAACATGAGTTCCAATGTCTGCTAACGGAAATGTGGAGATAAATAAACAGCAAAGGAAGAGCCACGGAACCAAGAAACAAGCTAAGAGAAGCTTACCAGGTCCCTGGGCCATGGCCATAACGGCACTAACTCCACGCGCAACAGCTTCGTCAGACTAAACCTCTGCCTCTTCTACTTCTTCTTCATCACGGTCATCCTTGGTTTCAACATCATCAACATCCATATCCTCGGCTTTCTCTTCAGACAGGTCCTCCTCAACCACCATATCATCATGGTCTTTAGCTTGGTCAGATTCATTGACCTCATCATCTGACAGGTCGACAAAGACTCTAGCCTTGGACTCAGATGTAGGCTGAGAAGCCTTTCTCTTTGACTTTTTACTCGGAGTAGGCTTAGAAGAAGTTCCAACCTTTGTTTGCTGCGTGGTTTGCTCCACCTTGATTTTTCGTTTTTGGTATAAGCTTTGGCTACAGGCGCATCTATCAATAGAGAAAACAAGGATTAGAAGAGAGAAACATAAAGAAACAGAGAAAAGAAGAGAGGAAAAGAGGGAGCTTACTGCCTAGATAGGTAGGGACCAGCCTGCTGTACAAACCGGACCAATAAAACTCAAATTCATGATCAATAGCTTCTTGGTTTCTCTGACATGAAAATACTAGACTGGACAAAGGGGCAGTAGCATGGCACTCTGGTGGTCTACATCTTCTAAGCTCACCTTGGAACGGAGAGCACCTTGAGGGAAGAAAGCACGAGGTATGGTTGTCCTCATTTGAGTTAGCTCGGACTATCTTGACCACAAAGTGGGAAACTAGCCCTCAAAGCAGGGGTAAATTCCCGTTCCAAGGCGTGCATCTTTGTGGGTACCAACTTACAAGTAGGTTTGGTGAAGGAAGATATGCCAGATATAGGAGCCAGCTGTATTATAGTCTTTCAAATAGAATTTTCAGGCACTTTTAGGCAAGTCCTCAAAAGACTTATAAAAAACGAGATAATCTGAGTTGGACATCCTCAACGAATGAAAGAACTGCTTGGCCCTAGCAGTATCAAAAGAACTCTCATAAAGAGCCACCCTCGGCGCAACGAAGCCCTCTTGTAAAGGACTTTCCCCCACAAAAGTTGGGAAGTAGGAGAACTACCAAAGTTGCAAAATCCATACAGCACCACTAAAGCTAGAGAAAGGATCACTCGTGAAAGATAGATGAATCTGATGGTAGATGATGCTCGTAAATTATATAGCGGTTAATAGGACAAGTGTATCCTATCGCAACAAGTAATATAGTGCTAAGCACAAGATCGAACCACAAGGACTATTTATCACAACTAGTCGACCTAGGTAGGAAATGTAAAGGTTGAATATGTTGTGGAGTGATTAAGGAGATAAATTTCTAAAATAAAAGATAAGAGCGTTTGACAGGGGAGGATTCGAATTAATTGATGAAACAATCTAAGATGGGGATTCCCTTAATTGGATTCCATGTATGATTTACTGGGATTCAGGTTTATATCCTAATGATAATTGACAGTAATCACCTAATTAACCACGTGAAGATTGCCAATCTCATGTAGTCTATTCACATGCATTCGGTTGACGGCTTGATTAGGCATATAACCTAGGTCATGCAAAGCATTAGGTTATGTGGTGATTAAGGCTAAAGTCGTAGCCCAGCCACTAGACCGCACTCCTAATGTCTCTAGCGAGGTCAGATTATGCTAATTCAGATTAGATAGTTCTTTGGTCAGGTAACTACCTATCTGCAATCCTATATTTGTCAGACTCAAGGCATTAGGTTCCGCAATGTCAAGGTAGTTGATCATCATCGAATCTCATTCTAGCAATGATCCTATTTCTGATAAATCTAGGACATTAAGCTTGCATAGTCTAATCAATTAGAAACAATCCCATACACCTAAATCCCTAATCATACATGGTTACACAATCAATCTCATCCCCATCCCAGATTGGATGGGGATTAGTTCATAATTAAACCAACCAAATAATTAAAGCACAAATTATCAACATGAATCATCATTAATTTAAATAAGCAAAGAGTAAGAGACAGATTAAGGAATTAGAAATCTAAAACCCGGCTTTGTCTGATTCTGATTACAAATGGGGATAGAACTCTCCTCTACCAATCTTCAAGCTAAAAGCAATTACAATTCAAGAAAATCAAATAACAAAAGCTGATACAAGTAAAAAGAAAGAGGGAGAAGGAGAAGGAAGAAAAGGAAAAAGGGGAAAAGAAGTAGGAACCCTAACAAAGAAGATGTAATATTCTATTTATAGTCTAGGCTTTGTTAGGGGTAGTTTGGGCATTTTCCAGGGCAAAATTCGCGCCTTGAAAGTGAGGAGACGCTGGGAAATGGCTTCCTAACGTCTCGTCTCGTCAAGACAAGAGGTGTCTCGATAAGACGAAAGGGTGTCTCGACGAGACACTAGGCGTCTCATCGAGACACCACGCGATGGTTCCCTTTGGGAACCATCGGCCTGCCTCATATCGTCGAGACAGGCTGTGTCTCGTCGAGACAAGCTGTGTCTCGTCGAGACAGGCTGTGTCTCGATGAGACAGGCACTGTCTAGACGAGACAGGCACTGTCTCGGCGAGACAGGCACTGAAAAGTGGCAGCTCTCTCTCCGGAAGTTGTCTATTTAGGTCCCTAGACTTCCAGAATACCCGCGAATGGTCCTTGACGAATCAAAAAAGTGCTCCGAAGGTCCTTTATTGTCCGAAAGTGTCCCAATTGGCTCGGGTCTGACTCGGAAATGCTCAAATAGTCCTAAAAATCCCTGAAAACACAGAAATTGCTGTAAATAATGGAAATTGCTAATTTTAACTAAAAGACAACAAAACGATATTGAAATTGAATGAAAACAAAGCGAAAATGACCTAAAATGATTCCAAAAACACTATAAAATTGGGAGCTATCAACCTCCCCACACTTGACTCTTGCTTGTCCTCAAGCAAGAAAGAATCAAAAGCAGCGAAAAATCAACAAATAGCTCTCGTACACAGACAAGGATCCATTGCACTTTTACACTCCATACAGTTTCAGACTACCCAAGTTGCAATTAAAAACAAAGTGAACCTCAGAAAAATCTCCAAAACTGATTAATTAGTTTTATCAACCAACACTTCGCGAAAATGAAAGGCGAGGACTAAGATTGCTAGCTCACAGGTGGTCGCTCTTGCACTCAAGTGTTTGGGTAAATATGAATCTGGTAAACACTCTACAATTTATTGCACAAAATGGTCATGTTGGAATTGCATCATCCATCCAGTCGAAATTACGCATTACAATTAAACAAGATTATAGGTCTTTAAAGGGTTGTAACATAGGCTAAAGGTTTGGGGGTAGGAAAATTGGAATTTAGGCAAAAAGTTAATGACTCAATTAGCTAGAATTTTTGCAAAAAGGGCACTTTTTCCGCTATGTGTGAGATAATTAAAGCTCAAGGTTGTTTTGTGTTTTAGTTCGGGAAGTAATTGAAGAATGTCTTTTATCCTTTCCTTTACAATTTATTTGATTCGGTTTTGAACCATATTTTTTTTCTTTTCTTTTCTTTTCTTTCTTTTCTTTCGAATAGAGGGGACAAAGAGTAAATTTTGAATGAGTTACTTCTTCTATTTAGAATTACAACCTTTCAATGGTAGCTAACGGAAATTTGAAGGATGTGTGCCTAAGGATTTTCTAACCAAAATTGAGTCAATTAACTTGGGTGAGAAAGGATATTTAAAAAGGCTAAGGGCTTGTAACAAGGTTGATCAAAGAAAGGGGTAAATATAGGCTCAAATGGGATTATCTAGTAGAATTGGAAAGGGGTTTTGGCTAAACAAAGAATAGGCTAAATTCACAAAGGGCTATACCTAGATTGCCTAATCATTTCAAGTTCAATTATAACACAACATTCAACCAGTATTGGATGTAATTCCTATGAGCATAATGACAATAAATGTAATCCCACACCTAAGAGATCAATTGTTCCTAAAAATGAGTCTAAAATATTGATCTTTCTGGCTCTAGCTCACAGTTCAGGGGTTATATGTATCAATCATAGCCTCATCTAACGTTCAGTTCCATGTCAATCTTAGGAAAATAATACCCAAACTCAAAAGTTGTTCAAAAGTTTTTGCGTGCATTTGAGCGTTCAGACTTTTCAAGCACAATTTCAACTGTAATGTCAGGTTTGCTAAATGCATCAAATTCACTTGCCTAGGATTCATTTTATTTCTAACTACTGAAAGCAAAAGCAAAATCTCAAAAATCCTAAGAATTGAAAACAGACCAATAAACAAACCAGGAATACACACACGCGATCAAGCAAAATACAAAACATCAGAGCTAAAACATGCCACAAAACACAAACACAAACAGTGGCATGAATCATGCAATTGGTACATGTACAGAATGGCCTATCCTATTGCCTCCCCCCCCCACACTAAATCATGCATTTAATTCTAAAGAATGCATATTTATGAAATTGAGCATTAGGTGAAGAAAAGAGATAGGATAGGAAAACTCCCTCAAGGGGCGTCTATGTAATGCAGTGTTTCCACTGTGCCCAAGTCATCTTCATAAATTTTCAGACCCTGCCCGTTGACCTTGAAAGGGGAATTGTGGCCGTCTGTGATCTCAACTGTTCCAGAAGAGAATAACTGGGTTATCTCAAACGGTCCATACCACCTTGACTTCAGCTTACCAGGGAATAATCGCAGCCTGGAGTTGTATAGTAAAACCTTATCCCCTACCTCAAAATGGCGTTTGATTATTCTCTTGTCATGCCATCTTTTCGTCCTCTCCTTGTAGATCTGTGAATTTTCATAGGAACCGAGCCTGAATTCTTCCAAGGCATCAAGCTGCAATAACCGTTTTAAAAAAAATAACAATCAGAAGACGTCTTCTTAAGGGAATACATTCAGGAAGCTTATTATTGGGAAGACTGATGACGGTGTTAATCCGTTGGGTGCTACTCCATTTCCTTTAAATGAAATTAAAGATGTTGTTCAAAAGTGTGTCAAGAAACATATGCGTCAACATACAGATCAATTCTTAGCTACAATCAAGATTATCGCCAGAGCCTTAAATATATTGCATGATTCAATGGGTCTTAGTTTGGAGTCGGATTCTGAGGAGATGGAAACTAATGATGATAAGCTGAATGAAGGGAAAAACAAGAAGGAGATGTAGATCCACAAAAGCATTTGATTGTGAAAAAATGCTTTAATAAGTTTCATATTCTTAATTATGTGTGTCTTGACTTACTGTAAGACATTAATTTCAATAATATATATGCAACATTGATTTTCAATATTTTATTTCTTAGTTTCATTATTGGATGATAACTTAATTTTCAAGTAATACCTAGGTTACATATATTTCAATTGAAAATTATCACTTTTAATCGTTCAAATTGGGTATTTATATTCAAATTATTTTGTTAATTAATTAAACATCTTGTTTATATATAGTTTATTTTAATGCATTAATTTATAATTCATTCAACTCAGGTATTACTTGCAAATTGTAGTTTGATATTAAATGTATTTTTTTTATGAATTAATATTCGGTATTATGTGAATGGTTAATTTTTTGTAAAAATTAGCAATTGTTATCATTACCTGAAAATCGTGTATCAAAGTTTAGAAAACGGGTAACCCAGTAGGCTTTATGTTTGAGTTCAATAGGGAGATGACATGCCTTACCGTAAACTAGTTTGAATGGGGACATACCCATTGGTGTTTTAAACGCGGTCCTATATGCCCACAAAGCATCATCTAATTTGAGTGACCAGTTATGCCTAGAGGAATTTATTGTTTTTTCAAGTATGGTTTTGATCTCTCTATTAGACACTTCAACTTGGCCACTAGTCTGGGGATGATATGGAGTAGCCACTTTATGAGTGACCCCATATTTATGCAAGACCTATTTAAAAATTTGGTTACAAAAGTGAGACCCACCATCGCTAATAATGGTGCGGGGGGTGCCAAACCGTGTGAAGATATTCTTTTGCAAGAATCAGATGACAACCGCACATCATTACTAGGCAAGGCTACAGCCTCTACCCATTTAGAAATGTAGTCTACGGCTTACAAGGATGTATTCGTTATTGAACGACTTCGGGAAGGGTCCCATGAAGTCTATCCCCCAAAAATCAAAAAATTTCACAGACTAAAATTGGGTTCATAGGCATGGCATGTCTCTGTGAAATGTTACCAGTTCGTTGACACTTATCACGGTTTTTAACAAAATTAAAAGCGGCATGGAAGATTGTGGGCCAATAGAACCCACTCTAGAGTACCTTAGCTGCAGTTCTGTCCGTGCCATTATGGCCACCTACCTCTTTGGAATGACAGAATGCAAGGACGAAAGCTATCTCCTCCTCAAGAATGCACCGGCGGATGATGTTGTCGCCACAAACCTTGAATAGGTAGGGATCGTCCCAGAGGTACTGCTTTGCATCATGCATGAACTTTCTCCTCTGCTGGTAGGAGAGTTCTGGAGGAATCAGCTTTCCTACAAGGAAATTAGCAAAATCAGCAAACCAAGGGACATGTCTAATTGACAGTAAGTGCTCATCGGGAAATGTCTCCTGGATGTCTGCATCGGTGTCTGTATCCACTTCCTCTTGTTCTAATCTGGAAATATGATTAGCAACCATATTTTCGACTCCCTTCTTATCTCGTATCTCCAGATCAAACTCATGCAGTAACAGAATCCACCTAAGGAGTCTAGGTTTGGCATCCTGTTTTGAAAACAAATACCTCAATGCAGCATAGTCAGTGTATGCAATAATTTTGGAAAGCACCAAGTACGGACGAAACTTGTCAAGTGCAAAAATCACAGCTAATAACTCTTTTTCCGTGGTAGTGTAATTTAATTGCACGTTATTAAGAGTTTTACTAGCATAGGAAATGGGTTGGCAAGTTCTATCCACTTTTTGACCTAAGCATGCACTTACAGCCGTGTCACTGGCATCACACATAAGCTCGAATGGTAAATCCCAGTTTGGACTAACCATGATGGGAGCTTTAATCAATTTGTCCTTTAGAGTGTTAAAAGAATCTAGACATGGCCTAGCAATTTTAGAAAAAACTTTAATAAAGCGCCTGTAAAAACCAGCATGGCCTAAAAAGCTCCTAACCGCTTTGACATTGGAAGGGGGAGGTAATTTTCAATGACCTCAATTTTAGCAGGATCTACCTCAATCCCTTTCCGTGACACCTTATGCCCTAAAAATATACACTCAGTGACCATAAATTGGCACTTTTCCCAGTTTAGAACCAGGTCAGTTTCCTCACATCTTTGCAGCATTAATCCTAAGTTAAGCAAACAGCTATCAAAAGTAGTTCCTAATACAGAGAAATCATCCATAAAGACCTCCATGAACTCTTCTATCATATCAGAAAATATAGTTGTCATACACCTCTGAAACGTAGCAGGTGCATTACATAACCCAAAGGGCATCCGTCTATACGCAAATGTCCCAAAATGGCAAGTGAAAGTGGTCTTTTCCTGATCGTCAGGATCCACTGTTATTTGCATGTAGCCCGAATACCCATCCACACAATAGAAGAAAAACTTACCTGCCATGCGCTCAAGCATCTGATCAATGAACGGAAGAGGGAAATGATCCTTCCTGGTGGCGTCGTTCAATTTCCTGTAGTCCACGCACATTCGCCACCCGGTAGTTTTCCGCACCGGAATTAGTTCATTCTTCTCATTCAATGTCACTGTTGTGCTGCCCTTCTTTGGCACCATATGCACGGGACTCACCCATTGGCTGTCAGAAATTGGATAGATCATCCCTGCATCAAGCAACTTGATGACCTCAGCCTTCACTACTTCTTTCATTTTCGGGTTGAGTCTTCTCTGTGGTTGGGCAGTCGGCTTCACCTTATCCTCCATATAGATCCGGTGTTCACAGAGAGACAGACTGATTCCCTTGATGTCAGACATTTTCCATCCAAAGGCTCCCTTGTGCTTCCTCAGCACCTCCACCAAGCGATCTTCCTTAGGACCTGTAAGTTCAGCAGAAATAATTACAGGTAAATGGACAGGAGGTGCTAAAAACACGTATTTTAAATGTGCAGGTAAGGGTTTGAGATCGAGGGTTGGTGGTTCTTTAATTGAGGTCTTAGGCCTCGTCTTGGTTTCTCTATCCAGGAGTTCATCGTGTCGGGCCCAATTACAACTCTCTTTACCTTCTGCCTCAGTTTCTACGTCTGATGGCTCCTCCTCTTCTAGTTCAATATTCAAATTCTTGTCTTCAATTTCCTGGAAAGTATTCTCAACCAAAGAGTCAGTTAGGCTCAGAAAATTACAACATTCATCATCAACAGGAAATTTCATAGATTTTAAAATATTGAATTCTACTTCCTCATTTTGCAACCGGAGAATCAATTTACCCCCTTCAACATCGATCAGTGTCCGCCCCGTGGCGAGGAAAGGCCTCTCCAGTAAGATAGGGACCTGATCATCTTCTTCAATATCCATGATCACAAAGTCGGCTGGGAAGACTTCAAGACGCCTTATCGACCTGTCAGCCAGCTGAATTGTGACTGATGTAGGTTTCGGATCTCCCATTCCCAATTTCCTGTAAACAGACAAAGGCATTAGATTAATGCTTGCGCCAAGATCACATAAAGCACATTTAAAGTGAACCTTGCCTATTGTACAGGGGATGCTAAAACTACCAGGATCCTTAGATTTTTTTGGTAATGGATTTGTTAGCATTGCAGAACATTCCTGGCTTAGCATTACAGTTTCATGATCTCCTAATTTTCTCTTTTTAGAGATCAGTTCTTTCAAAAAAAATTCCGTACACATGCATATTCTCAAGAAGTTCAAGAAACGGGAGGTTAATCTCTATTTTTTAAACACATTTAACATCTTGGAATAATCCTTGTCTAACTTAGCTCTCCTAGAAGTAGGATAAGGCAAGGTAACCTGTTTTGGTTGTACAACAGTATCAATAATCAAAGTTGGATCAGAAACACTTACCTGGGGAGCAGACGGGGTGGATAAGATATTACCAGGTATGGGATTAGAAACCTCGTCTTGCTGAGGCACCAAGTCTGGTGCACTTAACTGTGTTCCGCTCCTAAGCATGATTGCTCGTGCTTCCTCCTCTACAAATTTACTGATCTGTGTTTGAAGTCTTTGGCAGAAAGCTTCATTGTGTGCCAACCTGCCTTCTATGGCACTCAGGATCTCCCTCAAGACATCTATACTTCTTTCCAATTCAATCTCAGAACCTGAACCTTGATATCTGTCATGTTGCCAAGGCGTGCTATTTGACCCATACTGCTTTAGATAATGGATCTGTTCAAGTACTATCAGGCACTCCACGTTCTTGTGCCCTCTGCTGCAAAACTCACAACTTGCTACTGGTTCTGGTGCTTTCATATGAGCTACCAGCAAATCCACCTTTGCTGTATGTGCTGCTATCTGAGGATTTGATTCTGAAGATACCCTAGGGAACTCCTCAGCTGTTGTGCCTCTTCCTAGAGTCGGCTTCTCAAGTTCCCAACATGCACTCCGTTCAACTAATTCTTTCACGAGATTGTACGCTTGAACTGCAGTCTTGTTGAATAGATTTTCTCCCGCTGCTGCATCCAGAGAGGCACAGCTGAGAGGAGATATTCCTGAGTAGAACATATCAACAAGCTGGTACCGTTGGTAACCATGGTGGGGGCAACGTCTTAACAACTTCTGGAACCTCTCCCAGGCTAGATGCAGGTTCTCACTATCGGACTGCCTAAACGAGGTGATGTCGCTTCTGAATTGTGCAGTCTTTGATGGAGGGAAGTACTTGGCTTGGAACGCTAATACTGTAGTGTCCCAATCAGTGAGAGAGCATGGCTCGATGGATTGTAGCCATTCTGCAGCTTCTTCTTTCAGAGAGAATCTAAATAGCTTCTGGAAGATCTGTTTAGATGTGACGTCTTCGCATTTCAAAGTGCTGCAGTATTCCACGAATTTGTCAAGATGTGAATTAGGATCTTCGTAATAATCACCACCGAACTTTCCCGAGTTCTGAATCATCTGGATCATTGCCGGTCTGATTTCAAATGATGCTGTTATTATTGCCGGATCGAGGATACCAGAGGTGCTTGTAGGCCATTTTTCCTTCAACAGCTCCATGATCGATAGATCTTCGGCCATTGTGTCCTCCTTTTATGTCCTACAAGAACAAATTCAGCTTCAGAATCATGATGCAATGATGAGTGATCCCCAGAACCTCGGTTCTTGGAATTCCAAACAATTATATCAACCTCTCACAAAGTGTAAACTAGTTATAAACAAAAATTGTCCCCGACAACGGCGCCAAAAACTTGATGCTCGTAAATTATATAGCGGTTAATAGGACAAGTGTATCCTATCGCAACAAGTAATATAATGCTAAGCACAAGATCGAACCACAAGGACTATTTATTACAACTAGTCGACCTAGGTAGGAAACGTAATTGTTCGGAAGGTTGAATATGTTGTGGAGTGATTAAGGAGATAAATTTCTAAAATAAAAGATAAGAGCGTTTGATAGGGGAGGATTCGAATTAATTGATGAAACAATCTAAGATAGGGATTCCCTTAATTGGATTCCATGTATGATTTACTGGGATTCAGGTTTATATCCTAATGATAATTGACGGTAATCACCTAATTAATCACGTGAAGATGGCCAATCTCATGTAGTCTATTCACATGCATTCGGTTGACGGCTTGATTAGGCATATAACCTAGGTCATGCAAAGCATTAGGTTCTATGGTATTAAGGCTAAAGCTGTAGCCTAGCCACTAGATCGCACTCCTAGTGGTCTGTAGCGAGGTCAGATTATCCTAATTCGGATTAGATAGTTCCTTGGTCAAGTAACTACCTATCTGCAATCCTATATTTGTCAGACTTAAGGCATTAAGTTCCGCAATGTCAGGCTAGTTGATCATCATCGAATCTCATTCTAGCAATGATCCTATTTCTAATAAATCTAGGACATTAAGCTTGCATAGTCTAATCAATTGGAAACAATCCCATAAACCTAAATCCCTAATCATACATGGTTACGCAATCAATCTCATCCCCATCCCAGATTGGATGGGGATTAGTTCATAATTAAACCAACCAAATAATTAAAGCACAAATTATCAACATGAATCATCATTAATTTAAATAAGCAAAGAGTAAGAGACATATTAATTAGAAATCTAAAACCCGGCTTTATCTGATTCTGATTACAAATGGGGATAGAAGTCTCCTCTACCAATCTTCAAGAAGCTAAAAGCAATTACAATTCAAGAAAATCAAATAGCAAAAGCTGATACAAGTAAAAAGAAAGAGGGAGAATGAGAAGGAAGAAAAGGAAAAAGGGGAAAAGAAGTAGGAACCCTAACAAAGAAGATGTAATGTTCTATTTATAGTCTAGGCTTTGTTACGGGTAGTTTGGGCATTTTCCAGGCCAAAATTCGCGCCTTGGAAGTGAGGTGGCTTCCCACCGTCTCGTCTCGACGAGACACTAGGCGTCTCGTCGAAACACCACGCGATGGTTCCCAACCATCGGCCCACCTCGTCTCGTCAAGACAAGCTGTGTCTCGATGAGACGAGGGCCTATGTGTCTCGGTGAGACAGGCACTGAAAAGTGGCAGCTCTCTCTCCGGAAGTTGTCTTTTTAGGTCCCTGGACTTCCGGAATACCCGCGAATGGTCCTTAACGAATCAGAAAAGTGTTCCAAAGGTCCTTTATTGTCCGAAAGTGTCCCAATTGGCTCGGGTCTGACTCGGAAATGCTCAAGTAGTCCTAAAAATCCCTGAAAACACAGAAATTGTCGTAAATAACGGAAATTGCTAATTTTAACTAAAAGACAACAAAATGATATTGAAATTGAATGGAAACAAAGCGAAAACGACCTAAAATGATTCCAAAAACGCTATAAAAATGGGAGCTATCAGTAGACAGAGCCTAATAGAATTTTCCCTAAGGCAAATGAAGCTCTTGAAGCCAGGAACTTAGCCATCGGCAAGGAGTCCAAGGTTGGCATTCCTCCCAAAGGAAACAGCACGAACTTGTTCAGTAAAACCCAGTGAAACGCTATATGCTCTTCCTCAGTCGGAGCTTCAATTGCAGGCAGGGAAGCGTAGGTCGCGATCATTTTGTGATAATTGAAGGGAGCCACGTTGAAATCCTTATACTCCTTTGAAGAAATCTGATAAGGGGTGTTCGAGCCAACCACATGCAAATGAGTAAGAGCTACGATGTCTTGGAAAGTGGACATTGGGCCTCCTCGGAAAATGAGAGAATTGAAATGGCAGGACCACATTGACAGGGCCCCTAGCACTAGCCCTTCAGAAAAGACGAGCTGCTGAGAAGTTAGCTTGCTGAAATTGGAGACATGTTGTCTCTCCCACTGAGCCCTAAAGACTGGCCTTAGCCGTTTGATCCAATCAGTCCAGAGTGAAGTATAACGCGGTCGGGTCTTGTTCTAACCACTAGATGGAGGGAAGTTAAGATCTCTGTAAGTTAGCAGCTCACGGTCCGAGGCCAAGGGGTAAGGAAAATCCGGTAAAGCAGTGGTAGGAGCACAGTTGGTCATAGTATATAAAGTCTGCTGCAAAAAGGGGAAAACAGACCCTAAACTCAGCAAAGGGGGGAAACAGGGAAAAGAGCCAAAGAAAGTGAACAGAACTAAGAAGAAAACTCATCAAAAGGCTTGGTGTCGTGGAGGAACCAGTTTGAGGAGTGGTAGAAGATTTCGCCATTTCTAAGAAGAAGCACATGCATACAAGTAAAGATCAATGCAGAAAAGCGAAAGCCAAAAGTGAGCCAAGAGAAAAATGAAGCAGAGACGAAACTCACCGAGTTGAGAAAATCGTACGAGAGAAGGGGAAGTTGAGCTCCGTTAGGAAAGTGAAAATGAAGTAGGGATCCTCAAGTGGAAAGGGGGATTTAAAAGAAGGAGAAAGAGAGTCGAAGAGTTTGAAAACAGCTAGGAGTGTATTGATGGAAGAGTTATAGCTCGAATCAGAGTTATAGCAGAGTCAGTTATAAACTCAAAAAGCTGACATATCATTATGACCGGCCGCCAGGAGTGCGAAAAGGGGAAGGGAAAAGACGTCCAGGTATCAGCTCCACATTTGAGAACTAATACCTAAGGGGGCAATTGTTTCCCCTACAATTATGCTAGGACAAATTGAGAGGGGTCAACATAAAGAAAGCGCCAGATAGAGGAAGAGCCAGAGAGTACTCCTCAATTAGCACCACCCGCAAGAAACAGAGCAGGCTGACCAAAAACGACAGAGGAAGCAGTGTTTTTCGGATAGCAGCTCGCTCTATGAACTAAGGTTAGAAAAACATGGGGTAAGGACGTGGGTAGTTCAGGAACATAGGGTAATCCACAATGGAGCAGAGCACGTTGCGCAAAGGGAGCCAGCTAGAAGGACGTGGGTTAGTGGAGCAGGGATGTGGGCACAACGGTTACTAGCACTATGAAGCCACAATATTTAAGGAAGAGAAAAAGGAGGGAGAAGAGGCGAACAACAAAAAACCAATCCAACAACAAAAACCAGTTCAACAACAATGAAATCAAATCAAACCAAATCCTAATGGAATTCAAACAATTCTCACATTACAGACTCTAGCTATTCTACGACCTTAGTTTGTTCATTCGAATCTTACTTTAAACTTGTAAGCTCTAGCTCTAGTCTTTCAGTTTTTATCAATACAAACATTTTAATACATTCCAAGCAATGTTTCTTTCTTTGAATTCTCTCTTTTGCAACATCTTAGTGTAGTCATAATCAGTCTTCTAGATTCCACTACAAATTTTAAGCATTTTATGTCCTTTAAGCTTTTACACTTTCATTTGATTAGAAGTTAGATCTTAGCTCTTAGCTCTTTTTGTAGTTTTTTGACAAAGCTACTGGCACGCTCGCAATCCAATCCAATCCACACCAAAAAGGCACGAAACAGTAAGTATTTCTTTATTAAGGAAGCAGATGGCGTATCATTGGGTTTCTCTGGGTCTTGGAACTAGAATCCAAAATCATAGTAGAATTTGAAATTTACACTCAACCCTGAGGAAGCAAGGGTGGTAAATTTGCTTAAGTCCATTGAACAACATTTTTGGACTTTTGTCGAAGCCGTAGAGTTTATATCGTTGGGTACTCCCCTGTTGGAGATACGCGAAAACACCCTTTACTATCACTCTTTTTTCTTTTTACTTGAAGGTATTTGTATATCTCAATTGACCTCTGATGTGATTTTTCTATCCCTTTACATGGAGGAGGTTAATGCATTTCTTATGATTACGGAGCGTAGGAACAAGGAGAAAGCTAAAGTTGCTCTAGATAAGCAAGCGAGCAAATGTCAACCCATTGAGAGGGAGGAGACACCTCTCTCCAAGAGGCCCAGATCCAATAGTTTGAATATACGTAGGACGATGCCTGGCACATCTACGCCTTTGGCGAATGTTGGTGGTGGTTTAAGACCAGCCCTTCCACGTCCGCGCGTCGTTATTCTTGAGCCTATGACATTTACGCCTGTAAGAATCTTTCTATTTTTCTTTCATAGTTTGCTAGGTCCTTTCCCTAATTCTTTTTCTCCGACACAACCGGAGAAGCCCCAAATTGGCGATTACTGGTATGCAAAGTATGGCCAGTTTCTCAAGCTGGAGTCGGACAAGGTTGTGGATGATTTGAAGAGGCCATCCTTAAGATCCCAACCGTGGAGAAGAGTCGGATCAAGTATCTGCCTACGAGTCATATTTCTTACGCCATATAAAAGTCTTTAGCGGTATTTCGTCGAATCTTTCTTTTATGACTTATTTTGACGGTACTTACTTCCATTCTAATCTCTTCCATTTCTTTTTTTCAGCTTTTAACCACCTCTAGGCTGCGAAATCTACCTTGATTAAAGCCATGGCTTATAAGGCTCATAACCAAGAGCTGGAGGTTGATCTAGCGAAGGAGAAAGCAAGAAACAATGTTGCTCGTGCGGTCATCCAGGACCATGAGAAGAAGAATGAGGAACCGGAGGCCGATCTAGCGAGGGAGGAAGTGCATCTAGCGAACGCTAAGGATGAGTTAGCGGAAGCCAAGAGGTTGTTAATGGCGGCGGAAGAGGGATGAAAGAAAGATAAGAAATATCTTGAATACGCATGCGGTCTTCGCTCTTACTATTATTGTGAAAGGAGTACCATAGTTTATAAGAGCGATCATCTAGGGACTGATCTAACCGAGCCAGAAGTTGAAGTTCCTACCTTGGAGGTAGGCCTTTATTATGACTCTTTGGCGGACTCTACTGAGGTCATTAAGAATGAGATTTTTGGGACCACACTGCCTTCAACTGAGATTGCTAAAGATTCGTTAGCCGGGGAAGAAAGGGCTTTAGACGCAGAAGTGGATGTAAATCCCCTAGGAAATGAGCAACTTACTTCTTCCCAGCAGGATGCAGGTGTGGAGACTCCCCAAAATGACTCGGCTGTCTCTTCTCAGGCGGATGTGGATGCGATTTTATAGAATGACTTTTTACTTTGTAAAAAGCATACACACTTTTTTAGTTTCGTAACGTACATTGATTTTTATGAATCTTTTCTTTTAGCACATGCATGCCTTTTTTTATAGAGAGATTTTACAATAGGATATATGCGTTGGGGATTAATCATCGAAAATCAACGAAGCGTATCAGAATGCTACCGTTAAAATTTTCTATAATCCAGATAGAACTGTGTTAGACTACCATGGATTGAACCTCAAAACAATTCTAAAACAAGGATTGGGAACTTACGGGTTAAGTCTCTTCTAGAGATGGCTGAAGAATTCCATAAGTCACAAGAATCTCCAAAGAGTTTGTGCACCAACCATATAGGAACCGAATAGGTGCTAGCCAAAATCAAGAATGGAAAAACAAAGAACACAAGAACATTGGAATAGGGGGGCAAAATACACAATGCAAAGGGAGGCTAGAGTTTTTAATTCTTCTAACTAGGTCCTTAAATACCTTTCATAACTAGGTTTAGGTTAAGTATGGTTAATTTCTAATTATCCCCTTACTGATCCCTAATCATAAATATAACCCTATAGATTATATTTAATTCAATTAGGATCAATTAGGTTTAATTCAACTAACCCACAACTATTATTAAGGTCCAAAAGAATTAAATTGAATTACGGTTTAATTAACAGTTTATCTATACAATCTAATTAATCAATTGATTAATTAACTACATTTGAAAATTTAATTAATTAACCATAACCAAATTAAATACTAAAATTGATTAACTTGTCATTCAATAAATAATCAATTAGTCACTTCTGTTAATTAATTGATAATTAATTAACTTGTTCCGTTCCAATTAAATACAGTACATGTATTTATGATTATATTTTGTTCCGTTGAAGTGGATTCTAGCAAACCATTATGGCCCCTGACTGATACGAAATATTTCAGCCGTCTTTAGAAGACATATGAAACCCAGTAGATGACCTCTCAGTATCTCTTACCAATTGCATATTGATAAGTGTCCAATTCAACGTTCAAATGTCCACTTTAGTGCTAAGTTATTTAATTAATTTAGTGTTATTTCGGATATTATTGCTTGTTTTGGTATGATTTATCTCCACATGACTCAAATGATTAAAAGGAGCGGAATTGAACTTAATTTGAAGAAACTTTGGACTTGAAACGAAATTGGAGTTAGTCTTGCCCAATATGAACTGAATCAAAGGAGCTGAAATGAAATTGGAGTTAGTCTTGCCCAAGACTAAGACCTCCGAACTGATGATGTTTAGATTGATCAGAACTCTTTTCTACTCAAAGAAGAAGGCATAAAATAAGGGATATGAGAAGATTAGAAAAGATTTGTGATGGGGAAAGATATTCTTTTGTTAGCTAATTTGGAGGGATATATCTTATTTACAAAAACATGAGGTTTTTAGATTAGATTATCTCTCTCTCTCTCTTTTCTTAGACTTTTACGTACATTTCCCGGAGATTGTTCTTCAGACTGGAAAACTCATAAACATTTATTTTGTTCTTTATGGCTATTCATAGCTAAACCTTTTATTTCGGTTAAGGGATAATTCAAAGGCAGGAATCTTCAAGTATTGTGAGATCGTTTCTCTTCTAGTATTTTCTCTTTATTCATGTCATTTGTTTATTCACTGTGTTTATGGATTTTATCTTAATTGTTAGTTTGCTTTTGAATGATACGGCCGATTGTTCATTTGATTAAACTGGCATACAGCTATCTGATTAAACTAGATAATCAACGAGTCATTATTTAGTTAAATCTGAGTTAGTAGTAATTGATGCTATAAAGTTGAAATCTAGATTCTATTTGGTGATAATCAGATTGACAACTGAGAACTCTCCATGTGACATTAATACATCTATTTTCGACTTTATCTCATCAAGTGAGTGAGTAATTAAGTTTCTGAATCGATATCGCTGAGAATCGGTTGGCTTAGATTAGGTTCTTCTAATTCCTAACGCTGTTAACGGGTTGAATCTTAGCCGCTGAGGTAAGGTTATTCGTTAATTAGGAGTTAACAACAGTCTTACTTGGTTAATTCATTATTTAGGAAGAATATACCAAACTAGTCTGATATGCAATTTAGAGGAAACATCATTTCTGTCAATGATCAAGACTAACTGAATTCCTTGCCTGAGAATCCCTTAGCTGAAATTCTAATTAATCATTATATTCAATTTCAACTCAACTCTATTACTTTTGTTAATTTAGCAATCAACTATTCCAATTCCCCCTTTTTACTTTTTATTCATTTGCTTGGTTATATTTGCAAATTAGAGCAATATTAGTCATTTGGGTACGACCTTTGCTTACCCTTGTGCAAGCCTTAGGGCTGTGAAGTTATATTTATTTTTGGTGGATTCGACAACCGTCACATATCTATACTATAAACCAGAGATATGGTGGCTGCCATTCTTCGTACTGTTTATTATATTTCTTGATCGAAAGTGAACTGGTGAATCAGATAAGTACAGTTAAACCTCGATAAATGAATGTTCGATAAAGTAATAACCTCGTTTATATAATAAATTCTTTCGGTCCCGACTTGGGGCAATGGACTAAAGTAATAACCTCGCTAAATGCATTGAGTAATAAAAATATTTAAATCCTTAAGGGCCCAATGAAAATATAAATTAATAATTATTGAATTACATACTATATATATATATATATATATATATATACCAAAACCTTGCAATCAATCAACTAAAAGTCATTTCTTCTGAAAAAATACATCTATAGTTGATTGTTTTTTCTTTCCATCTAAACCAAAATGAACACCATCCTTAACTTTTTGTAGTGCAAACACAACTTCTGGTATTTTTTGCTCATATTATAGCAAGTATTTAAGGTGATCATTGCTTGAAAGACCTCTTTTGACAATACATTTGCGACATACAATGTATGCATTTTACAATGAAAATTGTCTATAAAATAATAAATATTGATTTATCGATAAATGAATAATTTATTCATTTAATGATAAATAAATAATCTCGCTTAATGGATATTTTTTAGTTCCAAGGATATGCATTTATCGAGGTTTTACTGTAAACTACTTATCAGGGTATGTCCATACACTTCTTCAGTTCCACTTATCAAGTGGCCGGTGATATCGGCTCACTGTTAGGTGAGTGGTAATCCCTTCTCTTTATCTATCTGCAACAACGTGTTCAACAATTCACCCAACATACCCATATTTGGTGTCCTGTTACAGGCATGTTAGGCGTATATCAAAGTGAACGAGATTCCATGTCATTTACTATAATGAAATCAGGTCAAGAGATAATAGCGTTCTACACTTAGAAAGATTAATGACACGTCCACCATGAATCTTTCTAGAGCGAATCGGTCCAATCCCACATTGAACTACATCAATGCATATATGTATCTGTATCTAACTATACAAGCGTTGCAGTTGTGCTTCCTACACCACTACACAGATACTGGATGCATAGGCCTTTAGTTCACAAACAAAATATTGAGCTCGAACTTGTCAATTTTCTGATGGGCCGAGCATGAGCATGCCACAACTCGATTCCATTACAACTATAGTTGTAATCGAACTGATTTGATCTGAGCTTTGACATATTTAAACTCGCCTCATCATAATATTAACGAGCTCTTTTTAAGCTCAAATTTGTGTTTCGACTCGGATTGTTTAGAAGATCATTTGTTCACGAGCTGCTTACGATACAACTCGTTTATCTTGTTCACGAGTTTAGCTCACGGACTGCTTATTTATTTTAATCACGAGCTTGATTGCGAGCAGCTTGTTTCTTTTGTTCACGAACGAAACAATATCAAATAAAATAATAGAATGTTTAACAAATGAAATAGTACAATTTTACATGAATAAACATTAAAAATCTCATTTTAGTCGTTAAATAGAAAATACTGCGAGACGAGAGAGGTGGAAATGAAAAGAGGTATGGAAGGAGGACAAGTGAATGTGATGAAGATATGAGGTGACTGATGATGATTCGAAAAAAAAACCCTAACAATTTTGTTCGTGAACATTATAATCGAGCTTGGTTATGAACTTGTGCACGAGCCTACAACCGAGCCTGCTCATGAGCTTTCGAGCCGAGTTTTGTCATGCTCAAGTTCGGTTCGTTTACGAATTGAGTATCTAAAATCGTGTTCACAAGCGAGTTGTTTATAAATCGAACTGAGTAGACCCGGGCTTTTATCGATCTGACCACCGAGCTGCTCATGAGAGGCTTGCTCATTTACATTCTAATTACAACACTATATAAAATATAGGGAAAGTACAAAGCCGGTTTGGCCGATTTGCAAAGACAATCCACGTGATTTAAAAGTTTGCAATGTGGAGTATGTGCTTTTTGCGGTTTATAAACTCAGTCATTCCTTTAAAAATTATTGTCGTGACTATTTACGCCAAAAGAGAGAAATTTTGGGCAATTAAAAAAATACTAACTCTGCAAATTATACAAAATTTAAGGTCTAACTTTGTAAATTAAACGATGTCACTACTAAGAGTATTAGTATCAATTCCAGCACTAAGACCTCATCCCTGCACAAAAGTAAATGTCAACAAAGCCATGGAAATTCTCTCCATTCTTAAAGGTGGGGTTCAAACTCTAGCCTTTAGTTAACGGATGAGGAGTCTTTACCACTCTACCACAATCTCATGGTTCCTCAACACTACAATTAGCAAACAAACAAATTGAGATTGTGATAATTGAAATTTGAAACTCCCAGCCAAGCAAGGGATTCGACTAACCCATTCAATAATTTGTTTTTGTTGATTAATACAATTAGGACATTGTAGAAAACGATATTTAACAAAAAAATATATATTAAGATTAGGATTCCAATAATTTAATACTAATTTCAATATGGAGAGAGAAAGTCGAATATATTAATTAAGGAGAGAGAAACATGATGTGTATTTATTAAGAAATTATGTATTTAATGAGAATATTGGTTCATGATATGGGGTTGATACCTTACTTTTCCATATATATATGTGTGTGTTCCAATATATTACTATTAGTGACAACAAACTTCTTGTTTTAATGTGATGTAATTTGCTTTCAGATAGGACTGATGGATTAAAGGAGAATTTTAGTAATAGAGCAGAGTCATTTTCATAGAATATAATTTGCTTTTAAAGGGGACAGGTGGATTAAAAGGGAACTATAGTAATGGACCAGAGTGAGCAGGGCTTAATGATAAAAGTAATTCCTTAGTTTTGGTAAATCATCTTCAAACGATTCCAATTAAGTCTTTAAATTTTTCATATACATTGAGCTCCTAACTAACGGTTTTATCATCTAAAATATTAATGAAAAGCTAAATTTATGTAAAAATGAAAAATTATATATTTAATCTTTAAAATTTTCAAAGTTGAAGAGACTCAATCATGTATTTTAACATTTGTTTACCTTAATATCTTAAAGTTTTAAAAAGAATAATAACTATTTTTTCCCTTTTCTTTTCTATTTGTTGAATACATAATAACAATTAAAAAAATTAAAATTAAAAATAAAAAATCAAGAAAAATAACTGTATTTCTAACTTTAAAAAATACCTTGGGAAACAATCAAATATAAAATCCTCTCTTCAATCCATGTTTGCCTTTTGTTTATTATTATTACGAAAAAAAAATGTTTCTAATTTTAAAAAATGCCATTGGAAACAATCGAATCCTCTCTACAATCCATGTTCGCTTTTTTTATTATTAGGAAAAAAAGGGTGTTGTTAAACCCAGTCCCAATTTTCCACTTCTAGCCCCGTGAAAGGACGAAAGTACCCTTTGAGGCTTTGAGGTGGGAAATTGGGGGAAAAAACCTCTCCCGGCATGCGGGCGTGAGGTAATCACGCCTCACCCTGTGGTGAGGCGTGAGGTAATCACGCCTCACCACAGGTTGAGGCGTGAGGCTATCACGTCCGCACCTCGTGATAGCCTCACGCCTCAACCTGTGGTGAGGCGTGATTACCTCATGCCCGCATGAATAAATCACAAAAAAAATTATTCATAATTGTGGTTAACTCGAATTATCCGTTTAGAAATAAAATTACGGCATTTTAACTCGTATTACCCTTTAACAAATAAAATTTAAAAACATAAACATTAAAATAAAAATTAAAAAACATAAAAGAGTAAATATAATATCAAAAGTGTTAAAATGTATGGAGTTCTATAAAAAAAAATTTAGCTCGCCCGACGCCACGCCTCCATAAACTCATCCATCTCCCTCTTAATGCGTGGAGCATCCTCGTCAAATCGGTGGGTAGCCGCTAGTTGGGTGACACGCCACAACCAGCTAACCCACTGCAAAAAAAATTAATAAATAAATATTAAAAAATAAACATATATAAACTAATACTAAATAATAATATTAAATAATAATAAACTTACAAATTCGCTGTTGGCGCGAGCATACTGTACTGGTCCAGCCTGTGGTGCATGAAGGAGATGAGGATCCTCAACTGTGACAGAGGAATGCGTGAGCTTATACGATAAAGATCTTCATGGTCGTACTGCTTTATCAGGTCTAATACGCTCAGCTGGGATAGGCTGAGTATATCCGACCTGTCGCATCGCTCGATCGGACATATACGGCTCGACGATGTCTCTACACCGTATCCAACCGGCGTAGGACACTCGAAGCCGATCATCATCGGGGACAGGACCATAAGACAACCACGTCACCTGAAAAAAAATAATACTAAAAAAAAAATAATATACTATAAATAATACTTAAACTAATTCTAAAATTTTATAAAATACCTCTGCTGCCGTCATACGGTCCAACTGCCCGCGTATGGTATCTAGTCGGACGGTCGTCTTGCCTAGTACCCCGACCTCCCATCTCAATGCACGGGCATGGTCAGCTGGGATCAAGTGAGCTCCTCTATGCGGTCGGAACACCGGAAAATACTCGTATATCCATGCATGTAGTAGGGTCAAATATCCGCATATACCAGAACAGTCTCCTCTGCTCGCTATCCCCAGCTGCCGGTACAACGTGGCAATTGTAGTAGACCCTCATGAAAGTCCAGCTGCCCCGCTGACACCGCCGTAAACCTCAGCAAGATGGGCCGGCCTAATCCTATCTCCACTCTTGTCAACAAACAAAGTGGATCCAAGCATAAGCCACATCCACGCTGTGGCCCGAGTAGCGTCATCCCTACCCTGGATGACAAGCCTGTGTACAGCCTGAACAAATACACCTCCACCACCCCATAAATGTCGGCCCGGCAACAGAAGCTGATCCCGATCCACCCCAAACATAATCATGCACATGGCATGAAGCCCGTCAGTAGTGGGAGACTCGGACACCATCGGACCGTCGATCGGGATCCAAAGAATCTACCATACATCATGCAGCTGGATAGTCATCTCCCCGAACGGCATGTGGAAGGAGTTCGTATCGGGCTGCCACCGCTCCACGAACGCAGTCAACAGCGGAGTGTCGAGGTTCTTAAACATGATATGTGGAAGGCGAGACAAACCAGTCTTCTCGATCATCTCCTTCAGCTGTAAAATGACACATATACAATTTATACAATTACTGAATGTTTTTTTTTATGTTTATAGTTAAAAATACAAATTACAATAAATGTTGACAAACTATATTATTCTTACCTCGGATGACGCACCAGAAAACCACTGACACAAATCTCGGCATGCTGTTGATCTGTTGTAGCATGTCAGAAATGACCGAATCTCTCCTCCCAGCATCCGTGAGGCAACATGTCTTAGAAAACTAGGAATCACGGAACCATCAACGGGGCCACCATCCACCGGTCCACTAACTAGCCAGCTCTCGTCCTCACTAGCTTTGGGACGTTTGTGTATCCCTAAAAGTTATAAAATTATACTAAAATTATAAAATTATACTAAATTATACTAAAATTATAAAATTATACTAAATTATACTAAAATTATACTAAAATTCTAAAATTATACTAAATTATACTAAAATTATACAATTATACTAAAGTTATAAAATTATACTAAATTATACTAAAATTATACTAAAATTATACTAAATTATACTAAAGTTATACTAAATTATACTAAAATTATAAAATTATAAAATTATACTAAATTATACTAAATTATACTAAAATTATAAAATTATACTAAATTATACTAAAGTTATACTAAATTATACTAAAGTTATTAAATTATGCTAAAATTATACTAAAATTATACTAAAGTTATAAAATTATGCTAAAGTTATACTAAAGTTATAGTAAAGTTATAAAATTATGCTAAAATTATACTAAAGTTATACTAAAATTATACTAAAGTTATAAAATTATGCTAAAATTATACTAAAGTTATACTAAAATTATACTAAAGTTATACTAAAGTTATAAAATTATGCTAAAATTATATTAAAATTATACTAAAGTTATAAAATTATACTAAAATACTAAAATTATAGTAAAATTATAAAATTATACTAAAAAATACATGTACTCGCAAAGCGACCTCCTACGCGCTGGGTCGGCTGTCTGCCCGGGGTCGGCTGCTCATCGCTATCCTCAACCTCGCGATCACGTGCAACTGCAGACTGTCGCACTGCCTGGGCTGCCACATCCAGGTAGTCCTCCACAGTATCGCTATCAGGCTCTCTGTCACCAAAATCCGTCGCCCCCTCCGATCCATCAATATCAGGCTGCTCCACAATCGGTCCCCTCCTCAACTGGTCCGTCGCAGCCCCTCTCCGCCTACGACCGGATATATCAATACCACGCAATCTCGTATGGCGTGGTGTATCATCCTCGTCGTCCATATCTAGACGACGAGCAGATGACGGGATGGATTTCCCACCCCTAGTAGGCCGCTCCGTCTACAAAAAAAAATTACATCTAGTTAATAAAAAATGGTAACATATAAATTATAAATTACACTAAATTAATAAAATTGTAAATAATGTAAAATTTTTTTAAAAAAAACCTTGGGCGTATGAACATCACGTCCGACCAGTGGTGCGGGCGTTCAAGCATCACGCCCGACCAGTGGTGCGTGCATGTGGCTATCATGCCCGCACCACTGGTCGGGCGTGATTCTCTTGCGCCCGCACCACAGGTCGGGCGTGATGTTCATACGTCCGACTGCAATTCCGGCGATTTTTTGAAATAGGGTACAGATCTCAAAACGAAGCCGAAATCAACGAAATAAAACCGTAAATCTTACCATTTTCTCTTTCCCTTTACAGCCTCTTTCACGATCCATGATTTGGTTCACAAACGAGTCCGGATTTGATCGAAGAGTGTATAGGGGTATTTGAGAGGTTTTGGTTTTTTTCAATTTTTGGGCAAAGGGTAGTTCGGTCAATTCCTGAGGCTAGAGGTAGGAATTTGTGGCTAGGTATAGTAAATCACAAAAAAAAAAAAAAAAACAATCATATTTAAACCCATGAACTTTAAGAATATTTATTAATTAAAAAACTAGAAAAATTATTTATTTATTATTTCTTAAAAGTTTAATAAAATATTAAGTAAACAAATGTCAAATCATATTATTAAATCCTTGAACTTGCAAGATTTTAAAGATTAAACTTCTAAAATTTAATTTTCACACACATTTCACTAATGGCATAGACAACGAAACCATGAGGGAGAGGATGAATATGAAATTAGTTGTTCAAAAAGTAATAATCTCAACTTATTTGAAAAGGTTATTATAATAGTTAACCAAAATTACAGAAATTTTGTTGTATGATACAAATACATGTCTTGACTTACCCTATCCAGATTTATTGTCATCCAACATTAATTAACCAAAATACAATTGAAAATTCATGAACTACATATGTGCTTTCTCTAATCCAATAAGAACAGAGCTAATAAATTAAGCATCTCGCAGTATTGACATCTCATCTCTAAAATTTTGGGAATCAACTAAGCACTCTTCAACAGATATTAGAGCAGCTTCTTCCTGCAAAGAACATATTTGGATATTCAATCTCAAGTCTGTATGAATGCCAAAAAAATTTAAGTAAGAAAGGGAAACTGTTCCATAGAATTAGGAAATGTTTGGTTCAGTTATGGCTGTTATCTCTTATTAGTTCTTTCAAAATATTTCAAGTAATAAACGAACACTTTATATGGAAAAATAAACCAAAAAACAAAAACAAAAAAAAACCAACCAAACACTTAATTTCTATGCAATTTGTGTATACTCACCAAGTCTATTGCCTCTGAATTCCCTAGAGCGACTTGCGACAAGTTTAGTAGTCATATAAGTTGTGCAGTTGGGTTGCTAAATATTTGGCTATGCTGCTATGGCAAGAGAGTCGACTTAATCATCCCAAAAGCATTGATCAACAAAGTCACAGAATCCATTAAAGGCACATGGCACATTAAGGCATGCACATAGCACACTAAGACGCTAGGGGTCCTGGAGCCTTTGCGCACGATAATGGGACGCGCTATAGCGAGACAAGGTGCACTTATAAACACAAAAATTATACAACTATAAGACTTAAATACTAAATCATGATAATATTCTTAAGCATAAATAAATTTTAAATGCAAAATAAACCCAAAAGCTAAAGTTGAATACTAAATCTTAAGTTCTACTCACGATCAAAACTCTCCAAATTCATCACTCCTCATAGCATCTCCAATGCAAACAACTTCAAAAGTAGTCAAAACTTAACACATCATCTAAAATATATTATTTTATTTTCTATCTCATTCACATCACTTTTGACATTTTTTAAGAAAATGCTCCAATGCTAAGCAACTCCAAAAGTTGCCACTGTGGTCCCACAAATCATTATTTTATATATAATTTATTTTAATTAGGGTAAAGGTGCAAAAATACCCCTAACGTTTTGGGTCAGGAGCAATTTTACCCCTAACGTCTAAAATGGTGCAATTTTACCCCTAACGTAGGAAGTCAAGAGCAATTTTACCCCTAACGTTAATAAATTGTGTCAATTTAAGAAATAATTCATCAAACTGTCTTCTCGGTCATAAATCTTGTCATCTACACTTCATACATGTGTCATTTTATCAGTAACAAATCATAAACATACATTGGGATGTGAAAAAAAAATAAAAAAAATATACTGTCTTTTGTAAGAATTAGACAAAATAAATACAAAAAATTCACCAAATTTATAAATATTAATCTCAAATTTTATTATTAAATTATAAAAAAACATGAAATTATTTTTTTAGAACGAATTGTTATGCAATTGGTGCTGAATAAGGAACAAAAATATCCGTATTTTATAATAGTGTCTGAAATTGACCCAATTTATTAACGTTAAGGGTAAAATTGCTCTTCACTTCCAACGTTAGGGGCAAAATCGCACCATTTTAGACGTTAAGGGTAAAATTGCTCCTAACCTAAAACGTTAGGGGTATTTTTGCACCTTAACCCTTTTAATTATAAATATTGTCATAAAAATGCACCAATAGTAGACAACTAAATTATTTTTTATAAGGAAAATTACAAAATCGGGTCAAATGGGAGGCGCATTTACATATTTAGACCAATTACCCAAACCATTACCTATCTAGACTATATATTTGTGATTTTCCCAAAATACCCCAAACCTTTCATCTTTCTCCCTTGCTGTCTATCGGTTTCATCTCCCCCTTCTTGTCTATCGTTTCATCTTCCCCATCCTTTATATTGTGCAAATCACCAAAAATTTCTTCATTATCCTATCTTTTCTTTCTCTATGTCTCCCTGTTTTTGTGAAGGCATGGTTCTTCATCTTCCTGTTTCTTCTTTGTCTCTTGGTTTCTTTCTTCTTATGCGAATCAAAAACATCGTTATTTGACGTTCTTCTGCGGTTATTATATGTTTATTGTCGATTTCAATGGCAAAGAGAGGAAATAAGGTAAGTATATATTGTTTCATCTTCCTATTTTTCCAGAAAATGGTTTCGCAGAATGAGTTTGTGTCACGTTTCGAAGTCTGCGAAGATAAATTCACCTGAAAAATGATAATTTGGCTTCGCAGAAAGCGAATCTATGAAACCTGCGAAGCAAAATCATCCTTGTTAGCTTGTTTTTTCTCTTCGCATGTTTCGCAGATTCGCTTTCTGCAAAGCAAAATCATCCTTTTAAAGGTGTCTTTTTCTTCGCAGACTTTGCAGATTCGCTCTCTGCGAAGCGTCCTTTCATTATTTTCCTAAAATGACTTAATTTTTATGAGGGTTGAATACAAAAGCATCAATCATAGTGATCTGTTTATCTTGAATACAAAGGCATCAATCACAATGAGGGGTGATTGGGATGTGATGAAGATGTTGAAGACCTAAGGCATCAAATTCAAGTATCTGTTTAGCTTGAATACAAGGGGTGATTGACATATTCTAGTTCCTTTTGCTTCTGAACTTCCTCCCAAAGGTCATTAATTCTATATGACGCTGCCGATTTTTCTTGCTTCTGTAAAGCCTGGAAGCACTCCAATGTTATGATTATTGTTCAGGGTTTAGAGTTTGAATTATTGTTGCAATCTTGTTGTAAATTTTGATAATGTTATAATTATTGTTGCAATCTTTGTTATTATGATTTTGATAATGTTATATACTACTTCGCATTTTTCGCAAACTGCAAAGCCTGCGAAGGTAAATATTCGATACATGATTTTGCTTGGAAATTTGCGAAAACTGCAAAGTAAAAATCATTATGCGAAGTAGTATTCACCTTCGCAGGCTTCGCAGTTTGCGAAAAATGCGAAGTAAAATCATGTACTGTGGAAAGATTATCTTAGGAAAAGCGTACAAAATAATAAAAAACGGAGTCCCAAGTTCGCAAAAAGAAAGATTTTACGTGTATATATTAAAAACGAAGTGCCAAGTTCGCAAACTAAGAAAGAATCAAATAGAGAAACGAAGAGAGAAAGAAGAAAGAGTAAAAAATTTCTAAGTGATTATATATATATATATATGAAGGACATTTTGGGAAAATCACAAATATAGTCTAGATAGGTAATAGCTTGGATAATTGGTGTAAATATGTAAATGGGTCTCCCATTTGATCCAGTTTTGTAAAAAATGATAAAATAGGGGTGCCAAAAATGGCAACATAGCCAACCTAAGCAACCTTTGGTTATTCCAATGGAATGCACACTTCCAAACACCCTCCTCGTCAAGCACCCTCCCAAGCACCCCCACCCCCCCCCCCCCCCCCATTGGAGATGCTCTCATCATCACTGTCACACTCCTCATCTAAAGCATCATCAAACTCTTGATCATGAAAGAGATCCTCTTCATCCCTATATTGCACGTAAACGGAAACGAGAAATGAAACGGAAATAGATACTGGGAAACGTTATTTCTAAAAAAAATTAGCTAGGAAACGATAATGGAAACGGAAACGAATGGTGAAGACGCTAATGAAGAGTTTCCGTGCAACATAGTCCTCGTCAACAAAATCTGTTTGTGTTCTGAACTTCTTCCTCTTCTAATAAGACTATTGTCTCTTTTTCTCCTAATTAATTCAGACGTGTAGCGTATAATCTCTTCCTTTTTAATATTTTTTTTTTTTGCTCATTTGGGACCCTCAAATCAGATCACAATTTATTCAACACATGTTCCAGATATGATAACTGTAAAAAAAAATCTAAAACTGCCCCTACGTCACCAAGTCGTGCCTTGGTGCGCCTTTGGCAACTGCCCCTTGGCGCAAAATGGCGCACCAGGTGCATGCCACAGCTGTTGCGCCCGCCATGGGGGATGTCATGGCACTAAGGCATGCGCCTGGTGCGCCATGCACCAAAGGCGCGCCTTTAATAATTATGATCCCACATATTTCCCTATAATGTGTACTTAAATGTTCTTTGAGTGTTTACCTTCCTAAAGCCTCTTCGCGATTTCTTCATTAACGCGATCATAGTAAGTCATCCTCTGTATGCAACTTATAGCTTCTTCAAATTTCTGGCTTCGGAAAGCATTTGCAAACGAATTAGACCAATGCTGCAATTTTTCTCTCATCTGCGTAAGCAATTATCAACAGAAAGTAATATTAGTGAAGAAAGAAAAGGTTACTATATCTGCCTGGTAACAATGAAAAAGGACATTGATCAAGTCCATAGTCCAGTAAATGAACCATAGGCAGGGAAGAATTTACATAGATGCTAACTTCTTCCATCTACCTCCATACTTTCCTTTCACGTTTTTGTTTTTCAATTACACTATGTGTGTGATTAAATAATTTCAAAATTCACAAAGCAATAGCCGTTCTGACAGTATATGCTACAATAAAGAGACATACTAGAGATTGAATATCGGTTAAAGCGTTAGAGTTGGGTGCCTCTTCAACCGCTTCTCTTATTTCCATAATCTGCAGATACATAAATCAACAAAATAAAGATCAGAGTTCCGTTTCTTTCGTGGATGTGAAGAAAAGAGACAGAATAACACCAAATTTCGGGCTAGGAGGTCCTCAGGTTAAGGCAAGCTACAAAGCTATGCGAGCTCAAGAATAGATGACAATAACAAAGAATATCAATGTTTTGGTGTCGTAACAAGAATTTCATGTGGAAAGAAAACTTGTATCCCCTGGTAAAAAAAAACCACCTCATAACAAAACTTTGACGTGAAGAACATTCGTCAAAACGCCACAGCATCACAAGCACAACCACGACTATAACAGCTCCATATCTCTATTATGTTTCATAAGATAGTACAAAAAGGCAAACTTGATTTCCAATCCATGCTCATTCAAAAAGACTTTTAGTACTGAAAAAAATCTTTACTTCTAAACTAATGACTATTATTAACAGAATTCATTGCTATCATAATCCTTCTAATTACGGGAACAAGAAGTTGAATGAAGTGTGACTTCACAGAACAACTAAACCACCTTCCATCAGAAATATTATTTGAATGCAAACACATTAACGTGACTTGCCTCAGCTAGTAATTGTGGTTCTGAAATTGTTTCTTCTTCGTTAACATCTACTCCTTCAAGCTTTAACTGTGACAGACACAAAAACTAATATTAGGAACAACAACTAATACAACCAAAAAGCTGAAACGGGTAAAAAGGAAAACAAGTGAAAGATTGCATGATCAATAATGTTCATCAAGAAATGCTTAGAAGGGCAAGTCCATGAAGCAGAGAGATTTAATACCTAGCTATATTTAGATGTCAAGGTCACCACATTCAGATATTTTGTCACCATTTGCATCCTACTAAGCTCGAAATCTTGCCCTATCCGTATAATATTTCATACCATAAAATATCTCTATCTAGGTAAGTAATTATCCTTTGTCACCATAATTCACTACATCAACATCAACCAGTGTGTTGTAATCATTCAACAAAATACACCAAAAAAAACAATCAATTAAACACCATAAAAACGTGCAAAGCATGGAACTTTCCATATTGATGCCCAACATAAATCAGGGGGAAATTCCGTTTTTCAGCAAGCCAAGATTTTCAATGTGAAAACAAAAAAAAAACAAAAATATATATTGAAGCAATGAAGCATTCTATGAAGATATTGTCCATATAACACCCAATGGACATGAATATGGTAAAAAAATAGATGCTTTACGATATATATAGCCCTTAACCGTGGATTGCTGAGAGTTCTGTAAGCATCAATAACTCGACCAGATTGTTGAGCTGCAAACTCTCTCTCTTTCTAAAGCAAGAAAAAGAACTAACCCATCAATAATTAACAGAAGAAAGGAATTCATTTTATCAAACAGAAAATAGAATTGAACCTCAGATTTCGAATGAACTAAATCAGGATGTAGTTTTTTCTGCCAATCTTTGTACTTCCTGTCAAGATTCTCCTTTATTTCGTAATTCTTCTCCCTGTTCACGTTCAATTCGTTATTATTCAGCTCAAAAAGCTGAAGTAAATTCAAATATGGACCAAAAAATAAGATAATAAAAGAAAAATTTTACAGCCCAAATATCTGGAAGTAATCAACAGAATGATCGAGGGGTTGGATCGCTTGACAGGAGTCGCAAACTAGAAAGAGCGATCGTTGAGACTGAGCATTGCAGTTCCAACAACTAGCATATTGTCGTTTTAAAGATTCGGAGCAGAAGCGGTTAGCGTAAAATTGGGGAGCATTTGGGAAAAGGTAAGATTTAGCGACATGAAAGAAAAGCGTAGAATTCCCAGAGGAGGAGTTGACATGCGGAGCAGAGGGAGATTGATCGAGGAAGAAACGATTAGCAATCGAATGGATAGCTCTACACCCAAGAAGAGTCGAGAGAGAAGTCCAGTGTTGCTTCCTTCTCATCATTTTTTTTTATCTCTGGTCTCTTCTCTGCCAAGTGAAGCTTAAACTTAGGAGGAGAAAATATATGGGTAAATTGCATAAGTGGTCACTCAACGTTAAAGCCATTTTCAAAAAGTTCACTGCACTTCACTTTGTTCCAATAAAGTGATTAAATTTTATTTTTTATTTCAATAAAATCATTCTAATAAATTGAAGCGTAAAAAATCACGTGATAACCATGATGCCAATGACAACTAAAACAAATAATATACCGGTATCCATAAAAGTTGTCCATAATAATAGATTGGTTCTCTAAACTCTGCAAATATCTTACCAGCTTCTTAAACTTGATTATTCTGTATCACTAACTCCGTGAACTTATCCATAAAAGTAGTTTAACTCCCTAAACTTTATAAGTGTCTTACCAACTCCTTAAAATTGCTTATTCGGTAACAACTAAATACAAAAACATATTAAATCTATATTTTAAAAATACATCTTTATTTATTTGAGAGGTAATTTTTTTCTCTTATCATACATTTCAATCTATTATAACTATTATAAGAGTTAAAAGGTTTGAGAGATCGAATAGATGAGTATTGAAGGTTAGTATTATGGTTTTTTTATTTAGTTGTTACCGAATAAGCAAGTCTAAGGAGTTGGTGAAACACTTATAAATTCAGGAAGTTAATCTACTTGTATGGATAAGTTCAGAAGTTGGTGATAGAGAATAATCAAGTTTAAAGAATTGGTGGGACAATTGCAAAGTACAATTATAAAGTTTAAGGAGTCAATCTTCAATTATAAACAAATTCAAGGAGCTGATGATATATTAGACCTAATATATATATATATATTCTGTCATATGGACAAGTTGGACAAGTTCAAGGAGTTGGTGATATATTAGACCTAATATATATGTATGGGGTCACACCACAGTTTTACCATATCATGTTCATTGGTTTGAAGGGTGTTGTAGGGAGAAAATCCAAATTAAAAATACAAGTTGCAACAAAATAATAATTAATATCTAACTTAACCTAAAATTTATGATCAGTGAGTTTAGTGTTTTTTTAAGGGAAAATTATAAAACTGTGTCAAATGGGAGGCCCATTTATATATTTAACCCATTTACTAATTTTACTACATATCTAGACTGATTTTGTGTGACTTTCCCATAATACCCCTAACCTTCCCACTTCCACCACTCGTGAATCGCCGCTCCCTCTATCTCCTTGGTTATGCGAAAAGTTGCTCCTGCATTAATGATTTCAAGACTTTTGATCTTCTTTTCTTCCTTGAAATTGCACGAAATCTGCACCATTTAGTCAAAATCACAATGAATTTCTCTTTTTCATCTCTTCATCTCTTGATTCTGCAACTTCCCAACCCTAGAAAACGAAGCCATGGTTTTTCATCTTCCTGTTCATTGCTTGGTTTCTTTCTTCTTGTTACCATCAAAGAAATGGTTTTTCTACGTTATTTCCTTCGTTCTTCCCATGTTATCATATTGTTATTGTCGCTTTTCGGGGTGAAAGGGACGAAAAATGTAAGTATCTGGGTTTTTTTCTGCGTTTTTTCATGAATTCACTTTGCAATCGATGGTTTCACGAAGCTTTGCGAAGAGAACGATCCTGGAAAGTGACGATCTACTTCGTTAATCGTTGATTTCGCGAAGATATGCGAAGAGAAAGCGTCTGAAACGTATGGATCTACCTCGCGAATCTATTAGTTCGCGAAGTCTGCGAATAGATCCTCACGTTTCAGACCTCGCAGACTTCGCGAAAGCATTGATATGTGACGTAGATAGTCACGTTTCTGACCTCGCAGACTTCGCGAAAGCATCGATATGCCAAGTAAAACCCTGCACATTTACATTCGCATGCTTCGCTAATCTTCATTTCGCGAAGCCAAAATCGTCTTTTTCCCTGCCTAACACGATTAATTTTTTCTGTAGATGGTTGAATACGTAATATCCCTTTCTGGAAGGCGGTGTACTGGGCTGCAGGGGAGATGATTTTCCTTCCTGTATAGGGATGAACTTTCCCAAGACTGACACATTCACTCCTAAAGTGGTTGGTTAGGAGAGGTTTTGTCAATCTTGAGGAGCACCATGGGACACGTCCATCCCATGGTGCCAATCTTCAAAGTGGACCTAACTTAATCCGGTACCAATCTTGAATCGGATGAGTAATCTTGGTGTGCACCGTGGGACACGTCCATCCCAAAAAGTCTGAAAGTCTAGACCTTTTGGGATGGATATGTCTCACGGTGCCCACCAAGATTACTCATCCGTTTCAAGGTTGGTACCAGATTAAGTTAGGTCCACTTTGAAATGATTCGTTAGGAGAGTTCATTGTGGCAATCATGTTGTAAATTTTGATAATGTTATGATTTGAATGTTGTTATTGTGGTAATCTTGTTGTAAATTTTGATAATGTTATGATTTGAATGTTGTTATTGTGGCAATCTTCTTGTAAATTTTGATAATGTTATGATTTTAATGTTAGAATCCGTTGTTGTTTGCCATTTTTTGTTATATACCACTTCGCGAATTAGCTTCAAGTCATATCTAGCATTCGCATATGCGAACTAAATTCATCAAGCAAAACAAACTTCAGCTTCGCAGGCTTCGCATATGCGAACTAAATTCATTAAGTAAATCCAAACATCAGCTTCGCAGGCTTCGCATATGGTCGAATATGCGAAGTCAGACGGGATAGAGCGAGCTGCGCGTAAATATTTAGGGTATTATGGGAAAATCACACAAAATCAGTCTAGATATGTAGTAAGATTAGTAAATGGGTTAAATATATAAATGAGAAGTGGGTTAAATATATAAATGAGCCTCCCATTTGACCCAGTTTTGTAATTTTCCCTTTTTTTTTTTAAAGATCAGTGAGTTTAGTTTTAATCTATGAACAAAAAGCACATCAAAAAAATGCCAAACAATAAAAAAAATAGAAAAAATCAAATAAACTTAAAAAAAAACAGAAAACAAAATAAAGAAAAGAGAGGAGCGGAGCGGAGCGGATCTTACCTCACCGGAAACGACGAACGACGACGGAACAGGTAAAACAACAGAACCGGTGGGAGGAGGCAGACGAACAAGACGAACAACCGGCGGTTCACGAGGAATACAATGCAACGTCGCTTGACGGTAGAGGCGGATTGCAACGAGACGGCAACGGACGGCGCCAGCCAAGAGCGTGCTGTAGCTCCTTTTCGTTGTTTTTTTTTGAAGAGATGGGCAAAACAAAAAATGGTGGCTCCAATTAGGACGTGGAGAGATTTGGTTTAAATTACATACCGAATCGAACCGATTGAATTCGGTTTTCGATTTTTTATAATATTTTGGTTTGATATCGATTTTATATATATATTAGTATTCGGTTCGGTTTGACAAAAAAAATGTAAAAAAGAAAATTCGAATCATATGCATATTCTATATTATTTTATATATATGATAGGTTAAGAGTTTAGCTTTTTTAGACTTAATACATCCTCAGTCCCCTTAAATGGTCCAAAAACTACCACTGGCCTCATAAATTTTAAAACATTACAACTAACTTCTTAACTTGCTTATTTTGAGCAAATAACCTCTCAAATTTCACGTGATAGCACGTGATTGGTAGCGCGTAATAGTGGGATGTTAGTTGTAACATTTTGAAATTCCAATCACGTAGCATTTGAAGTTTTATTTGTTCCAAAAAACAAGTTAAGAGGGTTATTTGTAATTTTATAAAGTTCAGGATAAGTTACAGTTTTTGAATAACTTGAGGGATTTGAGGATGTATTATGTTTTTTTTAATATTATTGAGATAATATACCAATATATATATTTTGAAAGTATTTCTTTTGTTTTTAAAATAAATTTAATAAAGGAATATAGTAATTTTTATTTGTTGTTTTTTATTTAATTAATTCGGTTCGTTAGGTCGAATCAAATATTTCGGTTCGGTTTTTACATATTATTCAGTTCGGTATTGGTATCAATTATTTTAGTAATTTTGGTTATTTCGATTCGGTTTAGTTTTGAACTGATGCACAATCCTAAATGTAATTGTGTGTTGAATCTATTATCTATCTATTATATCTATAAAATGTGGAACAAATATAACACTTGTCAAAATAACATTGATTTAGCTGATGTGTCAAATTAGTAGAATTTTGAATTTTTTTTAATTCATTTGTTTAAAATTCTAACTTTCTAGCTATCTCATCGTGTTTAATCTTTTTTTCCTATTGCCAAACCCTAACTCATCTCCTTGTGTTTAGCCGATTTTCCCTCTCCCAACTCTATCTTGCAGTCGATTTTCAGATTGCCAAATCCTTACACATCTCTTTATGTTTAGCCTATTTTTCCTCTCCCAAATCTATCTTGCAGTCATTTTCAAATAAAAAATAAAAATCAAATATACCATCTTTTCCATCTCTTTTTAATTTTTAATTTTTCTTCTTCTCCTCTCTCTCTCTCTCTCCTCTTTATTAATTTCTTTCTCTAAAATCAATTGATTTTCAAATCTCTTTTTAAATAATCAAATACAAAGAAAAAACCAAAATCATGGTGGATTTTTCAATTTTCACTAACCCTTTTCTCATTTTTTCAATCTGTTTCATCCATTGAACATAAACAAGAACATCAGCTCTAAAGAAATGACAAACATGAGAAGCACCTAGTTGAGTCCCAAGAACACGAAATGAAGCATGATCTTTACTCCATTCTGAAGTATCCATATGACAAACACTAACTGCTTCAACTCTTCCTCCATTATCACCTCCTAACGAAACCATAAACAACTTATTCCCACTCTTCTGGCTATGGCAGTAAAACACTCTATATGGATACGGCAGCGTATGACAATCTACCATATTCGGAACTCGAATCTCCTTCGGCTCCGATAAGATCGTATAGTTCTCTAAATTCATACCTGATTTTTCAATATGATTAGTTTGTAAAGCTCTGAATTGAGTTTCTAATCCAAAGCTTTTATGTACAAAATCAATTGTAGATTTTAAACAAGTTGCGCAGACTTTAGTTTCGCCTTTAATTGGATTAATTTCACACTGTTTGAGTGTATTTTCCATTGATTTCGCTTGAGGAGAATCTGGTGAGAACGAGAATAAGTGAGGGAGATAAGGAAGATGAGTGCATGAGAAAGGAATTGAATTAGCTTCGTTTTTTGATGAATCAGCTAGTTGCTTCGAGTTTTCTTCCTCACTGGCTTTAAGTTCTTCTCACTGAAAAGTTCTTCAACGCTTGTGTAATTCACGAAGAAGCTAAGAAGAATGAGAAAAAAAATCAGACTTTAATTCAATGGATGAAACAGATTGAAAAAATGAGAAAAGGGTTAGTGGAAATTGAAAAACCCACCATGATTTTGGTTTTTTCTTTGTATTTGATTATTTAGAAAGAGATTTGAAAATCAATCGATTTTAGAGAGAGAAATTAATAAAGAGGAGAGAGATGAGAAGAAGAAAAATTAAAAATTAAAAAGAGATGGAAAAGATGGTATATTTGATTTTTATTTTTTATTTTGGGGTTTGTTTGTGATAATTAGATAATAATGGGAGTTAATTTATAAAATAAAGAAATATAAGGACCAAATTAACTCATTTCCCTTTGACTTTTAACACCGTTAGTCAATTTGGTATGTGTTTGCTAACGGAATGAACTTCAAGGTACCATTTTACAAACTTTTAAATCACATGGGTGTTATTCAAAAACAGGTGTAACTACAAGGTTTATTTTTGTACTTTTCCCTTTAATATTTTTGTCAACATCAAAATGGGGGAGTTTGTTGAAACACATTTCCACAATGATTTTGATTTGACAAAATTATTCAAATTAGAATTAAAACCCTATGATAAAATATTCCAACACATTAAATTTAAATGCTTTGATTTATTTGCTACTAATGTGTTTGTTCAAGTGTTGAGTGTTTGATTCACACGTATTAAAAGACATTAAAGACCAAGGCCTAAAAGCCCATAAGAGAATGTCAAAGCCCAAGTCAACAGATCCAAGCTACTAGATAAACTCGGCCCAACATGAAGAAGGATCCAGAAGCCTTCTCAACTGCTTCACGATGAAGCTACTAAGTCGAACGGATAGAAGACAAGTCAGTAGTTGACTTGAACAACTTAGAGACAAACATTTTGGGAAATGTTCAGACGCCGTAGAAAGATGTCTAGAAGACTTTACCATTAATGGAGAGACAACCTGACGCTTACTGACCAGAAGTACATGATACCTGATCAAGACAGAAAGGCAACTTTGTCATTGGCCGATGACACTGAGCACTGACGAATGAAAGCGACAGCAAACCGTTTCCCTCCAACGGTTATTTTTGAATTTCAAAATAACTGGAGCCTCAGATGTCACTATAAATAGGCCTCTCATTTGCTTCATTCGATGCAGATCTTCATCAAGTCAAACTGTTGACCAAATTGTTATATGAAGTTCTGTGCGAAAGCAAAGCAAAGAAATCTTACACTCACTCTTATTTTGTGTAAAAGACTAGATTGTAATTCATCTAAAGTGTTTTGTTTGTTTAGAACAACATCTTTATCATTCCTAAAGATTGTAAGGAGATACTGAGTTGCTCGGTTATAGTGCTCAGTGGTAAAATAGTATTGGGTATAGGATATAGAGGAAGGTACTCTGTATACTCATGACTATTGTAAGAGGTTTGCGCTCTACCTGAAAGAGCTCAGTAGTGGATTAAAGCTCGGAAGGATTCCGAGACTGGACATAGGCAGGAGGCCGAACCAGGATAAATCTACTAAGTAACATTTTCTAACTCTTAACTCCTTATTTGCTTGCTTTGTATTGTGCCTAGTAAAACGCTAAAAAATGAACATATTGATTTGTGTGTTTTGAGTACTGAGTTTAGGAATAGACTTCAGTGCTATTTCCTAACTCAATGTTAGAAGCAGCCTTAGTCTTAGATCAACTAAAGCTGCCTCTGACTTTGCTCATCATCACTATGCTAAACGACTAAGTGAAAAATCTTGAATATAAAAGAAAGTCAGCCGTAAAGGAGAAATTTTTTAATTAGTTCCTTAACCCCCCCACCCTTGGAACTAATTCTCACATTACACGGGACTAACAATTTACCCCTATTATTTCTTCATAACTCCAATCACCTCTCAAACCAATCACATGAAACCAAATCCTACACACACCGGTGTACCTTAGCTTCATATAATAACCGACTAGTTCAAAGTAGAATAAGTAATCCTTATCTACGGTGATTTCAAATACTTGACCACCTACATACTTCGTAGTACATCGAAAGAAGACCATTTCCCACCATGGTGAAGATTTAGATTCACAATTGCAGGATTTGTGATGGGAACATTGTCATTCCCCATTTCAGCCATCCGATACAATTTAACAGTACATGCTAAAACACAAACAAATCCATAAATACATCATCCAACAAAATCAAGGCAATTTAAAACTAGCAATACCCTATCAAGAAAATCATACCCCTATCATGTTACTGTTACATGCAATAACACAATAAACTTAAATTTTTAGAAAATACCCCAAAAGAGATAGTTCGTCAACAAAAAGGAAAACATATAAACACAATCGAAAACCCAAACTAAACAAAAAGGACACGGAAATTGCAAGATATCTTAACACGTTTTACATACCTTGACTGACACACTATATCTTAACACGGTCTTCTTCTCTTCGAAATATTATTTGTTGTTTCAAATCCACAACTTAAAAATGATCGAAACTTCAACAATTTTAGTACACTTCGATTTGCGAATGTTCTTTTTTTTCAATTCTTTTATTTTGGTTCGATGATCATTCGAGAGTGAAAGAGAAGAGTTTAGTATGCCCTAACATCAACTATCTGTGTCTATATGATTTTGGAAGGCAAAGGGTCAATTTATAGGTCTCCTAATATTTTGGGATGAAAATAAATAACCTTTGCCATGTCACCCCAGTTAGTGGATTTAACAATCTTTCCTAGCTTTATGTAACGGAGGAAAACACAATCCTCTTCTGGACAATTTTTTTCCAGGTACCAGTTTGACAAAAAAAAGTGAAAGTATAAGGGTTTTTTTGGACTTTATCCTATGTTAAACGAGAAAATAATATGGAAACTCAACTTGAATACTTCTCTTACTGACAAAATAGATGAAACCACTCACTGTGAAAAGAAAATTCCAATATGAAATATCAGAATATCAAGTCGGATTAAGTGAGAAGAAGAGAGAAAGATAAGAGAATAAAAAACTGGGTGCTATGGAGAGAGTAAAGAAAAGTCCACTATTTTAACAGAATTGAGGTTGTGTAGTTAAATATAGAATAGAGACTGATTTATTGATTTTCTTAAAACAAATATGTCACTGGCCAACTTGTATGTCAATACTGATGTTATTTAAAAAGGGTTGATTTAAAAAAAATTGTGGTTTCACGTTTTCAGAGATCGGTGCCTGTTTTTTTTTTGTTCCAAAACAAACCCTATGATTTGCACTTTTAACAGAAAACCGTCAATTTGATGATTTGGCAAGAGGTATTATGGTAAATTTTTTTATCTCTCATCTTTGACAAGTCAAACTATTGGTTTCATTTTTTTCTTGATTAACTTTTTCTCTTTCCTCTCTCCTCCCTTTTCGGTGTCTCATCGGTATTTTCTTCTTTGAATCTTCTTTTCATCTCATTGGTTTGCGCACCCACCATGTTCCACATCACTTCCTTTTTGGATAAAATTAAAAGTTTAAGCCACTTTAGAAATTTACTAGTCAAACTTCTAGCAGTGTTTTTTGGTGAACAGAGTTTTGAAAGAGTTTATTAATACAAAAAAAATTAATTTTGAAAAAGCTAATTTTAGAAGTTTCTTCAATTAGCTTATTGCTCGAAGGACATTTTTACCTCTAATTATTATTTTTAACTCTAAATAAATGCTTTGTCACGTATTTATTTATTATTTACCTAAACAGTTATTAGTGACCCGTTAACGCACTAACAGCTATTTGACTAAGGGAACCTTTGTATTTTCCACGGCAGAAACGTGAAACCACGTACTAATATTTTTGGAATTAACCCTTTAAAAAGTGATACTCCTGTGTGGGTATGGTTTCTGCCTAGTAGTTGCAAAGCACATGAGACAAAATGTGGCACATAAACAAACTCCGATTCTTATATGCAAACACAACCCACAAACTTTCCAGTCTTCCAATTTTACGCCTTTCAACAAAATCGACTCGACTAGACGCTGCTCAAGCTGAAACTACTGCTATTAATCCTCTTTTCAAGGAAATCACAGAGATTTTAGGTTGTGATGAGGTCATCTATCAGAAAAACCCATCTAAAGAAAATCATGTCTTAACTGAAGATTTAAATACTCACACACAAGGTGCTTGTGAAAATGTCGAGCTGAGCAACAGTTTACAAGGAGGGAAGACCGAGATAAGAGTTTCCAAGGAGATTGATGTTAGCTCTATAGTTAATGAAGTTACTAGAATTGTTCGTGCAGAAGTTTCAATGGAGGAGAGGTTAGATAGTCTGGGATTTCAACTTGATACGCATATTGTTGACAAAGTATTGAAACGATGCTTCAAAGTGCCGCAATTAGCTTGCAAGTTTTTCAATTGGGTGAAAATTAAAGATGGGTTTTTTCATAATACAGACACTTACAATACCATGTTATATATAGTTGGGGAAGCCAAAGAATTTAATTTAGCAGATTGTTTGGTGGAGGAAATGGAAAAGTATTCATGTGAGAAGGATATTAAAACTTGGAACATTCTTATCTCAAAGTTTGGAAAAGCAAAGATGATAGGCAAAGCTTTGTTTTTCTTTGAGAAAATGAAAAAATCTGGATGTGAACCTGATGAAAAGATCTATAAAACCATGGTGCATTCTCTTTGTAATGCTGGAAAAGGAGAGGTTGCAATGGAACTTTACAAGGAGATGGTTCGTAGAGACTTGAGATTGGATTTAAGTTTGTATAAGGTGTTGCTCAATACAATGGCAAAGTTGGGTGATGTTGGTGCTGTTAATACTGTTACAGATGATATGATTAGGCTTTCAATGATTCCAGAGCGCAATGTTCTTGTCTGCATGCTCAAGAGTTTTTGTGTAGCTGGAAGAATTAGAGAAGCTCTCGAATTGATTCGTGAATTCAAGAGTAAAGAGATAGCACTTGACTATGAATGTTTTGAAACCCTACTGAAAGGACTGTGCAGAGCTGGTAGGATTGCAGATGCTCTTGAAATTACTGAAATTATGAAGAGAAGAAGTCTTGTTGATTCAAAAGTTTATGGGATCATCATCAACGGTTACTTAAAAAGAAATGAACTTTCTAAGGCAATGGAGCTGTTTCAAATCATGAAAGAATCTGGACACCAACCAGCTCTTTCCACGTATACCGAGTTAATGCAAAACTTGTTCGATTCGTACCAATATCAGAAAGGCTTTCAGCTATACAATGAGATGTTGGAAAGAGGAATTAAGGCAGATAGTGTAGTAATTATGGCAGTTGTCGCAGCTCATGTTCGTCAAAACCATATATTAGAAGCATGGGAAGCATTCAATTCCATGGAGTATAAGGGAATCAAACCCACATGGAAATCTTATTCCATATTCATCAAGGAGCTATGCAAACTTTCAAGAACAGATGAATTGCTGAAGGTTTTGCACAAAATGCAGGCTTCCATGATTAGTATTGATAGTAAAATATTCAAGTGGGTTATAGCTTGTATGGAGAAGAATGGGGAGATGGAAAATGTTAAAAAAGTGAAGCAAATGCAAAGATTTTGTAGTCTTCATCCTGGCTCGGGACAACAGGAGCTACAGGTGGAGCTGGAGCAAAATCATGACCGACTCGAGGAAGAAAGAATTGAGCATAAGGGTTACAATGAGCAGGATTGCCGAGAAATTTGTCGGATATTATCATCTTCAGAAGATTGGAGCATCATACAAGGAACTCTAGGCAAATGTGGAGTTCAGTTTACACCGGAACTTATTTTGGAGGTTTTGCGTAATTGCAGCATTCATGGAAAAGCTGCATTACAGTTTTTTTCATGGGTAGGAACGCAGAGTGGCTATAACCACACTACAGAAACATACAACATAGCAATGAAAATTTCAGGACGCGGGAAGGATTTCAAGCACATGAGAAGCCTTTATTATGAGATGAGAAGAAAGGGCTGCTTAATAACACATGATACATGGGGAATCATGATAATGCAATATGGACGTACGGGACTAACCGAGATTGCATTGAAGATTTTCAATGAGATGAAAGATGGAGGTTACATTCCAACTGAAAGTACCTATAAGTATCTGATCATCAGTCTTTGTGGAAGAAAAGGTAGGAAGGTTGATGAAGCCATTAAAATATTCCACGAAATGATTGGTGCAGGATACATCCCGGACAGAGAAATGGTTGAAACTTATCTCTGTTGTTTATGTGAAGTTGGTAAACTATCAGAAGCTAGAAAGAGCGAAGATTGTCTTGGTAAAATTGGATTCACAGTTCCCCTTAGTCGTTCATTGCACATTCGAGCTCTTTGTCGAGCTGGAAGGTTAGAAGAAGCTAAGTTGTTGCTGAAGGAGGCTGGAACGGAGCGGTCTACACTAGATGAATGTACTTCTGCAAGCTTTGTTCATGCACTACTACGAAAGGGACAAGAAGAAGAGGCATTAGCTAAGGTAGAAGCAATGAAAAAGGCGGGTATTCGTCTAACTGTCCACATCTATACTTCATTCATTGTTCATTTTCTAAAAGAGAAGCGGATGGAAAAAGCTATGGAGGTGTTGGAGGAAATGCAGCAAGAAGGGTGTGAAGGGACGATTGTTACATATTCGGCATTGATTCGAGGGTACATGGATATGGGGAGAGATGTTGATGCTTGGAATGTGTTCAATCATTTGAAACTGAAAGGACCTGCACCGGATTTTAAGACATACTCCATGTTCATAACCGGTCTTTGTAAGGTAGGTAAATCTGAAGAATCTCTGAAGCTGATATATGAAATGTTGGATAATGGGATAGTTCCAAGTAGTATTAATTTCAGAACTGTTTTTTATGGATTAAACAGAGAAGGTAAACATGATTTAGCTCGGACTGTACTACAACAAAAGTTAAGCCTTAAGAAGTAAACGCAACTTCTTAACATAGTTTATTTTATTTGTGATTATTTCTCTTATTGAACTTTCTTCTTCTTTCCAATTAAAATTCACATCAATTTGTTGGGGTGAATAAAGTTTTATTATATGAAGATGGCCTTAAATCGGTTAAGTTAAATAGTTTGAATTCTAGTGTATACCTTACATTTTAAGGAATACCCACTAAACACTAGAAAATTTCAATTTTTTCTAATAATCACATCCAACAATTTTCAATTAAATGTCCATACGTAGCTGTCTCGAACTAATCATTTGGATCCAAATTAAAGACATGTTTATGTAAAATTAATATAGGTGATTTGGTTAAATTCTAAAAGTTCATGTATCAATTTGTAACTAAGAGAAGCAAGGTCGTCAAAAGGGTTGTTTGTACGACGAATCTGCTCTAACATCTAAGTCAGTTTGTGGAGGAGACTGGAGAATGATCACAATCAGTAATTTAAAGCTGTAATGCAAAAATCAATGAGCTTACTATTTATAATGATATTGAGCTTAAGAAGACGGTTATAGATTGTGGAGCAGGATGAGCCACGTGTCTCATGTTGATATAAGAGAGTGAGTCCAGATACTGGCCTGATATGTGATTCCTAGGATCGGGAGTGGTTATGGTAACGACTGGATTCTTGACTGAGTATCATGAGGTTTCCCGAATCAAGCTTCTAGTACGTCGTCGTTCTGTTTTATACAATGAGAAGCTACACATTCTATCTTTTAGAGAGTACGTTCGTGCTTCAACAGTTCCACATGACAAAGTTATATTTATATGATATCAATGACATTAATAAATTATAAAAATAAAAAATATAACACAAAAACTAATAAAAATAACTTAAACAACTAAATAAAAATAAAAAATCATAATTTCCGTGTACTTTATATAATGATATTATAAAAGTCGGAATAACGTTCAGTAACCCAAATTCGGTAAGGGATTTGGAAACTTCAGAATTGATGGAGATTGGCAAGGGATTTGGAAAGCTGAGGTTCCGTTCAAAATTCGGTACTTTTGTTGGAGGTTAGTCTGTAACTGTATTCCTACTCGAGTCCGATTAAAGAATAGAGGGGTGGATCTGGCGGATGACTGTGTGATGTGTTCACTGGATATCGAAGACGTGTGGCACCTCTTCTGGTTATGCCCAAAAGCCCAGCAATTGTGGCGTGAAGCGGGTCTGTTTAATGAACTGAATAACTTGGCTGCGGATGCGGACAACTTTGCCTATCTGTTTTTTTAACTTTTGCAGGTCAGGGAGTCCAGGACGTTCTCAGCTCTTTATGGTTCTTCTGTGGTGCTGGTGGCGAGCGAGAAACGAACTGCTCTGGAAACAGACAACCAGCCAGACGTCACACATTATCAGCAACGGTCGAAGGACACTCGAGGAGTGGCAGATTGCTCAGCGTCGAAGGAGCACCTCTAACAGCAGGCCGCCTCCCACTTTGTGTGCAAGACGATGGCACCGCCCGCCCCCACAGGTGCTGTCGTGCTGTACCGACTTCAGCACTTTCACTATTCTGGGCAAATCTGGATGCAGTGCGGTGCTAAGGTGAGCAGACGGTTCGTTCATATCAGCCCGGACGAATATGATGGATGGTCTAATGGATAGCCGCGAGGGAGAGGCCTTGGCTATTCTCCAGGCTATACATTGGCTTATCGAGAGAGGAGAAACGAACGTTGTTATTGAAAGCGACTCCCAAGTGACAGCACACGCCATCCAGTCCAACTAAGCGGGCGTTTCAGAATTTGGAGATATCATCGGCCAGATTCGTAGCTTATTATCGACACACAACGGCTTCTCAGTCTGCTTTATTCGCAGACTAGCAAATGGCCTTGCTCATGCTTTTGCAAGAGCAGCCTCACAATATGCTAGTCCGTTCTTTTTTTTTATGCTATTCCGAGTTTTGTTCCTTTATCCGCTTTGAACTTTTGTAACGCTTTGATTCATTAATGAAGGTAATTTTCAAAAAAAAAAAAAAAGAATTCGGAATAATGATAAGTAAAAAACTTATTTGTGCACATAAAAATTATAATTTTGTCCAAGTCAAATAAATATAAATAACTTTTCATGAAAATCTAGAAAAAGCTATTATTTTCATAAAGGAATAATTATCAAATTTAACCCTAATGTTTTAAGCGAAATGCATATTTAGTCCTAACATATAAAATTGTGTAAATTTAACCTCAACATTTCTAAGTAAAATCAATTTTAACCACGTGTTATCGCAATTTTGAAAAGATTGATTTGACTATTATTTAATTGTCACATTTGATATCTCAAATAAATTTGTTAATAAATTAAAACAATTTCGTATATTTTTTATTGTTTTCTTTCTCAGCTCTATTAATAACATAATAAATATTTTAAACTTTTTAACCGAATTTATCTAAGCTTTTGTTTGAGAGTTTGGAGGTTAATGAGAGTGAGAGTTAAATGAGGTAATGAAAAGGAAAGGAAAATGATGAAAAAGAAAGTTAAAAATTAACCTTGATTGAGAGTTTATAAAATGTAAATTAGATTAAATATTTAACTTCGTTTGGGAGGGAAGGTAATCTAAATTTACTGTGTGTGCAGAAAAAAAAATATTTTAAAAAACTTTACGTATTAGTTCTAGGCTAGGGGTGACAACGGGGCGGGGCGGGGGCGGTTTTGCATCCCCCATTTCGCCCCCAATATTTTCGATTGCGGTTTCGGAGAATCCCCAAAAAAATGTTCGGGGATTTTTTGACACCCACATCCGCCCGCACGGTTCTATACGGATTTCGGGGAATCCCCAATCCCCACATAAAATTAAAAAAAAATTCAAATTAAAACTTAATCCCCAAATTTAAAATTCATCATGTGTTACTGGTATAAAATATCAGTTTAGATCAGCAATAAAACGAAATTATAAAATATAACTTTAGAGCAACAATAAAACAAAATTAAATTACTGATATAATAAAAAAAACTTAACATTCAATATCAGTACTGATATAATAATAAAAACTGAGCATTCAGTATATACCAAGAGTAGCAATAAAATAAAATTAAAGTAGAGCAACCATAAAACTAAATTAAGTTGTTGTAGATGTACATAATAGTATTAGTTAACTTATCACAATACTGATTATTTTTTTTAATCACATTTAAATACTAATTATCTTAGATATATATATATATATATATAATATTTTATTTGATTGATGGAGGATTTTGCGGGGATTTTACGGTCGGTTTTTTGGGGGCGGTTTGCGGATCCCCACGGTTCGGGGATAGTAATACCCACCCCGCCCAATTTTAATGTTCGGGGCTAAAATTTCCCCCGCCCCCAGCCCCACACCCAAAAATTTCGGTCTTTCCCCGTCCTATCCGTTCGGATCCACACGGTTTTCGGTTTTTCCCGTCCCATTGCCACCCCATTTCTAGGCAAAGGAAACGTATTGCCTAAACCAACCCAAATAATAAGAATAGGTATATACACATTCTAGGCTTTTCGCGAACATACCACAACTGGAAACGAAATGGGGTGGGTGTGGAAAGACGATTTCAATTCTTCATTGCCTTCCGGTGATTTGTCCTCCTCCTCTGGTGGGAAGGCATGCTCCACCAGAAAGGTAGTCAAATCTCAGTGCAGGACGGAAGAGGTGGAGCCCGGGAAGTTCATCCGAAAGTGTGAGAAAACCGAGGAGGTTCTCAGAGAGTGCCTCGGAGAGTAAGTGCTCCTTATTTCGTTATTTTATTATTTATTTCTCTCATTATTGTTTCCTGGAATACCTTTTGAGGGAAAATTGCATTGTTTGTTATTTGTGGGGATTTTCCAAGGGGAAAAACTTTTCACTTGGTTTTGCTTCTTATTTCTCTGGTTATATGCTTTTCAGTATGGTGTATTCAGGCAGCTCCCTCAATAAATAAAGATGTCAGTGGCTTAATGTGATTGTTGTTAACAAAAAATTCTATATGGAACTATAAATTAATCAACAGTTACAAAAAGAAGAAGAAAACCCCTACCTACGGTTGTAGCATTGGATGAGAATTCAGATTTGCTGAAATACTTCTAGCTTTTATCATTGTTATTGCTGTTTTCTGTCTGACTCTACTACTGTGATCCTTATCTGCTTGCTAATGCTTTGCTATTTTGAGGGTGTCAATCTGAAACATTTCAATTCTATTTCAAGGGTGTTAATCAGATAGCGAATTTCTCCTTCTTTATTTGGGCATTTCTCCCCACCTTCAAACATTTCAATGGTTATATATTGTGTTTATTTGGCAAGAGAATTCTTAAATTGTTGGTAATTTAACTATGGGTTCTTGGAGCCTAGGCGTACTAAGGTGCAGGGGTCTTGGAGTCTAAAAGACTAAAAATATATAAAAACATAAATGATTATATTTAAAATATAAGAAATGATAAATTCTAAATCAAGTGCAACAAATTCAGTATTCTAAAGTTTCAAGTGTCCAACTAAATATTAAATCCTAAGTTGATTAATGGCTACTTCTCATCAAAAGTCTCCAAATTCATCAATCATTACCATCACTCTCCTCATCTCTACCATCTTAAAATTCTTCTTCAAGGATCTAATCCTCTTCATCCTCATCCTACTCGTCTAAATTTAGTTTCTTCTTTGTCATCTTTCCATCTCGAAGAACTGCAGGAGCTTTGTGTTTGAAGATGGTGCTTTAGCCTTTTCCTTTGGGTCTAGCACTTCGATGTATTCTGACATTTTCTTACTACTACAGTTTTATAAGAACTTTTTTCAACTCCAGCAGCCCTACCAACTAAAGTCCATGTTATATTATCATCTTCAAACACGAGTTCATCAATCATCATCATTCGACCCCTTGTCATCCAAATATTACCAATCCACCGTTCATTTTTCCCTACTCCTCTAGTGTTATAACTTATAAGTTATAACCATTCATTAGAGATTAAAGATATATCTAACTTTTTAAAACCCTAAAACGTACTCATGTAATAGGCGTGCCTCTTATAACCACGGTTAGGCACACAAAGGCATACCTTGGCAGTCGTCTGAGTGACAATGTCAGCCTTTGTTTTGCGCGCCATGTGCACCTAGAGCCTTAGGCGTGCCTTTAATAACTATGTGTCCATTGTAGGTGAGACTGGGAGTGATAAAACTTTGTTTTGATTTTTGCTATTGGAAATCATTGAGTTGATAATAAAGTCACCTAGTTTGAATATGAACTAGAAACTTACAATTACAGTTTCATGTTCATTTTATTACCACATAGTTTTTGGGATATCTCTGATTACTGAGTACGTTGTGTGTGGATTTTCTTGATTTCATGTGTAGGATTGAAGCTTTACAAGAAACAGTAATATAAGTAATGAGAAAACACACAGCTAGCTTATAAGCTATGAAGCACCGATACTTCTAAGAGGTCAACGTACTCGTATCCGATACTATGAGGACAGGGATACGGCGGGGATGAGTACAGGATACAGCTAAGGAGTATACATTTTTTTCTTTCTTTTCTTTTTTTTTTTTAATTAGGGGATACACGGGGGATATTTTTCATAATTAATTAGTTAAATTGTAGGGGTTTTTTTAAAAAAACTTAAAAAATATAAGGATTATAAAACAAATTAAATAAAGTAATATCAACCCACCATCCATTAACAAATTAAAAAACTTGACTTATTGGTAATATAATATTATAGATGTTATTTGTGGTCTTATAATGACTTATGAGTTTTATTTGTGGTTTTATAACGACTTTATGAATTTGATTTGTGGTTTATATATTTATGTATCTTTTAAATTTTTCATTACAAATGATATATATATATATTATTAATTATATATAAAACTTGTCGTATCCCTGCCATACCCGCATCTCATATTTTTTAGAAATACCGTTTGCCGTACCAGTATCGGTGCTTCATAGCTTATAAGTTAGTTAAAAAGGAAGATAAATTGGAAAAGCCTTTTCTTCGAGAAAATCAAAGCAGCGAGTTTATGTCTTATTTCTTCGATAGCGACTGCTGATTTGTTTGAACATTATTCTGTGTTTCTTTTTGGAGACTTTTGAAGGATCTAACTTTTGTGATTCAATAATTATTTTATATAACTATAATATTGTTTATATCTGTGACTTTACCTGGTCTTTTTGAAGTAGTGTCTCATTTAATGAAGGAGAGTGTCGCCTAGTGCATTGGGCGATTTGAGATCTCATTGCCTTAAGCGTTAAAGTTAAATTGATGGGTGGGGGGTTGTCTTAGGCAAGCAAGAAGGAAATGATTCCACTCTTCGTCCTTACTGAGAGATAATGGTTGTTCCCTGGAGTTTGCCTTGTGGACTATTTTCTTTCACTTATGTTTCTTCATATACTATTTTCTATTGCATCAATAGAGCTCTTCCTCTTTGATCATTATTGTTATTGCTGTTTGTGTGCGACTCTGTTAGTGTGATCCTTGGTTGTTTGCTAACACTTCGATTCTATTTTAAGGGTATCAATAAAAAACACTTCATTCTATTTCAAGGGTGTTAATAGATAATGATTTCTCACGTAGTTTGAATATGAACTAGACAATTACAACTACAGTAACATGTTCATTTTATCACCACATCTATGATATCTTCATCTTGTTTTTTTCTTAATGTTCTGTATAATTTTTGTGATGCCCCTGATTATTGAGTAGGTTGCGTGTGGAATTTCTGCCTTTCCTGTGATTGTTGACACTGTAGTTTGTTATTTGTTCGAATGAATTAGGCATGTTGAAGTGCTGAAATCCAACAAGGAGTACACAGAGGAAGATGTTACAGACTTGGTGGGTAAAGGGTTTTACAGATCAAGCGAGTTGCACGAGTCACCATTTAACTTCCCAGGGCTTAGAAATGATGTTGAAGGGATTGAACGCCACTTTCTCGGTGGAATCAATCGATTCTTCGAAGCAGCTGAACATATGCGAAATAGCCTTTTTGATAGTTTGGACGAGTTATACAAGGACAGCCCTTCATCCTCACCATCTATGAAGCGAGCGATACCTAAAAAAGAATCCTTCCAAGAACCAAGCAAGCCAGACTCTGGTAATATCGATCTTTATGGGTTGGCTAAAGACGTCTAGAAGGTAAAAGCAGTTTGCTAAGTAAATTTTGAGCTGACATACGCAGTTTCTGATTCTCTTACAGCTAGAGATTATATGGTAGCTGAAATACAATAAATTTTTACATATTTGGTTCTTATGTCTTTACATGATTTTGGGGTACAAGATGTGGATTTGTGATTTTGTTATATGTTGCACTTGAATAGTAATGCATGTTTTGCTGAGTTGGTTGCATTTTCCTTTGGTCGAGTGAGTGCAGACAGGGATGAATTTGAATAAGTTAATAGGAAGTTTCATGTCCGTTGTCGTTTGAAGGTTAAATTATGATTATGAGTAGTGTTATTTTGATTGTGAGGAGTCAAATCGTGATAGCCCAAAAAACTTCTCTTTTCCTGAACTTAGCTATCATATATTACATTCCATTAATAATCAACAACTACTTGAATTAATGCAAGTTTAACTCGGTCATATTCTATCGTATTCACCCTTTTCTTATATTCTTATGGATTGGTACCATTTTTGGTTTTTCTGTTTTAAATGAAACGGTGATTCTTATATTATTATACAATTGCAAATTTGACCAAAAATTTCATTTTCATATTTTAATAAGTGATATCAAATTAAATGATGGCATACGCTTTATGGCGTCATCATTCTTATTGCGGTCCAAGCCCAGGCTAAGGGCCCAAACAACGTCCAAGACGGTCTCTGACCTATTTCAACAAGTCAAAGACGACCACTACGGTTCAAGCTTAACGAGAGGCAACCCATTACAGTTTATGAGGTTCTAACCTCGGAGTATCAAGGGATCTTTTAGAATCTTACGAGACAAAAGACTCCTTTTAGGATTCAGATTCTTTAAAGGATTAGAAACCTAGCTTTGTAAGGATTCCTAAGGAGGTGACACCTTTAAACCTAATCGAATACTATAAATATACATGTATAGACACAAGGTTTGGTACGTCAACTACTATTTCTAAACTAGTTTATACCATTCCATTCAGTCTTAAATCAGAAACTAACTTAGGCATCAGAGTGGGTTTGCTAGACTCCGATTTCGTTTGACTTGCATACTGTTTTGTAGGATCAACACGATGTCGGATCAACATCATGTTTGGACACATAATCAAGAATCAAGTAACAAGTTACCATTGATGCGGTGAGTGTGGATTTCGATTATCCACCATTTGTCCGAATATTTAGTGATGACTTAATCTAGTCGCGTTCACTCGAAGATCCACCGAAACAACAATCAAGAAGTTAAAGAGCAAGCAAGGCCCCAGCCCCAATTAAATCCTCAATACCAACTCCTAATAGAGGAAGTATCCCGAAGGTTCGGACAGAACTTAGTAGCCATGCAAAAAGAGATGGACGATGCAAAAGCAACATATGTGTTGGAGATGGCTGATCTTCGGTGGCAGCTGTGGAAAGCAAAAAGGGCCGAGCGAGAAAAACTCGTCCGAACATGAGAGTCTAGTAGGGAATCCATTGGGACCCCTAGGGCCTATTCTCGAAGCTGTCCCCTAGACGAAGGTATTCCAAATCAAGAAGCCCTCCTCGGCACCATACAAGGCAAAAGGACCCAAGGAAAAATCTCGCGGGCGAGGCACACGTCGTTCCCCATTATGGCCAAAAAAGATGCACCCGTCAGTAAAGAGGATATATTGGAGTTCCTCGAGAAGAAATCTTTGTGTAAATCCAGTTCTTGAGATAGATATTTTGATTTGGCAAAGACCAACATGCCTTTGTCAAAGACCAACATGCCTTTGTCAAAGGAGATTCAACGACAGCCCATGCCTAGAGGATTTCGGGTTTCGACCTTCATACAGTATGGAGGATTGGGGGACTCTGTCACCCAAGTCAAACTTTTGGCATGTAATGGAAGCAACTACGACTAATGATGCAGTTTTATGCCGTATTTTTCCCACCACTTTGAAAGAATCAATAGCTTTTTGGATGAGTAACTCTTACTCGAGTTGATCCGTAACTTCAACCAAATGGCGTAGTCGTTCGTTGACCACTTCATCACCTCGGTTCTTAAGGGCAGACCATGTTGGATCTCAATCGAGCAGTCTAGAATGAGGGTGAGAATCTGGCCCTGTTCATTCAAAAATTCCAGGCCATAACAATTCAGGTCAAAGAATTTCACATTAGTGGAGCCATCGATGCCCTGGCCAGCAATTTCCGAAGTCGGGCACTTCACTAAAGCATCATCACCGCTCGGCCAAAAGACTTTCTAGAGCTAATGAAGAGAGTCCGAGATTACACCCGTCCAATGAGCACAAACTGAATTCGTTACTTCGAAAAGGTGAAGCCCCCGACACTAATAATAGTAAAAAAAGAGAAAGAATGGAGACTGAAGCACTAGCGGGCTTTAGGAGCAAAGGGACAAGGCGGGACACTCCTTTAACGCTCCCCGAAAGGAGATGCTTTTTTGGATAGAAGACAACAAGGTGCAAATCGAGTATCCACCTAAGCTCAAGAAAGGCCGGAGTAATAGAAAATATTGTCACTTCCACAAGAGTGAAGCACATGCGACGGAAGAATGTAGACTGATTCTTCGAAAAATTTAAAGACGATCATCAAAAGTAGAAAGAGAAAAAGAAGGACAACTGAGCCCCATATGGAGTAATAAATATGGAGGGGCGGGCCATAAAGACCCGGGCAGGCGATGCTGCCATCAAAATCAGGGAACAACATACAAAATTATTCGACAGTTTCGAAAACAGATTCGAGGACGGGTGTGAAGATGCACTGGTGATTAAAATGTTGATTAGCGGCTGTACAATTGAAAACACCTTTGTAGGCATCGGTAGCTCTGTTAATATCATAACCTAGAGAGCATTTGAGGATATGGGCATTAAAAGAGAAGAATCGATTGAAGGAATATGCCCCATTTAATGGGAGTTAATGGTTGCTGTAGGTACCAGGCCTCGCTCGGTGAGCCCAGGGGTAGGCACGATTGACGACAACGATGTGATTGGCCGAAAGCAACCAATCTGGGAATCAAGCTACTCGGCAGGACCAGAGCTCGGAGTATGGAAGAGTCGCCACCCACGAATGGGAAATGAACACCGATTCCTTGCGGGAGACTGGTGCGAGTTCGGGAAATTGGGCACGAGGCGAGAAAGCTAGCTCCTTTTCGGAGAAAGGCTAGTAGGCACCTCGACATCATCCGGTTCTGAACCACCGGCCTCATACTTAACACCTTAGACGCTAACGGACTAATCACATATTTCTTAAAGTTTTAAATTCATTTGAAACATTTTCTTTCTCGTTTTGAAAACCGTTTTGAGCATATTAAGGAAATCCATTTTGTTTAAAGAATCACCAATTTACATGAATTAGAGTAGGTAGAAGAAGAAAGGAGATAGAAGGAAGGATCGGTAATTTACCACATGAAATATACTTTAAGCTATACATTATGTCTAAACTAATCTCACTCCCCAAAAAGACGATTTATTTACATGGATCGTGCCTCAATCGCCGTTAGAATGATTTAGGTACGTTTCAAAACCCCGCTAATTTACATGTTTCTCACTTGAATCGCCATTAGAACGACTTTAGCGTTTCAAAACGTGAAGTAAAATATTTAACCGAAAGCGTGATTAAGCATACAAGTCAATTATTTTGTACAAAATCGTTTTAATAGAAAGTCGATTTAAAATTCTATTATTTACCGAAAACGCTTTTAATTACAATATTCACTTAACCCGCCGTTGGAACAGATTAAGATTTCAAAACGTGACATTTTAGAAAGACGTTTAAAGTAAAGAAACAAGAGTGAAAAATCTTTTATTTATATTTTGAAAGCATTGAATATCTTCCCATGGAGAAATCAAGTGGAAATCTCTTTTTTCCTATTCTTCATAATAGTAACCCTCCTCAACTCATCAAACATAATTATTATAATTATAAGTAAAGGCACCCCAAACCAAGGTTATCAAACCCGAACCGGCCCGGTCGGTCCAACCCGGTTCGACCAGAACCGACCCGGGCGGTCCAACCCAGTTCGATCAGAACCGGTCATAATTGCGGGCCGGAGGTGGTCCGGTTATGAAATCCTTAAAAACCGTTTAGACCCACTCAAACAGGTTGGTTCAACTATGAACCGGTTGATCCAGTACCGATTAAGCGGTTTGGTCCGGTTTGCTTTTAGACATGTTTACTTAAAAAAAATATAAATTTTAACAAAGGTAGGATTCGAATCTTGCCTTTGGTCTATAAACTCTAATACTCACTACTACACTACCATTTCACTTATATCTATTATTAACTATTTAAGAATAAATAATAATGTTATAACTTAAATAATTAAAATATGATTTAGTATTATTTTTTTCTATTTAGATAAATATCATTAAAAAATTATTATATTTTCTCAATATTAATACAGTTTAATTAGCATTTAGATTTTAAATGTATACAAATAAAATTTAAAAATCTAATAAATTTAAATTTAAGTTGAATTATAAAATACATATCCTATTATCATATTTACATGTTAGTTATTAATAAAAAATAATCACTATTAATTTTAAAAGTATATATTTTCTTTAATTTTTATATTTATTTGTCATGTTAAATTTATTAATTTGATATCATGTTTTGATACTAGATAAATGTTATTATATTAGTATAATTTTTATGAATATAGTTGATATTATACTATATTATAAGATTAAATATGAATAAAAATATAATTTGCACATAATTTTTGAATACCGATTGAACCCCGGTTGGATCCCGATTAAACCTCAAACCCTTGACCCTTTGTCTTTTCCGGTTATTTGACCGGTCCGGTTTTGACAACCATGCCCAAACCATGTAATATAGTCATATTTAACAAAAAAAAAAACGTATTTCGTTAAAGAGTAAAAATACTATATATTGTAATATATACATTTGCATAATAATTATTAATATAACTCCTATAGATAGATAGGTGTGTCTCACAAGAAGAACTTCCCAAAACGTAAAATATGAATTAAGAAAAATAATAACTAACATAAAGAAAACGTAATATTTGAGGTATAATATATAGAGATAATTAGAAAATATCCCCCTAAGCTCATATGAGGCTAATTAAGTGTCTAACCCAAATATAATTAAAATGGCTAAATAAGGCTATGTAGCATACCCAAAATAAATGACTAAATATATTGGTAATTCATATAAGAACTAAATAAGTATATATGTAGAAAATGAGATTAAAAGTGCCAAATAATACCCATGTCTATATATTCACACCCTTTAAACTAGGGATGCGTACAGTTCGGTCCAAGTCGGGGATTCATGAATCTCCAGTATTAGATTGAAATTCGGAGATTAATAAAAGGAAATCTCCAGGATTGGATTGAAAGAATAAACCTCCAGAATTGAATTGTCCCAAAATTTCAGTCTAGTCCAGTTCGGGGATTCGGGGATTCGGTTCCGGTCCAATCCAATATAATTTTTCGGTGATTCGGATAAATATCTAATATTTTAAGTCCTAAAAAATGAATTAAAAATTTAATTTACAAGATAATAAAATATAATCTTACATAACTTGAAATAAATAATATTTTTTTTAAGAAGTAAACAACATTCATTAAAAGTTACAGTAGACAACAAGGCTAAAAAAACCCACAAAAATCAAAGTTACAAAATAACAAATTGATAAAAACAAAGAACCTTTAATTCCAAAAATACAACACTTCATTAGCAAAATATGATCAGACCACAATCTCTCTAATCATCCCAATTTGTAATTGGGTCTTCTTAACACAACAAATTCCTTGTTTTCCAAAGGAAAGACAGTAAAAGACAAACATTAACCTGAACATATAAAATTTATCATATTAGTGAATCAACAAATGTTAAATTAATTAGCTTTCACTTCAATAAAATTAATCAATATACTAGCAAAAAGGAAAAGGAAAAAATATGCTTACCAAAGTGCATTTGTTTCAATTAAAAAACTTTAGATATCCAATTGAAATATGGATAAAAGAGACGATGCAACTTCAGGATCAAAACTAATTTCTACAAATTAAATAACATTTATATAGTTAGTATTCATAAACATTTAATTAAAATAAAACTATGAAATATAATTGCTAAGTAAATATTATCTTCTTCAATAGCTTCAAGATCTTCAACTTCTTCTTCATGCTTGAAAGCTTGAGTTGAAGTTTTCAACCAATCTTGACAACAAATCAAAACCGCATCTGTAGTAGGAGTTAAAGAACTCCTAAATTGATCCAAAGTTCTACCACTTGTGCTAAACGTAGATTCAGAAGCCACAGTTGAGCATTGAATTGGAAAAACATCTTTTACAACTTTGGATAAAACAAGATATCTTATAGCATTAACCTTCCACCATAATAGAAGGTCAAACTCAATTACATATTTTTTCAGGTGCCTCATTGACATATCTTTCCCATTCTCCCTCAATTGACATATCTTTATCAATATTCAAAAAATAATCGTCAATATCATCATCAATGTCATCATCCGCTTCATCCAAACTAGAAGAATGTGCTCCAAGATTCACATTTTCTTGTACATTTTGCACTATATACTCATCTAACAATGCAATAATAATCTTTATGATTTGTGCCACCAACTCATTAGCATCATTCTCACTATAAAATTCAGTGTACTTAGCCATCAAGTACTTAATTTTATACCTTGGGTCAAAAACCACCGATACAAAAAGCATCACATTCATTGTGTCAATACAACCCCTATACTTATCAAAATTTTCCCTCATTTGAGTTTCCCATGTATTTTAAGGAAGGATTTTTACTGTTTTGACATAATGTAATTGTTGGGGTTTAGTGTCCTATAGACAATTGTTCTATGATACAAACTTAATGTAAATGAAGTGTTCTTTATATCGTTTGTTTTAATGAGATATGGTTTCATAACTATATAAAGGCAATCCCTTTTTAAGAACTAAATAAAGTCTAATAAAAGGAAATCCATAAGTTTGTTTAAAGTGATTATAAAGTGTTCATACAAGCATGAAGTGAGACGAAACTTTATGATAAACTAATAAACTTAAAACCACCCCAAGTCAAGTAATATGTTTAGGATTGACATATCACTGCTGAGACTTGCATGTAACAATGTCTTCTGTCGAGACAGAAAGCTGATCTCACAAGCTTCATATATACAGATATCTGGACAGTTACATGGATCCAATGAAAAGAAGTTCATTAGGATTGGGGACCCGACTTGAGATAACAGGATGGGTAGATTCATCCTTGTCACCTGTTCATCTCATTGGTATTAATAGGTATAAGTAATCCTCAGACTCAAAGGAATGTTAATTGGTGATTCTGGATTACGGAATGTGATGCTTTGATCATGTTGTAACACGATCCATAACAGAGATGACTCTAGGGTGTGAACGGCAGACGTTGGGTATCACAGAAAGTAATTGCAGGATAATTATACATTGGATTGAGCATTTATCACTCCCGATAAATGGGAGATACGTCCATGGATCGCTTGTGGAAGACTCGACTCTAAATCCTTGCAAGGTGATAGCTTAAGACTTGAAATACAGATTTCACTTAACCTATCTAATTGGAGTTGACTCGGCCTGTACAAGTAAAACGAACGTCTCGCTATATGTGACTTGACATTATCCATAGTCATAAGATTCAGTTCAAGGATGTAGTTGATAAAGGATCGAATTATACTGTAACTAATATGGAAAGGTCAACGACAGAATCAACATGTCTTCTTATAGCTCTGGGGGAATGTTTCGGATTTGCTAATCACATTTCGCGTACTCATTCCGTTATGCAAAGATTAAATATAATTCTATGAAAATTAATTTAATAGTTGCATACGGCTAGAAGCAATAAGAACCTAATGGGTCACACATAAGACTTGGAGCCCAAAAGAGAAACAAATGTTAATTAATTAATGGAAGCCCAACTGAGTCCACTAAGGCTCAGTATATAGGGGGGCGATTTTCATGTATGAAAATACATGAATAATTTAATTTGATTTTAACAATTCTAATTAGATTATGATTGTGAATTAAATTAATAAAAGGATAAATAAGTTAGGAGGTTTAATGAGATTAAAATTACTCCTATTATTATCCTATAAGGTTATTATTATTATCTTTATATTTAGATATATTAATAGATAATAAATAAGAATTATATTCCGAATTAAATTCTTATTCAGTAACCTAATTCTATCTAACTAGGGTTTAGATACAAGAGAATATAAATTCCCCCTATATGTGTGATTTTCGAAACACACTAGAGCAACCAAGAGAGAGAATTTCGACCCCCCTAGACGAGGACGAAATAATCCACCGTTTCCTACCGATTCAATTGATTTCATCTCTTTCTCTTTATCCTTGATCTTGTATTGATTTATTAGAGACAATCTATACTTGATTGTTTTCACGGTTGATCACTAACTTGATTTGAGTTGTGTTTTGTTTTGTGCTCGTGAACTCGGAGTAAGAGTTGAGGGCACTTCGCTTGCAACAGTAGATAGTTCGTCAAAAGATATTTCCTTCTATCCCTCTTTATATGAAATAACGATTAACGGATCTTGGGTTAATGGAAAAAGGTTAAAAATTTTATATTTCCGCTGCCATACGTCAGCCTATTTTCCAACAGTGGTATCAGAGCCTGCGTTAAATCCGTTATTTCATATATGAAAATTTGGAAGTTTTTCAATCAGATTGAATAAATATTTATAGTTAGGTTAATTAACAAATCTATTTTGATTAATTAGTTCTAAAGATAAATAAGTTTTAATTAATTGTTAATTAAAATAGTTTATGCATATGTTCCTAATTATTTCGGTTGATAATCATTATAACAAAATCTATTAGTTTTATAGTTAGATTGATAAAAGTTAATTTTATTGATTCTAAAGATAAAACGGAAAATTTATAATAGGTTTTCTTATTTTCTGAAAATCGTTTTAAAACCGTTTTAGAACTGATATATATATATATATATATATAAATATAAAACGGACAGCAGTCCGGGTTGCGCCACGAGGCATCAACCCGAACTGCTGTTCGCGGTTGCTGCCTCGCAGCATCAACCGTGGGCGGCCAGCCGCGGCACTGCTGCTAAACGGCAGCGGCGCCGTGAGTCTCGGGCCCCCTTTGCGGGCCCGACACGAGAGGACCTCTATTTTATTTTTTTAAAAAATTGTTTTTAAATAAAAATGAGTTTTAAATATATTTGTATATATATATATGTTTCAGAAATTAATAGTTTTATGTTTTGATTATCGAATGAAAAGTTTATTTAAAAGTTTGTTTTACCTATTTGTAAATCAAAAGTATTAAATGAATTGAAATCAAAATAATTGGGACATGCATAATTAAAGTTTTGTATAATTATATTAATCTAAAAGGTTAATATAGAAGATACGAAACTGTTAGAATTAAAATTGGATGAAAGTTAATTTGATGTGTTAATGTGATTAACCTAAATATTACATAAAGTAATTATGTAATCAACCAATTAAATTTATTTAATTGAGTCTATGCATGTTTGGAGTTATGGACATATTTGGACCCTCTTTTAGTCTTTTGGTATTTTTGAAATAGGACATGCGAGTCCTGCCTTTCTACTATCTATTGTAATTTCTCCTCTCATCTAATTCCCTTCAAGTTAATTGAAGTTTTCTTTAGTAGAATAGAAATTAATATGTAATTTCAAGGCGCCATGGAGAAGACGGAGGACCTAAAGAGAAATATGTAATAGTTAGTATTTCCCTAGGTTTGGCCTTTTATTCCGTCTCTGGCTCGACGGAATAATTTAGATGATATGTCCATAACGCCAATGTATGTGTCTGATGTATGCTAAAGCAAATCAAGACTAAGTTAGATTATGAGACTTAAAATAAAAAAAAATCCCTCACTAATTAAAAGTTAAGTAAATAAGCAAGTTATTAAAATGGGTTGCCCCTCCCTAATATTATAATTAAGCCGGCAATACTGGGGGCCTTTGGGTTGTTGAGCAAACTCAAGCTCGGGGTCTTATGGTAACACCTGAATTATCGAATATCGTTCTTTCATGAATATGAGGTAATACTTAAATTAGATTATGATAATTGGATGAGCAAACTCATGTTGTCATAGACTAATGGGCAATATGGTTGGGATTAATGTGAATAGCATATTAGTTACTAATGTGGTTAGTAACCCAATAACCTAGGAATCATATCAAAGATGTGATTGATTACATGAATCTACCTAACAAATGAGACTAGCTTGTTGAGCAAACTCAAGGTGAAATCTCAGGAGTTCGGATCCTAGCTCACTAAAGGATTTTCGAAATTCTTTGAATTAATATGGAGGGCTATTAATTTGGCAAAATAGTGGGAGCAATCTAAAATAAACAAAAGGCCTATAATTTTAGATTGATGTATTTTAAAGCAAATGAATAACATACGTTTACTCTTTCTCACTCTCAGGTTATATTAAAACACTCTTAAAATCATGACTAACACCAATCTGCAAAATATACTTACCGATAACAAGTTGCACGGTTCAAACTTCACCGACTGGTATCGCAACCTCAAAATCGTTTTAAAGTTCGAGAAGAAGGGGTATGTACTTGATACACCGATACCCCCTTACCCGGCAGATGGTGCTCCCTACCAAGAATTTTATGCTTACTTGAAGCATAAGGCTGATGACGATCATGCGGGAGACATCATACTTGCATCAATGACACCGGAATTGAAAAGGCAACATGTAGAAATGGATGCCTATTCCATGGTCGCGCACCTGAAAGAGTTGTTTGTGAATCAAACTCGATGCGAACGCTACGAGATAACAAAGCAGTTATATAGATGCAAGATGCAGGTGGGCACATCTGTAATGGCACATTGTGTCAAGATGATTAGCCTTATCACCAAGTTTTCTAGTATTGGAGATGCGATGGATCATGAACTAAGTGTAAACTTACTTCTTCAGTCCCTCCCCGAGAGTTACTCGCAGTTCATCATGAACTACCAAGTGAGTGGCTTGCAAACCTCTCTTGAAGAGCTTGCAAATATGCTCGAGACAGTCGAGCCCAATATGAAAGAAAACGAGGGGATACCGGCCCTTGCTATTGAAGGATCAAAGAAGAGGAAAGGGAACTCTCCCAATCCAAACCATCCTAAGAAGGGCAAGGGGGCCATGCTCACCGAAACAAAGGGAAAGGAAGTGAAGAAGCCCAAAGGAGAGTGCCAATTTTGTGGTGAAGAAGGGCATTGGAAAAGAAACTGTTTGGTGTACCTAGCTACCCTCAAGAAGGGAGAAGCCGGGACTTCAACATCTGGTATGTTTTATATTGAAATAAATACAATTTCACAGTCTGAATCTTGGGTATTAGATACTAGATGTGGATCTCATATTTGTATGAATATTCAGGGACTCAGACGTACCAAGGAATTGAAGAAAGGAAGCATAAACTTGCGAGTAGGAAATGGAGCAAGAGTTGCCGCCCTCGCTATTGGAGATTATGCTTTGAGCTTGCCCTCTGGGCTTGTAATAGAATTAGGGAACTGTTTGCATGTTCCAGAAATGTCTCGTAACATTATTTCTATTAACCGTCTTATTGACGACGGTTTTCATATTTCAATAAAAGACAAACATTGCGAATTTTATAGAGATGGGATTTTCTATTTTTCAGGAATATCACAAAATGGGATTTATGTGCTACATGACAAAATTTCTGTTTTCGCAATTGATACCAAAAGACATAAGCTAGATAATTCAACTTACTTGTGGCATTGTCGTTTAGGCCATATAAACAAAAGACGCATGCTTAAGCTACATCAAGATGGGCTTATAAATTCAATTGATCCTGAATCATTGGAAACATGCGAAGCATGTTTAAAAGGTAAAATGACAAAGACACCCTTTAGCAATAAAGGTGAGCGTGTATCAGACACTCTAGGATTAATACATTCCGATGTATGCGGTCCTATGTCAGTCCAAGCAAGAGGAGGATTCAGATACTTCATAAGCTTCATAGACGACCATACCCGATATGGTTATATCTACTTGATGAAGCACAAGTCTCGGCTTTTGAGAAATTCAAATGCTTCAAAAAATGAAGTAGAAAATCAATTAGGAAAGAAAATAAAGATACTTCGATCCGATCGAGGTGGCGAATATCTTTCAGATGATTTTCTGAATTATCTAACTGAATGTGGGATATGCTCACAATGGACACCTCCCTATACACCACAACACAATGGTGTATCCGAGAGGAGGAACCGTACCTTACTAGATATGGTACGATCCATGATGAGCATAGCATTACTTCCAAAGACATTCTGGGGCTATGCCTTAGAAACTGCCCTCTTCACCCTAAATCGAGTACCAACTAAATCCGCTAGTTCCACACCATATGAATTGTTCGTTGGTAGGAAACCCACATTCTCATTCATAAGAGTATGGGGTTGTTCAGCATTTGTCAAACGCATAGCGTCAGACAAACTAGATTCTAAATCTGATAAGTGTTTCTTCATTGGATACCCTAAGGAAACTGTGGGGTATTGCTTCTATCACCTAGATGATCAGAAAGTAATAGTATCTAAGCACGCAACCTTCTTGGAGAAAGATTTTCTCGAAGAAACAGAAAAGGGAAGCATGATTGAACTTGATGAAGTTCAAGAATAAGAAACACCAACTGAAACAACAGAGGCGGTTGAGGAACCCGAAGCAGTCCCATTAGATGAGACTCAAGTGCCACCCATTCGTAGATCACAAAGAGTTCGTGAACTCCCAATTAGATATGGTTTTCTAGTGGGAGATGATGATGAGGTTCCCGTGTTAGACGACGAACCCGAAAACTACGAAAAGGCTCTTAACAGTCCAGATTCTAAAGCATGGCTCGAAGCCATGGATTCTGAGATGGATTCCATGTACACCAACCAAGTGTGGACTTTGGTTGATCCACCCGAAGGGATAAAACCCATTGGGTGCAAGTGGATCTTCAAAAAGAAGACTGACATGAATGGAAAGGTTAGCACCTACAAAGCTAGGTTAGTAGCGAAAGGATATCGTCAGAAACAAGGAATTGATTATGACAAAACTTTCTCTCCTGTGGCTATGTCCAAATCAATCAGAATAATACGAGATTTGGCAAATGGATGTGAAAACAGCTTTCCTAAACGGAAACCTGCTTGAGGATGTATATATGATGCAACCTGAAGGTTTCACATCAAAGGATGCAAACAAAGTTTGCAAACTTCAGAGATCCATTTATGGACTCAAGCAAGCATCAAGAAGCTGGAAGAAGCGTTTTGACGAAACCATAAAACATTTTGGTTTCGAACAAAATTGTGAAGAAGCTTGCATTTACAAGAAAGCAAGTGGGAGCTCAGTTGCATTTCTGATATCATATGCGGACGATATATTATTAATGGGAAATGACATAGCTCTACTACAGTCAGTAAAAGTATGGTTATCAGGTAACTTCTCCATGAAAGACCTTGGTGAAGCAGCTTATATACTTGATATAAAGATCTACAAAGATAGATCAAGAAGACTGCTTGGTCTTTCACAGGCTACATACATCGAAAAGGTGCTAAAGCGGTTTAGTATGCTTGAATCGAAACGAGGTAACTTACCCATGATACATGGAGTAAAGTTAAACAATCATCAATGTCCTAAAACCGAAGATGATATGAAGCGCCTGGCTGTAATCCCGTACGCCAGCGCAATCGGTTCGATTATGTATGTCATGCTTTACACTAGACCTGACGTAGCATTCACATTAAGTATAACGAGTCGTTACCAAGGTAATCCGGGAGACGAGCACTAGAATGCCGTCAAAAACATTCTTAAGTACTTGAGAAGGACTAAAGACATGTTCCTAGTGTACGGAGAAGGGGATCTAAAAATAGAAAGATTTTCAGACGCCAGTCATCTCACAGATGAGAACGATTTTAGAACCCAATCAGGATACCTGTTTATCTTGAATGGGGGCGCGGTCAGCTGGAAGAGTTCCAAGCAAGGAAGCGTAGCTTTTTCCACGACCGAGTCAGAGTATATCGCTGCTGCGGAAGCAGCAAAGGAAGCAGTTTGGATTAGAAAGTTCATTACTGAACTTGCTGTGGTGCTTGACATTGTAAATCCCATTACACTGTACTGTGATAACAATGGAGCCATTGCGCAGCAAAGGAACCACGGTCTCATAATGCATCCAAGCATTACCTTAAGCGATACCACATTATAAGAGAAATTGTGGCAAGGGGAGATGTGAGAATAGAAAGAGTACCTACAGAGGACAACGTTGCAGATCCGTTGACAAAGCCCTTAACCCAGAAAGTACATGATCGTCATCTAACTTCTACTGGGATAAGTTATAGAAACAATTGGCTTTAGTCCAATTGGGAGTATATTGGGGTTTAGTGTCCTATAGACAACTGTTCTAGGATACAGACTTAATGTAAATGAAGTGTTCTTTATATCATTTGTTTTAATGAGATATATGTTTTATAACTATATAAAGGCAAACCCTTTTAAGCACTAAATAAAGTCTAATAAAAGGAAATCCATAAGTTTGTTTAAAGTGATTATAAAGTGTTCATACAAGCATGAAGTGAGACAAAACTTTATAATAAACTAATAAATTTAAAACCACCCCAAGTCAAGCAATATGTTTAGGATTGACATATCGCGGTTCAGACTTGCATGTAACAATGTCTTCTGTCCGACAGAAAGCTGATCTCACAAGCTTCATATATATATAGATATCTGGACAGTTATATGGATCCGATGAAAGGTAGTTCATTAGGATTGGGGACCCGACTTGAGATAACAGGATGGGTAGATTCTTCCTTGTCACCTGTTCATCTCATTGGTATTAATAGGTATAAATAATCCTCAGACTCAAAGGAATGTTAATTGGTATTCTGGATTACGGAATGTGACGCTTTGACTCTGGTGTAACACGATCCTTAACAGAGATGACTCTGGGGTGTGAACAGCAAACGTTGGGTATCACAGGAAGTGATTGCGGGATCGTTATACATTGGATTGAGCATTTATCACTCCCGATAAATGGGAGATACGTCCATGGATCGCTTGGTGAAGCAGCTTATATACTTGATATAAAGATCTACAAAGATAGATTAAGAAGACTGCTTGGTCTTTCACAGGCTACATACATCGAAAAGGTGCTAAAGCGGTTTAGCATGCTTGAATCGAAACGAGGTAACTTACCCATGGTACATGGAGTAAAGTTAAACAATCATCAATGTCCTAAAACCGAAGATGATAAGAAGCGCATGGCTGTAATCCCGTACGCCAGCGCAATCGGTTCGATTATGTATGCTATGCTTTGCACTAGACCTGACGTAGCATTCGCGTTAAGTATAACGAGTCGTTACCAAGGTAATCCGGGAGACGAGCACTGGAATGCCGTCAAAAACATTCTTAAGTACTTGAGAAGGACTAAAGACATGTTCCTAGTGTACGGAGAAGGGGATCTGAAAATAGAAGGATTTTCAGATGCAAGTCATCTCACAGATGAGAACGATTTTCAATCCCAATCAGGATACCTGTTTATCTTGAATGGGGGCGCGGTCAGTTGGAAGAGTTCCAAGCAAGGAAGCGTAGCTTTCTCTATGACCGAGTCAGAGTATATCGCTGCTGCGGAAGCAGCAAAGGAAGCGGTTTGGATTAAGAAGTTCATTACTGAACTTGGTGTGGTGCTTGACATTGTAAATCCCATTACACTGTACTGTGATAACAATGGAGCCATTGCGCAAGCAAAGGAACCACGGTCTCATAATGCATCCAAGCATTACCTGAAGCGATACCACATTGTAAGAGAAATTGTGACAAGAGGAGATGTGAGAATAGAAAGAGTACCTACTAAGGACAACGTTGCAGATCCGTTGACAAAGCCCTTAACCCAGAAAGTACATGATCGTCATCTTAGTTCTACTAGGATAAGATGTAGAAACAATTGGCTTTAGTCCAAGTGGGAGTATGTTGGGGTTTAGTGTCCTATAGACAATTGTTCTAGGATACAAACTTAGTGTAAATGAAGTGTTCTTTATATCGTTTATTTTAATGAGATATGGTTTCATAACTATATAAAGGCAATCCCTTTTTAAGAACTAAATAAAGTCTAATAAAAGGAAATCCATAAGTTTGTTTAAAGTGATTATAAAGTGTTCATACAAGCATGAAGTGAGACGACACTTTATGATAAACTAATAAACTTAAAACCACCCCAAGTCAAGTAATATGTTTAGGATTGACATATCACTGCTGAGACTTGCATGTAACAATGTCTTCTGTCGAGACAGAAAGCTGATCTCACAAGCTTCATATATATAGATATCTGGACAGTTACATGGATCCAATGAAAAGAAGTTCATTAGGATTGGGGACCCGACTTGAGATAACAGGATGGGTAGATTCATCCTTGTCACATGTTCATCTCATTGGTATTAATAGGTATAAGTAATCATCGGACTCAAAAGAATGTTAATTGTTGATTCTGGATTACGGAATGTGATGCTTTGATCCTGTTGTAACACGATCCATAACAGAGATGACTCTGGGGTGTGAACGGCAGACGTTGGGTATCACAGAAAGTAATTGCAGGATAATTATACATTGGATTGAGCATTTATAACTCCCGATAAATGGGAGATACGTCCATGGATCGCTTGTGGAAGACTCGACTCTAAATCCTTGCAAGGTGATAGCTTAAGACTTGAAATACAGATTTCACTTAACCTATCTAATTGGAGTTGACTCGGCCTGTACAAGTAAAACGAACGTCTCGCTATATGTGACTTAACATTATCCATAGTCATAAGATTCAGTTCAAGGATGTAGTTGATAAAGGATCGAATTATACTGTAACTAATACGGAAAGGTCAACGACAGAATCAACCTGTCTTCTTATAGCTCTGGGGGAATGTTTCGGATTTGCTAATCACATTTCGCGTACTCATTCCGTTATTCCAAAGATTAAATATAATTCTATGAAAATTAATTTAATAGTTGCATACGGCTAGAAGCAATAAGAACCTAATGGGTCACACATAAGACTTGGAGCCCAAAAGAGAAACAGATGTTAATTAATTAATGGAAGCCCAACTGAGTCCACTAAGGCCCAGTATATAGGGGGGCGATTTCCATGTATGAAAATACATGAATAATTTAATTTGATTTTAACAATTCTAATTAGATTATGATTGTGAATTAAATTAATAAAAGGATAAATAAGTTAGGAGGTTTAATGAGATTAAAATTACTCCTATTATTATCCTATAAGGTTATTATTATTATCTTTATATTTAGATATATTAATAGATAATAAATAAGAATTATATTCCGAATTAAATTCTTATTCAGTAACCTAATTCTATCTAACTAGGGTTTAGATACAAGAGAATATAAATACCCCCTATATGTGTGATTTTCGAAACAAACTAGAGCAACCAAGAGAGAGAATTTCGACCCCCCTTAGACGAGGACGAAATAATCCACCGTTTCCTACCGATTCAATTGATTTCATCTCTTTCTCTTTATCCTTGATCTTGTGTTGATTTATTAGAGACAATCTATACTTGATTGTTTTCACGGTTGATCACTAACTTGATTTGGGTTGTGGTTTGTTTTGTGCTCGTGAACTCGGAGTAAGAGTTGAGGGCACTTCGCTTGCAACGGTAGATAGTTCGTCAAAAGGTATTTCCTTCTATCCCTCTTTATATGAAATAACGATTAACGGATCTTGGGTTAATAGAAAAAGGTTAAAATTTTTATATTTCCGCTGCCATACGTTAGCCTATTTTCCAACAGTAATATCCTTGAGAATTTTCATTACCTCGGGAAAATAAAGGCTAGAGGTAGGATATGATGAACCTGAGAATTTACAAGTTATATCATAAAATCTTTTCAAAAACATACAAAGATTCTTAATACTCAACCAATCACTCTCAACAAGAATATCATTCACAAATTCCTCTGCATATTTCTTATCAAGATCTTCTAACTTGTCAAATGCCTTTTGATATCCTAATGCAACATCTAACATCAAATAGGTGCTATTCCACCTAGTGGGACAATCATAGCATAATGCTCTTGTATACTTAATACCCAATGACACACAACAACGTTTAAACATAGCCAATCTTTGTGGGCTGTTTCGGATATATCTAACCACAGCTCTAATTCTTTTGATTGAACCATCCACTAGTTTAAGACCATCTTTGACAATTAGATTAGGAATGTGAGAACAACACCTCATATGAAAAGACACTCCATCCAATACAAGTGCATTCTTTTTTACTAATGTTTTCTTCAATTGTTCAATAGCAACATCATTTGCTGAAGCATTGTCAACAGTAATGCACATGACCCTAGTCAACCCCCACTCATCCATGCAAGAACTAATAGAATTAGCAAGATGAGCCCTTTTATGACTCTCTACCACACAAAAATTCAGAATTTTCTTTTATACACACCAATCACTATCAACAAAGTGAGCAGTTAAACATATATATGACAAATTTTGAATACTTGTCCAAGTATATGTAGTGAATGACACTCTTTGACATTGAGAATTGAGTAAAGCTTTCAATTTCATTTTTTCTATGTTGAACAAAGCAAACAATCTAGTAATGAACGGAAACGCAGCACAAACGCAAGTGGAAACGCAGGTGGAGTGGAGGAGTAGATGTAGCGGCTGTGTTTGTAAACATAAACGAGATTTAGAGTTGTTGTAGGACAAGAGTTTTCTTTAGATTATTATTTAGTTTGTAAAATTCAATATTATCCCTGCTATACATATTCTTTTATTTTTCATAAAAGCTCCTCTACATCTACTAATTTATTTTGATACTTTTATATAAAAATAATACTTATAAATTAAAATTAATAATTTTATTTGAGGATCCATTATTAAAATATAAATTTATTATTAGTAAACTTTCGGTTATTTCAGTCCAGTTCGGTTCAATCCAATCCAATTCGGTTATCGGTCCGGTGCTGGATAAATTTCGGTCCAGTTCGATCCAGTACTTTGACGAAAAGTCAACGGTCCAATCCAGTTCGGTTCTCCAAAAAAAGTCAACGGTCCGGTCCAATTCTGGAGTTTTTTCCTCGGATATTCTGTCTGGTCCAGTATCTCCAGGATCCACGCCTAGCCCTACTTTAAACCCATTAAAACACACCCAATAATTAATAAATAACTAATAACCAATAAAGTGCAAAAAAACCTAATCAGTCCCTGCCTTTTTAAAGAATAAAAAAAAAACCTAAAAATAATAATATAACTAAACCCATGCATGATATAAATATATATACTAAAACATCCACAAATAAAAATAATACAATATGGCCCAATACATGTATATATACGTATATATAAAGGGAACAAAAGTGAAAAACGTCAAATTAGTCCCTGGTTTTGTGAAAAATTAGAAAAAGATAGCAAAAAATACTAACCCTCGTTAAACCCATATATAAAGCTATATAAACATAAATAAAATCCTATTACCTACCTACCTATACGCCTATACATATTGTTGAATATTTTCATTTTGAGATTGTTAATGATCGTTAACGTCATTTTGAGAAGTTAGTTCAAATTGAGTGGCCAACGATGTTAAAAAGTGTGAAGTTCAGTAGCCATACCGGGAAGAAATGAAGTTGAGTGGTCATAATGTGAAAATAAATAAAGTTCAGTGGCTATGGATGTAATTTACCAACAAAAAAGAAGTAATAAATTACTTACCGCCAACACAAAAGTAATTAATGATTAAAATAAACTTGTGCCATGAGGCACAGGTTAGATTATCCGATAAATAATACAACAAAAAATGCCAAAATTCAAGATCAGTGTTTCCCTTTTTCAGATTTATCAAAACTTATTAGATCTACTCTATTTCATCGTTTTAATCCCCAAACTACCCAAACCGGGTCCTAGTTCATAACGGAGAATTCTAAAACGAAGTTTTATTCCAAAAAACAGTTTAAAAACATTTATAAACAACGGATCTACAACGTTTTACTCCCGAACTACCCCTAAATCGGGTCACGGTTCGTATTAGGAGTTAAAACGAAGTTTTTACGTTGAAATCGAAACCAAAAATTAAATTAAATGCAAAACCGAAATTAAATAAATAAATCTAAAAAATGCAATAAACGAGTCTAGTCCTCGGATTAGTACCTTTTGACGGTGTCGGATTCCAAATTAGTCGATTGATCGTGTTTTAGAGTCGGTTTTTTGTGTTTTTTTTGGCTTCGGTCTCGTTGATTTTTTTCAGGGATTTAGGTCTCTTTTTCTCCTCCCCAATGCATTGGGCTCCATAGTATTTATAGGGATGGAGCCCTAAAAAGGTAATTTGCCTTGGCTTGGGTGGCTCGAAGCAAAGGTAAATTACCCTTGGCTGGTAAACTGATTTCATTATTTTTATTTATTCTTTTAAAAAAAAAATTAATGATGCACTTGGCATTCGGCCAAGTGCAGCAAGATGCACTTAGCAGAAGCCAAGTGCCATGGGGCGGGGCCTAGGCGGCCCATCCCCCGTCACGGGCCGTGATGAAAATAGTGGCTCTCGACGGGGCCGCGTTTGTATATATAATAAAAATAAAAATAAATATTTAAATAAATAAAATACACCTAAAATTAATTAAAAAAGATTTTTATCAAAAATGATTTTTGTCAAAACCGATTTTATCAATCTTTTTAAAAAACTTTTTTTTTTTTGGATTTTTCGAAAACTAAAACAAAGCCCTTATCGATCCGAGATTTTATTAATAATAAAATTAACAAGAAAATTACATGAAATACCCCGAATTCGGCGAGAGGATTTAAGACTTCATTCGCGGAACCGATTCGACCGTCGCCTCGATTTAATTTCCGAATTCAATCAAACCGACCTCCACGGTTCCTTCGAACAACGTTTTTATTTATTATTTTTTTATTGATTCATCGTTTATTTCAATCGAATGATTTGGATTCCTTTCTATAAATTTTCTTCATCGGTCCTCCGACGCCGGTGTCTACAATTGTCCATACTTTTCTATTTTTGACAGTGATGTGTGTGCTTTTTCGTAAACCGTTTTCATGAATGCAACACATATAATGCAAAATATGTTAAAGTAAAAGACACTTACCGAGTGGGAGGAGGACAGGCCGAGTAGAGCGGGTTGTCGTACCTTAGCGATTGTGAGCGATCTCTATTCCGTTGGTCTCTCCAAATCGATCCTTCAACCCCAGTCTCTCAAAACTGACTGCGGGCGTAGATCTCCCAAAGCAATCTCTGTTTCGTTGGTCTCTCCAAATTTGACCGGTGTCACTGTCTGTAACTTGGATTTTCTGCATAGAGCGAGCAAATCATGCCCCTAGTGAGGGTATTTGTTAGACTTAATGATGAGGTGTAGTGATGCATATAGATGAGTGGATGTAGTCTAATCTACAGATGCGTTTAAACACCTATGTGTGTGTATGCACGTGACTGTGCGCGTGTGCAAATGTATGTAAGTGTGGCATATGTGTTTTGCTTTATGCGGATGTACGAACAATGCAAATTACGCGTGTGTGGATGAGATGATCAGATGGGTTCCCTTTTCATAGGCTTGGGGGATTTTGGTATCTTCAGATCGAGAAATGCTGTTTTAGGCCATCCTTGAGGGGTGCAAGGATGAGGGCGATGATAAGTTTGAAACCAGAGGCTCTAAGGACAGGGTTTTGGTTTTGACGAGCTCGTGTCGAAGTGCTCTTGCCTTTAACCAGAGTTGATGCATTAATTTTTTCCCTAATTTTGGCTTGAGTTGCCCTTTTCGGGTTTTCAACTCAACGGGATCTCTCCGATACTTTCTATCTCTCCTTTTGCATGAACTGCCCCTAGGGGTTTTTAGTTCATCTTTTAATATCTCATAGTTTTTTCTCTGTCTTTCCTTTTGCTTGGATCACCTCTTTTGAGGTTTTCAATCCAACATTTTTGTTCTGTTATTTATTTATTTATTCTTATTCTTGATTATAAACGATACCAGATAGCATAGGAGAGTTCATGTTCATGGGCCACTTCTATGCTGAGCATTTGATGATGAGTTCGTACCTGACGCCTTCGTTAATGGAGAAGCTTCTGGCGCGGGATGGACGCTGGTCTAATTGCATGGTCATGCCCCCGATCAAAGTTAGTGTCTTGGTGTTGGTTGAAAGTTGATATGGGCGCATGCCCCTGCAAACTTAAGGTGAGGTTTCACATGCACTCATGCTAGGGATACTGTCGTTGGGAATGATTATGAAGGAGAGACGCTTCAGTCGAAGTTTAACTCTTGAGAGGACAACATAGGAGCAGAGGAACCAAACTTCAGGGAGCATAAGAGAGAAGAATAGTCTTCTTTTTTTAGATTTTGGATTGGTTTATGGGTGTTGAGGTAATTTCAGTTGAGATGGGCTGTCTATTGATGTAGGTGTTTTCATCGCAAATACAATCGTCTAGCTTAAATAAAACACTTGACAAATATACATTGAATTGGTTACTGCTCAGTTTATTAACCACTGTTACCAAAGCATGCCCTTTCGGGTTTTCACACCTTGATTATTTTATTTCTTTCCTTTTGTCCCCATAATTTTCAAATAAGCGCCCTACGGGGTTTTCACTCATTGGGGGTATCCCTTATTGTTGCATAGGCCGTCCTTTACGGATTTTCGGCCTATTGGGATTTTCTTTTTTCTTTTATTTTTATTTTAACTTTTCATGAGCATTGTCCCTCGAATTCTCCGAGATTGATCGCCTTTCTAGGCTTTGCTGTCGCCCTCGTCTTCATTCAACTATGCTTTTGATCTTGGCTTGAAATTTCTTGAAGTGTGATTGATAGACTCCAGATTTCCTTCTTTTGCTAGAATGAGCTTTTCTCGTAGGTTTGATTAGCCATTGGCCAAGCAATATGACTGCTCTCTTCACCTCGATGCCCCTCGGCTGATTGCGTCGGCTTTCGATTTATTTGAATGATTCTCTTTTACTTCTGATTGGCTTGACTTTGCCCCTGGACCTTTTTAGCATCTTCATATTTTTCTTTTTTTTTCTTTTTTTTGTCATCATAGATCTAAGCCCTTTCATTGATCATGGAACAGAGTCATTTGTTGCTAATGGGTTAGTTGCCCCGTCTTGTTCTGAATGGTGCACCCACGTACTTATGTCCCTTTTGGGTGGAGAAATTTTCGTCGATGCCCCGGTGTTAGCATGGTCTTGGGGGCTAGTTGCTTGCTCTTTCTTTTTTTTTTTTTTTTAACTTTGTTGGTTGCCGCTCGGTCTTCTTTTTGGCGCAAGCCGGTGGGAACCCTTAGTTTGATGGGCCCATACCTAACTTATTGTTGGAGGGTCAAGGAACCATTTCTCATGATTTTTTTTGTTTATTTATTCACTCTCTTAATTTTCTCTCTTCAGTGGTTAAGTCCTAAGCAATAAGTATATTTAGGACTTACGTCCATGCCATGATAGAAGCGGGAATATCTCAGTTCAGTGAATGTCAAATGTAAGTATATGTGTTAGGGATAAGAATATACAAAATTTGTGGAAGTAAAATTTCATTGAATTCAACAAAGGGAGTTCGTAACATTTAGGTGGATAAAAGATAAAGCAAAAGACAAGAATAAAGACTACAAGTGCAATCCTCTCTCATGCTACTTCAGGGAGCTTCATGGCCCCTCTACTTCATTAGTGTCCTCGATCTCAAGAACTTCTTCTTTAGCTCACCCCGAGCCATTGTAGATTTCACCGTTGAAGGCACAAGTAGAAGGCTTCATCTGCTGAAGAGAATCTGGATCACTTATCTTTCCAGCTTCAATGAGATCTTGAATTTGATGCTTCAACCTCATACAAGTACTTGTTTTGAGACCATGTTTCTGGTGGAAGTGGCAGTAGCCCATCCGTTTGGCTAGCTCAGTGGTTTGACTTCCCGTGGCTGGTAGGGGATGAAGTATGTCATGCATTCGTAGCCCCTCCAACACTTCAAATAAGGGTTAAGTGAAAGTGGAGAACTTCCTTCCCCCTCTATACTGAGCGGGTGATGGAGGGTGAACAACCCTGGCAATCTCATGTCCCCAATGGTGTGGAGCTTGTTGTGTTTGTGAAATATGGTGTGAGGCTACCCTTAGTGGAGCGGATGTTTGTGGGGTAGATTGTGACGCGAACTGGAACATAGGCTTCTCTATAGCAGCTTTCGGGATCTCCGTAAGCTGTGACTCACTCAGGACCTCCCGGACCAATGTTTTTAGTTCCATCTTGAATTCCTCTAAAGCAAGGATATCGGGAAGGACTTGCTCGATTTCTGCTCGGAGATTGAAACCTCCTATCATCTCCTGGGAACCCTCAACCCCATCATTCTTAGAAGCCTCCGGATCATTAAGCGCACGTTTGAACTCATCAGAAAAGATGTATTTGGCTAAAGCCCCTTGCACTCGGCTCTCAAGATCGTGGTTTGAATTGTTGGACTAGGCCATGATTTGGATTCCTAACAAGGAAGAGAGAAAGGACGTATGAGTGAAGCTTTTTAGGCATTATGAATTTCGATGATGCAATGCATGAATGATGCAAATGCGAGATCTACCTACTTGTGCCTCCCATCGGTGGTTGTATGATTTATGGTGTGTGCTTTATTTCAACATAAACATGATTTTGGATAGAGCTAAACCCTTTTTTACCGGAGCAGTCGGTAGCGCTTCGGTCATCTGCTCTAACTTACCTGTTTGGAAGTGTGGATGCCAGAAACCATTTCAACTATTATGCACACATTAGTATAAACCCTGTAAGTCTAATATACAATGCTTTACAAGATGTACAATGTTGAATGATGCTCGACGCGACTGATGCTTGTGAGATTGAGACGACCCTCATGGTAAGTAAAATTCACTAGGACGCTAGGTAAATGAGAGTGTACCCCGGTGATATCCATGACGTGTAGATATATTCGAGGGGTAGCGACATGAGTGGGGGGGAATGACATACTTGGTACATCGACACGACTCACGATCTAAAAAACAACATAAGTGAATATGCATGAGGTATATATAAGGGATTGGCATTATCAGTTATAATGGTGTACTTCGAAGCTACGGGGCATTACATGGGCTGATGCGACGCTCATGGTATGTCTGAGATTTATACAGACCATGATGAAGACATACGGGGCACATGTCCATAGTTTACTTGGTATCGATACTGATAGTAGGGAACCGCATTTCTGGGAAACACGAGCCTCCTAAGATAGGCCGACATAGAGGGTGTGTCCTAAACTAGATGCAAGCGGGATGTGACAACCACATACGGAGCATGTGTCAATTGTTAGTTAAAACCCAAGATACAAATATGTAGATGTGCCAACGAAACCTTGGCGTGCTATGTAGAAAGTGGTAAAACACGGGGTATGCCGTAAACAGGTCGAGGTGTAAGGGAGACGCGGGCGACATACATGATGTTCGTCAAAGGTTAGCTTGTCTTGGAAAGCAACTTATTATGACGATGTATATGGAATACGAACATATTATATAATGGGACAATGAACGCGGTACGCCCAAAACTCGAGGTATACATAGGATGCATATGTTGACATACGAGCTATGTGCCCATTATTAACTCCTACTTGACTCATTGGGTGTGTCTTGAAAGACGGTGCATTTAGGAAATGCGACGACGTACATGGTATGCCTTAGAGGTAGCCAAAGGACATGATGGGAGTCGTACTCGATGTGCCCCATGGTTGACATATACACGACTTACGACCGATGCGATGGCTTGCTCTTGGAATAGCGATCATCGCGGGAGAAATCCAACACAATTGCTGCATTTGACCGATTCGAGACACGAATACGACACACATATGACACACGTAGTATCTGACCAACTTCGGACATAGATGAATCATAGAGATGACTCAAGAGGTATGTCCTAACAACATCGGAGACGTCGGCTAGACACGACACCGACCCGTAAGGCGCAGTTTAAGGGTTAACTCAAGCTAGAGACACAAACATATCGATGTATTTGTGGAGCATTGGTGTGTCTGATAGAATGTAGTAGGATACGAAATGTGTCCCAATCTGGTTGAGGTGCCAGCGAGACGCAAATGGTGACTTACATGGTATGTGCCAAAGGTCAACTCGTTTCACTGTGCAAACAAGATGACGATACATTTTCTCAAAATTCCTGAAGATCTTACGTGGATGTTTATGACGTATTTGGTCTATCACCGATATTTGAGATGCAAGCGATGACACACAGGGTAGACGTCGATGGTTTGACTGGAACTCATCACTATGAACAAAGGCAATGCTTGAGATGCTTACAAGATGCAACTGACAACATACATGACAAGTGCCAAACGTCAGACTTGGACTCGACGATGTGAACAACTTGATCCTAGGGATATAAATAAGACCCAAGTGACGACATGTGGGGTATATAAACTTGTGCATATGAACAACCCGATGTTCAGGACGTAAGGACGATGCTAGCAACAATATGCGGGGAATGTGTCGAGGATTTGACAACACAAACAAATCGATGTTTGAGATGCACTCAAGACATAAACGATGATCTATGGGACACATGTCGCAGGTTTGAAGGGAATTTCACGATATGAACAAATCGATGTGTTACGTTTCGAACAGGACGCACCTAATGACATAAAAGGACTCCACATTTGAAATGCAAACAAGACACACACGGTGACAAATGGGTACGCGCCAAAGGTTCAATTTGAACTCGACAATACAACCGGCTTGACCTTTGATATGTAAGTGAGATGCACACGATGACTTATATGATACGTGCCCCCGATTTGACTTGAACTCGACGATATGAACGACACAATATTTGAAACGCAAACAGGACACACGTAGTGGCCTACAGAGTCTGCGCCAAAAGCTTAATCATGACTGGATGATATAACGACTCGACCTCTGATATGTACGCAAGGCCTAAAGGATGCCATACGGGGTGCGCCTCAAAAGTTGATCTTAAACTCGATAACCTAATGACGTATTTGTGGATCACTAATGTCATGTACAATAGGGTGACACACGAGGGTGGTTTTGACGAGGCTCAAGATACTACTAGAACGCAAGTGGCGACACACAGGGTATGTGTCGAAAGCTGATACGTGCTCGAAACACAAACAACATAATAGTGTATGTTTGGAATACCAACGTGTTACGAAATGTTGTGACATACTTGGTATGTCTTACATTGGTTTGGCCGTTTTAAAGATGCGATAGGGTGTCTCAAGAACGTCAAGGATGTGCAGGTTACCTTAGTACAATGACATGTCGATATACAAGGTACGAAGGAGGGTACCAATGGGGTGTGACGATGACATACTAGCTAAGAGGTGAGTACAACGACACATTTTGACACATGGATTTATTAGATGTGACGCGGCGACATACAAGGTGTTAATTAAAGCACGGATATGACGTGATGACTACTTATGAAACATGCGTCGGAGGGTCAATCTGAACCTGGGGTCCGGACAATGGAATGGCACACCTAAAGGTATAAGTGGGAGGTGATGACAACACACGAGTTAAGAATTCGGTTCGGAGCTCAGAGTATTGCCCATAACTCTGAAATACGGAGGTAATATGTATCACGGGGTGACGTATATAGTACATCCCTAGATTTGTGTCAAACAGTTGACTCGAACCATAAGGCACTGATCGTAAGACAACGTAGCTTTTTAGCATAGGTGCACAATGCGTCGACATACATGGCATGTCTTGAAGGTCTTGATGACAACTTGAACTCGGGGCGTGGATAATATAACGACGTAATTTGGTACCCTAGGGGCCTTGTGTGTGGTGACATAGGTGGGTATGTTTTGGGACACGAACGATGTGATGATGACTCATGAGATAAGTGTTTACTTGAGTTCGGAGTACTGGTCACGATCTCGAAATATGGATGTAGGGTGTGATGATACATGTGGTACATCTTTAGGTGTGAAAAAGACAGGGCGACCACATGTGAGATATGTGACGAATGATTAATTCGAATCTCGGGGTATCCACGTTATGACAATGTCTTTTCGAACTGCCGATATGTTACCGGCGACACAATGACATACGTGGCATGTCTTGACTTGACGGTGTGGAAAGTATACGGGACCTGCCCTACGATCCGAATGTTATGACAAAGGATGCACGACCAACTAGCGGTTTAAACAAGGCAAGGACGCATGGGGTACCTTACGACCTAGGTTGCGTATCTACCGAATGATGCAGTGAAGATGTATGGGGCCCATCACGGCGTACGTGGTACGTCTCAGGACTAGGGTGTATAATACAGTAAAGACGTACGTGATATGCCTCTTGATTGGTGTAAACGATAAGGTGAAGACGTACGGGGCTTATTACAGCATAAAGGGTAAACCTTTTGACTAACATATATAACATGACAGAGATGCACGATATACGTCTTGACACTTGAGGTAGACCTCATGACTGGCATATATGATATGGTAAAGACGTACAAGATACCTCATGACACGCATGGTATGCCTCTTAATGGGTGCATGACCAAGCAAAGACTTATGGGATGACATACGTGGCATGACTCTGGACTAGTGCGTATGATATGGTAGAGACGTATGTGACCAATTACAACACATGACGCTTGACAAGATCGTGATGTATGAGATGCCTCACGATATATCCAGTACACCTTTTGATTGGGGCATGAGTGATATGACGAGGACACATAAGGCACGTCACAACATACAAGGTATGACGAGGCAAAGTCATTGGGCTCAAAGATTATGCCCCCCGTTTGGCGTATGTGATAAGGCGAAGATGTGTAAGATACGTTACGATACCCGCAGCATGCCTCCTGACTGGTGTATGTCGATATAGTTGAGGCATAAGGGATGGGTTACAACATACGAGGCATGATAGGGAAAGACGTATGGGATACATCACGATATAATGGGTATGTCTCCTGATCGATGTCTTAGTGATTAGTGGAAGACGCGTAGGGTGCATCACATCCTACGAGGTATGACAAAGTAAAGACGTAAGGAATACGTCACAGCAAGATGGGTAGGACTCCGGACGGGTGGACACGTGATGACAGGACGAGGCAAGGACATGAGGGATACGTTATGGGAGAAAAGTATGCCTCTGGACGAGGTAAAGACATATTGGATATGCCGCGATGTACGAGGTATGACAAAGCAAAGGCGTAGGGGATACGCCATGACATAAGGGTTGTACCTCTTGATTGGTGAACTCGCGACGTGCCAAGGATGCATGGGATGCGTCACAACACACAAGGTATGACAAGGCAAAGACGTATGGGATACGTCGTGACATAACGAGCATGACCCTTGACTGATGAACATGCGAAGACAGGGTCGACTCTTTCTCACATTTGAACGAAATAAACATGTCCTAAGTCTATAAAACCTAGAATTGCTGCACACAATTTGGTTAGCATGCGACACTCTATATGGTATGAGTGCAATGATTCGTTTAAGCATAGGATGCATCATGACTTACTTCTGATTTGACTGATGCATAACCAGATCAACACGAATAAACTAGTTAGCGAAAATCATACATAATGCTTAATTAGATCGTAATAAGAGAAAGCAGACGATAGATAACAATCACAAGTATCACATCATCTCTCCTCCATCCTTATTCCTCCTCACACTCGATGGTTCAAGTCTCTTTCCTAGTATTTTGGCATAGGCCCACATTGCGATCCATGGAACACGTGACGCCGTCGATTATTGCAGAATAGTAAATCATTCATCATACAATACAATTCGTTTTGACGTATCGACGTTTAGTGACTAAGATATCGACCATATTGGATTATCGTTTCAAATAACTCATATTTTGTCATTTCACGAGACGCGTTGGTCCGGGTTTTGACTCCTTTTCAAGCGCATCTCGGATTTAGACGTGGTATGCGTTATTCTTTCGGTCCAATCGTTCATTTTGGCAATGTTTCGTTCCCTTTTTTCCACGTAAGTTCATGTCTCGATTTTGGATTACAACGGGATCTTTTGAGATCTATCGAGAGACGTAACCGTTTATTCGTTAGTGATCATATCAGTTTTTGGATTTTATTTTTAGGGAACAAAATCATCGCGTAACGTGTTTGTTTTTAGCGTCAAAGTTTGTTTGTTCGTTTTGGCTTACGTAAAAAGACGGCGAGTCTTATTCGAGCGCACGACGACCTTTCGGCTAGAAACAACTTTTTATTTCTTCCAATTTACGAGATAGATCATCTTAGTGTGGTTATAGAAAATCAACGTTTTGTTTAATCGCATACTTATTTGAAATAGGGCTATCACCGTCCTCCTCATTTAGGCACGAATCAAACAAACATGCAAATCGGGCCATATTTCTTGTAACTTTGGTAACGGTCGAAATGATCGAGCCATTAGTCAAACCTACAGTCTTGTCCATATGGCGCAATTACGCGGTTTAGCTTAATTCAGCTTTCATGATCTTAAACAGCGTATATACCAGTTCGAGGCATGTATTTAACGACATTGGTTCATTTTCTTTAACAACCCTCAAGATTGACGTATATCGTAAATAAGGAATGATTTTGGTCATTTGTTAGCTTTTAGACACCTTTGCAGATACGTCCACTTCTCTTGGGCTCGCTGTTTCCAGATGATTTCCTCAGATAACATTAACTCTGAAATCTACTGGGTTAAAGCCTCCTCCTCTCTCTTACTGTCGGTCGAACCAGTCTGCTGAACTTGGTTCAGTTTTTATTTAGAGTCTCCAAACGAGCTCGTATGTTACCAAACTTAACCTTGTTCCAATTAATCAGCTCCTCAGCAACAGCTTGAACTCGTTGTGTGACTAGTGTGTGCGGTGTGGCTTCTCCATGCTTCGGAAATTACTTCTCTGCACTCTAGGTGCTTGGTCCAGAATTCCTCAAATCTGAAGATTTTATTTCATCTCCTAGGCCTGGTGTCATTATTCGAGAATTCAAAGATGAGTGGGTTGTGATCAGAGTTCACTCGTGGTAATGGAAAGACAGTTGCTCTCGGGAAAAGGTGTGACCATGCATTCGACGCCAAGAACCTATCCAGCCATTCCCAAATAGCAGCAACCCCTTCTCTCCTGTTATACCATGTGAATCTTGATTCGATCATCCCCAAATCCAGCAGCTGACAATCTTTTGTACACTGTCTGAAGAGTTCCATGGTGTTTTCATCCCTTTCACTGCCCCTTGTTTTTCAGACACTCATAGTATCTCATTAAAATCTCCAAAACAAACCATGGGTAAGCTATCGATCTAATATAGAAAATTAATAAGATCCCAAGTCAGTCGTTTTTTGTTCTGTTCAGGCCATCCATAAATTCTGACGCCTCTCCACACGCCTCCCGACTCGTTTGAAATAACAAAATAAATACAGTGTGACGAGAAATGGCCTATATTCAGTAGCACTTCCTTTTTCCATCCCAGGATTAAGCCCCCGCTTCTCCCTACTGCATCAACAAAGAACCAGTTGTATGTGTCAAAAATTCGACTCAGATAGCTGGCGTTATTCTTCCTTATCCGAGTCTCCATCAGGAAGATAACGTTTGTTTGTTGTTCCCTCAATATCCCTTTGAGGGTTCGGAATGTCCAAGGGTTGCCCATTCCTTGAACATCCCAACTCAGCATTTTCATAATTCTAGGTGGGGCCTTATGTGGCCTCCACCCGTTCCTTTTCAGTCTACATTACAACGTTTCTTATTTTCAACAGCTTCCTGCATAACTACATCCTCCATGGTTCGTTTTTTCTCCCAGATTATACATCATGTCATACACGTCACCTTTCCCGTGTCCGATTGGTCTGTGCTCTTTCCTTTTCTGTTTCGAACTATTCAGACCCTACGTATCTTATTGTTGTGTGAGGGCTATTTTTCTTGTGTTGCTGTCGGTACATCACTTTGCATTTGGCGCTGTTCCTCATTCTCATCAGTCGGGCTCGACTTTTTTGGATTTCCTGTTTCCCAATTCTGATCAATACAGTATGCGACTGATCTACCCATGTTCAGTTTCCTGTTCGTCACTACCATGACGGTACCCTGAGGTCTGGTTGGTGGAGCTGGTCGCCCCAGTTGTGAGGGAGTTAGCAGGATTGCAGAAGCCCTCCCGGTGTCCCATAGATGCTTGTAATTTGATTGGTGATGCTCGGAGAATCGGCCTGTGAGGCCACTCAGTTACTTCGATATTTTCCGGCATTGTTTCACAATTTTCATAGTTATGCACCATAATACCACACCAATAACAGTAATTAGTCAGCCTTTCGTACCTGAAAAAGATCCACCCTGCTTCCTCTTTGTTGTTTCTGATACATATTCTTCATAGTAATGGTTTTTGAACATCAATGCTGATCCGAATCCGCACATACTTCTCGATTGCTCTGGCTTCTTCCTCACCACAATGTATAACAGTTTCGATTCGGGCCCCTATGGACTGGAGCATCTTTGCATTTCTTTAGATGAAAGGGAGATCATATATTCGGACCTAGATCGGACAATGTTGCAAAGGGATTTCCAATGGTTTATCATATCCCTCTACCATGGCCAGGATCACCATATTGCATTCAAAAATCCATGGACCATCCCGTAATACCCTGTCTCTGTCTCTGTCTGGAACTCATAAATAAATCTTCCATCCTCCCCTTCTTCAATCATGAATCTGTTCATACGCCATTTTCCACTGAGAGCCGAGAATAGGAAACGAACATTGAGAGGTTTTTGCATGAGCACCCTCCCCGCCACACACCAGCGTTCTAATTGGGTCGCCTCAGTCTCTTCCTCAATTATACTTTCCTCTTCTTCATTAATCGTCACTTTACTCAATGAAGTTTTTACGTTGAAATCGAAACCAAAAATTAAATTAAATACAAAACCGAAAATAAATAAATAAATCTAAAAAATGCAATAAACGGGTCTAGTCCTCATATTAGTACCTTTTGACGGTGTCGGATTCCAAATCAGTCGATTAATCGTGTTTTAGATTCAGTTTTTTGTGTTTTTTTGGCTCGGGTCTCATTGAATTTTTCCAGGGATTCAAGTCTCTTTTTCTCCTCCCCAATGCATTGGGCTCCATACTATTTATAGGCATGGAGCCCTAAAAAGGCAATTTTCCTTGGCTTGGAGCCAAGGGTGGGCTCCAAGCAAAGGTAAATTAGCTTACCATTGGCTTGGAGCCAAGGGTAAGCTGATTTCATTATTTTTATTTATTTGTTTTTAAAAAAAATTAATGATGCACTTGGCATTCGGCCAAGTGCAGCAAGATGCACTTGGCCGAAGCCAAGTGCCATGGGGTTGGGCCTGGGCGGCCTAGCCCCGTCACGGGCCATCCAACGGCTCGTGACGAAAATAGTGGCCCCGATGGGGCCGCGTTTGTATATATAATAAAAATAAAAATAAATATTTAAATAAATAAAATACACCTAAAATTAATTAAAAATGATTTTTATCAAAAATGAATTTTGTCAAAACCGATTTTATCAATCTTTTTACAAAACTATTTTTTTGGATTTTTCGAATACTAAAACATAGCCCTTATCGACCCGAGATTTTATTAATAATAAAATTATCAAGAAAATGACATGAAATACCCCGAACTTGGCGAGAGGATTTAAGACTTCATTTGCGGAACCGATTTGACCGTCGCCTCGATTTAATTTCCGAATTCAATCAAGCCGGCCTCCACAGTTTCTAAGAACAACGTTTTTATTTATTATTGTTATTGATTCATCGTTTACTTCAATCGAATGATTTGGATTCCTTTCTATAATTTTCCTTCATCGGTCCTCCGATCCCGTTGTCTACAACTGCACAATCCCTTTGGTGGGCAATATTTGTGCGGAAGTAGAGATTGATTATTCAAGACCCAGGTGGAGGAGTAAAACGAAATTCTTTATAACAGATGTTGCACTCCCGTACGATGCGATTATAGGAAGACCGCACCTGTCTGAATCAATAGAAATATTGTCCATCAGGTATTTAGTTGGCAAATACCCACAAGCAAGGGCATGGCGATTGCATAGGGCAACCAATGGCGGCCCAATGGACCCATTAGACCCCACTAGGTGTAAAGTCTGGCACTAACGATCATTATGAGGAATGGAGGCGAGCCAGACCAACAAGACCCTTGAATATAAGGGGAGAGGTCCGATATGGATGTTTTGTCCCTAACTTTTAGCGTAATTTACGGTTTATTTTGAACTAATAATTAAAGTTTAATTGCAAAAATAAGTATGTTTTGGATAAATGATAAAATAAAAATAAAATATGTACTTTTAATAAATTTTCTTACTTTTTGATTAATTTCAGAAAAATAAAACATCGAGATTAATGCGGTGTTCGTAAGTCGTATTTTGTAGGTACGAGATAGAACGAATGAAGAATTGGGATTTAAGCCACGCGGGGCGTAGAACACACCACGCCACGCGTGACGTCATCACTGTACAATTCCCAGTGATCCACGATAGTGAACCTGTGCATTCCCACAAGTCAGCAGGAATCACGCGGAGCGTACCCCGTAGCACGCCACGCGTGCAAAGTGTGAAATAGTGAACAAAATCTCAGAGACTCAACCACGCGGGGCGTCCCTAGATTTACCCGGAGCATGAAGGAGCAACGGTTCAATCTTGAGTTCCAAAGACTCAACCACGCGGGGCGTACCCTGGTCTACGCATGGCGTGGTTGAGTCAACTCTTCTACATCCACTCCACGCGTAAGAGAAATCTTCAACGGAGTGGAGAATTGCCAGACACGCGGGGCGAGACCTTCAGTATGTGGGGCGTGCCATGTGAAAACTGCAGCAACAATTTGAAATCATCCAAGTGACTTATGTATTTACGATATTACCCCTGAATTTGATGTGTATAAATAAGAGTGTTTAACACTCATTTTGGTATTCAATTTTCTATGTACTAAAGTTCCTTACACCTTGAGAGCTTGTATAATCCTCCCGTCGAGAGTTCCACCTCCAAGTCCTAAGAGACGACTTTGAGTCCGGTTAGCTAGTTCTAAGGGCCGATTCTTCTTCCATTTCTACTTGTTAATTAGTTTGTAATCTTTCTATGTACTAGGCTTGGTTGTATTCCGTATTTACACATTCCATATTTATAATATATGATTTACAATTCTGTTTTCACTTTACGTGTTATTATTTATTGCTTGCTTTGATACTTATAATTGATTATTGTGTAGGTCGCTTACGAGCTCCGAAATCTATTAGGAACCACATAGGTGTTGTGCCTTACCAGAGTTGACAATCCGAAAACTGTAGGAATTGATGAGTCACGGAACTTACGGGCCCTAGTTTCTGATCCTAAGAGTTAGAGTCGCCTTAAGGGGAAATCACGACCCTAGAACCTGACGGAGTTATTCGGTCTATAGATAGTCGTCTTTGCAAGAGGAAACTATTAATCGTATATGTTTCGTATTGTTTGTCATATGTTATAACTTATCATTATCCGTATCACTCTAAAAGGACTTGCAATATATGAAAATTGTCTCACCTATAGTTTAGGAGTAGTTTGTAGTTGTCACCAAACTCAAGTCAAAAGTATTCACCGCTTAGATAACGTATAAAACCGAGTAGTGTAATACTTGTGGTTATATATCCCGTGGATTCGATACCCGGTCTTAACCAGATTATTACTTGATACGACGGGGTACACTTGCCCCTACATAGCGTCTAGTAGAGTTAAAGCACGTTGAAAGATCTTAATCGTAACACACACACAATAGTAACTTACCACACTACTAGAGGCGCACATCAAGTTTTTGGCGCTGTTGCCGGGGATTTATATTTTCTTACAATATTAGACCAAAACGTTTTATTGTTAGTCTAAGCATTTTTTTTTATAAATTGTTTACATGCACTTTTACTAACAATATTCTTTCGTGTTCATATCTTTTTATTTGATTTCTTTAGTTTATGCTTACCCGATCTCAGAGTGGCACTCTTATTCCTATTGATCTTGAAATTGAACGTACTCTTTGTAGGATCCGAAGAGAAAAGATGGCCAATGTCAACAACGAAACCAACCAACCCAACCCCCCCGTGAACAACAACTGAAATGGAGGAGGCAATGACACAAGGACGATGATGGAGATTCTAGCTCTATATAGGCCTCAAAATCGCAATGGAATTGTCGCCCCACCATTCCGGCTAACACATACGAAATCAAGACGAGCATGATCCAATTGATCCAACAACTCGGTCAATTTGGGGCAGAACTTCATAAGAACCCTAATGAACATCTCGATAAATTTCTTATATGTGCCGATACTTCTCGGCAAAATGGTGTTCCGGCCGAGGCCGTGCGTCTAAAGCTTTTTCCTTTTTCTTTGACAGGCCAAGCTTTGGAGAGGTTGCGGTCATTAGAGGCGGGATCGATCACGTCATGGGATGAGCTCGAGAAAGAGTTCATTTCTTATTATTTCCCGCCATCCAAGACGGTTAAATTAAGGAACGACATCACATCTTTTCCCCAACTTGAATACGAGGCCCTTCACTAAGCTTGGGCTAGGTTCCGAAAGTTGCTCCGAAGTTGCCCTCACCATGATATCCCCAAGAATGACCTAGTAAGGACATTCCATCACAGTTTAACTCCTACTAATCGTGCAACTGTGGATTCCGCCGCAGGTGGGGATTTGTTTAGAAAGTCGGCAAGCGAGGCTTATGAGTTCATCAAGCAAGGCTTGCCGGACCCTCGCGACACCAAACTTTTGCCGTGGAGGACGAGGCTCCCAAAATTTCCATGGCCGAAATGAACAAGAAGTTAGACGCCTTAATGGCGCAAATGAGCCTCAAAAATTCAGCACAGGTCCTGTTGTGCTCTCATTGCGGTGGTGACCATAACAGTCAAGATTGCCATGCCGGTAGCCCTATTGCCGGCGACGCCGAGAGTGTAAGTTATGTAGGGGGGGCAGCCAAGGTACAATTCTAACTATAACTCCTACCATAACTCAAATACTTATCACCACCGTAATAATAACAACAACAGATGGAGGCCTCAACACTAACACCCGAATTTGTCATATGGCAACAATCAAATGTGTTGAAGCCCCCATCCGGATTTAACAACGAATATAAGGAGCAAGGTTGGGTCAATCCCCCAATGTCCAAGGAGGCCAAACTTCTCAACCTCCTAGCAACACACAAGACGATATTGTAATTAATCTCCTTAAAGAAATATCTTCCCGTCTTGCTAATAATGAGGCTTTTTGTAGGGATTTGGGGCATGAAGTGGCCCAATTGAATCGCCAACAACAAGAGAGACAACAAGGGTCTCTCCCGATGAACACCGAACAAAACCCACGCCCAAAGAATCACGAATCCGCACAAGTAATAACACTCCGAAGTGGTAAGGGTTTGGAACCACCGGTTCCAAAGGCGATACAACCCGCTCCAAAGGTAAGTAACGAACCGGAAGAGGTAAGCAACCCTGGTTCGGATCCAAAGATTTTGACTTCCTCGGTGCTAGTGATCCAATTGGGACTTATGTACCGAAGCTCCCATTCCCTCAAAGATTAAAAAAGGAAAAATTGGATCATCAATATGGTAAGTTTTTGGAAATTTTTGAGAAGCTTCATATTAACATTCCATTCGCGGAGGCGTTAGAACAAATGCCCACCTACGCAAAGTTTCGAAATTCTTGCCAAAAAGAGGAAGTTAGAGCAAAATGAAATGGTAGCGCTAACAGATGAATGCTCCACGATAATAATGAATAAACTCCCACCTAAGCTCAAAGACTTAGGGAGCTTTTCCATTCCATGCACAATTGGGAATGTTGAATTTACTAGAGCTTTATGCGATTTAGGTGCTAGTATTAATCTAATGCCTTTGTCCGTTTTTAGGAAGCTCGGATTGGGAGAGCCAAAGCCTACCAACATGACGCTCCAATTAGCCGATAGATCAATTGCCCGGCCAAAAGGAGTAGTGGAGGACGTCCTCGTGAAGGTGGATAAGTTCATCTTCCCCGCTGACTTTGTAGTGCTCGACATGGCGGAGGACGATTCGGTACCCATCCTCCTAGGTAGACCATTTCTTGCAACGGGTAGAATTCTCATTGATGTTCATGAAGGTAAGCTCATACTACGGTTGCAAGATGAAGAGGTAGTGTTCAACGTATACAATTCCATGAAATTTCCCTCTAATACCATGGAAGATTGCAATTTTTTAAACTCTATGGATACTATTGATATGTTTGTTGAAGAATTATGTGATAGGTCTTCCATAGAAACCTCTTCGGGTTTAAGTGATGACGAGCACGTGGATGAGGAGCCATTAAATAAGCCATTTGAATACTCCTCCGAGATAGAACAATGCTTGTGGGCAAAGAACCGGTTCGAGGGTTTGGACAGGGATAGTAAAGCTAAGCCAAAGTCGTCTCTCGAAGAGCCCCCGACTTTGGAACTTAAACCTTTGCCTCCTAATTTGACATATGTTTTCTTACAACCTCCTAATTTCTTACTAGTTGTTATATCTTCCCTTTTGACAGAGGAAATGGAAGAGGCGTTGATTGCAGTGTTACAAAAACACAAAGGAGCATTCGGATGGACCATTCACGATATCAAGGGAATTAGCCCCACCATTTGCACACACCGCATTTTTATGGAGGACGAAGTCAAACCCTCCGTGCAACCACAACGACGACTCAACCCAAACATGAAAGAGGTGGTGAAAGCCGAGGTAATCAAACTCCTCGACGCATGTATAATCATTCCTATCTCCAATAGTCAATGGGTGAGTCCGTTCAATGTGTTCCTAAAAAAGGGGGCACATCGGTAACGGAAAATGATCAAGGGGAACTAATCCCTACGAGAAAGGTAACGGGGTGGCGGGTATGCATAGATTATACGAAACTTAACGAAGCCACCCGCAAAGATCATTTTCTCTTGCCGTTCATTGACCAAATGTTGGAAAGGAATGGCGGGACACCAATTCTTTTGTACCCTAGATGGTTTATCCGGATATATGCAAATTCCTGTTGATCCTTCGGATTAAGAAAAAACAACGTTCACTTGCCTTTATGGGACGTTTGTATATAGGCGGATGCCATTTGGGCTTTGTAACGCCCCCACCACCTTTCAACGTTGCATGACGGCTATCTTCTCCGAAATGATAGAGGACTTCATGGAAGTCTTCATGGATGACATTTCGATTTTTGGGTCGTCCTTCGAAATTTGTCTAAACAATCTTGATAGAGTCCTTCAACGATGCAAGGACACTAATCTTGCCCTTAGTTGGGAGAAGTGTCAATTTATGGTACGCGATTGTATAGTGTTGGGACACAAAGTGTCCGGGGAGGGAATCGCGGTCGATCCGGCCAAGATTGAGGTAATTGAAAAATTGCCCCCACCAATTAATGTGAAAGTGATCCGGAGCTTTTTGGATCACGCGGGTTTTTATAGGAGGTTCATTAAGGACTTCTCCAAAATAGCGACCCCCTTGACACAATTGCTCCTAAGGGATGCGGAGTTTAATTTTTCGTCCGACTGCTTAAACGCATTTAATACGCTTAAATAAAAATTAATCAATGCACCCATTATGGTGAAAGAAAATTGGGACCTCCCATTCGAACTAATGTGCGATGCTAGTGATTTGGCAGTAGGTGCTTGTTTGGGCCAACGGGTGGATAAAATTTTCCGCAAAATTTTCTATGCTAGTAAGACTCTCAACAAGGCCCAACAAAATTATTCAATCACTGAAAAAGAGATGCTAGCGGTAGTTTTTGCATTTGATAAATTTAGATCATATCTTGTGTTATCCAAAATTATCGTGTACACTGACCACACAGCTCTTAAGTACTTAATGACCAAGCAAGATGCCAAACATCGGTTGATACGGTGGATTCTCCTTCTCCAATAATTTGACATTGAAATAAAAGATAAGAAAAGAGTGGAGAATGTCGTAGCCGACCATCTTTCCCGTTTGCAAAGTGAGGAAGCCGAATCTCCGGAACTCATGGAGATCAAGGAAACCTTTCCCGACGAGACACTTCATGCAGTAACCCCTCTACCTCGGTAAGCCAACATGGAAAACTACAAGGTCGGTAATGTTCTTTCCCCTCACCTTACGTACGAGCAACGTAAGAAATTTTTTCACGACGCTAAGAATTACTTTTGCGAAGAACCATTTTTATTCAAATCATGTGCTGATAATATTATTCGTAGGTGTGATAGCTCCCAATTTTATAGTGTTTTTAGGATCATTTTAGATCGTTTTCGCTATCTTTCCATTCAATTCTAGTACCATTTTGTTAGTTTTTAGTTAAAATTAGCAATTTCCGTTATTTATGGCATTTTCTGTATTTTCAGGGATTTTCAGGACTATTTGAGCATTTCCGAACCAGACCCATGACTTTTGGAGCATTTTCGGACAATTTAGGGACCGTTAGAGCACTTTTAGGATTCGTCAGGGACCATTAGAGCAAATTGCGGAAGCCCAGGGACCAAAATAGAGAAAAACCGGACATTCCGCCCCATTTAGGTGCTTGTCTCGTCGAGACACAAAGGTGTCTCGTCGAGACAGGCCTGTCTCGTCGAGACACTAGATGTCTCGACGAGACAGGCACTCGTCTCGATGAGATAGCCTATGTCTCGACGAGACGAGGCGAGAGAGGCGCAAAAACGCCTCTCCCTTGTTGGAATCTCGAATCCTAAAGCCCAAAACCCCCTTTTTAAGTATAGAAATGACCGTTGTACCCCCCGGAGACCTAGGGTTTCGCCCTATCTCTAAAAATAGGGAGCTACTCTCAGTTCTTCGGGGAGACTGGACAATTTTAATTCCTTAGCTACTTTCAATATATTTCAGCTTTCATATTTTAATTCAGTTTTTAGCTTAGCTTTAATTCATTGAAGAACAAGCTCAAAGGGTGGAGGATCTACCTTGTTTACATTGTAATCAGACAAACGGGTTTTAGAATTTCTTTCTCCTTTCCTTTTATCTTTATTTACATTTAATCAAGAATGCCTTCATTTATTCTCAATTGCATGATTGATATGATTAGTTTGTCTATGAGCTAATCCCCATCCAATCTAGGATGGGGATGAAATTGGTTGAATGATTATGTATGATTAGGACTTAGGGTTTATTGTATTCGCAGAGATTGATCAGATTATGCATGCTTAATGCCTAGATAATGCCAGGAATAGGATTAATGCTAGAATGAGAATCGATGATGATCAACTAGCCTGCTCAATGTACATAATTGCGCTTAATGCCTATGAACCTGACTTAGATAGGATTATAGATAGATGAAAACCTGACCACGGAATTGTCTATATGGAATCTGTGTTAATCTGACCTCGCTAGAGACCACTGGGAGTGAGGCTACGTGACTGGGCCACGACTTTAGTCTTAATTGTCAAAAGACCCAATGCTTTGCATAACCTAGGGTATATGCCTAATCAAGCCGTCACCCGAATGCATGTGAATAGGATAGATGAATATTGATCACATTTGTCTTTCTTATTAGGACAATTACCTTCAATCATTAGTAGAGCTTAAACATGAAGTCCTTTAAACCCATACTTAGGAATTAACCAATTCTAGGTTGTAACTTACCATAAATCACAATCCAGCCTGCGACTAGTTCTGTTTAATACTTTCCGTAGATAGATATTTATTTTATTTGTTTCAAAACCAAATTGTTATTCAAATCCGCTAAATAGATAGATTTACCCTTCGAATTAGCTAATTAGGATAATAGTCTTTGTGGTTCGATCTTATTCTTAGCATTATATTACTTGTTGCGATAGGATATACTTGTCCTATTAACTGTTATATGCTTTACGAGCATCAAGGTGCATACTAGAGGAGGAGGTAAACCATGTATTGCAAATGTGTCACACCCAAGAGCCGGGAGGCCACTTTGGCCCAATTCGAACTATGGAAAAAGTAATGCGGCTTTTATTGGCCCACCATGTCCAAAGATTCCCAAGACTTCGTCAAGTCATGTGACGCTTGTCAATGGAGCGGGAACGTCTCCCGTAAAAATGAAATGCTCCAACAAGGAATCCTAGTTTGTGAACTTTTCGATGTTTGGGGGATAGACTAATGGGACCTTTCCCTAAGTCGCATAACAACGCCTACATTCTAGTGGATGTTGACTATGTCTCCAAGTGGGTGGAGGTCGTTGCCTTACCCTCAAATGACTCCAAGGTGGTAGGAACATTTATTAAGAAAAATATTTTTACTCAGTTCGGGACCCCTCGGGCTATCATTAGTGACGGGGGTTCCCATGTTTGCAACCGGCAATTTGACAAACTCTTACATAAATACGGGGTTGCACACCGAGTATCCACGCCCTACCACCCGCAAACTAGTGGGCAAGTCGAGGTATCTAACCGGGAATTAAAACGCATTTTAGAAAAAACCGTTAACACCTCTAGAAAAGATTGGGGCCTAAAGCTCAATGATGCCCTTGGACCTACCGAACGGCGTTTAAAATGCCCATCAGAATGTCGCCCTATCGATTGGTTTTCGAAAAATCATGATATTTACCGGTCGACCTAGAACACAAGGCACATTGGGCTCTTAAATTTCTAAATTTTGATGTGCATGTTACAGGGGAACACTGCCTTCTTCAGCTTAATGTCCTTGACGAACTTCGTTAGGATCGTACGAAAACGCAAAGCTTTATAAGGAGCGTACAAAAAAATGGCACGACAAGCACGTGCAAATTCGGGAGTTCCACAAGGGGGATCAAGTCCTCTTGTACAATTCTCGTCTTCGATTTTTCCCCGGGAAACTAAAAACTCGGTGGTCGGGACCATACATGGTCGTCAATGTATATCCATCCGGAGCGGTGGAAATCCAAAGTCCCACAATGCAATTCAACGCATAAATGGCCACCGATTGAAAATCTACCGAGGAGGAGCCCTCCCGACACATGGTGAATCCACGCATTTACGCCCGTAAGCACGCACATTCCGAAGAGAAAGTCGAGCTACTCCGACTCTAAACGTAGCATCGGTTTGCATTTCTCAAACCTTGTTTATATGTATTATATATGTTTTTCCTTCTTTTCAATTTCATTTTTCATCTTTCGCGTCTTATTTTTCACCTTCCATCTTTTGTTCGTATTCATATTCGTAATTGACCTTCATCCATAACCAACAAAAATTACTAAATTCAACAAAAGAAAAAAAACAAATCCCTCTTTAATCCAATGTCCACGCGGAGCGTGCCTATGGGCAAGCTCCGCGTAAACAGGTCTCTGTCACTAAAAAGTCATTAAAGAGACTTCACGCAGAGCATGCCCTACCGGCAAGCTCCGTGTGAAAACAGACCTGTATATCCTAAAAAGAATAAATTCTGAAATAATTGCCCACATGCAAGACACGCGGAGCGTGCCCCCCATCACGTCCCGCGTGTTTGCGAACTGCAACTCCCCATGGCAGCTTTCTTTTCTCCACTCCCACACTCCACCTCCCTCTTCCACCACTCATATCACTCATCTCTCTTCCCCATTAATCTTTCCCACTTCTCCACTCCACCTCTCTTTTCACCAATTAAATCCCGTTAATTCAAAATTCAAACTCATTAATTCTCCATTAAACCCCATTTAATTCCTCATTAATTTTCAAATTCAATTCCCACAATTAATTAAGATTTAAAATCCCAAAAAAAATACATTCAAAACCCCCAAAAAAATCTCGTCGTTTTGAGCCTGTACACTAAGGCACGCGGAGCGTGCCCTCTGGCAAGCTCCGTGTGCCGCTCATTTCTTGTCATTTTTTAGGCAGAGACCCAAACACGTGGGGCTTGTCTTCTAGCACGCCCTGCGTGCTAAGGTCTCATTCGACCATTTCGTGGTCAGAGACACAAACATGCAGAGCGTGTCTTCTAGCACGCCCCGTGTGCTTCTAGGAATCCGAAAATCTTTTGGACACCCACCCCCTTTCTAGGAATCGAGCCCCTTTCCACATCCTTAATGACACGGAAGGGCAACACTACCAAAATGTCGCTGCTTCCCCCGTCATGCCCCTCCTTATCTTCCATCTTTCCGCCCTCGACCACCATAATGTTGGTCGTGCCTTTGAAGACAAGCTTCCTGCCCTCAAGTGGCACAATCATTTCATTGCACGCCACCGCGTGTATCCTTCCTTGGTGCACGAGTTCTTCACCACTCTCACCGCCACCGGGATCCTAGGCAACTATGTACTTGCCTTTCGCCTCCTCAATCAACCCCACTCCATCAACACGGCCTGGATTCGCAACAATTTCACCATCCAAATGGATGTCGGCCTCACCGCTTGGCCTACTAAGGCCGCTCCCCATGATTTTTGGAAATCCATCACCGGTTCGGAGTCCTTCGACATCTCCAACCTCCACCCGGGATGCATCCGCAACCCAATCCTCCAACTCCTCCACAAATTCCTCAACTACTATTTCTCGAAAAAATCCGAGACCAACAAGGTCAACAAGCACGAGCTTCTTGCCCTCTATTGTTGCGAGAATGGGCTCGCTTTCGACTTGTCTCTTCTTGTCGAGAACACTCTCTAGCAAATGAACTCTAAAAAGCGTGTCGGGTTAGGTTTGGGGTACTTAGTCACTATCTACGCCTCTTCTGCTCTTGGTCAAGACGTCCTTGATCGCCTATCCCATTTTGAACCCTGACCCCTTGATAAAAAATGCTTTCAAGACTCTCCAAAATCCTCTCTCCGACCCGGGTGAGAGTTCGAGAGCCGGCACACAAGCCGGGGAAGATTGGGGTTCAGACTATGACTTGGACGATTTCGATGACGTCCCCGGGCAACCTTCATACTCCACCCACCCCGACTTCCAATCCATCCATGCCCGGTTGGATATCTTAGAGGGCAACCAACGTCAAGACCAAGCTACAATAAATGCTCGGTTTGACACTCTCGAGGCTCATCACCTCATGGATCAAGCCACCCTCGCCAACATCGAGACCGCTAGGCAACGGGACTGAGCCAACTTCGACTCCTTCACCGATGCCTTTTGCACCCATTTCAACATCCATTGGCCTCCTCACCCGCCTTCGACATAGTTTCTTTTCGTTTTTATGTTTTTTTTGTTGTTTTTAATGTAAGACGTTTTTGGGATTAACGTCTATTTAGTCACGCGGAGGGCCGTGCAACCCCGCACTTAGTTCGTTTTGCACTTTATCTTTGTTTTTATTTTTCTTTTATGTTTATATTAATATATTTGTATCTCCGAGTTTACTTCATTTTCGTACCATTTTAGACGTTTAATTTTCGTGTTCCAAATGAATAAAATATGGTTCACGCAAAGCGTGCCTTTGGGCAAGCCCCGTGTAAACCAGTCTCTGATTTAATAATTTGCCTTAGGCAAGCCCCGCGTAAACCAGTCTCTAGAAGTTAAAATTATGTTTAAGTTGTTCCACGCGGAGCGTAGCTTGAACAAAGCTCTACGTGGCATCACTTAAAGACATGCACAATAAATAACAAATAAAAACAAAGTCAAAAATCACAAAAATAAAAACAAAAATCATAAATCATAAAAACCAATAAAGACAAAAAGAATTAAACTAAGTAATTACTTCAACAAATCTACCAATACGTCACCCCCTTGGAAATTCAAAAGTTATGTTGTTTGTTCTTAAAATAAAAAACGTTCAAATACAAAGGATCGGTCGAATTAAGAAGTTTAAGTCTTGGTTCCGAAGTTAGGAAATTTATGAATAGTCGAGGTTTTCACCTAGCAAATGCAACGAGTCCAAACCCACAAGTTCTCTCCATAGTAAAAATTAAAAAGGCAATAAAAACGAGATTTTGAAATTTTTACGAGAGCTTGAAAGTACACAATTAAACCCAAAATCAATGTGAGGTACTTTGAGCCTAAAAGAGTTCGTACGAGAACTCTATTCCTTTCACAAAATTTTGAGGGCTTTTACTTTACTCAATTCATAGAGTTTGCATTAAATACCGGGTTAAGTACACTTGTTTTGGTAAAAAGGACAATATATGATAAAATGAGCCCACTTAGGCTAATTCTTTCTTAATTATTTTCTTCGTTTTTTATAACTTTTAGGAAGCCCCCTCGAGCCTATTAACCAACTTCTTTGCTAACACCCCTTTTTACACCTAATCCTTTTTCCTCCTATTCAAATACGGATATCAAATGCATCAAAAAGACCTAAAAGAAGCCAATCTCTAGCAAGACGTATACATATAATCTTTGAAATCGTTTTTGTGCCACTCTCGGATGAAAAGAAAGAAAGAAAAAAGAAAAAAAATAATAAAGCAAAAATAGAGAGTAAAAGGCATTCTCAAGCTCCATCGAGCAATTTCAAAATCCTTCCGTACTTGCTAGAACAAATCAATGGAAAAGAAATGCAATCACCAAAGCCGGTATTTGAATTCGAGTTCTTAAAATTAACCTCTCACCACTAAAAAGCCTTACCTACATTACAACCCCCCAGCCGGGTTCATTTTTAATATTGTTCGACCATAATATAGATGGAAAAACTCAGATGAGCATGCAAACTCGGTGTGATTTTGAGTGAGTACAAAGAAGAGCGTATAAACACCAACCCACCAAAAATTGAGTGACAAGAGTGAAATACCTTGGTGAGGTACAATTAAGTTCTTAAAGAATAATCAATCCCCGTTAACATTGCCTATTAAGTTTGATCATGGAGATTTCAATAAAGTTTTGGTTACTCGTCCGCTCACGTAGGTGCTCATTGAAATTTTTTCGTAAAACCTTGGCCTTGGAATCACGCACTTAGTTAAACCAATCGGAGGTTTGTTTCTTAATTGTCTCAATCTCTTGCCTTTCGACTTTCTTTACTTGAGGACGAGTAAAACTTTAAAGTCCGCAGAGGTTGATAGGGACGTGTTGTCCCTATCTTTTAGCGTGATTTGCGGTTTATTTTGAACTAATAATTAAAGTTTAATTGCAAAAATAAGTATGTTTTGGATAAATGATAAAATAAAAATAAAATGTGTACTTTTTGATTAATTTTAGAAAAATAAAACATCAAGATTAATTCGGTGTTCGTAAGTCGTATTTTGCAGGTACGGGATAGAACGAATGAAGAATTGGGATTTAAGCCACTTGGGGCGTAGAACACACCACGCCACATATGACACATCAGCATTGTACAATTCTCAGTGATCCATGGCAGTCAACCTGTGCATTCCCACAAGTCAACAGGAATCACGCATAGCGTACCCCGTAGCACGCCACGCGTGCAAAGTGTGAAATAGTGAACAAAATCTCAGAGACTCAACCATGCGGGTCGTCCCTAGATATACGCGGAGCGTGAAGGAGCAAAGGTACAATCTCGAGTTCCAGAGACTCAACCACGCGGGGCATACCCTGGTCTACGCGTGGCGTGGTTGAGTCAACTCTTCTACATCCAGTCCACGCGTAAGAGAAATCTTCAACGGAGTGGGGAATTTCCAGACACGCGGGGCATGACCTCCAACACGTCGGGCGTGCCATGTGAAAACTGCAACAACAATGTGAAATCATCCAAGTGACTTGTGTATTTACAATTTTACCCCCGAATTTGATGTGTATAAATAAGAGTGTATAGCACTCATTTTGGTATTCAATTTTCTATGTACTAAAGTTCCTTACACCTTGAGAGCTTGTATAATCCTCTCGTCACTCCACCGAAGTTACGTTCCACCCGCATTCACCAAGCTCGAGAGTTCCACCTCCAAGTCCTAAGAGACGACTTTGAGTCTGGTTAGCTAGTTCTAAGGGTCGATTCTTCTTCCCTTTCTACTTGTTAATTAGTTTGTACTCTTTCTATGTACTAGGCTTGGTTGTATTCCGTATTTACGCATTCCATAATTATAATATATGATTTACAATTCCGTTTTCACTATACGTGTTATTATTTATTACTTGCTTTGATACTTATAATTGATTATTGTGTAGGTCGCTTACGAGCTCCGAAATCTATTAGGAAATCACATAGGTGTTGCCTTACCAGAGTTGACAATCTGGAAACCATAGGAATTGACGAGGCACAGAACTTATGGGCCCTAGTTTTTGATCCTAAGAGTTAGAATCGCCTTAAGGGGAAATCACGACCCTAGAACCTCACGGAGTTGTTCGGTCTATAGATAGTTGTCTTTGCAAGAGTAAATTATAACTTATCATTATCTGTATCACTCTAAAAGGACTTGAAATACATGAAAATTGTCTCACCCATAGTTTAGGAGTAGTTTGTAGTTGTCACCAAACTCAAGTCAAAAGTATTCACCGCTTAGATAACGTGTAAAATCTAGTAGTTTAATACTTGTGGTTATAAATCCCGTGGATTCAATACCCGGTCTTAACCGGATTATTACTTGATACGACGGGGTACACTTGCCCCTACGTAGCGTCTAGTAGAGTTAAAGCACGTAGAAAGATCTTAATCGTAACACACATATAATAGTAACTTACCGCACTACTAGATGCGCACATCAAGGTCAAAAGCGTTCTTTCGTGGAAATCCATGGAAACATGAAGTTTGAAAAATTCTCCCGAATGATCTGTCAGAAACCAAGGATTTACGCTTTAGGGGAGCAGAAGATGACCCACATAAAAGACAAACGACTTTTTGATACTAGCCAAATGACAAAGAGACCTCATCCGAACATGGCTGAAGACTAGAGAAAGCCCCCAAGGGTTACATGAAACAAGAGGTCGAGGCTCTAGTCAAGGCAGATAGGGGAGATCACCAAAGCTCTATAAGTTTGAAATATGTCAAAAGTCAAAAGTTCATCCCTTACATCCGAACGGAGTGGTCAAAGGCCCGACCCCAAGACCTTGGCCTTGGCAGATAAATTGGTACAGTCCCCAAACTGGGCGACCCCACGGGAGGAAATAAAGCACTGTCCTAATCAGGTTCAAACCATGGCCAATAGAAATCCGTCCTCAAATGGGCTGATAGGGCACGGAGCACTCCAACCAACACGTTAACATCACCACTTCACAAGTAATCAATCACCTTCAACTCTTCGAACCCTGCTTACTTAGGCATCAGAGCGAGCCCGTCGGACTCCGGTCCCTCTCTAACCGTCTGTTCTGTCTCACATGTGTCTTAAAGAAGGAGACGAAGGGAGCTTCAGAAACGAAGATAACATTATTTAGGTTTAACATGAAATTAAGGAAGAGAATATTCAAGGAAGCATTAAAAACATGGAGAAATTTTACAGTACTTCAAGAGAAATACAACCGACCAATTAAAATCGTTTTTTATTATCACTACATAGAAGATGATTGGTGTAATGGAACAAATGTATATATGTGGCATGAATTGATTAGTAGGAAATATTACTCCGGGAGTACTCTAAAATTTTCCAAAAACATGATAACTACTTTTATTGTTTTTTCAAAAATATATTTCTTTTTTTTCTTATGTATTTTTTTCATACGACCTCTTTTTCTATTATCTTTATTTGTTTCATTCATCATTCAGACCACTTTGTTTTCGATTTTTTTAATATGGATCCATAATCTATCAACAGAATTTAACAAAGATGACAGACGAAACTGCATGTTCACAATCGAAATAATAAAAAAAATGAATTCATAATAAGAAAAAGATGAATTTACTCATGTGATAATCAGACTCATCTGTGATTGGAGTTGGAATCGTTGGATTCCAACCGATCATGAACCTTTGAATTACAACCTATCCTCAACAAAAAAAATACATTTCATTTTTTCCTTATGTATATTTTTCATGCAACCTCTTTTTTCCTATCTCTGTTTCTTTTTTGTTCATCATTTGAACAATTTGGTTTTCTATTTTCATGCTCGATCCATAATCCATCCGCACAAATTAGTTGATATGACAGACTAAACTCATATTCACAATCAAACAATAATAGTAAAAAATAAAATGAATTCATAAAGATAAGGAAGATGAATTTACTCATATGACATCGAATTCAGAATTGTGGTAAGAATTAAAATCGTCGAATTTCGACCAATCATGAACCTTTGAGTTACAAACCAACTTCAACAACGCTTATATATATATATATATATATAGAATTGATATCCTTAATTTATATTCTAAATAAATGTTTGAAACAATTAGTCATAGCAGCAACCAAACTTGTTTTAGATCGCATGATAAATAGCCATGTTTCGACGTTTTATACATCTATATCAAGAGTTCCAACCATTGAATTTATGAGAAATTAAATCATAATAAATGAAAATGTTGAAATGTCCACTCTTTATAGCAAATGAGACAGTTGAAATGTTCACCATTTATCAAAGAAAAGATAAAAAGACCATAAACATTATGTTACATATCATAACTTGGAAGAAATAAATTGGGAGTCCATTTATATTTGCCACATTATCTTTAATACTTATGTGGCATGTTCCTATCAAATTGTTAAGTTTCAATGAGGTATGCATAGACTTGGGTCTTGATCTCATTGTTGTCTCTTTCGGCATTACTGGAGACCTGTTAAGAAAGAACATGAAGATATGGTATACTGGAGGTATGATTCCAAATGTAAAGGCTTCATCAAAGACAAAGTTCAGAGCCATAAAGATTTTAAACCGAAATGGTTTTGGATGGAACCAAATGGTATGGATCACAATAACAATCCCTACGCTTTGCACGGATACCCCTTTCCTACCAAATGGAATGCTAATCCCACATCTTCTGATATGTGGAAACCAAAACGTGCTTTGACTCTTGTTGAGAAAGCATCTTGCTCTCGGATTGAAGCTTATAAATATGATTGGGATTACAAAGACATACTTAGGGTGCTTCAAAGTATCAACAATGCCTGCCTTCGGTTGCTTAGAGATTTCCAAAGCCATTTTGACTGACTTCCCTTTGGCCAGCCAAACAGTTTCTAAATCACCAACAGGCTTTGTCCGCTCTCGCTCTTCTACCACATGATCCTGTGTTGGCTTCATTTTCAATGAGGTCAAGTAGGTTTCTTGTGCAATGACCTAGTTTCCCTGAGCTACAACCATACCTTCTTTTGTTAGGATTTGGCATGCTAAATGATGAATCGACAAGGCTCCCTCAGATTCGGCCAAGAGCGGCTGCCCGATGATGATGTTATAAGGTAGCACCAAATCGATGACCAAAAATTTTGCTCTCGAACGCCATTTAACCGGGCCATCACCAATGGAAATTTGCAAATACACACTTCCTAACAACGGCACAGAATGACCAGAAATTCCTACTAGTGGTGACATTGTAGGAATAATTCGATGATGCTCAAGCTTCAAAGCTTCATACGCCTTCCTTGCTATAATATTCACAGAACTTCTTGTATCAGCAAAAACTCTTCGTACCTTATATTCTTCCATATTAGCCTCAATCACCAAGGCATTGTTGTGTGCCTGTCGATTAAAATTTCCAAAAGAAAAGTCTGTCCTTGAACTAGAAATCTTCTCTTTTCCCTTTTCTAACCTTCACCTTTTTGCCGAATGATCCACACTAGTTCCTCCAGTAATTACATTTGTCACTCCTCTTGGAGCACGATCGTTTTGCTATTTTTCCTTCGGATCTCTGGCTTTGATAGCATTCTTGAGAAATCTATCTAGCTTTCCTTCTTCAGCCATTTTGTTCAACTCAGCAGCCAACTGCCTGGCGACTTGAGCTTGGGAGGATACTGAATGTGGTTTCTATTACTTTCTACCCAATACAGGACCTCCTTCCTAGAAGTATTTAAGGGAATATAATTACGCTCGGCATGCTCCTTAGCCTTTTTATTTTCTTCCATATTTCTATCGCCTCTTCCATAATTCGGCTGGTGAACCGAACTCAACTTGTCTTTCAACAACGGATTCAAATGATGACCATCCCATTTAACAAAATCTCTAGCTCTCCTCATTAGATCAGAAAATGGATGAGGTCTTCTAGTGGTCAATTCCTTGGACAAATCTTTGCTGCGACAATTTCTCATCATTGCGTCCACTGCTCCATCCACATTAAGATTTTTAATCTAGATTGCCACCTTTTGAAACCTCTCCACCCATTCCTTTAGTGATTCATTCGGTTCCTGAACTAAATAGTTCAAATCTTGCATGGTCTTGCTTTCAGGAATGGATGTGATAAAATGATCACAAAATTCTTGTGACATTCGCTTGAATGAACAGATTGAACCTGACAATAATTGATCATACTAGTAAGCCACTAAATCATGAAGGCTTTTGGAAAAGAGGCTGCACATTACAACGTCTGTGGCCGTAGTAGATTGAAGAGCTCTTTGGAAGTTTTTAACGTGCAAAGTAAGATTGGTCATCCCATTATAATCTTTCAAAGCCGGATACTTAAATCCCCTGGGCATTGGTTGGCCCATGATGTCCACACTCAAAGGGGTCTCAGTCTTAATCGTCATAGCTCCTCTTGCTTGCAACCCCTCATCCTTCATTGCCTGCTTCAACTCTCCCTTTATCAAGTGTAACATCTCCTCCTTTAATTAAAGCTCTCCCGAAGCTTGCTTTGGCGCAACAGGCTTACGATAATCAAGAGATTTAGATTCTCTAGAATACCTCCTTCAAGTATTATTTTGCTTCCTTTCGCCTTCGGGAGAGTCTCTCCAGGAATGCCTCTGCCTCTTTGGGGATCTTGAACTTCTTTCCTCATTTGTCAACTTTAATGGTGAAAGAGAATTTGGATACCTTTGGCGATAAGGACTAATCGGTTTTTCCTTAGATCTGTGCCCTCTTATCTCTGGCTGATATTCCACTGAAGGATACCTCTTCCTCGGACATGTCTTAGTATCATGATGTCCTATAGTGCATGCAACAGAACTTCCATCTTCCTCGTACCTGCTTGCCTTCATTGCATCCAGCAATTCCAACTGTATCGCTTCCATCCGCGAAGCATGCTCAACTCTCAAAATATTTATCGACTCTTGAACGAAACCCATATTATATATGAGTTGTTTCGTGACTCCATCCATGAAACATATCTACTGAGGATCCAAAGATCCTAAGCAAGCTTCAATTTGTTGATCTAAAGCAGGCGTCACAAACAAAGGTGAAATCAGATGATTACTAGCATCCGTTAAACCACGAGGAGGAATAGCTGAAGAGCTCGGAAAATCTTCCTTTCTCTGATTGATTGGAAGAGGTGAAGGAATAATGGGTTGAACAACTTGAGGAATCACTTGTTCAAGAACAAGCTCCATTATAGGATGAACTATTGAAGATTGAACATAGACCATTCTGAAACGAATTACGTTCCACATTCATCGCACCAAATGATATCGGAATATCGGAATACAACTCCTTAAGACCTGTAAAATAGAACACAGTCAGACGGGGGGCGGAGACCGACAAACCCTCTCCGATGCCTAAGTTAGTATGAGAATACCAAGCTTAGAGAATATTAACAAGTTTGAGTATCTAGAATTGAGTACCCTTCTCTTTGAATTAAGCTCCTATTTATAGACATTTGAGCTTAGGCCTAGATACACGTGTCACCATCGTATTGGTTCGGAATCTACATTCCTTCTCCAAATGGCTTTAGCGTGTATTTGAGGTCTGAAGCCTTGTTTCTTTCAAATACCTTTTTGGGGACCCTAGATGGGCCGACCCAAAAGTAGGCCATAGGCCTTTTAGAACCACTTGAGATCCAAATTCGTTATTTACCATATCAATTATTATTTATGTTACACATAAAACTGTTGTAAAAACTTAATTACTAAACCACTAATTTACTAATGTAGGAAGTTCTTTTTGTTTTTCTTCAAAAAAATATCAACTTCATACATTGGTCCAAGAGAGAAATTTCTACATAAAGATGATGAATAAAAACTCTTGAAAAAATAATCTAAATCCAATTAAACCTAACAACTGTGTTCATATAAAGCCGAAAATTTAAATTTTAGTTAGAGTTAACGATCGAAATGATTACTCATAATAATCTATACTAAAAAAGAATGAAAATATACAAAATCTTTATTTTACTATTTTGAAAAAAAAAGACAAATAAAAAAAGAAAACATAGATAAGGTAGCGAGAGGTGTGGAACAACACAATTGACTAGAAAATAACTACTACATATGAAAACAAATCGAATAATTATCTTTAGAAACATAACGATTACCTGTTATTTTTGACACATTTGCTTTTCCCGATTTCACTTGTCCATACCCCTTCTATTTCCATCAGATTTCTTCAATTGGAGATATCAAAGTCTAAATTCTACAAATTCTTGAAGAAAATGCTATTAATACAGTTTATCAATGAAAACCACTCCTAAATAAACTTGAATCTCTTAATGAAGTAAGAACAAAATTATAAGATTATATTATTTGAAGTAATAATAAAATTACAAGAGTATAAAGAGCAAAACTAATACATAATCAAATTAAAAGTCTAGGATGACTTTGATTTTCGATGGCCAATAAATATAATGACGGAATACTATCTATCATGTTTTATATATAGATTTATTTGTGACTTTTGAATTTATTCACTTTGTGTTTTTTCAGTTTCCTGAAACTCTTACTTTCTTTTATTAGTTTAATTAATGAGTTAGTAATTATCAATAAATAATATGTTAATATAGTACTTATGGTGTAGAGATAATTAAAACTCATTAACTCATTTATTCTTTTTTCTTTTAGGTTGTTGACCTACAATTATAATAAATTATTTATTTATTATATACATATCTATATTTTATCATTATCTACTTAGTAATTGTGCTTACCCAAATACTTCTTCACATTCATTGATGTTAAAATAACAACCAATGGTTGATCTTTTGTGGAAATTGATCTTCCATAAAAATCTATGGCTACGTTCCCCCACAACATGACTTTAATCATTTTTCCTTTATACTTAAGCAACCAAGTGTACATATATATTTATTTTTATAAAAATAAGAAAAGTTAAATTAAATTAACAAAAATTAATTATAGTTCGTACTTATAATTCATCAGCTCAAGATCTACTTTCTTTTGTTTCTTTTCATTTACATCAATTTAATTGATCGACCTTATTGATGTGATTCTTCCAACAACATCTGCAAAATTAACATTGTAAGATCAATTAAAATTAACATTTACTTTGAAACTGAATGAAATTCTAAAACTATATTTGAAATATCTCACCATTTATAACTAAATGGTTTTCACATCTATCAATAAACTTGTTAAAAGTATAAACTCAAACTTTTGTATATCAAATTTCCAATCAATCTCATCAACTTGTGTTACTTTAGTTGTTAGAAAGAAGCAGTGCCGACTCTAGGGGCAGGCTGCATATGCGGCCGCCTAGGACCACCGATTTACGGGGGTCTCTGATCGGAATTTGTTTCAAATTTGATAATTATTAAGATTGCTATATGGTTAAAAAGAATGTAGACCTGGATTTATAACAAAATGTAGTGTTGGATTGAATGGTAAAAACATAGTGAAGTTGTTTGTGAGGGTATGAGTTTGATCTTTGGATATGTACATTTTGATTCTCATTTTCTTTTATTCCTGATTTTCTTCATGATAACATCCAGATATTATCCTTGGGACATAACCATAAGTATCCATAGAAGGAAGGACCAATTAGTGAGGAAGTGCTCTGCCACCAGAGGAGATCTGCTAGGTCAAGGCCATGGCGTATACCAGAAGCCAGATGCCATGAGGACGTTACCACGTGGATACGCCTTATAAATACCATTCGCCATAAAGGACCCACGTTCGTGGGGCAGACATGGACATGCCATCCAAGGTAGATCCGCCTATAGTGTTACCAAACCCTTATCAGGGAAACCGCAGCCATTAATTGCATTAAATGGTTCCTTAAAGGCATTAACAGTCAGACATAAAGAATGTAGTATTAAACTACATTAAAGGGAATTAAATGAAGGATTACTTCGATGATTATGGAATCTACTATAAATACCCCCATTACGAGGTATTCTAGGTATATTATTCTAATCCCTACTTCGTGCTTATTGTTTATTAAGAATATTACTGACTTTAGCATTGGAGTGTCCCCGGCCGATCACAACGGTGCCTCATAGGGACGCTTTCCGGTGAAGGAAAATCTGTAAGATATCAATTGGTGCAGTGAAGGTGGAATTCTAAGATTAATAAAATTTGCACCACGAACACAGAATGTCATCAAAAGGGCTCAACCCTTCCACTAGAGGAACCTCTACACTAGCACTCACTAGAGGAACCCCCATAACAATGTCTACCGGAGGAACCTTAGTTCCACTCTCTAGTAGAAATAATACGACGTATACATGGCATGTTTCCCTTCCAAAAGATGGAACGGTCCAACCAGCACATGAATTCTCACCGGTATCTTTCCTCGAGCAAATCATTGAGTCTGTTGGATGCGATTTGGGACCACAATCAGCTGAACTGGTAAGAGAAATGTTGCAAAACCAGCCCGTCGGAGCACAAGTGGAAAACCACCGACTGACGGCCATAGAGGACAATTCGGCGTAGCTAGAAATTATCAGATTCTATGGGATGGCCTAACAAATAGAGGGTCCCAAGGATATATCTTAGGGACAGGAGCTGAACACTCTTCCTTTTGGAGCCATGAGGAACTTCCCAAACTAGACGCGACATAATTAATGCCACTTTCACCCCACCAGGACTTACTATTACACTAAGAAATTTATTTGGTGATGCAACGGGTCCCCGAAGGTAGGATACAACAGTCGGCCATATTGTAGGGGTTGAGAATCCCCGAAGGCAGGATACAGCAGCCGACCATGTTGCAAGGGTTGAGAATCCCAAAAATCGTGAGAGATCCCAATCACGTTTGGAACGTTCGTTTGAGTATCGTCGAGATCAACACCAAGGTAGAGACATATCTTGTTCCCCTTTGAGACACTCGCCAGAACCTCAGTGTGACAACTATAGAGGATGAGACCAAGGATCATTTTCACCACGGCGGTTTAATGCTGCAGTTGAAGCACGAGTCTAGGAAGAATTGCAGAGGCGAAACCAAAATGCTGAAAGATACGCCCATCAAGTCAACATGAATTCGGCTTTCACAATATGGATCCTTGGCTATGAGGCGGATAGGCGATTCAAAGTTCCTAACCTACCTCAGTACAAGGGAGAGGATAATCCTGAGGCCCACACAAGACAGTATATGGAGTTGATGAACATTTATGCATCCAATTGAGTCGCGAATTTTGTGCAAAGTTCGCAGGCAGCATCCCAACTATCGTATCTAGCCGAACGTTGTATGAGCTTAAATAGAGAGAATGAGAGAGAGTACATAGAAAAATTCAACAAGTTATGCATCAAGATTACTAATGTTGATGTCAATACAGTTGTAGAGGCGGTGATAAAGAATACCAGATGCAAAAGATTGCAAGAAAAGCTAGTTATGCATAAGCCACGAAGCCTTGTAGAACTGATGGAAAGATGCAAGAGGTTCATATAGATAGACGACATCAATAGAATTCCTGATTCGCTAGAAAAGAAAGGAAGAGGTGGGTCAAAAAGGAAAGAGAAAGAAAAAGCTGTTGACCAGCCATCCAGAGGTAGGAGGAATTCAAGAGGTAGGACAACGTACACAACCTTGAACACTCCTAAGCAAAAAATTCTCTTGTGGCTGGAGAAAGGAAAATACAAGCAGGACATTACATATCCCGAACCAAAAGGGGGGAGCATGTAAATATCGGAAGAAATGCAAAAGCATATTGTCGATTCCATAGAAAGAATAGCCACAAAACTGAAGCATGCTAGTAATTGGCGAAAGAAATAGAAAGGTTGATCGAAAGGGGCAAGCTTGACAAGTTCATCCAAAATGGTAAAAGCCAAGATGATGACAAAAAAAGGCGGAACCCAAAAAGAAGTCAAAAGGGGTTATCAACATCATTGCAGGCGGACCTAGATATCAACCACCAGCAAAGAAAGCAAAGACATCCGCCTTAGACAAGACGGCCCTCAACCGCCCTTTCGTAGAAGCAGGCCCAATAATTGGCCCCAATTCAGATGCCTTGGTAATTACGATGACCATTGAAGGCTGGGAGATGAAGAGAGTCATGATAGACATTGGCAGTTCATGCAACGTGATCACTAGAGAGGCATTCGCCAAACTGAAAGTAGATCCCATATAGATAGAAACAACAATTATGGACATCTTGGGAGTAACTGGACACACAATTCAGACCAAAGGCCAAATAACATTAGAGTGTGAGATTTTTGATGATGACCAGACCTCGAAGGGAGATCGAGAATTCTCTATCATAGATGGACAACTAGTATATAATGTTATTTTGGGAAGGCCATTCCTCTCGAAAGTCGTAGCCTTAATCTCCATTCACCAATTGACAATGTATGTCCCTACAAGTAAATAAGGGGTCATGATAAGAAGAAGTCAGAAAATGGCACAAAAAACGTATTCGACCTCATTATCCATTCATCCACATAACAATGATGATGATGAAGAGGATGAAGAGCGCATCACCACGGCATTAGGCGACACAGAAATGTACCTCATCGCTGAAGGAAAGAAGGTGAAAATCGCTAAGGGGCTCAAGCCAGAAATAAAAGAAGATATTGCAAATGCATTAACAGAATGTGAAAGTGTCTTTGAGAATGAAGTGTTAACAGGGGTAAGCCCAGATGTGATCACTCATAAACTAAACATGGTGGATGATGCAACTCCCGTGGCCTAGAAGAGGCGGAATTATGGACCTAAAAGGAAAAAAGCTATAGAAGAAGAAATCACCAAGCTCAAAAAGGCTGATGCGATCGAAGAATTAATATACACATAGTGGTTGGCGAACATAGTTTTGTCAACAAAGCGGGCGAATTTTATATAATGTGCATTGATTTTATTGATCTAAATAAGGCGTGTCCTAAGGACAACTATCCGCTACCTTGCATTGACATTCTAGTGGATGAAACCGTAGGATACAAAGTCTATTCCTTCACAGATGTGAAATCTAGTTATCACCAGATCCAGATGGAGACTAGAGACAGGATCAAGACCTCATTTGTCACACACCAGGCTACATATTGCTTCAAAGTAATGCCCTTTGGGCTGAAAAAAGCAGGAGCTACATACCAGAGAATGATGAACAAGATATTTGAAGATAAAAATGGCGACAATTTCTCTATGTATGTGGACAATATGATCATCAAGAGCACCATAATAGAAAAGCATGCAGCAGACATCAATGCAGTCCTAGAAGTGCTTTGCAAGTACAATATCAAATTCAATCATGAAAAATGTACATTTGGAGCAACCTTAGGAAATTTCCTTGGCTACGTTATCAGCCAAAAAGGAGTTGGTACTAACCTAGATAAAATAAAAGCTATGATAGAGATGAAGACGCCTCAGAATATGAGGGAACTACAACATTTGAACGGGCGGATCATAGCACTGGGAAGGTTTATATCATGTTCCCCGCTAGAAGATGTCTCCCCTTCTATGAGGCGATCAAAAAGCAAAAGACGTTCAAATGGAATTAAGATTGCCAACAAGCCTTCCAAGGGATAAACTAGTTCTTGACAGAACCACCCTTAATGAGCAGACCAACTAAGGGAGAAGACCTGTATTTGTATGTGTCTGTTACAGATAGAGCCATATGCACTATGATCATCCGAGAAGAAGAAGGGAAATAATATCCCATTTACTATGTAAGGAAAGTGCTAAAAGATGCCGAGATGAGATATTCCAAACTGGACAAAATGGCCTTAGCGGTTGTAACAACATCGATCCGCCTTCAGCCATACTTCCAGGCACACACAATCATAGTACAAACCGGTATTCCCATGAGAAAGGTGTTGCAAAAGCCAGAAACATCATGCATGTTGATGGAATGGTCTATACGCCTTGGCGAGTTTGACATTCGGTACGAAGGAAGAACCGCTCTTAAAAGTCAGGTCTTGGCGGATTTCATCCATAAGTTCACAAAAGAGTTTGTTGATTCGCCAAAGATTGAACCAGAAGAATGGACCATGTACACTGATGGAGCACTATGCACTGAGACTTTTAGGTCATCTATACACCCGATCAATTCCATCATCCCATAAGACTTTTAGGTCATCTATTAAAGGTTGCAAGTACACATCAATATCATTTCTAGGCTGCTTGGGTCCAGAAATTAACAAAGTTAACATCATGTACTTTCGTTTCATGCATAGCCATGACAGAAGGTTATAAACAACCATTATGACTGGCCAACACGAGTAGGTGCTGCTAAGATTGCCAAATGGGTTAAAACCATCTGAAGATAGTCCTATCCTAAGGTTCCTAGGTTCGCTACCAAAATCTGGCCACTTAGTGTCAATCATTTTCCAAGTTGGGGAATCAGCTGGATGTCTCATCAATCCATCCTTTTTCCTACCAGTCGAGTGCCAAGTAAGTTCCTTAGCGGTAACTGTAGACTGAAACATTCTTCTAAACCTTGGGATTGGTGGAAAATACCATAAAGTCTTAGCTGCTACCCCTACCTTCTATGTATTATCCCTAGCTAGTTTCCACCTAGAGACATTACATGATGGACATCGTGTAGCACCCTCATTAACATCTCTATACAAAATGCAGTCATTAGGACATGCATCAATCTTCTCATATTTCATCCCTAAAGCATGAAGAGTTTTTTGCCTCATTAGCAGACATTGGCATTTCATTCCCATCAGGCAGAAGGGTGTGAAACAACAATAAAATGTCAGTATAACAAGACTCGGTCAGACCATGTTTAGCTTTTAGATTAAAGGTTTGTATTAAACCATTCATCTTGGTGGATTTAGTACAACCGGGATATAAAGGCTTGTCTACATCATGAACGAAATGGATAAATTCATCTGACTCTACTGAGCACCCATCTTCTTCTAAATCTCTCCCTAAGTCATGGTTCATTTCAACTATTTCAGAACCCTCACTTATATAATTTGAGTCTGCAATAGAACACTCACCGTGCCATACCCAAGTTGTATATGTTTTCATAATTCCATTACAGATTAAATGATCCTTAATGAAGTCAATACTACCACCTCTGAGGTTACAACATTTGACACAAGGACAGAAAATATAGTTTGGGTTTGTAGCATTATTAGTTGCAAACTTCAGAAACTCTTGTAAGCCTATTCTAAACTGTAGTGATCTCCTATCAGCCACCATCCATGATTTATCCATCTTGAACAAACATAATCTATAATTAGTTTTATTCTAACTAATAACAATAAACACATACATTGACAAACAACAAAGAAACCCAATATGTAAATGTATCTGCAAGACTATAAACCCAGCATCAAAAGTACATGAAAGAATCATCCAATGCGAACACTATTGTAAAAAAACAGCTAAACATAAAAAATAAACAGATATGCTAAACGAGATAAAAATCCTTATTTCATAATGTAGATACCTAATGTTAAGCAAACAAACTTCGAATTATAGAGAGAATATGCAGTGGATTAGGTCACAACTAACATGCAGATAGTATAATAATTTCAAGAACTAATCATTTGAACACAGCGTAATGACTTAAATAAACCCTAATAAAAACCTTACCAAGATGAAGAATTCACGAGGTCGAAGACGATTCACCCGATTGACAGAGATAAAGTTTGAAGGAGAAGATGAATTGTGTTTAGGGTTTGCGGAGGTAAAGCTCGAAGGAGAAGATCAGTTCCAAAGAATGAGTTTAGGCTGAATTGGCCTTATATACCCCTTTCTTTTTTAAGTGCACAAAATGAAAGTTAGAGTTTTTGCTCCCCCTCTTTTCTAATATTTGGTTGCCACTTTTTATTTTCGTATAACAATGACAGTCATTTATTCGCAATGTCGTCTGATGGTTAAATGACTTTTCCATCAAAATCGCGTGCTTTTGAGATGACAAAAGACTGTAATCGTAACGTCATCTGATAATCGAGCGCATTTTTAATTATGCCTTCAGATGACATAGAGTTAAAATACTGTCACGAAAAATATTCAGACGACACGAAAACAAATGTCTGTCATGTATCTTGTGTCATGTGAAAGGGAAATGGCATATTGTATGAACACTTTATAATCACTTTAAATAAACTTCGGGATTTTCTTTTATTTGACTTAATTAGTTCTAAAAGATGAATGCCTTTTTATAGTTAAACATACTATATCTTTATTAAAACAAATGATATAAAAGAACAATTCATTTTATATCCTAAAACAATTGTCTATAGGACATAAAACCCTAACATCATTTACAACATTCATAGCCATGTAAAGTCAACGACATTAACGTGATCTATGACCTGGAAAAGGAAAAAGACTTAGTTAAAAAAAACATAGTCAAACAATACCAAATTCCAAATAGAAGTAAAATAGGCTACTTACTGCTAGCGCCCTACGCTTGATCATCTTCAGATGGGTCGTGGACTGATACTTTACTCTGTTGGGTAGAACTGTAGGGATCCGCCCAATGGATTCCTCGATGCCATTCATCATAACATCAAAGGCCAGAACAAGCTCTTAGCCATAAGTGGCAGCCCAATAACCCCCGAGATCCGGCTTCACGGGCTGAAAGCAAAGCAAAGAAAAAAGATGGTTAGCTCAAACAAATGAAAATAGAGGGTAAAAAGGGAAAGATAGCAGGAAAGAAGGGCAACTCGGTGTATAAGTAGACGATTCCAGAAGCGACACCTTTAGTGCATTGGAAGCTGCCACCAGCTAGCTAGATCCGCTAGGAGGCTTAGAGACCTTATATGCCTTCTCCCTCGTGGAGACGCCATCAGTCTTAGATCTTTTGGTGGAAAGAACGACCTTTGCCTCAGCAGCAGGGCGTTTCCCCTCCTACTTATCTAGAGTGGCATTCACCCTCTACTAGGCTTCCAACGCCTTCTGAAGCCTCCTCCGCTTTGTAATCACATCATTTACATTAGTTCTCTCCCTGCCAAAGGAATAAAAAGGAAACTATTAGATAAAAAGTGGATAAAAATACCTTCAAATTCTTTATAAGAATTGTAGCAGATCTCTCCATTGCGAATCTCCACCAGCGGTTCGCCATATTTCACAATCGCTAGAGCTTGGTCATACGCCCAGAAATTATACTTGACGGACCGTAGCAGCTCCAATGCTTTCTCTTCCACCGAGTTAAGGATAAAGCCTCTACTCACCCATCTTTAGGATTATAATTCCAAGTTGTTGGAAATCCTAAAGGTACGAAGAAGAATTTCTATCCCTAGTTGTGGACATTCGACATCTTACAAGTGAAAGGCGAATAGTCTTTCAACTTGGAAAAATAAATATGGTCCTCTACCCCACGTTTGGTCATAGTATGAAAAGACCGAAAGACCCTAGGGCTCAAAATTAAGCCCAGATTCGCCGCCAAGTACGAATCCAGGACAAGATCTAGCCACCCATTGGGATGCAACTGGTAGATAGGTATGCCGAAAAATTCCAAAACGTTCCCAATCACCTCAGGAACTGTGTACATGAACCCTCTCTCAATGTGACTTTGATATACAGCAAAATAGCCTCTAGGAGGCATGGCAGGTCGATGAGAGGGTTCCGGGATCAGGCATTCAGCTGCCCGAAGCCAAGGGTATATGGATTGAAGGGTCACTAATAAAGTAAGATCAACCCTAGAAGGAGTTACCTCCATTTAGGAGCCTTTTCTCCTTTCCTTTTTGGGGTGGAAGAACTGGCTTCTTCCCTAGATAAGCGATTTTGTGCCTCAGCCACCGCGGTCGGAGTTACAGTGGGCAAAGGGATGTGAAAAGCTTTTTAGGTTCGGACATTGTCTATCTCTAAAGTTCTTTCCGAAGACACAGAAGTAGATATTATTGTATATTAAAATAAAAGAAGAAGACAATAAAAGAAATCAAAAACCCAGAAAAAAGCGCACTTACATGAAGAAATTCAAAGAAGATTGGAAGAAAAGACTTCCTAGGCACCAAAAGAACTAAAGCAAAAAACTGAGAAGATGAAGACAAAGTTCAAATGAGCAGGTAAATGGAGAGTGAAAGAAACCCATAAGAGTGGAAAAGCCACTTTTATAAGGTAGACAACGGCAACACCTAGGGATTTGAGCCCCAAGATGTCATATGTCTCCATTGAAGGAAAATAGGCAAACGTTTGGCAGTGGTAATATAAAATTTTAATCTATTTCCTTAAACCAAGATCCGTTAATCGTTATTTCATATAAAGAGTGATAGAACGAAATACCTTTATGACGATCAATCTACCGTTGCAAACGAAGTGCCCACAACTTCAAAAGAGATGGAATCTATCAACCAATCTGCCCCTACCCGAACAGACCTTCCAAACCTCCGAATAACAATCCCAATGGTGAAAACAAGGAAGAATATGTCTAGAAACTCCTGTCCAAAAATCGTGACGATCCGACGGTTCAATCTCCAGGAATTCTCAAAATCATGAACTGACCCGATGTAGGAGGAGCAAAACGAATTTCTCTCTTTTGTATGTCTTTTCTTCTTTCATGAACATAACAAAACATAAAAGTAAACGATTAGAATACAACTGATAAATAGCAATCAAAGGAGATTGCCTCTAACAAATCAACACAAGATCAATGAGAAAGAGAAAGACATAAAATCAATCGAATGGAAGCAAGCGGTGGAATTCCGTCCTCTACTGTAGGGGTCGAAAATCTCAGTTTACTAGATAGACTAGGGTTGGCCGAAATTTGCAATGGGAGGGGGTATATATAACCTCTTGTATCTAAACCCTAGTTAGATAGAATTAGGTTACCTATTAAGAGTTATATTCGGAATAATACTCTTGTTATTATTATCTATAATTATATCTAAATATATAAAGATAATATTAACTTTATTTAATAGGATAATAATTAGAAGCAATTTAATCTCAATAAACCTTCTAACTTAATTATCCTATAATTAATTTAATCCATAATTATAATCTAATTAAAATTATCGAAATTAAATTAATTCCCACATGTGTCCCAACACATGAATTTCGCCCCCCCCCCCCCCACCTTCCATATATGGGCCTTAGTGGACTAAGTTGGGCTTCCATCAATTAATTAATATCCATTTCTCTTTTTGGTTCCAAGTCGCGAACTGTGATTGGCAGATCCGAAACATTCCCCTATAGCTATAAGAAGACATGTTGATTCCGTCGTTGACCTTTCCGTATTAGTTACAATATAATTCGATCCTTTATCAGCTACATCCTTGAACAGAATCTTATGACTATGGATTATGTCAAGTCACATATAGCGAGACGTTCGTTTTACTTGTACAGGCCGAGTTAACTCCGAATAGATAGGTTAAGTGAAATCTCCATTTCAAGTCTTAAGCTACCACCTTGCAAGGATTTAGAGTCAAGTCTTCCACAAGCGATCCTTGGACGTATCTCCTATTTATCAGGAGTGACAAATGCTCAATCCAATGTTAACTACCCTGCAATTACTTCCTGTGATACCCAACGTCTGCCGAACACACCCCAGAGTCATCCCTGTTATGGATCATGTACGAACAGGATCAAAGCATCACATTCCATAATCCAGAATCACTAATTAACATTCCTTTGAGTCTGAGGATTACTTATACCTGTTAATACCAATGAGATGAATAGGTGACAAGGATAAATCTATCCATCCTGTTATCTCAAGTCGGGTCCCCAATCCTAATGAACTCTTTCACTAGATTCATGTAACTGTCCAGATATCTGCATATCTGAAGCTTGTGAGATCAGCTCTCTGTCTCGACAGAAAACATTGTTACATGCAAGTCTCAACAGTATTATGTCAATCTCTATTCAAAACATATTACTTGACTTGGGGTGGTTTTAAGTTTATTAGTTTATTATAATATTTTGTCTCACTTCATGCTTGTATGAACACTTTATAATCACTTTAAATAAACTTAGGGATTTCCTTTTATTTAGACTTATTCAGTTCTTAAAAGTAATTGCCTTTATACAGTTATTAAAAGTAATTGCCTTTATACAGTTATGAAACCATATCTTATTAAAACAAATGACATAAAGAACAATTCATTTACAGCTGGTTTATATCCTAGAACAATTGTCTATAGGACACTAAACCCCCACATCCATCACAATGGTGTAGGAAAATGCGCTCGTCAGAAGTAATGATGATGTCAGCACGCGCGGAAGGCGAAAATCCCTAAAGGACTTAATTGATACTTTTAGGGGGGGCTTCCGATAACATCCAGATATTATCCTTGGGGCATAACCATAAATATCCATAGAAGGAAATACCAATTGGTGAGGAAGTGCTCCGCCACCAGATGAGATCCGCCAAGTCAAGGCCATGGCGTATACCAGAAGCCAAATGCTATGAGGACCTTACCACGTGGATACGCTCATAAATACCATTCACCATAAAGGACCCACGTCTGCCAGGCAAACCTGGACACGCCATCCAAGGTAGATCCCCCTATTGTGTCACCAAGCCGTTATCAGGGAAACCGCCGCCATTAATAGCATTAAATGGTTTCTTAAAGGCATTAACGGTCAACCATAAAGAATGTAGCATTAAACTACATTAAAGGGCATTAAATGAAGGATTACTTTGATGGTTATGGAATCTAGTATAAATACCCCCACTACGAGGTATTCTAGGTACATCATTCTAATCCCTACTTCATGCTTATTATTTATTCTCTCTAAGAATATTATTGACTTTAGCATCAGAGTGTTCCCGACCGATCATAACGGCACCTCACAAGGACGCTTTCCGATAAAGGAAAATATGTAAGATATAAAAAATATGCAAGATATCACTTCATAATAAGCAAAATATGTTTCTTCTTATTATTATATAAATTTCTTTTCTCTTTATATTTTCATATATGTTTTGGTTTTATTTTTATTATTATGATTATTATTCTTATATAATTTTAATAATTATTTTTTTATAATCTTAATTTTTTTTTTCTCAAACCAAAATGTTAATATTTATTCAATCTAAAATGACTAATATATTATATATTGATTTACTTGTTACAATATATTTAGGACACACTTAATTTTCACTAATTTACTCATACTATTGAGTTAATTACATAACAACCTGTATCGATCAATTTTTTTATGGTGAGTATTCTTACAAAATCAAAATTAAAATTATAGTCTAGTAAGACAACAATTTATAAGAAGGCCCGAATATTTATGGACCACCACAAACCATTTCTTATCCTTAAAAATAATATATGTATTTTTTGTGGACTTATATGGGATGTACTCGGTATTTGAGTTTTATGACGTGATTTAATAGAAAAAGATTTTTTTTTGTAATATAACATATTGAGTTAATAACAAACAACCTATACGGATCAAATTTTTTATGCTGAGTATTTTTACAAATTCAAAATGAAAATTATAATTTAGTAGAACAATAATTCATAAGAACGTCCAAATGTTTATGAACCGACCCTGAGCATAAGCCAGGAGTGCGACTACCTAGGGCTGAGCCAAAAGAGGTCAAACTTGTTTTTTTACTATATATATAATAATTTTTTAAAGGTAGTTATAATACTCATTTATAACTAAAAAATGACCAAATAATATGATATTTTAGGTCTAAAATAGACCTAATTTTTTATTTTAAACTTTTAAGTACAATTTTTTTTATTAAGAGCTTCTGTATCTCTTTTTTCGCCTAAAACCCATAAAAATATCAGGATCGGCCCTACCTAGGGCCTCTAAAATACGAGAGTCGGTCCTGGAAGGAAGACAATCTTATGTTCATTATGAATAGGCATGTAGCTTTGTAAAGCTGTCATAATTTTGAAGTTCTCGATAACATGAATTTTCCCTTCATGTAATTTGCTTCGAAATTACCAATTTGGGCTTTCCAGATGCTTCCATGAATGGTGCTACCCTGTTTTGCTATAAAAATTATATCAATATATTTATAGTTTTAATGAATATATAAAAATGTAAAATAAATACTTTTTCATCTAGCAATATCATATCTAAACTATTATAGAATTATTATCTTTTGTGTTAAGTGCCTCCTATAACCTAATTAGCCTGACTCTTATTCTATAGGTATCTTTTTCGGTAGAAAGGTGATTAATTTGGTTAAAGCGAGGTTTCATTTGCAACATTTCCATACCGCATGCATGAAAAATTTTATTAAAAAAACACATCAAATTCCAGCAAATAAAGTTAATTTATACATTATTTAAGAGTTCAATTTTGTAAAAAATGTATAACAACTTATCATGACTTAAACCAATAAACAATTTTTTCAAATAACAATGTACAACATAAAACAATTAAAAAGAATAATATAACTCTAACAAAATCTAACATAGTCGTACCTCAAGTTTTTAGTTTGTGAGGATGTAAATTTGTGAAGAAAAAATCACAAACTCCTTACATATATAATACAATAAATTGTAAATGATGTTGTAAATAATAATACCTATTAAATATAAATTATTAATGTGTTATTATATCTTAATTAATGCAATACCTCTTCACCTACTTCATTAATAATTTGTTGTTTTTTTGAATCACAACAAATTATTAATGAATTAATTAATATAATACCTCCCCATTTTAATTATTTAATATTTTTTTTAAAATTTGCGCACAATGCGCTTACATTAACTATTTAATATAATGATAACTAATAAACACTATCACATTATTTTATTTATTTAAACCACACTATCACATTTTATAATATTAATTATAATGTTAATTTTTCATCCGAAAAAAATTATAATGTTAAGTAATACCAAATTAATACCACACTATAACTATCACGTTTTATAATGTTAATACCAAATTAATACAACACTATAACTATCACATTTTATAATGTAAATTAATACCCACATAATGATAATTAATACACACTATAACGTTTTTTCTATTTTGTTATTAATTTTATTATTTTATTTATTTAAATAATCTTTTTAATTTTGATTTTTAACTATTTGAAAACTCATAAAAAAGGTTCAAAACACTTCTCATTGTGCCGAATAGAAAATAAAATTATATATTTCGTTCCAACAAAAAGTCATTCACAATTAACGAAAAGCTTTCAAAAATAGATAAGTAAAAAAATTTATAATTTATCACGAATAATTTTATTCTTAACATCGTAAATTAGATAATTGAGTGTCCATCTGACATCATTTAATGTAGTTTTAGATATCATCAATGAAAGTCTTTCCTCAATTGTAAATAATGTTACTTACATTGTATATACAATATACATTATGTTACTACTCATTAGATCAACGACATTTGTATATACGTAAACAAAAAAAAAAAGAATAAAAAACCATTTCATGTTCTACATGAACTAAAAAGTTTAAAATTCAAATATTTAGTCAAACTTAAACATATTTCATCTCTAAATTTATTTTGAAACTACAGAAGAAGAAAAAATTACTTTCTTTCTGACCAGCTAATATATACTAGTATAGAATATGTAACTAAAATATTTTTAATGATATATAAAAGGGTAAATTTCAAATAAAACCCTTGTGGTTTCACTAATTTTCGGATAAAGGACTATGGTTTACTTTTTGTCAAAACGAGGACTGAGGTTTCACACTTGGATTAATGCTATTAAAACCATCTTTAACGACCTGAAAATGAAAATTTTCAAGAATTAAAATTGTTCAATGTCATATTTGTTATGGAACTACATTTTCGATTTTCGAAAATCATCTTTTTTGGAACTTTCTCTCTCTAAACACTAACTTTCTCTCTCTTTACCAATCATCTAAATAATCTCAAAATAAAAAAGTTGAAGAATTAAAGTTGCTTAGAATATTAGTAGTTCTTAAAATATGTCATTTTTGAAGTCGTCAAGTGTGATTTTAATAATATCAATCGAAAAAGTCCTTATTTTGCTAAAGTTAAAAACTTCAATCCTCATTTTGACAAAAAGTAAACCACAGTCCTTTATCTGAAAATTAGTGAAACCACAAGGGTTTTATTTGAAATTTACCCTATATAAAATTGACTTAGTTTGTGAACTTTAAGTGTTGAACTATATCATTTATGAAGTTAGAATACAATTAGTCTTTGACGTTGTTTGAGAGAAAGTTAATGGAGGTAAATGAGAGTAATGGAAAATAAAATATCCCATTAACTTTGTTTGAAAGTTGTTTTAAAAAAAGTAAGGTTGATGAAAGTTAAATTTCTACTTCCTTTAACTTTCAAATTGGGATTTGTTGAAAGTAACGAAAAGTTCATTAAAAAAATTGTCTTTAGAAAGTAAACTTTAACTTTGATTCTCTTTTATATATAAACTCTTATTTACATTCTATAAATTCACAAACAATTTTTATTTTTAATTTTTATTTTCATGATTTCGTTTTTTTCTATTAACTTCTTTAACTTTCATTGATTAACCTCCAAACTTGCAATAAAGCTAAAGGTATTTGTCAGGGCCGGTCCTGATAATTTATGGACCCTAAGCGGAATAAATAAAGGCCCATTTAATAAAAAAAATTACGTAAAAAATTTAAAATATATTTCAATATATGATAAACAAAAAAGTATTTCATTAATTCCTTATTTATCTACATATTAAATCTATTTGGTAAAAAATTAAATCAATTGTCACATGTATATATCACGTGTCAAAAATTATGTCATTTGACAAAAAAAAAATCTATTAATTTTTTTTATCCAAAATTGGTTAAATGTCAGTCATGAAAATATTTAAGGGGAAAATGTTACCAAATGATATGACAATTTTGTATACCACAGTCGTCAAATATGAGTTTAATTCTTAAATTAACCCTCAATTTATATTCAAAAAATCAATTTGACCTTCTTTAAGTTTAAAATATTAATTATGTGGACCCTCTAAAACCCAAATATTTTTAGAAATTTTTACATGATTATCACAATTGGTTATAAAATTACTATTAAATCATATCATCAAAATTACTTTTTAATATGTGATTATTTTTCATATATAAAAAATAAAGTATGATTTTGTATTCTAATTAAAAAAATTAGATCCAAATTCATAAATTCTAAACCTTGGTAAATATATTCTAGACATTTAATTTATAAGCTTTAATCTTTAAAATATATTAAAAATAATGATTTTATCAGTTCGATCTAATTTAAAGTTTATAAATTCCTTAATATTAACATCTGTATATATTTTTGTAATTTTTTATAGGAAAATAATTTGTATTTTTAAAAAGCCAAAAAATTATATATATATATATATATATATATATTTTAAGAAAGCCAAATATTTGTGTAATTTTTGTTATAGAAAAATTTGCTTTTTAGAGGAAGTTGAACCTACACCCTTTGAATGGCAATTGTGTTTTTTTTGGTAGGAAAAGGAAAGGAAAAGCAATAAAATAAAATAAAAAGCATAATCCAGGATTAGCCTAAGGAAGCTTACACGTGTTTTTAATCATTGTCACACTGGATCTCTTTTATATATATATATATATATATATATATATATATAATAGAAAAAATTGGATCCTTTACTCTTGGTCTAAGCCTAGGAAGAACTGGGTGTTTCTAATAATTTGCCAAGTCAGATTCTTATATTAAGCATCCGGTTTTCCATGTCACTTGGAAGACCCTCAATTCATATTTGAACACGTGTAGTGTGACACTACGTAATAATTAAAATAGTGGGGTCTCTTATAATATATGTGGGCCCGTGTTGAAGGAAAATAGGCTAACGTATAGCAGCGGAAATATAAAAATTTTAACCTATTTCCATTAACCCTAAGATCCGTTAATCGTTATTTCATATAAAGAGGGATAAAAGAAATACCTTTCAGAAGTTCTATCTACCGTTGCAAACGAAGTGCCCACAACTTCATAAGAGATAAAAACTGTCTACCAATCTGCCCCTACCCGAAAATACCTTCCAGACCTCCGAACGACAATCCGAACGGTGGAAACGTGAAAGAATATGTCTAGAAGCTCCTGTCCAAAAATCACGACGATCCGACGGTTCAATCTCCGGGAATCCGCGAAATCGTGAACTGACCTGATGTAGGAGTAGTAAAACGAATTTCTCCCTTTTGTTTGTTTTTCTTCTTTCATGAACACAACAAAACAAAACAAGTAAACGATTAGAAATCAACCGATGAATAGCAACCAAAATAGATTGCCTCTAATTAATCAACACAAGATCAAGGATAAAGAGAAAGAGATGAAAATCAATTGAACGGAAGGAAGCGGTGAAATCTCGTCCTCGGTTAGGGGGGTTCGAAATTCTCTCTCCTAGAATCAATTGTGGATGACGAAAATCCTTAGTAGGGGGTATTTATAATCACTTGTATCTAAACCATAGTTAGATAGAATTAGGTTACTTAATAGGAATTCAATTCGGAATAGAATTCTTAATTATTATCTATTAATATATCTAAATATAAAAGATAATAATGATAACCTTATTGGATAATAATAGGAGTAATATAATCTAATTAAAACTCCTAATTTATTTATCCTTTAATTAATTTAATTCATAATCCTAATCTAATTAGGATTAATAAAATCAAGTTAATTATTTATGTATCTACATACATAAAAATCGCCCCCCCATGGTAATTGGGCCTTATTGGGCTCAATTGGGCTTCCGTCAATTAATTAACATCTGTCTCTCTTTTGGGTTCCAAGTTTTATGTGTGACCCATTAGGTTCTTATTGCTTCTAGCCGTATGCAACGTTATTAAATAATTTTCAAAGAATTATATTTAATCTTTGCATAACGGAATGATGTACAGAGTATGTGATTAGCAAGTCCGTAATCATTCCCCTAGAGCTATAAGAAGACAGGTTGATTCTGTCGTTGACCTTTCCGTATTAGTTACGGTATAATTCGATCCTTTATCAACTACGTCTTTGAACTGAATCTTATGACTATGGGTGATGTCAAGTCACATATAGCGAGACGTTCGTTTTACTTGTTCTGGCCGAGTCAACTCCAATTAGATAGGTTAAGAGAAATCTCATTTCAATCTTAAGCTATCACCTTGCAAGGATTTAGAGTCAAGACTTCCACAAGCGATCCATGGACATATCTCCCATTTATCGGGAGTGATAAATGCTCAATCCAATGTATAACGATCCCGCAATCACTTCCTGTGATACCCAACGTCTGCTGTTCACACCCTAGAGTCATCTCTGTTAAGGATCGTGTTACACCAGAGTCAAAGCGTCACATTCCGTAATCCAGAATACCAATTAACATTCCTTTGAGTCTGAGGATTATTTATACCTATTAATACCAATGAGATGAACAGGTGACAAGGAAGAATCTACCCATCCTGTTATCTCAAGTCGAGTCCCCAATCCTAATGAACTACCTTTCATCGGATTCATGTAACTGTCCAGATATCTATATATATGAAGCTTGTGAGATCAGCTTTCTGTCGGACAGAAGACATTGTTACATGCAAGTCTGAACCGCGATATGTCAATCCTAAACATATTGTTTGACTTGGGGTGGTTTTAAGTTTATTAGTTTATTATAAAGTTTTGTCTCACTTCATGCTTGTATGAACACTTTATAATCACTTTAAACAAACTTACGGATTTCCTTTTATTAGACTTTATTTAGTGCTTAAAAGGGTTTGCCTTTATATAGTTATAAAACATATATCTCATTAAAACAAAATGATATAAAGAACACTTCATTTACATTAAGTCTATATCCTAGAACAATTGTCTATAGGACACTAAACCCCAACATACTCCCACTTGGACTAAAGCCAATTGTTTCTATAACTTATCCCAGTAGAAGTTAGATGACAATCATGTACTTTCTGGGTTAAGGGCTTTGTCAACGGATCTGCAACGTTGTCCTCTGTAGGTACTCTTTCTATTCTCACATATCCCCTTGCCACAATTTCTCTTATAATGTGGTATCGCTTAAGGTAATGCTTGGATGCATTATGAGACCGTGGTTCCTTTGCTGTGCAATGGCTCCATTGTTATCACAGTACAGTGTAATGGGATTTACAATGTCAGGCACCACACCAAGTTCAGTAATGAACTTTCTAATCCAAACTGCTTCCTTTGCTGCTTCCGCAGCAGCGATATACTCTGGCTCGATCGTGGAAAAAGCTACGCTTCCTTGCTTGGAACTCTTCCAGCTGACCGCGCCCCCATTCAAGATAAACAGGTATCTTGATTGGGTTCTAAAATCGTTCTCATCTGTGAGATGACTGGCGTCTGAAAATCTTTCTATTTTCAGATCCCCTTCTCCGTACACTAGGAACATGTCTTTAGTCCTTCTCAAGTACTTAAGAATGTTTTTGACGGCATTCTAGTGCTCGTCTCCCGGATTACCTTGGTAATGACTCGTTATACTTAACGCGAATGCTACGTCAGGTCTAGTGTAAAGCATGTCATACATAATCGAACCGATTGCGCTGGCGTACGGGATTACAGCCAGGCGCTTCATATCATCTTCGGTTTTAGGACATTGATGATTGTTTAACTTTACTCCATGTATCATGGGTAAGTTACCTCGTTTCGATTCAAGCATACTAAACCGCTTTAGCACCTTTTCGATGTATGTAGCCTGTGAAAGACCAAGCAGTCTTCTTGATCTATCTTTGTAGATCTTTATATCAAGTATATAAGCTGCTTCACCAAGGTCTTTCATGGAGAAGTTACCTAATAACCATACTTTCACTGACTGTAGCAGAGCTATATCATTTCCCATAATATATCGTCCACATATAATATTAGAAATGCAACTGAGCTCCCACTTGCTTTCTTGTAAATGCAAGTTTATTCGCAATTTTGTTCGAAGCCAAATTGTTTTATGGTTTCGTCAAAACGCTTGTTCCAGCTTCTAGATGCTTGCTTGAGTCCATAAATGGATCTCTGAAGTTTGCAAACTTTGTTTGCATCCTTTGATGTGAAACCTTCAAGTTGCATCATGTATACATCCTTAAGCAGGTTTCCGTTTAGGAAAGCTGTTTTCACATCCATTTGCCAAATCTCGTAATCGTAGTGAGCGGCAATAGCAAGCATTATTCTGATTGATTTGGACATAGCCATAGGAGAGAAAGTTTCGTCATAATCAATTCCTTGCTTCTGACGATATCCTTTCGCTACTAACCTAGCTTTGTAGGTGCTAACCTTTCCATCCATGTCAGTCTTCTTTTGAAGATCCATCTGCACCCAATGGGTTTTATCCCTTCGGGTGGATCAACCAAAGTCCACACTTGGTTGGTATACATGGAATCCATTTCAGAATCCATGGCTTCAAGCCATGCTTTAGAATCTGGACTGTTAAGAGCCTCTTCGTAGTTTTCGGGTTCGTCGTCTAACACGGGAACCACATCATCATCTCCCACTAGAAAACCATATCTAATAGGGAGTTCACGAACTCTTTGTGATCTACGAAGGGGTGGCACTTGAGTCTCATCTAATGGGACTGCATCGGGTTCCTTAACAGCTTCTGTTGTTTCAGTTGGTGTTTCTTGTTCTTGAACTTCATCAAGTTCAATCATGCTTCCCTTTTCTGTGTCTTCGAGAAACTCTTTCTCTAAGAAGGTTGCATGCTTGGATACTATTACTTTCTGATCATCTGGATGATAGAAGTAATATCCCATAGTTTCCTTAGGGTATCCAACGAAGAAACATTTATCAGATTTAGAATCTAGTTTGTCGGACGCAATGCGTTTGACATATGCTGAACAACCCAATACTCTTATGAATGAGAACACGGGTTTCCTACCAACGAACAATTCATATGGTGTGGAATTAGCGGATTTAGTTGGTACTCAATTTAGGGTGAAGAGGGCGGTTTCTAAGGCATAGCCCTAGAATGTCTTTGGAAGTAATGTTATGTTCATCATGGATCGTAACATATCTAGTAAGGTACGGTTCCTCCTCTCGGATACACCATTGTGTTGTGGTGTATAGGGAGGTGTCCATTGTGAGCATATCCCACATTCAGTTAGATAATTCAGAAAATCATCTGAAAGATATTCGCCACCTCGATTGGATCGAAGTGTCTTTATTTTCTTTCCTAATTGATTTTCTACTTCATTCTTGAAGCATTTGAATTTCTCAAAAGCTTCGGACTTGTGCTTCATCAAGTAGATATAACCATATCTAATATGGTCGTCTATGAAGCTTATGAAGTATCTGAATCCTCCTCTTGCTTGGACTGCATATGACCGCATACATCTGAATGAATAAGTCCTAGAGTGTCTGATACACGCTCACCTTTATTGCTAAAGGGTGTCTTTGTCATTTTACCTTTTAAACATGATTCGCATGTTTTCAATGATTCAGGATCAATTGAATTTATAAGCCCATCTTGATGTAGCTTAAGCATGCGTCTTTTGTTTATATGGCCTAAACGACAATGCCACAAGTAAGTTGAATTATCTAGCTTATGTCTTTTGGTATCAATTGCGAAAACAGAAATTTTGTCATCTAGCACATAAATCCCATTTTGTGATATTCCTGAAAATAGAAAATCCCATCTCTATAGAAATCGCAATGTTTGTCTTTTATTGAAATATGAAAGCCGTCGTCAACAAGACGGCTAATAGAAATAATATTTCTAGATATTCCTGGAATATCCTTAGGCTGCATCCGGTATCAAGTACCAAAAGATTCAGACTGTGAAATTTCAATATAAAACATACCAGATGTTGAAGTCCCGGCTTCTTCCCCTTTTGAGGAAGGCTAGGTACACCAACAGTTTCTTTTCCAATGCCCGTCTTCACCACAGAAGTGGCACTCTCCTTTGGGCTTCTTCACTTCCTTTCCCTTAGCTCTAGTGGGCATGGCTCCCTTACCTTTCTTGGGATATTTAGGATTGGGAAAATTCCCTTTCCTTTTCTTAGATCCCTCTATGACAAGAGCTGATATTGCCTTGTCCTTTCTCATATTGGGCTCAACTGACTTGAGCATATTTGCAAACTCTTCAAGAGAGGTTTGCAAGTCATTCATCTGATAGTTCATAATGAACTGTGAATAACTCTCCGGGAGGGATTGAAGAATTAAGTCTATGCTTAGTTTGTTGCGAATCCAATACTAGAAAGTTTGGTAATATAGCCAATCATCTTGACACAATGTGTCATGACGGATGTGCCCTCTTGCATCCTGCAACGATATAGCAATTTTGATATCTCGTAGCGTTCGCACCTGGTCTGTTTCCCAAACAATTCCTTTAGGTGCATGATGATGGAATATGCATCCATTTCCTCATGTTGCCTTTGTAATTCCGGTGTCATCGATGCAAGTATGATGCATCCCGCATGATCATCATCAGCTTTGTGCTTCTGGTAAGCATCAATTTCTTCGATGGGAGCATCATCAGCTGGGATAGGGGGTATCGTTGTATCAAGTACATACCCTATCTTATCGAACTTCAAAACAATTTTGAGGTTACGAAACCAATCGGTGAAGTTTGAACTGTTCAACTTGTTATCGGTAAGTATATTTTGCAGATTGGTGTTAGTCATGACTTTAGGAGTGCTTAATGATTTTATGAGTGTGTTAATTTAAAACTTGAGATGTGAGAAAGAGTAAACGTACGTTATTCATTTGCTTTAAAGTATATCAATCTAAAATTATAGGCCTTTTAGTTTATTTCAGATTGCTCCCACTATTTTGCCAAATTAATAGCCCTCCATATTAATTCGAAGAATTTCACAAATCCTTTAGTGAGCTAGGATCCTAAGTCTTGAGATTTCGCCTTGAGTTTACTCAACAAGCTAGTCTCATTCGTTAGGTAGATTCATGTAATCAATCACATCTTTAATGTGATTCCTAGGTTATTGGGTTACTAACCACATTAGTAACTAATATGCTATTCATATTAATCCCAACCGTATTGCCCATTAGTTTATGAAAACATGAGTTTACTCATCCAATTATCATAATCTAATTTAAGTATTACCCCATATTCATGAAAAACGATTTTCGATAATTCAGGTGTTACCATAAGACCCCGATCTTGAGTTTACTCAACAACCCAAAGGCCTTCAGTACTGCCGGCTGAATTATAATATTAGGGAGGGGCAACCGATTTTAATAACTTGCTTATTTACTTAACTTTTTAATGAGGGATTTTATTTTAGGTCTCATAATCTAACTTAGTCTTGATTTGCTTTAGCATACATCAGACACATACATTGGCGTTATGGACATATCATCTAAATTATTCCGTCAAGCCAGAGACGGAATAAAAGGACAAACCTAAGGAAATACTAACTATTACATATTTCTCTTTAGGTCCTCCGTCTTCTCCATGGCGCCTTGAAATTACATATTAATTTCTATACTACTAAAGAAAACTTCAATTGAATTGAAGGGAATTAGATGAGAGGAGAAATTACAATAGATAGTAGAAAGGCAGGACTCGCAGACCCTATTTCAAAAATACCAAAAGACTAACAAGAGGGTCCAAATATGTCCATAACTCCAAACATGCATAGACTCAATTAAATAAATTTAATTGGTTGATTACATAAGTATTTTATGTAATATTTAGGTTAATCACATTAACTCAGCAAATTAACTTTCATCCAATTTTACTTCTAATAGTTTCGTATCCTTTTATATTAAACTTTTAGATTAATATAACTATACAAAACTTTTAATTATGCACGTCCCAATTATTTTGATTTTAATTCATTTAAATATTTTTTATTTACAAATAGGTAAAACAAACTTTTAAATAAATTTTCATCCGATAATCAAAACAGAAAACTATTAATTTCTGAAACATATACATATATATATTTAAAACTAGTTTTTAAACGATTTAAAAACTAAGTGGGTCTCGGACAGGGCCCGAGGGTGGGCTGCTGCCGTTTGGCAGCAGCCCTAGGCGTCTGACCCGCCGCTGCCTTGCGGTAGCGGCGGCCAGGCGCCGCGCGGCAGTAGTCGGGTCGCGGCGTATGGCACGACCCGAACTGCTGTAATATTTTTTTATAATATATATATATATATATATATATATATATATATATATATATATATATATCAGTTTTAAAACAGTTTTAAAACGATTTTCAGAAAATAGGAAAAACTATTATAGATTTTCCGTTTTATCTTTTAGAATGAATAAAATTGATTTTATCAATCTAACCATAAAACTAATAGATTTTGTTATAATAATTATCAACCAAAATTATTAGGAACATGTGCATAACCTATTTTAATTAACAATTAATTAAAACTTATTTATCTTTTAGAACTAATTAATCAAAACAGTTTTGTTAATCAACCTAACTATAAATATTTATTCAATCTGATTGAAAAACTTCTAATTTTTCATATATGAAATAACGGATTTAACGCAGGCTCTGATACCAATGAAGGAAAATAGGCTAACGTATAGCAGCGGAAATATAAAATTTTTAACCTATTTCCATTAACCCCAAGATCCGTTAATCGTTATTTCATATAAAGAGGGATAAAAGAAATACCTTTCAGAAGTTCTATCTACCGTTGCAAACGAAGTGCCCACAACTTCATAAGAGATAGAAACTGTCTACCAATCTGTCCCTACCCGAAAATACCTTCCAGACCTCTGAACGACAATCCGAACGGTGGAAATGTGGAAGAATATGTCTAGAAGCTCCTGTCCAGAAATCGCGACGATCCGACGGTTCAATCTCCGGGAATCCGCGAAATCGTGAACTGGCCTGATGTAGGAGTAATAAAACGAATTTCTCCCTTTTGTTTGTTTTTCTTCTTTCATAAACACAACAAAACAAAACAAGTAAACGATTAGAAATCAACCGATGAATAGCAACCAAAATAGATTGCCTCTAATTAATCAACACAAGATCAAGGATAAAGAGAAAGAGATGAAAATCAATTGAACGGAAGGAAGCGGTGAAATCTCGTCCTCGGTTAGGGGGGTTCGAAATTCTCTCTCCTGGAATCAATTGTGGATGACGAAAATCCTTAGTAGGGGGTATTTATCATCGCTTGTATCTAAACCCTAGTTAGATAGAATTAGGTTACTTAATAGGAATTCAATTCGGAATAGAATTCTTAATTATTATCTATTAATATATCTAAATATAAAAGATAATAATGATAACCTTATTGGATAATAATATGAGTAATATAATCTAATTAAAACTCCTAATTTATTTATCCTTTAATTAATTTAATTCATAATCCTAATCTAATTAGGATTAATAAAATCAAGTTAATTATTTATGTATCTACATACATAAAAATCGACCCCCATGGTAATTGGGCCTTATTGGGCTCAATTGGGCTTCCGTCAATTAATTAACATCTGTCTCTCTTTTGGGTTCCAAGTCTTATGTGTGACCCATTAGGTTCTTATTGCTTCTAGCCGTATGCAACGTTATTAAATAATTTTCAAAGAATTATATTTAATCTTTGCATAACGGAATGATGTACAGAGTATGTGATTAGCAAATCCGTAATCATTCCCCTAGAGCTATAAGAAGACAGGTTGATTCTGTCGTTGACCTTTCCGTATTAGTTACGGTATAATTCGATCCTTTATCAACTACGTCTTTGAACTGAATCTTATGACTATGGGTGATGTCAAGTTACATATAGCGAGACGTTCGTTTTACTTGTTCTGGCCGAGTCAACTCCAATTAGATAGGTTAAGAGAAATCTCATTTCAATCTTAAGCTATCACCTTGCAAGGATTTAGAGTCAAGACTTCCACAAGCGATCCATGGACATATCTCCCATTTATCGGGAATGATAAATGCTCAATCCAATGTATAACGATCCCGCAATCACTTCCTGTGATACTCAACGTCTGCTGTTCACACCCTAGAGTCATCTCTGTTAAGGATCGTGTTACACCAGAGTTAAAGCGTCACATTCCGTAATCCAGAATACCAATTAACATTCCTTTGAGTCTGAGGATTATTTATACCTATTAATACCAATGAGATGAACAGGTGATAAGGAAGAATCTACCCATCCTGTTATCTCAAGTCGGGTCCCCAATCCTAATGAACTACCTTTCATCGGATCTATGTAACTGTCCAGATATCTATATATATGAAGCTTGTGAGATCAGCTTTCTGTCGGACAGAAGACATTGTTACATGCAAGTCTGAACCGCGATATGTCAATCTTAAACATATTGCTTGACTTGGGGTGGTTTTAAGTTTATTATAAAGTTTTGTCTCACTTCATGCTTGTATGAACACTTTAAACAAACTTACGGATTTCCTTTTATTAGACTTTATTTAGTGCTTAAAAGGGTTTGCCTTTATATAGTTATAAAACATATATCTCATTAAAATAGATGATATAAAGAACACTTCATTTACATTAAGTCTGTATCCTAGAACAATTGTCTATAGGACACTAAACCCCAACACGTGTTACACGTGTCAAAATATGTATGAGAGGTCCTCCATTTGACATGGAAAACCGGGTGTTTCTAATAATTTGCCAAGCCGAGGACCGGCCCTGGTATTTGCGTATCTGATTAGTAAAGTGAATTACTATACCCAGCCATGAATTCCCACTCCTAGCCCCGTGAAAAGACCGAACTACCCTTTACCCAAAATTTGAAAAAACACAAAACCTCTCAAACACCCTACACACTCTTTGATTAAATCCGGACTAATTTGTGAACCAAAACATGGAGTGTAATAACAACCGTAAAGGGAAAGCGAAAATGATAAGATTTACCGTTTTTGTTTTTTGATTTAAGCTTAAAAATGGAATCTGTGGGCGATTTTTTAAAAACGTCGGAATCGCAGTCGGGCGTATGAACATCACGCCCGACCTACGGTTCCAGTGTATGAATATCACGCCCGACCTGTGGTTCGGGCGTGATAGCCTCATGCCCGCACCATAGGTCGGGCGTGATATTCATACGCCGGAACCGTAGGTCGGGCGTGATGTTCATATGCCCGACCTATGGTTCGAGCGTGATGTTCATACGTCCGAGGGGTTTTTGAAATTTTAAAAAAAATTATATTTACATTTTAATTAAATTGTTAAATGTTTAGATTAATTTGAGGTTTAATTTATATGTGAAATTTTGATATTAATTTGATTATAATTTATATGTTAAATTTTTAGATTAATTTAGTGTAATTTTGTAGATTTTTAGTTAAATTTTTGTAATTTTTCGTTTGTTTAATTTAGTTTAACTAAATCTTTATTTTGTTAAATTTTTATTTTGTTAATTCAAGTATTTACGGGTTTAATTCAATAGCGGACTAATTTTTTTACGAGTTTAATTCAACAACGGACTAATTTTTTTTACGTAACAGGTATTTACGGGTTTAATTCAATAGCGGACTAATTTTTTTTGCCCTTCCGACACGCGGGCGTGTGGTTATCACGCCCCACCGTGAGGTCGGGCGTGTGGCTATCACGCCTCACCGTGTGGTCGGGCGTGATAGCCCCACGCCTCACCTTGTGGTCGGGCGTGATAGCCCCACGCCTCACCTTGTGGTCGGGCATGTAGCTATCGCGCCCGACCACACGGAAGGGCATGGGGCTATCACGCCCGACCACACGGTGAGGCGTGATAGCCACACGCCCGCGTGTCGGTAGAGCAAAAAAAATAGCATTTTCCCACCCTTAACCCATGAAAGGGTATTTTCGTCCTTTCACGGGGTTAGGGGGTGGGAATTTGAGGCTGGGTATAACAACACCGTTAGTAAAACAATAATCAGAGAAAATTATGACCGGCCGCCGGCTGCTAGAGAGGTAAAAGTCGCAAGACCCCGGCCTCCAAAATCAACCGAGAAAGAAGAATCTAAATGGACGGACCTACATACCATATGTATGGTATAAAAATCTGCTATATAGACTGGACGCGGTTTGAAATCTTCCAACAGAAAAACCTGTCTTCTTTCCTCATCTCTTTTTCTTTTTCCTAAAAAATCTCATTCACAATTCATCATCACATAAGACCTGGTATGGTAAACCTTTTCTCATTCTCCTTTTTCTTTTTTTAACCTAATATCAGGAAAGAATCTGTCAAATTAATTGCAGGAGTTTTCTTTTGATTGATACGACATTTCCATATATTTGAAGGAGGATCAGGTCAAGATATTGTTGGGCTTTGCTTTATTTTTTGTATTTAGAAAGAAAGTTGCAGACTTTGTGAAATTGGATTGTGAAATTTTTAATTTTTTTTTTTTACATGTTTGAGAAGAAATGGAATGGTGTCATGTTTTAGATTGTTGTTGAGAAATGGGAAATAACTGTGTAGGAACAAGGGCTTCTCATACTTTGTTATGGCTCCGATCAACTGATAATTGTTGGATTATTCCTGCTAAGAACAAAGACATTAAATCTCTTCCTGTGACTCCAGAGAAAGAAATTTCTACTGATTTCCCAATTACTCAAAACAATCCGCCGGAGCAAATTAGGATACCTAAGGAGGAGATTAAAGTAACACCATCACGGCCACCACCTCCTCCGCCATCACAACCACCACCACCACCGCAACCTAAGGAAGACCCTGAGCCATTGCCATTACCATTACCACAACAACCAAAGCAAGACATAGTCACAGTATCAGAAGAGACTCCAGAGCCTCCGAGAAAGAAAAGGCCTAATGTTAAGAGATTATACAGTGCAGGGTTGCAAGCAGAATCGGTTTTAAGAACGAAAACCGGACATTTAAAGGAGCATTACAACTTAGGGAGAAAGCTTGGACATGGTCAATTTGGTACAACTTTTCTATGTGTTGAGAAAGGAACAGGAAAAGAGTATGCTTGTAAGTCGATTGCCAAACGAAAACTAACAACACAGGAAGATGTAGACGATGTTCGAAGAGAAATTCAGATAATGCATCATTTATCAGGCCATCCTAATGTTATATCCATCAAAGGAGCTTATGAAGATGCTGTAGCTGTTCATGTTGTGATGGAATTGTGTGCTGGAGGCGAACTTTTCGATAGGATTGTTAAGCGAGGACATTATTCCGAAAAGAAGGCTGCTCAACTTACTAGAACTATAGTTGGTGTTGTTGAAGCTTGTCATTCTTTAGGAGTTATGCATAGAGATCTCAAGCCTGAGAATTTCCTCTTTGTCAATGACCAAGAGGATTCACCTCTTAAGGCTATAGATTTCGGGTTATCTATGTTCTTCAAACCTGGTATGGTTCATCAGTTTTCGCTTTACTGACTTTTATTTTGATAATGTTAATATTATCTCATGATCCCTGCCCTGCTTAATTACAGGGGAGATTTTCAATGATGTGGTGGGAAGTCCATACTATGTAGCTCCTGAAGTTCTGAAAAAGCGATATGGTCCCGAAGCTGATGTATGGAGTGCTGGAGTTATGATTTACATTCTCCTCTGTGGAGTACCTCCATTTTGGGCTGGTAAGATATGTTGTTTCTTAGCTTCCTATCAACTATGTTGCACGGACACTCCTGTTTAGTAGTGTTTATTGCATTTCGTGTCTATATCTTTCAGTTTCCATATCCGTGCAACATAGCTTATCAATATTAGTTTCATATGCTTAATGTTGTACTTATCCCATATTTATATGATATAGAAACTGAGCAGGAAATATTTGATGAGGTATTACGCGGTGAGCTTGATTTCTCCACTGATCCATGGCCTAACATTTCTGAAAGTGCAAAAGATTTAGTTAGGAGAATGCTTATTAGAGATCCGAAAAGGCGAATTAGAGCACATGAAGTTCTATGTAAGTTTGTTGTTATGCATACTGCTAGTTTAATTTTGCATGAGGAAGTGTAATTTTGGGAATGTTGATTCATTCGGTTCAGGTCACCCTTGGGTTCAGGAAGATGGAGTGGCTCCTGATAAGCCTCTTGATTCTGCAGTGTTAAGTAGGTTGAAGCAGTTTTCTGCTATGAACAAGCTACAGAAAATGACTCTCAGGGTATATGATTTTATGTCTGTCTATGTTGTGTTGTTAAAGTTTGGAACTTTTTCCTCAAAAAATCACCCTTTTGAGAATTGAGTGTATTAGGTGATTGCTGAGAACCTATCAGAAGAAGAAATTGCTGGCTTAACAGAAATGTTTAAGATGATAGACACAGATGGAAGTGGCCAAATTAGTTTTGAAGAACTCAAAGTTGGACTCAAAAAATTTGGTGCCAATCTGAATGAGTCTGAAATTTATGATCTAATGCAGGCGGTTAGTACTTATTTTCATTAAATTTAAATCAAAACTTTTTCAATATATATATATATTAGTAAAGTTGTGGTTTTGCAGGCTGATATTGATAATAGTGGGACAATAGATTATGGGGAGTTCATAGCAGCAACATTACATGTAAACAAAGTAGAAAAAGGAGATCATCTACTTGCAGCCTTCTCTTACTTTGACAAAGATGGAAGTGGATACATTACTCTTGATGAGCTTCAACAAGCTTGTATCGAATTCGGCATGGAGGATATTCACCTCGAAGAAATGATGCAAGAAATCGATCAAGATAATGTAAGTAATTATATTCCGTTATTTCATAAATGAAACTAAATTATTAAATTTTAATTTTCTTATTTTATTTTATTTTATTTTAGGATGGACGAATAGACTACAATGAGTTTGTGGCGATGATGAGAAAAGGAAATAATGGAATTGGTAAGAATAGTAAAGATGGTACAAGTTTTAGTATTGGTTTTAGAGAGGCTTTACAAGTTTGTTGATCAAATTTCATTTCTGTATATATTATCACCATCATGTCTTTTTTTGTAGCCTAAGTTTTAAAAATGCAACCTTTCAGCTAAGTTTTCCTTTTCTGGGGTTTGTTTATAAAAATCATTGAATCTAATTTTCTTTCGTCCCCTCACACAAAACTAAGCATTGTGTTGGACAAGGATATACTGATATATTTTCTTTTTCTTGCCGTAGAATATATGTCTCTGCCCTGGTAGTCATATGTTCTCAAACTTTAGAATATTTCACAAAGGTTAGTGAATTGTATGTTCTTTAATAAAAACATTAAATTTTACATTTCATGTCCCTTTAATTTGTATATAAAAACTTACTAGAATGTAAATATGACACAAAAAAAAAAAAACAGTTGATTTTTATGACTTTGTGATGAAAGCTAAAAGTCCGATGATGTGTGGATCATCCAAACTTATCCAGAATAAATCCAGAAAACACAAAAAGCAAGAAAACACAATAGCACTTGTTCATCGCCATATGAAATTCAAGCTTAGGCGGATACTTTAAAATTTGAATGGTTTATGAGCGTCGTATAACCATCCTCAAATGTCATTATCTCGCTTTTTTTGAGCTAAAATGTTGCTCTTTACCCCATAGAAGAAGAAAATTTGGGAGAGACGACGAATGTTTGTTTATTTTGGGGCATTTATCTACTGTTTTGGTATTAAATGTTTGCAAGAGTTAATTTTGTTGAGAGAATGAGGCTGAGCTTGACATAAGAAGACAGTGGGGACTGGTTGAGAGACAAATGGGTGAATTTTGGAAGGTTTTCCAAGTTCATGGTTTACCCTTGCACACAGGCAGAGTCAGACTATATGTCTACTGCAATCTCAGAAAATGGAACCACATCTCACCCAAACAATGAGAGCCAAGGAATGTTAGCTCTTTCATCCAAACTAGTCCCATTGTGGATTAAAAAAAATTGGTTTGAGCAAAACAAGAAAGAAGGAGCAATTGTTATAAATACTTGGTCTCTCCTTTGCATTTCCAGATGAGAGTTAGCTTTATTTCATGCCAAATAAAAAAAATTGGGATTATAAATTTCATTCCCAACATTTTGGTTTACATTGGATGGATAGCTAAAGGTTTATTTTCTTAGTCAAAGGCAGGATTCATCAATTGTCGTGACATATTTTATGCCGCAAGGAACAACATAAACTGCAGTTTTCGATCAGATTTTGAATCGCCCCACAAGTAGCCACATTTCCACTTCCGAAGAAAGGTATTGATATTTGCGAAATGTAACTCTTGCCGAAGAACTTCCTTGTGAGGTGTCGTTATGATCAGCGGGGAAAGCTCTGATGCCAAAGTCAGTATCGATATATGAGAGTAATGATAATTCACAAAAGCACTTTAGTCATACCTCGAATACCTTGAGATTGATGTCTTTATATGGGATTTTGTAACCTCTAGTTATTAATGGTGTAGTATATGAACAGTCTGCTATTAATGCTCTTTAACACATTAATTTCTCATTCCCTCGATTTGTCCGTTCATGCCATTAAGGCCTTTAATCGAATTAACCTTTGGTTATCCCGGAGGACCTTCTAAACGGTTATAAGTGCAGATCTTATCAATTTGGCAGATCTGAATCTGCACTCCATTTAGCAGATGCTCATTCCAGGTGGGTTTGAGTCCACGCCACGTGGCTAGGCATTATGCTGATAAACACATCTTTCTTCTTATTATTACATTTTGGCCCCAAGGATAACATACGGATGTTATCAGAAGCCTGTTGAAACACAATTTTCCACAGAGTTTTTGAATATGACAAAAATAAGTTAATCAAAACCTCAAATAAACAAACTAAGGCTCAAATTGGTTTATTTACTAATCTTGTGTGTTGAGTGTATTGAACTAAGTTGTAGCAAGGTAAAACAGAAGAGGCATGAGATAAATAAAGCTTCAGTATTTGTCCGAAAGACCATATTCACATCCGAAGTTCGAAGACAGAGGGGATAAACAGTTAGCATGCTTATTCCCAAGGATTGATCTAAAAGCATAAGTAATACAGTGGGGACGTCAGGTCAAAAGACAAAAAAGGTGGCAGAATTACACGACCCAAGATTGAAGTTGTGAATGTGTGGTAGACCTTTCCACCTACCAGACAAAAAGGTGTCAGGAGCGGACAAGACAACCTCCGTTCTATCAGAACGGTAACTTCAATTTCAAATGGATCTCTTGATTCCATCTGCCTATAAATAGAAGCTCACAAGCTCCACTTGAAGCGAGCGAAATCTAAAAGCTCTCAAGCAAAATCAATCTTCAAAAGCAATATTCAACCACTCAAGCATTGTTCTTATTTTTATTCGTCCAAGGATATTGTTTAGATCTTCATTGTATTTCTTGCAAAAGAAAAATCATTGTTCATAATATTTTTCATCGGAAGCTCTGTTGTTTGCTTCGGTAATAGGCAAGCAATAGAAGTATAGATAGCTGAGTGATTGTAGAGGAAGGTACTTTACAGAGGCTCTATCTATTTGTATAAGGTTTGCGCTCTATCTCCGAAAGAGTGCTTTAGTGGATTAAAGCCCAGAAGAAGGTATTCTGGGGACTGGACGTAGGGTGGAGGCCGAACAGGATAAGTTTGCTGAGTAACTATTTCCTAATATCTGACCTACTGCTTCTGATTATTTACATGCTATAACTGATCTTGCATAAAACCGTGCATCCACTTCTACCTCGTCATTTATTTATTGGAGCAGTGCATTGTATTCTGTCATCTGATAAATTTAACATCAAAGCTCAAAAGGCAATAATTGAGATGAGAACTGTAAGGGAAAACAGTTTCCTCTGTCTACCTTAAGCCAATTATTGAGCATTCCGCGAATCTTGTGTTGACTAAGTGATAATTTATTAAAACGCTAAAATTACCCAATAGTTCCATTCACCACCCCTTTGGAACTAATACTATCTCACTAGGGAACAACAAAGCCCCCCTACAAAGTCATCTAAGCCTTTTAGGGTTGTTCATATTCGAGGAAGGCCTAGGGCATTTATTACTCTATCAGGCGCGATTTTCATTGCCACCCAAATGCCAACACGTGGCTTACCTGACCTGTCTTCCGAAGCGCCAACGACACTCTTTCTTATAAAAGGGGCTTGTTTTTCATTTGGGGACTTCTCTTCTACGTTGCTTCTTCAGTTGTTCTGGCCATTTTATGGTTTTAGAAGTTTTCTTCCTTCTTCTTGAAGCTTTTTCCTTGCAAACTCCGAGTTATTTCATGTAAGTGCTCCTATCCTAGTCTATATGAACGTTTTCCTTTAAGCATTTACATAATTATGAGCCAAAGTAGTACTATAGAATTGTCTGGGGAAGGTTCTGAGGAAACCCAAGTGGATTTACAAACTCATTTGGTGCCTCCACCTACTTTCACTCATGCTGAGACTCTTAACCCAGTGTCTAAGGAAAGGGAAGAAGCTAGTTCTTCGACTTCTAAAAGAAAAAGAGTAAAGGCCCTAAGGATGGAGATCACGGGGTCTGTAGTTACCCAATGAGTTATTAATGTCCTCAAGAGTCTGTACTCCTGGTTAAAAGACCTGGAGTGCGTGGTGCCGAGTCCTCAACAATGTCCAGCTCAACCACCTAGCGGGTGTTTTACGGTCTATATGAGTCATATAGAGAGAGGATTCCAATATCCGGTGCCCAAGATGATAAGCAACATCTTGGACTCCTTTAGGATACATATTGGCCAGCTCTATCCTAACGGTTTGTCGGATATCTTGTGCGATTCATATGTTGCAGTGAATCTTGGGGTTCAATTGAGCCATCGTGTCTTCCGTTCGCTTCACGCGGTAACCAAGCGGCAAGTAGAGGACCATCTTTCCTTTCAACTAAAGAAAGGATACAGACCCTTCCATGATGTCGGGTAGGAGTTCTCGATCAAGAGTATCCTTTGTAGGAGAAGGGCTTCAGGAACGCTCCTTTGTTGTCTTAGTGGATTCCCGGTTGGATTCTGTTGCGTGCACATGCCTATTTCGAAGGTCCTCATTTGCTTTCCGTAATTGACGCTTGAGGTCGACCATTTCCCACTCATGAGCGGCCTTTGCATCATCCATCTCTCTTTGCATAGCCACTAAATTCTGGCTAAACCTCTGAGATACTTCTTGTGCCAGAAGCTGGTAGGGTTGGCGCTCTGCCTCCTGAATAACCTCCTCTTCGCGATTGCGATGAATTTCTGATTGAACTCGACTGGATGCAGCCATCCTTGAATGATCTGATTTATCGTTGAGAACTCAGATCCACGCTTACCGCACTAATGATAACTGGTTACCTAATATTGCTTATGTGTCCAAATCACCTTTCTAATCTAACGTCATATATAACCTGTAAAACAACAATGTAGGTCGAATGGGGCCGGAATCCGATGAATCCACTCTGATGCCTAAAATCAGTTTGTGATTTAGACCAAATAGAAGGGTATGAACTAGTAGTGAGATAGTAGTTAATGTACCATTTCTTGTGTCTATACCTGCTTATATATAAGGTTTTTAGGTTAAGCCATTCTCTAATTAGGAATCCTTATGAGTTGAGGATATCTGTGTCCCTCAAGGAATCTAAGTCATGAGAGGAATCCTTTGTCATGTAGGATTCTAGAAGATTCCTCCGTCTAAGAAAGTCGAAGCTCTAATCGTGCATTGTGCAAGCTCATTCGCATGTGTCTTTTAATCTCAAAAAGGGTGGAGCTAACGTCATTCATGTGATGTCATTTTGCATGATATCACGTGTAATTTTTTTTTAATTCGTGCAATGTTTTTTTAATACGTGTAATGTTTAATATATGACAGTGTTAATTATATGCATTTTATGATGACTAAATACAAAAAATTTATAATTATAATTTAATATTTAAATGTACAACACATAATAATAAGGGTAATAATTTATTAGTCCTCTAGTTTTTACCTAACACACTGTTTAGTCCTCCTATTTTGAAAAACGCATTTTAAGGTCCCTATCTTTTACCAATATTAACCATGTGGTCCTTTTATCTATTTTTTTAGATTTTTAACCGAACATATCTTAACTTTTAGGACAATCACAGTACAATACAAGTTGACCATGTTACTTTGTTATTTTATATATGTTTATTTATGCTAAAATATAACGGTTACAAGTCTAAAAAAACTAGACAAAAGGACTAAAGGGTTAATATTGGCAAAAGCTAGGGACCTTATAATGTGTTTTTCAAAATAGGGGGACTAAACAGTGTGTTAGGTAAAAACTAGGGGACTAATAAATTATCTACCCTAATAATAATATAAGTATCATTATAATTTTTAATAACAATTTGAATCATATGAATGAGTTTGAATCGTATGAAGTGTGATGAAATTTTTTCTTTATTGTTTAATGTAAACGTATTACACAACTTTAAAAAATATTTAAAATTTTTAAAAAATATTATTTTGCCTTGCAACATCTTTACTCCAAGGTTTCAGATTCCATTGGAGTTGGATTTTCTGAAGCACTCTAAAAATAGAATGCCATTGGAGATGACATAAAACACCAGTTTATATACCCATTTTACAAGTGATATCTTTCCTAGGTGTGATTCGAATCACTAGTTCTATTTAATCGCTAGTTCTATCCTTGTGGGACTCAAGAAGATATAAAAATAAGGTTTTAAAGCACTTAGTTAATTTTTTTTACCAATTCTCAAGCTTCAATCAAGTTCAACATCACATTTATAAATTTACAAACTTAGATCAAGTCCAACAATCTCTTTGGGTTGTCCATCAAATTCAATTAATCACTTTCATGTGTTATCAACTAAAGGTATTTTTATATAGGCTTAATTTAAAAAAAAAATATCTATATGATTTCATGTTTTTGCATATTAGTAACAGTGATTTTTTTTGCTCCAAAATAAATCATAAAGTTTTGCACCGTTAGCAAAATTAAGATAAATCCCTTGACACTGCTAGATTGCTGACATGACAAGAGGTATTTTTTAGAATATTTTTTTTTACTTTTCCTACAGTTTTCTTCTTGTTCTCTCTTTCTTCTTTGAAAATATATATTTGGATGAAAGGAAGCGCAGGAATAGGGTTAGACTATACTTGCTTTGTTTTTGACAAAGTAAGCTTTACTTAACAAAGTAAAGCTTACTTTGTCAAAAACAAAATAAGCATAGAAGACATCGGAAAAAAAACCAATTTTACATTTAACGTGACAAATGTTAGCCTACTTACATTTTATGATTCATTAGTAAGGGATAGAAAGTAACTTTTGGAAGTGTTTTTTAATTAAAATTGAAACTCAATAGAAAAAAAAAAACAAAAAAGAGAAAGAATGGTAGAATTTGTATTCAAGAATGTAAAAAGGAACAAGTCAGTGTATTCACTTCATAGAAATGCTCATCCTTCTTTATCATAAACATATATGATATCTCCCTCTCTCTCCCTTGATTGAGTAGTGACAGGGTGTCACTAACTTATTCACCAATTGAAATTTTCCAATCTTTTAAGAGGAGATTTTGTCACTTCTTCATGATTCTTTCTTTCATATATACTTCTGGCCCCTGTTTATCCCATCCCATCCCATTTGCTGTCTCGTCTCTTTCAACGGTTCAAACTTCACTACTCTTGTTACTGTCCAAGGTTTGCTTTCCTCTTCTTTGTATTTATTCTCTTTCTTTTTCCTTCCCCTTTCTGTAAAGATTACTACTTTTTTTGGTATGTTTTTATGTTTTGGTTCGTGGGTTATTGCTGAATTGAATTTTCTCTTATTTGTTTTTTGGGATCGTTTTTTTTTTAAAAATTGTTTGGAGAATTCCTGACAGGATGGGTAAAAGGGAAAGAATTTTGCTTTAATTATGTATAGATTCTTCTTCTTTCTTTTATCTTCCCCTTTCTGTAAAGATTACTACTTTTTTTTTTCTTTGCTAAGATTTTATGTTTTGGTTGGTGGATGTACTGCTGAATTTGATTTTCTATTTTGGGGTTTTTGTGATCCGGTTTTTTTTTAATTGTTTGAAGAATTGTTGACAGGATGAGTAAAAGGGAAAGGATTTTGCTTTATTTATTTACAGATTTGTCTTGCCTTTTTAATAAATTCATTCAGTTGTCGCTTTGAATTTGAAGTTCTTGATCTTGTTTGTCCTCTATTTGGTTGCTGAGAAGTTTATCTAAATTTTGAAATTTGACTTTGAAATTGAACTTCTTACTTAGTTTCCTTAGTTTTTGAATTTGTGGGATCTGTATGTTGTTAGCTTGATTGCTGCAACTTCAGCTTTGAAATACATTTGATTGCTGTTCATTCTGTGGTTTTGAGTAATAAATGTTCCTTTAACGAGAATGTAAGTTTGAGGTAGTTGGGTCTTTAACTTTGTTAATGCGTTTGTATTGCAATTTTTGCAGATTGAGATTCTGTTAAGGAATGGAGACTACATTGAAGGATGTGAGTGTCAATGAGGAATCATATCCCGAACCGTCTGCTGTGAAACAAGAAACAAATCCTACCAATGATCAGGAACCTGTTGAAGCCAATCATCTTGATGATTCCGTTGCTGCAGCAATTAATACCAAAGCGATTGTTTCTGTAATTAAACACTCCAAGTCCTTCAAGGTACCATTTACCTAATTCTGTCTGAGATATATTACCTTTTTTCTAAATAAGAATTTGAATTTTGTTCTTGTGTATGTTTTAGGGAACAAGTAGTTATGGTTCAAAGAAGCACAAACTTCCCAAGGATAAACCCAATCTGAAAAGCCTCAACTCACTTCCTCGTAACCGAAAGCCATCACTTTCTGAAAGTCTTTCTTTCCCAGCTAAAGGACTTGGTGGGGACAACATGAGGAAGAGCGTTGATGTGCAGCAAACGAGAAGTGTGGTCAAACATTCCCAAGATGATGGTCGAAAAAGTCAGCTAGCTTCAAATGGAACAATCAATTCTCGTCTTACTCAAAGTAGTAGGCGTGTGAACTCAAAGGATCCAAAAGGCAATGATGTTAAAGCTTTTTCTCCGAAAGCATCTTCAAACAAAGAACAAGCTGCTCTAACTTGTTTGAATGCGTCCATTGATAGCCCTCCTGCTGAGTAAGTCATGAAGCCATGCCGAAGATCCTTGATAAAGATAATCTTTGAGTATATTATAGTTTCAATGGAATTTGTTGTTTGGTGCAATCATGTAGAAATCTGTTAACAGTTGTTGGCTATTTGTGTAATTGCAGGTCAACTGATCAAAATTCAAAATCTGAAGCTGCTATAATCCGGAGAAAAGAAGATGATGACGTGCATTCAACCACCTCGTATTACTCTTTCTTAGACTGCATTCTTTACAAGTCAATTTTTTGTATGCTGTCCAACTTTTTATTATTATTATTCCAGAAGTGCAACTCATTGTTCACGGAGAACTAGCGGGTCTGGATTTTCATTCAGGTTGGAGGAGCGTGCAGAAAAGCGGAAGGAGGTTATCAATTTGTTTTCTCTTTTGTGGTTATTTAATACTTATATACAGTAGTTGTTAATATTCAAAATAATTTGGTTTATCAGTTTTACTCGAAGCTAGAAGAGAAGATACATGCTAAAGAAATAGAAAAAAGTAACCTGCAAGAGATGTCCAAGGTATCATTTCATTTGAAAGTTTGTTTTTCTTTCAATCTTTACAATGTATTATGGTTGAAACGCAGGAGAGCCAGGAAGCGGAAATCAGGAAACTAAGAAAGAGCTTGACATTTAAAGCTACACCCATGCCCAGTTTCTACAAAGAGCCTCCTCCAAAAGTTGAGCTGAAAAAGGTAACCGTGGGAAAATTTTACTTAGTCTTTCTGTCACCATTCACATAATGGAATTATAGAATGATTAAGGCCATGTGGTGTTTTCGGTGGCATGTTGTGGAATTTCTAGACAATAGCATGTGGATACTTGTGTCTGCTCTGCAATATACTATGTTAAAAGAAGAATGTATCTATCTCGATTAGGTCCAAGTTTAAATTACTGTCTTCAAAATGATTTCTTTTATATGTCCAAAAGAAACAAATGCTTTTTTTGTTGAATCTGCACATAAAACTTCATTAAGCTAATATCTTTCTAATTCTTCCAGATACCAACCACTCGAGCCAAATCACCAAAGTTTGGTAGGCACAAGACTTTAGCTACTTCAGCATCTTCCGCTACCCAAGAGATAACTAATTCCCCTAAAGGAATTCAAAGAAATGCTCACAAAGAATCAGCAACCTCCAAAACATCAATCCGGAAGTCCCAACCCAAGAATCAACAACCTAAACCAAAACCAGCTGAAGAAAAGCAAATGATGTCCGAGAATGGAACTGAACCCTTGCCTGAAAATAAATCAACTCATTCAACCAACCATGATCTTATGCTGCAAGAAGTCACAGTTGGAGGGTGACAACATTGAATCATATAACTTGTATCTATAGGTTTTGTTTGTGAATAGTCTATTTGGTTGAATTATGGGGTTATGACAAATTTTTTTTTTTTTTTGGTTACTTTGTGATAGTAATATAAAAATTGATATTCTTTTAATTTGTTAAATTGTATTCATGAATTTAACACTACTTGTGTTTTGCGGTTCCATGGACTAGTTTATGTAAGAATTCAGGTTTGTAGAGATTTTCTTGTCATTCAATGTTTGAATTTTTCCAAATTAAAGACATTTTTTTTTTCAGAAAACAACTGTTAAACAAAGAATATATTCAATATATCACTATTAGTAGTACGTGACTACAACAAGATGATTGTTTATCTCTCTAAATAGCAAGGATTAAACCTTTGTCTCGGGTAAAAATGGGACTTAATTTCATGGTTGGTCATGGTTGAAAAATAATTTCAACCAAGGGGTTGTTTCTCAACCACGGTTGAGAAACGTAACCATTCCGGCGCACCTGACGCCGGAATGGTTACTGTTGTCCTCAAAACAGACTCTAGCAAGTGCACTAGATACAAGTAATAAAATGATAAGTAGAGTATCGTCTCCTCAGAGATTGATGACCAATTTTTACTGAAAAAACCTTGTAGAACAGTGTGTTCGTGGTATTTGATTTTCTTTAGTTGAGAAATGATTTGATTAAATACTAAATGTAAAGATTCAATCTCAGAAAATGTGTTTTGGTGATGATAAAAAGAGAGAACAGGCCAGCCAAAGCGGAACAGGTTACATTCAGCATCTAATATCCTATTTATTCATGAATGTCATAAAGTGAAGTTAAGGTCTATGTTTTAAAGCTCACTTAAGTCAACTTCCGTGTGTTCTTAAGATTCTAAGACTTACTACAACATTAAGCGTCCTTAACGTTGGTTCTTTCTTGCATTACGAGCGAAACAACATTTCTATCTAGAAAACCCTTGATACAATCCCCTTATATTCCTATTTCGGGTCTTGGAAGTTTGATAAAAAGATCCATGAATATGAAAGTAGTTCCCTATCATTCATCATTCACTAAGATAGATGCATATAATCATGCGAATAAGAACTTTATCAAACACATCAACATGTATTAACATTCATTCATAAAAAGGAAATAGATAACTTACATAACCAGCCCATGCTGGCCTAGCCCATTCAAAACGACTACTCACTCATGGTGCGGAGTGAACAACCTGAGCTAAATCTACGAGACTCCATGGAAGGAGTCATCATTTCTTTCCTTGAGAGCTTCTTCTCTCGAAATTGTTCAGTATCAAAAGTATATCTTTCTTTTCCTCCACTACCGATATAACTAGGAGGGAAAAAGATAAAGACTACGCAAAAATAAACTAAAATATTACAATGGAAAGATTGTTCAAAAAGAGATGGGATATTGTTTTTGGTGCTAAAAGTGGTGGTATAATCTTTGACTCTTGAACACTCAAGAGTCAAAATGTCTTGTCATCATGCTTCTTCTGGCCGCATATTCCTGCCCGCTTCCTCACGTCGCTGTCCTTCATCTGATCGCAGCGTTACCCGTTGGTTCATAGCAAGCTCCTCTCCTCTTGGGAGACGCAAAACAAGCTGCATAACATCCTTTTTGACTTGATCAATGCAAATCTGCATAAAACACCAATTAGTCCTTCATTCAAACAAGATTAAACCTTTATTAACCCCATTTTATCACATATGGTATGCTTAAGTATGATCAATTTCGTGCCTATCAAATACCCCCAAATTAAATCTTTGCTTGTCCTCAAGTAAACAGAGTAGAAAACAAATAAAAGAATAAGGAAGAATTGAGAAAAGAAAGAATAGGATAAGATGAGAAAAACTGGAGAAAATAGGAAAGATGACATAACACAAGAATAGTTGTCGGAAAAGATTATGACAACCAGCAGAACTCATTTATGCAAAGAAACATTTAAAAGTGTGGTTAGACCAGGTCCAAAACCTGCATTCCCAAATCAAGAAATTCTTCAAAGCTTAAGATTTACTTCAACTTTCAGTTGAACAACCTGTTCACCCTAAATGCCTCACCAAGGAAGGGATGTTTCACTCACTCTCGAATGACATTCGTAGCCATAAGGAAGAGAATGCAACTTCACTCCTCAGCTCAGTACACACATCAGTAGGGTGTGAATTTGCTTATTGGTCCTATTTCTATGGATTAAAATTTTCCAAACAAAGTCTAATGGTCTTTAAGGGTTGTAATGTTGGGTTAAGGTGGAGGTATGGAAGTGAATGGCTTTTTAAGTGTAAGAATTATGTCCTCATTCAATTTCAGCTTACTCTGCACTTAAATGACTTTTGTCTTAACCTACAACTCTGCACACCTTGTTTAACACATTATTTACCCAAATCTCCCATTAAACACACCAATAAACAACCGATCCCAGTATTTCTTTTTGGGCACACGATGTGATCGTGTGCAATGAATCAGAAGGTGTTCTTATTGATTCAGCAAGTGGTTCCCCTCCTGATCATTATCCCTTATATGTCATCATTTCACAATTTTATCTTTATACGCACAAATTTTTTTCTCAGAAATTCATATTTCTTTAACTAAAACAGCTTGTTATGAGGCATGAGACAGATTCATGGTGTTTTGGGATCAAAGTGAAGGAAATGTGGTTATTATTGGTGAAGTTATCGAAAGAAAAGGTTAGGCTCAAGTGGTTTATCCTATAATGTAGGTGCAATGCACGGGTCATGTCTTTGATGGATTGAGTTGGGTGCCTAAGTGCCTTTTTCATTCAATGTTTTTCCAAAATCTTTCCATGTTAACAGGGCTACCAAAGCAAATTCTCCCTAATGATAATATGTACTAGCCCACTATCAAAGAATAAACGCATTTACATGCTAACATGGGCTCAAATTCTCACAGTTTGGGGCTTTTCATGCATTAGAGCTTAAGGTACTACGAGTGAATTTTGAGTTAAAGCTTAAAATTTTTAGAACTTCTGAAATTTGGGACCTAGAATTACTGCTGGGTGTCACCACACATTTTAAACACAAGCATGCAAATATTTATCAATTTAAAATTACTTCTGTAACTAACAAAAGAGGAACTAGTTGTTCACGGGATGGAACAACCAGCTTTAAACAATTATCAACTGAGGACAAACAAAAATTTAATTTTTTATGCCAAGTAGACTCACAGGGGCTCACAGGGGCAAGTTAGTATCCTCTAAACATATCATAGCGACAATTGTACAAGCATTTATCATGTTATGGTATTAAGATATTGTAATAAACATTGTAATCCCCCACCTCCAAATTAAAACAGAACATTGTCCTCAATGTTAACTTCAGAAGGCACAGGGAATATGCATAACATGATCATAGTGGAGCTAAACAATAAAATGAAGGGTTATAGGTGTTACCAGATGCTTTTGGATAGCGACACACGAGGCTCAAACAAGCGGAGAAAGAGAGGAATCAACCTGATGCGAGTAAAAACATCAAATTTATGAAGACGATCATTCATGGAAAAGAGCTTCAAAGTCCTAGTTTTCAACCAGAAATGGAAGAAACAACCAGAAATTATAGTTCAAGCAGGAATCTTCATGAACAGCCTCTCAGTAGAACAGAACAGCTTAAACAACAGCATTTAACGGGTCATTTGGAAGGAAAACGGATAAACGCGCGGGTCGAGCAAGTTACAGGAGAGAGAAAGAGAGAAAAACGTAGAAAGCAAGACAGCTTTCCATCTTGCGCCAAGTGTAGGAGGATTGTTTATTTGTCCTTGTTTTTACCTTTTTGTGACTTTTTGCCCTTGTAATTAGGGTTGATGTAAGGGGAGTATAAATAGAAAGAATATTATTGTAATAGGTATCTCGGCATTACCGCCACCACTAGTTTTATATTCTGTTTTTATTTTCGTTGCAAGGATGTTTTTGGGAAGAACAAGCTGTTCACTCATGACAATGAGTGAGTAGTTCTTCTGCAGGCCTAGCCAGCCATTTAGACGGCGACTGTAAGTATCTCTTATCAATGAATGAAGTATTTTTATCCATGATTGAGTGTTATTAGCATGCTTCAAGAATAGATTAAGATCGAGTCTATTTGATAGTTACCGAGGATGACGCGACAGTGCTCTGACATAATGGAAACAACTAATCGACATATGTTGTAGTGGACGGATACGAAAACTACCACATATTGGGGTTTCTTTATGAATGCTCTCTGTTGCTTAATGCTTATTTGTATGTTAGCGCAAGGATACTTGGTTAATATTACTTACTTAGTATCTTTGGAAATGGGACACCGGACCTTAGTGACCATAGAGAGAGAGAGAGACCCAACTCATGAATATAAATTTATATCATTCAGTGGTAAAAGTTAGGCACAATTGTTCATTAGGCATATGGCTAGATCTGTGCTTGTTTATCTTGAATTCATTTGTCTTACTTTCCGTTTATTTCTGTTATGTTAAAATCTCACACATTATTCACCCAAATTAAGTATCTAACACTTAAGGTAACTTATTCTTCTCTCTAGAGAACAATCCCTGTGGAATACGACACTTGGTCTTACCAAATACTACACACGACCTGGTACACTTGCTAGCGTCCGTATTTAATACACCAAGTTTTTGGCGCCGTTGCCGGGGATTGTTTAAACTTAAGTTTTGAAGAATACGTATGCTTATTTCGTTGCCTGTTAACCATCTGTTTGTCTAGTCTTTGGTTTTTTGGTTTCTAGTTTTGTATGCGAAGAGCAGGTGTTCCTATCCTTCCTATAGACGTGGAAATAGAGAGAACGTACAGAAGAAGGAGAAGAATACTTAGGCAAGCTAGACGCATCAGAATGGATCGCGAGGTCGAAATGCCAAACGACGAGAGACAAAATGAGAACCATGAGGAGGGTCATGGTGAAAACGAAAATAATAATAATGGTAACCAGAGATTGCGGATGAAGGATTACTCCTGGCCATCTACTGAGGGTCATTCATCGTGCATCATCTTACCAGAGGAAGGCAATCGAATGTTCGAAGTGAAAGCATCAATGGTTCAGATGCTACAAACAGCTGTGTAGTTCGGAGGATACCCAAATGAAGATCCAAATGCGCACATCTAAGACTTTGTTACCATGTGCAACACATTTCGTACCCACAGAAATGATAGTGATGAGGTTATCCGACTCAAAATGTTCCCCTTTTCCTTGAAGGATAAGGCGAGGAATTGGTTGAAGAATTTACAACCAGGATCTATCACGAACTATTTTCCGCCCAGACAAGCAATCAAGTTGAGGAATGAAGTTTCTCATTTTTTTCAAGAGGAGGATGAATCCTTATCTGAAGCATGGGAAAGATACAAAGAACTGTTAAGAAGAGTACCAAATCATGGAATACCCATGTGGATGCAAGTGCAAAATTTCTATAACAGAGTGACCAACGCATAAAAAATACAAATTGAATCAGTTGCCAATGGGAATCCCGAGGAACTGGAACCTCAAGCATTGTATGAGCTAATAGAGAGAGTGGTCAACACCAGTTACAACTGGCACTCGTTGAGAGCCGATGGCAAGAGAGTCACGAATACTGCAAACAGTGAGGCAATCAGCAAGTTATCATCACAAATGGAACAACTGGTCAAAACAATGGGAAAGATAAACGTCTCAGCAGTCAATACGCAACCCTCTGCTCTGATGGAAATCCTATCACCCGATGGTTGTGACTTCTGCAGTGGACCTCATCGACTAATAGATTGTCAAGGAACCAAACCAGGAGCATCAATGCAGGAACAGTGTGATTTTATTGCCCGCCAACCACCGAATCCTTATTCAAACACCTATAACCCAGGGTGGAGAAGCCATCCTAACTTCTCTTGGCAAGATAATCAGAGGCAACCAGCTATGCAGCAATCTTATAGGCAAGAGCACCCACGACCAGCATACCAACCACAACAAGGTAGCTCATCTCACCAACAGTATCAGCGCCAATCAAATGTTCAACAAGAAGGAAAGCCTGATCTAGAGGCCATGATGATGCAGTTCATGAAACAGACACAATCCTCCATAAAGAATCTCGAGACTCAAATTCAGCAATTTGCCACAGCCATATCCTCTAAGGAAAAAGGCGCTCCCCAAGCAACAATGTGACCAACCCAAAAGAAGAAGTCAACGCCATCATACTAAGAGGAGGTAAAGAATTAAGGAACAGTGGTGAAAAATCTCTTACAGATAAAGAAGATGAAGTAAAGTCCAATGATCAACCACCTGTGCCTCAACACAAGAAAGATAAACATGTGATTGAAGACGAACCAGGCACGCATTGTTACAAACCAAAGGTTCCATACCCAGAACGACTGAAGCAACAAAATTGTGAGAAGAGAAATAAGAGTTTTCTAGAACAATTGACAAAGCTGCACATCAACATCCCATTCATCGAAGCCTTGTCTGAAATGCCCATGTATGTCAAATTCTTGAAGGATTTGCTGACTAACAAAAAGAAACTGGAAAGTGTCGCCATGGTGCAACTGAACAGGGACAGCTCATCAATCTTACAAGCCAAACAACAACTTCCAAAGAAGCTCAAACATCTAGGGAGTTTTTCTATACCTTGTTCAATAGGAACACTTACTATTCAGAATGCTTTATGTGATCTAGGAGCCAGCATTAATCTTATGCCATACTCAATCTATATGCAATTAGGATTAGGAGAACCAAGACCAACAAAGGTCACGGTCCAATTAGCGGACCGATCAATTCGATACCCTAAGGGTATAATTGAACACGTTTTGGTTAAAGTCGGAAATTTCATATTGCCTATCGACTTTGTTATAATGGACATTGCGGAGGATTTGGAAGTTACCATAATCTTGGGACGACCTTTTCTAGCCACAGACAGGGCTGTCATTGATGTGCACAAAGGGCAGCTTGTCCTAAAAATCAATAATGAAGAAGTAGTATTTAAGATGCATGAAGCAGTTCGTTACGCTTCAATTTCCGATGATTCATGTTACTTTCTCGATACACAAGATAATGATTTGTTCTTGCAGGAGCAAGTTGATAAGGAAAAACGTCAAGAGGAGGAACAACTGTTTGATCTAGACCAAGAAGGGAGTAATAACGAAGGCCCTGACAATGAAGAACAGGATACTCTTCCTGACATAGATCCCAAAAAGGGGAGTGAGGAGAGATGTCCCGAACTGAAACAGTTGCCTGACCACCTGGAATACGCATTTCTAGACCCACCAAAATGTAGACTCGTAATCATTTCAGCAACATTGACAAAAGACCAGAAGGAACAGTTGCTTACCATCCTAAGGAGGCACAAGACTGCTCTAGCATAGAAAATCGAAGATATAAAAGGAATCAGCCCGACCATCTGCATGCACAAAATTTTAATGGAAGAGGATCACCGACCAACTGTGCAACCGCAAAGATGACTAAATCCACACATGAAGGACGTTGTGAAAGCAGAAGTGATCAAACTCATCGAGGCAGGAATCATTTACTCCATTTCCGATAGCATGTGGACCAGTCCTGACTAAGTTGTTCCTAATAAGGGAGGGACCACCGTGGTTAAAAATGACAAAAATGAGCTCATCCCCACCAGAACAATCACAGGGTGGCAGATGTGCATTGATTACAGGAAACTCAACGAAACAACCAGAAAGGATCACTTCCCACTACCATTTATTGATCATATGTTGGAAAGACTAGCTGGTTATCAATTCTACTGTTTCCTCGACGGATATTCCGGGTATAATCAGATCCACATCTGCACCAAAGATCAAGAAAAGACCACATTTACCTGTCCATATGGGACCTTCGCGTACAAACGTATGCCATTTGGGCTGTGCAATGCTCCAACAACATTTTAGAGGTGCATGATGACCATATTCCATGACATGATCGAGAAAACAGTAGAAATATTTATGAACGATTTTTCGGTTTACGGAACATCATTTGAAGCTTGTTTTGAGAACTTAGAAGCTGTTATGGAACGCTGCACGTAAACACAGTTAGTCCTAAATTGGGAAAAGTGCCACTTCATGGTAACAGGGGTATTGTACTTGGTCACAAAATATCGAGCAAAGGGTTGGAAGTTGACAAAGCTAAAGTAAAGGTAATCGAGAAACTACCTGCGCCCAAAATGGTCAAAGACATTCGAAGTTTTTTGGGACACGCTGGCTTCTACAGGCGATTCATCAAGGATTTCTCAAAGATCGCACAACCACTCTCTGCACTATTACACAAGGAGGCTAACTTCATATTCATAGATGAGTGCAACCAGGCATTCGAACAGATCAAGAACCTTCTGACACACGCACCTCACCGCACCAAATTGGGACGCACCATTCGAGCTCATGTGCGATGCCAGTGATCTCAGTGTAGGGGCTGTTCTTGGACAACGAATTAACAAGCAGTTTAAGCCCATACACTATGCAAGCAAAACTTTGAATGAAGCTCAACATAATTACATAACCATAGAAAAAGAGTTGCTTGCAGTGGTCTATGCATTTGATAAATTTCGTCCCTATCTCGTGCTCTCCAGAGTAACTGTTTACACCGACCATTCTGCATTGAAATACCTGTTCGCCAAGAAGGACGCTAAACCACGACTAATACGATGGTTGTTACTCTTACAAGAGTTCGATTTAGAGATCAAGGATAAAAAAGGATCGGAAAATCTAGCAGCTAATCACTTATCCAGAATACAAGCAACCACGAAAATCGAACAACCCGAGATCCTCGACCATTTTCCTGATGAACAATTGTTTGCAATCTCCACGCTCCCCTGGTTTGCTGACATTGCGAATTTCTTAGCTTGCAAAATAAAACCTTTTCGATACTCTACTAATAGAAAACGAAATTTTTATTCTGATCTTAAATATTACATTTGGGAGGAACCTTATCTATTTATATTATGTGTAGACCAGCTCCTGCGAAGATGCGTGACCAAGGAAGAAGGAATGGAGATCTTGCACAAATGCCATGCTGCGGAATCTGGTGGTCACTTTGGGGCCAATCGAACAGCTGCAAAGGTTTTTCAAGCAGGTTTCTTCTGGCCCACCATATACAAGGATGCGCAACAGTTCGTTCAACGATGCGATGACTGTCAACGAACAGGCAATATCTCTGCCCGAAACGCCATGACTCTAAACAACATCGTTGTTTGCGAGATTTTTGATGTATGGGGTATTGGCTTCATGGGACCATTTCCCATCTCTTTTGGGAATCAGTATGTCCTAGTCGCTGTAGACTATGTGAGTAAATGGGTAGAAGCATGCGCGTGTCCCTCGAATGATGCCAAGGTAGTGATAAATTTTTTGAAACAATTGTTTACCAGATTTGGAGTACCAAGGGCCATAATAAGTGATCAAGGTACTCATTTCTGTAACCAATTATTTGAGAAAGTACTTCAGAAATACGGTGTCATGCATCGTATAGCCACACCATACCACCCCCAAACGAGTGGACAGGTGGAATTATCCAACAGGGAGCTGAAGCGAATTTTAGAGAAAACAGTCAATTCTTCACGAAAGGACTGGTCTCTAAAACTCGATAATGCACTATGGGCTTACCGAACAGCATATAAAACACCCACAGGGATGTCCCCTTTCCGGCTCCTGTTCGTAAAAGCATGCCACCTCCCTGTTGAGTTAGAACATAGAGCATACTGGGCACCAACATTTTTAAATTTTGATGGTCAGGATGTTAAGCTAAACAGGTGTGCTCAGTTGAATGAAATGGATGAATTCCGACTATTCGCTTACGAAAACGCGATCAAGTACAAGGAAAGGACCAAACAGTGGCACGATCAGCGTATTCAGGCCAAGCACTTTAAAGAGGGTGATCATGTACTCCTATATAACTCACGCCTGCGCCTGTTCCCTGGTAAACTTCGCTCACGATGGTCTGGCCCATTCACCATTCACCGCATATTCCCTTATAGGGCGATAGAAATTCAGAACACCAATGGCGATACATTCAAAGTTAATGGACAACGCCTGAAGCCTTATTTGGCCCATGAACCCCCCGGAACTGTGGGCATTACCCATCGCCTAACCAATCCATGAAAAATCAAAAGTTGGGGGTAAATAAATTTCATTTTTCTACTTTTGTTTTAAATTTTTATTTTTCGCAATTTAGTTCTTTATCAATTTTACTTTCTCACTTCCCCTATTTTAGTTCCCTTTTGAATAAATTTGTGTCTAAGTAAGTACATAGGGAAGTACGAACAATCATTCCTCTCACCAACTCGCATCACTCACGAGACGATCACCGCCTTAGCCGTCTTGTCCTTTAATGCCACATTGTCAGACGGCAGACCTTCAACCACAACGGTCACAACAATTGATGTGGCTACCCCTCTTTCCAAACATGGCAATTTAATTCCATATTCTTATGGTGGAATAAGGGAAATGATTGGTTCAAACGGTTGCAACCATCCTTGACGGTTTGCCTTTCTGCCCCATTTTGTATAAAGGGTTGCCATTTTACTAAACACACACTTTTCGGCATCTCCAAACCCCACTAACCGCTTTTGACACTCCGCCATGGTACGAAAAAATACAAGGTCGGCCACTGCTACTAAGGGCAAAGAAAAGAAACTCGATGTGAGCTCTAGTACCCAAACCTCTCTTGTCCTCTCCAAGCAACTTCTTACTTTCTCCGATGAAACCAAGCAAACTAACTACGAAACTTTCCAAAACACGGAGCTGTGCGCCACCAGACAAATCTGATGGGAAAGTTTGTGAGAGGTTGGTCTTGATGTGGAGGTTAAGCAAATGATTGAAGGCGCTAATCTGGCTAAATTTCTGGCCTTTGACGAGTTCACATACCACGAACTCACAATGGAGTTCATTTCCACATTTCAACGGGATGCCAAGTACACTGACCCCAATCATCACAAGCGCTACCAATTTCGACTCATGGGGAACCACATGAACTGCTCCATCAACAAAATGAACATATTTCTTGGCCTGGTCGACCAAACTAAACTCGAAGAAGAATTCTACCTATCGGCATACCGCGAGATTCTAGAGGAATTTGATGCTAGTGCCTTCTGGCATGCAATCACTGGTCACTCCGAGTATAATCCTAGTTCCTCCAAGGCCTCAGGTATCGAGAGCTATTCACTGAAATATTTACACCGTATTCTTGCTGGTTCACTTTTTGGCAAGGTCCATCAAGCCACAGTCCCATCCGCTGACCTATTCGCACTAGCATGTTTGCGTGATCGGAAGCCGCTGAATGTTGGGTACTATTTTGCTCAGTGCATTGCCTCCTTACAACAAAAGAAGAATGTCGCTGGCCTGTTCTGCGGACCATTCATCACCACCATTGCTCAGAATTTGGGATTTTTCGATCCCAAATTCACTACACTAACCCTTGGTCCAGTTATGGAACCCTTGAACTTGCAGGTGATGAAGCGAATTGAAATCTGTTGCGATATCAAAGGAGTTTGGTACCTATGGCGAGAGGCAGAGTAACTCAAGAAAAAAGACAAAGACCCAACTGGTCCTTCCAAGAGACGCAGATCCGAAGATTCCATACCAGAACCTGTTCATGTCACCCCCATACGCTCCAGTCTAGAACAACCACCAACCGGTGATGATGATAAAATCTACCGCATTGCCGCTAGAAAGAGCATGGAGACCGTCCTTATCAACATGCGTGTGATGGAGCAACGAATCAATGCCTACGACCAAGAAGTGGAGATTTTACGAGCCAGAATAGCCATTCTAGAAGGGAACAACCAGTCCGCATCGAAACCCCATGTTTCCGATGAATCACAAAAGAGCCCCATAAAAAATGAATCAGTTGACGCAGGCACCACACCCTCTGTTCCAAAACCAAATGCCGATGAGGAGGCGGAGTCCTCCCAGTCCCCCACAGTGTAAATGTATCACTCTCTTTCTCTCTATCCTTTGTTCGACTTGCTGCTGCTGTTGTTTTCGCACGATACTGTTGGCGCCTGTCTCTTTCCCAATCGTCTTACATTGAGGACAATGTGTTTGTTAAGTTGGGGGTAGGAGACCAGCGTCTTAGCAACTGTTTGGCTGTTTAATTTTGCTATAATGTTTACCATGCTCATTTATTTTATTCCCACTTTTGAGTTTTGCTTGGTCCTCGCTTCACTTCAGCACCACCCCACAAAAAGAAAAACAAAGCACAAACACCATACTCACCCTGTGCGCTTCACCCGCAACTCAACCATCCATAATCACTTTGGGATGATTCTACCAAACTTAGCATAGTTAAGTCACCATGCATTTGTTGTTTTCTTGTGATGAGGTGATGATTTATTGGTGAGTAGTTTAGGCTGATTAATTAATTTGTGAAGTCCCTGATCAGATCAAGTATTGACTAAGTACAAACAACCAGTGAGGCTTGTGCCTAAATTATGCATATTGTGTGCAATTATTTTTTTTAGAGTGGGCTTTGTGTTTATTAGATGAGTTAGATTTTGCCTTGTTTGCCCTTCAGTAGAAAGAAATGAATCTTGGCACATGAGGATGAACATTCAATCATTCACCATCAAACAACCATAGCTGGGAGCTGGTAACAAAAGAAAAAGGCCCTGTTTCCCTAAATATATCAAAGGGGACATTGTTAAATAAACAGTAGAAAACCTGTCCCCTCAAAGCATTTCAAAAGAAAAACGAAACAGGAAAGCTTACAAACAGAAAATGACCAGCTCTTCAAAGCTAAACTTATCCGCTAAACACGAAACAACTACTCCAACCATACATTCCAACCAATCCACCATTCAAACCACCCCCACCTTTGTAAGGATTCTGAGGTGCCAAGAGTTGTTTCAAGTATCTGTTGGACAAGAAGGCAGGTCAAAAATTATTCTCTTTTATGCATAGCTGTCGAGTGACTTAAACACCCTACAAACAGAGAGCAAACACTGTGAAAGATGAGCGAACTCCCAGAAGTACTAGGAAAATAATTGATCTTTGATTAGGGGATTCATTAGCTAGTTGTGTCAGCTCAATTTCTCATCATTTGAATTTCAATCATCACAAGAAACCTTAAATGCATTGTCTTAGCTGTTCTTTTGTTTATGTAATTTCATCCTGATTCGTTCATTTATTTTGATGTGTTGCTTGAGGACAAGCAAAAGCTTAAGTTGGGGTAATTTGATGCGAGTAAAAAGAGCAAATTTATGAAGACGGTCATCCATGGAAAAGAGCTTCAAAGTCCTAGTTTTCAACCAGAAATGGAAGAAACAACCAGAAATTACAGTTCAAGCAGGAATCTTCACGAACAGCCTCTCAGTAGAACAGAACAACTTAAACAATAGCATCTAACGGGTCATTTGGAAGGAAAACGGATAAACGCGCGGGTCGAGCAAGTTACAGGAGAGAGAAAGAGAGAAAAACGTGGAAAGCAAGACAACTTTCCATCTTGTGCCAAGTGTAGGAGGATTGTTTACTTGTCCTTGTTTTTACCTTTTTGTGACTTTTTGCCCTTGTAATTAGGGTTGATGTAAAGGGAGTATAAATAGGAAGAATAATATTGTAATAGGTATCTCGGCATTACCGCCACCACTAGTTTTATATTCTGTTTTTATTTTCGTTGCAAGGATGTTTTTGGGAAGAACAAGTTGTTCCCTCATGACAATGAGTGAGTAGTTCTTTTGTAGGCCTAGCCAGCCATTTAGACGGCGACTGTAAGTATCTCTTATCAATGAATGAAGTATTTTTATCCATGATTGAGTGTTATTAGCATGCTTTAAGAATAGATTAAGATCGAGTTTATTTGATATTTACCGAGGATGACACGACAGTGCTCCGACGTAATGGAAACGGCTAATCGGCATATGTTGTAGTGGACGGATACGAAAACTACCACATATTGGGGTTTCTTTATGAATGCTCTCTGTTGCTTAATGCTTGTTTGTATGTTAGCGCAAGGATACTTGGTTAATATTACTTACTTAGTATCTTTGGAAATGGGACACCGGACCTTAGTGACCATAGAGAGAGACCCAACTCATGAATATAAATTTATATCATTCAGCGGTAAAAGTTAGGCACAGTTGTTCATTAGGCGTATGGCTAGATCTGTGCTTGTTTATCTTGAATTCATTCGTCTTACTTTCCGTTTATTTCTGTTATGTTAAAATCTCACACATTATTCACCCAAATTAAGTATCTAACACTTAAGGTAACTTATTCTTCTCAATAGAGAACAATCTATGTGGAATACGACACTTGGTCTTACCAAATACTACACACGACCTGGTACACTTGCTAGCGTCCGTATTTAATACACCACAACCTCTCGATCTTTTTCAGGAATAGTGCCATCCCCTTTCGAGGAGGCGGCGACATTGTGGGTTGGTTCAGGTTTCTGTCTTACCGGACTTTTGATGGAGGCACCGGATGGACTCTCTCCCTTGCTCTTCCTCCACACAGAGGTTCTTAAGAACATCGACCTCGCCCTGCAACTGAGCATTTTGAGCCTGAAGTGCTCGTACTTGGTCTCTGTTGGTTCTTGTTTGGGCGAACAGGGCGTTTAATTGGGAGAGAATGTCCTCGTTGGATAGCTTGGAACACTTACGGTAGAAACCAAGGTCCTTGGCCTGTTCAAGCTTTTCTGACTTAGACGAGACTGAGACCGCCGGTTTGTTCTTCCTCTTTTTGCTCTCCACCCTCTTTGACTCGACAAAGTCCGACATCCATACCCATTTACCGTTGATCATCTTCCCGATCATCATACTTTGTAGACTCTTTAAATAAATTGGATCAGGGTGATTTACCACTGTGAGCCTGTTTCGGTCTTCAGGTTTGAAGACCCCGATCGCTTTTGCAATGCGAGTAACGATGCTGCCGCAACAAATCAGGGAAGAGTTCTTGCATCCAAAGGCACTGACATACTCACCGAACCAGAATCCCAAGTTCATCCTTCGCCCACTTACCATGCTCCACAGAGTTGCTAGATCTGCGTTCAGAATGGTGGCTTGATTCTCCCTTGCAAATATGGTCCCTGACACCAGCTTATGTAGATAACGGAGGGCATAATCCTGGATGGTGGAGGCCTTAGAAGCACTCCCATCATAACTTGGCTGGCCCGAGATAGAATGCCAGCAAATCGGAGGGTCAAACTCGTCAGGGGTTTCAATGAAAGCCCCCTTGAATGCCTCTGATTCCAAGTCATCGTCGTCTGTTGCACCGAGTAAGAGGTTGAAGGTGTTCAAAGATGGCTGCTGGGTGTGGGTCATGAGACGAAAACTAAATTTTCCTTCTTCGTCAGGGTCGGTTATCTCTGGGTCGTGCTTGAAAGTACCCAAAAACTCCAGGGTGAGCTCTTTCTAGGCTAGCTCTTTCATTTCAAAGAAACAACCAAAGCGGCCAGCCTCCATACGTTCCTTCACTCGGCTGGCAAGCTTAAGTTTTTTCAACGCGTCCCAGCAAACCGTTCTCACCGGACCGAATTCAAGCTGTGCCAAATCTTCATAGTATTGTTGGACGTTTGCATCTTTGAATTGAGAGAGTTTCTTGACCAACTTCTCGTCTGGTATGAACGCCACAGCACTAGTGCCCACCATCTTTCCTTTCTTAGTTTCCTTCTTCGTGCCCTCAATTTTCACTACTTTACCTGAACCACGAGTTCTCATCCTGTAATGGTGACTAAATAGCTGCACAAAAGGGTTATCGAGAAGATATGGGGGGAAGGTGTGAGAGAGAGAAAAAAGAAAGGGGTTTTACTAGGGTCCGTATTTTACCCTCATCCTTTAAGTAGCACTTGTTTGAAACGGCATGTTGCCAGTACCGTAATTATGACAACGCTTCCCCTAATGCCACATGTAAGGAGTGGGTGGGGCAGCAAAAGTGGAAGGAAGATAGGACGTCTTTGGGAGGATGTCCAAACGGTTACTTTTTGGCATTAACCACTATTTACTTGCTTTGTAAATACCGAGAGAGATGTGCAGTGGTTAAGTACAAAAAGTAAACCGAAAAGATGTGATGTGACTGGCCCTTATCTTTTAAAATTTGTAATTTAAATTTTTGCCAACACATTTCCTTCCCATTTGAAATTCATTCCTCCTTTTTCGTATAAGTAAAAGTTAAAACTTATCCCTATGTGAAGGGTAGCAAGTTTATATTTTTGCCCATAGTATTTGGAGATGCTCATCTTGTTAACTATTACGGACCCTATAGGTATAACAGAATTAATTTAACTCAAAAAAAATGTTGACACAAATGGTATGTACAAAATGTGAGTAGGGTACAAAGTTTTAGGGTTACCCCCTTTTTCTTGCTGCAATTGGTGTGTGCAGCGAACACCCTGTTTTTGATGCTAAGTTCTTGGAGGATCTTGGAAATGGATAGTGTCAATTGCTCCCGGGATGTCATTCTCAAGATATGGTTTCAATCTCTGTCCATTCACTTTAAAAGGTTCATGATCGTTTTGGACGATTTCCACTGCTCCATGGTGAAACACCTTGTTCACGGTGTAAGGCCCAGACCATCGTGATTTCAGCTTTCCAGTAAACAGTCTAAGTCTGGAGTTGTACAGCAGTACCCTCTATCCTTCGTGGAAGACTTTTTCCTGAATTTTCTTATCGTGCCATCTTTTGGTCTTATCCTTGTAGTTCACCGCGTTCTCATAAGAGAACAGCCTAAATTCCTCCATTTCGCTGAGCTGCAAACGTCTCTGTTCACCAACAGCCTGTTCCTCAAAGTTTAGAAAAGTTAGTGCCCAGAATGCTTTGTGTTCAATTTCCACTGGGAGGTGACAAGATTTTTCATATAAAAGCCGAAAGGGTGACATTCCAATTGGTGTCTTGTATGCAGTTCTGTAAGCCCACAATGCATTGTCAAGCTTGTTTGCCCAGTCCTTCCTAGAATTGCCCACCGTTTTTTCAAGGGTTCTTTTGATCTCACGATTGGAGATCTCCACCTGCCCACTAGCTTGTGGGTGGTATGGTGTGGAAATTCTATGAGTGACTCCAAGCTTGCCCATCACTTTTTCAAATTGTGCATTGCAGAAATGGGTGCCTTGATCACTAATGATAGCACGTGGGACACCAAATCGGGCGAACAACCTTTTTAGGAATTTTACTACCACACGAGCATGATTAGTGGGACTAGCTATTGCCTCAACCCATTTGCTTACATAATCAACTGCAACTAAGATATATTTGTTACCAAATGATAAAGGGAATGGACCCATGAAGTCTATACCCCATATGTCAAAAATTTCACACACAATAATGTTATTTAAAGGCATGGCATTCCTGGCTGAGATATTACCTGGTCTCTGGCATTCATTACATGTACTTACAAACATGTGGGCATCCCTGAATATGGTTGGCCAAAAGAAACTTGATTGGAGCACCTTCACGGTTGTTCTACTTGCACCATGATGCCTACCAGCTTCTTTGTCGTGGCAATGGCTCAGAATAGCTTGTCCTTCCTCTTGGGTCACACACCTTCGTATGATCTGGTCAGCACACAACCTGAAAAGATACGGTTCTTCCCAAAAATAATATTTGATTTCCGTATAGAACTTCTTCTTCTGATTTGTGGACAAGTTATACGATTTAATTGAGCTCGCAAGATAGTTAGCAATATCAGCAAACTAATGTGTAAGGTTTAGAGAGTACAACCATTCGTCAGGAAAATTCTCTAGGATTTCTAGTTGTTCCTGGCCAACTTTAGGGGCAATTCTTGATAAATGGTCAACATCTACATTCTCTGTTCCTTTCTTGTCTTTGATTTCTAGGTCAAACTCTTGGAGCAACAGCAACCATCTAATTAGCCTTGGTTTAGCATTTTTCTTTGCAAACAGGTAGCGCAAGGCAGCATGGTCAGTGTAGAGCACTACTTTTGACAAAACCAAGTATGGTCGGAATTTATCAAAAGCATATACCACCGCTAGAAGTTCCTTCTCAGTTGTGGTATAGTTTTGATGTGCTTCATTCATTGTTTTGCTTGCATAGTAAATCGACCGGAACTTCTTCTCAATTCGCTGGCCAAAAACAGCTCCCACACATGTGTCACTAGCGTCGCACATCATTTCGAATGGCAAATCCCAATTGGGTGCAGCTAGTATGGGTGAGTTGATTAGTTTGCCTTTTAATATCTCAAATGCCATCACACAGTCTGTTCCAAAGGTGAAATCTACATCTTTATGCAACAGTGCTGACAATGGCAAAGCTATCTTGGAGAAATCCTTTATGAATCATCGGTAGAACCCAGCATGGCCGAGGAAACTCTGCACATCCTTGACATTGTTTGGAAGACCTAGTTTCTCTATCACTTCAACCTTTGCTTTGTCGACCTCCATTCCTTTCTCCGAGATTTGATGACCGAGTACAATACCTCCAGTGACCATGAAATGGCACTTCTCCCAATTCAGGACCAGGTTTATCTCTCTACAACGAACTAGAACAGCCTTCAGGTTGTTTAAACAGTTTCCAAACGAATTCCCATAGACGGAGAAGTCATCCATGAAGATCTCGACTGTTCTCTCTACCATATCATAAAAGATTGACATCATGCGCCTCTGAATGTTGTAGGAGCATTGCATAAGCCAAACGGCATACGTCGGTAAGCATAAGTTCCATATGGGCAGGTGAAGGTTGTTTTCTCCTGATCTTCGGAGTGAATGGAAATTTGATTGTATCCTGAATACCCATCAAGAAAACAGTAGAACACATATCCTGCCAACCTTTCCAGCATTTGGTCTATGAATGGCAAGGGGAAATGGTCCTTTCTTGTTGCCTCGTTAAGCTTTCGGTAATCAACGCATACTCTCCATCCGGTTATGGTTCGTGTAGGTACCAATTCATTCTTTTCATTTAGAACAACCGTGGTACCACCTTTCTTTGGAACAACATGCACTGGGCTTGTCCAGATACTATCTGAGATAGGATAAATGATGCCAGCATCCAACAGCTTGATTACTTCTTTCCTCACCACCTCCTTCATGTGCGGGTTCAGTCTGCAATGTGGTTGGACACATGGCTTGTGGTCCTTTGCCATGAGAATCCGATGAACAAATACTGCCGGGTTAATTCCCTTGATATCATCCATCTTCCAGGCAATTGCATCTTTGTTTCGTCTCAATACCTCCATGAGCTGCGCTTTCTGGTCAGGAGTCAGCTTGGCAGATATAATTACAGGGCTTTTGTTTGGTGGTTCAAGAAACACATATTCAAGCTGTGATGGTAAAGGTTTGAGTTCAGGTTTAGACAATGGAACAGTGGGTATTTCTGGTGCTTCTTTATGAGTGGGCTCATTGGTGTCTGGGGGAAGCGGTGAGGCTTCTATTTCAATAGAACAACCTGTTCCTTCACAAAGGTTCACCTCTTTTCCCAAAAGTGCCTCCAATGTGTCCTGTCCTTGTTCCTGCGAACAAGACAAGCTGCGGAAGTCATCTAAGAAATATCATGTATCATCATTTGTATTAGCACATCTCATAGCTTCATTCATTTTGAAAATTATTTCTTCCCCGTTAATTCTCAAGAATAGCTACCCTTCTCCCACATCTATTAATGTTTTACCCCTTGCTAGGAACGGTCTACCCAGAATTATAGGAACATGCAAATCTTCATCTATATCCATGATTGTGAAATCTACAGGTAGTATGAACTTCCATACCTTGACTAACACATCCTCTACAACTCCCCTAGGGTAGCACACAGATCTATCAGCCAACTGGATTGACATCCTAGTTGGTTGTGGTTCACCTAACCCTACCTTAGCATAAACAGAGTAGGGCATGAGATTTATACTAGCACCTAGATCACACAATGTATTTTCAATATTTAATTTGCCAATAGAACATGGAATTGAAAAACTCTCTGGATCTTTAAGCTTTTTAGGAAGTTGTTGCTTGTTCTGGAGTATGGACAAACAGTCTCTGTTTAGCTGCATCATTGAGATGTTTTCCAATTTCTTCTTGTTAGAAAGGATATCCTTTAGGAATTTTGTATATGTAGGCATCTGGGCAAGTGCTTCCACAAAGGAAATGTTGATGTGCAGCTTCCTCAATGTGTCCAGCACTTTGGAGTTTTCCTCTTCGAGCTTTTTGTTCATGAGCCTAGCCGGATAGAGTACAGGTGGTACATAGGGAGGAGGTGGATAGTACTTCTTCCCTTTTTCCTCCTGATTTAGGTCAAATGTTAGATCCGTTACGGCTGTCCCTTCTTGGTCCGGAACAGTCTGTTCCTTTTCACTTTCAGCAATTTTAGCTGTACCTGTACACTCAGCATTCTTGTTAGCAATTAAAGGAGAAATGGTTTCCTTACCAGACCGTAACGTGATGGCCATGACATCTCCCTTAGGGTTTGGTTTGGTGTTGCTAGGCATAATCCCTTTTCCTTTTGATGACGATGAAGCCGCTAGTTGATGCACTTGAGTCTCCAAATTCTTTATTGAGGCCTGTGTCTGCTTCATAAACTGCATCATCATGGTCTTCATGTCCTGTTCGATGTCCTCTTTAGGTTGAACAGGCTGTTTGTAAGGCTGTTGAGGTTGCCTTTGATAATGTCCTCCCTGTTGCTACTGGTATCTCAGTTGTTCCTGCTGGTTCTGCTATCCAGTCCATCCGAAATTCGGATGATTTTGTTGGTCCCGTGTAATTAGTTCCAAGGGGGGGTTAGGAACTAATGTAACTTTTTCGCTTAATTATGCTGACTTAATCAATTCTTTAAATTACTTTACTCAGTTTTGGTCAGCACGGCCGAGAGAGATGTAAGACAGCTTTAGTCAGAGGCTGACTAGAACCGTTTTACTTGTGAGTTGGTAATTAACATTTAAGGTCAGCTTCCAACTTAGCATTCTGATTACTCAGTGTCAGCTTATACAATTTATATCCTGAGTAATTTAAGCAAGCAACACATACATATATATATTGAGAGAAGGAGTTAGAAATTACACAGCAGACTTATCCTGGTTCGGCCTCACCGCCTACGTCCAGTCCCCAGAATCCTTCCGAGCTTTTTGAATCCAATACTGAGCTCTTTAAAGGTAGAGCACAAACCGTTTACAAGCAGTTGAGTATGCAAGAGTACCTTCCTTTATTCGTCTACTCAACCCTACTAAGTGCTATAACCAAACACTCAGATTTTCTCTACCGTTGAGTACTAAAACCGAGTACTCAGCACCACTCTCACAATCTTTACAATTGATACAGATTTGTTCTTTCTAGATGAAGAACACTTTAGATGAATACAAATTCAATCTAGAATTTTACACAGAAATAGGATTTGGGTGTAAGTATTTGCTTTTTCTTGTTTGTATATGCTTTTATGTATGCTTTTCTCTTTTGTACTTCGGCTAAGGATCCAAGTGAAGAACTTGTCCTTTTATAGTGAATTCTGAAGCTTCAATCATTTGAATTTGGATGTATCCGTTGAATTCAAACGGTCTTCTTGCGTCATTCACTGGTCAGCATACAGTTTTGCAAGCCAATCATGTCGTCTGAATTTAGCAGGCGTCAGGCTTGTCTTCTTCCACCAGGTTCGTCTTCTAGGGCCAATTTCGTCTTTTAGCCAAATGCTAGTTGACCCATGCATCTCGAAACTGTCTCCTTGCGTAATTCTAAAGCTTCTAAATTGGTGCAGGTCTCTGTCGGATCTTGTCTTTTAGTTATCGGATCATTGGCGCTGTCCTGATGAACACTCAGCTTGACTTAATGGACGTTGCCTTTGATCTTTATCTTTGGCGAGACTGAGTCACGTTCTACTCAGCTTCTTTGGTCAGCTTCATCTTCAAGCGTTTGTTCTGAAGAAGACTTTTCTTTTATTATGCTGAGTCGTGTTCTACTCAGCTTCTGTAGCACCTGTTGACTTCGTCCTGTCTTACTTTTTTTATTTCTGTTCTCATTTATAATTATACTTAACATTGAACAAACATATTAGTACAATTAAATCAGAGCACTTAAATTTAATTGTCTTAATCATGGAAAGGTGTTTCAACAAACTCCCCCATTTTGATGTTGGCAAAAATATTTAATTGTGGAACTCAGCATTAGAGTTTCCCATGATTGATTTATCTTTTATTCTTCTAAAGATACTCCCCCGTAAGGGTTGCATCTATTGACTCAATTTAACACTAAACCTTCTAAGATTTAATCGAGTGAAATTAAGACATGCCTTTACTGGCTTAGTTCAATTCTAGACCTTCCAAGATCTAATTCAGATGAGCCTAGGCCAGCTTTCAGAAGATGATCAATACTTGGAACATAGTTATTACTTAGTGTTGCACATAGGTATCAGAGTTGTCATATATGCATTAGAGTCATGTGTGCTGAGTATGTTTTTACTTGTATTTTCCTTATGTTCACAAGCTTTAATTTGTTGTTCAATGGATAGCTAAGTATGACAGATCAGCATACAAGCATAATAAGTAAGCATCACATATAGATAAGTCAGTTTGGATAAAAAGATGCTTATATAGATAGTCAACATAACAAATTAGAACATGCCACACATAAAGTTACAAGTCTAAGACTATTTTTAATCTATCTCTTTATGTTGACTTGAACATGGTGGGATTTGCCTTTGCCCTTGACAGTTCTTTGTTGCTGACTTGGATTACTTAGGTCAGCAGAAGTTGAACCAGGCTTCTGCTGAGTTCTGGCGGCAGGCTTAGTGATCTCCCCTTGTTTCTGCTGAGTTCCAGCAGCTTGCCTTTCTTTCTCCCCCGTTTTGTTCCCTGTTGAAAAGCACGAGTCAGTTTTGATGAGTACATTTGGAGTTGACTCGTACTTTCCCTAAGACCTTTGAAGACTTCTATGCCATCGGACATAGTGGAAGCGGGGATCTTAATGTTGGCACTGAGCATACTTAAGAGATACTCTTGAGATTTCCCGATCCAAGTGATGGATTCTGTCATCCGGGCATATGATTGATGATACATCCTGAGCAGGGCAGTGTCATATTATTGACGCTAAACGTTGGTGTGCCGAACCTGCTTAAGGGTAGATTGAGTGCATTGCAGAATCTCATTTGTCTTCACTAGGTCAGTGTCCATTTCCTCTTTATTCAGATTGAGTAAGCGGATGGCTTCACCAATTTGTTCGATGGAACACTGGGAGGAGGAGGAGATAAGGTCACGAGCGCCGGTCAGCTCAGAGGTCAGCCGAGAAAAGTGTTGATTGACCTCAGTAGAGGTTGTATATGTTGAGTTCACAGCTGATAAGGCGTTGAGTTGACCTTGGATGGAGTTCATATGATTCACCATCATCAGCTGGAGTTCGGCCAGCTTCACTATAGATTCTTGCTTGGGCTGTTGAGATGTAAAAGATCTCATGACACTCATCAAGTCTTTAAGACCCTTGATTTCAGTCAAAAGCTGAGTGACAGAGGAGATTTGTGTTGGCTCAACATGATCAGACCCAGCAGCATCAGCCTGAGTTTGATGAATGTCCTGAAGTAGAGCTTGAGCTGAGTCGATAATCTTTCTGCCAGACTCAGAAGCATTTAAGTATGCATAGGATTCATCAGTGTGTGGTTCAGAGGCCGGAATATGAGTAGCACCGGATGGAGGAGGTGTTTGGTGCTGTCTAGAAATAGAGGTGCCAACGTGGTCAGCAGCTGGACTTTTATTCAGGTCAGGGGAAGGTGCTGACTGGTTGTCATTCTGCCTTGAAGGAGTAGGAAGAGGTGGATCAGCAGAAATATTGACCTGCTCAGCGTCAGTCTGAGGTGGAGTAGATTGTGGAGGTTGAGGAAATTCAGAGCTGACTTGAGCAGGATTTTCGTTTGCTAGCTCGTTGTCTTGAGCATCATGGACTTCGAGCACTTGCTCAGTGGAAGGTTGAGTAGAGGTGTCGGCAAAAATTGGACCCTTAGGAGTTTTGGGGTCGGCTTGTTCCTCAGCTTGAGAAACAGAGGCTTGTTTTTCCTTGAGTTGTTCTGGAGTAGGCTCAGTGACAGTAGAGAAGAATTGAAACTGAAGCTTGGTGAGGTCAGTGATTGGATCCCTTAGTGGAGACTCATCCAATAGATCAATGAATTTTGGTTTCAGAGCCTTACGCTTGAGCCGCTTGCCTGTGCTGTCCTTGTTTGTTTGAGGAGAGGGATCAGCAGCAATGGAGTCAAGGGACTCAGAGGCAGAGTTAGGACCAAGGTCAGCATCAAGGCCTTCCACAACCTTGTCCTTCATTGGTTGCTCAGTTTGGTTCTCAGTTTGCTCAGCAGCAACTTTTACACTTGGCTCAGCAGATCATGTCTTATCAGCCTGAAACTGACTTCCAATATCACCCAGTTCTTCCTCCTGGTCAGTAGGAGTCTTTTCAAGATCAATTTCTTGACTCCTCACAAAGTGTGATTCGAGAGTAACCACGAAGTCAAGTGGGTTAGCTTCAATCGGCGTCAACCCAGAGGTTTTCTTCCTCTTCAGAGGCATTTCAGGAGTTTCCTCACTTTCTTCCTCAGGCTTATCTTGCCTTTTTTGTTTCTCCGCTGACTTAGGTTCCCCTCGAGCTTGCTCAGCAGCAACTTTCTTGGCACTGGAGACAATCCGAATCTTCCTCGGAGCTGTGTTAATGTCTCTTGCGGATTGGTCAGCTTTCCGCTTTTTGTCTTGCCTAGTGCGGTCAGCGGGTTCTTTGACACCCATTACTTTCTTTCCTTTATTGGTCAGCGCATCCTGTGCAGCTTCAGCCATATTATCCTCTTCTTCATTTTCCTCAGCAGGTGCTTCTTCAACCATAGCCCCCTTTCCATTTTTAGACTTGATGGGTTGGTCGTACGCTAGCCCAAACAGTAGTGCCGCAGTGATTTCTGTACCCCAAGTCTCAATTTCTTCGACCGTGCTTACTTGGTGGTCCTGAAAATTTTTTGTGATGAGGGAGCCCATCCTGAGTTTCCCGGTACTTCGTTGGAATGTGCCGATAAGAAAGACGGGCATGTTGAGCGGTTGGTAGGTCAGCATGTGCCAGATGAAGCACTGCTCAAAGTTTGAAGCCGATGAGGAGGAGTTCACTTTGGGGAATATGAAGTTGGTCAGGATGTAATGAGCCATTTTCTGAGGCTGACCAATGCAAGTGCTGGCTATTTCCCCTTTGTGGTCCTTAGGTTTGCAGAACTCAACAGGGTAGTTAGTTTTCGAGTAGTCATTCGTGGTCCTGAGTTCTGAACCTTTGGCCGTCAGTTTTAGCAGAGTTGGGTGATCGTGATGTCTTTGTCCTTGACCTTGGTCACTAAGTGGTCACGTTGTCCTCGTCAACTCTGAGATTTGTGTAAAATTATCTTACCAACTGTGGATAGGTGTTACCGGGGAGAGAGAAGAGTTCGGTCCAACCGTTTTTGGAGATCCATTCACAAAAAGGTTTCTCAGCCTCCACGAACCCTTTAGAGAACCAACGACAACGGAGTACCTCACAACCCTTTACGCTGTTGTATACAGGAATGAATACCTTCTCCTTAGGTTGCTTGTTCTTCTTCTTTTTCTGTTTCTTTGACGGAGTTGCCTGGTCAGCTTGAGGGTTCTTGCTAGAGGTGCTGACCTTGGTTTGGTCATGCTGGCCTTGTTCTTGAGACTCAGTGGATGTCTCTTCATAGTCCTTCTCAGTAGGAGATGGAGGATTTTCATCGGAGCGATTGTTGTCGTAATCGGCACCGGAGATGTTTTGAGAATCGTTAGACATGATTCTTGGAGAGAGTTTGGGAGAATCTGGGATTTGAGAGAGAAGAAGATCAAATACCAAGATTTCAAGCGTAAAGAGCAGTTAGTGGGAAGACGTCCACTATTTATAGAAGTTCTGAGTTGATCTGATAGGTCGGAGTGGCGGTTTGACCTTGAGATGATCAATCGACAATTATCTCTGGCATTAATGACACATTCGGCACATGTGTTTTCTAATTATTGCGCTTACGTCATCCTATGTGGCTATTTAACGCGCGTGCTAGCATTAATTGTGCAAGAGAGTTTACTCAGTTTCTAGAGTACTAATCTTTTGGAGTTCTGAGTACTCAGTTTTACGTAGAAGGGATTTCGTTATGCTTAGTAACTCAGCTTATGATAATCACTCAGTATGTATGTCTACTCAGCATAAGGTGATTTTATATTATTCATATTAGCTCAGCATGCAATAGTTACTCATTAAGCATAAATCACTCAGTATGTGATAACCACTCAACATTCAATTAAACATAGAATTTTATTGAAGAGGATTAGACATACCGATAGCTTCCCTTAGTATGTTAAATTGCTCACGAGCCAAAGGCTTCGTAAAGATATCCGCAAGTTGTTCATCAGTTGGAACATAAATCAGCTTGATCTCACCCTTGAGTACATGATCTCTGATGAAGTGATGCCTTATGCTGACATGCTTCATCCTGCTGTGTTGGATTGGATTTTTGGATAAGTCAATGACACTCTTATTGTCGCATTTGACTTCGATTGTTTCCGTTTGTATGCCATAATCCTCAAACTGTTGCTTGATCCATAGGACTTGAGCCACACAGCTTCCAGCAGCAATGTACTCAGCTTCAGTTGTTGATAGGGCCACTGACGATTGCTTCTTGCTGAACCAAGATACTAGGCAGCTTCCTAGGAAGTCCATCCTCCTGAAGTACTCTTACGCTCTAGCTTATCTCGTCCATAGTCAGCGTTAGTATATCCAATAAGTGTGAAGTCATTTGAGTTTGGATACCATAAACCTGCATTGACTGAGCTCTGCATATATCTAAAAAGTCTTTTTACAGCAATATAGTGAGATTCTCTGGGGTCAGATAGGTATCTTGCGCAATAACATACTGAGTACTGAATGTCAGGCCTACTAGCAGTAAGATAAAGTAGAGAGCCAATCATACCTCGATATAACTTACTGTCTACTGACTTACCTTTCTCGTTAGCGCAAAGGACAGTGTCAGTACCCATTGGGGTAGATATGGGCTTACATTCTTCCATATCGAATTTCTTTAACATTTCTTTGGCATACTTAGACTGACTAATGAAGATGTCGTTCTTCCCTTGCTTAATTTGTAGTCCAAGGAAGAAGTTGAGTTCCCCCATCATTGACATCTCGAACTCAGTTTGCATCTGTTTACTAAATTCGTTGCACATAGATTCATTAGTAGCACCAAAGATTATATCATCTACGTAAATTTGTGCCAGCATGGTATCTTTACCCTTTTTCTTAATGAATAAGGTTGTGTCAGCTTTTCCTCTGACATAGTTCCTGGTCAGCAGGAAACTGGTCAACCTTTCATACCAAGCACGTGGTGCTTGTTTCAGGCCGTACAGGGCCTTCTTGAGTTTATAAATGTGGTTTGGAAATTTTGAATCTTCAAACCCTGGAGGCTGACTAACATATACCTCTTCATTTATAAATCCATTAAGGAATGCACTCTTGACATCCATTTGATATAGTTTGAAGTTCATGAAACTAGCATATGCACATAATATTCGTATAGCCTCTAACCTAGCAACGGGAGCAAAGGTCTCACCGTAGTCAATGTCTTCTTGCTGACTATAGCCTTGAGCTACAAGTCGGGCTTTGTTCCTGACTACATTGCCTTGCTCGTCTAGCTTATTTCTAAAGACCCACTTGGTTCCTATGGTCTTTTGATTCCTAGGTTTTGGTACTAAATCCCATACATTATTTCTCTTGAATTGATCAAGCTCTTCTTGCATAGCGTTGATCCAGAATTCGTCGTGCTCAGCTTCGGTGAAGTTCTTTGAGACGAATGCAACATTGCTAAGATATCTCCTGAGCTGATTTCTTGTCCTCAGGTTGTTCTCAGCAGCATCAAGAATGGACTTCTCCGAGTGTCCTCTTAGAATTTTGATCTCTTTGGGTAATGTTGAGTTGTTAGGAGCAGGTGTTTCAATAACCTCTGCAGTTTTAGATTGGCCAGCAAAGGTAATTTCAAGTTCGTTTTTACCTTTGGTCAGCCCGTGTGGTAATGACTCAGCGGCTCCATTTCTGTGAGTGGAAGCTGAGCCTGGGTCATCTTCGGCAGACTGACTTGACTTTCCTGCAGGGTCAGTTTCATCGAACTCGATATGGACAGACTCTTCTACGATTTGAGTTCGTTTATTGAACACCCTATATGATTTACTGTTAGTTGAGTACCCCAGAAAGATCGCTTCGTCAGCTTTAGAATCAAATTTGGCAAGGTTGTCTTTCGTATTGAGTATAAAACATTTACAACCAAAAGCACGAAAGTATCCAATGTTGGGCTTTCGTCCTTTCCAAAGTTCATAGGGGGTTTTCTTAAGAATAGGTCTAACTAAAGCCCTATTGAGTATATAGCATGTTGTGTTGACAGCTTCACCCCAGAAATACTTTGGAAGCCTATTCTCACTCAGCATTGTCCTAGCTATTTCAACTAATGTTCTGTTCTTCCTCTCAACTACCCCATTTTGTTGAGGAGTTCTAGGAGCAGAAAAATTGTGGTCAATGCCGCTGACTTCACAGAATTCATCAAACTGTTGGTTTTTGAATTCTCCACCATTATCACTACGGATGTGAGCTAATTTTAAATTTTTGTCATTTTCAAGTTTTCTGATCAGTGTTGAGAATGTCTCAAAAGCTTCATCCTTGCTACTCAGCAAGATGACCCACGTATACTGAGAGAAATCATCTACAATGACCAAGAAAAATCTCTTACCGCCCAAGCTGAGTGGCTGGACAGGGTCCGAAAAGATCCAAGTGTAGTAATTCCAATGGACGCTTGGTTGAGACAATATTTTTACTTTGAAAATACTTTTTGGTTTGTTTACCTTGCTGACAGGAATTACATAATTGATCTTTCTCAAATCTAAGTTTGGGCAAACCCTCAACTAATTGCTTTCTTGCTAATTTGGTAAGGAGGTCCATGCTTACATGACCAAGTCTCATATGCCATAGCTAGGAGTTATCCTCCTTTAACACTAAGCATATGTTTTTCGAAAAGTTCTTTTCTAAACTCAACATGTAAACATTGTCAACACGAGGGGCAGTTAAAATCAAATCGTTTGTTTTTCCCTCGAGTATCCGACACTCAGTGGCATCAAATACAACCTTTCTACCGCTGTCACACAGCTGAGCTACGCTCAATAGGTTATATTTGAGACCCCTGACTAAGGAGACTGACTCAATAGTAGGGTTTCCTCCGATACTACCTGAACCTACTATCTTACCCTTTTTGTTGTCTCCGAAGCTTACACTTCCACCTCGTTTACGTTCAAGTGTGATTAATTGAGTTTCATCACCAGTCATATGCCTCGAGCATGCGCTGTCAATATACCAAAGCTTTGACTTCTCCGCGCACCTCAGGCTCACCTACATTTTAAACTATTCATCTTTAGGTACCCAATTCTTTTTAGGTCCTCGTTGGTTAGCATAAACAGGTGACACATCATGTTTTATTTTGTGACGGCATACATTTATGGTGTGGCCATCTTTACCATAATAGTCACAAAAGATTACCCTTTGAGGGTATTTCCTCTTTTGGTCAGCACGATGGTGCTGAGCATACCAACACACCTTTATAGTGTGTCCTCTCTTTCCACAACAGTCACACTGACTGTTCTGTTGAGTATACTGTCGATGCTGACCAGTGCCTTGATACTCAGCATTGGGATAGAACCTTTTCTTAGCCGATGTACTCAGCTGGTTCTGTATATTTGTGATGTCCTTTCTCAGCTTCTTGGAGTCTGATTGGACTTCAGAGACAAATCTATGCATTATTTTTAAATTTTCATCTTGCCTAGTGTTGTCCTGAAGGAGATGTCGGATGTCACTCAGTTTGACTTCCTCGATCTCATCACATCGCCTGCTGAGTGCTCTAATTTTCTTATTACACTTTTTGGTCAGTGTATAGAGATCACTCAGGGCATTAACCATTTCATTTCTAAGCAAGAGAAGAGATGTTACCTCATTGGAGTGCTTCTCTTGGTCAGATTCATCTGAGAGGTCAGCTTGCTCAGATCGGTATTGGTCAGAAGATTTGTCAGCCATGAAACATATGTTTGCTGACTCCGTGGCATCAGCTTCTGATGAGGTTGACTCATCGATATCACTCCATCTTGCCACCATTGCTTTTCTGCTACCTTTCTTTTCTTTCTTCAGAGTGGGACAACTTGATTTAATATGCCCAGTTTGATGGCATTCAAAACATGTGACAGGCTTGGAGCTGTCCTTTTTGTATCTGCTGTCGCTAGGCTCAGCTTTGTACTTATCGCTTCTTCTGAATGGCCTTTTGCTGTTCTTGTCGTTCTTTCTGAACAGCTTCTTCATCTTTCTTGTGAACATGGCCATCTCCTCATCATCCGATGAGTCAACTTCTGTTGAGTCAGCTTTCATGACAAGAGATTTTTGCTTCTTGTCCTCTGACTTCTCTTTAGCTTCAAAGTTCTTCATTGAAATTTCGTGGGTCAGCAGAGATCCTATGAGCTCATCATATTTATATGTGGTCAGGTCTTGAGCTTCTTCCACAGCTGTCTTCTTAGCTTGCCAGCTCTTGGGTAGACTTCTCAAGATTTTCTTCACTTGCTCTTCTTCTGTGAAGTTCTTGCCGAGTCTTTTCAGCTCATTTATGATGTTGGTGAATCTAGCGTTCATTTCTGAGATGTCTTCATTGTCATTCATCTCGAATAGCTCGTATAGTCTCATGTGTTGGTTCACCTTTGATTCCTTAACCTTGCTGGTACCTTCATAGGTTACTTCCAGCTTCTTCCATATTTCCTGTGCTGACTCACAACCTGAAATTTTATTGTACTCTGCAGCATCTAACGCACAGTGAAGCATATTGATAGCTGAAGCATTATTTTGCAGTTTTCTAAGGTCATCTTCTGACCACTCAGTTTCACTCTTAACAACTTTCTCGTTGTTAACCATTTTGTAAGGCACAAACGTGCCTTGAACTATTGCAAGCCACGCACTCATGTTTGTAGCTTGAATAAAAATTTTCATCCTGTTCTTCCAAAATGTATAATTTGATCCGAAGAACAGGGGAGGCCGACTAATAGATCCTCAGGGAGTATCTGTGTTGTTTGATTTCCAGGAAGGAAACGAGTGCTGTTCTCAGCCATTTACAAGGATCAACTCAAGATAGTTTTATCTTTGAGTAGTGAGCTACTGTGCTCTGATACCACTTGTTGGTCCCGTGTAATTAGTTCCAAGGGGGGGTTAGGAACTAATGTAACTTTTTCGCTTAATTATGCTGACTTAATCAATTCTTTAAACTACTTTACTCAGTTTTGGTCAGCATGGCCGAGAGAGATGTAAGACAGCTTTAGTCAGAGGCTGACTAGAACTGTTTTACTTGTGAGTTGGGAATTAACATTTAAGGTCAGCTTCCAACTCAGCACTCTGATTACTCAGTGTCAGCTTATACAATTTAAATCCTGAGTAATTTAAGCAAGCAACACATGTATATATATATTGAGAGAAGGAGTTAGAAATTACTCAGCAGACTTATCCTGGTTTGGCCTCACCGCCTACGTCTAGTCCCCAGAATCCTTCCGGGCTTTTTGAATCCAATACTGAGCTCTTTAAAGGTAGAGCACAAACCGTTTACAAGCAGTTGAGTATGCAAGAGTACCTTCCTCTATTAATCTTCTCAACCCTACTAAGTGCTATAACCAAACACTCAGATTTTCTCTACCGCTGAGTACTAAAACCGAGTACTCAGCACCACTCTCACAATCTTTACAATTGATACAGATTTGTTCTTTCTATATGAAGAACACTTTAGATGAATACAAATTCAATCCAGACTTTTACATAGAAATAGGATTTGGGTTGTAAGTATTTGCTTTTTCTTGTTTGTATGTGCTTGTATGCATGCTTTTCTCTTTTGTACTTCGGCTAAGGATCCAAGTGAAGAACTTGTCCTTTTATAGTGAATTCTGAGGCTTCAATCATTTGAATTCGGATGTATCCGTTGAATTCAAACGGTCTTCTTGCATCATTCACTGGTCAGCATACAGTTTTGCAGGCCAATCATGTCGTCTGAATTTAGCAGGCGTCAGGCTTGTCTTCTTTTGCCAGGTTCGTCTTCTAGCTCCAGTTTCATCTTTTAGCCAAATGCCAGTTGACCCATGCATCTCGAAACTGTCTCCTTGCGTAATTCCAAAGCTTCTGAATTGACGGAGATCTCTGTCGGATCTTATCTTTTAGTTAACGGATCATTGGCGCTGTCCTGATGAACACTCAACTTGACTTAATGGACGTTGCCTTCGATCTTTATCTTTGGCGAGACTGAGTCACGTTCTACTTAGCTTCTTCGGTCAGCTTCGTCTTCAAGCGTTTGTTCTGAAGAAGACTTTTCTTCTATTATGCTGAGTCGTGTTCTACTCAGCTTCTGTAGCACATGCTGACTTCGTCATGTCTTACTTTTTTTATTTCTATTCTCATTTATAATTATACTTAACATTGAACAAACATATTAGTACAATTAAATCAGAGCACTTAAATTTAATTGTCTTAATCATGGATTAACTTAAATAATTTTGTCAAATCAAAATCACGTGGAAAGGTGTTTCAACAGATTTCTGGTGGCTGGATTGTATGTATTAGAGTAAGGATTTGGTGGGTTCCTCTGATTGTATCCAGCATAATCGCATTGTTCCTGATCACCTTTTCCTTGTTTTACTCCCGGGCAGTTGATGTTGAAGTGAGACCCTCCACAGAAATCACATGCATCATGAAATGGTGGTTCACTATGGATGGATGATACATTAATTTTGCTGAGTTGCCTCGCAAGCTGTTCCACCTGGGTGGTTAGCTTGGAAACTACATCACCATCTGTTGTCTTCTTCCCTTCACTCCTAGCTGAGTGCCAATTATAACTTGTGCTTACCACCTTTTCAATAAGGTCATACAAGGCTTACGGTTCAAGATCCTCGGGGTTACCATTTGTAATGGATTCAATCTGGATTTTGTACGTATTAGTGACTCCATTGTAGAAATTTTGCACTTGCATCCACATAAGGATGCCATGATTTGGTACCCTCCTTAGCAGCTCCTTGTATCTTTCCCAAGCCTCTGCCAAAGACTCATCCTCTTCTTGCACAAAGTGGGACACTTCATTTCTAAGTTTGATAGCCTGTCTTGGTGGAAAGTATTTCATCATAAATGCACTGGCCATATCCTACCAGGTTGCAATGGGCCCTGGCTGCAATTTCTTTAGCTAGTTCTTTGCTTTATCCTTAAGAGAAAAAGCAAACAGCTTCAGCCTTATCACGTCATCGGCAACTCCCCTGTTTGATCAGAAGGTGTTACACAGCGTAACAAATTCCTGGATATGTGCGTTTGAATCTTCAGTGGGGCACCCATTGAATTGCACAGCTGCTTGTAACATCTGTATCATGGACGCTTTCACGAACATGTTGTTCCTTTCATTAGGCATCACAATGCATGACGAGTGCCCCTCAGTAGTCGGTCTGGAATAATCCCTGATTCTCATGACTGGTGGATTATTGTTTTCACCCTCTCCTTCTGGATTAGGTTGTTTTGGTATTCGTCGAGCCATCCTTCTTTGCCTCTGTCTTTCTCTTTGTCTTGCTCGTCTAGCTGCTGGCGGTCCAGCTCTACGCATAGACAGTAAGAAAAACGTCCTTTGGCTGCACTATTGAACAAACAGATTAAAAACACCTTGTTTCACATAAATTTTCAAATAAAATTGTTGCTTTCAATCCCCGGCAAAGGTGCCAAAAACTTGTTGTCCTCAAAACAGACTCTAGCAAGTGCACTAGATACAAGTAATAAAATGATAAGTAGAGTATCGTCTCCTCGGGGATTGATGACCAATTTTTACTAGAAAAACCTTGTAGAACAGGGTGTTTGTGGTATTTGATTTTCTTTAGTTGAGAAATGATTTGATCTGGTTACTGGAAATACTAAATGTAAATATTCAATCTTAGAAAATGTGTTTTGGTGATGATAAAAAGAGAGAACATGCTAAGCCAAAGCGGAACAGGTTACATTCAGCATCTAGTATCCTATTTATTCATGAATGTCATAAAGTGAAGTCAATGTCTCGGCTTTAAAGCTCACGTAAGTCAACTTCCGTGTGTTCTTAAGATTCTAAGACTTACTACAACCTTAAGCCTCCTTAACGTTGGTTCTTTCTTGCATTACGAGCGAAACAACATTTCTATCTAGAAAACCCTTGATACAATCCCCTTATATTCCTATTTCGGGTCTTGGAAGTTTGATAAAAAGATCCATGAATATGAAAGCAGTTCCTTATCATTCATCATTCACTAAGATAGATGCATATAATCATGCGTATAAGAACTTTATCAAACACATCAATATGTATTAACATTCATTCATAAAAAGGAAATAGATAACTTACATATCCAGCCCTTGCTGGCCTAGTCCATTCAAAACGACTGCTCACTCATGGTGCGGAGTGAACAGCCTGAGCTAAATCTATGAGACTCTATGGAAGGAGTCATCATTTCTTTCCTTGAGAGCTTCTTTTCTCGAAATTGTTCAGTATCAAAAGTATATCTTTCTTTCCCTCCATTACCGATATAAATAGGAGGGAAAAAGATAAAGAGTACGCAAAAATAAACTAAAATATTACAATGGAAAGATTGTTCAAAAAGAGATGGGATATTGTTTTTGGTGCTAAAAGTGGTGGTATAATCTTTGACTCTTGAACACTCAAGAGTCAAAATGTCTTGTCATCATGCTTCTTCTAGCCGCAAATTCCTGCCCGCTTCCTCACGTCGCTGTCCTTCATCAGATCGCAGCGTTACCTGCTGGTTCATAGCAAGCTCCTCTCCTCTTGGCAGATGCAAAACAGGTTGCATAACAACCTTTTTTACTTGATCAATGCAAATCTGCATAAAACACCAATTAATCCTTCATTTAAACAAGATTAAACCTTTATTAACCCTATTTTATCACATATGGTATGCTTAAGTATGATCAATTCCGTGCCTATTAGTTACCACTGTGCAAGGCTCACTTGCACAGTCAATTTTGTTTTGTACCTATTTTGGCGTACCTAACGCCGAAATGGGTACAAAACAAAATTGACCTATCCATTTCTTCACCTGCGCAAAGCAAAAAATATTTAACAAATATTCTTTGCTTGATTTGCGCAGGAATATTGTACCCATTCCAGCGTACCTGACGTCGAAATGGGTACATCTCTGCACCATTACGACGATAAGTACGCCGTAATAGTGACAACTGTAAGTGATATGTGACCATTACGGCGTACCTTTCGCCGTAATGGTACAAAAATTAACCAAGGTAAAAAAAACAGCCTCTTCTGTTGAATAATTTACTAACCATTACCAACTGTGTAATTATTTATAATTTTAACCCCAAACAGAGGTTTAATCCAAATAGCAAGGGGTGAAGCATGAAAGGTTAAAACTATACCGGAGGAGTATTGTAAAATCCTTAGGGAGGATGACACGTAAAATCTATTCATCATGGATGACATGTAAAAAAAGGAAGCAGTTTATTCTATTTGCAGTGGTGAAGCTAGATTTCCGGAAAGGGCCGATCCATTTTAAAATATTAAATGTTTGAGATGGCTTTCTTACTTTGTTATTTCTATGTAAACATATTTTCTGTTCTATTATGCTTTTAGTCCACCGTCTAATGAAGAGAAGTGTAACCTAAACGAATAGAAAGATTTTTTTGATTTCCTTGACCAAGAGTTGGGTAAGAGATTTATTAACCTTAAGTGATTTGGTTATTTAGGGTCAATATGAATCTATGAAGCACCGATACTTCCCGGAGGTCACCGTACGCGTATCCGATACTCCGGGTGCGAAGATTCGGTGGGATATGTGCGGGACACGCTTGGGAAGTATCCCCTTTTTTTTTTAAATGAGGGGATACGCGGGGACACTTCGGGGATACTTTAGGGGTTTTTTAAAAAAACTTTGAAGGTATAAGGGTTTTTTTTAAAAACGCAGAATATATAAGGATTAAAATGAAATAATCCCAGGATTACTAGTACATACAGGCACGAAATCGATTGAACCCTAAACTAAAATTGAAAATCTCTCCTATGCGATGCGATTGAACCCTAACAAAATTGAAATTCCTAAATCTTTTCCCTCATCTGGTCGAGTTCTTCTGTTCAGTGGTTCTGTGTAATCAGTTGTCTTCCTCGATTGCTTTGCTGAAGTCGATCCATCTCATTTGGTCGATCTGCTTTGATTGAGTTTTTCCTCTCATCAGGTCGATCTGCTTACAATTGTCTAAAATAAATTAATTCCCACATGTATTTTAATACATGCAATTCGTCCCCTTCATCTATTTGGCCTTAATGGACCATGTTGGGCTTCCAACTATTAATTACTATTCATTCCTCTTTTGGTTCTAAGTCTTATGTGTGACCCATTGCTACTAGTCATATACAACCATTAAATTAATTTCCCAAAAGTTACATTTAATCTTTGTATCACGGAATGAGTGCGAGGACTATGAATAGCAGAACTGTAAACATTCCCCAGAGCTATAAGAAGACAGGTTGATTCCGTTGTTGACCTTCCCGTATTAGTTATAGTATAATTCGATCCTTTATCAACTACATCCTTGAACTGAATCTTATGACTATGGATTATGTCAAGTCATATATAGCGAGACGTTCGTTTTACTTGTACAGGCCGAGTTAACTCCAAATAGATAGGTTAAGTGAAATCTCTATTTCAATTCTTAAGTTATCACATTGCAAGGATTTAGAGTTAAGTCTTCCACAAGTGATCCTTGGATATATCTCCCATTTATCAAGAGTGACAAATGCTCAATCCAATGTTAACTATTCTGTAATTACTTCCTGTGATACCCAACGCCTGCCCGCACACACCCCAGAGTCATCTCTGTTATGGATCGTGTTTGAACAGAGTCAAAGTATCACATTTCATAATCCAGAATCACTAATTAACATTCCTTTGAGTCTGAGGATTACTTATACCTATTAATACCAATGTGATGAACATGTGACACAGGATAAATCCATTCATCCTGTTATCTCAAGTCGGGTCCCCAATCCTAATGAACTCCTTCATTGGATCCATGTAACTGTCTAGATATCCACATATCTGAAGCTTGTGAGATCAGCTCTCTGTCTCAATAGAAAACATTGTTACATGCAAGTCTCTACAGTATTATGTCAATCCCTATTCAAAATATATTACTTGGCTTGGGGTGGTTTTAAGTTTATTTGTTTATTATAATGTTTTGTCTCACTTTATGCTTGTATGAACACTTTATAATCACTTTAAATAAACTTAGGGATTTCCTTTTATTAGACTTATTTAGTTTTTAAAAGTAATTGCCTTTATACAGTTGAAAACCATATCTTATTAAAACAAATGATATAAAAGAACAATTCATTTACAGCTGGTTTATATCCTAGAACAATTGACTATAGGACACTAAACCCCAACATACTCCCACTTGGACTAAAGCCAATTGTTTCTAAAAACATTCCCCTAAGCGTTCGCATGGCCATCATGAACCTTTTGGGGTAAGGCATTCTTTAAGCAGATCTATAAGATTGTCCCTTTATGGGCACTCTTTTAATTTTCACATCTACTCTTGTTGTTATCTCTCGGTAGAGATAGTAATGACTGAGGTAGTGTTTGGACGTATTATGAGACTGCGGGTCCTTGGTAAGAGCAACAACTCTATTATTAATCTCATTAACAATGTCAGGTACCACACCTAGTTCATTAATGAACTTCCTTTCCAAACTTCCTTTCAGCTGCTTCCAAAGCTGCTATATACTCTGATTTGATCTTTGGCTCAGCTACGGTTTCCTGCTTGGAACTATTTTAGCTAACCGTACCTTTTTTAGAATAAACTTGTATTCTGTGAAATCATCTTTATCTGTTTGATGACTTATATGTGAAAGTCTCCAACTTTCAATTTATCATCTCCATATACTCGGAACATGTCTATAGTCATTTTCAGTACTTAAGAATGTTCTTGACAACAATCCAGTGACCATCACTCGGATTGACCTATAATCGACTTTGTCATTGAGCACTTTGTCAATGCATTTAGACTAGGAGGGGTCAAGCAGTCTTCTCAATATATCTCCATAGATCTTAATCCCTAAGATATAAGCTGCTTCTCCTAAGTCTATTATGCACAATTTTATCCAATAACCAAAATTTTCACCGATTGCAGCATAGTTACGTCGTTCCCATTAGTAGAATATCATCGACATATAATGATAAGTAAATGACCAAGCTCCCACTAGTTTACATGTAAAGGCTCATACGAGCTCTCACTAGCTTACATGTATATGCCTTCAAGAGCCTTTTCATAAGTCGTAGGTTCATCGTCTAACACGGGAACCTCTTCGTTGTCTCCCACTAGAAATCCAAATCTCATTGGGATTTCATCGGCTCCCACTAGAAATCCAAATCTCTTTGGGATTTGATGAACTCAACCAGACCTATGAGTTAGTAATGTTACCAGTTGTTGTCCTAAAATGTGAACACTAGCAAGTGCACTAGGTACAAGTAATAAAGTGTAAGTGAATTATCGTATCCACAGGGATAGAACAAGTGAATATAAATACTTCTAAGGATGAGAACAATCAAGTTTAAAGAGTAACCGATCACTTAAATTGATGTGGTGTTGATTTGATAAAATAAAATGGTAAAACAAGTTAAAAAGAAGTTTAATATCAGATTTGGGAAGAACAGGTATACAGCAGATGCAAAAATGGTAGTGAACAGGCACTTCGCTCCTTGTTCCTTAAGTAGAAACAGCTTTGGCTTAAAGTATCTTTCACGAAAATCGGTTGAGTCAGGTGTCCCTTGTTCCCAACGTTCTTTAAAAACAATTAAAATAAGTCTCCTTGAGATTAATATATCTTTAAGCCTTAGGAACAGGAAAGCATTTAATTTGAACAATTAAAACCCTTAACATATAATCAATTACGTCTCTATTTCATGATTAAATGTGCTCAATGAAAGTTCAGCTTTGCAAAGAGAGTCTCCTCGTGATTGCTCTGCTCAGAAACAGGTTAGCTACTCCTATTTAACGTTAATTACTCATTAAACAGCCAAGCTAATTATACTTAATGACTTTAGAGGGAAGTTAACCTACCCTTTTACCTGTTCCTGGACAGCCGCATACCTGTTAATTAAATTACTTACTCATAATTAAATGAAGTAAGACAAAAATAATAAAGAAGAACAAACAATGCATTAAAAGAACAAGAAACAAAATTACACCCTAATGATTCAGATCTAAAATCTGAATGAATCTCAACACAAAAGAAAGGCTCTTTAAATAGCCAAAAAATCTAGTAGAAATCATTGTTCTAGATAGATTAAAATATTGAAGATATGGTCTGCCAGACTATTCTGACAGACAGAAACAGTCTGCTGAACAGTCAGACAGCCCATGTTGTATCATTTTCTTGCAAAGTCATGGCTGTTCTGCAGCAAATTCAATTTCTCCTTCAGGAAAGATCTCTAATAAATCAAGGAAGAGTGATAATCCACATTTTTGGGTTCATCTTTCATCCGAACGGTTGTTCTCACTCATTCCTGGTTGTTCTTCTCGTTTAAGCACCTGTTTCCTCTTGCGCACAGCATGAGCTCTTCCACTGAACAGGCAGTGACCCTTGAACAAGCAGAATATGTTTTTCTCCAAATTCCTCTTTGATCATTGGTTCTCTCCATTTTGATCTTTTTGCTCCCCCAAAATATCAATTTCACTCCAATTAAGCCCAAGTGATCTACCAAGGTCCTCTTTCTTCAATCTATAGAAAAATCACTTAAAATTCCCATTAGTAGCTTAATTATCCAATTAAATCATGAGAATTAAGGGGTAAAAATAAGTATAATATACACATATCAAATACCTCCACACTTAGATCTTTGCTTGTCCTCAAGAAAAGAAAAACTCATTCTTAGCAACAATAAAAGAAATGATTTGGGTAAGTAATTATAGCATGAAAGACAAATTAAACTAGCAACAAGGTGATGAAAAAAAGAGATTGTCAACTAAGAAAGGTTTAGAAATCATACTTTTGCTTTTAGAAATCAAAATAAACAAATTTAACTTTAACCAAGAATTCTCTCAAGCAAGCCAAAATGCAAAAGAAGAAGAAAAAGCCAATTCGAATCAAAATGTCTCACAAAGTGGTCACTCAATCGCTCCAATGTGTTTAAAGGTATTGAAAATTGAAGCACTCAACAGTCTAGGCATACTTGCTCAATCCCATAGGCTTGCAAAGTTGTCAAAACTCCATTGCTTTGTTCCAAACCCAAAAGTAATCAAGAGGTCTTTCATTTTGGTTGTAATGGGGCTAGGGTGATTAGGTATGGATAGAAAATATTAAGGTTAATCATGGCTATAATCTTACAATTCCCAACTTACACGACTGTGCTCGGAACATTTACATCACAAGGGAATGTTTTAAAATCAAACACATGCCATTTATTATGACTTTGACAAATTGATACCACGAGAAGGGAATTTCTTCCTTATGTTTTTTTTTCTTTTTTCTTTCTTTCTTTTTTTTTCTTTTTTTTATATTTACTATTATTATTATTATTATTTTTACATAGGCAAATTTCATGAAGTACAAATTCTCTTAGCAAAGCACTTTTCTTTGACAACACACATTTGGGAACTTTTACAAAGTAAAACATTAGCCATGTGGGTGTGTTTAGGAAAAGACATTGAGAATAGGCTAAGGAAAAACAATCTAGTGGCTATCAAAAAAAAGATTAAGCTCAAGTGGGCTCACTACAATGAGGATATTCAACTTTGCACATAGGTAGGTCAATTTAAGCCAAATGGTTACCCCTATGCCTCTATCACTTTACTTTGGGAATAAACATGCAATTTTGGCATGACAACTAAGCAAGTTCTAGCATTAGCAAGCTATGGAAGACTCACTCACAAAGAAAAATTAACTGATTTTAGGCTCAAAAACTCACAATTTGAGGGTTAAATTTTTGCATTTGATTCTTCAATAACTAAATCAACTTACTTTTCACAAATCAACAAGAATAAAGAATTCTCAAAGTTAAAGTTATATTTAAAAGCATGATATCTACACAAAAGTATAAAATAAAGCTTAAACAGTTGACAAAGCCAAAACTCATAAACCAAATTACTAATTTAATTGTCTCAATGTTAAAATAAACTTTCAAACAGAGTCCTTTAGTTGATGCTAGAAAAATTAATCAAACAATTCTTAAGTTTCTCAAGCTTTAAGAACAAGATCATGATTTTTCTAAAATTACCCTCTCCCCCACACTTAAGCATGACATTGTCCTCAATGGACCAAGATATAATAGTAAAAGCATAAGAAGAGGGGTGAGAAAGACTTCCTGAACAATGAGGTACGCCATAAATTACACTTTCTCGTGAATACCCGGCGAAGAAATAGGAGAATAAACAAAACAAAGCTAGCACACACATCAGTATGACAAAACACAATACAACATGAACAACTGAGTGTGCTACATCCGAAATGCAATCGAAAAATAAAGCATAACATAAATAAACGACTTTCTAAACTAATTATTAACGTTTATTCTCAAACTGAAAATTAATCTAAACCACTATACCTTACAAGTTCTCAACTTGTAGTCCACAACGGGACTAATTACCTCTCCATGACTGTTTAATTCAAATGATGCACAAATTCTCCAAATGAGGTAGAGATGGCGATGGCGATGGCGGTGATTTTTAAACACATTGCTCAACGCCACCATTTTCTCTTTGAAGTGTAACATCTTGGAGACTTCCTCCACCAAACCTATCAGAGATTTAAACATAAATGTACATAAGGATGGTGTATAGGCAGAAACTAGAAAATAAAAATAAAAATGAATAGGTTTAAAACTAAAAGTAAGGAGGTCCTCAATTGATGAGGATGACATGTGGCTTTCAACTAAAGCCCATTGAGTCGGATTAAGCTCGCATTCTACAAGTTCAAGTGGAACATCCTCCATTTTAGGCTTGATTTCTTCTTCACTATGAGATTCCACTTGTTCATTTGGTTGTTCAATAAGCTCGTTCTCCTCTTCATCTTGCTCCTGATTCATGAAAATAGTGACAAGCTCCTTTATTCTATTCTCCAATGATTGAAGTTGATTCCTTGTGGTTGACATAAAGTCCAATAACAATTTCTCCACATAAGAATTATCTTCTTTCAAAGGGATAGAACTTTTGCTTTGTTCCTCAAGGCTTGGCTTCCATGAATTGGAATGGGATTGATTAAAGAAATCTTCCATTGCAAGATCTTCAAGATTGGTAGCCTCCATGTAAGCATCCTACCAATAACTGGAAATTTGAGGCCATTTCCTCCTTACAAGAATAGTTCCTCTCTGTTCTCTACTTGTTCGGGTGGTTGTTCCTCTGGTTGTTCTACAACTCCAGGTCGTTGTTCTATTCGAGGTTGAATTCTGTGAACAGGTGAATAGAACAAGTTGAACACTGCACACTTAAACAAACAGGTCAAAACCGACTGGTGCACTTAAAAGTAATATATTTAATCTTTTCTATCCCCGGAAACGGCGCCAAAAACTTGTTGTCCTAAAATGTGAACACTAGCAAGTGAATATAAATACTTCTAAGGATGAGAACAGTAAGTTTAAAGAGTAACCGATCACTTAAATTGATGTGGTGTTGATTTGATAAAATAAAATGGTAAAGCAAGTTAAAAATAAGTTTAATATCAAATTTGAGAAGAACAGGTATACAACAGACACAAAAATGGTAGTGAACAGGCACTTCGCTCCTTGTTCATTAAGTAGAAACAGCTTTGGCTTAAGGTATCTTTCACGAAAATCGGTTGAGTCAGGTGTCTCTTGTTCCCAACGTTCTTTAAAAACAATTAAAATAAGTCTCATTGAGATTAATATATCTTTAAGCCTTAAGAACAGGAAAGCATTTAATTTGAACAATTAAAACCCTTAACCTATAATCAATTACGTCTCTGTTTCATGATTAAATGTGCTCAATGAAAGTTCAGCTTTGCAAAGAGAGTCTCCTCGTGATTGCTCTGCTCAGAAACAAGTTAGCTACTCCTATTTAACGTTAATTACTCATTGAACAGCCAAGCTAATTATACTTAATGACTTTAGAGGGAAGTTAACCTGCTCTTCTACCTGTTCCTGGACAGCCGCATACCTGTTAATTAAAATACTTACTCATAATTAAATGAAGTAAGACAAAAATAATAAAGAAGAACAAACAATGCATTAAAAGAACAAGAAACAAAATTACACCCTAATGATTCAGATCTAAAATCTGAATGAATCTCAACACAAAAGAAAGGCTCTTTAAATAGCAAAAAAATCTAGCAAAAATTATTGTTCTAGATAGATTAAAATATTGAAGATATGGTCTGCCAAACTGTTCTGACAGACAGAAACAGTCTGCTGAACAGTCAGACATCCCATACTGTATCATTTTCTTACAAAGTCATGGCTGTTATGCAGCAAATTCAATTTCTCCTTCAGGAAAGATCTCTAATAAATCAGGGAAGAGTGATAATCCACATTTTTTGGTTCATCTTTCATTCGAACGGTTGTTCTCACTCATTCATGGTTGTTCTTCTCGTTTAAGCACTTGTTTCCTCTTGCGCACAGCATGAGTTCTTCCACTGAACAAGCAGTGACCCTTAAACAAGCAGAATATGTTTTTCTCCAAATTCCTCTTTGATCATTGGTTCTCCATTTTGATCTTTTTGCTCCCCCAAAATATCAATTTCACTCCAATTAAGCACAAGTGATCTACCAAGGTCTTCTTTCTTCAATCTGTAGAAAAATCACTTAAAATTCCCATTAGTAGCTTAATTATCCAATTAAATCATGAGAATTAAGGGGTAAAAATAATGTATAATATACACATATCACCAGTGTCTTATCTTGTGAGACAGATTTGGTTCCACCATCCCTTCCGTTATTTCAGCCAATCCTTGTTCTTGAACTTCGTCAAGTTCAATCACGCTTTCTACTTGTGTTTCTAGAAGAAACTCTTTCTCTGGAAGTATATCGTCTTTGGATACTATTACTTTTGATCATCCGGATGATAGAAGTAATATCCTACTTTTCTTTCGCATATCCAATGAAGAAGTATTTATCAGATTTAGGATCTGACTATCTGATGTTATGTGTTTTAACATATGCTGAACACCCCTAAATTCTCATGAAAGAGAAGCTGGGGTTCTTTCCGATAAACAATTCAAAATGGAATAGAACTGGCGGATTTTATGGATACTCGGTTCAAGGTAAATAGGGTGGTTTCCAAGGCATAGCCCTAGAACATCTTTGGATGGGAGGTTGTGCTCATCATAGATCGTACTATATCTAATAGAGTATAATTTCTCCTTTCAAATACATCGTGGTGTATACGGAGGAGTCCATTGTGAGTGAATCCATATTCATTTAGATAATTTAGGAAATCATTTGAAAGATATTCTCTACCTCGATCTAATCGAAGTACTTTAATAGTCTTTCCTGTTTGATTTACTACTTCATTCTTGAATCACATGAACTTTCTCAAAAGCTTCTGACTTATGCTTCATCAAGCAGATGAATCAATATCTGATATGATCATCTTATGAAGCTAATGAAGTGACTGAACCTTTCTCTTTACTTGTGTTGATATATGACTACATACATCTGAATGTATTAGTCCTAGAGTGTCCGATACACGTTCTCCTTTATTGCTAAAGGGTGTCTTTGTCATCTTTCCTTTAACAAGACTTACATAAGCCCATTGATTCAAAATCAACTGAGTCTATAAGCCCATCTTGATGCAGCTTAGACATGCGTCTCTCACTTATATAACTTAGGTGACATTTTCACAAGTAAGTTGAATTATCTATCTTTTAATTCCAAATGTAAAAGTACCATCCTGACCCTTCTTCTAGAGAGAGTCTTTAGAATTGGGAAACTTCCCTTTTCTCTAATGAGATCCCTCAATAACAAGTGCAGACATCACTTTCTCTTTCTATGGATTAGGCTCAACTGACTTGAGCATGTTCAAGAGCTCTTCTAGAGAGGTCTCTGAGTTTATTCATCTGGCAGTTCGCAATGAGCTTATGAATAAATCTCTGGGAGGGATCATAGAACTAAGTCGACACTTAATTCATTATCCATCACAAATCCAATGCTAGAATACTTAGTGATGTAGCCAATCATCTTGATATAAAGTATCACGATAGAAGAACCTTCTTGCATCTTGGAGCGAAACAATCATCGCTATCTCATAGCTTTCGCATTTGAGTCTGTTTCCCAAAACACCTCCTACAAGTGCATAACCCTGGAACACGCATCCATGTTCTCATGTTGCCTTTATAGCTCTAGTGCCATAGCTGCAGGTATGATACATCCTGTACGTTCGTTATCTGATTGGTGCTTCCGGTAAACATCAATCTTCTTGACATGAGCATCATCTACAAGGGCATTGGGCATCGGCGTATCTCAATACATACCCAATATTTTCGAACTTCAAAACAATTTTGACGATGGGTATCAATGTATCTTAATACATACCCAATCATTTCGAACATCAAAACAATTTTGAGTTTGCCAAAGTAGTCGGTGAATTTTGAACTATTCAATTTGTTATCGGTTAAAATATTATTTAGATCCATTTTAGATATGATGATTCAGAGTATTTACTTTAACTTGTGAGTGAGATAGAGTAGCGTATGTTATTCATTTGCTTTAAAGTATATCAATTTAAAATGTATGATTTTATATTTTATCTTAAATTGCTCCCACTATTTTGCCAAATTAATAGACCTCAATATTAATTCGAAGAATTTCACAAATCCTTTAGTGAGCTAGGATCCTAACTCCTGAAATTTCACCTTAAGTTTACTCAACAAGCTAATCTCATTTGTGAGGTAGATTCATGTAATCAATCACACCAACCATGTGATTCCTATGTTATTGGGTTACTAACCACATTAGTAACTAATATACATTTATATTAATCCCAACCATATTGCCCATGAGTTTATAATAACATGAGTTTGCTCATCCAATTACTATAATCTAATTTAAGTATTACCCCATATTCGTGAAAACAATTTTCAATAATTCAGGTGTTACCCATAAGACCCGAGCTTGAGTTTGCTCAATAAACCAAAGTCCCCAGATACTGCCGGCTGAATTATAATATTAGGGAGGGCAACCGATTTTAATAACTTGCTTATTTACTTAACTTTTAATTAGAGATGGATTTTTTATTTTTTTATTTTAAGTCTCATAATTTAATCTAGTCTTGATTTGCTTTAGCATACATCAGACACATACAATTTATATTTGTAGTTATGGACATATCATCTAAATTATTTCGTTGCGCCAGAAACGGAATAAAGGTCAACCCTAGGGAAATACTAACAATTACATATTTCTCTTTAGGTCCTCCATCATCTCCTTGGCGCCTTGAAATTACATCAATATTAATTTCTATACTACGAAAGAAAACTTCAACTAATTTGAAGGGAATTAGATGAGAAGAGAAATTACAATAGAGAGTAGATAAGGCATGACACACAAGTCCTATTTTCCAAAAATACCAAAAGACTAAATAGAGGGTCTAGATATGTCCATAACTCCAAACATGCAAAGACTCAATTAAATAAATTTAATTGGTTGATTACATAAACTGTTTATGTAAGTTAATCAAATTAACCCTTAAATGAATTTTACTATCAATTTAGTCCTTTAATTAACTTTACTATCAAATTAACCTTTAATTAAATTTTGTATCATTTATATTTTATTCTAATTAAAATATATCAAATATAAACTTAATTAGACACTCAAAATATAACTATACAAAATATTAATTATTTGTGTTAAATTATTTTACAAAAATTATTTAACGTGTTTAATTCAACCGTATCACATACAAACAATTAAACATCAAATAACTTTGCAAAATCAATTCCAAAACACAAAACCTATTAAGACGAGAAACTATAAATTATTGTGTTTAATTATTTTACTGAAACTGTTTAACGTGATTAACTAATATATCGAATATAATTATTAAGCACAAAACGGTTTGCAAAATCGAATTAAACCACACACAATTACTATATCTTTTTATTAATTATAACAATTATAAATTAATACACTAATAAGGGTTGATTCGTTGTTCCTAAATTTTAATTTTGTATCAATGAAATAGTTCGCCTAATTAACCGTATCAAATAACTTTAATTAGACAACTCAATTCAGTCTATACAATTTAAAATTCAACAATGATTAAAATTAAGTGGATTAATTAATTCTATATATATAAATTTTAGTTTTCTGAAAAAACAAAATATTTTTGAAAAAATTCATAAACTCAGATTAAATGTGACGGAACGAAAACCGGATTCGTCCCCATCGCGGATCACATCCGCGACCAAGAGGGCAGCATAGCTGCCAAAAGAGGCAGCAATGCTGCCGCAACAAAATTGCGCAGCAATGTTGCTGCGCAATATTATTGCTGTACACAGCAATTGTTGTGTACAGCAATGTCTTTTTTTTTAATTAAAACTTTACTTTTAAATTGAAAACAAATTTAATTTCTATATATAAACAAATTTATATTTATATATAACTCTTTCTAAATATATATCAATAATTAATCGATTCTAACCGTTTCGTTCAAATCGTTTAACAAAATCAAATTTTTAAAAATTAATTTAATTAATTCTTTTAATGATTCAAACAGTTAAAACCCTTAATCTACAAAACACATATACAAACCTTGTTTTAATCAACCATTTAATTCTACAAACCCCTTTGTTAATTAACCGAATCATAAAACATATTAATCTCGTCTTAACCGTTTAATATTTTTCAATCAAATTAAAATTAATTCCAGAATCATAATTTTAATTATCAAATAATTGAAAACTCCATTTATCTTTAGATTAATTAACCAAATCAAATTTATTAATGAACCTAAAAATAAATCTATTCAATCTGATTGAAAACCCTTTTATTTACATATATGAAATAACATATTTAACGCATGCTCTGATACCACTGAAGGGAAATAGGCAAACACAGGCGCAGCGGAAATATAAAAGTTTTACCTATTTTATCTATTTTCCTTTTCCCAAGATCCGTTAATCGTTATTTCATATAAGGAGGGATAGAATGAAATACTTTTATTGACGATCTATCTACAACTGCAAACGAAGTGCCCACAACTCTTAATCCCGGGTTCCACGAACACAAACAAAACAAACAATCAACTGATTAGAATCTCAACCAAAGAATAACAATCAATAAAGATTGCCTCTAATAAATCAACACAAGATCAAAGATAAAAAGGAAGAGATAGAAATCAATCGAATGGAAGCAAGCGGAGCAAAAGTCTTCAACAACTCTTGATGGCCGAATTTTCTCTCTCTCACTCTGCTTAGGGTTGGCGGAATTTCATCTATAAGGGGTATAAATAGCCTCTTGTATCTAAACCCTAGTTAGATAGAATTAGGTTACTTATTAAGAGTTTTATTCTAAATAATACTTTATTAATATTATCTATAATTATATCTAAATATAAAGATAATATTAAGTTATTTGATAGAATAATAATTAGAAGCAATTTAATCACATTAAACCTTCTAATTTAATTATCCTATAATTAATTTAACCACAATTATAATCTAATTACAATTGTCTAAAATAAATTAATTTCCACATGTATTTTAATACATGCAATTCGCCCCCCTCATCTATAGGGCCCTAATGGATCATGTTGGGCTTCCATCTATTAATTATTATTCATTCCTCTTTTGGTTCTAAGTCTTATGTGTGGCCCATTAGGTTCTTATTGCTACTAGCCGTATACAACCATTAAATTAATTTCCCAAAATTACATTTAATCTTTGTATAACGGAATGAGTGTGAGGACTGTGAATAGCAGAACCGTAAACATTCCCCCAGAGCTATAAGAAGACATGTTGATTCCGTCGTTGACCTTTCCGTATTAGTTACAGTATAATTCGATCCTTTATCAACTACATCATTGAACTGAATCTTATGACTATGGATTATGTCAAGTCATATATAGCGAGACGTTCGTTTTACTTGTACAGGTTGAGCTAACTCCGAATAGATAGGTTAAGTGAAATCTCTATTTCAATTCTTAAGTTATCACCTTGCAAGGATTTAGAGTTAAGTCTTCCACAAGTGATCCTTGGATATATCTTCCATTTATCAGGAGTGACAAATGCCCAATCCAATGTTAACTATTCTGCAATTACTTCCTGTGATACCCAACGACTGCCCGCACACACCCTAGAGTCATCTCTGTTATGGATCGTGTTTGAACAGAGTCAAAGTATCACATTTCATAATCCAGAATCACTAATTAACATTCCTTTGAGTCTGAGGATTACTTATACCTATTAATACCAATGTGATGAACAGGTGACACAGGATAAATCCATCCATCCTGTTATCTCAAGTCGGGTCCCCAATCCTAATGAACTCCTTCATTGGATCTATGTAACTGTCCAGATATCCAAATATCTGAAGCTTGTGAGATCAGCTCTCTGTCTCGATAGAAAACATTGTTACATGCAAGTCTCTACAGTATTATGTCAATCCCTATTCAAAACATATTACTTGACTTGGGGTGGTTTTAAGTTTATTAGTTTATTATAATGTTTTGTCTCACTTCATGCTTGTATGAACACTTTATAATCACTTTAAATAAACTTAGGGATTTCCTTTTATTAGACTTATTTAGTTCTTAAAAATAATTGCCTTTATACAGTTGAAAACCATATCTTATTAAAACAAATGATATAAAAGAACAATTCATTTACAGCTGGTTTATATCCTAGAATAATTGACTATAGGACACTAAACCCCAACACAAGTGTCGTATTCCATATGGATTGAAACTAGTTGGTTGAACAGTTACCTTAAGTGTTAGAATTTAAAAGGTTGGTTGGTTTGATTTTTAACAAAAACTAAGCATGAACAGATAACGGTAAGTGAAATGATAAAAATTAAACTAAATCAAGATAAACAAGCACATGCCTAGCACTACGCCTACGAACAACTGTATTTAGACTATTCCCTCTTAATGAAGTAAAACCATATTCCTGATTTGGGTATCTTTCTCTTTTATCACTAAGGTCCGGTGTCCCATTTCCTAAGATTCTAAGCAAGTAAAATCAACCAAGTGTCCTTGTGTTAATATATAAGCAAGCATTAAGAACCAGAAAGCATTCATAAATGAAACCTCAATATATGGTTGTTTTCGTATATGACCACTACAATATAAGCCAATTAGCTATTTCCATTACGTCGGATCACTATCGTGCCATCTTCGGTAATTAGCATATAGATTGGATCCTAATATATTCTTTAAGCATACTATTGACAATCATTCATGGATGGAAATACTTCATTAATCAAAAAGAGTTACTTACAGTCGTCATTTAATGGCTGGCTAGGCCAACAAAAGGAATTACTCACTCGTTTCCATGAGTGAACAGCTTGTTCTCTCCAAAATCATTCTTCCAACAATAAACATAAAAACATAGAATAAAGATGATGGTGGCGGAAAACGAGGCACCCTTTACATAAGACTACTACAGTATTTATAGGTCCAAAACAAACCCTAAAACAAAAGGGTAAAAAGTACTAAAGGTAAATACAAAGAAAGGACAAACAAACAATCTCCCTACACTTGGCACAAGATGGAAGCTGTCTTGCTTTCCACGTTTTTTCTCTCTTTCTCTCTCCTTTAGCTTGCTCGACCCGCGCGTTTATCCATTCCTTCCAAGTTGACCCGTTAATGTCGTTGTTTATGCTGTTCTATTCTTCTTATAGCCTGTTCGTGAGGAATCCTACGTGAACTGTTATTTCTGCCTGTTTCTTCCATTTCTGGTTGAAAACTATAACTCTGAAGCTCTTTTCCATGAATGTTCAGCCTCTTAAACTTGTTCATTTCACTCGTATCAAATTACCCCCAACTTGAACTCTTACTTGGCCTCAAGCAACACATCAAAAATAAAAGTGAAGAAATGGGCAATGGTTACATAAGTGAAAACAGATAATTCGATGCACGATAAACTTTTTAATAGAAATGATAAATCTCATAGCGGGGAGTTTAGGTTGCCTTCAACTATTGAGTGGATTCCCTGATCTAATAGTGATCACTTGCAAGTGCTTCTGTTGTTTCGCTCAGTGCTCGCATTGTTTGCTCTCAAATTGGGTTGTTTAAGTCTCTCGACAGCAGTGCATGTATAGGACTAAGTTTGGACTTTGCCTTTCTGTCTAACAGAGAAATCAAACTGTCCTAGACACAATCAGAATCATTACAAGGGTAAGGGACGTTTAGGTGTTTGGTTGGATATAAATGTTTGACCGGCACAGGTACTTTCAGAGCTCCTGTTTGATTTTCTTTTGATTATTTTCAGAGGGGATGAGTATTCTTCCTTTTTAGATTTTTTTCATAGATTGTAAGGATTTTGGATTGATTCCCCTTTTCTTTTGATATTTCTCGGAACAGGGCTTTTCGATATTCGCTTCTTGTTTCCTATGATTCCAGCCATGGGGTTAGGATTTTGGTGTTTGGTGATTTATGTTTGAATGTGGGAACATGTGATTGGTAGTGAGTTTTTGGGATGTTCATCTTCTTGTGTCAAGAATCGTTTTATCCTACTGAAAGACAGACAAGGCAAAATCTAACCTACCTAAAACATGCAAAGCGCACTCCAATAAAATTATTGTAGCAATATGCATGATTTGGGCACAAGTCTCACTGGTTGTTTGCACTCGTTCAGTAATCAATATGTTCAGGGAGTCCACATGCAAAATGATCAACCTAAAACTTCTCACTATTGATTATCACAGCAATTAAAAAAAATTATGTGCATGACAACTTAACTATTAAAACTTATTCAACCAATTCCTAATGAAAATGAATGGATGGATGAAAGGCGGATGCTGCGCACAGGGACAAAAGATCAGTGGGGTGAGCAAATTATACGAACAGCTAGTCAAATGTTAAGACGTTGTTCCCCTACCCCCAACTTAACCAAAACATTGTCCTCAATGTAAGACAAATGGGTAGGAAAACAGGCGCCAACATATCGCGTAGTAAACACATCAGCGGTAAGCCAAGCAAAGGATAGAGAGAAAGAGAGATATACATTTACACGGTTGGAGACTGGGAGGACTCAGCCTCCTCATTAGCATTGGGTTTTGTTGTGGTTGGTGTGATTCCTTCTTCCATAATCTCATTGTTTTTTACGGGTCTCTTTTGTGACTCATCTGAAACATTTGGTTTTGCAGCAGTGTTACTGTTTCCTTCGAGAATAGTTATTTTGGCACGCAGGATTTCCACTTCTTGCTCGTACGAGTTGATTCTTTGTTCCATGACTCTCATGTTGATAAAGATGGTTTCCATACTCATTCTTGCTACAATGCGGAAGATCTTGTCATCATCAACACTTGGGGTGGTCTCCGGGAATGCATGAAGGGGTGTGACATGAACATGTTGGGGCATTCCATCCTCCGATCTTCGTCTCTTTGATGGACCAGGTGTGTCCTTATCTTTTCTTCTTGAGTTGCTCAGCCTCTCTCCACAGGCACCAAACACCCTTGATTTCGCAGCAAATTTCGATACGCTTCATCACCTGCAAGTTTAAAGGTTCCATAACGGGACCTGTTGTTAGTGTGGTAACCTTTAGGTCAAAGAACCTAAGATTCTGAGCAATGGTCGTGATGAACGGTCCACAGTAGAGGCCAGCGGCATTTTTCTTTTGTTGCAGTGAGGCTATGTACTCGGCAAAATAATACCCAACGTTCAGTGGCTTTTGGTCCCCCAAACATGTCAGGGCGAACAGGTCAGCAGAGGGAACAATGGCTTGATGAACCATGCCAAAGAGTGAACCAGCAAGTAAGCGATGCAAATATTTCAAGGCATAACTCTCGATACCTGAGGCTTATGATGAACTTGGGTTATAGTCTGTGTCGCCGGTGATGGAGTGCCAGAAGGCGTTAGCATCAAATTCTTGAGGAATTTCTCTGTAGGTCGAGAGGTAGGGTTCTTCGTCTAGTTTGGTTTGGTCGAACAGGCCAAGAAAGATGTTCATCTTGTTCACTGAGCAGTTCATATGACTTCCCATAAGCCAGAATTGATAGCGCTTATGGTGGTTTGGATCTGTGTACTTGACGTCCCGTTGGAAGGTGGAAATGAACTCCATCGTGAGCTCGTGATATGCTAGCTCCTTAATGGCTAGAAATTTTGCTAAGTTTGCTCCTTCAATCATTTGTCGGACTTCCGCATCCAAACCAACTTCTCGTAGACTCTCTGATAAGTGCAAAATGTGTATACTATTCTTGGCAACTTTGGGCACAAAAACAACAATAATACAACATATCGTTCTCATAATATACGTTTTTCCACAGATTGTTTGTGATAAAGCAGCTGCCTGTTCAGTAGCAGAATCCACATGATGAAGAAGCAAGAAAGGAGTGCAGAAAGAGCAGAACAAGGGCGAGAACAAGAACCCGCGGGTGCAGCTTGTATCCGAAATTTTGTAGATCAATCATCCCTAAAATCATTGAAGACCTTTCCTAAAGAAGAGTTAATGCTAGAGGCAGAACAACCATCCCTCATAGAAGAAATGATAAAGCATGGGCTGACTGATGTGCTGCAGACTGTTCATGACTGTCAGAACAGCATGCCAGACCATATCTTCCTTATTTTATTTTATCTTGAACAATTATTTCCTGGACAATTTCGGGCTATTTAAGGAGCCCTCGTTTTGTATGTTGATCATTCAGATTCTTGGATCTGAACCTTAGCTTTGTAATTTGTTTTATGTGTTTGAATGAATTGTTGTTTTCCTCATTATAATTTTGTCTTGCCTCATTCAATCATGAGTGAGTAATTCATTAAACAGGTATGCAGCGGAGCAGAAACAGGTAAAAGGGCAGGTTAACTTCCCTCTAAACTCATTAAGTATACTTAGCTTGGCTATTCAATGATTAATTAACACTAAATAGGATTAGCTAACTTGTTTCTTAGTAGAGCAACTACGAGGAGACTCTCTTTGCAAAGCTGAACTTTCATTGAGCACATTTAATTATGAAACGGAGACGTAATTAATTAAATGTTAAAGGTTTTAGTTGTTCCAATTAAATGCTTTCCTGTTCTTAAAGCTTAAAGATATATCGATTTCAAGGAGACTTATTTTGATTGTTATTAAAGAATGTTGGGAACAAGGGACACCTGACTCAACTAGTTTTCGTGAAAGATACTTTAAGCCAAAGTTGTTTCTACTTAATGAACAAGGAGTGGAGTGTCTGTTCTATGTTATTTCTATGTATGCTATGTACCTGTTCCTTTCACATCTGAAGATAAATTCATTTTCTTTGCTTGCTTTAATATCTCGTCGTGTGAAACTACACCACAACTCAACTTAAGCAATTGGTTACTCTTAAAAACTTGGCTATAATCATCTTTATAAGTGTTTGGGTGTGCTTGTTCTATCCTCGTGGAGACGATATCTTACTTATCACTTTATTACTTGTACCTAGTGCACTTGCTAGTGTTCACAGTTTAGGACAACAAGTTTTTGGCGCCGTTGCCGGGGATAGGAAAGCCAATAATAATACTTTTAAAGTATATTAGTCAGTTTGACCTGTTTGTTCTAGTGTGCAGGGTTCTAATTGTTCTATTCACTTGTTCCTAGCGTATGCAAAGAACAGGTGCCCCACTTATTGCTCTTGATCCTGAAATCGAAGTAACTCTCAGACAAAGAAATGCAGTCAGGAGAATAAGAACAAGGCAAAGGCTGGCGGAACCAAATCAGCCTAGAATAGAACAACACCCTGAAGCTGAAAGGCAACCGGAGGAACCTCAACCAGAACAACTGGAGAACAGGGAGGAACAGCAAGGAGATAACATGGACGAAGAAGAACAGCGTGCTGATCCCCCACTCAGGATGAAGGAATACTCAAAGCCATCAACAGAAGGCCACTCATCTTGCATAGTAATTCCTAATGAAGGCAACAATCTCTTCGAAGTGAAAGCCTTCATGATTCAAATGCTCCAAACAGCTGTTCAGTTTGGAGTACTACCAAATGAAGACCCAAATTCTCACATCCAAGACTTGGTCACAATGTGCAATACATTTAGAACAAACCGAGGCGTATCAGACGATGTCATTTGACTCAAATTATTCCCCTTTTCTCTGAGAGACAAAGCCAATTGCTGGATGAAAAACCTTCAACCAGGCTCCATAAGCACTTGGGATGCCATGGCGAATGCCTTCCTCACCAAATATTTCCCACCAAGGCAAGCCATCAAATTACGAAATGTCGTATCCCATTTTTCACAACAAGAAGATGAGTCTTGATCTGAAGCCTGGGAACGATATAAAGATCTGCTGTGGAAAGTTCCAAATCATAAAATCCCCATGTGGATGCAAATCCAAACTTTTTATCATGGTCTTACTAATGTGCACAAGATGCAACTTGAATCAGTGGCAAATGGGGATCCTGAAGAACTTCAGCTAGAAGCACTATATGAACTAATCGAGAGATTGGTCAACACTAGTTACAAATGGCATTCTGTCAGGGAGGATGGAAGAAGGGAAACTAATTCACCAGTAGCGGAAGAAGTGTCCAAACTCGCTGCCCAAGTAGAACTCCTGAGCAGACAACTTACACGGCTAAACGTAGCTCCAGTCAACAATGTTGTTAAGCCCAATATATACCTAAAATATCATATATAAATACGTTAAATTTACATTGAAATCGTGCTAATTATATTCATTTGGAATACTTTTACGTCTTTGTTTACTTCTTTGATGTAAGGTACTTAATTATTTGGTTAAATCCGAAACGGAGCTAAAACGGAGCTAAAATGGAGGAAAAACCTTAAAAACGTACCAAGAATACGTATCAGTCAGAAGAACGCTCAAGGAGGACAAGAAGCAGTCGAGAGACGGGGAGATAAGTCCCTGTCGCGACTGAGATTTTCATAATCTCAGTCGCAACTTACGAAAGGCGTCACGGGAAAAAAATGCAACTTCAACTCGCCCCTGCACCCCTTGTCGCGACTGAGATTTTCAGAATCTCAGTCGCGATAGCGAAGCATTCTGCACATATTTCACATGTTTTAATCCGAGAAACGCGTCTGTTCGTTTGGATAAAAGCGACACTTCACCAACGGACACGACCCATCATTTACAACCCTTCAACAACTATAAATAAGTGATCCATTTCAGAAATTTGAGTTGTTGGTTAAGTTAGAAAAGTTAGAGAAGAGAGTTATTATGTTGAGTTCCTGATTCAGAAAAGAATCAGAAAGTTAGATTTCATTTCTGTAAACAAACTTGATGTACACAAGTTGTTATTAGATTAGTTATAAACACAGTATTAGTTTAGTTTCAAAGGTAGATCAGAGACAAGTTTTCATTCTGGTAGTAGACTGACCAGTCTCTATTCCGAAGATTCAGCGAGAAGAATTAACGGCTAAAGCGTATAGGGTCTGACAAACCTACGGAGTTTGAGGGAAAGATTGACAACCCGGATCTCAAAGTTTTCGTCGCAATGCTCTCCATGTTTCTACTTCTCTGTTAACTTGTGAAGATTCACATTTCATTAATGATATATTTATTTTATGCAATACATTCTTTCTGTTGTTATTTTGATATTGTTCTGACAAAATGATCTTCAAAATGATAAACTGGTGTTTTTATTAAAACGTTCTATTCCATCTTATTCATATAAGAACTTTGTTGAACACTTGACAGATTTAGTTTTTATGGATGATATGATCGCTGATCGCGGCTTATCAGATATAAAATACTAATTTGATTAAGGTAGAAATCTACTCCGAACCAGAGAGATTTCTACGGTTCAAAGCCATTTAATTGAATAAAATTCCTATATTATTACATGTCCATAGTCTTACCAAAGTTAAAGTTGTTTTCTTTGCTTTATGAAAATAAGTTTTATACCTTCTATTTATTCCAATTACGGAAGTATCTGTCTTGTAATCAAAATCTCAAGACGGAATTGTTCTCTAAACTGAATATAATATTCTTATCGAATCCTAATTTACCCGAACCAATTCAATCAATTAAACGAATTTCTTTTGTTAAACCTAAACACGTGATTAAAACTGAATTAAATAAGGTTTTAGTTAAAAAGCGTTACCTGTGGGTTCGATATCTTTTATTACTACAAGCGTATACCGTGCACCATTTGACACAAGTCCCAAAGATGCAACATTACCAGGAACTGATTTACCAAAGTCCAAAGAAGATATCTTAAACACAAATAGTTCACCATTTGACACAAGTACCAAAACTTTTGTACCCAAACCACCTTTTCCGCACAAAGTCCGAAATAAGGACTATGACAAACAACTTCTAACGTTTTTGGATAAACTTAAAAATTTGCACATCAATTTAACGTTCATGGATGCAATCACACAAATTCCTAACTATGGTAAGTTTTTAAAGGATTTAATTTCAAAGAAAATCAGTTGGGAAGGAATTTCATCCATTTCGTTAACTGAAGACTATAGTTCAATCGTGTCAAGTAATCTGCCCACTAAACTTAAAGATCCCGGATGTTTTACTATTCCGTGTAAGTTGGGAGATATTGAATTCCCAAGTTGTCTTTGTGATTTAGGAGCAAGTATAAAATGTCGTTGTCTATTTTTAACAAGTTAGGTTTAGAAGAAGATATCAAACGTACCAATATGGTTTTGCAATTAGCGGATCAAACCACTAAGAGACCATATGGTATAATTGAAGATGTTTTGGTCAAAGTCGATAAATTTATTTTTCCTACCGATTTTGTTATATTAGACTTTGCATATGATGTAAATTGCCCTTTAATTTTCGGTAGACCGATTATGAACACGGGACGTGCTCTAGTAGATGTGTCGGAAGGGAAGGTAGTTTTAAGGATAGGAGAAGATAAGATCGAGTTTAATATGAACAAAGCGATGAAATACCCTATGGAGGAATTCGCTTGTATGAAACTTGATTTAGTCGAGGAATGTGTCAATGACGTTATTCATAGTGAAGAAATAATTGAACCTATAATAGGTGAGGAATTAGAAGATAAGGACCCAGAGCCTTTGATTCGAGAAGATGGACCAGTTCCGCCTTCAATCATAATACCCCCTAAATTAGAACTTAAAGAGTTACCCAGTCACTTGAGGTACGCTTTCTTAGGCGAAGGCGATTCTCTACCTATAATTATTTCTAACAAATTAACAATTGATCAAGAAGAAAAATTGAAAGAAGTTGTTAGAAATAGGATAGGAAGTATGGGATGGCAAATTTCAGACTTAAAAGGAATTAATCCTAGTATCGTAATGAATAGAATTCACTTAAATCCGAACATGAAAGAGGTAGTAAAAAATGAGATTACTAAACTTCTCGACAATGGAATCATTTATCCGATTTCGGATAGTGAATGGGTTAGTCCAATCCATTGTGTACCCAAAAAAGGAGGCATAACTGTTGTAAGGAATGATGAAGGTGAATTGATACCTACACGAACCACCACCGGTTGGAGGGTTTGTATAGACTATAGGAACTTAAACAAAGCAACTAGGAAAGATCATTTTCCTCTACCTTTCATTGATCAAATGACCGAAAGGATAGCCGGTCATGCATTTTATTGTTTCCTAGACGGTTATTCCGGATTCTTTCAAATTTACATTTACCCAGATGACCAAGATAAAACAACCTTCACGTGTCCTTACGGAACATTTGCATGTAGGAGAATGCCTTTTGGTCTATGTAATGCACCAGCAACATTTAAACGATGTATGACAGCAATATTTAATGACTTCATTGAAGATATAATGGAAGTTTTCATGGATGATTTTTCAGTTTATGGAGATTCTTTCGATGCATGTTTACAGAACTTAGATAAAGTATTGTCTAGATGTGAGGAAACGAATTTAGTATTAAATTGGGAAAAATGTCATTTCATGGTAGACGAAGGAATTGTTTTAGGTCATAAGATATTTGAAAAAGGTTTAGAAGTGGACAGAGCAAAGACTTCAGTTATAGAAAAATTACCCCCACCAACCACTATTAAGGGAGTAAGATCATTTTTAGGTCATGCAGGTTTTTACAGAAGGTTTATAAAGAACTTTTATGTAATCTCCAAACCACTTACTAATTTGCTTATGAAAGATTCAACTTTTGATTTTAATGAGGATTGTTTACAAGCTTTCAATACCTTGAAAACGGCTTTAGTCAGTACACCTATAATATCGAAACCCGATTGGAATCTACCTTTCGAAATTATGTGCGATGCGAGTGACTTAGCTGTAGGATGTGTATTAGGTCAAAGGAAGGATAAGAAACTTCATGTTATATATTATACGAGTCACACATTGTCCGGTGCACAGTTAAATTACACCACAACTGAAAAGGAAATGTTAGCAGTAGTTTTTGCATGTGATAAGTTTCGATCTTACTTGTTAGGATCTAAAGTCATCATTTATACAGATCATGCAGCTTTACGATATTTATTTGCTAAGAAAGATGCAAAACCGCGTCTTATTAGATGGGTTTTATTATTGCAAGAATTTGACATAGAGATTAAAGATAAAAAGGGAGTTGAAAACCTTGTCGCCAATCATCTATCAAGACTTGAGGACGAAAACGGTCCCATCGGTGAAACATTAGGCATTCGAGATGATTTCCCCGATGAACATCTCATGCAAGTACAAAGTGTCATAGCTCCGTGGTATGCGGATATAGCCAATTACTTAGATGCACATGTTGTGCCAGATGGACTGAAGTCTCAGCAAAAGAAGAAATTCTTTTCAGAGGTTAAGAGATATTTTTGGGAAGATCCATTTCTGTTCAAAACATGCGGCGATGGAATACTTAGGAGATGTGTTAGTGAGTTTGAATATGACCCTATAATGTTGGAATGTCATGCTAACGCTTACGTAGGTCATAATAGCGTAAGCAAAACATCAGCTAGAATACTTGAATGCGGATTCTTTTGGCCTACTTTGTTTAAAGATGTCCGTTCATTTATTGTCCGCTGTGATAAATGTCAGAGAACCGGGAATATAGGAAGGAAAGATGAGATGCCTCTTACGAACATATTGGAAGTTGAAATCTTCGACGTATGGGGGATCGATTTCATGGGTCCTTTTCCTACTTCTTTTGGCAAAAATTATATATTAGTAGCTGTAGATTATGTTTCAAAGTGGGTTGAAGCAATTGCAACCCCGACAAATGATTCTAAAGTAGTTGTTAAGTTTATAAATGCAATATTCTGTCGATTTGGAGTTCCTAGAGTTATGGTAAGCGATAGTGGTACTCATTTCGTAAATAGAAGTTTTGAGTTACTTATGAAAAAATACGGAGTACACCACCGTATCTCTACGCCGTACCATCCTCAAACGAATGGTCAAGCGGAAATATCAAATAGAGAGCTCAAATGGATACTTGAGAAAACAGTTTCGTCTTCTAGAAGAGACTGTGCACATAAACTTAACGATGCATTATGGGCATACCGTACTGCATTTAAAACACCTATCGGAATGACACCTTATAGATTAGTCTATGGTAAAGCTTGTCATTTGCCGGTTGAGTTAGAACATAAAGCATATTGAGCTATAAAAACCCTTAATTATGATTTGCAAAGAGCAGGAAAAAAGCGTTTGTTCGACTTAAACGAGTTGGATGAATTACGCCATTTGTCCTACGAAAATGCCAGAATTTATAAGGAAAAAGTTAAAAAGTGGCATGATGCCAAAATCAAAATTAAAAACTTTAATATTGGGGATAAAGTCTTACTTTTTAATTCGAGATTAAAGTTATTTCCAGGTAAGCTAAAATCTAGATGGACTGGACCATTTTTGGTTGTTAAAACATTTGATTACGGAACTTTGGAGCTAGAAAAGTCCAATGGCAATCGATTTAAGGTATTATCGTTGCAAGATTTATTTCGATAGAGCTCCAATTCAAGTATAAATGCATGTTGTTATTCAATTTTAAGTAAAATATAATATGCAACATTTTGCAAAATCAATTGCAACATTTTTGTTAACTATATTCCATATGTTTGTAACACTTTAACTTTCAAAATAATGTTAAGCATATTTTAAGGTTATTATTATTGGTAGAAATAATATTTCTATACGGGCAATATTTTTTACAAATATTTTTACAAATCTCCGATACGATTTTATCAAAAACGTCTCGAGTAAATGTATATAAGTAAAATTTCTTTAGTTTCAAATCTCTACTTTATATCATGAATTCATGATAAATATAAATCTTATTTTCAATTTTCAATTAGGTTTATAGGCATAAATCAAACTAACAACTTTAGCTTTTTAGCTCGATATTATTTTTCGTCTTACATTAAAAACTAATTGAAGTTTTTAAGGAAACTTTAGCCATAATACATGTTGAATTTCAAGTCAATATAGGATGAATGTGTTATTTTTCTTTCCCAATTTTATTTTCGTGTTAATTTAATCAAGTAGTCGTATTCTTAACTTTTGGCCATCATTGAGACGAACCTTATCACAATCGAGGTATGAAAGGGAAGAACATAAAGTACCGTTTACTTTTGGCCACGATTGCGACCACCCTTATCACGATCGAGGTATGAAAGGAACGTTCGAAATTAAAGCAAAATTAAACGTGTTTAAAGTTTTAAGTAACGATTGCGTCCACCCATGGCATGGTCGGTACCTCTTAAACGAACACGAAAGCAAATTAATTCATATAAAGTCACGGACGAGACCACCCTTATCACGGGCGTGACTAAGCAAATATATTAAACCTAAGTCCTTAATAAATCTATATTTGCAATAGTTTAGGTTTGGAAAAGGAAATTTTGTGCTTAGAAATGCCTTGAGACGAAAGATTCGAAAACATGCGTGCTTACACCGTCCTGAATACTTCAATATAAAAATTGAAATACAAGACGAGTAATATATCTCTTTTACACTAGCTAGTTTGATACTTTGCGTATAAATTTACCATGAAAAGTTCATCTTTCGGTTTAACTAATTTAAAGAGGAATATATGGATATATGTTCTATTTATAAAGAGATTGATTAAAGAATAAATTCAGTGAAATTTTGCTCGGGACTAGCAAAAGCTTAAGTGTGGGTAAAATATCATATATAAATACGTTAAATTTACATTGAAATCGTGCTAATTATATTCATTTGGAATACTTTTACGTCTTTATTTACTTATTTGATGCAAGGTACTTAATTATTTGGTTAAATCTGAATAGGAGCTAAAACGGAGCTAAAATGGAGGAAAAACCTTAAAAACGTACCAAGAATACGTATCAGTCAGAAGAACGCTCAAGGAGGACAAGAAGCAGTCGAGAGACGGGGAGACAAGTCCCTGTTGCGACTGAGATTTTCATAATCTCAGTCGCGACTTACGAAAGGCGTCACGGGAAAAAAATGCAACTTCAACTCGCCCCTGCACCCCTTGTCGCGACTGAGATTTTCAGAATCTCAGTCGCGACAGCGAAGCATTCTGCACATATTTCACATGTTTTAATCCGAGAAACGCGTCTGTTCGTTTGGATAAAAGCGACCCTTCACCAACGGACACGACCCATCCTTTACAACCCTTCAACAACTATAAATAAGCGATCCATTTCAGAAATTTGAGTTGTTGGTTAAGTTAGAAAAGTTAGAGAAGAGAGTTATTATGTTGAGTTTCTGATTCAGAAAAGAATCAGAAAGTTAGATTTCATTTTTGTAAACAAACTTGATGTACACAAGTTGTTATTAGATTAGTTATAAACACAGTATTAGCTTAGTTTCAAAGGTAGATCAGAGACAAGTTTTCATTCTGGTAGTAGACTGACCAGTCTCTATTCCGAAGATTCAGCGAGAAGAATTAACGGCTGAAGCGTATAGGGTCTGACAAACCTACGGAGTTTAAGGGAAAGATTGACAACCCGGATCTCAAAGTTTTCGTCGCAATGCTCTCCATGTTTCTACTTCTCTGTTAACTTGTGAAGATTCACATTTCATTAATGATATATTTATTTTATGCAATACATTCTTTCTGTTGTTATTTTGATATTGTTCTGACAAAATGATCTTCAAAATGATAAACTGGTGTTTTTATTAAAACGTTCTATTCCATCTTATTCATATAAGAACTTTGTTGAACACTTGACAGATTTAGTTTTTATGGATGATATGATCGCTGATCGCGGCTTATCAGATATAAAATACTAATTTGATTAAGGTAGAAATCTGCTCCGAACCAGAGAGATTTCTACGGTTCAAAGCCATTTAATTGAATAAAATTCCTATATTATTACATATCCATAGTCTTACCAAAGTTAAAGTTGTTTTCTTTGCTTTATGAAAATAAGTTTTATACCTTCTATTTATTCCAATTACGGAAGTATCTGTCTTGTAATCAAAATCTCAAGACGGAATTGTTCTCTAAACTCAATATAATATTCTTATCTAATCCTAATTTACCCGAACCAATTCAATCAATTAAACGAATTTCTTTTGTTAAACCTAAACACGTGATTAAAACTGAATTAAATAAGGTTTTAGTTAAAAAGTGTTCCCTGTGGGTTCGATATCTTTTATTACTACAAGCGTATATCGTACACTTGCGGAAATCGCTCAACAAATGTGCAAGTGGTTCAATGTGATTTCTGTGAAGGAAATCACCGATCAGCCGATTGTTTGTGCAGCCAACCGAGTCCAAATCCAGAACAATGTGATTATGCAGGAACGAGTCAAATGCCACTAAATCCTTATTCCAACACCTACAATCCTGCCTGGAGAAATCATCCCAATTTCGGCTGGAGCCAGCAACCAGAAAAACAACCAAGTCAACCGTACTAGAGTAATAAGAACAACCATAATGGGTACCAGACAAACAACTAGCCCAGGGAAGACAAGAAATTCGAAGACATGTTGATGCAATTCATGCAGCAAACACAAAATTCCTTCAAGAACATGGAAACACAGATCCATTAGCTCACCAACATAGTCATACCAAAGAACAATGGAGTCCTCCCGAGCAAAATAGAGGTAAACCCCAAGGAGGAAGTCCAAGCTATCATGCTGAGAAGTGGCACAGAACTACCAGATCGAGCAGCGAAATCACTCCCTATAACCTCTGAAAAGCAACAGGACACTATAGAACATAATACAACCGAAGAAGCCAAGGAACAACCCATGACCCCGGAGAACAACCTTAGAGATCAGAACGAACCTGCATACCTGCCACGAATCCCGTATCCAGAAAGGCTTAAATAGTAGCAAATGGACAAGCAATTCGGGAAAATCCTAGAAGTGTTCAAGAAGCTGCACATCAACATTCTGTTTGCTGAAGCATTGGCCCAAATGCCCATGTATGTGAAATTCCTGAAGAAACTGCTTCATAACAAGAAAAGGCTAGAAAATGTAGCAATGGTACCACTGAATAGAGACTATTCGTCCATCTTGTAGAACAAGCAACCTCTTCCGTAGAAATTAAAAGATCCAGGGAGTTTTTCTATTCATTGTTCCATTGGAAATCTTAACATTGATAATGCATTATGTGACTTAGGTGTAAGCATAAATCTACCTTATTCAATTTACAAACCAGTGGGATTAAGGGAACCCTAACCTACCAGAATGTCTATTCAATTAGCTTATAGAACAATCAAGTACCCAATGGGGATCATGGAAGACGTCCTTATCAAGGTTGATAAATTCATTTTACCCGTGGATTTTATCATCATGGATATGGACGAAGATGTACATGTACCAATCATTATAGGGAGACCTTTCTTAGCCACTGCAAGGCCCTAATCGATGTCCAAAACGGACATTTAATTCTAAAAATCCATGATCAAAAAGTAGTGTTCAAAATGAATGAAGCTATGAAACATCCCCCATCTAGTGATGATGCCTGCTATTTCATGGATTCTATTGATGAACAAATCTTTTCGCAGGACCAACTGAACTCTGAACAAGAGAATGAACAACTTTTCGAAGATGAAACAATGGCTCATCCAGTCATGTTTGCAAACCGACGACCACTATTTGAGCCTTTGAACAATCCACCAACAACTGCCATGAAACCATCCATAGAAGAACCACCATTGCTCGAGTTCAAGCCTCTCCCATCTCACCTAGAATACGCATTCCTAAATCCCCCAGACAAACTGCTTGTTATCATTTCTTCAAAACTAAAGCCATAGCAAAAGACCAATTATTAACCATACTCCGCCAGAACAAGGAGGCCTTAGAATGGAGATTTCCGATATCAAGGGAATCAGCCCAGGAGTATTCGTCCACCACATACTGATGGAGGAAGTTCACAAAGCATCAGCACAACCACAAAGACAGTTAAACCCAAACATGAAGGAGGTGGTGAAAGCAGAAGTGATTAAATTGCTGGATGCAGGAATAATCTATCCCATATCAGACAGTGTGTGGATGAGTCCGGTGCAAGTTATTCCCAAGAAGGGAGGCATGACGGTCATAACGAACGAGCAAAATGAATTGATCCCAACCAGAACAGTCATAGGTTGGAGAGTATGCATAGATTACCGAAAACTGAATGAAGCAACAAGGAATGATCACTTCCCTCTGCCCTTTATCGATCAAATGTTGGAAAGGTTGTCAGGGTACGCATTCTATTGTTTTCTTGATGGCTACTCAGGATACAACCAGATCGCAATACACCCGCTTGATCAGGAAAAAACTATGTTCACCTGCCCATTCGGCACTTACGCATATCGAAGAATGCCGTTCGAACTGTGCAACGCCCCAGCTACATTTCAGAGATGCATGATCGCCATCTTTCATGACATGATTGCGAGAACAGTTGAAATCTTCATGGATGACTTCTCTGTGTATGGGGAAACATTCACAAGCTGTCTGAACAACCTGGAGGCTGTTTTGAGACGCTGTAAGGAAACCAATCTTGTTCTCAATTGGGCGAAATGCCACTTCATGGTGAATGGAGGAATAGTTCTGGGAAACCAGATTTCGGAATAAGGATTAGAAGTTCATAATGCAAAAGTAGAAGTCATTGAAAGGTTGCATGTTCCCTCTTCAGTCAAGGATGTGCGTAGCTTTTTGGGACATGTTGGTTTCTACCGAAGGTTTATAAAGGACTTCTCCAAAATTGCACTGCCACTATCCGCCTTACTCCACAAGGATGCAGAATTCAAGATCATAGAAAAGTGTGTTCAGCCGTTCGAACAATTAAAGAACAGGTTGACGGAGGCACCTATCCTTGTTGCACCCAATTGGGAGCTGCCCTTTGAGTTGATGTGTGATGGATTTTGTCATTGTATACGCTTTCAATAAATTTTGATCTTACCCTGTTTTTGCCAAAGTCATTGTTTTCATAGATCACTTCGCGCTGAAGTACCTCCTCTCAAAACAAGATGCTAAACCACAGTTGATCAGATGGATTTTGTTGCTTCAAGAATTCGACTTGGAAATTCGGGATAAAAAGGGCGTGAAAAACCTTGCAGCAGATCACTTGTCCAGATTGGATATGAACAAGCAGGAGGAACAACCTGACATCAGGAAAACTTTCCCCGACGAACAGTTGTGCAGCATTCAGATCAGAAACACTCCATGGTTTGCAGACATATCGAACTACCTAGCTCGAAGGATCATTCCTCATCAACTGACCTACAACCAAAGAAAGAAGTTCTTCTCGGATGTAAAACACTACCTATAGGAGGAACCATTCTTATTCAGAATTTGTGCAGATCAGATAGTCAGGAGATGTGTATCACAAGAAGAGGGAATGCTCATCCTTAACCACTGCCACAACAGGGAAGCAGGAGGACACTTCGTTGCAAATCGAACAGTCACAAAGGTGTTGGAGGCTGGCTTTTACTGGCCAACGTTGTTCAAGGATGCTCACAGGTTTGTCTCATCATATGACGAGTGCCAAAGAATAGGTAGCATCTCTTCAAGGAATGCAATGCCTTTGCAGAACATCATGGTATGCGAAATTTTTGACAGTTGGGGAATTGATTTCATGGGCCCATTCCCAAACTCTTATGGGAACAAGTACATTTTAGTGGTTGTAGATTACGTGAGTAAATGGGTAGAAGCCATAGCCAACCCCACGAATGATGCCCGAGTTGTTATCAAATTCTTGAAACAACTATTCTCATGATTTGGGGTACCTAGAGCAGTCATAAGTGACCAAGAAACCCACTTTTGTAATTCACAATTCGAAAGACTCCTAGGAAAGTACGGTGTCACTCATAGGATAGCCACTCCATACCATCCGCAAACAAGCGGACATGTAGAAATTTCAAACAGGGAAATAAAACGCATACTAGAAAAGACCGTAGGTTGTTCTCGCAAAGACTAGGCGAACAAGCTGGATAACGCCCTTTGGGCCTATCGAACAGCTTTTAAAACACCAATAGGTATGTCACTCTACAGGCTCCTTTTCGGTAAGTCATGCCATCTGCCCGTAGAATTAGAACAAAAAGCCCTGTGGGCTCTGAAATTTCTAAACTTTGACGAACAAGCAGTAGGAGATCAGTTAGATGAGACAGACGAATTCTGTTTGTTCTCATATGAAAATGCTCTCATGCACAAAGAGAAACCAAACGTTGGCATGACCAACACATCTAGACAAAGACATTTGTACCAAGCCAAAGGGTGTTGCTTTACAATTCCCATCTCAAACTGTTCCCCGGTACACTAAGTCTAGGTGGTCCGGTCCTTTCATAGTCACTCAAGTGTTCCCTCACGGAGCAATTGAAATTTCCAATTCGGCACAGGAAAGGTTCAAAGTAAATGGGCAAAGGCTGAAGCCCTATCTAACCCAAGAGAACAACCATACGAAGAATCTCTGTATCCTGGAGACTCACTGGACAAGCAGTCTCACTGGTGTCCTCTCTAAAACCCAATTGGAGAACAATGTTATTGTTATGTGTTTTATTTTATTAGTGTGTTAGTTATTTCTTTTTTCTTCTTTTCCTTTTTCTGATGCGTGTTATGCTAATAATAAATGGAGATAAAACGTGCAGAGTAGCCAACTGACATGCAGGTATCACAAAGCCTATTCTACCCTCCAAAGCCGAAAAAGGACCAATCGGTGTGAGGGGCAATGAGGACAAAGGATTCGGAACAGTTATGGCAAAAACTTCCCACTCCCCTCTTTCTTCGTGCAAACCCTTCCGCTCCCACTCCACCTACCCATTAAATACCATCATTACCGGTATTTCTAACCTACAACACTCTTTCAAAAAAAAAAACCTACAACACTTTCAAATTCCACCCTCACCATTCCTACTCACAAGCCATTTCTACAATGCCAATGGGAACAAGAACAAGACCAATCAAGAAAGAGAAGGGTACTCCTTCAGACACCAGTATGTCATCAGATCAAGGCGAGTGCCTGAGGAATCATTTGGCCAGCTTCATAAACCCTAAGGAGAAAGCAAAATACGAACTGTTCAGTGCTATGGAATTTCAAGCTACCTGAACCATCTGCTGGAAGAGCCTCCACACCTTGGGGCTTGAAGACGAGGTACGTTACCTGCTCGATGGTGCTGGGTTGCTCGAATTCAGTAGCATCAATAAACCAGCCTACAAAGAGCTGACGTTTGAATTCATGGTAACGTTCTCTGTGGACACCAAAATCACAGACCTAGACGACAAGATGAAGTACAAGTTCCGTCTCATGGGAGTCGACATGTTCACCTCACCCAACATATTGAACCTGTACCTGGGAGCAGTCGCAGAAGAGGACCTGATGAGTGATAAATACAAGAACATTCTTATCGCAATGCCACCCGAGTTCGTTGTAGAAGAATTATGGCATGAACTCACACAGAACACCTCCTACAATCCCAATGATTCAAAATCATCACAGCTGCCAACGCACTCCCTGCGCTATCTTCGGAAATATCTGGCATCCATCCTATTCAGCAGGGCCAACCAAAGCAACATTCCCAATAATGACTTGTTCGTTCTCTGGTGTATGGTAAATGCAAAAAGGATCAATGTGGGACATTGGATTGGTATTCACACATCAAATGTTTATTGTGCGGCCCTTTCATCACAAAGATCGCGAAAAATGTGGGGTTGTTCAACCCGCTCCAGCACTCTCTCACATTGGCTAAAACCATGGAGCCGTTCGACTGCAAAGCAATGAATAAGCTCTCCATCTGCCATAAAGTGGGGCGGAACTGGGTCCTGGTGGTTGAGGAAGCACCTACAGAACAATCAGCCAAGAGAAAAGCCTCGCGGGAACCACGCTATATCGAGCCGATTCAGATGGCGTACCCGGACAGCAAACGCAGAATGCTTGATAGCGGGGAAGGGCTGATGGATGCAGGGGACATTTTAATGAGACAAGTGATGAACTATGTGGGACAGTTGTTCGAACACAATAGGCACCTCTACGAAAGGGTCAAGGCTCACGATGGAGAAATCGATGCCTTGCAATTACTAATGAAAGAACTGCAGGACAAGCCTGCACCCTCAAAAGAACAAGCAAGTAGCACCCCTGTAGCACCTTCCCCATCCAAGACCCTGCTCCCTGATCCTACCGATGGTAAGAACAATGACAGTGAGACCCCAGTAAAAAGGGGAGAGGAAGAAGTCTCCTCTCCTATTACTGAAGCCTAACTCTTCCTTCACCGTGTGGATTCTCTTATCTGGTAAGGTGTTCTTATTTCTATTTTCTCTACATCCGTCACAAATAGTTAAGTATGTTTTCTTTCCATACATGTTCTTGCATTAGGGACAATGCAATTCTTTGTGTGGGGGGAGGGAACTGAATATGTTAGTATATGCCTCATTGTTTTTTTTTTAAAAGTTGCTCATATACACTATATATGTAATTGTTCTACACCATTCATAACTGTTTTGGGGGTAAACATACATAACCTTGCCACATTAAAATACCCCCCCCCCCCCCCCAGTTTTTGTTTTGTAGAGAAAAGTTACCACTTTGAACAATCACACTAGCAGTAATGTAGGACAATCTAGCTTTGATAATTGCATCACATGAGTCAATAGGGTCAAAAAGGACTGAACTTATAAAGACTAACCGTTCTCACCCTCCATTGAAACTGAATTTTATCATGTTTAAAGAAACAGCCTTTAGATATAGAGCTCCAATACACCAATCAAGTGAGGAATTGAGCCAATATAATCTAATTTTTTTCTTGAGAGGACCGTCTTGAACAAAGAGTTTAGGACTTGTTTTGGATGCTTGTTCAGACTTTAGGAAAGGAACTCAATACCAACATGATTTGGGCATTAGGACATTCCCCAATAAGCGTACATAACAACCCTTTTCTCCACACCATTAGAACAACCACATTGGCCAGACGCTTTCCTTGGCTAAACCTTCTTAAACACCACTAAAGCCATCCTTATTATCCCAAAAAAAACCTCTAGAAGACTGTCAAACCCACAATAAAAAGATTTTGAGCCAAGAAAATCATCATTAATTGAATTCTGTTGTGAACTAAACACAAATGAAAAGGCAAGCCAAGCACGAAAATCATCAAAATCCTTGTAAAAAAGCATCCAACAGAACAAGAAAACAATCATGGGAATCACACATTCTTAATCTTGCTCAAAAATTCAATTAAAAAGTTTGGCAGTCCTCGTTAACCACAAACCACATTTCACTACACACCCAACCACCCTAACCCCATTACATCTCGCAAATTCCCAATGAGGGTATAAACTCATGTACAAAGCGTCGAACAGACTGACTCTCAAGTCCAATGAATACACCTGTTCTTGAACTGGTTGCATGAGGGAAACCGTAAACACCTTCCCTGGACTTTGTGATCAGGCTGCAAATTGAACATGTTTGAAATTCGGAACTCAATGAAACATAATGTAAAAAAACTAAAGATGCGAACAACGGTAGTTGGAAACAAGCAAGTTCTTTCTGATCATATATTATCTCCTGTTCTTGCAAATATTTCTAGCTATTCTAACCTACATAGAACTAAGCTTTGATGTGAGAAGGCAATGTCTCTACAGAAACATTGCTTGAGGACAAGCAATACATTGTTTTGGGGGTATTTTGATAAGTGCAAAATGTGTATACTATTCTTGGAAACTTTGGGCATAAAAATAACAATAATATAGCATATCGTTCTCATAATATACGTTTTTCCACATATTGGTTGTGATAAAGCAGCTGCCTATTCGGTAGCAGAATCCACACAGTGAACAAGCAGGAAATGAGTGCGGAAAGAGCAGAACAAGGGCGAGAACAAGAACCCGCGGGTGCAGCTTGTATCCGAAATTTTGTAGATCAATCATCCCTAAAATCATTGAAGACCTTTCCTGAAGAAGAGTTAACGCTGGAGGCAGAACAACCATCCCTCACAGAAGAAATGATAAAGCATGGGCTGACTGTTGTGCTGCAGACTGTTCCTGACTGTCAGAACAGTCTGCCAGACCATATCTTCCTTATTTTATTTTATCTTGAACAATTATTTCCTGGACAATTTTGGGTTATTTAAGGAGCCCTCATTTTGTATGTTGACCATTCAGATTCTTGGATCTGAACCTTAGCTTTGTAATTTGTTTTATGTGTTTGAATGAATTGTTGTTTTCCTCATTAAATCATGAGTGAGTAATTCATTAAACAGGTATGCAGCGGAGCAGAAACAGGTAAAAGGGCAGGTTAACTTCCCTCTAAACTCATTAAGTATACTTAGCTTGGCTGTTCAATGAGTAATTAACGCTAAATAGGATTAGCTAACCTGTTTCTTACTAGAGCAACTACGAGGAGACTCTCTTTGCAAAGCTGAACTTTCATTGAGCACATTTAATTATGAAACGGAGACGTAATTAATTAAATGTTAAAGGTTTTAGTTGTTCCAATTAAATGCTTTCCTGTTCTTAAAGCTTAAAGATATATCGATTTCAAGGAGACTTATTTTGATTGTTTTTAAATAATGTTGGGAACAAGGGACACCTGACTCAACTGGTTTTCGTGAAAGATACATTAAGCCAAAGTTGTTTCTAATTAATGAACAAGGAGTGGAGTGCATGTTCTATGTTATTTCTGTGTATGTTGTGTACTTGTTCCTTTCACATCTGAAGTTAAATTCATTTTCTTTGCTTGCTTTAATATCTCGACGTGTCAGACTACACCACAACTCAACTTAAGCAATAGGTTACTCTTAAAAACTTGGCTATAATCATATTTATGACTGTTTGGGTGTGCTTGACGATATCTTACTTATCACTTTATTACTTGTACCTAGTGCACTTGCTAGTGTTCACATTTTAGGACAACTGATGAGCGATTTCCGCAAGTGCATGGTTTCGCTTGTAGTAATAAAAAGATATCGAACGCATGTTTTTTAGTCTTTCGTCTCAAGGCATTTCAAAGCACAAAATTTCCTTTCCCAAAACCTAAACTATTATATGAATATGAAATGAATAAGTGCTTAGGTTTAATTTATTTGCTTAGTTACTCCCACGATAAGGGTGGTCTCGATCGTAACTTTATTTTAATTGGTTTTGTGTTCGCTTAAGAGGTACCGACCATGCCATGGGTGGACGCAATCGTTACTTTAAACTTTAAACACGTTTAATTTTTGCTTTAATTTTAACATTCCTTCCATGCCTCGATTGTGATAAGGGTGGTCGCAATCGTGGCCAAAAGTACCGTTTACTTAATTTTCTTCCCTTTCATACCTCGATTGTGATAAGGTTGGTCTCAATCGTGGCCAAAAGTTAAGAATACGACTACTTGATTTAATTAACATGAGTTACAAAATTAAAATTGTAAATTGGGAAAAGCAAAATAGTACATTCATCATATATTGACTTAAAATTCAACATGTATTATGGCTAAAGTTTCCTTAAAAACTTCAATTGGTGTTAATGTAAGACGAAAATCAAACCGAATTAAAAATTGTTAGTTCAATTTAATCCCGATAAACCTAATTGAAAATTGAAAATAAAATTTATTGTATCATGAATTTGCATGATATAAAATAGAGATTGAAATAAAGAATTTATTGACTTAAATACATTCACTTGAAACGTTTTTTATAAAATCGTTTCGGAGATTTATAAAAAAAATTGAAAAATATTGCCCGTATAGAAATATTATTTCTAACGATAAAGATAACCTAAAAATAATCATAAGTTAAAATATTTTTAAGCATATGAAAATGTAAAGTTCATAAAAAATAATGTTTGCATCAAAAATGTCATTTTTGTAAAAATGTTGCAAAATGTGTTGCATTTGCATAAAACAAATGTTACATTTTGAATAATACTTATAATTATTAACATGCATTTATATTTAAATAAATGTCATTCATTCTCATTCGTTGCATTCATTCGTACTAGAAAATGGAGGTAATGTAAGTTTGTGTAAGAGATAGGTATATATAGGTATGAAAATAGGGGTTATGAATTAGTGTATGAATAGGAAAATGTGTAAAATTGGACAAAATTTGTGCCAATTCCCGTCCAGCAGGACGCATGTCACGACCGAGATTCATGAATCTCGGTCACGACAGGAGCTTTTCTAGGAGATAAATTTCTCCTGAAATCTTGTTCTTTCGCTGTTCGTGTAGGGATTCTGAAATCCCTACCGAGATTCGTGACCTGGTGGCTGAAAAACGCGTAAATTAACTCCGCATTAACTTATTCTTCTTGTAATTATGTCCTATTAATGCATGTATTAATACTTGTAACTTAAAACACAATTAAAACATTAAATGAAGGGAAATCCAAAGGTTTAACCTTGATAAATACTGATTTAATGAACCAATTAATGACTTAAGTGAATTAATTGAATCATGAATGTTCATTAATACCTTAAGTGAATTGAATTTAAAACATGAATGTTCATTAATCATAAATGTTTAACATTAATACTCTAATTAATATTCATGAATAGATATATACAGAAACAATAAGAAACATGAAATAAACATATATATATATATATATATATATATATGCAATTAACATAAATTCAAACATGAAAATTTATGAAAGGAAAACATATTTACATGATTAATAAAGAAAAAGAACATATATACAAGGAATTATAAACAAACCTATATACATATATTTACAAATAAACCAAACAAAACAAAATCAAATCAAATGGTATCCTATTGATCTTGGTTTGCACGAAGATCTGTCTTTCCTCTGGAAAAAGAAATCGTGGGCTGACTCTAAAAATTCTTTTGACAAGTCCCTCACTTTCCAGGAATTCATAGTCAATGACAGGGAATAGTTCCTTATCAGTCCAGGGAACCGAAACTGATCCTTTCGTTCTAAGGATTATGCCACAAATAATGTTCCCGTACCCTACCTTCCTTTCCTTTGAACGTGATGCGGCAACTAACCCCTCCATCAATATCTTTGAGGAATTAACGGTGTTGCCTTGGAAGATGTCTCCCAACACATACAAGTCTGTGTCTTGGACGACACTGCTACCAGTTCGTCCGTACAAACTGTGGCAAAGGAATTTGTGTAAGTACATCATGGAATTAGAGTTGATAGACTTGTTATAGGCGAGTTTCGGATTGAATCGCCAAAATCCAGTTAACATTCTCCAAATATCCTGAGATGTCATATCTCCACCAGGATGGTATTGTGTAGTATCCCTTGGTGGGAAACCAAACCAAGCATGAAGTTCTGGGTATCCGAATGTGTATGCTTCGCCATCTCGACGATAACTTAGACGAACACGTTGCTTATTAACAAAGCGAACAGTACAGAGAAACTCTAACACCCAATCTTCTATAATGGGAAACTTCGTGAAGGCGAATTTAGACCATCCTAAATTCCTTAGATAGTGATCCATATCTTTGCTTATCCCGAGTTCATCATTTAAGAACTCATCCATATACATCATCCCGACGAACATTGCGTATCAGAATTGATAGTAGCATCTGCCTTCATCATGGTTATAAATTGGGAATGGTGCTCCGTAGCGTTCTGAAATGTCAGTACGCCTGGTGCGTGCAGAGGCATTTTTCTTTGAAGTTTTGAGAGAAGAAGTCATGTTTGGAAAAGATATGTTCTATAACCTTTTTAAAAAGTTTGTGCAGAAATATCAGAATTCTGATAGAGATGAAATGAAAGTAAAAGAATTCTGATCCTTTCTGAAATATATATAGTTAAACAAAATGAAAAATTATATCTGTTAGGAACGAAATGGTGTCAATTGGTGCCTTTTGGGTGAACAACTGACAAAAAATTTGAAATTCAGCAAGGGATATAAGGGAAATGAAGAAAACAAAGGTGACAGGTCGTCACAGTGCCCGTGTCGCGACCGAGATTCTGGAATCTCGGTCGCAACACGCTTTACCCTCCTAGGTAAAAGCACGTCGAAACCTTCCCTCTCGTCAAGACTGAGATTTTAAAAATCTCGGTACAAGCAGGACCTTCCTAATCTATACGTGAAAATTCTATACCTAGAATCTCTACTGAGATTTCCTGAATCTCGACTGAGATTCCTGAAATTTCACTAAACACATAATAATTTCATGAAATAAATTTCAAAACATGACTGAATTAATTTTTTATTTAATAAAACTTATTTGTACACAAACTAAAAATTAAAATAAATTATAAAAATTAAAATAAAGACAAAAATAAATTGAATTGAAAACAAATAAAAATAACAAATTATGAACAAGAGATAAGAAAAACGAAAAATTAAAAAGTATGAAAACTAAATTAATTTTCATAAAATGCGTCCACCAATTCAATCGTTTGAATTGGAGCGCCTTCATACTCAAAATATTTTATTAACTAAATATGGTCTTGTACATTTTAATTTACCTGGGAATAATTTCAATTAGGAATTAAAAAGTAGAATTGTATCCCCAAAAAATTATTTTTTATTATTATTTTAGCGTTTTCTCGAATTAAGGATTTAGTGATTTTGGTTGAATGCCCAGACTTCTAGTTCTGTGCACGAACAAAAACTACGCACATGAACCGAAACTTTCAAAACTATATTAAAAGTATACAATTCCTTCCTGGCGGATAAGATAATTTCATCCTACTTCTGATATATCTATCTGAGAAGATTTTCCATGGTGATTTCTTAGAGAGATAGATGTAGGTGTTTAAGGAAATGATAAAAAGGGAAATTATTTGGGTTTAGTATAGGAATTAAACAATTTTCTTAACAAAGAGATATGATGTTTTAGTGAATGGTTTGGTTTATAGAAAAGAGTTAAAGGTGTTTGGGAAGAGGTAAATTTTTCTGGAAAAGTTTTATGTCACGTCTGACATACTGCTTCAAAAAAATTTCTTTCCCTTCTAATGTATCTGCAATGCTAAATTTCTTTTTTGTAAACTCCTTCTGTGAATTTATATTGATAATCAAATCTCCAGTTCATCTTCTTGAGAAAACTTGGATTTTTTCCTGTTTATCTGCAAACAATATGATTGCAAATGTTAAATAACAACAAGGATTTAGTCCTTGTGACCATCCTCAATAAATAAAAACTATAAAATATAAATAAATACATATATTATAAACCAAGGTTCGGAACAAAACACGAAAAACATAAACTTTTGTTAAAAATTTGGCGTTCCCCAGCAACGGCGCCAAAAACTTGTTGAGCGATTTCCGCAAGTGCACGGTTTCGCTTGTAGACCAGCTCCCCTGGATAAAAAGGGATCGGAAAATCTAGCAGCTGATCACTTATCCAGAATACAAGCAACCACGGAAATCGAACAACCCGAGATCCTCGACCATTTTCCTGATGAACAATTGTTTGCAATCTCCACGCTCCCCTGGTTTGCTGACATTGCGAATTTCTTAGCTTGCAATATAAAACCTTTTCGATACTCTACTAATAGAAAACGAAAGTTTTATTCTGATCTTAAATATTACATTTGGGAGGAACCTTATCTATTTAAATTATGTGTAGACCAGCTCCTGCGAAGATGCGTGACCAAGGAAGAAGGAATGGAGATCTTGCACAAATGCCACGCTGCGGAATCTGGTGGTCACTTTGGGGCCAATCGAACAGCTGCAAAGGTTTTTCAAGCAGGTTTCTTCTGGCCCACCATATACAAGGATGCGCAACAGTTCGTTCAACGATGCGATGACTGTCAACGAACAGGCAATATCTCTGCCCAAAACGCCATGACTCTAAACAACATCGTTGTTTGCAAGATTTTTGATGTATGGGGTATTGACTTCATGGGACCATTTCCCATCTCTTTTGGGAATCAGTATATCCTAGTCGCTGTAGACTATGTGAGTAAATGGGTAGAAGCATGCGCGTGTCCCTCGAATGATGCCAAGGTAGTGATAAATTTTTTGAAACAATTGTTTACCAGATTTGGAGTACCAAGGGCCGTAATAAGTGATCAAGGTACTCATTTCTGTAACCAATTATTTGAGAAAGTACTTCAGAAATACGGTGTCATGCATCGTATACCCACACCATACCACCCCCAAACGAGTGGACAGGTGGAATTATCCAACAGGGAGCTGAAGCGAATTTTAGAGAAAACAGTCAATTCTTCACGAAAGGACTGGTCTCTAAAACTCGATAATGCACTATGGGCTTACCGAACAGCATATAAAACACCCACAGGGATGTCCCCTTTCCGGCTCCTGTTCGTAAAGCATGCCACCTCCCTGTTGAGTTAGAACATAGAGCATACTGGGCACCAACATTTTTAAATTTTGATGGTCAGGATGTTAAGCTAAACAGGTGTGCTCAGTTGAATGAAATGGATGAATTCCGACTATTCGCTTACGAAAACGTGATCAAGTACAAGGAAAGGACCAAACAGTGGCACGATCAGCATATTCAGGCCAAGCACTTTAAAGAGGGTGATCATGTGCTCCTATATAACTCACGCCTGCGCCTGTTCCCTGGTAAACTTCGCTCACGATGGTCTGGCCCATTCACCATTCACCGCATATTCCCTCATAGGGCGATAGAAATTCAGAACACCAATGGCGATACATTCAAAGTTAATGGACAACGCCTGAAGCCTTATTTGGCCCATGAACCCCCCGGAACTGTGGGCATTACCCATTGCCTAACCAATCCATGAAAAATCAAAAGTTGGGGGTAAATAAATTTCATTTTTCTACTTTTGTTTTAAATTTTTATTTTTCGCAATTTAGTTCTTTATCAATTTTACTTTCTCACTTCCCCTATTTTAGTTCCCTTTTGAATAAATTTGTGTCTAAGTAAGTACATAGGGATGTACGAACAATCATTCCTCTCACCAACTCGCATCACTCACGAGACGATCATCGCCTTAGCCGTCTTGTCCTTTAATGCCACATTGTCAGACGGCAGACCTTCAACCACAACGGTCACAACAATTGATGTGGCTACCCCTCTTTCCAAACATGGCAATTTAATTCCATATTCTTATGGTGGAATAAGGGAAATGATTGGTTCAAACGGTTGCAACCATCCTTGACGGTTTGCCTTTCTGCCCCATTTTGTATAAAGGGTTGCCATTTTACTGAACACACACTTTTCAGCATCTCCAAACCCCACTAACCGCTTTTGACACTCCGCCATGGCACGAAAAAATACAAGGTCGGCCACTGCTACCAAGGGCAAAGAAAAGAAACCCGATGTGAGCTCTAGTACCCAAACCTCTCTTGTCCTCTCCAAGCAACTTCTTACTTTCTCCGATGAAACCAAGCAAACTAACTACGAAACTTTCCAAAACACGGAGCTGTGCGCCACCAGACAAATCTGATGGGAAAGTTTGTGAGAGGTTGGTCTTGATGTGGAGGTTAAGCAAATGATTGAAGGCGCTAATCTGGCTAAATTTCTGGCCTTTGACGAGTTCACATACCACGAACTCACAATGGAGTTCATTTCCACATTTCAACGGGATGCCAAGTACACTGACCCCAATCATCACAAGCGCTACCAATTTCGACTCATGGGGAACCACATGAACTGCTCCATCAACAAAATGAACATATTTCTTGGCCTGGTCGACCAAACCAAACTCGAAGAAGAACCCTACCTATCGGCATACCGCGAAATTCTAGAGGAATTTGATGCTAGTGCCTTTTGGCATGCAGTCACTGGTCACTCCGAGTATAATCCTAGTTCCTCCAAGGCCTCAGGTATCGAGAGCTATTCACTGAAATATTTACACCGTATTCTTGCTGGTTCACTTTTTGGCAAGGTCCATCAAGCCACAGTCCCATCCGCTGACCTATTCGCACTAGCATGTTTGCGTGATCGGAAGCCGCTGAATGTTGGGTACTATTTTGCTGAGTACATTGCCTCCTTACAACAAAAGAAGAATGTCGCTGGCCTGTTTTGCGGACCATTCATCACCACCATTGCTCAGAATTTGGGATTTTTCGATCCCAAAATCACTACACTAACCCTTGGTCCAGTTATGGAACCCTTGAACTTGCAGGTGATGAAGCGAATTGAAATCTGTTGCGATATCAAAGGAGTTTGGTACCTATGGCGAGAGGCAGAGCAACTTAAGAAAAAAGACAAAGACCCAACTGGTCCTTCCAAGAGATGCAGATCCGAAGATTCCATACCAGAACCTGTTCATGTCACCCCCATACGCTCCATTCTAGAACAACCACCAATCGGTGATGATGATAAAATATACCGCATTACCGCTAGAATGAGCATGGAGACCGTCCTTATCAACATGCGTGTGATGGAGCAGCGAATCAATGCCTACGACCAAGAAGTGGAGATTTTACGAGCCAGAATAGCCATTCTAGAAGGGAACAACCAGTCCGCATCGAAACCCCATGTTTCCGATGAATCACAAAAGAGCCCCATCAAAAACGAATCAGTTGACGCAGGCACCACACCCTCTGTTCCAAAACCAAATGCCGATGAGGAGGCGGAGTCCTCCCAGTCCCCCACAGTGTAAATGTATCACTCTCTTTCTCTCTATCCTTTGTTCGACTTGCTGCTGCTGTTGTTTTCGCACGATACTGTTGGCGCCTGTCTCTTTCCCAATTGTCTTACATTGAGGACAATGTGTTTGTTAAGTTGGGGGTAGGAGACCAGCGTCTTAGCAACTGTTTGGCTGTTTAATTTTGCTATAATGTTTACCATGCTCATTTATTTTATTCCCACTTTTGAGTTTTGCTTGGTCCTCGCTTCACTTCAGCACCACCCCACAAAAAGAAAAACAAAGCACAAACACCATAATCACCCTGTGTGCTTCACCCGCAACTCAACCATCCATAATCACTTTGGGATGATTCTACCAAACTTAGCATAGTTAAGTCACCATGCATTTGTTGTTTTCTTGTGATGAGGTGATGATTTATTGGTGAGTAGTTTAGGCTGATTAATTAATTTGTGAAGTCCCTGATCAGATCAAGTATTGACTAAGTACAAACAACCAGTGAGGCTTGTGCCTAAATTATGCATATTGTGTGCAATTATTTTTTTTAGAGTGGGCTTTGTGTTTATTAGATGAGTTAGATTTTGCCTTGTTTGCCCTTCAGTAGAAAGAAATGAATCTTGGCACATGAGGATGAACATTCAATCATTCACCATCAAACAACCATAGCTGGGAGCTGGTAACAAAAGAAAAAGGCCCTGTTTCCCTAAATATATCAAAGCGGACATTGTTAAATAAACAGTAGAAAACCTGTCCCCTCAAAGCATTTCAAAAGAAAAACGAAACAGGAAAGCTTACAAATAGAAAATGACCAGCTCTTCAAAGCTAAACTTATCCGCTAAACACGAAACAACTACTCCAACCATACATTCCAACCAATCCACCATTCAAACCACCCCCACCCTTGTAAGGATTCCGAGGTGCCAAGAGTTGTTTCAAGTATCTGTTGGACAAGAAGGCAGGTCAAAACTTATTCTTTTTTATGCATAGCTGTCGAGTGACTTAAACACCCTACAAACAGAGAGCAAACACTGTGAAAGATGAGCGAACTCCCAGAAGTACTAGGAAAATAATTGATCTTTGATTAGGGGATTCATTAGCTAGTTGTGTCAGCTCAATTTCTCATCATTTGAATTTCAATCATCACAAGAAACCTTAAATGCATTGTCTTAGCTGTTCTTTTGTTTATGTAATTTCATCCTGATTCGTTCATTTATTTTGATGTGTTGCTTGAGGACAAGCAAAAGCTTAAGTTGGGGGTAATTTGATGCGAGTAAAAAGAGCAAATTTATGAAGACGGTCATCCATGGAAAAGAGCTTCAAAGTCCTAGTTTTCAACCAGAAATGGAAGAAACAACCAGAAATTACAGTTCAAGCAGGAATCTTCACGAACAGCCTCTCAGTAGAACAGAACAACTTAAACAATAGCATCTAACGGGTCATTTGGAAGGAAAACGGATAAACGCGCGGGTCGAGCAAGTTACAGGAGAGAGAAAGAGAGAAAAACGTGGAAAGCAAGACAACTTTCCATCTTGTGCCAAGTGTAGGAGGATTGTTTACTTGTCCTTGTTTTTACCTTTTTGTGACTTTTTGCCCTTGTAATTAGGGTTGATGTAAAGGGAGTATAAATAGGAAGAATAATATTGTAATAGGTATCTCGGCATTACCGCCACCACTAGTTTTATATTCTGTTTTTATTTTCGTTGCAAGGATGTTTTTGGGAAGAACAAGTTGTTCCCTCATGACAATGAGTGAGTAGTTCTTTTGCAGGCCTAGCCAGCCATTTAGACGGCGACTGTAAGTATCTCTTATCAATGAATGAAGTATTTTTATCCATGATTGAGTGTTATTAGCATGCTTCAAGAATAGATTAAGATCGAGTTTATTTGATAGTTGCCGAGGATGACACGACAGTGCTCCGACGTAATGGAAACGGCTAATCGGCATATGTTGTAATGGACGGATACGAAAACTACCACATATTGGGGTTTCTTTATGAATGCTCTCTGTTGCTTAATGCTTGTTTGTATGTTAGCGCAAGGATACTTGGTTAATATTACTTACTTAGTATCTTTGGAAATGGGACACCGGACCTTAGTGACCATAGAGAGTGAGACCCAACTCATGAATATAAATTTATATCATTCAGCGGTAAAAGTTAGGCACAGTTGTTCATTAGGCGTATGGCTAGATCTGTGCTTGTTTATCTTGAATTCATTTGTCTTACTTTCCGTTTATTTCTGTTATGTTAAAATCTCACACATTATTCACCCAAATTAAGTATCTAACACTTAAGGTAACTTATTCTTCTCAATAGAGAACAATCCCTGTGGAATACGACACTTGGTCTTACCAAATACTACACACGACCTGGTACACTTGCTAGCGTCCGTATTTAATACACCACAACCTCTCGATCTTTTTCAGGAATAGTGCCATCCCCTTTCGAGGAGGCGGCGGCATTGTGGGTTGGTTCAGGTTTTTGTCTTACCGGACTTTTGATGGAGGCACCGGATGGACTCTCTCCCTTGCTCTTCCTCCACACAGAGGTTCTTAAGAACATCGACCTCGCCCTGCAACTGTGCATTTTGAGCCTGAAGTGCTCGTACTTGGTCTCTGTTGGTTCTTGTTTGGGCGAACAGGGCGTTTAATTGGGAGAGAATGTCCTCGTTGGATAGCTTGGAACACTTGCGGTTGAAACCAAGGTCCTTGGCCTGTTCAAGCTTTTCCGACTTAGACGAGACTAAGACCGCCGGTTTGTTCTTCCTCTTTTTGCTCTCCACCCTCTTTGACTCGACAAAGTCCGACATCCATACCCATTTACCGTTGATCATCTTCCCGATCATCGTACTTTGTAGACTCTTTAAATAAATTGGATCATGGTGATTTACCACTGTGAGCCTGTTTCGGTCTTCAAGTTTGAAGACCCCGATCGCTTTTGCAATGCGAGTAACGATGCTACCGCAACAAATCAGGGAAGAGTTCTTGCATCCAAAGGCACTGACATACTCACCGAACCAGAATCCCAAGTTCATCCTTCGCCCACTTACCATGCTCCACAGAGTTGCTAGATCTGCGTTCAGAATGGTGGCTTGATTCTCCCTTGCAAATATGGTCCCTGACACCAGCTTATGTAGATAACGGAGGGCATAATCCTGGATGGTGGAGGCCTTAGAAGCACTCCCATCATAACTTGGCTGGCCCGAGATAGAATGCCAGCAAATCGGAGGGTCAAACTCGTCAGGGGTTTCAATGAAAGCCCCCTTGAATGCCTCTGATTCCAAGTCATCGTCGTCTGTTGCACCGAGTAAGAGGTTGAAGGTGTTCAAAGATGGATGCTGGGTGTGGGTCATGAGACGAAAACTAAATTTTCCTTCTTCGTCAGAGTCGGTTATCTCTGGGTCGTGCTTGAAAGTACCCAAAAACTCCAGGGTGAGCTCTTTGTAGGCTAGCTCTTTCATTTCAAAGAAACAACCAAAGCGGCCAGCCTCCATACGTTCCTTCACTCGGCTGGCAAGCTTAAGTTTTTTCAACGCGTCCCAACAAACCGTTCTCACCGGATCGAATTCAAGCTGTGCCAAATCTTCATAGTATTGTTGGACGTTTGCATCTTTGAATTGAGAGAGTTTCTTGACCAACTTCTCGTCTGGTATGAACGCCACAGCACTAGTGCCCACCATCTTTCCTTTCTTAGTTTCCTTCTTCATGCCCTCAATTTTCACTACTTTACCTGAACCACGAGTTCTCATCCTGTAATGGTGACTAAATAGCTGCACAAAAAGGTTATCGAGAAGATATGGGGGAAGGTGTGAGAGAGAGAAAAAAGAAAGGGGTTTTACTAGGGTCCGCATTTTACCCTCATCCTTTAAGTAGTACTTGTTTGAAACGGCCTGTTGCCAGTACCGTAATTATGACAACGCTTCCCCTAATGCCACATGTAAGGAGTGGGTGGGGCAGCAAAAGTGGAAGGAAGATAGGACGTCTTTGGGAGGATGTGCAAACGGTTACTTTTTGGCATTAACCACTATTTACTTGCTTTGTAAATACCGAGAGAGATGTGCAGTGGTTAAGTACAAAAAGTAAACCGAAAAGATGTGATGTGACTAGCCCTTATCTTTTAAAATTTGTAATTTAAATTTTTGCCAACACATTTCCTTCCCATTTGAAATTCATTCCTCCTTTTTCGTATAAGTAAAAGTTAAAACTTATCCCTATGTGAAGGGTAGCAAGTTTATATTTTTGCCCATAGTACTTGGAGATGCTCATCTTGTTAACTATTACGGACCCTATAGGTATAACAGAATTAATTTAACTAAAAAAAATGTTGACACAAATGGTATGTACAAAATGTGAGCAGGGTACAAAGTTTTAGGGTTACCCCCTTTTTCTTGCTGCAATTGGTGTGTGCAGCGAACACCCTGTTTTTGATGCTAAGTTCTTGGAGGATCTTGGAAATGGATAGTGTCAATTGCTCCCGGGATGTCATTCTCAAGATATGGTTTCAATCTCTGTCCATTCACTTTAAAAGGTTCATGATCGTTTTGGACGATTTCCACTGCTCCATGGTGAAACACCTTGTTCACGGTGTAAGGCCCAGACCATCGTGATTTCAGCTTTCCAGTAAACAGTCTAAGTCTGGAGTTGTACAGCAGTACCCTCTATCTTTCGTGGAAGACTTTTTCTTGAATTTTCTTATCGTGCCATCTTTTGGTCTTATCCTTGTAGTTCACCGCGTTCTCATAAGAGAACAGCCTAAATTCCTCCATTTCACTGAGCTGCAAACGTCTCTGTTCACCAACAGCCTGTTCCTCAAAGTTTAGAAAAGTTAGTGCCTAGAATGCTTTGTGTTCAATTTCCACTGGGAGGTGACAAGATTTTTCATATAAAAGCCGAAAGGGTGACATTCCAATTGGTGTCTTGTATGCAGTTCTGTAAGCCCACAATGCATTGTCAAGCTTGTTTGCCCAGTCCTTCCTAGAATTGCCCACCGTTTTTTCAAGGGTTCTTTTGATCTCACGATTGGAGATCTCCACCTGCCCACTAGCTTGTGGGTGGTATGGTGTGGAAATTCTATGAGTGACTCCAAGCTTGCCCATCACTTTTTCAAATTGTGCATTGCAGAAATGGGTGCCTTGATCACTAATGATAGCACGTGGGACACCAAATCGGGCGAACAACCTTTTTAGGAATTTTACTACCACACGAGCATGATTCGTGGGACTAGCTATTGCCTCAACCCATTTGCTTACATAATCAACTGCAACTAAGATATATTTGTTACCAAATGATAAAGGGAATGGACCCATGAAGTCTATACCCCATATGTCAAAAATTTCACACACAACAATGTTATTTAAAGGCATGGCATTCCTGGCTGAGATATTACCTGGTCTCTGGCATTCATTACATGTACTTACAAACATGTGGGCATCCCTGAATATGGTTGGCCAAAAGAAACTTGATTGGAGCACCTTCACGGTTGTTCTACTTGCACCATGATGCCCACCAGCTTCTTTGTCGTGGCAATGGCTCAGAATAGCTTGTCCTTCCTCTTGGGTCACACACCTTCGTATGATCTGGTCAGCACACAACCTGAAAAGATACGGTTCTTCCCAAAAATAATATTTGATTTCCGTATAGAACTTCTTCTTCTGATTTGTGGACAAGTTATACGATTTAATTGAGCTCGCAAGATAGTTAGCAATATCAGCAAACTAATGTGTAAGGTTTAGAGAGTACAACCATTCGTCAGGAAAATTCTCTAGGATTTCTAGTTGTTCCTGGCCAACTTTAGGGGCAATTCTTGATAAATGGTCAACATCTACATTCTCTGTTCCTTTCTTGTCTTTGATTTCTAGGTCAAACTCTTGGAGCAACAGCAACCATCTAATTAGCCTTGGTTTAGCATTTTTCTTTGCAAACAGGTAGCGCAAGGCAGCATGGTCAGTGTAGACCACTACTTTTGACAAAGCCAAGTATGGTCGGAATTTATCAAAAGCATATACCACCGCTAGAAGTTCCTTCTCAGTTGTGGTATAGTTTTGATGTGCTTCATTCAAAAGCATATACCACCGCTAGAAGTTCCTTATCGATTGAACCCTAAACTAAAATTGAAAATCTCTCCTATGCGATGCGATTGAACCCTAACAAAATTGAAATTCCTAAATCTTTTCCCTCATCTGGTCGAGTTCTTCTGTTCAGTGGTTCTGTGTAATCAGTTGTCTTCCTCGATTGCTTTGCTGAAGTCGATCCCTCTCATTTGGTCGATCTGCTTTGATCGAGTTTTTCCTCTCATCAGGTTGATCTGCTTACAATTGTCTAAAATAAATTAATTCCCACATGTATTTTAATACATGCAATTCGCCCCCTTCATCTATTTGGCCTTAATGGACCATGTTGGGCTTCCAACTATTAATTACTATTCATTCCTCTTTTGGTTCTAAGTCTTATGTGTGACCCATTGCTACTAGTCATATACAACCATTAAATTAATTTCCCAAAAATTACATTTAATCTTTGTATCACGGAATGAGTGCGAGGACTATGAATAGCAGAACTGTAAACATTCCCCAGAGCTATAAGAAGACAGGTTGATTCCGTTGTTGACCTTCCCGTATTAGTTATAGTATAATTCGATCCTTTATCAACTACATCCTTGAACTGAATCTTATGACTATGGATTATGTCAAGTCATATATAGCGAGACGTTCGTTTTACTTGTACAGGCCGAGTTAACTCCAAATAGATAGGTTAAGTGAAATCTCTATTTCAATTCTTAAGTTATCACATTGCAAGGATTTAGAGTTAAGTCTTCCACAAGTGATCCTTGGATATATCTCCCATTTATCAGGAGTGACAAATGCTCAATCCAATGTTAACTATTCTGTAATTACTTCCTGTGATACCCAACGCCTGCCCGCACACACCCCAGAGTCATCTCTGTTATGGATCGTGTTTGAACAGAGTCAAAGTATCACATTGCATAATCCAGAATCACTAATTAACATTCCTTTGAGTATGAGGATTACTTATACCTATTAATACCAATGTGATAAACATGTGACATAGGATAAATCCATTCATCCTGTTATCTCAAGTCGGGTCCCCAATCCTAATGAACTCCTTCATTGGATCCATGTAACTGTCTAGATATCCACATATCTGAAGCTTGTGAGATCAGCTCTCTGTCTCAATAGAAAACATTGTTACATGCAAGTCTCTATAGTATTATGTCAATCCCTATTCAAAATATATTACTTGGCTTGGGGTGGTTTTAAGTTTATTATAATGTTTTGTCTCACTTTATGCTTGTATGAACACTTTATAATCACTTTAAATAACCTTAGGGATTTCCTTTTATTAGACTTATTTAGTTTTTAAAAGTAATTGCCTTTATACAGTTGAAAACCATATCTTATTAAAACAAATGATATAAAAAGAACAATTCATTTACAGCTGGTTTATATCCTAAAACAATTGACTATAGGACACTAAACCCCAACATACTCCCACTTGGACTAAAGCCAATTGTTTCTAAAAACATTCCCATAAGCGTTCGCATGACCATCATGAACCTTTTGGGGTAAGGCATTCTTTAAGCGGATCTATAAGATTGTCCCTTTATGGGCACTCTTTTAATTTTCACATGTACTCTTGTTGTTATCTCTCGGTAGAGATAGTAATGACTGAGGTAGTGTTTGGACGTATTATGAGACTGCGGGTCCTTAGTAAGAGCAACAACTCTATTATTAATCTCATTAACAATGTCAGGTACCACACCTAGTTCATTAATGAACTTCCTTTCCAAACTTCCTTTCAGTTGCTTCCAAAGCTGCTATATACTCTGATTTGATCTTTGGCTCAGTTACGGTTTCCTGCTTGGAACTATTCTAGCTAACCGTACCTTTTTTAGAATAAACTTGTATTTTGTGAAATCATCTTTATCTGTTTGATGACTTATATGTGAAAGTCTCCAACTTTCAACTTATCATCTCCATATGCTCGGAACATGTCTATAGTCATTTTCAGTACTTAAGAATGTTCTTGACAACAATCCAGTGACCATCACTCGGATTGACCTATAATCGACTTTGTCATTGAGCACTTTCTCAATGCATTTAGACTAGGAGGGGTCAAGCAGTCTTCTCAATATATCTCCATAGATCTTAATCCCTAAGATATAAGCTGCTTCTCCTAAGTCTATTATGCACAATTTTATCCAATAACCAAAATTTTCACCGATTGCAGCATAGCTACGTCGTTCCCATTAGTAGAATATCATCGACATATAATGATAAGTAAATGACCAAGCTCCCACTAGTTTACATGTAAAGGCTCATACGAGCTCTCACTAGCTTACATGTATATGCCTTCAAGAGCCTTTTCATAAGTCGTAGGTTCATCGTCTAACACGGGAACCTCTTCGTTGTCTCCCACTAGAAATCCAAATCTCATTGGGATTTCATCGGCTCCCACTAGAAATCCAAATCTCTTTGGGATTTGATGAACTCCACCAGACCTATGAGTTAGTAATGTTACCAGTTGTTGTCCTAAAATGTGAACACTAGCAAGTGCACTAGGTACAAGTAATAAAGTGTAAGTGAATTATCGTATCCACAGGGATAGAACAAGTGAATATAAATACTTCTAAGGATGAGAACAGTCAAGTTTAAAGAGTAACCGATCACTTAAATTGATGTGGTGTTGATTTGATAAAATAAAATGGTAAAACAAGTTAAAAAGAAGTTTAATATCAGATTTGGGAAGAACAGGTATACAGCAGATGCAAAAATGGTAGTGAACAGGCACTTCGCTCCTTGTTCCTTAAGTAGAAACAGCTTTGGCTTAAAGTATCTTTCACGAAAATCGGTTGAGTCAGGTGTCCCTTGTTCCGAATGTTCTTTAAAAACAATTAAAATAAGTCTCCTTGAGATTAATATATCTTTAAGCCTTAGGAACAGGAAAGCATTTAATTTGAACAATTAAAACCCTTAACATATAATCAATTACGTCTCTATTTCATGATTAAATGTGCTCAATGAAAGTTCAGCTTTGCAAAGAGAGTCTCCTCGTGATTGCTCTGCTCAGAAAAAGGTTAGCTACTCCTATTTAACGTTAATTACTCATTAAACAGCCAAGCTAATTATACTTAATGACTTTAGAGGGAAGTTAACCTACCCTTTTACCTGTTCCTGGACAGTCGCATACCTGTTAATTAAATTACTTACTCATAATTAAATGAAGTAAGACAAAAATAATAAAGAAGAACAAACAATGCATTAAAAGAACAAGAAACAAAATTACACCCTAATGATTCAGATCTAAAATATGAATGAATCTCAACACAAAAGAAAGGCTCTTTAAATAGCCAAAAAATCTAGTAGAAATCATTGTTCTAGATAGATTAAAATATTGAAGATATGGTCTGCCAGACTATTCTGACAGACAGAAACAGTCTGCTGAACAGTCAGACAGCCCATGTTGTATCATTTTCTTGCAAAGTCATGGTTGTTCTGCAGCAAATTCAATTTCTCCTTCAGGAAAGATCTCTAATAAATCAGGGAAGAGTGATAATCCACATTTTTTGGTTCATCTTTCATCCGAACGGTTGTTCTCACTCATTCCTGGTTGTTCTTCTCGTTTAAGCACCTGTTTCCTCTTGCGCACAGCATGAGCTCTTCCACTGAACAGGCAGTGACCCTTGAACAAGCAGAATATGTTTTTCTCCAAATTCCTCTTTGATCATTGGTTCTCTCCATTTTGATCTTTTTGCTCCCCCAAAATATCAATTTCACTCCAATTAAGCCCAAGTGATCTACCAAGGTCCTCTTTCTTCAATCTATAGAAAAATCACTTAAAATTCCCATTAGTAGCTTAATTATCCAATTAAATCATGAGAATTAAGGGGTAAAAATAAGTATAATATACACATATCAAATACCTCCACACTTAGATCTTTGCTTGTCCTCAAGAAAAGAAAAACTCATTCTTAGCAACAATAAAAGAAATGATTTGGGTAAGTAATTCTAGCATGAAAGACAAATTAAACTAGCAACAAGGTGATGAAAAAAAGAGATTGTCAACTAAGAAAGGTTTAGAAATCATACTTTTGCTTTTAGAAATCAAAATAAACAAATTTAACTTTAACCAAGAATTCTCTCAAGCAAGCCAAAATGCAAAAGAAGAAGAAAAAGCCAATTCGAATCAAAATGTCTCACAAAGTGGTCACTCAATCGCTCCAATATGTTTAAAGGTATTGAAAATTGAAGCACTCAACAGTCTAGGCATACTTGCTCAATCCCATAAGCTTGCAAAGTTGTCAAAACTCCATTGCTTTGTTCCAAACCCAAAAGTAATCAAGAGGTCTTTCATTTTGGTTGTAATGGGGCTAGGGTGATTAGGTATGGATAGAAAATATTAAGGTTAATCATGGCTATAATCTTACAATTCCCAACTTACACGACTGTGCTCGGAACATTTACATTACAAGGGAATGTTTTAAAATCAAACACATGCCATTTATTATGACTTTGACAAATTGATACCACGAGAAGGGAATTTCTGCCTTATGTTTTTTTTTCTTTTTTCTTTCTTTCTTTTTTTTTCTTTTTTTTTATATTTACTATTATTATTATTATTATTTTTACATAGGCAAATTTCATGAAGTACAAATTCTCTTAGCAAAGCACTTTTCTTTGACAACACACATTTGGGAACTTTTACAAAGTAAAACATTAGCCATGTGGGTGTGTTTAGGAAAAGACATTGAGAATAGGCTAAGGAAAAACAATCTAGTGGCTATCAAAAAAAAAGATTAAGCTCAAGTGGGCTCACTACAATGAGGATATTCAACTTTGCACATAGGTAGGTCAATTTAAGCCAAATGGTTACCCCTATGCCTCTATCACTTTACTTTGGGAATAAACATGCAATTTTGGCATGACAACTAAGCAAGTTCTAGCATTAGCAAGCTATGGAAGACTCACTCACAAAGAAAAATTAACTGATTTTAGGCTCAAAAACTCACAATTTGAGGGTTAAATTTTTACATTTGATTCTTCAATAACTAAATCAACTTACTTTTCACAAATCAACAAGAATAAAGAATTCTCAAAGTTAAAGTTATATTTAAAAGCATGATATCTACACAAAAGTATAAAATAAAGCTTAAACAGTTGACAAAGCCAAAACTCATAAACCAAATTACTAATTTAATTGTCTCAATGTTAAAATAAACTTTCAAACAGAGTCCTTTAATTGATGCTAGAAAAATTAATCAAACAATTCTTAAGTTTCTCAAGCTTTAAGAACAAGATCATGATTTTTCTAAAATTACCCTCTCCCCCACACTTAAGCATGACATTGTCCTCAATGGATCAAGATATAATAGTAAAAGCATAAGAAGAGGGGTGAGAAAGACTTCCTGAACAATGAGGTACGCCATAAATTACACTTTCTCATGAATACCCGGCGAAGAAATAGGAGAATAAACAAAACAAAGCTAGCACACACATCAGTATGACAAAACACAATAGAACATGAACAACTGAGTGCGCTACATCCGAAATGCAATCTAAAAATAAAGCATAACATAAATAAACGACTTTCTAAACTAATTATTAACGTTTATTATCAAACTGAAAATTAATCTAAACCACTATACCTTACAAGTTCTCAACTTGTAGTCCACAACGGGACTAATTACCTCTCCATGACTGTTTAATTCAAATGATGCACAAATTCTCCAAATGAGGTAGAGATGGCGATGGCGATGGCGGTGATTTTTAAACACATTGCTCAACGCCACCATTTTCTCTTTGAAGTGTAACATCTTGGAGACTTCCTCCACCAAACCTATCAGAGATTTAAACATAAATGTACATAAGGATGGTGTATAGGCAGAAACTAGAAAATAAAAATAAAAATGAATAGGTTTAAAACTAAAAGTAAGGAGGTCCTCAATTGATGAGGATGACATGTGGCTTTCAACTAAAGCCCATTGAGTCGGATTAAGCTCGCATTCTACAAGTTCAAGTGGAACATCCTCCATTTTAGGCTTGATTTCTTCTTCACTATGAGATTCCACTTGTTCATTTGGTTGTTCAATAAGCTCGTTCTCCTCTTCATCTTGCTCCTGGTTCATGAAAATAGTGACAAGCTCCTTTATTCTATTCTCCAATGATTGAAGTTGATTCCTTGTGGTTGACATAAAGTCCAATAACAATTTCTCCACATAAGAATTATCTTCTTTCAAAGGGATAGAACTTTTGCTTTGTTCCTCAAGGCTTGGCTTCCATGAATTGGAATGGGATTGATTAAAGAAATCTTCCATTGCAAGATCTTCAAGATTGGTAGCCTCCATGTAAGCATCCTACCAATAACTGGAAATTTGAGGCCATTTCCTCCTTACAAGAATAGTTCCTCTCTGTTCTCTACTTGTTCGGGTGGTTGTTCCTCTGGTTGTTCTACAACTCCAGGTCGTTGTTCTATTCGAGGTTGAACTCTGTGAACAGGTGAATAGAACAAGTTGAACACTGCACACTTAAACAAACAGGTCAAAACCGACTGGTGCACTTAAAAGTAATATATTTAATCTTTTCTATCCCCGGCAACGGTGCCAAAAACTTGTTGTCCTAAAATGTGAACACTAGCAAGTGAATATAAATACTTCTAAGGATGAGAACAGTAAGTTTAAAGAGTAACCGATCACTTAAATTGATGTGGTGTTGATTTGATAAAATAAAATGGTAAAGCAAGTTAAAAATAAGTTTAATATCAAATTTGAGAAGAACAGGTATACAGCAGACACAAAAATGGTAGTGAACAGGCACTTCGCTCCTTGTTCATTAAGTAGAAACAGCTTTGGCTTAAGGTATCTTTCACGAAAATCGGTTGAGTCAGGTGTCTCTTGTTCCCAACGTTCTTTAAGAACAATTAAAATAAGTCTCATTGAGATTAATATATCTTTAAGCCGTAAGAACAGGAAAGCATTTAATTTGAACAATTAAAACCCTTAACCTATAATCAATTACGTCTCTGTTTCATGATTAAATGTGCTCAATGAAAGTTCAGCTTTGCAAAGAGAGTCTCCTCGTGACTGCTCTGCTCAGAAACAAGTTAGCTACTCCTATTTAACGTTAATTACTCATTGAACAGCCAAGCTAATTATACTTAATGACTTTAGAGGGAAGTTAACCTGCTCTTTTACCTGTTCCTGGACAGCCGCATACCTGTTAATTAAATTACTTACTCATAATTAAATGAAGTAAGACAAAAATAATAAAGAAGAACAAACAATGCATTAAAAGAACAAGAAACAAAATTACACCCTAATGATTCAGATCTAAAATCTGAATGAATCTCAACACAAAAGAAAGGCTCTTTAAATAGCAAAAAAATCTAGCAGAAATTATTGTTCTAGATAGATTAAAATATTGAAGATATAGTCTGCCAAACTGTTCTGACAGACAGAAACAGTCTGCTGAACAGTCAGACATCCCATACTGTATTATTTTCTTGTAAAGTCATGGCTGTTATGCAGCAAATTCAATTTCTCCTTCGGGAAAGATCTCTAATAAATTAGGGAAGAGTGATAATCCACATTTTTTGGTTCATCTTTCATTCGAACGGTTGTTCTCACTCATTCATGGTTGTTCTTCTCGTTTAAGCACTTGTTTCCTCTTGCACACAGCATGAGTTCTTCCACTGAACAGGCAGTGACCCTTAAACAAGCAGAATATGTTTTTCTCCAAATTCCTCTTTGATCATTGGTTCTCCATTTTGATCTTTTTGCTCCCCCAAAATATCAATTTCACTCCAATTAAGCACAAGTGATCTACCAAGGTCTTCTTTCTTCAATCTGTAGAAAAATCACTTAAAATTCCCATTAGTAGCTTAATTATCCAATTAAATCATGAGAATTAAGGGGTAAAAATAATGTATAATATACACATATCACCAGTGTCTTATCTTGTGAGACAGATTTGGTTCCACCATCCCTTCCGTTATTTCAGCCAATCCTTGTTCTTGAACTTCGTCAAGCTCAATCACGCTTTCTACTTGTGTTTCTAGAAGAAACTCTTTCTCTGGAAGTATATCGTCTTTGGATACTATTACTTTTGATCATCCGGATGATAGAAGTAATATCATACTTTTCTTTCGCATATCCAATGAAGAAGTATTTATCAGATTTAGGATCTGACTATCTGATGTTATGTGTTTTAACATATGCTGAACACCCCTAAATTCTCATGAAAGAGAAACTGGGGTTCTTTCCGATAAACAATTCAAAATGGAATAGAACCGGCGGATTTTATGGATACTCGGTTCAAGGTAAATAGGGTGGTTTCCAAGGCATAGCCCTAGAACATCTTTGGATGGGAGGTTGTGCTCATCATAGATCGTACTATATCTAATAGAGTATAATTTCTCCTTTCAAATACATCGTGGTGTATACGGAGGAGTCCATTGTGAGTGAATCCATATTCATTTAGATAATTTAGGAAATCATTTGAAAGATATTCTCTACCTCGATCTAATCGAAGTACTTTAATAGTCTTTCCTGTTTGATTTACTACTTCATTCTTGAATCACATGAACTTTCTCAAAAGCTTATGACTTATGCTTCATCAAGCGGATGAATCAATTCTGATATGATCATCTTATGAAGCTAATGAAGTGACTGAACCTTTCTCTTTACTTGTGTTGATATATGACTACATACATCTGAATGTATTAGTCCTAGAGTGTCCGATACACGTTCTCCTTTATTGCTAAAGGGTGTCTTTGTCATCTTTCCTTTAACAAGACTTACATGAGCCCATTGATTCAAAATCAACTGAATCTATAAGCCCATCTTGATGCAGCTTAGACATGCGTCTCTCACTTATATAACTTAGGTGACATTTTCACAAGTAAGTTGAATTATCTATCTTTTAATTCCAAATGTAAAAGTACCATCCTGACCCTTCTTCTAGAGAGAGTCTTTAGAATTGGGAAACTTCCCTTTTCTCTAATGAGATCCCTCAATAACAAGTGCAGACATCACTTTCTCTTTCTATGGATTAGGCTCAACTGACTTGAGCATGTTCAAGAGCTCTTCTAGAGAGGTCTCTGAGTTTATTCATCTGGCATTTCGCAATGAGCTTATGAATAAATCTCTGGGAGGGATCATAGAACTAAGTCGACACTTAATTCATTATCCATCACAAATCCAATGCTAGAATACTTAGTGATGTAGCCAATCATCTTGATATAAAGTATCACAATAGAAGAACCTTCTTGCATCTTAGAGCGAAACAATCATCGCTATCTCATAGCTTTCGCATTTGAGTCTGTTTCCCAAAACACCTCCTACAAGTGCATAACCCTGGAACACGCATCCATGTTCTCATGTTGCCTTTATAGCTATAGTGCCATAGCTGCAGGTATGATACATCCTGTACGTTCGTTATCTGATTAGTGCTTCCGGTAAACATCAATCTTCTTGACATGAGCATCATCTACAAGGGCATTGGGCATCGGCCTATCTCAATACATACCCAATATTTTCGAACTTCAAAACAATTTTGATGATGGGTATCAGTGTATCTTAATACATACCCAATCATTTCGAACATCAAAACAATTTTGAGTTTGCCAAAGTAGTCGGTGAATTTTGAACTATTCAATTTGTTATCGGTTAAAATATTATTTAGATCCATTTTAGATATGATGATTCAGAGTATTTACTTTAACTTGTGAGTGAGATAGAGTAGCGTATGTTATTCATTTGCTTTAAAGTATATCAATTTAAAATGTAGGACTTTATATTTTATCTTAAATTGCTCCCACTATTTTGCCAAATTAATAGACCTCAATATTAATTCGAAGAATTTCACAAATCCTTTAGTGAGCTAGGATCCTAACTCCTGAAATTTCACCTTAAGTTTACTCAACAAGCTAATCTCATTTGTGAGGTAGATTCATGTAATCAATCACACCAACCATGTGATTCCTATGTTATTGGGTTACTAACCACATTAGTAACTAATATACATTTATATTAATCCCAACCATATTGCCCATGAGTTTATAATAACATGAGTTTGCTCATCCAATTACTATAATCTAATTTAAGTATTACCCCATATTCGTGAAAACAATTTTCAATAATTCAGGTGTTACTCATAAGACCCGAGCTTGAGTTTGCTCAATAAACCAAAGTCCCCAGATACTGCCGGCTGAATTATAATATTAGGGAGGGCAACCGATTTTAATAACTTGCTTATTTACTTAACTTTTAATTAGAGATGGATTTTTTATTTTTTTATTTTAAGTCTCATAATTTAATCTAGTCTTGATTTGCTTTAGCATACATCAGACACATACAATTTACATTTGCAGTTACGGACATATCATCTAAATTATTTCGTTGCGCCAGAAACGGAATAAAGGTCAACCCTAGGGAAATACTAACTATTACATATTTCTCTTTAGGTCCTCCATCATCTCCTTGGCGCCTTGAAATTACATCAATATTAATTTCTATACTACGAAAGAAAACTTCAACTAATTTGAAGGGAATTAGATGAGAAGAGAAATTACAATGGAGAGTAGATAAGGCATGACACACAAGTCCTATTTTCCAAAAATACCAAAAGACTAAATAGAGGGTCTAGATATGTCCATAACTCCAAACATGCAAAGACTCAATTAAATAAATTTAATTGGTTGATTACATAAACTGTTTATGTAAGTTAATCAAATTAACCCTTAAATGAATTTTACTATCAATTTAGTCCTTTAATTAACTTTACTATCAAATTAACCTTTAATTAAATTTTGTATCATTTATATTTTATTCTAATTAAAATATATCAGATATAAACTTAATTAGACACTCAAAATATAACTATACAAACTATTAATTATTTGTGTTAAATTATTTTACAAAAATTATTTAACGTGTTTAATTCAACCGTATCACATACAAACAATTAAACATCAAATAACTTTGCAAAATCAATTCCAAAACACAAAACCTATTAAGACGAGAAACTATAAATTATTGTGTTTAATTATTTTACTGAAACTGTTTAACGTGATTAACTAATATATCGAATATAATTATTAAGCACAAAACGGTTTGCAAAATCGAATTAAACCACACACAATTACTATATCTTTTTATTAATTATAACAATTATAAATTAATACACTAATAAGGGATGATTCGTTGTTCCTAAATTTTAATTTTGTATCAATGAAATAGTTCGCCTAATTAACCGTATCAAATAACTTTAATTAGACAACTCAATTCAGTCTATACAATTTAAAATTCAACAATGATTAAAATTAAGTGGATTAATTAATTCTATATATATAAATTTTAGTTTTCTGAAAAAACAAAATATTTTTGAAAAAAATCATAAACTCAGATTAAATGTGACGGGACGAAAACCGGATTCGTCCCCATCGCGGATCACATCCGCGACCAAGAGGGCAGCATAGCTGCCAAAAGAGGCAGCAATGCTGCCGCAACAAAATTGCGCAGCAATGTTGCTGCGCAATATTATTGCTGTACACAGCAATTGCTGTGTGCAGCAATGTCTTTTTTTTTAATTTAAAACTTTACTTTTAAATTGAAAACAAATTTAATTTCTATATATAAACAAATTTATATTTATATATAACTCTTTCTAAATATATATCAATAATTAATCGATTCTAACCGTTTCGTTCAAATCGTTTAACAAAATCAAATTTTCAAAAATTAATCTAATTAATTCTTTTAACGATTCAAACAGTTAAAACCCTTAATCTACAAAACACATATATCACATATACAAACCTTGTTTTAATCAACCATTTAATTCTACAAACCCCTTTGTTAATTAACCGAATCATAAAACATATTAATCTCGTCTTAACCGTTTAATATTTTTCAATCAAATTAAAATTAATTCCAGAATCATAATTTTAATTATCAAATAATTGAAAACTCCATTTATCTTTAGATTAATTAACCAAATCAAATTTATTAATGAACCTAACAATAAATCTATTCAATCTGATTGAAAACCCTTTTATTTACATATATGAAATAACATATTTAACGCAGGCTCTGATACCACTGAAGGAAAATAGGCAAACACAGGCGCAGCGGAAATATAAAAGTTTTACCTATTTTATCTATTTTCCTTTTCCCAAGATCCGTTAATCGTTATTTCATATAAGGAGGGATAGAATGAAATACTTTTATTGACGATCTATCTACAACTGCAAACGAAGTGCCCACAACTCTTAATCCCGGGTTCTACGAACACAAACAAAACAAACAATCAAATGATTAGAATCTCAACCAAAGAATAACAATCAATAAAGATTGCCTCTAATAAATCAACACAAAATCAAAGATAAAAAGGAAGAGATAGAAATCAATCGAATGGAAGCAAGCGGAGCAAAATTCTTCAACAACTCTTGATGGCCGAATTTTCTCTCTCTCACTCTGCTTAGGGTTGGCGGAATTTCATCTATAAGGGGTATAAATAGCCTATTGTATCTAAACCCTAGTTAGATAGAATTAGGTTACTTATTAAGAGTTTTATTCTAAATAATACTTTATTAATATTATCTATAATTATATCTAAATATAAAGATAATATTAAGTTATTTGATAGAATAATAATTAGAAGCAATTTAATCACATTAAACCTTCTAATTTAATTATCCTATAATTAATTTAACCACAATTATAATCTAATTACAATTGTCTAAAATAAATTAATTTCCACATGTATTTTAATACATGCAATTCGCCCCCCTCATCTATAGGGCCCTAATGGATCATGTTGGGCTTCCATCTATTAATTATTATTCATTCCTCTTTTGGTTCTAAGTCTTATGTGTGGCCCATTAGGTTCTTATTGCTACTAGCCGTATACAACCATTAAATTAATTTTCCAAAATTACATTTAATCTTTGTATAACGGAATAAGTGTGAGGACTGTGAATAGCAGAACCGTAAACATTCCCCCAGAGCTATAAGAAGACATGTTGATTCCGTCGTTGACCTTTCCATATTAGTTACAGTATAATTCGATCATTTATCAACTACATCCTTGAACTGAATCTTATGACTATGGATTATGTCAAGTCATATATAGCGAGACGTTCGTTTTACTTGTACAGGCTGAGCTAACTCCGAATAGATAGGTTAAGTGAAATCTCTATTTCAATTCTTAAGTTATCACCTTGCAAGGATTTAGAGTTAAATCTTCCACAAGTGATCCTTGGATATATCTCCCATTTATCAGGAGTGACAAATGCCCAATCCAATGTTAACTATTCTGCAATTACTTCCTGTGATACCCAACGCCTGCCCGCACACACCCCAGAGTCATCTCTGTTATGGATCGTGTTTGAACAGAGTCAAAGTATCACATTTCATAATCCAGAATCACTAATTAACATTCCTTTGAGTCTGAGGATTACTTATACCTATTAATACCAATGTGATGAACACGTGACACAGGATAAATCCATCCATCCTGTTATCTCAAGTCGGGTCCCCAATCCTAATGAACTCCTTCATTGAAGCTTGTGAGATCAGCTCTCTGTCTCGATAGAAAACATTGTTACATGCAAGTCTCTACAGTATTATGTCAATCCCTATTCAAAACATATTACTTGACTTGGGGTGGTTTTAAGTTTATTAGTTTATTATAATGTTTTGTCTCACTTCATGCTTGTATGAACACTTTATAATCACTTTAAATAAACTTAGGGATTTCCTTTTATTAGACTTATTTAGTTCTTAAAAATAATTGCCTTTATACAGTTGAAAACCATATCTTATTAAAACAAATGATATAAAAGAACAATTCATTTACAACTGGTTTATATCCTAGAATAATTGACTATAGGACACTAAACCCCAACACAAGTGTCGTATTCCATATGGATTGAAACTAGTTGGTTGAACAGTTACCTTAAGTGTTAGAATTTAAAAGGTTGGTTGGTTTGATTTTTAACAAAAACTAAGCATGAACAGATAACGGTAAGTGAAATGATAAAAATTAAACTAAATCAAGATAAACAAGCACATGCCTAGCACTACGCCTACGAACAACTGTATTTAGACTATTCCCTCTTAATGAAGTAAAACCATATTCCTGATTTGGGTATCTTTCTCTTTTATCACTAAGGTCCGGTGTCCCATTTCCTAAGATTCTAAGCAAGTAAAATCAATCAAGTGTCCTTGTGTTAATATATAAGCAAGCATTAAGAACCAGAAAGCATTCATAAATGAAACCTCAATATATGGTTGTTTTTGTATCTGACCACTACAATATAAGCCAATTAGCTATTTCCATTACGTCGGATCACTATCGTGCCATCTTCGGTAATTAGCATATAGATTGGATCCTAATATATTCTTTAAGCATACTATTGACAATCATTCATGGATGGAAATAATTCATTAATCAAAAAGAGTTACTTACAGTCGTCATTTAATGGCTGGCTAGGCCTACAAAAGGAATTACTCACTCGTTTCCATGAGTGAACAGCTTGTTCTCTCCAAAATCATTCTTCCGACAATAAACATAAAAACATAGAATAAAGATGATGGTGGCGGAAAACGAGGCGCCCTTTACATAAGACTACTACAGTATTTATAGGTCCAAAACAAATCCTAAAACAAAAGGGTAAAAAGTACTAAAGGTAAATACAAAGAAAGGACAAACAAACAATCTCCCTACACTTGGCACAAGATGGAAGCTGTCTTGCTTTCCACGTTTTTTCTCTCTTTCTCTCTCCTTTAGCTTGCTCGACCCGCGCATTTATCCATTCCTTCCAAGTTGACCCGTTAATGTCGTTGTTTATGCTGTTCTATTCTTCTTATAGCCTGTTCGTGAGGAATCCTACGTGAACTGTTATTTCTGCCTGTTTCTTCCATTTCTGGTTGAAAACTATAACTCTGAAGCTCTTTTCCATGAATGTTCAGCCTCTTAAACTTGCTCATTTCACTCGTATCAAATTACCCCCAACTTGAACTCTTACTTGTCCTCAAGCAACACATCAAAAATAAAAGTGAAGGAATGGGCAATGATTACATAAGTGAAAACAGATAATTCGATGCACGATAAAGTTTTTAATAGAAATGATAAATCTCATAGCGGGGAGTTTAGCTTGCCTTCAACTATTGAGTGGATTCCCTGATCTAATAGTGATCACTTGCAAGTGCTTCTGTTGTTTCGCTCAGTGCTCGCATTGTTTGCTCTCAAATTGGGTTGTTTAAGTCTCTCGACAGCAATGCATGTATAGGACTAAGTTTGGACTTTGCCTTTCTGTCTAACAGAGAAATCAAACTGTCCTAGACATAATCAGAATCATTACAAGGGTAAGGGACGTTTAGGTGTTTGGTTGGATATAAATGTTTGACCGGCACATGTACTTTCAGAGCTCCTATTTGATTTTCTTTTGATTATTTTCAGAGGGGATGAGTATTCTTCCTTTTAGATTTTTTTCATATATTGTAAGGATTTTGGATTGATTCCCCTTTTCTTTTGATATTTCTCGGAACAGGGCTTTTCGATATTCGCTTCTTGTTTCCTATGATTCCAGCCATGGGGTTAGGATTTTGGTGTTTGGTGATTTATGTTTGAATGTGGGAACAGGTGATTGGTAGTGAGTTTTTGGGATGTTCATCTTCTTGTGTCAAGAATCGTTTTATCCTACTGAAAGACAGACAAGGCAAAATCTAACCTACCTAAAACATGCAAAGCGCACTCCAATAAAATTATTGCAGCAATATGCATGATTTGGGCACAAGTCTCACTGGTTGTTTGCACTCGTTCAGTAATCAATATGTTCAGGGAGTCCACATGCAAAATGATCAACCTAAAACTTCTCACTATCGATTATCACAGCAATTAAAAAAAATTATGTGCATGGCAACTTAACTATTAAAACTTATTCAACCAATTCCTAATGAAAATGAATGGATGGATGAAAGGCGGATGCTGCGCACAGGGACAAAAGATCAGTGGGGTGAGCAAATTATACGAACAACTAGTCAAATGTTAAGACGTTGTTCCCCTACCCCCAACTTAACCAAAACATTGTCCTCAATGTAAGACAAATGGGTAGGAAAACAGGCGCCAACATATCGCGTAGTAAACACATCAGCAGTAAGCCAAGCAAATGATAGAGAGAAAGAGAGATATACATTTACATGGTTGGAGACTGGGAGGACTCAGCCTCCTCATTAGCATTGGGTTTTGTTGTGGTTGGTGTGATTCCTTCTTCCATAATCTCATTGATTTTTACGGGTCTCTTTTGTGACTCATCTGAAACATTTGGTTTTGCAGCAGTGTTACTGTTTCCTTCGAGAATAGTTATTTTGGCACGCAGGATTTCCACTTCTTGCTCGTACGAGTTGATTCTTTGTTCCATGACTCTCATGTTGATAAGGATGGTTTCCATACTCATTCTTGCTGCAATACGGAAGATCTCCTCATCATCAACACTTGGGGTGGTCTCCGGGAATGCATGAAGGGGTGTGACATGAACAGGTTGGGGCATTCCATCCTCCGATCTTCGTCTCTTTGATGGACCAGGTGTGTCCTTATCTTTCTTCTTGAGTTGCTCAGCCTCTCTCCACAGGCACCAAACACCCTTGATTTCACAGCAAATTTCGATACGCTTCATCACCTGCAAGTTTAAAGGTTCCATAACGGGACCTGTTGTTAGTGTGTTAACCTTTACGTCAAAGAACCCAAGATTCTGAGCAATGGTCGTGATGAACGGTTCACAGTAGAGGCCAGCGACATTTTTCTTTTGTTGCAGTGAGGCTATGTACTCGGCAAAATAATACCCAACGTTCAGTGGCTTTTGGTCCCCCAAACATGTCAGGGCGAACAGGTCAGCAGAGGGAACAGTGGCTTGATGAACCCTGCCAAAGAGTGAACCAGCAAGTAAGCGATGCAAATATTTTAAGGCATAACTCTCGATACCTGAGGCTTATGATGAACTTGGGTTATAGTCTGTGTCGCCGGTGATGGAGTGCCAGAAGGCGTTATCATCAAATTCTTGAGGAATTTCTCTGTAGGTCGAGAGGTAGGGTTCTTCATCTAGTTTGGTTTGGTCGAACAGGCCAAGAAAGATGTTCATCTTGTTCACTGAGCAGTTCATATGATTTCCCATAAGCCAGAATTGATAGCGCTTATGGTGGTTTGGATCTGTGTACTTGACGTCCCGTTGGAAGGTGGAAATGAACTCCATCGTGAGCTCGTGATATGCTAGCTCCTTAATGGCTAGAAATTTTGCTAAGTTTGCTCCTTCAATCATTTGTCGGACTTCCGCATCCAAACCAACTTCTCGTAGACTCTCTGATAAGTGCAAAATGTGTATACTATTCTTGGCAACTTTGGGCACAAAAACAACAATAATACAACATATTGTTCTCATAATATACGTTTTTCCACAGATTGTTTGTGATAAAGCAGCTGCCTGTTCGGTAGCAGAATCCACATGATGAAGAAGCAAGAAAGGAGTGCAGAAAGAGCAGAACAAGGGCGAGAACAAGAACCCGCGGGTGCAGCTTATATCCGAAATTTTGTAGATCAATCATCCCTAAAATCATTGAAGACCTTTCCTAAAGAAGAGTTAATGCTAGAGGCAGAACAACCATCCCTCACAGAAGAAATGATAAAGCATGGGCTGACTGATGTGCTGCAGACTGTTCATGACTGTCAGAACAGCATGCCAGACCATATCTTCCTTATTTTATTTTATCTTGAACAATTATTTCCTGGACAATTTCGGGCTATTTAAGGAGCCCTCGTTTTGTATGTTGATCATTCAGATTCTTGGATCTGAACCTTAGCTTTGTAATTTGTTTTATGTGTTTGAATGAATTGTTGTTTTCCTCATTATAATTTTGTCTTGCCTCATTCAATCATGAGTGAGTAATTCATTAAACAGGTATGCAGCGGAGCAGAAACAGGTAAAAGGGCAGGTTAACTTCCCTCTAAACTCATTAAGTATACTTAGCTTGGCTATTCAATGATTAATTAACACTAAATAGGATTAGCTAACTTGTTTCTTAGTAGAGCAACTACGAGGAGACTCTCTTTGCAAAGCTGAACTTTCATTGAGCACATTTAATTATGAAACGGAGACGTAATTAATTAAATGTTAAAGGTTTTAGTTGTTCCAATTAAATGCTTTCCTGTTCTTAAAGCTTAAAGATATATCGATTTCAAGGAGACTTATTTTGATTGTTATTAAAGAATGTTGGGAACAAGGGACACCTGACTCAACTAGTTTTCGTGAAAGATACTTTAAGCCAAAGTTGTTTCTACTTAATGAACAAGGAGTGGAGTGTCTGTTCTATGTTATTTCTATGTATGCTATGTACCTGTTCCTTTCACATCTGAAGATAAATTCATTTTCTTTGCTTGCTTTAATATCTCGTCGTGTCAAACTACACCACAACTCAACTTAAGCAATTGGTTACTCTTAAAAACTTGGCTATAATCATCTTTATAAGTGTTTGGGTGTGCTTGTTCTATCCTCGTGGAGACGATATCTTACTTATCACTTTATTACTTGTACCTAGTGCACTTGCTAGTGTTCACAGTTTAGGACAACAAGTTTTTGGCGCCGTTGCCGGGGATAGGAAAGCCAATAATAATACTTTTAAAGTATATTAGTCAGTTTGACCTGTTTGTTCTAGTGTGCAGGGTTCTAATTGTTCTATTCACTTGTTCGTAGCGTATGCAAAGAACAGGTGCCCCACTTATTCCTCTTGATCCTGAAATCGAAGTAACTCTCAGACAAAGAAATGCAGTCAGGATAATAAGAACAAGGCAAAGGCTGGCGGAACCAAATCAGCCTAGAATAGAACACCACCCTGAAGCTGAAAGGCAACCGAAGGAACCTCAACCAGAACAACTAGAGAACAGGGAGGAACAGCAAGGAGATAACATGGACGAAGAAGAACAATGTGCTGATCCCCCACTCAGGATGAAGGAATACTCAAAGCCATCAACAGAAGGCCACTCATCTTGCATAGTAATTCCTAATGAAGGCAACAATCTCTTCGAAGTGAAAGCCTTCATGATTCAAATGCTCCAAACAGCTGTTCAGTTTGGAGTACTACCAAATGAAGACCCAAATTCTCACATCCAAGACTTTGTCACAATGTGCAATACATTTAGAACAAACCGAGGCGTATCAGACGATGTCATTTGACTCAAATTATTCCCCTTTTCTCTGAGAGACAAAGCCAATTGCTGGATGAAAAACCTTCAACCAGGCTCCATAAGCACTTGGGATGCCATGGCGAATGCCTTCCTCACCAAATATTTCCCACCAAGGCAAGCCATCAAATTACGAAATGTCGTATCCCATTTTTCACAGCAAGAAGATGAGTCTTGATCTCAAGCCTGGGAACGATATAAAGATCTGCTGTGGAAAGTTCCAAATCATAAAATCCCCATGTGGATGCAAATCCAAACTTTTTATCATGGTCTTACTAATGTGCACAAGATGCAACTTGAATCAGTGGCAAATGGGGATCCTGAAGAACTTCAGCTAGAAGCACTATATGAACTAATCGAGAGATTGGTCAACACTAGTTACAAATGGCATTCTGTCAGGGAGGATGGAAGAAGGGAAACTAATTCACCAGCAGCGGAAGAAGTGTCCAAACTCGCTGCCCAAGTAGAACTCCTGAGCAGACAACTTACACGGCTAAACGTAGCTCCAGTCAACAATGTTGTTAAGCCCAACATATACCTAAAATATCATATATAAATACGTTAAATTTACATTGAAATCGTGCTAATTATATTCATTTGGAATACTTTTACGTCTTTGTTTACTTCTTTGATGCAAGGTACTTAATTATTTGGTTAAATCCGAATAGGAGCTAAAACGGAGCTAAAACGGAGCTAAAATGGAGGCAAAGCCTTAAAAACGTACCAAGAATACGTATCAGTCAGAAGAACGCTCAAGGAGGACAAGAAGCAGTCGAGAGACGGGGAGATAAGTCCCTATCGCGACTGAGATTTTCATAATCTCAGTCGCGACTTACGAAAGGCGTCACGGGAAAAAAATGCAACTTCAACTCGCCCCTGCACCCCTTGTCGCGACAGCGAAGCATTCTGCACATATTTCACATGTTTTAATCTGAGAAACGCGTCTGTTCGTTTGGATAAAAGCGACCCTTCACCAACGGACACGACCCATCATTTACAACCCTTCAACAACTATAAATAAGTGATCCATTTCAGAAATTTGAGTTGTTGGTTAAGTTAGAAAAGTTAGAGAAGAGAGTTATTATGTTGAGTTCCTGATTCAAAAAAGAATCAAAAAGTTAGATTTCATTTCTGTAAACAAACTTGATGTACACAAGTTGTTATTAGATTAGTTATAAACACAGTATTAGTTTAGTTTCAAAGGTAGATCAGAGACAAGTTTTCATTCTGGTAGTAGACTGACCAGTCTCTATTCTGAAGATTCAGCGAGAAGAATTAACGGCTAAAGCGTATAAGGTCTGACAAACCTACGGAGTTTGAGGGAAAGATTGACAACCCGGATCTCAAAGTTTTCGTCGCAATGCTCTCCATGTTTCTACTTCTCTGTTAACTTGTGAAGATTCACATTTCATTAATGATATATTTATTTTATGCAATACATTCTTTCTGTTGTTATTTTGATATTGTTCTCACAAAATGATCTTCAAAATGATAAACTTGTGTTTTTATTAAAACGTTTTATTCCATCTTATTCATATAAGAACTTTGTTGAACACTTGACAGATTTAGTTTTTATGGATGATATGATCGCTGATCGCGGCTTATCAGATATAAAATACTAATTTGATTAAGGTAGAAATCTGCTCCGAACCAGAGAGATTTCTACGGTTCAAAGCCATTTAATTGAATAAAATTCCTATATTATTACATGTCCATAGTCTTACCAAAGTTAAAGTTGTTTTCTTTGCTTTATGAAAATAAGTTTTATACCTTCTATTTATTCCAATTACGGAAGTATCTGTCTTGTAATCAAAATCTCAAGACGGAATTGTTCTCTAAACTGAATATAATATTCTTATCGAATCCTAATTTACCCGAACCAATTCAATCAATTAAACGAATTTCTTTTGTTAAACCTAAACACGTGATTAAAACTGAATTAAATAAGGTTTTAGTTAAAAAGCGTTACCTGTGGGTTCGATATCTTTTATTACTACAAGCATATACCGTGCACTTGTGGAAATCGCTCAACAAGTTTTTGGCGCCGTTGCCGGGGAACGCCAAAAAGTTTTGACAAAATTTTAGATTTTTCGTGTTTTATTTCGAATCTAGGTTTAAACATACTTATTTTAACTTTTATAATTTATTAATTTTAATTTACTAATTTATTTATTTTTCAAATTTTGTTTTGTAGGTAGTTTCGGTTCGTGCAAGATTTCAGGTTCATGCGCAGTTCTCGAAGTTCAGGCATTGTACCAGACCCTATAGACCCACAAATTGAGAAAACCATTAGGAAGAACAAGAAAAACAAGAAAAACAAAAATAAGACTCCAGTAAAAACATTTACCGAGCCAGAAAAAATGGCAGATCCACCAACACTTATGGATTACGCTAGGCCAGGTGTGGCCGGTGTGAACAATAGTATCATTAGACCCAGAATCACCGCAAACCAAACCATCAGTTAAAGGTATAGTGGAACTTGATCCAGTCGCGATGCTACAAGCCCAATTTTCTGCTTTATCGCACAAAATTGATAAGTTTATGGCACCACGCGATACCAATGGTAATCCAATCCAAACGGATGTGGATTACGAAAACATGAGAGAGGTCGAACAGGTAAAATTTGTCCAAGGGCAAAACCAAACTAATAATCCTTATTCTAATACTTATAATTCTGGATGGAGGAATCATCCTAACTTTAACTGGAAAGATAACAATAACACTAATGCAAGTGCTAATCAAAATCGTACCACTAATTATCAAAATCAGTCAAGAGATACGATTAACACTTTATCTTCTAAAATCGACAAGTTTATAGATGCTATCAGTGGAAAAATAAGTAATCACGACGATGGTTTTAAACGGATCGAAAGTAAATTCGATCAGCTTATTAAAAACCACTCATCTAGCATCCATAATTTGGAGGTTCAAATTGGTCAACTTGCTAAATCAATTCCATCCCGAAAAGAGGGAAGTCTTCCCAGCCATACGGAAGAAAATCCGAAAGAGCATGTGAAGGCTATAACTCTTCATTCAGGGAAAAATTATCAAGGGCCGGAAATGCCCAAAGATGCAACATTACCAGGAACTGATTTACCAAAGTCCAAAGAAGATATCTTAAACACAAATAGTTCACCATTTGACACAAGTACCAAAACTTTTGTACCCAAACCACATTTTCCGCACAAAGTCCGAAATAAGGACTATGACAAATAACTTCTAACGTTTTTGGATAAACTTAAAAATTTGCACATCAATTTAACGTTCATGGATGCAATCACACAAATTCCTAACTATGGTAAGTTTTTAAAGGATTTAATTTCAAAGAAAATCAGTTGGGAAGGAATTTCATCCATTTCGTTAACTGAAGACTATAGTTCAATCGTGTCAAGTAATCTGCCCACTAAACTCAAAGATCCCGGATGTTTTACTATTCCGTGTAAGTTGGGAGATATTGAATTCCCAAGTTGTCTTTGTGATTTAGGAGTAAGTATAAAATGCCGTTGTCTATTTTTAACAAGTTAGGTTTAGAAGAAGATATCAAACGTACCAATATGGTTTTGCAATTAGCGGATCAAACCACTAAGAGACCATATGGTATAATTGAAGATGTTTTGGTCAAAGTCGATAAATTTATTTTTCCTACCGATTTTGTTATATTAGACTTTGCATATGATGTAAATTGCCCTTTAATTTTCGGTAGACCGTTTATGAACACGGGACGTGCTCTAGTAGATGTGTCGGAAGGGAAGGTAGTTTTAAGGATAGGAGAAGATAAGATCGAGTTTAATATGAACAAAGCGATGAAATACCCTATGGAGGAATTCGCTTGTATGAAACTTGATTTAGTCGAGGAATGTGTCAATGACGTTATTCATAGTGAAGAAATAATTGAACCTATAATAGGTGAGGAATTAGAAGATAAGGACCCAGAGCCTTTGATTCGAGAAGATGGACCAGTTCCGCCTTCAATCATAATACCCCCTAAATTAGAACTTAAAGAGTTACCCAGTCACTTGAGGTACGCTTTCTTAGGCGAAGGCGATTCTCTACCTATAATTATTTCTAACAAATTAACAATTGATCAAGAAGAAAAATTGAAAGAAGTTGTTAGAAATAGGATAGGAAGTATGGGATGGCAAATTTCAGACTTAAAAGGAATTAATCCTAGTATCGTAATGCATAGAATTCACTTAGAAGAGGGATAAGCCACCTAAAGCGGATAGGCAAAGACGCTTAAATTCGAACATGAAAGAGGTAGTCAAAAATGAGATTACTAAACTTCTCGACAATGGAATCATTTATCCGATTTCGGATAGTGAATGGGTTAGTCCAATCCATTGTGTACCCAAAAAAGGAGGCATAAATGTTGTAAGGAATGACGAAAGTGAATTGATACCTACACAAACCACCACCGGTTGGAGGGTTTGTATAGACTATAGGAACCTAAACAAAGCAACTAGGAAAGATCATTTTCCTCTACCTTTCATTGATCAAATGACCGAAAGGATAGCCGGTCATGCATTTTATTGTTTCCTAGACGGTTATTCCGGATTCTTTCAAATTTACATTTACCCAGATGACCAAGATAAAACAACCTTCACGTGTCCTTACGGAACATTTGCATATAGGAGAATGCCTTTTGGTCTATGTAATGCACCAGCAACATTTCAACGATGTATGACAGTAATATTTAATGACTTCATTGAAGATATAATGGAAGTTTTCATGGATGATTTTTCAGTTTATGGAGATTCTTTCGATACATGTTTACAGAACTTAGATAAAGTATTGTCTAGATGTGTGGAAACGAATTTAGTATTAAATTGGGAAAAATGTCATTTCATGGTAGACGAAGGAATTGTTTTAGGTCATAAGATATTTGAAAAAGGTTTAGAAGTGGACAGAGCAAAGACTTCAGTTATAGAAAAATTACCCCCACCAACCACTGTTAAGGGAGTAAGATCATTTTTAGGTCATGCAGGTTTTTACAGAAGGTTTATAAAGAACTTTTCTGTAATCTCCAAACCACTTACTAATTTGCTTATGAAAGATTCAACTTTTGATTTTAATGAGGATTGTTTACAAGCTTTCAATACCTTGAAAACGGCTTTAGTCAGTACACCTATAATATCGAAACCCGATTGGAATCTACCTTTCGAAATTATGTGCGATGCGAGTGACTTAGCTGTAGGATGTGTATTAGGTCAAAGGAAGGATAAGAAACTTCATGTTATATATTATGCGAGTCACACATTGTCCGGTGCACAGTTAAATTACACCACAACTGAAAAGGAAATGTTAGCAGTAGTTTTTGCATGTGATAAGTTTCGATCTTACTTGTTAGGATCTAAAGTCATCATTTATACAGATCATGCAGCTTTACGATATTTATTTGCTAAGAAAGATGCAAAACCGCGTCTTATTAGATGGGTTTTATTATTGCAAGAATTTGACATAGAGATTAAAGATAAAAAGGGAGTTGAAAACCTTGTCGCCGATCATCTATCAAGACTTGAGGATGAAAACGGTCCCATCGGTGAAACATTAGGCATTCGAGATGATTTCCCCGATGAACATCTCATGCAAGTACAAAGTGTCATAGCTCCGTGGTATGCGGATATAGCCAATTACTTAGCTGCACATGTTGTGCCAGATGGACTGAATTCTCAGCAAAAGAAGAAATTCTTTTCAGAGGTTAAGAGATATTTTTGGGAAGATCCATTTCTGTTCAAAACATGCGGCGATGGAATACTTAGGAGATGTGTTAGTGAGTTTGAATATGACCCTATAATGTTGGAATGTCATGCTAGCGCTTACGTAGGTCATAATAGCGTAAGCAAAACAGCAGCTAGAATACTTGAATGCGGATTCTTTTGGCCTACTTTGTTTAAAGATGTCCGTTCATTTATTGTCCGCTGTGATAAATGTCAGAGAACCGGGAATATAGGAAGGAAAGATGAGATGCCTCTTACGAACATATTGGAAGTTGAAATCTTCGACGTATGGGGGATCGATTTCATGGGTCCTTTTCCTACTTCTTTTGGCAAAAATTATATATTAGTAGCCGTAGATTATGTTTCAAAGTGGGTTGAAGCAATTGCAACCCCGACAAATGATTCTAAAGTAGTTGTTAAGTTTATAAATGCAATATTCTGTCGATTTGGAGTTCCTAGAGTTATGGTAAGCGATAGTGGTACTCATTTCGTAAATAGAAGTTTTGAGTTACTTATGAAAAAATACGGAGTACACCACCGTATCTCTACGCCGTACCATCCTCAAACGAATGGTCAAGCGGAAATATCAAATAGAGAGCTCAAATGGATACTTGAGAAAACAGTTTCGTCTTCTAGAAGAGACTGGGCACATAAACTTAACGATGCATTATGGGCATACCGTATTGCATTTAAAACACCTATCGGAATGACACCTTATAGATTAGTCTATGGTAAAGCTTGTCATTTGCCGGTTGAGTTAGAACATAAAGCATATTGAGCTATAAAAACCCTTAATTATGATTTGCAAAGAGCAGGAAAAAAGCGTTTGTTCGACTTAAACGAGTTGGATGAATTACGCCATTTGTCCTACGAAAATGCCAGAATTTATAAGGAAAAAGTTAAAAAGTGGCATGATGCCAAAATCAAAATTAAAAACTTTAATATTGGGGATAAAGTCTTACTTTTTAATTCGAGATTAAAGTTATTTCCAGGTAAGCTAAAATCTAGATAGACTGGACCATTTTTGGTTGTTAAAACATTTGATTACGGAACTTTGGAGCTAGAAAAGTCCAATGGCGATCGATTTAAGGTATTATCGTTGCAAGATTTATTTCGATAGAGCTCCAATTCAAGTATAAATGCATGTTGTTATTCAATTTTAAGATCTATTTATTTAAGTATAAATGCATGTTGTTATTCAATTTTAAGTAAAATATAATATGCAACATTTTGCAAAATCAATTGCAACATTTTTCAAAATCAATAGCAATTTTTCATAAACGTAAAATTTTTGTTAACTATATTCCATATGTTTTTAACACTTTAACTTTCAAAATAATGTTAATCATATTTTAAGGTTATTATTATTGGTAGAAATAATATTTCTATACGGGCAATATTTTTTACAAATATTTTTACAAATCTCCGATACGATTTTATCAAAAACGTCTCGAGTAAATGTATATAAGTAAAATTTCTTTAGTTTCAAATCTCTACTTTATATCATGAATTCATGATAAATATAAATCTTATTTTCAATTTTCAATTAGGTTTATAGGCATAAATCAAACTAACAACTTTAGGTTTTTAGCTCGATATTATTTTTCGTCTTACATTAAAAACTAATTGAAGTTTTTAAGGAAACTTTAGCCATAATACATGTTGAATTTCAAGTCAATATAGGATGAATGTGTTATTTTTCTTTCCAATTTTATTTTCGTGTTAATTTAATCAAGTAGTCGTATTCTTAACTTTTGGCCACGATTGAGACGAACCTTATCACAATCGAGGTATGAAAGGGAAGAACATAAAGTACCGTTTACTTTTGGCCACGATTGCGACCACCCTTATCACGATCGAGGTATGAAAGGAACGTTCGAAATTAAAGCAAAATTAAACGTGTTTAAAGTTTTAAGTAACGATTGCGTCCACCCATGGCATGGTCGGTACCTCTTAAACGAACACGAAAGCAAATTAATTCATATAAAGTCACGGACGAGACCACCCTTATCACGGGCATGACTAAGCAAATATATTAAACCTAAGTCCTTAATAAATCTATATTTGTAATAGTTTAGGCTTGGGAAAGGAAATTTTGTGCTTAGAAATGCCTTGAGACGAAAGATTTGAAAACATGCGTGCTTACACCGTCCCGAATACTTCAATATAAAAATTGAAATACAAGACGAGTAATATATCTCTTTTACACTAGCTAGTTTGATACTTTGCGTATAAATTTACCATGAAAAGTTCATCTTTCGGTTTAACTAATTTAAAGAGGAATATATGGATATATGTTATATTTATAAAGAGATTGATTAAAGAATAAATTCAGTGAAATTTTGCTCGGGACTAGCAAAAGCTTAAGTGTGGGTAAAATATCATATATAAATACGTTAAATTTACATTGAAATCGTGCTAATTATATTCATTTGGGATACTTTTACGTCTTTATTTACTTATTTGATGCAAGGTACTTAATTATTTGGTTAAATCTGAAACGGAACTAAAACGGAGCTAAAATGGAGGAAAAACCTTAAAAACGTACCAAGAATACGTATCAGTCAGAAGAACGCTCAAGGAGGACAAGAAGCAGTCGAGAGACGGGGAGACAAGTCCCTGTCGCGACTGAGATTTTCATAATCTCAGTCGCGACTTACGAAAGGCGTCACGGGAAAAAATGCAACTTCAACTCGCCCCTGCACCCCTTGTCGCGACTGAGATTTTCAGAATCTCAGTCGCGACAGCGAAGCATTCTGCACATATTTCACATGTTTTAATCCGAGAAACGCGTCTGTTCGTTTGGATAAAATCGACCCTTCACCAACGGACACGACCCATCATTTACAACCCTTCAACAACTATAAATAAGTGATCCATTTCAGAAATTTGAGTTGTTGGTTAAGTTAGAAAAGTTAGAGAAGAGAGTTATTATGTTGAGTTTCTGATTCAGAAAAGAATCAGAAAGTTAGATTTCATTTTTGTAAACAAACTTGATGTACACAAGTTGTTATTAGATTAGTTATAAACACAGTATTAGCTTAGTTTCAAAGGTAGATCAGAGACAAGTTTTCATTTTGGTAGTAGACTGACCAGTCTCTATTCCGAAGATTCAGCGAGAAGAATTAACGGCTGAAGCGTATAGGGTCTGACAAACCTACGGAGTTTAAGGGAAAGATTGATAACCCGGATCTCAAAGTTTTCGTCGCAATGCTCTCCATGTTTCTACTTCTCTGTTAACTTGTGAAGATTCACATTTCATTAATAATATATTTATTTTATGCAATACATTCTTTCTGTTGTTATTTTGATATTGTTCTGACAAAATGATCTTCAAAATGATAAACTGGTGTTTTTATTAAAACGTTCTATTCCATCTTATTCATATAAGAACTTTGTTGAACACTTGACAGATTTAGTTTTTATGGATGATATGATCGCTGATCGCGGCTTATCAGATATAAAATACTAATTTGATTAAGGTAGAAATCTGCTCCGAACCAGAGAGATTTCTACGGTTCAAAGCCATTTAATTGAATAAAATTCCTATATTATTACATGTCCATAGTCTTACCAAAGTTAAAGTTGTTTTCTTTGCTTTATGAAAATAAGTTTTATACCTTCTATTTATTCCAATTACGGAAGTATCTGTCTTGTAATCAAAATCTCAAGACGGAATTGTTCTCTAAACTCAATATAATATTCTTATCTAATCCTAATTTACCCGAACCAATTCAATCAATTAAACGAATTTCTTTTGTTAAACCTAAACACGTGATTAAAACTGAATTAAATAAGGTTTTAGTTAAAAAGTGTTCCCTGTGGGTTCGATATCTTTTATTACTACAAGCGTATACCGTACACTTGCGGAAATCGCTCAACAAATGTGCAAGTGGTTCAATGTGATTTCTGTGAAGGAAATCACCGATCAGCCGATTGTTTGTGCAGCCAACCGAGTCCAAATCCAGAACAATGTGATTATGCAGGAACGAGTCAAATGCCACTAAATCCTTATTCCAACACCTACAATCCTGCCTGGAGAAATCATCCCAATTTCGGCTGGAGCCAGCAACCAGAAAAACAACCAAGTCAACCGTACTAGAGTAATAAGAACAACCATAATGGGTACCAGACAAACAACTAGCCCAGGGAAGACAAGAAATTGGAAGACATGTTGATGCAATTCATGCAGCAAACACAAAATTCCTTCAAGAACATGGAAACACAGATCCATTAGCTCACCAACATAGTCATACCAAAGAACAATGGAGTCCTCCCGAGCAAAATAGAGGTAAACCCCAAGGAGGAAGTCCAAGCTATCATGCTGAGAAGTGGCACAGAACTACCAGATCGAGCAGCGAAATCACTCCCTATAACCTCTGAAAAGCAACAGGACACTATAGAACATAATACAACCGAAGAAGCCAAGGAACAACCCATGACCCCGGAGAACAACCTTAGAGATCAGAACGAACCTGCATACCTGCCACGAATCCCGTATCCAGAAAGGCTTAAATAGTAGCAAATGGACAAGCAATTCGGGAAAATCCTAGAAGTGTTCAAGAAGCTGCACATCAACATTCTGTTTGCTGAAGCATTGGCCCAAATGCCCATGTATGTGAAATTCCTGAAGAAACTGCTTCATAACAAGAAAAGGCTAGAAAATGTAGCAATGGTACCACTGAATAGAGACTATTCGTCCATCTTGTAGAACAAGCAACCTCTTCCGTAGAAATTAAAAGATCCAGGGAGTTTTTCTATTCATTGTTCCATTGGAAATCTTAACATTGATAATGCATTATGTGACTTAGGTGTAAGCATAAATCTACCTTATTCAATTTACAAACCAGTGGGATTAAGGGAACCCTAACCTACCAGAATGTCTATTCAATTAGCTTATAGAACAATCAAGTACCCAATGGGGATCATGGAAGACGTCCTTATCAAGGTTGATAAATTCATTTTACCCGTGGATTTTATCATCATGGATATGGACGAAGATGTACATGTACCAATCATTATAGGGAGACCTTTCTTAGCCACTGCAAGGCCCTAATCGATGTCCAAAACGGACATTTAATTCTAAAAATCCATGATCAAAAAGTAGTGTTCAAAATGAATGAAGCTATGAAACATCCCCCATCTAGTGATGATGCCTGCTATTTCATGGATTCTATTGATGAACAAATCTTTTCGCAGGACCAACTGAACTCTGAACAAGAGAATGAACAACTTTTCGAAGATGAAACAATGGCTCATCCAGTCATGTTTGCAAACCGACGACCACTATTTGAGCCTTTGAACAATCCACCAACAACTGCCATGAAACCATCCATAGAAGAACCACCATTGCTCGAGTTCAAGCCTCTCCCATCTCACCTAGAATACGCATTCCTAAATCCCCCAGACAAACTGCTTGTTATCATTTCTTCCAAACTAAAGCCATAGCAAAAAGACCAATTATTAACCATACTCCGCCAGAACAAGGAGGCCTTAGAATGGAGATTTCCGATATCAAGGGAATCAGCCCAGGAGTATTCGTCCACCGCATACTGATGGAGGAAGTTCACAAAGCATTAGCACAACCACAAAGACAGTTAAACCCAAACATGAAGGAGGTGGTGAAAGTAGAAGTGATTAAATTGCTGGATGCAGGAATAATCTATCCCATATCAGACAGTGTGTGGATGAGTCCGGTGCAAGTTATTCCCAAGAAAGGAGGCATGACGGTCATAACGAACGAGCAAAATGAATTGATCCCAACCAGAACAGTCATAGGTTGGAGAGTATGCATAGATTACCGAAAACTGAATGAAGCAACAAGGAATGATCACTTCCCTCTGCCCTTTATCGATCAAATGTTGGAAAGGTTGTCAGGGTACGCATTCTATTGTTTTCTTGATGGCTACTCAGGATACAACCAGATCGCAATACACCCGCTTGATCAGGAAAAAACTACGTTCACCTGCCCATTCGGCACCTACGCATATCGAAGAATGCCGTTCGAACTGTGCAACACCCCAGCTACATTTCAGAGATGCATGATGGCCATCTTTCATGACATGATTGAGAGAACAGTTGAAATCTTCATGGATGACTTCTCTGTGTATGGGGAAACATTCACAAGCTGTCTGGACAACCTGGAGGCTGTTTTGAGACGCTGTAAGGAAACCAATCTTGTTCTCAATTGGGCGAAATGCCACTTCATGGTGAATGGAGGAATAGTTCTGGGAAACCAGATTTCGGAATAAGGATTAGAAGTTCATAATGCAAAAGTAGAAGTCATTGAAAGGTTGAATGTTCCCTCTTCAGTCAAGGATGTGCGTAGCTTTTTGGGACATGTTGGTTTCTACCGAAGGTTTATAAAGGACTTCTCCAAAATTGCACTGCCACTATCCGCCTTACTCCACAAGGATGCAGAATTCAAGATCACAGAAAAGTGTGTTTAGCCGTTCGAACAATTAAAGAACAGGTTGACGGAGGCACCTATCCTTGTTGCACCCAATTGGGAGCTGCCCTTTGAGTTGATGTGTGATGCAAGCGATACTGTAACCGAGAAAGAACTACTTGTCATTGTATACGCTTTCGATAAATTTCGATCTTACCCTGTTTTTGCCAAAGTCATTGTTTTCATAGATCACTTCGCGCTGAAGTACCTCCTCTCAAAACAAGATGCTAAACCACAGTTGATCAGATGGATTTTGTTGCTTCAAGAATTCGACTTGGAAATTCGGGATAAAAAGGGCGTGAAAAACCTTGCAGCAGATCACTTGTCCAGATTGGATATGAACAAGCAGGAGGAACAACCTGACATCAGGAAAACTTTCCCCGACGAACAGTTGTGCAGCATTCAGATCAGAAACACTCCATGGTTTGCAGACATATCGAACTACCTAGCTTGAAGGATCATTCCTCATCAACTGACCTACAACCAAAGAAAGAAGTTCTTCTCGGATGTAAAATACTACCTATAGGAGGAACCATTCTTATTCAGAATTTGTGCAGATCAGATAGTCAGGAGATGTGTATCACAAGAAGAGGGAATGCTCATCCTTAACCACTGCCACAACAGGGAAGCAGGAGGACACTTCGTTGCAAATCGAACAGTCGCAAAGGTGTTGGAGGCTGGCTTTTACTGGCCAACGTTGTTCAAAGATGCTCACAGGTTTGTCTCATCATATGACGAGTGCCAAAGAATAGGTAGCATCTCTTCAAGGAATGCCATGCCTTTGCAGAACATCATGGTATGCGAAATTTTTGACATTTGGGGAATTGATTTCATGGGCCCATTCCCAAACTCTTATGGGAACAAGTACATTTTAGTGGTTGTAGATTACGTGAGTAAATGGGTAGAAGCCATAGCCAACCCCACGAATGATGCCCGAGTTGTTATCAAATTCTTGAAACAACTGTTCTCATGATTTGGGGTACCTAGAGCAGTCATAAGTGACCAAGAAACCCACTTTTGTAATTCACAATTCGAAAGACTCCTAGGAAAGTATGGTGTCACTCATAGGATAGCCACTCCATACCATTCGCAAACAAGCGGACATGTAGAAATTTCAAACAGGGAAATAAAACGCATACTAGAGAAGACCGTAGGTTGTTCTCGCAAAGACTAGGCGAACAAGCTGGATAACGCCCTTTGGGCCTATCGAACAGCTTTCAAAACACCAATAGGTATGTCACTCTACAGGCTCCTCTTCGGTAAGTCATGCCATCTGCCCGTAGAATTAGAACAAAAAGCCTTGTGGGCTCTGAAATTTCTAAACTTTGACGAACAAGCAGTAGGAGATCAGTTAGATGAGACAGACGAATTCTGTTTGTTCTCATATGAAAATGCTCTCATGCACAAAGAGAAAACCAAACGTTGGCATGACCAACACATCTAGACAAAGACATTTGTACCAAGCCAAATGGTGTTGCTTTACAATTCCCATCTCAAACTGTTCCCCGGTACACTCAAGTCTAGGTGGTCCGGTCCTTTCATAGTCACTCAAGTGTTCCCTCACGGAGCAATTGAAATTTCCAATTCGGCACAGGAAAGGTTCAAAGTAAATGGGCAAAGGCTGAAGCCCTATCTAACCCAAGAGAACAACCATACGAAGAATCTCTGTATCCTGGAGACTCACTGGACAAGCAGTCTCACTGGTGTCCTCTCTAAAACCCAATTGGAGAACAATGTTATTGTTATGTGTTTTATTTTATTAGTGTGTTAGTTATTTCTTTTTTCTTCTTTTCCTTTTTCTGATGTGTGTTATGCTAATAATAAATGGAGATAAAACGTGCAGAGTAGCCAACTGACATGCAGGTATCACAAAGCCTATTCTACCCTCCAAAGCCGAAAAAGGACCAATCAGTGTGAGGGGCAATGAGGACAAAGGATTCGGAACAGTTATGGCAAAAAATTCCCACTCCCCTCTTTCTTCGTGCAAACCCTTCGGCTCCCACTCCACCTACCCATTAAATACCCTCATTACCGGTATTTCTAACCTACAACACTCTTTCAAAAAAAAAAAACCTACAACACTTTCAAATTCCACCCTCACCATTCCTACTCACAAGCCATTTCTACAATGCCAATGGGAACAAGAACAAGACCAATCAAGAAAGAGAAGGGTACTCCTTCAGACACCAGTATGTCATCAGATCAAGGCGAGTGCCTGAGAAATCATTTGGCCAGCTTCATAAACCCTAAGGAGAAAGCAAAATACGAACTGTTCAGTGCTATAGAATTTGAAGCTACCTGAACCATCTGCTGGAAGAGCCTCCACACCTTGGGGCTTGAAGACGAGGTACGTTACCTGCTCGATGGTGCTGGGTTGCTCGAATTCAGTAGCATCAATAAACCAGCCTACAAAGAGCTGACGTTTGAATTCATGGTAACGTTCTCTGTGGACACCAAAATCACAGACCTAGACGACAAGATGAAGTACAAGTTCCGTCTCATGGGAGTCGACATGTTCACCTCACTCAACATATTGAACCTGTACCTGGGAGCAGTCGTAGAAGAGGACCTGATGAGTGATAAATACAAGAACATTCTTATCGCAATGCCACCCGAGTTCGTTGTAGAAGAATTATGGCATGAACTCACACAGAACACCTCCTACAATCCCAATGATTCAAAATCATCACAGCTGCCAACGCACTCCCTGCGCTATCTTCGGAAATATCTGGCATCCATCCTATTCAGCAGGGCCAACCAAAGCAACATTCCCAATAATGACTTGTTCGTTCTCTGGTGTATGGTAAATGCAAAAAGGATCAATGTGGGACATTGGATTGGTATTCACACATCAAATGTTTATTGTGCGGCCCTTTCATCACAAAGATCGCGAAAAATGTGGGGTTGTTCAACCCGCTCCAGCACTCTCTCACATTGGCTAAAACCATGGAGCCGTTCGACTGCAAAGCAATGAACAAGCTCTCCATCTGCCATAAAGTGGGGCGGAACTGGGTCTTGGTGGTTGAGGAAGCACCTACAGAACAATCAGCCAAGAGAAAAGCCTCGCGGGAACCACGCTATGTCGAGCTGATTCAGATGGCGTACCCGGACAGCAAACGCAGAATGCTTGATAGCGGGGAAGGGCTGATGGATGCAGGGGACATTTTAATGAGACAAGTGATGAACTATATGGGACAGTTGTTCGAACACAATAGGCACCTCTGCGAAAGGGTCAAGGCTCACGATGGAGAAATCGATGCCTTGCAATTACTAATGAAAGAACTGCAGGACAAGCCTGCACCCTCAAAAGAACAAGCAAGTAGCACCCCTGTAGCACCTTCCCCATCCAAGACCCTGCTCCCTGATCCTACCGATGGTAAGAACAATGACAGTGAGACCCCAGTAAAAAGGGGAGAGGAAGAAGTCTCCTCTCCTATTACTGAAGCCTAACTCTTCCTTCACCGTGTGGATTCTCTTATCTGGTAAGGTGTTCTTATTTCTATTTTCTCTACATCCGTCACAAATAGTTAAGTATGTTTTCTTTCCATACATGTTCTTGCATTAGGGACAATGCAATTCTTTGTGTGGGGGGAGGGAACTGAATATGTTAGTATATGCCTCATTGTTTTTTTTTTTAAAAAGTTGCTCATATACACTATATATGTAATTGTTCTACACCATTCATAACTGTTTTGGGGGTAAACATACATAACCTTGCCACATTAAAATACCCCCCCCCCCCCCCCCCAGTTTTTGTTTTGTAGAGAAAAGTTACCACTTTGAACAATCACACTAGCAGTAATGTAGGACAATCTAGCTTTGATAATTGCATCACATGAGTCAATAGGGTCAAAAAGGACTGAACTTATAAAGACTAACCGTTCTCACCCTCCATTGAAACTGAATTTTAGCATGTTTAAAGAAACAGCCTTTAGATATAGAGCTCCAATACACCAATCAAGTGAGGAATTGAGCCAATATAATCTAATTTTTTTCTTGAGAGGACAGTCTTGAACAAAGAGTTTAGGACTTGTTTTGGATGCTTGTTCAGACTTTAGGAAAGGAACTCAATACCAACATGATTTGGGCATTAGGACATTCCCCAATAAGCGTACATAACAACCCTTTTCTCCACACCATTAGAACAACCACATTGGCCAGACGCTTTCCTTGGCTAAACCTTCTTAAACACCACTAAAGCCATCCTTATTATCCCAAAAAGAACCTCTAGAAGACTGTCAAACCCACAATAAAAAGATTTTGAGCCAAGAAAATCATCATTAATTGAATTCTGTTGTGAACTAAACACAAATGAAAAGGCAAGGCAAGCACGAAAATCATCAAAATCCTTGTCAAAAAGCATCCAACAGAACAAGAAAACAATCATGGGAATCACACATTCTTAATCTTGCTCAAAAATTCAATTAAAAAGTTTGGCAGTCCTCGTTAACCACAAACCACATTTCACTACACACCCAACCACCCTAACCCCATTACAACCCGCAAAATTCCCAATGAGGGTATAAACTCATGTACAAAGCGTTGAACAGACTGACTCTCAAGTCCAATGAATACACCTGTTCTTGAACTGGTTGCATGAGGGAAACCGTAAACACCTTCCCTGGACTTTGTGATCAGGCTGCAAATTGAACATGTTTGAAATTCGGAACTCAATGAAACATAATGTAAAAAAACTAAAGATGCGAACAACGGTAGTTGGAAACAAGCAAGTTCTTTCTGATCATATATTATCTCCTGTTCTTGCAAATATTTCTAGCTATTCTAACCTACATAGAACTCAGCTTTGATGTGAGAAGGCAATGTCTCTACAGAAACATTGCTTGAGGACAAGCAATACATAGTTTTGGGGGTATTTTGATAAGTGCAAAATGTGTATACTATTCTTGGAAACTTTGGGCATAAAAATAACAATAATATAGCATATCGTTCTCATAATATACGTTTTTCCACATATTGGTTGTGATAAAGCAGCTGCCTATTCGGTAGCAGAATCCACACAGTGAACAAGCAGGAAATGAGTGCGGAAAGAGCAGAACAAGGGCGAGAACAAGAACCCACGGGTGCAGCTTGTATCCGAAATTTTGTAGATCAATCATCCCTAAAATCATTGAAGACCTTTCCTGAAGAAGAGTTAACGCTGGAGGCAGAACAACCATCCCTCACAGAAGAAATGATAAAGCATGGCCTGACTGTTGTACTGCAGACTATTCCTGACTGCCAGAACAGTCTGCCAGACCATATCTTCCTTATTTTATTTTATCTTGAACAATTATTTCCTGGACAATTTTGGGTTATTTAAGGAGCCCTCATTTTGTATGTTGACCATTCAGATTCTTGGATCTGAACCTTAGCTTTGTAATTTGTTTTATGTGTTTGAATGAATTGTTGTTTTCCTCATTAAATCATGAGTGAGTAATTCATTAAACAGGTATGCAGCGGAGCAGAAACAGGTAAAAGGGCAGGTTAACTTCCCTCTAAACTCATTAAGTATACTTAGCTTGGCTGTTCAATGAGTAATTAACGCTAAATAGGATTAGCTAACCTGTTTCTTAGTAGAGCAACTACGAGGAGACTCTCTTTGCAAAGCTGAACTTTCATTGAGCACATTTAATTATGAAACGGAGACGTAATTAATTAAATGTTAAAGGTTTTAGTTGTTCCAATTAAATGCTTTCCTGTTCTTAAAGCTTAAAGATATATCGATTTCAAGGAGACTTATTTTGATTGTTTTTAAATAATGTTGGGAACAAGGGACACCTGACTCAACTGGTTTTCGTGAAAGATACATTAAGCCAAAGCTGTTTCTAATTAATGAACAAGGAGTGGAGTGCATGTTCTATGTTATTTCTGTGTATGTTGTGTACTTGTTCCTTTCACATCTGAAGTTAAATTCATTTTCTTTGCTTGCTTTAATATCTCGACGTGTCAGACTACACCACAACTCAACTTAAGCAATAGGTTACTCTTAAAAACTTGGCTATAATCATATTTATGACTGTTTGGGTGTGCTTGACGATATCTTACTTATCACTTTATTACTTGTACCTAGTGCACTTGCTAGTGTTCACATTTTAGGACAACTGATGAGCGATTTCCGCAAGTGCATGGTTTCGCTTGTAGTAATAAAAAGATATCGAACGCATGTTTTTTAGTCTTTCGTCTCAAGGCATTTCAAAGCACAAAATTTCCTTTCCCAAAACCTAAACTATTATATGAATATGAAATGAGTAAGTGCTTAGGTTTAATTTATTTGCTTAGTTACTCCCATGATAAGGGTGGTCTCGATCGTAACTTTATTTTAATTGGTTTTGTGTTCGCTTAAGAGGTACCGACCATGCCATGGGTGGACGCAATCGTTACTTTAAACTTTAAACACGTTTAATTTTTGCTTTAATTTTAACATTCCTTCCATGCCTCGATTGTGATAAGGGTGGTTGCAATCGTGGCCAAAAGTACCGTTTACTTAATTTTCTTCCCTTTCATACCTCGATTGTCATAAGGTTGGTCTCAATCATGGCCAAAAGTTAAGAATACGACTACTTGATTTAATTAACATAAGTTACAAAATTAAAATTGTAAATTGGGAAAAGAAAAATAGTACATTCATCATATATTGACTTAAAATTCAACATGTATTATGGCTAAAGTTTCCTTAAAAACTTCAATTGGTGTTAATGTAAGACGAAAATCAAACCGAATTAAAAATTGTTAGTTCAATTTAATCCCTATAAACCTAATTGAAAATTGAAAATAAAATTTATTGTATCATGAATTTGCATGATATAAAATAGAGATTGAAATAAAGAATTTATTGACTTAAATACATTCACTTGAAACGTTTTTTTATAAAATCGTTTCGAAGATTTATAAAAAAAATTGAAAAATATTGCCCGTATAGAAATATTATTTCTAACGATAAAGATAACCTAAAAATAATCATAAGTTAAAATATTTTTAAGCATATGAAAATCTAAAGTTCATAAAAATAATGTTTGCATCAAAAATGTCATTTTTGTAAAAATGTTGCAAAATGTGTTGCATTTGCATAAAACAAATGTTACATTTTGAATAATACTTATAATTATTAACATGCATTTATATTTAAATAAATGTCATTCATCGGCTGGAGGTGTGCTTAGAGATGTAGGGGGCGTCTGGCTTTCTGGGTTCTCCCAGAATTTAGGGTTGGGTTCTTCCTTTTCTGCGGAGCTCTGGGCTATTCTTACTGGAATCAATCTTGCTAAAAGGCTGGGTGTTAAGAGGCTCTCTGTGGAGTCTGATAATTTGGAAGCAATCAAAATGATTTCTGAGAATCATTCTATGGGTCTTAACAGTCGCAACCTCATCAAAGCTATTATAAGGCTTTGCTCCTCCTTTGAGTTCGTAGAGTTCAGACACATTTTTAGAGAGCAGAATCGTGTTGCTGATCGCTTGGCGGCGGCGGGCCATGAAGGGACGTTAGGCGTTACTACCCTTCATGTTTCCCCTAGTTTCATCTCTCATCTTCTCTTAGAAGATAGGATTGGGGTTAGCTTCCCTAGGCTAATTCCTGGGTAGTTTGTTGTTGTTCGTTTTTCTTTTCCTTTTCTACCAAAAAAAAAAAAAAAAAATGTCATTCATTCTCATTCGTTGCATTCATTCGTACTAGAAAATGGAGGTAATGTAAGTTTGTGTAAGAGATAGGTATATATAGGTATGAAAATAGGGGTTATGAATTAGTGTATGAATAGGAAAATGTGTAAAATTGGACAAAATTTGTGCCAATTCCCGTCCAGCAGGACGCATGTCACGACCGAGATTCATGAATCTCGGTCACGACAGGAGCTTTTCTAGGAGATAAATTTCTCCTGAAATCTTGTTCTTTCGCTGTTCGTGTAGGGATTCTGAAATCCCTACCGAGATTCGTGACCTGGTGGCTGAAAAACGCGTAAATTAACTCCGCATTAACTTATTCTTCTTGTAATTATGTCCTATTAATGCATGTATTAATACTTGTAACTTAAAACACAATTAAAACATTAAATGAAGGGAAACCCAAAGGTTTAATCTTGATAAATACTGATTTAATGAACCAATTAATGACTTAAGTGAATTAATTGAATCATGAATGTTCATTAATACCTTAAGTGAATTGAATTTAAAACATGAATGTTCATTAATCAATAATTTTTAACATTAATACTCTAATTAATATTCATGAATAGATATATACAGAAACAATAAGAAACATGAAATAAACATATATATATATATATGCAATTAACATAAATTCAAACATCAAAATTTATGAAAGGAAAACATATTTACATGATTAATAAAGAAAAAGAACATATATACAAGGAATTATAAACAAACCTATATACATATATTTACAAATAAACCAAACAAAACAAAATCAAATCAAATGGTATCCTATTGATCTTGGTTTGCACGAAGATCTGTCTTTCCTCTGGAAAAAGAAATCGTGGGCTGACTCTAAAAATTCTTTTGACAAGTCCCTCACTTTCCAGGAATTCATAGTCAATGACAGGGAATAGTTCCTTATCAGTCCAGGGAACCGAAACTGATCCTTTCGTTCCAAGGATTATGCCACAAATAATGTTCCCGTACCCTACCTTCCTTTCCTTTGAACGTGATGCGGCAACTAACCCCTCCATCAATATCTTTGAGGAATTAACGGTGTTGCCTTGGAAGATGTCTCCCAACATATACAAGTTTGTGTCTTGGACGACACTGCTACCAGTTCGTCCGTACAAACTGTGGCAAAGGAATTTGTGTAAGTACATCATGGAATTAGAGTTGATAGACTTGTTATAGGCGAGTTTCGGATTGAATCGCCACAATCCAGTTAACATTCTCCAAATATCCTGAGATGTCATATCTCCACCAGGATGGTATTATGTAGTATCCCTTGGTGGGAAACCAAACCAAGCATGAAGTTCTGGGTATCCGAATGTGTATGCTTCGCCATCTCGATGATAACTTAGACGAACACGTTGCTTATTAACAAAGCGAACAGTACAGAGAAACTCTAACACCCAATCTTCTATAATGGGAAACTTCGTGAAGGCGAATTTAAACCATCCTAAATTCCTTAGATAATGATCCATATCTTCGCTTATCCTGAGTTCATCATTTAAGAACTCATCCATATACATCATCCCGACGAACATTGCGTATCAGAATTGATAGTAGCATCTGCCTTCATCATGGTTATAAATTGGGAATGGTGCTCCGTAGCGTTCTGAAATGTCAGTACGCCTGGTGCGTGCAGAGGCATTTTTCTTTGAAGTTTTGAGAGAAGAAGTCATGTTTGGAAAAGATATGTTCTATAACCTTTTTAAAAAGTTTGTGAAGAAATATCAGAATTCTGATAGAGATGAAATGAAAGTAAAAGAATTCTGATCCTTTCTGAAATATATATAGTTAAACAAAATGAAAAATTATATCTGTTAGGGTGTCAATTGGTGCCTTTTGGGTGAACAACTGACAAAAAATTTGAAATTCAGCAAGGGATATAAGGGAAATGAAGAAAACAAAGGTGACAGGTCGTCACAGTGCCCGTGTCGCGACCGAGATTCTTGAATCTCGGTCGCAACACGCTTTACCCTCCTAGGTAAAAGCACGTTGAAACCTTCCCTCTCGTCAAGACTGAGATTTTAAAAATCTCGGTACGAGCAGGACCTTCCTAATCTATACGTGAAAATTCTATACCTAGAATCTCTACTGAGATTTCCTGAATCTCGACTGAGATTCCTGAAATTTCACTAAACACATAATAATTTCATGAAATAAATTTCAAAACATGACTGAATTAATTTTTTATTTAATAAAACTTATTTGTACACAAACTAAAAATTAAAATAAATTATAAAAATTAAAATAAAGACAAAAATAAATTGAACTGAAAACAAATAAAAATAACAAATTATGAACAAGAGATAAGAAAAACGAAAAATTAAAAAGTATGAAAACTAAATTAATTTTCATAAAATGCGTCCACCAATTCAATCGTTTGAATTGGAGCGCCTTCATACTCAAAATATTTTATTAACTAAATATGGTCTTGTCCATTTTAATTTACCTGGGAATAATTTCAATTAGGAATTAAAAAGTAGAATTGTATCCCCAAAAAATTATTTATTATTATTATTATTTTAGCGTTTTCTCAAATTAAGGATCTAGTGATTTCGGTTGAATGCCCATACTTCTAGTTCTGTGCACGAACAAAAACTACGCACATGAACCGAAACTTTCAAAACTATATTAAAAGTATACAATTCCTTCCTGGAGGATAAGATAATTTCATCCTACTTCTGATATATCTATCTGAGAAGATTTTTCATGGTGATTTCTTAGAGAGATAGATGTAGGTGTTTAAGGAAGTGATAAAAAGGGAAATTATTTGGGTTTAGTATAGGAATTAAATAATTTTCTTAACAAAGAGATATGATGTTTTGGTGAATGGTTTATTTTATAGAAAAGAGTTAAAGGTGTTTGGGAAGAGGTAAATTTTTCTGGAAAAGTTTTATGTCACGTCTGACATGCTGCTTCAAAAAAATTTCTTTCCCTTCTAATGTATCTGCAATGCTGAATTTCTTTTTTGTAAACTCCTTCTGTGAATTTATATTGATAATCAAATCTCCAGTTCATCTTCTTGAGAAAATTTGGATTTTTTCCTGTTTATCTGCAAACAATCTGATTGCAAACGTTAAATAACAACAAGGATTTAGTCCTTGTGACCATCCTCAATAAATAAAAACTATAAAATATAAATAAATACATATATTATAAACCAAGGTTCGGAACAAAACACGAAAAACATAAACTTTTGTTAAAAATTTGGCGTTCCCCAGCAACGGCGTCAAAAACTTGTTGAGCGATTTCCGCAAGTGCACGGTTTCGCTTGTAGTAATAAAAAGATATCGAACCCACAGAGAATGCTTTTTAACGAAAACTTATTTTAATTCAATTTGATTCACGTTTTAGGTTTATAATATAGAAAATTGTTTAATTGAATTGGATTGAATTGGATTGAATTAATCAGAATCAGATGAGAAATTTATGTTAGAAATTTAGAAAACAATTCTATCTTGAGATTGGATTACAAGACAGAAACTTTTAGCGTTTAAAGTAAGAAAAGCGTTAAACTTAAGCAAAGATATCAACTTAAACTTTGTAAAGATTATAAGCATGTAATAAAAGGTAAATTCCTTCAATTAATAGGCTTTAAACCGTAGAAATCTCTCTGGTTCGGAGTAGATTTCTACCTTAATCAAATTGGTATTTATTTCCGATAAGCCGATCTAACGATCATATCATCTGTAAACACTAATTCTTTCAAGTGTTCAACCAAGTGTCCTTGTAACTATGTGAAATTAAATACATTTTAATGGAAACACCAGAACCTTACTTCGAAGATATTATCAAAGTAACTACAGAAATATATATTGAATTGTGTAAACGTTTTATTATAGAATTTGTGAATCATAACAAGTTAACAGAGAAAAGTAAACATGAGAGAATTCTAAGTAATTTGAGTTTCGGGTTGTCAATCCTTTCCTCAAACTTCGTTGGATTTTGTCAGACTCTAAGGTCGCTTCCGCTGTTTGTTCTTCTCGTTGAATCTTCGGAATAGAGATAGTTCGTCTTCTACCAGAATGAAAACTCGTCTTCGAACGATTCTTAATCTAAACTTAATTGCTACTGTGTTTGTAATAATCTAAGAACAATCTTGTGTATGGCAAGTTTGCTTTACAGAATTGAAAACTAATCTCTGACTCTTTTCTGAGTCAGAGATTCAACATAATATCTGCTCTCTAAACTCTTAATTAATCTAACTCTCTTTAACTATGAATCAACTCTCTATTTATAGATGTTGAAGAGTCGTGTTTGAAGGGTCGTGTCTGCTGCGAAGAGACGTTTCTATCCACCCGAACAGACGCGGTTCTTGGAATTTTAACATGTGAAATTAGTGCTGCAGAGCTGCTGATCCTACCGAGATTCCAGAATCCCTGTTGTGACATGGGGAGCAACTTTTCCTTTAGAATGAACAGGTCTACGTGCCTGAAAAAGGCGTGTCGCGATCGAGATATGGGAATCTCGATCACGACACGGGAGTCTCCTCCCAGTGTTGCACCGCTTCCCGTCTCCTTGTATCGTTGCGCTGATTTCGTCGTCCTTTTGGCTCGTAACTTAGGGTTTTTCCTTCGTTTTTGATCTGTTTTCGCTCCTATTTGGATTTTATCAAATATTTAGGTACCTTGCATCAAAGAAACATATTCGGACGTAAAAGTACTCTAAATAGATATAAATAGCACGAATTCATGACAAAACTGACGTGAATATTAATGATATTTTAGGTATATTTTGGGCTTAACAACAACACTCTCCCAGCATATTTGTCGTGTTGCACAAAGCTCGGTGTTTTGAAAAGTTTCATAATTCTTCTGCTCAATCTTGTCGGAGAAAGTTAGGAGATGCTTAGATAGGACAAGGGAGTCTTGGGTGCTGGGACTGACGTCTGGTTTCTTCTCCTTTCCTTTGGAGGCGGTGGCAGACCTGGTGTTCTTACGAGCCATGGTGTAGAAAGAAGAAGTCAGGGTTATCTTTACGGTAAAGATGGTGCAATGATGAGTGTACGGTAAAGGTGGTGCCTTTTATACACGAAGGAGGTGGGTGATGAACCGTCAAGGGTGGTTCAAACCGTTTTGACCAATCACATTCCTTATTCCACCATGAGAATAGGGAATTATTTCGACGTGTTTGGAATGAGGGTTAACCGCATCAATGCTTGTGACCGCTGTGACTGGCAGCCTGCCGCCTAACAATTCCCCATTAAAGGATAAGACGGCTCAAGCGGTGGATCTCCCATGAGTGGTGAAAAGTTGGTGACGGAAATAATTGTTCATACATCCCTATGTACTTAAGAAGAATTGTATTCAAATGGGGACTTAAAGCGAAACATTAGTAATTAAAAATAAAACAACAAGGATAAATACTGCTAATTGACCTAACTATAAAAATAAAAATATTTTTATTTCGTTTTGATTAAGGTGTGTACCTCCCTTCGTTTATAGTGGTGTGTTCAAACAATGGGTTATGCCCACTGTTCCTAGAGGTTCATGGAAAAGGTAGTGTTTCAGACGCTGGCCATTGACTTTGAAAATTGCTCCATCATTGTTCTGGATTTCAATTGCTTTGTGGGGGAATACTTGATGTATAGTGAATGGTCCGGACCACCTAAAACGCAATTTTCCAGGAAATAGACGCAAGCGTGAGTTGTAAATGAGTACGTGTTCGCCCTATTTAAAAGTCTTAGCTTGGATATGTTGATCATGCCACTTCTTTGTTTGTTCCTTGTATTTAAGTGCGTTTTCATAGGCGAACAATCGGAATTCATCCATTTCATTCAATTGGGCACACTTGTTCTGCGTAACAGCTTGGTCATCAAAATTTAAAAATGTTAGTGCCCAATATGCCTTATGCTCCAACTCAACTAGTAAATGGCATGCTTTCCCGAACAAAAGCCTAAAAGGTGACATCCCTATGGGTGTTTTATAAGTTGTTCGGTATGCCCACAATGCATCATCAAGTTTTAGAGACCAGTCTTTCCGTGAGGAATTTACTGTTTTCTCTAAAATACGTTTAAGCTCCCTGTTTGATAACTCAATTTGCCCGCTTGTTTGAGGGTGATATGGGGTAGCTATACGATGAGTGACTCTGTAATTCTTGAGAAGCTTCTCAAACAAGTTGTTGCAAAAATGGGTACCTTGATCGCTTATGATTGCCCTTGGCACTCCGAATCTAGCGAACAGTTGTTTTAAAAAATTTATGACCACTTTTGCATCATTTGATGGGTATGCACTTGCTTCAGCCCATTTGCTCACATAATCAACAGCAACTAGAATATATTGATTTCCAAAAGAGATTGGGAATGGTCCCATGAAATCTATGCCCCAAACGTCAAAAATTTCGTAAACAACTATGTTGTTTAAGGGCATAGCATTTCGTACCGAAATATTACCTATGCGTTGACATTCACTGCATCTCTAAACAAACCTTTGAGCGTCCTTGTAGATGGTTGGACAAAAGAATCCAGCTTGAAACACCTTTGCGACTGTTCGGTTTGCTCCAAAATGGCCACCAAATTTTGAGGCGTGGCATTTTTGTAAAATTTCCATGGCTTCTTCTTTGCACACGCATCTTCGGAGCAATTGGTCTGCACATAGTTTAAACAAGTGAGGGTCCTCCCAAATATAATATTTCAATTCAGAATAAAACTTTCGTTTTTTATTTGTGGAATATCGAAATGGTTTTATTTTGCAAGCCAAGAAGTTAGCAATATCAGCAAACCAAGGAAGGGTAGAAATCGCAAATAGTTGTTCGTCAGGAAAATGATCAAGGATGTCTGACTGTTCGATCTCTATTGTGGCTTCAATCCTGGATAGATGGTCAGCTGCCAGATTTTCGGAGCCCTTTTTATCCTTTATCTCCAGATCGAATTATTGTAGTAGTAACAACCAAGGGATCAGCCTAGGCTTTGCATCCTTTTTTGCGAACAAGTATTTAACGCAGAGTGGTCGGTATAGACTATTACTCTGGACAACCAAAGTATGAGTGGAATTTATCGAACGCATAGACCACAGCCAGCAGCTCTTTCTCAGTGGTTGTGTAGTTTTGTTGAGCTTCGTTTAAAGTTTTGCTGGCATAGTGTATGGGTTTGATTTTTTTTCAACTCATTGTCCAAGAACAGCTCCTACGCTTATGTCACTAGCATCGCACATGAGCTCGAATGGTGCACCCCAATCTGGTGAAATTAAGATATGTGCGTGTGTTAACATATCCTTCAGCTGTGCGAATGCCTGTTTGCATTTCCCATCGAAGATGAAGTTGGTTTCCTTGTGTAATAGCGTAGAGAGTGGTTGTGCGATCTTAGAAAAATCCTTGATAAACCGTCGGTAAAATCCAGCGTGTCCTAGAAAACTACGAACATCATTGACGGTTGTGGGAACAGTCAGCTTCTCAATTACTTCCACTTTAGCTTTATCAACTTCCAACCCCTTACTTGATATTTTGTGCCCCAGAACAATTCCTCCTGTTACCATGAAGTGGCATTTCCCAATTTAAAACCAACTGTGTCTCTGTACATCTTTCCAGCTCAGTTTCCAGGTTTTGTAAACAGGCTTCAAAGGTCATTCCATAAATGGAGAAGGTGTCCATGAAAATTTCAACTATTTTTTCGATCATGTCATGAAATATGGTCATCATACATCTTTGAAATGTTGCGGGAGCGTTGCACAGTCCAAACGACATGCATTTGTATGCGAAAGTCCCATATGAGCATGTAAAGGTGGTCTTTTCTTGGTCCTTAATGGAAATGTGGATCTTATTATATCCTGAATACCCATCCAAGAAATAGTAGAATTGATAACCAGCTAGTCACTCCAGCATCTGGTCGATGAACGGTATTGGGAAGTGATCTTTTCGTGTTGCTTCGTTCAGCTTTCTGTAATTGATGCACATTCGCCATCCCGTGATTGTTCTTGTAGGGATGAGCTCGTTCTTTTCGTTTAGGACCACGGTGGTTCCTCCTTTCTTTGGGACAACCTGTGCCGGGCTGGTCCACACACTATCTGAAATTGAGTAGATGATCCCTGCTTCGATGAGCTTGATGACTTCCTCTTTGACTACTTCCTTCATGTGAGGGTTTAACCTTCTTTGTGGCTGCACAGTTGGTTTGTGGTCCACTTCCATGAGAATTTTATGCATACAGATGGTTGGACTGATTCCCTTTATATCTTCAATTTTCCACGCTAAAGCTTCCTTATGTCGCCTCAGGATATTAAGTAATTGTTCCTTCTGATCCTTCGTTAGTGTGGTAGAGATAATGACTGGTCTGCTGTTCGGTGGATCCAGGAAGGCATACTCTAAATGATCATGCAAGGGTTTTAACTCTGGGCATCTGGATTCCTCTTTTTTTCTATGGTTGGCTCTGGGAGAATATCTCTATCTTCTTCATTAATGCCGCTTTCAGCGGTTTCCTCGTTACGTGCTGATTCAAACAGTTGTTTTGCTTCTTTATCCTTCTCTGCGTCGTACTGTTCCTGCAAAAAGAGATTTTCATCACGTGTGTCTAGGAAGTAACATGCATCATCAGAGGCAGATGCATATCGAACAGCTTCATGCATTTTAAACACTACTTCTTCATTATTGATTTTTAGAATGAGATGTCCTCTATGTACATCAATGATAGCTCTTCCAGTTGCTAGAAATGGGCGTCCTAAGATTATTGGAACTTCCAAATCTTCAGCAATATCCATTATTACAAAATCAACAGGTAAAATAAAATTTCCAACCTTAACCAGTACATCTTCGACTATGCCTTTGGGGTATCGGATTGATCGATTAGCTAGTTGAACCGTGACCTTTGTAGGTCGTGGTTCTCCTAACCCCAATTGCATATAAATTGAATAAGGCATAAGGTTGATGCTAGCTCCTAGATTATATAGGGCGTTTTGAATAGTGAGTGTTCCTATCGAACAAGGTATAGAGAAACTCCCTGGATATTTTAGCTTCTTGGGAAGCTGCTGTTTAGCTTGTAAGATTGGGGAGCTATCTCTGTTCAGTTGTACTATAGCTACACTTTCCAACTTCTTTTTGTTGGTGAGTAGGTCTTTTAGAAACTTGACATACATAGGCATTTCGAATAAAGCTTCGATGAAAGGTATATTTATGTGCATCTTTGTCAGTTGTTCTAGAAAGCTCTTGTGTCTCTTCTCACAGTTTTGCTGCTTCAATCGCTCCGGGTACGGTACTCGTGTTTCGTATTGAGGTGCAATTGGTCCATCTTCGATCAACTGTTTATCTTTCTTCTGTTGGGGTGCAGCTGTTTTCATCTTTGGTTCAGTTGTTCTACATGCAGCAGATTTATCAACATCGTTAGATAATTCCTTGCCTCCTCTTAAGATAATAGCATTGACCTCTTCTTTCGGGTTGGTCACTGTGTTGCTTGGGAGTGCTCCTTTTTCCTTTGAGGAGATGACCGTTGCAAATTGTTGCATTTGAGTCTCAAGGCTCTTTATGGATGACTCTGTCTGCTTCATGAACTGTAACATCAAGGATTCCAAATCAGGTTTTCCTTCTTATTGAGTAGCTGGTTGCCTCTGATATTGTTGGTTAGATGTGCTGCCTTGTTACAACTGATAGGTTGTTCGTTGGTTATCATGCATGTACGATGGTTGAGCAGCTGGTTGCCTCTGATTATCCTGCCATGAAAAGTTGGGATGATTTCTCCAACCAGAATTATACGTGTTTGAATAGGGATTAGGTGGTTGTCGAGCAATGAAATCGCATTGTTCTTGCATGGATACTCCTGGTTTGATTCCTGGACAATCGATTGGTCTATGAGGACCGCTACAGAAATCACAACCATCAGGTGATAATGTCTCAACAGGAACAGGTGGTTGCATGTGAACTGCAAAAACATTCATTTTTCCCATTGTTTTGACCAGTTGTTCCATCTGCGAGGAAAGTCTCGTGATAGCCTCGTTATTTGCATTGTTCGTGACCCTCTTCCCATCACTTCGTAATGAGTGCCAGTTATAACTTGTGTTGACAATTCTTTCGATTAGCTCGTATAATGCTTGAGGTTCAAGTTCCTTTGGATTTCCATTGGCAATTGATTCAATTTGGATCTTGTACACGTTGGTTACTCCGTTGTAGAAGTTTTGAACTTGCATCCACATGGGTATGCCATGATTCGGTACTTTTCTCAACAATTCCTTGTATCTCTCCCATGCTTTGGATAATGATTCATCTTCCTTTTGGAAGAAATGAGAGACCTCATTCCTTAGCTTGATTGCTTGTCTTGGGGGAAAATATTTCATCAGAAACAGTGTAGCCATTTCCTCCCAGTTTGTGATCGAACCTGGTTTTAAATTCTTCAACCAATTCTTCACCTTGTCCTTCAAGGAAAACGGAAACAGCTTAAGTCTGATCACCTCATCACTTTCATTTCTATGGGTGCGAAATGTGTTGCACATTGTGACAAAGTCCTGAATGTGGGCATTTGGATCTTCATTTGGGTATCCACCAAACTACACAGCTGTTTGCAGCATTTGGATTATTGAAGCTTTCACTTCAAATAGGCGATTTCCTTCATTTGGTAGCACAATACACGACAAATGGCCTTCAATAGATGGTCTGGAATAGTGCTTCATCCGCAATCTCTGGTTGCCATTGTTGTTATTGTTTCCATTAACACCATTGTTTTCAACATGACCTTCCTCATTGTTCCCTGGTTGTTCAGGATCTGGTATCTCATTTTCGCGATTCATCCTATCACATCTAACTTGTCTGAGCAGTCTTCTTCTTCTTCTGTAGGTTCTCTCGATTTCGAGGTCCACAAGTAGAATAGGAATACATGTTCTTCACATAAACAGCTAAAAATTGAAACAAAGAAACTAGACAAACAGGTGGTTATCGGGTAACAAAATAAGCATACAAATTCTTCTAATCTTAGATTTAACAATCTCCGGCAACGGTGCCAAAAACTTGGTATGTTGTATAAGGACTCTAGCAAGTGTACTAGGGTGGATGTAGTGCTGGTAAGACCAAGTGTCGTATTCCACAGGGATTGAAACTAGTTGGTTGAACAGTTACCTTAAGTGTTAGAATTCAAAAGGTTGGTTGGTTTGATTTTTAACAAAAACTAAGCATGAACAGATAAGGGTAAGTGAAATGATAAAAATTAAACTAAACCAAGATAAACAAGCACATGCCTAGCACTACGCCTACGAACAACTGTATTTAGACTATTCCCTCTTAATGAAGTAAACCCATATTCCTGTTTTGGGTATCTTCCTCTTTTATCACTAAGGTCCGGTGTCCCATTTCCTAAGATTCTAAGCAAGTAAAATCAACCAAGTGTCCTTATGTTAATATACAAGCAAGCATTAAGAACCAGAAAGCATTCATAAATGAAACCCCAATATATGGTTGTTTTCGTATCCGTCCACTTCAATATAAGCCAAATAGCTATTTCCATTACGTCAGAGCATCGTCGTGCCATCTTCGGTAATTAGCATATAGATTGGATCCTAATCTATTCTTTAAGCATACAATTCACAATCATTCATGGATGGAAATACTTCATTAATCAAAAAGAGTTACTTACAGTCGCTGTTTAATAGCTGGCTAGGCCTTGAAAAGGAATTACTCACTCATTTCCATGAGTGAACAACTTGTTCTCTCCAAAATCATTCTTCCGACAATAAACATAAAAACAGAGAATAAAGATGATGGTGGCGAAAAACGAGGCACCCCTTACATAAGACTACTACAGTATTTATAGGTCCAAAACAAACCCTAAAACAAAAGGGTAAAAAGTACTAAAGGTAAATACAAAGAAATGACAAACAAACAATCTCCCTACACTTGGCACAAGATGGAAGCTGTCTTGCTTTCCACATTTTTTCTCTCTTTCTCTCTCCTTTAGCTTGCTCGACCTGCGCGTTTATCTGTTCCTTCCAAGTTGACCCGTTAATGTCGTTGTTTATGCTGTTCTGTTCTTCTTGTAGCCTGTTCGTGAGGAATCCTACTTGAACTGTTATTTCTACCTATTTCTTCCATTTCTGGTTGAAAACTATAACTATGAAGCTCTTTTCCATGAATGTTCAGCCTCTTAAACTTGCTCATTTCACTCGTATCAGACATTCTATGCGATCTCAGGTCATCGGAGTGCAATCGGAAGTGGAGTTTACAAGAAATTCCATATCATATATCATCATACATCTCTTTTTATTTGCACTTCATTTTTCATATACAAAATTTAAAAAAAACACAATCCAAAAATGAAAATATGTAAATTAAAGAGACATTAACTAAAACAAGGGAAGAGTAATGAATATGTTACCTATATCTGTTACAAGTGTTAATCCATTGCCATTTGTAAAGCCCAAATCTTTCTTTAAAATCCTTAAGAACCACTGCCATGTAATCATTGTCTCGGAGCGTACAACAGCCCAAGCAATTGCATATTGTTTAGAGCATCTCCAATAGAAGGTGTCCAAAAGAGTGTCAGCTGATGTGACATTTAGTTTGGTAACTTTTAAAGGGTGCCTACTATTGGAGTGATGGTAGGTGCCAAAAAATTTGCCAAAAAGTTACCAAATTTTGGCAACCTTGCTTCAAGGTTGCCAAACATTTTTTAATATAAAAAAATTGATTTACTTGAATACTATTGGTTTACCTTTTTGATGACTTTCTCTCTCATTTCACTATTGGTTGACAATATTTATAATTAAATAAATTATATATTAAGTAGTGATTTGTGGGGTCATTGTGGCAACTTTTAAAGTTGTTTTACTATTGGAGCATTTTTAAATAAAAGTTGTCAAGAGTGATATGAATTACTAAATTAATAAAATATTATATTTTAATATGATGTGTTACTTTTTGGCACTCTTTTGAGCAACCTCTATTGGTGATGCTCTTAGAGGAAACAACCATCCAAACCTACTCCATTTTTACAGCCTTCTTTAAAATGGAGTGCTGTCAATCTCAGTTTCAATTAAACAAGTCGAACCTTCTTGGTTGGTGCTACATAGTCATGCAATTGTTCATATTGCCCAATCTGTTTGCTCGTTTGCACATTTAAAAGTCCACATTGAATCCTATTTCCTTCTCTACAATCTCTTGCAAATCTTTCACCCTAATCCCCGATCCTTTTGCTAAAATAATTGGCCACACATGTATGCACCTATGCTTTGGTTTGTAATTGTTAATACAATTTTTTTTAATCTTTCTCACCTTTACTAGTATAACATATCCATGGACAATTTTTATATGAGCAAAAGGCTTTAACTCTGTTCTTCTCATTTTTCTGAAACAAATGATGGTTTATCAACATTTCTATCATAAATTGCATATTTTGATTTCTTTTTGTTGACAATTTCATTCCCTTCGAATGAGCATTCTGAATCATCATTAATATAACCTTCATTGACAATGGCTTCTTCTTCCCTTAGAATATCATAATGATGAGCATCATCAAATCCCAAACCTGATCCATCTTCGTCATTGTTAATGTTTAATCTTGCAACAACAAGCTCAGAGTCCATATGAACTGAAATTGATAATTCCTCTTCAAAATCTCTATCACTATATTTTTCATTTATAGTCACAGTCTCTTGATTCTATCCACCGAGTTCTTTCTTGCACGACTTTTACACTTGGTTGTTGATCCTGACTATGAAGTTTCTCATCTACATCTCTCATCATTACATGGCCCTATATTCACTTTATCAATCTCACTGCCAATTATACTAGCATCACCACCAATATCTCTACTAGACATCCTGCATTTTTAAATAAAACTAATCAATTTCAGCATTTATTAATATACGGTATGCAAACATGAGTTTTCTCTATTATTACAAGATATAAACAACATAAAATTAGTGTTTTTTCTTGTAATTTAGACCTAATTGCTAATACTAAATCAGCAAGATTATACAACATTCAGGACACCAAATCACAATGTATTAAACTCACCTTATACCTCAATATTTCTCTAAAGAGATTCAATAGCTCAATCCACCACCAAATAAAATGGAGCAACTCATCCTTCAGTTTCTTCAAACACATGACATAGATGAGACAATTAGAAGAGAGAACTAAGTTGAAAGAAGGAAGGAAGGAGAAGTTTTGTTCCCCGTGTACATGCCTCAACCAAATCACGTTCGATAAAATATGGGTGTTGTGCACTTTAAGGGGTTAATTTGATCTAGAGTCATTTTGTAAAAAAAAAATGAATGAGTTATGGGCTGAGTCTATATCCAAAAATGAAATTGGGCTAAATTGACCTCCTTTGCCAATTTAGAGGGCTAAATTGGCCTTTTATTCGTTAAATAGTTGTCAAACCGGAATTTTAAATTTTCGATAACGTAAAATTAAAATTGACCTTATTTAAAAATATTAAGATTAAGTTTATATAATTTTATAAACATTAAAATCAAATTTGCACTTTATATTAGGTGGAATTTAACTCGTATCTTTTCTTTCATTAACTTGTTTTTGAGCCTTGTAAACTTTAAAAAAGAAAATATTTTCCATTAGAAGAAATTAAATGTTGTGTCGGTTTGGTTATTATTTCTGCGAGCAAGTTGAAGTTGGTGACACAAACAATTGAAGGGTAAACAAAGGAAAACATGTTAAAAATTATAAAAATGTTTTCCGGCCATTTCGGTGGAAATGGTGTATTTAAGAGATGAATAAATAGTATAAAGTAACATGAATCAACCCCTAAAGCTCATACTTTGCTCTCAGAATTTTATGCGATTGATTGTTCATTTTTATTTATAGGGAAAAAAGACAAAGTGGACTTATAGGGAATAAGAAGGGTGATGTAAGCTTGAGAGTGACGAGAAAACTACTGGCAAGCAAGACGTCGCCGTTCTTACATTTATTTATTTCTAGTTTCTAGCTAGCCTCTTTCCACCAAACCACGCGCCTAAAGGCTTAGCGTAGAAACAAAAACGTTTACTCATCGTCACACCGACACCGACCCTACTTCTTTCATCCCACGCTCTACATTTTGAGTGTGATTCTCAACCTCCTACTACACAACTTCACCCTTGGACCCCACCAACACACCTTCCTCAATTATTAAAAATCGTGTCGTATAATATAGGAAATATATGTATAAGATCTCATGTTAATATTTAGGCTTAATACATAGGTAGGGCTGCACATAAGTAGTTTACGGTTTTTCATTTTAAAAACCGATGGTTAACCGAAACCGAAAAATAAACCGATTATATATTGATACACATAAAACTAATATAAATATATGAAGAAATGTAATTATCAATATATAAATATACATATTTATATTGAATTTTTAAATTAAAAATATTAAAATAATTTAAAATTTATTTGTTTTAGCGGTTTTGTTACTTAAATTGAAGTTCAATATTTTTATTTAATATTTAAATAATTATATATTTATTTTAAAGTGAATAATTATAGATATAAAGTAATATTTGCTACCAAAAAGTACTAATGGTTAACCGACCGAAGTAATAAGCTAACTGAAATATGGTTAACCGAATTAAATGGTCTGGTTAATGGTTTTTGCTAATGGACTGGTTAACCGACCATGTGCACACCTATACATACGTAGCCCTCTGAACTTGTCTTTTATATTCATTTTACCCCGTAAACTTAAAGGACAACCTATTGACCCCCTAAACTTCCAAAAAGACACCCATTTTACCCCTTCTCTCCGACATGGTGCTTGGATTATTGCAGCTTTGTATTTTGCCAGGTCAGCGCCACGTCGGAGAGGAGGGGTAAATTGGGTGGTTTTTTGGAAGTTTAGGGGGTCAATAGATTGTCCCTTAAATTTAGGGGGTAAAATGAAAAAAAGGGACAAATTTAGAGGGTTGCGTATGTATTAAGCCTAATATTTAATACTCCCTCGTTCCATATTACATGTGGTTTTAGAACAAATTATTAAAAGTACTCGGTTTTCTATTTTAAATGGAGAATATTCCATACATATTTTGACACGTGTAACATAGACCCGCGTATATTATAAGAGTTTCCACTATTTTAATTATGACGTGGGATCACAATACACGTGTCCAAATGTGAATTGGGGTCCTCCGAGTGACATGGAAAACCCGATGCTTAATATAAGAACTCGTGGTTTTAGAGAGTTGTATAAAAACTAAGGATATTAAGGAAAAAATAATGTTGCCCTTTATTTATTGATTCCACTATTTATTTATTCTATAATAAGTCCAACCTTCATCCATTTTAAGTTTAAGTCAATCGTCTCCCCGAGACAATGGTATTGTGTAGCAGGAGGCAGATGAGGCATTACCTCATCATTCTCAACTGGGAGGCAAAAATATTTTTTCTAGGCAAAATTTGATTGAGGAAAGATGCAGGTAGTGTAGAAGAATGTACTACAAAAGGACAAGTCAACTATTCATGTATGATTTTCTTTTCCCTCTCACCGCGCTCTTTTTTACTAAGCAATTGTACACTGAGGTTATAGTTGATGCCTTAGCTCCAAATATCGCTTAATCGGGAGGCAACCTCTGAGCACGAAATTTTTCTGACCCTAATGATGATTCTATGTTACCTTCTTATGATTTTGTATAGATGGGCTTCACGTCACGTTGTATGAGAATACGAGCAAGGACCCGGACCTCGTCTTTTTATTTACGGGACAATTACTAAACTAGCCCCTTTTAGGGGTTAGTTTACATTTCTAGCTCCTTTCAAAAAAAATCCAAAACTAACATATTTCAACAAATTCTTCCAACTTTGTCGTCGTCATTAATGAATGAACTTCATCTCTCTAACATATCAAACACTACGATAGGAAGAGGAGGAAGAACGAGAAGCGACGGTGGCACACTCTAAGAGGTGGAGAAGCAAAAGGCAGCGATAGGAAGAGGAGGAGAAGCGAACGGTGAGGAGAAAGAAGGAGAAGCGAATGGCGGCGATAGGAAGAGGAGGAGAAGAAGGCATTCGGCGAACGGAAGAGGAGGAAGAAGGCGACCCTTTTTCCGGCAATCTCGTCCCAATATATATTGTTTCTCTTCCTTTTTCATATTTTTTCTAGTCGTGCGAACCCAAAAACAGTGGCATTGTTGTCTGAAAATGCATTTTGGTTGGAATATCAGTTTCAGATTTTCCCCCAACAGTGTCGATATTTGTTATTTGTTATTTGTTGATATTTGTTGTCGATATCTGTTGATATTGACAAATATCGACAAATATCGTAATATAGCATCGTATCGATATTGGTCGATATCTATTGATATTGTATTTGTCAATATTTGTCGATATTTGTTGTCGATATTTATCGATATTTGTCGATATTTGTTGTCAATATTTATTGTCGATATTGGCAAATATCGACACTGTCGGGGAAAAATCTGAAACTGATATTCCAAGCAAAATGCATTTTCAGATAACAATGCCACTATTTTTGGGGTTCGCACGATCAGGAAAAACATGAAAAAGGAAGAGAAACAATATACATTGGGTTCGTAGTCGTTCTGTAGATTGTTCTGTTCTTTAGAGAGAGAGTGCGTGAGAGAAAGAGAGTGAAAGACACGAAGTTCTGTTTAGGAAGAAGATGAGGGCAAAGTTGGAAGTTGTCTGTTGAAATATGTTAGTTTTGTATTTTTTTTTTTGAAAGAGGCTAGAAATGTAAACTAACCCCTTAAAAGTTGCTAGTTTAGTAATTGTTCCTTTATTTAAAGCTCATTTTTGTCAAAATTGTCAAGTCTGTGTCATTTTAGAACTAAAAACACTGTCCCTGTCACGTCAGTATCTGATTTGGGTACGGACGTCGCTGATCAGGGACCATCGTTTCCGATCCGAGATGATGAATGGTTTTTGAGAAGTTTTTTAATTCAAATCGTGGCAGTTTTCTACTGAAATCATTATATATTGGCAGAAAATTGCCAGAACGAAGAGAGAAAGAGGCTTTCGATCCAACAAACAATTTTTTTTAGTGTTATACAAGTTCTAAACACAAAATACAAGATAAATACTAGAGAATCGAATTCAGAACAGTTCATTCTGCATATTCCCTAGTTTCTCAAGTCACTGCAACTTCCAAAAATTGCTATTTTGGGTTTTAAATCATTCAATTCTAATTTTAACTTGATTATAAAGGTATTTAGAATTCCTGGAGTCTCGTGTTCGGTTAGCCTACCACACAACAAACTAGGAAAACACTCTAAAGTTACCTTCTAAAGGTTTTTAAAAGTCTCTTTCTTTAAGTTGCAATTTGTTTGGTATTTCTTCTTATTATTTTAGGTTTTTGTCGTAAAAGGAAGTCTGCTGCATGCGACAGGTCACCGATCAGAGATGTAGTCCCCGATTGGCGACCCCTGTTATCGATCGAACACATAGTGGCAGATCGGTGATAGAGTCAAACAGATAGAACTTTGTGTCGACCCGGGTAGATTAGGAATGTACTATTTTCGGAAAATTCATACTTTTAGTATATTTTTATGTTTTAATACATAATTGTACAAAGGAAAATCAACGCTGGGATAAGAGGGGTATTTTGGTTCTTTTGGACATTAAACCGGTTAGAACTTTGAACTAGGTTGTGGATATAATTGCATGTTATGTGTTAGATCTTTAGGCTTTGATAAGTTCTATTTGATCGAGTCCGGCGTCGTAGTTTTAATCCGAAAGATGGATCCAAATTTTCTGTGGCTAATGTTTATCGTTTTTGCAGGTTTAATAGTTTATTTAGGGCTAGGATTGATGTAATAGGGCTACTTGCGCCATTTATGTGTGATGTAATATATTTTATCATTCTAGTATTTATTTATCCATTTTGGACGTAAATCGATAATTAAATGGAATTTGATTATAATATAAATGATATTTTAATAAAAGACAAGTCTGTTGAAACACAATTTTCACACTGAATTTTGATTATGACAAAAATGTTATAAGAGAATTAATATTCCATAAATAGTTTAAACATTGAAATTAAATGTTGTTTTAATTGGACTACTTGTTTGTTAAGTGTATTTGATTAAAGGGAAAAGTACAAAAATAAACCTTGTGGTTACACTTGTTTTCGAACAACACTTATGTGGTTTAAAAGTTTACAAAATGGTACCATGTACTTCATTTTGTAAGCAAACACATACCAAATTGACTAACGGTGTTAAAAGTCAAAGGAAAAAGAGTTAATTTGGTCCTTATATTTTATTTATTTTATAAATTAACTCCTCATATTATCTAATTATCACAAATAAATCCTAAAATAAAAATTAAAAATCAAATACATCATCTTATCCATCTTTTTAATTTTTTACTTTTGTTCTTCTTTCTTTCTCTTCTCTCTCCTCTTTGTTAATTTTTCTCTCTCTGCAATCAAAGTATCAAACCCATCCCAACCCTTTCTTTCCTTCTTTCGAATCTATCAATCACTTTCTCACTCTCTCTCTTTTTCTTCTTCTTCGTCCTCGGAATTTCCATCCAGTTTTCCGTCAAAATGCTGATCAAGAAAGACCCATCTACTCCCCCTCCGATGATCGGAAAAATTGGACCCTACACTATTTTTGTGACCCCTCCTCCAATCCCTAAACCTACCGACCCCATCTTTGATTCTCCTAAAAATATGGTTTCATCACCGCCTCCTGTTCAGCCTCCACCTCTCGATAAATCTGTTTTTGTCCACCCATTGCCCGATGGCTCCGTTTCTGGCTTCTTCAAAAATGTTGTTACCAAAGTTCAAAACAGTCTGTAGTTTAGTTTAGTTAGTTGCTCATATCAATTTTCTTCCTTGTTTGTTTATGGCTTCTCATTATTTATCCCTAATTTTCAATTGGGTTCTTTTTATCTATTTATTTTTTTGCAGCACGATGAGCATTTGGCTCGTTGGTTTGGGTTAAACCATTCAAAGTATCAATGGGCGTTGGATGATTATTATCAGACCAAGGAAATGGTTTGGATTTTAGAGAGAGAAAAAATAACAAAAAGGAGATAGAAGAGAGAGAAAGAAGAAAAAATAAAATAAGAAATTAAAAAGATGGAGAAGATGGTGTATTTGATTTTTAATTTTTATTTTGGGATTTATTTGTGATAATTAGATAATAAGGGGGGTTAATTTATAAAATAAATAAATATAAGGACCAAATTAACTCTTTTTCCTTTGACTTTTAACACCGTTGGTCAATTTGGTATGTGTTTGCTAACGGAATGAAGTACATGGTACCACTTTGCAAACTTTTAAACCACATGGGTGTTGTTCAAAAATGAGTGTAACCACAAGGTTTATTTTTGTACTTTTCCCTTGATTAAATAAGAGAAAGAAATAAATTCCACGGAAATGCCTTGAGATGGACTAAAAGCCCCATACTTAGTTCTGGCCCAATAGATGAAAGAATCCAGAAACTCAGTCCAAGCCCAGAAGGCTAATTGATCCGGAAGACAAAGAATCAACAAGAATCAAGGAAGATCAACGTTGAGTCTTTTGGCTGACATTGCACCTCCATATCGAAAAGAGGTACAAGCAACAGATAGTATGTCCCTTGAAAAATTTGGAATCCTTACTACAAATGTCTAAACCATCAGTCTGCTTCCAGACAAAAATCAAGTAGTGGCACAAGAGATCTATCTAGCTTCCTTAAACATGAAACGAATACAGGATCTGTTGGAGGACATGAAGGAGCATGTTGAGCATGTGGGAGCTTTAGAGGGTGTATGGTTGGTCGAAGGCAAATCGTTTCAGATTGTAGTAGAAATTTCGGCTCAGCCGAAGGAGGACATTGTTTCTACTTTAAAATCCAACATCTAGGCTTTTGCTTGGAGTCTTATGGATACTACAGGGATATCTCCCAACTTAATGAGGCACTTATTGAACATTCAAAAGGATGTTTCTCCAATCAAGCAGAAGCTCAGAAACCACAGATTATAGAAGCAGAAAATTATAAAAGCAGAAGTGAAAAAGTTGCTTAACTGTAGACACATTAAAGAGGTGGTATATGCAAACTGGATTTCCAATGTTGTCTTGGTAAAAAAAAAGGCTAATGGCAAATGGCGTATGTGTGTGGATTTCACGAACTTTAACAAGGCATGTCCTAAGGATTCTTACCCATTGCCATGTATTGACATATTAATCGACTCCATGGCCGGCTTTGCCATCTATTCACTCCTTGATGCTGCAGTTGGTTACCACCTGATCCCGATGAACCCTGAGGATGTGTTGAACACATGTTTTAGGACGGACAAAGGCATTTATGGCTATAATGTCATGCCGTTTGGTTTAAAAAATGCAAGAGCAACTTACCAAAGACTAGGAAACAAGACCTTGGGGATATCATCAGCGACAAGGTAGAGGTTTATGTGGACGAGATGATCATCAAAAGTAGATCTATAGACGAATATGTAGCTGACTTAGCTACAGTTTTTGCCACCTTACAAGAGTATAACTTTAAACTAAACTCGGATAAGTGCATTTTTGGAGTCTCTTTGGGAAAGGTTTTAGGATTCATGATTTCTCAGCGTGGAATCGAGGCTAATCCTGATAAGGTGCAAGCAATCATTGATATAGAGCCTCCCAAAAAGATTAATGATGTGTAGAAGTTAAATGGATAAATTAATGCTTTGGGAAGATTTATTTCTTGTTCGACTAAATGATGTAAGCCATTCTATAAAAGTCTGAAAAGTGTAAAGAATTTTGAATGGATGGCTCAATGCCAAATGTGTTGGGGTTTAGTGTCCTATAGACAATTGTTGTAGGATATAAACTATTTGTAAATGAATTGTTCATTATTATTTGTTTTATAAGATATAGTAAATTAAACTATATAAATGCATTAATTTTTTATCAGAATTAATTAAGTCAAATAAAAGAAATCTCAAGTTTATTTAAGTGATCATAAAGTGTTCATACAAGCATGAAGTGAGACTATACTTTATAATAAGTCAATAAACTTAAAATCAACTCAAGTCAAGTAATATGTTAAAGGGGTTGACATATTACTGTTGAGGCTTGCATGTGACAGTGATTTCTATCGAGACAGAGAGTTGATATCATAAGCTTTAGATATGGAGATATCTAGACAGTTACACGGATCCGGTGAAGGAGTTCATTAGGGTTGGGACCCGACTTGAGGTAACAGTATGGATAGATTTATCTAAGTGGCAACTGTTCATCTCATTGGTGTTAGTAGGTATAAGTAATCCTCAGACTCAAACAATCATTAATTAGTGATTCTGGATTATGAAGTGTGATGCTTTGATTCTATGCGAGCACGATCCATTACATGGGAGGCCTCTGATGATAAATTTTTGTTGAGTCCTTAAAAAGAGATTTTGTAGACAAAGCAAGGGCAGTGCCTGGAGTACAAGGCTGCTCGCTTAAAAAAGTGATCGGAGATAGAGATAGATTTCGATCGAGCTGCTATATCTTATTGAAAATGCGCAAATAGTGGCAAAGCAACTGGTTCAAAGCTTTTTCCGAAGAGGAGCTACCCCCTCCGTCCATACTTGACTTCGTTGTAATTCCATTGAATTGAAAAAGCCAAAGGGTGGACGAAAAGAAGCAAGACGAGGGGGAGGAGGGAGAGTTTGCTGTCATTCTTTTGTTTAGAATTGGCTTTTGCCTTGATAGGTATATACCCGCATGCGTGCTATGGAAGCGGATCTCCTTCAATGAGTGGCGGATAAGGCAACCATAGAAAGGTTGGAGAAGGAGGTCGATGTTGCCAATGCGAACGCTGCTTCCGCTGTTGCCCTAAATGAGAGTAAGGATGCTGAGATCCTTAGATTGAAGGAGAAGATAGATGCGGATGCTGAAGCGCATAAGGCTGCCTTACTCGACACGGAGATCCTGGCAGGGGAACGAGCTTACTATTATGGCGAGTGGATCATGGCGTATGTTCAACTTGCTCACCCCGAGATTGATTTCACCGATCCGGAGTACGTGGTTCCTGATGTGGAGGTTTGCCTTAAGTATCGCAAAATCCCGAACGTCAAAGACTACATTCGTGATCACATTCGCAAAGTGATGAATGGATCCATCGAAGAGAGTAAGCCCCTTGTCGATCTTGAACCAGAGGATCCTGATGAAGTGTCCCAGAAGGCGGGTGATAAGAGTGAGGAGCTGATAACTGATTGTACCATTCCTCAGGAGGGTACTATTTCTGTAGAGAAGGAAGCCCCACTAGAGGGCGCATCTGGTGTAAAAGATGCTAAGGAGGATGTTCCTTTAGATGTTTAGTTCTTTGTAAAACTAAGTACAATTTTTAATCCTTGCTATAACCATTGACTTTACGCTTTATGTTTTTCAACAAGTAAATCTATAAGTTTTAGGATTGAGTTGAAGTAGGTGGCCAGCCATACCTCAGAGTGTGAGCCTTTGTGAAGGCGTGGAGCTTTTATTCCTTTAGAGGAAGTTAAGCTGCCTTAGGCGATCGATTGGCTTCCTGTCTTTGAGGTGAATCGATCCGCCACTTAGGACTTTGGACTCTTTTTTGGAAAGAGTGTATGAGAGTGTAAAGATCTCACGTCTGAGAAATGTTTTAACTCTATCTCTGACAGGGATCAATTTGTTTCCTATCTTTGAGGTAGATAGATCCGCCGTTGAGATTGTTCTCCTATCTTTGAGGAGAAAGCATTATCCTATGTGTGGGAATGCGTTTGTTGGCCCCCCTTCTTTTTTAATCTGGAATATTTATATTGCTACAAGAAAATACTTAAAAAAGAATTGATAGGACAAAAGTTGTTTTTTATTGAATGGCGATGTGCCTTATTACAGCAAGTGGGTCTTACATGTGAGCCTCATTAAAACCTTTAATAAGAAAAACCTCATGGGATAAAAACTTACTAAAGGAAAAAGAGTATTCAATACCTTGATTACATTCTATTCTCTGGTGAAATATTTGCGGAGGTTCTGGATGCTCCACGTACGTGGTTGTGTGTTCCCCTCCATGTCTTGAATTTTAAACGTGGCGGACCCAATCTTGGTGATTATTCTGTAGGGACCTGTCCAGGTGATCCCCAGCTTGCCTCTTCCTTCCATAGATTGGATTTTATCCGCCTTTCGGAGCACGAGATCTCCAACATTCAGATTTACAAGCTTTGCATTTTTATCATGATAAGCTGCGATCCGTTGCTTGTAGGCTACCATGCGCACATACGCCTTCTCTCGTTTCTCCTCCACTTGATCGAGACTTTCTTTCAACCTTCGGCTATTTTCATCCTCGCAATAGAATGCAACTCTGTCACTAGGGACCTGTATTTCAACAGGGATTATAGCTTCCACGCCATGAGAAAGCGCGAATGGTGTCTCGCCCGTGGCCGTTCGTGGAGTGGTCCGGTATGCCCATAGGACGCTCATTAACTGATCCGCCCATTTTTTTATCATGCTCTCCCAACCTTTTCTTTATTCCTTTAACGATCGTCCGATTTGTAACCTCGGTCATCCCATTAGATTGGGGATAATAAACGGAGGCGAACCTGTTTTGAATGCCCAGCTTTTCACAGAAAGTTTTGAACTCTCCACAATTGAATTGCGTCCCATTATCAGTGATAATCGTGTGGGGAACTCCGTACCTTCCAATGATATTATCTTTGACGAACTCCACCATTCGTTCGGCGTTGATAGAGGGGACAGCTTCGGCCTCTACCCATTTAGTAAAATGATCCACAGCCACCACCACATACTTTCTTTGTCTTTTGGTAGGAGGAAAGGGACCAACGATATCAATTCCCCAAACTGCAAAGGGTCGACCTTCGATGATGGGCCTTTGAAGGTGTTTAGCTGTGTGGGATTCATTTGCATGCACCTGGAAATTATGACAAGACTCCACTAACTTTTGGGCATCAAGTTCGGCTGTGGGCCAATAAAATCCTGCTAACCTGGATTTCTTCAAGATGGAGGCAGACGCGTCATGGGCTCCACATGTGCCTTCATGCAACTCTTTGAGGATCTGTTGTCCCTCTTCTGTCACGATGCATTTTAACCAGGGGTGGCCAAAAGACTTTCTGTATAAGCAATCATTTATCACGGAGAAATAGGCGGCCTTCCTTACCGTCCGTCGAGCTTCTTCTTTGTCCTGTGGCAGGGTGCCATCTATTAGGTACTGGCAAATAGGTGACCTCCAATCACTTTCAATGGATGCAAGTAAGGATACCTCCTCTGAGGCGAATGTCGGTGCTGTCTTGACCTCGAATGGGCACTGCAGATCCGCCCAATGCTCCTTGCTTGAAGCCATTTTAGCTAGGTGATTGGCCTCGGTGTTAGATCCTTGGGGAACATGGATCAGTTCCCACTTGGTTTCTTTGGCTTCGAGGTGGTTCAGCAATTTCTTAACCTCTTCAACATATTTGGCCAGAATGTCATCTTTCACCTCAAAATTTTTGATTACTTGGTTGACCATTAATTTGGAATCACTGTAGATTACGATCCGCTCGGGAGTGATTTCCTTCAATAGGCGTAGTCCCAATATTAAGGCCTCATACTCCGCTGCATTGTTGGTCGCGAGGAAATCCAATTTTGCTGCGTAATGCAGTTTTATATATTGGGGACCTTTGATCACGATGCCTATACCTGCGCCTTCCGCCGAAGAAGCCGCATCTATATACATCGTCCATTCTTCGACCTTAGATTTGGGAAGATTCATACCTTCCTCAGTGAATTCATTCACAAAGTCTGCCAAGACTTGACTTTTTAGAGCAGATCGACTTTCGTAACGAACATCAAATTCGCCTAAGCGAATCGCCCACTCCATCAATCTCCCCGAGGTTTCTAGCTTTTGCAATACTTTCCTCATGGGTATGCTGGTGCGGACTATGACAGTATGTGCCTGAAAGTAGGGCCTGAGGCGTATTGAGGTGGTGACAACGGCCAGTGCCATTTTATCCAATTTGGAGTATCGGGTCTCGGCATCTTTTAACACTTTACTCACATAATAGATTGGATACTGCTATCCATCCTCTTCCCTGATCATGATGGTGCAAACAGCTTTATCTATAACTGAAACATACATGTAGAGATTCTCACCTTTCAGGGGCCGACTCATCAGAGGTGGTTCCGTGAGAAATCGCTTGATCCCTTCGAAGGCTTGCTTACAGTCCTCATTCCACTCGAATGTCTTTTGTTTTTTGATCACCTCATAGAAGGGTTGACATCTGCGAGCCGAACAGGAGATGAACCTGCCCAGGGCCACGATACGCCCATTCAGACGTTGCACCTCTCTGATGTTCTGTGGTGTTTTCATATCCAGGACCGCTTTAACTTTATCCGGATTTGGACTCACTCCTTTCTGGCTGATCATGAATCCTAAGAATTTTCCATATGTCGCCCCAAAGGTACATTTCTCTAGATTCAGTTTAATGTTGTGATGTCGGAGTACACCTAGGATCTCTCTTATATCATCTGCGTGCTTTTCCACAGTGGAACTTTTGATGATCATATCATCCACGTAGACAGAAAAGTTATTACCTTTGCTTTCTTCGAATATTTTGTTCATCATCCGTTGGTAGGTAGCCCCTGCATTTTTAAGCCCAAAGGGCATGACCTTGAAGCAGTAGGTGGCTTGGTGAGTCACGAACGAAGTCTTGATTCTGTCAGAAGGCTCCATCGGGATCTAGTGATAACTCGACTTCACATCAGTGAAGGAATACATGGCGTGTCCCGCGGTCCCATCTACTAAAATATCAATACATGGCATAGGGTAGTTGTCTTTGGGACAAGCTTTGTTGAGATCGGTGAAGTCAATACACATGCGGTATGATCCTCCTGCCTTTTTTACTAGAACCACATTCGCCAGCCATTGTGTGTAAAGTACTTCTTTGATGGCGTCCGCCTTCTTAAGCTTTGCAATCTCCTCTTCTATTACTTTATGTCTTTCAGGACCATGATTCCTTCGCTTTTGTGCTATTGGGACAGCGTCCTCGGCAATATTGAGCTTATGAGTGATCACATCCGGATTAATCCCTGGGAGGATCTCATCCTTCCAAGCAAAGACATCTTCTGACTCATGGAGAACCTTTATAATAGCCTCTTTAATCTCACTTCTTAGCCCTTTAGCAATTCGTACCTGCTTTTCATCCGCCATAAGGTACATCTCTGTTTCACCCAGAGCCATTGTGACAAGTTCCTCCTCTTCCTCATCTTTAGACTGTGGGCGAATCATCAAGGACGCCGAATACGTCTCCTAAGCGACTTTTTGATTTCCTCTGACCATTACTCCTCCTTTGGCCATGGGGATGTAAATGGTGAGATGGCGGATGGAGATGAGAGCCGCTGCTTCGGAGATGAAAGGCCGACCCAGGATGATATTATAGGCCAATTGACCATCTATAATGGAGAACTCCAGATCTCCCTTCCAGGTTTGATCTTCGTCCGCCAACTCGCAATCTAACGTTACCTGTCCCTTCGTTTGGATTGTGTACCCTGTTACTCCTAGGATGTCCACGATAGTGGTTTCCACTTGGACAGGATCGACCATAAGTTTGGCGAATGCTCCTCTTGTAATGACGTTGCACGAACTTCCAGTGTCAAGCATTACTCTTTTCATTTCCCATCCTTCTACCATCATGGTAATGACTAGAGCGTCTGCATGAGGGGGAACCTCTGGGCCTACATCCGCAAAAGGGCGATTGAGTGATGCCCTATCCAGAGCGGTGGTTTTTGCCTTCTTCAGCACAGGTTGATATCCTGGTCCGCCTGCTATGACATTGATGGTCCCCTTCGCCTTCTTTTTCTGATCATCCTTTGACTTATCATTATCTCCTTTCTTGCTATCATTTTGGACGAACCTGTCTAGCTTTCCCCTTTCTATAAGCCTTTCTATCTCCCTGGCCAACTCCCAACACGCGTCCGTATCATGACCATTCCTCCTGTGGTACTTACAATAATTTTTGGGATTTTTCCCTGTGTTGGTGTACTCCCCCCTTTTTGGTTCAGGGTATGAAATGCTCCACTTGTGCTAGCTGTTTTCTATCCACATCAGCACTTCGCTTTTGGAGGCGTTTAATGGTATAAACGATGGCACGTATGTCGATTTGTTCTTAGAGCCTCTGCGCCTGCCTCTGGATGACGAGTCAGGATGTTTATCCTTTTCTTTATCCCATCCACGAGATTCGCCCTTGTCCCTCTTAGGCGGAGATACTGATGCCATGTGGATGTCGTCCACCTCCATAAAATCCTTGCATCTTTCTATCAATTCTGCCATATCTCTGGGCTTCTTTCTGATTAGATCTTTTTGCAAGCTTTTACACGTGGTGTTCTTCACTAGAGCTTCCACCGCCATGGAGACATCCACATCAACAATTCGTATACACAATTTGTTGAAATTGTCAATATATTCTCGAAGGGGTTCATTTGCTTTCTGTTTCAATTCAAAAAGCTTCCGCGATTTGACCACTGGAGGGATGCATCCAGCGAATTTTGCACAAAACTCTCTGCTCAACTGATCCCAACTATTTATTGATCCAGGAGGTAAAGATTGAAACCAATCATAAGCGGGTCTGCCAAGCGTGGTAATAAACATCCGACATAATACTGCTTCACTGGCTCGGTTAAGGCTGAGCAACATGCAGTACTTCCTGACATGGGCTTCAGGGTTGTCCACGCCCGTATAGACTGAGATATTAGGAATTTTAAAGTGCCTATCCGTTTCTTCAGCTTCGATCCACACTGCAAAGGGCGAATCCCGATTGGCGAATTAGTTATGTCTCACATTCTCTTCATTTTGGCGGTGCACCTCATCTCTGATTAGATCCTCTATATTCCTATGATTCTCCCTGGAACGTCCTCTACGGGGGGATCTACTCGGAGATGATGAAGAACTGGAATTAGATGAAGGATCCGATGGTGAACCACTTCCTCCTCACCCTCCTGGTGGACCACTTCCTCCTCGTCCTCCTGGTGGAGCTTGGCCATTAGCTCCTGGATTAGGAGGCGGATGCTGTCTATCTTGACGAGGTTCCTCAATTGGTCGTTTACTCCTTCTGCGTTCTGGGGGTGGAGGAGATCTACCTCTCCGGAAGGATCTATGCCTTGGGCGAGATGGAGATTTAGATCGTCCTCTTCTAGTCGTCTTCCTACGCTTTTTGTGTTTTCGACCCTCGGGTCTGCCCTCTGGGGGGTTAGACCTGGCGCTATTGAGAGCCCGAGTTCCGCCAATGTTATGCCTTGGGCTTGCAGGTCCCTCAGGAAAAGCTTGATCATTTCTCCGACTCCCTTCTGCTCCATCAGAAAACAGTCGTCGATTCAATGGCTGGTCACCGGCTGCCACATAAGTAATTACCGTGGAATCCGCAGGTTGAGAGTGAAAAAATAAGGAATCACGAGCGTTTGGTCCTATGGTGATATTTTGCCATTGGGATGCTGTAGGAGTTGGTGCTGTACGTCGAAGCGGGGGAATTAACATGTACGATCTTAAGCGGCTTTCCATCTAAGGGCCAAACTCTTTTCCTATGGATCCCGCACATATTTCAAGAAATGTGTCAGGTGACATACTTCCCTCACCATGTACCGTAGGAGCTTCAATCCCTGAGGAGGGATCAACGCGACTAGCGTTCGTAACAGGATTGGCTGATGGTGTTACTAAGGGCGTTCCAATCCCCGAGGAGGGATCAGACCCTCCACTCGTCATGTCTTATAATGTGAACGAAACCCTTATTTGGTTAGGGTCCACGCTCACCGCACCAATTGATGACTAGTGGAGAATTTCCGATTAGCTTCCGTCCCTGTGGGGGCGTCGTTGGGTTCGACGGGGGGAAGCTCCGATGCCAAAGTCAGTATAGAATATGGAGGGATAAACTGAATTGACAAAGTGGGGTTGCTAGGATTGTGAGAATGTGTACCTTGATAGCTTGAGATGCATGCTATATATAGTCATGAAGTTGTAACCTTTAGTAACTAGAAAGTCTCCATTAATGCTCCATTAATGGCGGTTACTGGTTTCCTTTAAGTATGTCCGTTAGCTCATTAATAGCTCATTAATTGCCTTTATTGAGGAGTCGGCTCAGCTGCTCAGCTGGCGGATCGAAGGGTGATGGCGAATCTAACGTAGGTTTGACTACGGATCTCGTGTGGCGGAGCCTCGGTGATCCGCCCATCGGATGTCGTTGTTTGATACGCCATGGCCTTCTTTGACTGGTTCAATACGCGGTCGTTTGGGTAAATATCTCCTTTGATCCCTCGGATAATATCCCAATGTTATCATAGCTCTAAGGCTCAGCAATTTGGGCCTCATCAACTAAGAGGTTGTCAGATTCGGCTCGCAATTTGTGCCAACTTAATTTTTGGACTTTTGAATGAGTTAAACCAATCGAATAAAGTGTAAGACAAAGATTAAATCAATGAATCAAAATGAACAGAACAAAAACTATAATATTATTAAAGATGGAGAAATATTGTCACATGTATTCAATTAGCCTAGGATTCATAGACTGTATCAAGCATTTAAACAAACTATGAAAGAGATGAGAAAATCCCTTTCAGGGAACCTGTCTACCGCTGCAGGCGTCTTCCTAGGACTTAAAGACAGACCTTGAACAATCCTCGGTGGGCGGAGCTTCGAAAGTTCTTCAATGGAGGTTGAAGGAGATGGAGGAGGTGGAGATGATTCTTCAAGGGTGAAAGCTAAGGAAAATTACAATAATGAAAGATGATTTACGATTGAAACTAATGGTCCTATTTATAGTCGCGGTTCGGGCCCCGATTCTGACCTAATTCGTTTCCTTTTGCAGGTGGGAAGAGTGGGGACAAATCGTGGCATCGTGGGACCGGGAATCAATCTTTTGACTGATTCCTGCAGGTCAGCTCGCCGAGCTGGTCTCTGAGGGCCAGCTCGCCCTAAGGGGCCTGCTCGCCGGGCTGGCAATGCCTGCTCGCCGGGCTGGCAATGCCTGCTCGTCGGGGTGGCAATGCCAGCTCGCCGATCTGGCCTAAAAAGGCCAGTTTCGACGAGCGGGGGTGCCTAGAACGCCTTGTGCGACTATCGGATGTCCCGAAACGCAATTTTCATCCGAACTCGTTCCTGTTTTAACCTGCACACGCATGTAAACTCCAAATAACATTAGTTCCGAGGCTAGATTGACCCGCCAATCGCTTGTTTTAAGTAAATACTCCGTTTGGTGCGACTTTTGGAGGACCAATTAGCCATAAAAGATAATTGAAACTTAATGTACATGCTAATTTGGCCATATTTGCCTAAAATGATCAGAAAACAAGCCTAAACCATGAAAAGTAAATAGAACATATACAATTTCTAACTTACTCACACAAAAGCATATAAATGAGAGAATTGCTTGCTTATTCGCAAAACTAAGCTAAAAACCCGTCCTAAAACCGTACCCAAATATAGGGGTTTTTTACCCCTATCAAACCTCCTCGCACTTAAAACTTTACTTGTCCCCAAGTAAACTAAAAAAACTAAACCCGCAATCACAAGAAGCTAGGAAGCCTCCTGGTTTTACTAGGTGCTTGACACAATTTCGAGCATTTGTAATCACATGCATTCGGAAGTACAAAGTAGAGACACGATATCCAAAAGCCGCATTTCAGTTATCACAGGTCATATGCTTAAGAAAAGGATACATGTTCAGTTAAACGAGCTTAAGGGGATAGCTAAGTAAAACACCTCACCATAGGTAGTTCACCCAATTCACACAATTTTAGTGGCTAGAGTGTTTACTCCCGGCTTATGTTCTTGCTTAGGATTACGTTGATTTTGCACGTTCATCCGAGTTCCTCTCCTATCCTACATGACTCCGATGATATCAAAAACAACCTCGAATTGGGGTTGTAATGTGGTTAGAGGGTTAAGGGTACAACAAAGGTTAGGAGTTCTAGCACTAGAAAAACAAAGTTTAAAATGGCTTTAGCAAATATGAAGTGATTTGAGCTTTTTTATTTCCTTATGTATATTTTTTTCTGAGATGTTGTAATTTTAAGAACTGGGGAATGGAGTTCTCCCCTTTTTGTTCGTCTCTTTTTCTTTTTCTTTTCTGTTTTTTCTTTTCTTTCGGATAGTGATGCTTATTCGCTTCTTAGCCTTTTGGCTTACTACTATAATGCCATAAACAAAGAGAAAGCGCTAGAGGAAAACAAAGACTCGATGTGAGCTTTGCAAAAACTCGGGTTAGGTAACAAACTAAGTGATAGTTTGCAAAAAAATTGGGTTAGAACGAAAGAAAATCTACAAGCTACAAAATACAGGCTCAAAGGGGCTTCCTAGAGTAGATGAAAAAGAGAAAATAAGGTAAAGAAAAAGGCTAGTTCTAATGAGGCTGATTCATCGTTTATCATCTTAAATCATTGCATGCAGGTTCAACTCAGTATTAGGTGCAAAATCTGTAATCTTTCCACAAGTCAAAGCATTCACACAAAAATGTCAAGAAAGAGAGCTTTTTGATGTTCGCTCTTGGGCTCAAATTCAACTCACAATTCTTGGGTTTCAATTTTGTGCTTATTAGTTCTCCCCAAGCTCAAATTCAATATCACATGCCTTCAATTCTTAAGTTATCTACCTAAGTACTGATTTTAGCATTTCTTCAAAAGTAGAGTCTAAATGCAATCTTTAGCTCTTGCTCTTACAGATACAAGGATTGGGTCCTACACCTAAACTAGTTGTCATGCAATTTTAGATTCGGTTCTCAGTCCCCAGAAACAAATAACGAAGTTTAGATTCGAAGGAAGTTTTCGGTTTTAGGTCCTAAACATGCAAAAACATAAATAAAGCATAAACAAAACCCAAAAACGCTAAACTAAACTAGACATGACGCAACAAAAATTTAAAAATTTATACAATTTTTGTAAGTTTGTCTACCCCTCCTCCTCACACTTAAATCATGCAATAAGTTCCAACATTGCATATAAAACCATAAAACACATGTGCAAGAAGTTAGGATGGAGAAGACAACTTAATGATCGGCCGGGGCGTATGTCCATTCCATGCCATAGCGCTCACAGTAGTCCGCTACCACATCCTCTAATCTGGATAGTCTCCGCTCCATCATTTGCTCAAAAGCGGTGAAGCGTTGATCCATATGTTGTACAGTAGCATAGGTTTGCATGTTGAGATTGCGCATCTCAGCCATCATGGCGTTTATAGGCTTAGAGTTGAGCCTGAACCCTCGGCTCTTAGTACTCCGTTTGGTACCCTTCTGCTGCAGCTGCAGCTCCTTCCTCCTCAGCTCCCACTTGCTCTTCCTCTTCATTTCTCTGCTGTGGTGGCCTCCATGCTCGTTTCCGTGGCTGGCTGCTTGAGCTTTCTCCTTGAGCCGGATCTCTAGTCAACACTGCCTGAAAAGTGGATCTTCCTAGAAAATCGGAGTTAAGTAGTGTTGGATGGTAACCCCCTTTGTCAAAGACCGTGTTTGGGAACTGGTCTTTGATGAAGTTGGTTACCAAATAGCCAAGCCCAAAGGAACCGCGCTTTTTACTTGTTTGGCTACGGAAACCCTCAAAAAATGGCTTTGACATTATCAACCGGTTTATCATTTGCAACACACCACAGTATAATCACTTCAGTGCTAGAGACTTTGTTACTCTCTTGCTTTCCCAATAGGTTATGTGCCACGAATTTGTGGGAAAGGTTCAAGAGTGGATCTCGTAGAGATCTCGGGCTAGCAATGCTAGAACTATATCCTGACTTCCCGGCCATTTGGTACCAGGCTTCTGCTGTAGTCATGGGTTTTTCAAAACCCGAGACTGCATCATTCGGGCTCTGAACTCCCATACAAGCCGTTATCTGCCTCTCTCGGAGGCAATAAGATTTCCCGTTCAGCCGGAAGGAGTACAAATCATTACTCTCAAGCGGTTCTTTCCTTAAGGTACTTAGGAACTCTAGTGTAAAGTCGTCATAAGCGAGAGTCTTTTGCGTGGCCAAGTAGTACCAGCCTTGAGACCTTAGGATTTTCTTGAAATCCTTGTCCAGTCCTAAAGATGCTAAGTAGTCTTGATCAATGATCATTCGGGGGGCATGGTTTTGCTTGGCAAAACATTCATACTTCTCCCTCTCTTCCTCACTAGCTAAACCAAAAAGAGAACCATACTTATCTTGTAAGGCGTCAATGAATTCGATGTCGGATTCGGCTTCGTTCTCTATAACAACCTTGGCTTTGCCCTTTCTGCCCATAGTTCCTGAGAATAAGAAGGTAGACCAAAGTCAGAATATGCTCATATACATAGCTATATTAAGCCACCCAAATAATCAACTCATAAACATAATTAAATCTAAAATAGAGATTTAGGGACCAAAAGGTGAGGTTTTGGTCCCTAAAATATAGTGATTAACCCGTAACTCTTAATACGTGCAAAATTAGCGAGGCCCAGCGACCAAAATATGCTAAGGATGTGAAAAGGGGTCCTATTGATAAGTTTTCAGCTATAAACTGCATAGTTGAATTTCCGAGCTAAAATGGAGAATTTACCCAATTTGAACAATTTCTCCAAAAATCACAAATTAGGAACTCAAATCATACCCAAAGCAAGTATTAATCATCAAGAAGTCATAAATTTGCAAGAAAACTAAGAGAAACAAGCAATACAAGTGAGAATTGAAAAAAGAGGTAAAGAATCCTAAAACCTAGGTTTACCTAATAATAAAAAATCAAGGCTCTAAACTAAAATCTAACCTTAGAATCATGCATGAAATCGAAAATAGGTAAGAATCCATACCTTGTTTGTCGATTTCGGGTTAGAATTGAAGATTTGGGGGTTAGGGATTTGAAAAAGAGAAAAGCGAGAAAAGAAGGAAGAAAAGGAAGAAGAAGGAGAAGGGGGATGAATGTTCATCCCCCGTGTAACATATATATATACATATATATATATATATATATATATATTCTTTTTTTTTAGTTCGGGATTTAAAAAATCCTAAACCCCGTTTGTCTCGGCCGAGATGGCCAGCTCGCCCGAGCTAGGCCTCCCGGGGCAGAAATTCGACGTTTTTTTTAACAGAGAAAAACGAAAAGCATATACGAGGGTTCAAAATTGACAACCGAAAAGAAATAAAGTGTAAGAGAAAACAATCAACAAAATTTATAAAAGGAATAAAATAAAAACTGAAAGCATAAACGATTGTTCAATTTTGAATTAAAACCGGGGAAAATCCGATTTTCCCCCTTACTCAATCCTTTATCAAGATCTTTGGATTCTTCTCCATTGTGCTTGGGAGAGAACCCTGTGGCCTTTCCTGACTATCCCTGTTGATTTGAGCCACCTGATTGCTCAGATCCTTGCAGAAGGCTTCGTTGTTAGCAAGCCTGGCCGAAATCTCTTTCAGGAGAGTCACCACCTCATCAGGTTCTTTGGAAGGTGGCACGAGCACTTGGTTCTGCTGCTCATATGGGGGCATGCCAAGCCCCTGCTCTCTATGCTCATGGATAAAGCCGTTGGGAGGTCTAAGCACATTCTAGTTTGAGCTCCCGTAAGATAAGTTCGGGTGCTGAGGCCTCCTACAGTAGTTGTTGTTATTGTTGTTGTAGAAGTCGTAGTTGTTGTTGGGGTTGTAGTTATTGTAGTTCTGGTTGTACATTTGTTGTCCCCCAACATAATTGACCATCTCCATCCCATCTCCAGCGAAAGGGCTACCTGCTTGACAGTCCTTTCCATGGTGGTCACCGCCACAATGCAAATAGGTGGGAGGTTGGCTGAATTTAGCCAACAAGACGTCCATTTTTCTGCTCAGCTCTGCAACAACTGGGCTCTGTTCCTGGTCTTCCACAACAAATACCCGCTGCTTTGAGGGGCCAACGAGTTTCTCCTCTTGCCATTGCACACTCTTCCTTGCCAGCTCATTGATCATATCATACGCTTCTGTTGCAGTCTTCCTAAACAAATCTCCACCCGCGGCGGAGTCCACAGTAGCTCGGTTAGTGGGCGTCAAACAATGATAGAAGACGCTCACCAACTGGTGTTTAGGTATGTCATGATGAGGGTACATGCGCAACATCTTTCTAAATCAGGTCCAGGCTGCATGGAGCGCTTCGTGCTCAGGTTGGTGGAATAAAGTAATTTCAGCCCTCAACATCACCGTCTTCGAAGGAGGAAAGTAGTAAGATAAGAACTCCTTCTCTAGTCATGCCCACGTGGTGATTGACCCGGGCTCTATTGATCTCAGCCATTCCAAAGCTTGTCTAGTCAGTAAGAATGGAAACAGCTTCAGTCTGACAGCATCTTAGGGAACCCCGTTTGTTCTCGCAGTGTCTGCACACATCAGAAAGCGATCCAGATGATCATTCGGGCTTTCATGCACTTCTCCTCCAAACAATCTCATCTGTTGAATCAAGTGAATTATGCTAGACTTGATTTCATAGGAGTTAGCTGAAATATTTGGGGCGACGATCCCAGTCAGGTGCTGATGTCGGTGTGGTGCTAAGATTTCGCTCATCGAGCGGGTATTAGCTCTCGTTTCAGCATTCTCATTGTTCCTGTTCCTGTTGTTATTGGTATTGTCATTCCCAGGTTCAGTCATCTTGATTGGTTCGATGATCTCATCTGGCTTGATAATCCCGATTTGCTTGCTCCTACGAAGAGTACGTTCAAGTTCAAGTTCAAGGTTAAGAGGGACACACGGTATTTCCGCTGATCGAGTATGCATATGCTGAAAAGAAAAGATAAAATAAAATAAAAAAAATTTCCTTAGAGAAGGAAAGTATAACTATCTAGTATACAATTTTATCATACAATTTACATAATCCTACATGAATACTTTAAATTCGTTTTTGGCAAAAGTAGTACAGATTTTTACAAGACAACATGCTATATTCGTATGACATATACATAGAAATCGAAAAGGTATAACCTAATTTATTCAACATATAAACAAGTATGAAAGATTATATATAAACAAGTATAGATAAACAAGTATAGATGATATTAACAAAGATATTCACAAAAGAATGCCTAAACTAACAAATCGACCTTTGGTTCGATATTGCAGAAGAAATAAATCCCCAGCAACGACGCCAAAAACTTGATGGCTGCTGTTGCCGGGTATTTATAGATTTAATCTACTTTCCCCGGCAACGGCGCTAAAAACTTGATGCGCCTCACGGCGTCGGCACCGCAAGGCTCACTAAAGGATAAGTGTACCTCGTTGTTATCAAGTAATAAAATCTGGACAAGTCCAGGTATCGAATCCATAGGATTTATTCCTACAAGTACCGATCTACTCAATCTCGGTTGTTATCTAGGCTATGGGGGGTTTGAATTTTGTTTTGTTAAATTAATCTACTCCTAGTTAAATTACGCTACTCCTAGCTAAGTTATTCTATCCCTAATTACGTTATTCTACTCTTAATTGATCTTTCACTAATGAATTTACCTGAAGGAGCATGGGATGATATGATAATAATGAAGATAGATTTAGTAAGGAAATTGATTAAAGACCTAACCCGAGTCACTTGTACTCGAGGCGATTAACCCTACCTATCCTTCTGACGTCCCTAGTACATGATTCCCTTGTAAAGCCGATACTAGCTCTAAGGCTCAGCAATTTGGGCCTCATCAACTAAGAGGTTGTCAATCCCTTAGGCTCTGACTAGGTCAGATTCGGCTCGCAATATGTGCCAACTTAATTTTTGGACTTTTGAATGAGTTAAACCAATCGAATAAAGCGTAAGACAAAGATTAAATCAGTGAATCAAATTGAACATAACAAAAAATATAATATTATCAAAGATGGAGAAATATTGTCACATGTATTCGATTAGCCTAGGATTCATAGACTGTATCAAGCGTTTAAACAAACTATGAAAGAGATGAGAAAATCCCTTTCAGGGAACATGTCTACCGCTACAGGTGTCTTCCTATGACTTAAAGACGGACCTTGAACAATCCTCGGTGGGCGGAGCTTCGAAAGTTCTTCAAGGGAGGTTGAAGGAGATGGAGGAGGTGGAAAGGATTCTTCAAGGGTGAAAGCTAAGGAAAATTACAATAATGAAAAATGATTTACAATTGAAACTAATGGTCCTATTTATAATCGCGGTTCGGGCCCCGACTCTGGCCTAATTCGTTTCCTTTTGCAGGTGGGAAGAGTGGGGACAGATCGTGGCATCGTAGGACCGGGAATCAGTCTTTTGACTGATTCTCGCAGGCCAGCTTGCCGAGCTGGGCGAGCCAGTTCACCTCGCCCCGAGCTGGCCTCTAGGGGCCATCTCGGCCGAGCTGGCAATGCCAGCTCATCGATCTGGCCCAAAAAGGCCAGTTTCGACGAGCGAGGGTGCCCAGAACGCCTTGTGCGACTGCCGGATGTCCCGAAATGCAATTTTCGTCCGAACTCGTTCCTATTTTAACCTGCATACGCACGTAAACTCCAAATAACATTAGTTCCGAGGCTAGATTGACCCGCCAATCGCTTGTTTTGAGTAAATACTCCGTTTGGTGCGACTTTTGACGGACCAATTAGCCATAAAAGATAATTGAAACTTAACGTACATGCTAATTTGGCCATATTTGCCTTAAATGATCGGAAAATGAGCCTAAACCACGAAAACTAAATAGAACGTATACAATTTCTAACTAACTCACACAAAAGCATATAAATGCGAGAATTGCTTGCTTATTCACAAAACTAAACTAAAAACCCGTCCTAAAACCGTACGCAAAGATAGGGTTTTTTGACCCCTATCACATACTGACCGTAGCTCAGCTGTGTAACAGCCGTAGGAAAGGTATATTCGATGTCTCTAGATGTCAAATAATCGAGAGCAAGACCAATGAGTTAATTTTAACTGCTCCTCGAATTGATAATGTCTTTATGCCGAACCTGGAAAAGAAGTTTTCAAAAGAAATATGCTTAGTCTCAAAGGAAGAAAATTTCTGGCTATGGCACAAGAGACTTGGTCATATAACCATGGACCGCCTAGCCAAATTAGCAAGAAAGAAATTAGTTGAGGGATTGCCAAAACTTAAGTTTGAAAAGGATCAATTATGCAACACTTGTCAGTACGGAAAACAAACTAGAAAATCTTTTCAAAGTAAGAACATTGTGTCAACCAAGCGTCCTTTGGAGTTACTACACTTGGATCTCTTCGGGCCAGTCCAGCCGCTGAGCTTGGGTGGTAGAAGATTTTCCTTAGTCATTGTAGATGACTTCTCTCGTTATACATGGGTCATCTTGCTCAGTAGCAAGGATGAAACATTTGAGATGTTTTCAACACTGTGTAGAAAAATTGAAAACGATAAGGACCTAAAAATCGCTCATATCCGAAGTGATAATGGTGGAGAATTCAAGAACCAACTGTTTGATGAATTCTGTGAAACTAGTGGCATTGACCATAATTTTTATGCTCCTAGACTCCTCAACAAAATGGGGTAGTTGAAAGGAAGAACAAAACTCTGGTTGAAATGGCCAGGACAATGCTGAGTGAAAATAGGCTTCCAAAGTACTTCTGGGGAGAAGTTGTTAACACATCATGCTATATACTCAACATGGCTTTAGTCAGACCTATACTGAGGAAAACCCCATATGAACTTTGGAAAGGATGAAAACCTAACATAAGTTATTTTCGTGCCTTTGGTTGTAAATGTTTTATTTTAAATACTAAAGACAATCTTGCAAAGTTTGATTCAAAAGCTGATGAAGCCGTCTTTTTAGGCTACTCAACAAATAGCAAAGCATATAGAATTTTCAATAAACGAACTCAAGTTTTAGAAGAGTCTTTTCATATTGAGTTCGATGAAACTAACACTGCAGAGAAGGTCAATCAGATAACAGAAGATGATCCCAGCCCATCACCTGCTGAGCTTGTTGGGGTTTAGTGTCCTATAGACAATTGTTCTAGGATACAAACTTAATATAAATGAAGTGTTCTTTTATATCTTTTTTTAATGAGATATATGTTTTATAACTATATAAAGGCAATCCCTTTTAAGCACTAAATAAAATCTAATAAAAGGAAATTCGTAAGTTTGTTTAAAAGTGATTATAAAGTGTTCATACAAGCATGAAGTGAGACGAAACTTTATAATAAACTAATAAACTTAAAACCACCCCAAGTCAAGCAATATGTTTAGGATTGACATATCGCGGTTGAGACTTGCATGTAACAATGTCTTCTGTCCGATAGAAAGCTGATCTCACAAGCTTCATATATATAGATATCTGGACAGTTACATGGATCCGATGAAAAGTAGTTCATTAGGATTGGGGACCCGACTTGAGATAACAGGATGGGTAGATTCTTCCTTGTCACCTGTTCATCTCATTGGTATTAATAGGTATAAATAATCCTCAGACTCAAAGGAATGTTAATTGGTATTCTGGATTACGGAATGTGACGCTTTGACTCTGGTGTAACACGATCCTTAACAGAGATGACTCTGGGGTGTGAATAGCAGACGTTGGGTATCACAGGAAGTGATTGCGGGATCGTTATACATTGGATTGAGCATTTATCACTCCCGATAAATGGGAGATATGTCCATGGATCGCTTGTGGAAGTCTTGACTCTAAATCCTTGCAAGGTGATAGCTTAAGATTGAAATGAGATTTCTCTTAACCTATCTAATTGGAGTTGACTCGGCCAAAACAAGTAAAACGAACGTCTCGCTATATGTGACTTGACATCACCCATAGTCATAAGATTCAGTTCAAGGACGTAGTTGATAAAGGATCGAATTATACCGTAACTAATACGGAAAGGTCAACGACAGAATCAATCTGTCTTCTTATAGCTCTAGGGGAATGATTACGGACTTGCTAATCACATACTCTGTACATCATTCCGTTATGCAAAGATTAAATATAATTCTTTGAAAATTATTTAATAACGTTGCATACGGCTAGAAGCGATAAGAACCTAATGGGTCACACATAAGACTTGGAACCCAAAAGAGAGAGAGATGCTAATTAATTGACGGAAGCCCAATTGAGCCCAATAAGGCCCAATTACCATGGGGGGCGATTTTTTATGTATGGAGATACATAAATAATTAACTTGATTTTATTAATCCTAATTAGATTAGGATTATGAATTAAATTAATTAAAGGATAAATAAGTTAGGAGTTTTAATTAGATTATATTACTCCTATTATTATCCAATAAGGTTATTATTATTATCTTTTATATTTAGATATATTAATAGATAATAATTAAGAATTCTATTCCGAATTGAATTCTTATTTCAATAACCTAATTCTATCTAACTAAGGATTAGATACAAGAAAGATTATAAATAACCCCATATAGGATTTTCGAAATCCAAGGATACTGAATTTCGAATTCTAACCCTAAAAGCAAGAGAGAGAATTTCGACACCCCTTGTTGAGGACGAAATAATCCACCGCTTCCTATCGATTCAATTGATTTCATCTCTTTCTCTTTATCCTTGATCTTGTGTTGATTAATTAGAGGCAATCTATTTTGGTTGTTATTCATCGGTTGATTTCTACTCGTTTACTTGTTTTGTTTTGTTGTGTTCATGAAAGAAGAAAAACAAACAAAATGGAGAAATTCGTTTTACTACTCCTAAATCAGGTCAGTTCACGATTTCGCGGATTCCCGGAGATTGAACCATCGGATCGTCGCGATTTTTGGACAGGAGCTTCTAGACATATTCTTCCACGTTTCCACCGTTCGGATTGTCGTTCGGAGGTCTGAAAGGTATTTTCAGGTAGGGGAAGATTGGTAGACAGTTTCTATCTCTTATGAAGTTGTGGGCACTTCGTTTGCAACGGTAGATAGAACTTCTGAAAGGTATTTCTTTTATCCCTCTTTATATGAAATAACGATTAACGAATCTTGGGGTTAATGGAAATAGGTTAAAATTTTTATATTTCCGCTGCTATACGTTAGCCTATTTTCCTTCAGAGCTGAGCGCTACTACTGAGTCGTTCCCACATGGACTCACCAAAGGTAAAAACGAAACCGAAATCATCTTTGTTGACCAATCTACCACTGGAGATATTGTTGACACAAAACGCTGAGGACATTACACTACCGAGAGAAATCAGAATCCCTAGAGGACATTCTGAAAGCAATATTCTTGATGCTGCTGAGAATCACCTCATAACAAGAAATCAACTCAGGAGGTACCTCAGCAATGTTGCATTCATCTCAGTTCTGGAACCAAAGAATTTTTCAGAAGCTGAGAACGATGAATTCTAGATGGGTGCAATGCAAGAGGAGCTTGACCAATTCAGAAGAAATGAAGTTTGAGATTTAGTGCCACATCCTCAAAGTCAGAAGACAATAGGAACAAGATAGGTCTTCCGCAACAAACTCGATGAGCAAGGAAACGTTGTCAGGAACAAAGCAAGACTCGTTGCTCAAGGATATATAGTCAGCAGGAATGTATTGACTACGGTGAGACCTTTGCCCCAGTGGCAAGGTTAGAGGCTATTAGAATATTATGTGCCTATGCAAGCTTTATGAACTTCAAATTATTTCAAATGGATGTCAAAAGTGCATTTTTGAATGGAGTTATAAATGAGGAGGTATATGTTAATCAACTCCAGGGTTTGAGGATCCAAAGTTCCCAAACCATGTTTATAAACTCAAGAAGGCCATATATGGCTTGAAACAAGCACCACGTGCTTGGTATGAACTCTTGACAAGCTTCCTGCTGACTAAAAATTATGTCAGAGGAAAAGCTGATACAACCTTATTTATAAAGAAAAAGGGTAAAGATACCCTACTGGCACAAATATATGTTGATGATATAATATTCGGTGTAACTAATGAGTCTCTTTGCAAGGAATTTAGTAAGCAGATGCAAACTGAGTTTGAGATGTCTATGATGGGAGAACTCAACTTCTTTCTTGGACTTCAAATCAAACAAGGCAAGAATGGGATCTTTATCAGCCAAACTAAATATGAAAAGCAAATATTGAAGAAGTATGAGATGGAAAATTGTAAGTCAATATCCACCCCTATAGGTACTGACATTGTCCTCTCATCCGATGAACATGGTAAGTCAGTAGACAGTAAGTTGTACAGAGGTATGATTGGCCATCTACTCTATTTTACGGCAAGTAGGCCAGATATTCAGTTCTCAGTATGTTATTGTGCTAGATATCAAGCTAACCCTAAGGAATCTCATTACATAGCTATAAAAAGAATCCTTCGATATTTGCAAGTCTTAGTAAATGTAGGTCTATGGTATCCCAACACTGCTGAGTTCACACTCCTTGGATACACTGATGCTGACTATAAACGAGACAATCTGGAACGAAAGAGCACCCCATGAGGATGTCACTTTCTCGGAAACAGTCTTGTGTCTTGGTTCAACAAGAAGCAATCATCAGTAGCCCTATCAACAACTGAAGCTGAGTACATTGCTGCTGGAAGCTGTGTTGCGTGAGTCCTTTGGATTAAGCAATAGATGGATGACTATAGAGTAAAGACAAAAACAATTGAAGTCAAATGTGACAACAAGAGTGCCATTGACCTATCCAAGAATCCAATCCAGCACAACAGGATGAAGCATGTCAGCATAAGGCATCACTTCATCAGAGATCATGTACTCAAAGGTGAGATCAAGCTGACCTATGTTCCAACTGATGGGCAGCTCGCCGATATCTTCATGAAGCCACTGGCTCATGAGCAATTCTACGTACTGAGAGAGGCTATAGGTATGTTCAATCCTCTTCAATAATACTAAATGTAAACTATGCTGAGTATAAACTGAGTTGCATGCTATGAGGTAACACTGAGTAGATAACATATCTTCTAGGGTTTGCACGCTTACTAGCTAGTGATTAGGATGACGCGTTAATCATCATTAGGGAACCGTGCACCGTAATTAGCATTTAATGTCAGAGTAATTGCTTTGAGTGGCTCAAAATTCTGACCGTTAACTCTGACCTATCACCTCCTTCTTCTCCGGCTATAAATAGTGAAGAAGTTTGCCCCATTTCTTGAAAATTCGTACTATCTTTTTCGCTCTCAAATCTCATCTTTTTCCTAGAAAATCGCAAGACCACCATATCTTTCCATTCAGATCAAACCTCATCCAGTGGGACTAAATCTTACAAGGAGAGAGCCTCTGATATTAATCCTTCCTCACAGGAGGAAGTACAACAATTGGATTACGAGGATACCCCTAAACATCAGTCGATTCATGGACAAAACGACCAACCCATGACTGAAGCCAATATCCTAGAACACCCTGAGACTCAACATACCACTGACGTTGAACATGTGGCTGAAATACAACTTGAGCACACTGAGCCTCGAGTTCAAACTGATCAAACTTAGCACCAAGCTGAGCAGCCTATTGAGTCATCTCAGCCTAAGTTAAAGAAGGCTAAGAAAGCAAAAGCACCTAAAGAGCGGACGTACTACACTGCTTATGAATCACTGGAGAACACCGAGAATCCAAAAGTCCACATCTCTCGATTCTTCTCCCCTGACTTCATTAAGTTAGCTCAACCATTCTGTAAGTGGATTGCTGACCTTGGCTAGGAAACCCTATTTGGACTGACTGGACTTACCTATCCAGCATTGGTAATAGAATTCTACCGGAACCTAAAGATCGCTAAGGACGATTATGACTATATGGTCAGCTCAGTGAAGGGCACTAAGCTCACAATTACCCCAACCTACTTGGTTGGACTGCTGAAACTGAAAGAAGAAAGGATTGAGCTCCGAAAAGTGGAAGAAAAAAAAGACATCGACTACAATAAAGAATACTATAAGCCTAAGGGCTTTGTTGGTGAAGTCGCAGTAACTTCCTTTTCCCAGGCTCAACGTCAAGCTCACTACATGCTGACCAGCTTCCTCTTCTTGAAGTTTAACTCAACAACATCTGCCTCAAACTTTGAGCAGTGTTTCGTATGGCACATGCTAGAGAAGAAACCTCTGAACATGCCAGTCTTCTTGATCGAAGCGCTTCAACGCAGCTCTAGACAACTCAGGATGGGCTCACTAATCACAGCCATCCTTGAGGACCACAAGATAGACTTTGAGAAGGAAGACAATGAAGTTGGATTGGAGATCACCACTGAGTGTCTCCAGACCTTGAACCACAGTAGACCACAAGTGCCTAAGGGCAAGAAAGCTGAGACTGTTGAGGGCACTAAAGCTGCCAAGCCCAACAAGGGGAAGAAACGCAAAGCTGACGAACCAAAGTCTCCCTAGGTCAAGTCCTCCAAGGACGTAACTAAAAAAGTCAGAGTCACTAAAAACGACTCTGCACCAACGACTGCTAAGGAGCTGCAAAAGAGAGCTGCCACCGATGAACCATCTGAGGATGATCAGCCTCTTAAGAAGAAAACGACCTTCAGAGTCAAGGGATTAACACCTCTGCCGCTGGCTGTTGCTGTACCTGAGGATTCTCACTTCCTCAAATCCCGAGGGGTAGCTGCTGAGGTCACTCCAGTTACAACCTCTGCTCCGGGTCAAACAACCCATGCTTTCTTTACCACTCCATCCACCACCGAGCAGCTGGATGAACCAATCCACACTAAGGAGCGGATTGAAGGTGAAGGTGAAGGTGAAGGAATACAAACTTCTGAGGTGGAACCAACTCAGCAACCAAAAACTAACCCCCCCTCACTCACCAGCTCTTACCTCTACTGCCTCTCCTAAACATAAACACCATAAGTCAAGCCGAGAGCGCAGATATAAGAAGTCAAGTAAAAACCCTAAGGTCCATTTTCTTGATGAGGACGAGTCTGCTAACGTAACCATTCTTGACCCTAATAACATTGAAATCGCCTTTCCCATCTTCACACCTAAATCTTCGCTTACTGACTCCTCAACTCAGCAAAAGCAAGCCTTTGTTTCTGAACCTCAGGAACCTGCCTTATCTGAACCCAAACTAGGTCCCTAAACATCTAACACCGCTGCTCTTAACACTTCCACAACTGAGCAAGTGATTGACTTAACTGCTGCTCCCTCAACTTCCAATCTTGAGCACGTAATTCCTGAGTCCACTACCGCTGCTCCTGATACTTTAAACACTGAGCAAGCCCACACTGACTCTCAAACTCCTGTCCAAAACCCTTCAACTCCAAATTCATCATCTGGAAAGGACAAGGATCAAGCTGCTGAGACAACTCCCGGCAATGATTCCCCATCAGTAATCAACGCCACTGAGAATGGACATAAGCTTGTTCAAGCTGCCCTGACCTTAGTGAATGATATGGCCAAGTCTCAACCAACTGACTTCGCCACTACCACCGCTGAGCCAACCCAGCTTAATGAGACAATGTAGTTGTTGAACGAAATCAACAGTATCAAAACCTTACTCAACGCTCTCATTACTCTTGTCTCCCAGCAATGATACTAAGTCTTCACTGATCGAATGGATGCCTTGCAATTAATGATGATCCAACATATGGACTCTCTTGAAGGTAAGATTAAGGCCATCTCAGCAGTCAACACCACTGCTTCTACTTCTGCTAAGGTAACCTCACATTTTCAGCAGCTGACTACTAAGATCTCCAAAGCTCAGCATTCGATCACTTCGTCGTCTGAATGCACAATCGAGCAGGTTGTTGAGACTGTTAGGCTTCTCAATATAAATCGTGTGGCGATGAAAAATGAACAGAAGAAGACCTCTGCCATCTTTCAATATACAAAAGAATCATATGGGCATGTCAAACAACAAACCCAACAGCGTCAAACACAAGACAACACGATGCTCAGACTTCATCAGCAATCCTATGCTAAACTCACTAACAAGATGTCCTGGCCCGCAAAAGCACTCCAATTCCTTCTCAATAACTTGAGTGCAACTAGTAATGTGCTCGCATCTAATATTAAAGCTAGATTGTCAGTTTTCAACGGTCTCAAAGATAGTACGAGTGCACTACAATTGTATTCCTTCAAACTCTCTCGCGCTGCTGCTGCTGGCCAATCTGTCCTTTCCTCTTCCCAACCCAGTTCTGATGCTGGCAAAAAGGGGGAGAAAGACAGGGAAAAGGCTAAGGAAGAATAAAGGAGTCGTTCCACCGAGCAAGGAACAAAACAACAACCTCACTCCTCTTCCGTTGGCCAAAGACCATAACAACATCAGCAACAAGGAACTTCACAGCAATCACGAAAATCAAAACATGTCCAATACAACACAAAATAGATAGAATTTTTAGTTAGCTTGTCTAGCCTCTTAGATCTTCTAAACTTCTTTGTGTTGAAGTATATCTATGATGTGTTGCTTGCTTGCTGTGTTACTTATATAAGAGCGTATCTTTCCTATATCATGTGTTGACTATATATATTTTGTCTATTATGCATTAAATTGATTAAGTCTTTCAATACCATTGTCTATGTCTAACGAATCTTGACTTGCTTATAATGTCTAACACTTAAAAGATACTGAAAAAATAACTCAACTTAAGAACATAAAATTTATTCAAGTATAAGCCACTGAGTATTTCTAACTCAGTAACCTTAATAACTCAATATCACTTTCAACTCTAATATCTGAACATTCATGATTAATAGAATATTTCCAACAAGTATCAAAACTGAGTGAAATGAATATGCTCTTAGTCTTGACATGCTTCTGACCTTGAACTCAGCCTTGCTTAGTTAAACCTTGAAATGTTTAACGCAAAGCTAAGTCAGTAGGCCAACCCTTATAGGGGAGAACTCAGAAGCAAAAGTAAGGTCAACAATCATGGGGGAGCTTCATGCCGAGTTACTATTTTAATATTTTTGCCAACATCAAAATGGGGGAGTTTGTTGAAACACATTTCCACAATGGTTTTGATTTGATAAAATTATTAAATCCCATTGATAAAATATTACAACACATTAAATTTAAGTGCTTTAACGTATTTGTTACTAATGTGTTTGTTCAAGTGTTGAGTATTTAATTCACAAGTATTGAAAGACATTAAGACAAAGGCCTAAAGCCCATGAAGACAAGTCAAAGCCCAAGAAAACAGATCCAAGCTTATGGATCAACTCAGTCCAGCAAGAAGAAGGATACATAAGGCTTGCTAACTGCTTCACAATGAAGCTGTTGAGTTGAACGGACAAAAGACAAAGAGAAGTTGACTCAACCAACTTGTAGACAAAGCCAATCCAATTAAGGAAAAGTTCAGACGCAATAGAAAGCTGTCGGGGAGATTTTGTCATAAATGGAGAGAAACCTGACGCTTACTAACCAAAAGTATCTGAGCACTGATCAACGCAGAAAAGGCAACGTTCTTATTGGCCGAAGACTCTAAGCACTAAGGAGCGAAAGGAACAACAGAGTCGTTTTCCTCCAACGGTTATTTCGAAATTCGAAATCATTGAAGGCTCAGGTGTCACTATAAATAGGCCCTTTATTTGCTTCATTCGATGCAGATCTTCACCAAGTCAAACCGCTAAGCAAATTCTCACTTGAAGTTTCTGTGCAAAAAGCAAAGCAAATCTTACACCAATTCCAATCTTTGTGTAAATGTTTAAACTAGATCTTACGAGTGTTCTTTGTTAATAGAACAAAATTATAAATTCTTAAATTGTGAGGAGACTCTAAGTTGTTGAGTAGTTAGCATTCAGATGTAGTTAGTGCTGAGTGTAGGTAGGTATAGAGGAAGGTACTTTGTAACTACTCTTGGTACTGAGTATAGGTTTGTAGAGGAAGGTACTCTGTAAATCTATTGTAAGAGGTTTGTGCTCTACCTAAAAGAGCTCAGTGGTGGATTAAAGCTCGGAAGGATTCCGGGGACTGGATGTAGACAGGAGGCCGAACCAAGATAAATCTGCTGAGTAACATTTTCTTACCCTCAACTCTTTATATGCTTGCTTTACATTGTGCCTAGTAAAACGCTTAACTAAATTAACGCTGAGTTGTGCTTATTGGTACTGAGCTCAGGAATAGACTCGTTAGTGCTATCTCCTGACTCAACGATAGAAGCAACCTTAGTCTTTGATTAACTAACGCCGCCTCTGACCTCACTCAATATCAAGTGCTAAGTATTAAGAGGAAAATCTTAAGTGATATAAGAACTAAGTCAGCCCTTAAAGGATAATTTTTTTTAAATAGTTCCTTATCTCCCCTTAGGAACTAATCCTTATATCATAAGGGACCAACAATTTTCTGCATTTCCACCAAACCCACCTGGCGATGAGAGATCACCATAAGTTGATCTCCACGGCAGGTGTGGTCGAGTAGAAGGGAATCTCTTTATTACGAGCATCGATTTCTAGTGTTTTCTTGGGGGGGGGGGGCTCGAAGACCAGTCTCAGTTGGATGTTTTTTTCTTGCAAAGAAATAGCTTCATTCGAAGATGGGGCATCGAATGAAGGAATAACAACAACTGAAGGGGTGGCTTCGACTGAAGGCTATTGCGAAGGGCCATCTTCAACATCAATATGGATTGTGGAGTTTGGTTTCGGCTTCGTCTTTGTCCGATATTGCTTCAGTTGCTTTAGTTGAGCTATCATATTATCATGAACATCAAACATGATTAAAAATGCATACAACAAGAGAAAAGAAGAAGTATAAATGCAAGAACATGAAAAATATACATGACACACATGCAAAATGTTTAGTGTTGGGATAAACAATCCCATGTTTCTTGCTGAAGAATCCCGTTTGTCCTCCGCTTCGGATAACTTTCATAAACACTGGATATTTCCATTGAATCTCATAAGAGCTTATTCCGTGAGCCCAGACCTCTTCATCAAGAGTCAGCAATCTGGCAGGTTTCCACGTTTGGAATTTATTCGGTTTGTCATTCCATCTAGTGGCGAAGGGGAATCCTCTAGCATAGGTGTTGTTAGGGTTCATGCCATTCGGTTCTATCCAGAACTACTTCGTCTTAAAGTCCTTAACACTTCGAACCTTGTTTTTTTAGAAAGGGTGTCTTTTCTTGGATTAGGTCCAATAAATGAAGTCCTCTTTGGGTTTTCTCACGAGATGCCAAAAACGCCGAAATAGGGCTCTAAAAAGCCAAATGTTAAGGTCAGAGCAAATTTTATCAAAGCCTTAAGTTCTAGCCAGGCGTTTGGGGATATTTGGCAGGGACAGAGATTGACCTCGGTCACAACAGCTAGTATGCCGGGAGAAAGGGGAAATTTCATCTCCCATTCTAAGAATTGGGTAAACATACACATTTTAGTGGAGGAGGGGGGAAGATGTGCCTTTTCACTCTTTTTTAGGCAGTGTAAGGGTCATTTCTTAAAGCTAAGGGTAAATATCTGGAAGACTATTCAGACGATACTCGGAGATCAGGGAAGGTTGATAAAAAACTTTTGGATTAATCTTCCTAGGTTTGGCTACTTCCTCACCGATGGCATTTTCATTTGAGTTTTCTAGAACTTGAACCATTTCAACATCAGTGTTCCTAGGAGGGTTTTATAGGGATTCAGTTGACTCGTTAGAGGTTTCTGGATGCTCATGAAGGGTCTCGGTGCTACACTAAAGGGATCTACGAACCTTCTTCATTCCATGCTTAGACGGAGAGGTCATTTCAAAGCAAAACAGTAAAAGAAGAAAATCAATGAAAAGACTAAGAAACTTATAGGTTGTAGGAAAAGCAAAGATGACCAGAAATCGGAGAAGACAAAGTCTTGAAGACTGAAAAACAATTTATAATTTCGAAATAAGGGCAAACCAAACGTTTATCTTGGGAATATATGTAAATGTGTTAGTCATCATTATGAGGTTATGAGGATGATGACTGTGTAATAATGACGATGACGTTATTAATTAGCAGTAAAAGCACTCCGCATGTCGGTCAAGGAAAACCTAAAGGCATTTCATAATTGCACTGAGGGGGATATCTGATACGGTATTGAGTCATTTGAGCTTTTGCCAGAAAGCCATGTTATGATTTGAAGTCCTCAGACGGAGTCAGTTCAGGCATGTTACGATGGTTGGTCTTGGCCGAAGCTTGACCAAGGTCAAGGTTCGGGCACCTTGAGTAACCAAACGCTGTCTTCGGAGAAGTGTTTGGAAACATGTGGACCAATCAGCACGCTGGATTTCAAACACACGCTCATTGTTTTCAGAAGTATGATGACACATAAAGTTAGGGTCCAAAAACCTATCATGAGTTGCCACGTGTCCAAATGCACTTTATTTTATTTATAAATAGAAGAGGTATCCCATGATCACAGGTATATTAAGTATACTTTTCATAATTTCATTTCTCTAATTACGTTATCCTGATATTATTGATGACCTTAGGATCGGAAAGGGTTCATCGGAATTCCGACCTTTTTTCTAACGTCTATTGTGGTTCACGTGATCAGAAAATGGATTAAGAGTCATTCAACCGTAACTACCATAACAATATTAAATGTTTTCATAAATTGATCGTACAATTTATTTGCAAAATACTTATAAAATACTAGTAGTAGTGAAGGTGACAAACAACTCCATAATCTCATAGGTCTGCCGTGTGATCCCCACTTCCAACCTGTGCTACTCTCACTTGTTTAACATACCACTCCCTAACCAAAGCTCTTCTCTCCTATTTCCCATTATACCCTTCCCTTTTTTTTTAATTAAAAAAAAAAAAAAAAACACAATGCCAAATACTAAATAAGTCGGGTTATGTGTCTCTTTACTATCTTACATTACTTCCCAAGTCTCCCTCACCTTTGTCCTACTTTTCTATTCTCTAAGCAAACCCCCAAACCAAAAAGGCCCTAAATTTCACCATCTCCTTCCTTCCCCAGCATTTACTCTTCTTCTTCTTCAAACCTCCGTTACCTGAAGTTCTCATCTTTTCCCCTTCTATTTTCACTTTCTTCTTTGTTTGAGCACCATGGATTCTCATGGTGTCTCCACTTTCTTCTTTGCTTTCTTTTTCATCTTCTCCTTTTCCATTTCAGCATTGCCTCAAAACCCATTTCCTAATAATACTGGGATCAGTTCTAACTCGGTTCTTGTAGCTCTTCTTGACTCGCATTATACTGAGTTAGCTGAACTCGTTGAAAAAGCCCTTCTTCTTCAGACTCTAGAAGAAGCTGTGGGTAAACATAATATTACCATCTTTGCCCCCAGAAATGAAGCTCTGGAACGCCTGCTTGACCCTGATTTCAAACGCTTCTTACTCGAACCCGGGAATCTCAAGTCTCTTCAAACTCTGTTAATGTTTCACATTATTCCTAACCGGGTCCGATCCTCGGACTGGCCGTCTCACAAATCTAAGCCGACCAAGCACACTACTCTCTGCAATGATCGTCTTCACTTAATCAGCAAGCCTTCCGGTGAGAAAATTGTTGATTCCGCTCAATTAGTCCGACCCGACGATGTAATACGACCCGATGGTGTCATTCACGGGATCGAGCGGCTGCTAATCCCCCAATCTGTACAAGAAGATTTCAATCGGAGGAGGAATCTCAGATCTATATCCGCCGTACTCCCAGAAGCCGCACCCGTGGTCGATCCGAGGACTCACCGGTTGAAGAAACCAGCAGCACCGGTTCCAGTCGGAGCACCGCCAGTGTTACCAGTTTATGACGCCATGGCTCCCGGTCCATCTCTTGCTCCGGCGCCAGCTCCAGGTCCTGGAGGGGCGCGTCACCACTTCGACGGTGAAAGCCAAGTTAAAGATTTTATCCAGACACTGTTACATTACGGCGGGTACAATGAAATGGCGGATATTCTAGTGAATTTAACTTCACTCGCCACCGAAATGGGGCGGCTAGTCTCGGAAGGTTATGTGCTGACCGTTTTGGCGCCGAACGATGAAGCTATGGCTAAGCTAACGACGGATCAATTAAGCGAGCCTGGTGCGCCGGAGCAAATAATTTATTACCATATAATACCGGAGTACCAAACGGAGGAGAGTATGTACAATAGCGTGAGGAGATTTGGGAAAATAAAGTATGATACTCTCCGATTGCCGCAGAAGGTGGTTGCCGAGGAGGCTGACGGGTCGGTGAAATTCGGGTCGGGCGATGGGTCAGCTTATTTGTTTGATCCGGATATTTATACGGATGGGAGGATTTCAGTGCAAGGAATTGACGGCGTTTTGTTTCCGGAGGAAGAGAAGGAGAGTGTTAGAAAAGCGACAGGCGCCGTTAAGGTCGTGAGTCAGGCCAGGAGAGGTAATTAATTAATTAATGTTAGACTTTAATTGAATGATGATAGATAATTAATTTAGTGTCGGTGCAGATATAGTTGGGTTTATGTGGTGATAATTGGGACAAAACAAAAGCCCACTTTCAAGTTAGCATCTTTTTACAACTGGAAATAGCTTGACTTGACTATGAGGCAATAGAGAGATTCTATCAAACTCGAAAATTAGAAATAACTATTTGTATTGTTAATAGCGGATTTAGCCAATTTACATAGGATATGATAGGATAGAGATAGGAGTTTTAAAATTCATGATTTCATAAATTTACAGTGTTAGTTCGAGTCGGAATATCACAAACTTAGTTTAGCCGATCGAGTTACTTGGGGATAAATTATCTGCTTTATTCCAAACATTAAAATGGAAATAGAAATGTTTAGGGATGAGATTATTTGTATTGCAAGTAGAATTTCTGGTAATTTTTTTCAAATATTTATAAGAAAAAAATATATATACAGCTAATAATGAGATGGGGGTGGTTGTGTGAATGTGATGTGTAGTATTTGATTTTTCAATGAAAAGCATCCAAAGAGCTGTGAGCCACATTCTCCTACCCCACCACACCACACAATTATTCCTTTAATTACTAGTAATATGGATTTAGCTGACCTTGCTGTGTTGTGTAGTTAGAACTTTAACAATTTTAATTACTTATTTCCAGTTGACTAATTACATGTGCATGTGCAGGCAAATTAATGGAAGTAGCTTGTAGAATGCTGGGACCTTTTGGACAAAATTCTCAATTATGCCAATGAAATCTGCACAGCTTAAATATCAATAATACTTAGTAAAAACACAACAAAAATAGAGGAATGGTAAGCATAATTGTAAAAACTTAAGTAATTGTTAATTAAGCTTCTCTAATTTGTTTATTTAATGTCAATTGCAGGAAAATTTTATGTAATAAAATCACAAACAGAAGGGATTTCACTTGTATGGTTTTCCCCTTGAGAGTTTCTTGTTATTTTCTTATAATTACTGTAATTAAATACCAATTTTTTTATTATTTTATTTCTCACGTACACTTGTATGCATCAACATCCTTTCTTCTTTTTTAGTCACGGCTTGTCTTATTTTTGTTTCTTGTGCTTCTGAATTTCTATTTTTATATTAGTATTTATGTGCCACCAAACCTATAATATTTTTTTTAATATATTACTAGTAATATTGAGATTAAGACACCAAAAGTAGCTGCTGCGCCTTCACGTTGGTTCCTTCTTTCTTTTTTACTCCCTCCATTCCATTATATAGGTCATTCTAGCAAATTAGTTTTTTCCCTAAATATAAGTCATTCTAGGATTCCAATGCTTATTGCCCAATAGTGACATGAGAGAGAATTATTTTTTTTATTGGTACATGTGTTTTTTAATATTTCAATGCTTATTGCCCAATAGTGACATGAGAGAATTTTTTTTAGTTAACCAATATATTTCTTAATTTGTGTGAAATACCCTAGAATGACTTATGTTGTTGTGATTTAAGAGTGGTTAAGATATATTATCTCCAACAATGTTCTTTATATTCACTCATTATTTATTATTTTATTATTAAAATTATTCTTTATTGTTACATTACCAATAGTGTGAGGAGAGAGACATTAATAATAAATTATTAATGAAAAATGAAGTTAGGAGTCACTAAGAGGTGGAGAGAGGCTCTCTATTAATAGAGAGGATGAGGAGGCTCTTAGTGATTTGAGGGGCCACTAAGAGGCTGTTGGAGATGAATTTTCATTTTTCCTCCTCAAATTTTAATTTAAGAACCAATTTAAGAGTGTCCTGGGGATGCTCTCAATTAATTTGCTTCTGTTATTATCATTATCAAATTATTGGATTGATGATTAAGTAAACATAAATTTATGCATCTATTGTAATTTAATCTTAATTTTGTGATGCTGGTATAGAATTGAACAACTGCAGCTATTATAACAATAATAAATCATTGCACAAAAAAGATCAATGTTTACATTAAAACATGGTATAATTAAATACTGAAGACAAAAGAGAAAACAAAGGCTTGATTTCGAATCAAAAAAAAAAAAAAAACAAAGGCTTGATTACACCATTTGTTATGGTTGGAGTTGTACTAGCTCAGCTCCATTCTCGACACGATTCAAGGTGTTAATTATGAACTCACTATTATTTCTCATATTTGTCCAAACTTTCTTGATTGGATCCTTTTCCTGCAAGGTGCTATTGGGTTCGATCGGAAACACTCCGATGTCAAAGTCAGTATGATATTTATGTCACGTCCGTGTCTAAATCTATTTGAATTTTCAGAAATGGACAGCTTAGGCTTTATATAGGTATTTTGTAAAATTGAGATTTTTCATGATCTTGCTTTTATTATGAAATTATGGTTCAAATGAAACTATTGACTATACTTCTATGTGAATTTTAGATTTTACTTGATTATGTTGATTTAAGGCTTAATTTGATTGAGTAACTCTGAAATTTTTATTGATTGATGGTATTAAGGATTGATATTTTGGAGAATGGAAAAATTGTGAGTTTGATTATGAAGAAGTGAAGTCTATATATATACATATATGTTTTTGGTCTTAATATATATATATATATATATATATATATATATGGAATAAAACGTTTGGTATCCATTAAGAGTAGTCCGATTTGGATGGTTTCGAATCTAAAGACCATATTTAGTGATCTATGCCTAGGGCGAGAAGGGGATTGAGATCCCTCCTTTCCATGCGTCTTCTTACGCTTCTTGCGCCTTCGACCCTCCTGACTGCCAATGGTGATCCCAGGGTTTGCGGTGCCCCTAGGAAGAGCTGGATCATTCCTTTGACTCCCTTTCGATATCTCAGAAAACAGCCTTCGATTCAACTGTTGGCTACTGGCGAGCACTGGATTAACAACTGTGGAGTCCGCAGGGTGAGAAAGAAAAAACGACGAGTCACGAGCATTGGGTCCTATGAGAGTATTCTGCCATTGTGATGGCGTAGGAGCTGGAGGAGGACGGCGGAGGTTGAATGGGGGAATTGTCAGGTAAGACCTTAGTCGACTCTCCATGGCGGGTCCATGCTCTCTTCCGATGGACCCCGCGCAAATTTCAATAAAAGAGTCAGGTGACATGCTCCCTTCTCCATGCACGGTTGGTGCATCAGGATCAACGCAGCCAACGTTCGTAACGGGATTAGTTGATGGTGTTATGGGTGCTATTTCTGTTCCTGTTGAGGGATTGGACCCTCTGCTTGTCATGTTTAAAACGTGAACGAAATCCTTATTAGGTTAGGATTCCACCTTCACCGCACCAATTGATAAACAGTGATGAGTTTCCGACCAGCTTCCTTCCCTGTGGGGGCATCGTTATCCCTGGATCAAGGATTACGAGATTGAGTTGGCGGCTGCTCATCAGCGACCCGCCTGTCCGCCCATAGGGTACCTGTCTGTTTATAGCTGTCATGTGGAGAGGGGATTCCGTCTTCCTCTTCCTAAAATGATGGCGGATATCTTGGAGTACTTCGGGATCACTGTCTGCCAGCTGCATCCAAATGGCTGGTTAGATATGGCCCTAGACTGTTATTTAGCTTCGAACCTGGGGGTAGTCTGTAACCCTCGAGTCTTCCGGTCTCTTCACAAACCCACGAAGCGAAAGTCCGAGTCTTTTTATACCTTCGCCAAATTCAAAACTTATTCGCCCTTCTGCGGTAAGATGTTGAACGTCCATCTCTGGGACGAAAGATTTTTCTTTGTTAAGATGAAAAAGGACGAACCCCTGGGATTTCCGTCGGTTTGGAATGCCAAACCTCTGCACGTGGCTGGTGATTTGCGTATACTGACGGACAGCAATGAGAAAGTGGCGGATCTCATGAAAAGCATCAAGGCGGATGCTTGGACGTACGCCGACGCTTTGGAATTCATGATGAATGACATTCCACTGATCCGCCGTGATGGGATAGGATTTCTTACGTGAAGTTTACACAATTAGATGAAGGTAACCTTGTTTCCTCCTTGAACTTTGATTATTTTATTGTTCCCTTGTCAGGGGTTTGTCTGAGGCCAGTCGCGCCCTTGTAGAGATGCGTAAAAAACAAAAGGAGCTGGAGGCCCAAAAGGGTATGCAGGTGGTGGATTCCCAAAAGAGTGTTGGGAAACGTCCTGCTGAAGGCGCCGTGGATCCTCCCCTGCAGAAGAAGAAGAAGAGATCCGTCGCTTCCGGTGGAGGAAACTTAATGGCGGATGCCATGAGAGCTGAGAAGCCAATAACGGAGCTAGAGAAGGTATGTTTGCCTCACCGTCTTTTCTTTTCCCTCCATGAATCTTAATTTTGGCCTTTTAATTCTTGCGCAGGTGGTGAAGCCTGACTTAGGAGGGTATTGGCTCGCCAAGTATGGTGATAAGGTGTCCGTTAGGAATGAGTCCGTTATCAACGATCTTGATGAGGCTCTCGGTCAGCTTGGAGAAGTACAAGTGAGCCAGGACAAGTTTTTCGGGTCAGCCCATGCCAAGATGGGTAAAAGGGATCTCCTGTTGGTGAGTTTTCTCTTTATTTTATATTTTTGGATGAAAGAGTGATATTCCTTGAGGAGATTTTCGTTCCTTACACCATCCTTTGTTTTGATAGGCTTACACGCACATGCATGCTATGGAGGCGGATCTACTCCAAGGGGTGGCGGATAAGGCGACCATAAAAAGGCTGGAGAAAGAGGTCGCCATTGCCAACGCGAACGCTGCCTCCGTATTGCTCTTAATAAGAGTAAGGATGCTGAGATCCGTAGCCTGAAGGAGAAGATAGAGGAGGATACTAAGGACCATAAGGCTGCCTTGTCAAACGCGGAGATCCTGGTAGGGGAACGTGCTTACTATTATGTCGAATGGATCATGGCGTACGTTAAACTTGCCCACCCCGAGATTGAGTTTGTGGACCCTGAGTACGTGGTCCCCGAGGTTGAGGATTGCCTTAAGTATCGCAAGATCCCGAACGTTAAGGACTTCATCCGTGATCATATTCGCAAGGTGATGAGCGGATCCGCTGAAGAGAGCAAACCCCTTGTCGATCTCGAATCAGAGGGCCTCGGCGAAACATCCCAGGGGGTGGGTGATAAGAATAATGAAATAGTTGATTGTACGGTTCCTCAGGAAGGAACCATTACTGTAGAGAAGGAGGCTCCTCTGGAGGGCGCATCTGTTAAGAAAGATGCTGAGGAGGATGCTCCTATAAATGTTTAGTTTTGTAAATGTAACTTGAGTACAATTTATTTTAATCCTTTTTGCAACCATTTCCTTTACTTTACGCTTTATATCTTTCATCAAGTAAAGTTATAGGTTTTAGGATTTATTCTGTTGGTCCAAGGTAGGTGGCCAGTCGTACCCTGGAATGTGAGCCTTTTTGAAGGCTTTGAAGCTTTTATTCCTTTAGAGGAAGTTAAGCTGCCTTAGGCGATCAATTTGCTTCCTATCTTTGAGGTGAATTCATCCGTCATTAGGACTTACGACTCTTCTTTGGAAAGAGTATTCGAGAGTGTAAAGATCTCACGTCTGAGAAATGTTTTAACTCTATCTCTGACGGTGATCAATTATTTCCTATCTTTGAGGTAAATTGATCCGCCGCTGAGATTGTTCTCCTATCTTTGAGGAGAAAGTAGTTATGCCTACGATAACATTATTCTACTGTGGGAATGCGTTTGTTGTCTCCCCCATTTTGAATCCAGAATATTTATGTTACTGCAAGGAAAGTACTCAAAGAAAGAATTTGCAAGATGAAAATATCTCTTCATTAAATGGCGATTCGCCTTATTACAACGAATTGGTCTTATGCGTGAGCCTCGTTAAAACCTTTAATAAGAAAAACCACATGGATAAAAACTTACTAAAGGAAAAAGAGTACTCAAGACCTTGGTTACATTTTATTCTCTGGAGAAATACTTGCGGAGGTTCTGAATATTCCACGTCCGTGGTAGTGTGTTCCCCTCCATATCTTGGATTTTGAAAGTGGCAGGTCCAATTTTGGTGACTATCTTGTACGGCCCCGTCCAGGCGATTCCCAATTTTCCTCTGCCTTCCAAGGATTGGATTTTATCCGTCTTTCGGAGCACTAGGTCCCCTGGGTTCAGATCCACAAGCTTGGCATATTTGTCGTGATAGGCTGCAATCCTCTGTTTATAGGCGGCCATTCGCACATATGCCTTCTCTCTTCTTGCTTCCAATTGGTCAAGACTTTATTTTAACCTTTGGTAATTCCTGTCCTCGCAGTAAAACAAGGCTATGTCACTAGGAATCTGGATCTCGATGGGGATCACAGCTTCAACACCATAGGTGAGGGCGAATGGTGATTCGCCGGTTGCAGTTCGAGGAGTGGTTCTGTATGCCCATAGGACATTCATGAGGTGATCCGCCCACTTTTTATTATGCTCCCCTAGTCTCTTTTTTATGCCCTTGACAATCGTTCGATTTGTTACCTCGGTCATCCCGTTGGATTGGGGGTAGTAAACGGAGGCGGACCTGTTTTGAATGCATTGACTTTCGCAGAATGTTCTGAACTCTCCACAATTGAACTGCGTCCCGTTGTCAGTAATAATTGTGTGGGGAACTCCGAATCTTCCAACTATGTTGTCTCTGACAAACTCAACCATCCGTTCTGCATTTATTGATGAGACAGCCTCGGCCTCTACCCACTTCGTAAAGTGATCCACAGCTACTACCACATACCTTCTCTGTCTTTTGGTAGGAGGAAAGCGACCGACAATGTCGATTCCCTAAACTACAAAGGGTCGCCCTTCGATGATGGGCTTCTGAAGATTCTTAGCCGTGTGAGATTCATTTGCATGAACCTGGCAATTGTGACAGGATTCTACCAGCCTCTGAGCATCAAGCTCCGCCATGGGCCAATAAAATCCTGCCAGTCTAGACTTTTTCAAAATGGAGGCGGATGCTTCATGAGCTCCGCAAGTACCCTCGCGTAGCTCCTTGAGGATCTGTTGTCTCTCTTCCGTTGTGACACACTTCAACCAGGGATGTCCAAAAGATTTTCTTTATAGGCAATCATTTATTATGGAGAAATAAGCGACTTTTCTTACCGTCCGCCGAGCTTCTTCTTTGTCTTGAGGCAAAGTTCCATCTGCAAGATACTGTCGGATGGGTGATCTCCAATCACTTTCAACGGACGTTAAAAGAGATACAGTTTCTGAGATGAATGCTGGCACCATCTTGACTTCGAACGTGCATTGTAGGTCCACCCATTGCTCCTTGCTAGAAGCCAGTTTAGCGAGATGGTCAGCTTCTGTGTTTGATCCCCGAGGCACATGGACTAGCTCCCACTTGGTTTCCTTGATCTCAAGGTAGCTCAGCAGCGTTTTGACCTCTTCTACATATTTGGCCAGGATGTCATCTTTCACTTCAAAGTTCTTGATTACCTGATTGACCATGAGCTTAGAATCGCTATAGATCACGATCTGCTCGGGTGTAATCTCCTTCAACAGGCGTAGCCCCAATATTAAGGCCTCATACTCCGCTGCATTGTTTGTTGCAGGAAAGTCTAACTTTGCTGCATAATGTAGTTTTATATAATGCGGCCCTTTGATCACGATGCCTATCCCTGCACCTTCAACGGAAGAAGCCCCCATCAGTGTACATCGTCCATTCTTCAACCTTAGATTTGGGGAGATTCATGCCTTCTTCAGTGAATTCATTCACAAAGTCTGCCAAGACTTGGCTTTTCAGGGCTGATCTACCTTCATAACGGACATCAAACTCACCCAGGCGGATTGCCCATTCCATCAATCTCCCCGAAGTCTCTGGCTTTTGCAGTACTTTCCTCATGGGTATACTAGTGCGGACAATGACTGTATGAGCCTGGAAATAAGGCCGAAGGCGAATCGAAGTGGTGACAACGGCCAGTGCCATCTTATCTAATTTCGAATATCGTGTTTCGGCTTCTTTTAGAACTTTGCTCACATAATAGATCGGATATTGCTGACCGTCCTCTTACCTTATCATGACAGTACAAACTACTTTATCTGTAACAGAGACATACATGTAAAGATTCTCACCTTTCAATGGTCTTCTCATCAGAGGAGGTTCCGTGAGGAAGCGTTTGATTCCTTCGAAAGCTTGCTTACAATCTTCATTCCACTCAAATGCTTTCTGTTTTTTTATCACTTCATAGAAGGGTAGGCATCTACGAGCTGAGCATGAAATGAACCTGCCCAAGGCTATGATACGCCCATTAAGACGTTGTACCTCTCTAACATTTTGTGGCGTCTTCATATCCAGAACAGCTTGAATTTTGTCTGGGTTTGGACTCACCCCTTTCTGGCTGATCATGAATCCCAGGAATTTTCCATAAGTCGCCCCAAAGGTACATTTCTCCGGATTCAATTTAATATTGTGATGCCGAAGGACCCCAAGGACTTCCCTTATGTCCTCCGTATGCTTCTCCACGGTGGTACTCTTGATGATCATATCATCTACATAGACAGAAAAGTTGTCACCTTTTCTTCCTTCGAATATTTTATTCATCATCCGCTGGTAAGTTGCCCCTGCATTTTTGAGTCCAAAGGGCATGACCTTAAAGCAATAGGTCGCTTGGTGTGTCACGAACGAAGTTTTGATCCTGTCAGATGGCTCCATTAGGATCTGGTGATAGCTCGACTTCACATCAGTGAAGGAATACATGGCGTGTCTCGCGGTTCCATCTACTAAGATATCAATGCACGGTAGAGGGTAGTTGTCTTTGGGACAAGCTTTATTGAGATCTGTGAAATCAATACACATGCGGTATGATCCGCCTGCCTTTTTGACTAGTACAACATTCGCTAGCCATTGCGTACAAATTACTTCCTCGATGGCGTCCGCCTTCTTGAGTTTAGAAATCTCTTCCTCAATCACCTTCTGTCTCTCAGGACCATAATTCCTCTGTTTTTGTGCTATCGGGACCGCGTCCTCGGCGATGTTAGGTTTATGAGTAATCACATCCGGACTAATCCCTGGGAGGATCTCATCCTTCCATGCGAAGACATCTTCCGACTCGAGGAGAACCTTTGTAATATCTGCCTTAATCTCATCTTTTAGCCCTCTAGAAATTCGTACCTGCTTTCCATTTGCCATAAGAAACATCTCTGTATCTCCCAGGGCCATTGTGACAAGTTCCTCCTCTTCATCATCTTTAGACTATGGGCGAATCGTCAAGCATGCCGAATATGTTTCATGAGCAACTCTTTGATTCCCTTTGACCATTACTCCTCCCTTGGCAGTAGGGATGTACATGGTGAAATGGCTAATGGATATGAGAGCAGCCGCCTCTGAGATGAAAGGTCGTCCCAAGATGACATTATAAGCCAACTGACCATCCATAATGGAGAACTCCAGATCTCCCCTCCAGACTTGATCTTCATCTGTCAACTCGCATTCCAACATTACCTGCCCTTTCGTTTGGATTGTGTGTCCTGTTACTCCTAGGATGTCCACAATTGTGGTCTCCACATGGATAGGATCGATCTTGAGCTTAGCGAATGCCCCTCTTGTAATGACGTTGCATGAACTACCAGTGCCGATCATTACTCTTTTCATTTCCCATCCCTCCACCATCATGGTGATGACCAGAGCATCTGCGTGAGGAGGAACCTCTGGGCTTACATCCGCAAAAGGGCGGTTGAGTGACATCCTGTCAAGAGCAGTGGTTTTTGTCTTCTTTAGCGCAGGTTGATATCCTGGTCCGCCCGCTATGACATTAATGACCCCTTTCGCCTTCTTTCTCGGATCATCTCTTGGTTTATCACCGTCTGCTTTCTTGTTATCATTTTGGACGAACCTGTCCAACTTTCCCCTTTCGATAAGCCTTTCTATCTCCCTGGCCAACTCCCAGCATGCATCCGTCTCATGACCATTCCTCCGGTGGTACTTGCAATAATTTTTGGGATTTTTCCCTGTGTTGGTGTACTCCCCTCCTTTTGGTTCGGGGTATGAAATGCTCCGTTTGTGCTGGCTGTTCTCTATCCACATTAGCACTTCACTTTTGGAGGCATTTAATGGTGTAAACGACGGTATGTATGTGGATTTGTTCCTAGATCCTCTTCGCCTACCTCGGGATGACGAATCATGGAGCTTTTCCTTGTCCCGTCTACGAGATTCGCCTTTGTCTCTCTTGGGTGGAGATACAAACTCTCTGCGGATGTCGTCAACCTCCATGAAATCCTTACATCTTTCTATCAGCTCTGCCATATTCCTCGGTTTGTTTCTGATTAGATCCTCTTGTAAGCTTTTACATGCTGTGTTCTTCACCAGCGCTTCCACTGCCATGGAGACATCCACGTCAACAATGTGGATACACAACTTGTTGAAATTGTCGACATACTCCCGAAGGGGTTCATTCTCTTTTTGTTTCAACTCAAAGAGCTTTCGCGATTTAACCACTGGGGGAATGCATCCGGTGAATTTCGCATAAAATTCTCGACTTAACTGATCCCAGCTGTCTATCGATCCTGGGGGAAGGGACTGGAACCAGTCGTAGGCAGGACCTTTGAGCGTAGTGATGAACATCCGACACAGCACTGCCTCACTGGCCCGATTAAGGCCAAGCAACATGCTACTTCCTTGCATGGGCTTCAGGATTATCCTCACATGAGTAGACTTAGATGTTGGGAATCTTAAAGTGCCTCTCAGTTTCCTCAGCCTCGATCCACGCAGTGAAAGGCGAATCACGGTTGGCGAATGGGTTATGCCTGGCATTCTCCTCGTTCTGACGGCGTACCTCGGCTCTGATCTGCTCCGCGATAGTACCTCGATCCTCCCTAGGACGCCTTCTGCTTGGAGGTCTACTCTGAGAAGACGAAGAGCTAGAGTCGGATGATGGATCTGATGGTGACCTTCTACCACCTCTGCCATGTCCGCCTGGAGGAGCTCGCCTATTTTCTCCTTGGTTTGGTGGCGGATGTTGACTATCCTGTCAAAGTGATCCAACTTGCCGCTCGCTTCTCCTTCGGTCAGATGCTGGAGGAGATCTACCTCGCCGGGGTGATCTATGCCTAGGGCGAGAAGGGGATTGAGATCCCTCCTTTCCATGCGTCTTCTTACGCTTCTTGCGCCTTCGACCCTCCTGACTGCCAATGGTGATCCCAGGGTTTGCGGTGCCCCTAGGAAGAGCTGGATCATTCCTTTGACTCCCTTTCGATATCTCAGAAAACAGCCTTCGATTCAACTGTTGGCTACTGGCGAGCACTGGATTAACAACTGTGGAGTCCGCAGGGTGAGAAAGAAAAAACGACGAGTCACGAGCATTGGGTCCTATGAGAGTATTCTGCCATTGTGATGGCGTAGGAGCTGGAGGAGGACGGCGGAGGTTGAATGGGGGAATTGTCAGGTAAGACCTTAGTCGACTCTCCATGGCGGGTCCATGCTCTCTTCCGATGGACCCCGCGCAAATTTCAATAAAAGAGTCAGGTGACATGCTCCCTTCTCCATGCACGGTTGGTGCATCAGGATCAACGCAGCCAACGTTCGTAACGGGATTAGTTGATGGTGTTATGGGTGCTATTTCTGTTCCTGTTGAGGGATTGGACCCTCTGCTTGTCATGTTTAAAACGTGAACGAAATCCTTATTAGGTTAGGATTCCACCTTCACCGCACCAATTGATAAACAGTGATGAGTTTCCGACCAGCTTCCTTCCCTGTGGGGGCATCGTTATCCCTGGATCAAGGATTACGAGATTGAGTTGGCGGCTGCTCATCAGCGACCCGCCTGTCCGCCCATAGGGTACCTGTCTGTTTATAGCTGTCATGTGGAGAGGGGATTCCGTCTTCCTCTTCCTAAAATGATGGCGGATATCTTGGAGTACTTCGGGATCACTGTCTGCCAGCTGCATCCAAATGGCTGGTTAGATATGGCCCTAGACTGTTATTTAGCTTCGAACCTGGGGGTAGTCTGTAACCCTCGAGTCTTCCGGTCTCTTCACAAACCCACGAAGCGAAAGTCCGAGTCTTTTTATACCTTCGCCAAATTCAAAACTTATTCGCCCTTCTGCGGTAAGATGTTGAACGTCCATCTCTGGGACGAAAGATTTTTCTTTGTTAAGATGAAAAAGGACGAACCCCTGGGATTTCCGTCGGTTTGGAATGCCAAACCTCTGCACGTGGCTGGTGATTTGCGTATACTGACGGACAGCAATGAGAAAGTGGCGGATCTCATGAAAAGCATCAAGGCGGATGCTTGGACGTACGCCGACGCTTTGGAATTCATGATGAATGACATTCCACTGATCCGCCGTGATGGGATAGGATTTCTTACGTGAAGTTTACACAATTAGATGAAGGTAACCTTGTTTCCTCCTTGAACTTTGATTATTTTATTGTTCCCTTGTCAGGGGTTTGTCTGAGGCCAGTCGCGCCCTTGTAGAGATGCGTAAAAAACAAAAGGAGCTGGAGGCCCAAAAGGGTATGCAGGTGGTGGATTCCCAAAAGAGTGTTGGGAAACGTCCTGCTGAAGGCGCCGTGGATCCTCCCCTGCAGAAGAAGAAGAAGAGATCCGTCGCTTCCGGTGGAGGAAACTTAATGGCGGATGCCATGAGAGCTGAGAAGCCAATAACGGAGCTAGAGAAGGTATGTTTGCCTCACCGTCTTTTCTTTTCCCTCCATGAATCTTAATTTTGGCCTTTTAATTCTTGCGCAGGTGGTGAAGCCTGACTTAGGAGGGTATTGGCTCGCCAAGTATGGTGATAAGGTGTCCGTTAGGAATGAGTCCGTTATCAACGATCTTGATGAGGCTCTCGGTCAGCTTGGAGAAGTACAAGTGAGCCAGGACAAGTTTTTCGGGTCAGCCCATGCCAAGATGGGTAAAAGGGATCTCCTGTTGGTGAGTTTTCTCTTTATTTTATATTTTTGGATGAAAGAGTGATATTCCTTGAGGAGATTTTCGTTCCTTACACCATCCTTTGTTTTGATAGGCTTACACGCACATGCATGCTATGGAGGCGGATCTACTCCAAGGGGTGGCGGATAAGGCGACCATAAAAAGGCTGGAGAAAGAGGTCGCCATTGCCAACGCGAACGCTGCCTCCGTATTGCTCTTAATAAGAGTAAGGATGCTGAGATCCGTAGCCTGAAGGAGAAGATAGAGGAGGATACTAAGGACCATAAGGCTGCCTTGTCAAACGCGGAGATCCTGGTAGGGGAACGTGCTTACTATTATGTCGAATGGATCATGGCGTACGTTAAACTTGCCCACCCCGAGATTGAGTTTGTGGACCCTGAGTACGTGGTCCCCGAGGTTGAGGATTGCCTTAAGTATCGCAAGATCCCGAACGTTAAGGACTTCATCCGTGATCATATTCGCAAGGTGATGAGCGGATCCGCTGAAGAGAGCAAACCCCTTGTCGATCTCGAATCAGAGGGCCTCGGCGAAACATCCCAGGGGGTGGGTGATAAGAATAATGAAATAGTTGATTGTACGGTTCCTCAGGAAGGAACCATTACTGTAGAGAAGGAGGCTCCTCTGGAGGGCGCATCTGTTAAGAAAGATGCTGAGGAGGATGCTCCTATAAATGTTTAGTTTTGTAAATGTAACTTGAGTACAATTTATTTTAATCCTTTTTGCAACCATTTCCTTTACTTTACGCTTTATATCTTTCATCAAGTAAAGTTATAGGTTTTAGGATTTATTCTGTTGGTCCAAGGTAGGTGGCCAGTCGTACCCTGGAATGTGAGCCTTTTTGAAGGCTTTGAAGCTTTTATTCCTTTAGAGGAAGTTAAGCTGCCTTAGGCGATCAATTTGCTTCCTATCTTTGAGGTGAATTCATCCGTCATTAGGACTTACGACTCTTCTTTGGAAAGAGTATTCGAGAGTGTAAAGATCTCACGTCTGAGAAATGTTTTAACTCTATCTCTGACGGTGATCAATTATTTCCTATCTTTGAGGTAAATTGATCCGCCGCTGAGATTGTTCTCCTATCTTTGAGGAGAAAGTAGTTATGCCTACGATAACATTATTCTACTGTGGGAATGCGTTTGTTGTCTCCCCCATTTTGAATCCAGAATATTTATGTTACTGCAAGGAAAGTACTCAAAGAAAGAATTTGCAAGATGAAAATATCTCTTCATTAAATGGCGATTCGCCTTATTACAACGAATTGGTCTTATGCGTGAGCCTCGTTAAAACCTTTAATAAGAAAAACCACATGGATAAAAACTTACTAAAGGAAAAAGAGTACTCAAGACCTTGGTTACATTTTATTCTCTGGAGAAATACTTGCGGAGGTTCTGAATATTCCACGTCCGTGGTAGTGTGTTCCCCTCCATATCTTGGATTTTGAAAGTGGCAGGTCCAATTTTGGTGACTATCTTGTACGGCCCCGTCCAGGCGATTCCCAATTTTCCTCTGCCTTCCAAGGATTGGATTTTATCCGTCTTTCGGAGCACTAGGTCCCCTGGGTTCAGATCCACAAGCTTGGCATATTTGTCGTGATAGGCTGCAATCCTCTGTTTATAGGCGGCCATTCGCACATATGCCTTCTCTCTTCTTGCTTCCAATTGGTCAAGACTTTATTTTAACCTTTGGTAATTCCTGTCCTCGCAGTAAAACAAGGCTATGTCACTAGGAATCTGGATCTCGATGGGGATCACAGCTTCAACACCATAGGTGAGGGCGAATGGTGATTCGCCGGTTGCAGTTCGAGGAGTGGTTCTGTATGCCCATAGGACATTCATGAGGTGATCCGCCCACTTTTTATTATGCTCCCCTAGTCTCTTTTTTATGCCCTTGACAATCGTTCGATTTGTTACCTCGGTCATCCCGTTGGATTGGGGGTAGTAAACGGAGGCGGACCTGTTTTGAATGCATTGACTTTCGCAGAATGTTCTGAACTCTCCACAATTGAACTGCGTCCCGTTGTCAGTAATAATTGTGTGGGGAACTCCGAATCTTCCAACTATGTTGTCTCTGACAAACTCAACCATCCGTTCTGCATTTATTGATGAGACAGCCTCGGCCTCTACCCACTTCGTAAAGTGATCCACAGCTACTACCACATACCTTCTCTGTCTTTTGGTAGGAGGAAAGCGACCGACAATGTCGATTCCCTAAACTACAAAGGGTCGCCCTTCGATGATGGGCTTCTGAAGATTCTTAGCCGTGTGAGATTCATTTGCATGAACCTGGCAATTGTGACAGGATTCTACCAGCCTCTGAGCATCAAGCTCCGCCATGGGCCAATAAAATCCTGCCAGTCTAGACTTTTTCAAAATGGAGGCGGATGCTTCATGAGCTCCGCAAGTACCCTCGCGTAGCTCCTTGAGGATCTGTTGTCTCTCTTCCGTTGTGACACACTTCAACCAGGGATGTCCAAAAGATTTTCTTTATAGGCAATCATTTATTATGGAGAAATAAGCGACTTTTCTTACCGTCCGCCGAGCTTCTTCTTTGTCTTGAGGCAAAGTTCCATCTGCAAGATACTGTCGGATGGGTGATCTCCAATCACTTTCAACGGACGTTAAAAGAGATACAGTTTCTGAGATGAATGCTGGCACCATCTTGACTTCGAACGTGCATTGTAGGTCCACCCATTGCTCCTTGCTAGAAGCCAGTTTAGCGAGATGGTCAGCTTCTGTGTTTGATCCCCGAGGCACATGGACTAGCTCCCACTTGGTTTCCTTGATCTCAAGGTAGCTCAGCAGCGTTTTGACCTCTTCTACATATTTGGCCAGGATGTCATCTTTCACTTCAAAGTTCTTGATTACCTGATTGACCATGAGCTTAGAATCGCTATAGATCACGATCTGCTCGGGTGTAATCTCCTTCAACAGGCGTAGCCCCAATATTAAGGCCTCATACTCCGCTGCATTGTTTGTTGCAGGAAAGTCTAACTTTGCTGCATAATGTAGTTTTATATAATGCGGCCCTTTGATCACGATGCCTATCCCTGCACCTTCAACGGAAGAAGCCCCCATCAGTGTACATCGTCCATTCTTCAACCTTAGATTTGGGGAGATTCATGCCTTCTTCAGTGAATTCATTCACAAAGTCTGCCAAGACTTGGCTTTTCAGGGCTGATCTACCTTCATAACGGACATCAAACTCACCCAGGCGGATTGCCCATTCCATCAATCTCCCCGAAGTCTCTGGCTTTTGCAGTACTTTCCTCATGGGTATACTAGTGCGGACAATGACTGTATGAGCCTGGAAATAAGGCCGAAGGCGAATCGAAGTGGTGACAACGGCCAGTGCCATCTTATCTAATTTCGAATATCGTGTTTCGGCTTCTTTTAGAACTTTGCTCACATAATAGATCGGATATTGCTGACCGTCCTCTTACCTTATCATGACAGTACAAACTACTTTATCTGTAACAGAGACATACATGTAAAGATTCTCACCTTTCAATGGTCTTCTCATCAGAGGAGGTTCCGTGAGGAAGCGTTTGATTCCTTCGAAAGCTTGCTTACAATCTTCATTCCACTCAAATGCTTTCTGTTTTTTTATCACTTCATAGAAGGGTAGGCATCTACGAGCTGAGCATGAAATGAACCTGCCCAAGGCTATGATACGCCCATTAAGACGTTGTACCTCTCTAACATTTTGTGGCGTCTTCATATCCAGAACAGCTTGAATTTTGTCTGGGTTTGGACTCACCCCTTTCTGGCTGATCATGAATCCCAGGAATTTTCCATAAGTCGCCCCAAAGGTACATTTCTCCGGATTCAATTTAATATTGTGATGCCGAAGGACCCCAAGGACTTCCCTTATGTCCTCCGTATGCTTCTCCACGGTGGTACTCTTGATGATCATATCATCTACATAGACAGAAAAGTTGTCACCTTTTCTTCCTTCGAATATTTTATTCATCATCCGCTGGTAAGTTGCCCCTGCATTTTTGAGTCCAAAGGGCATGACCTTAAAGCAATAGGTCGCTTGGTGTGTCACGAACGAAGTTTTGATCCTGTCAGATGGCTCCATTAGGATCTGGTGATAGCTCGACTTCACATCAGTGAAGGAATACATGGCGTGTCTCGCGGTTCCATCTACTAAGATATCAATGCACGGTAGAGGGTAGTTGTCTTTGGGACAAGCTTTATTGAGATCTGTGAAATCAATACACATGCGGTATGATCCGCCTGCCTTTTTGACTAGTACAACATTCGCTAGCCATTGCGTACAAATTACTTCCTCGATGGCGTCCGCCTTCTTGAGTTTAGAAATCTCTTCCTCAATCACCTTCTGTCTCTCAGGACCATAATTCCTCTGTTTTTGTGCTATCGGGACCGCGTCCTCGGCGATGTTAGGTTTATGAGTAATCACATCCGGACTAATCCCTGGGAGGATCTCATCCTTCCATGCGAAGACATCTTCCGACTCGAGGAGAACCTTTGTAATATCTGCCTTAATCTCATCTTTTAGCCCTCTAGAAATTCGTACCTGCTTTCCATTTGCCATAAGAAACATCTCTGTATCTCCCAGGGCCATTGTGACAAGTTCCTCCTCTTCATCATCTTTAGACTATGGGCGAATCGTCAAGCATGCCGAATATGTTTCATGAGCAACTCTTTGATTCCCTTTGACCATTACTCCTCCCTTGGCAGTAGGGATGTACATGGTGAAATGGCTAATGGATATGAGAGCAGCCGCCTCTGAGATGAAAGGTCGTCCCAAGATGACATTATAAGCCAACTGACCATCCATAATGGAGAACTCCAGATCTCCCCTCCAGACTTGATCTTCATCTGTCAACTCGCATTCCAACATTACCTGCCCTTTCGTTTGGATTGTGTGTCCTGTTACTCCTAGGATGTCCACAATTGTGGTCTCCACATGGATAGGATCGATCTTGAGCTTAGCGAATGCCCCTCTTGTAATGACGTTGCATGAACTACCAGTGCCGATCATTACTCTTTTCATTTCCCATCCCTCCACCATCATGGTGATGACCAGAGCATCTGCGTGAGGAGGAACCTCTGGGCTTACATCCGCAAAAGGGCGGTTGAGTGACATCCTGTCAAGAGCAGTGGTTTTTGTCTTCTTTAGCGCAGGTTGATATCCTGGTCCGCCCGCTATGACATTAATGACCCCTTTCGCCTTCTTTCTCGGATCATCTCTTGGTTTATCACCGTCTGCTTTCTTGTTATCATTTTGGACGAACCTGTCCAACTTTCCCCTTTCGATAAGCCTTTCTATCTCCCTGGCCAACTCCCAGCATGCATCCGTCTCATGACCATTCCTCCGGTGGTACTTGCAATAATTTTTGGGATTTTTCCCTGTGTTGGTGTACTCCCCTCCTTTTGGTTCGGGGTATGAAATGCTCCGTTTGTGCTGGCTGTTCTCTATCCACATTAGCACTTCACTTTTGGAGGCATTTAATGGTGTAAACGACGGTATGTATGTGGATTTGTTCCTAGATCCTCTTCGCCTACCTCGGGATGACGAATCATGGAGCTTTTCCTTGTCCCGTCTACGAGATTCGCCTTTGTCTCTCTTGGGTGGAGATACAAACTCTCTGCGGATGTCGTCAACCTCCATGAAATCCTTACATCTTTCTATCAGCTCTGCCATATTCCTCGGTTTGTTTCTGATTAGATCCTCTTGTAAGCTTTTACATGTTGTGTTCTTCACCAGCGCTTCCACTGCCATGGAGACATCCACGTCAACAATGTGGATACACAACTTGTTGAAATTGTCGACATACTCCCGAAGGGGTTCATTCTCTTTTTGTTTCAACTCAAAGAGCTTTCGCGATTTAACCACTGGGGGAATGCATCCGGTGAATTTCGCATAAAATTCTCGACTTAACTGATCCCAGCTGTCTATCGATCCTGGGGGAAGGGACTGGAACCAGTCGTAGGCAGGACCTTTGAGCGTAGTGATGAACATCCGACACAGCACTGCCTCACTGGCCCGATTAAGGCCAAGCAACATGCTACTTCCTTGCATGGGCTTCAGGATTATCCTCACATGAGTAGACTTAGATGTTGGGAATCTTAAAGTGCCTCTCAGTTTCCTCAGCCTCGATCCACGCAGTGAAAGGCGAATCACGGTTGGCGAATGGGTTATGCCTGGCATTCTCCTCGTTCTGACGGCGTACCTCGGCTCTGATCTGCTCCGCGATAGTACCTCGATCCTCCCTAGGACGCCTTCTGCTTGGAGGTCTACTCTGAGAAGACGAAGAGCTAGAGTCGGATGATGGATCTGATGGTGACCTTCTACCACCTCTGCCATGTCCGCCTGGAGGAGCTCGCCTATTTTCTCCTTGGTTTGGTGGCGGATGTTGACTATCCTGTCAAAGTGATCCAACTTGCCGCTCGCTTCTCCTTCGGTCAGATGCTGGAGGAGATCTACCTCGCCGGGGTGATCTATGCCTAGGGCGAGAAGGGGATTGAGATCCCTCCTTTCCATGCGTCTTCTTACGCTTCTTGCGCCTTCGACCCTCCTGACTGCCAATGGTGATCCCAGGGTTTGCGGTGCCCCTAGGAAGAGCTGGATCATTCCTTTGACTCCCTTTCGATATCTCAGAAAACAGCCTTCGATTCAACTGTTGGCTACTGGCGAGCACTGGATTAACAACTGTGGAGTCCGCAGGGTGAGAAAGAAAAAACGACGAGTCACGAGCATTGGGTCCTATGAGAGTATTCTGCCATTGTGATGGCGTAGGAGCTGGAGGAGGACGGCGGAGGTTGAATGGGGGAATTGTCAGGTAAGACCTTAGTCGACTCTCCATGGCGGGTCCATGCTCTCTTCCGATGGACCCCGCGCAAATTTCAATAAAAGAGTCAGGTGACATGCTCCCTTCTCCATGCACGGTTGGTGCATCAGGATCAACGCAGCCAACGTTCGTAACGGGATTAGTTGATGGTGTTATGGGTGCTATTTCTGTTCCTGTTGAGGGATTGGACCCTCTGCTTGTCATGTTTAAAACGTGAACGAAATCCTTATTAGGTTAGGATTCCACCTTCACCGCACCAATTGATAAACAGTGATGAGTTTCCGACCAGCTTCCTTCCCTGTGGGGGCATCGTTGGGTTCGACGGGGGGAAGCTACGATGCCAAAGTCAGTATGGAAAAAGGAGAATAAACTATATTGACAAGGTAGGGTTTAAGAGAGAGAGTGAATGTGTACCTCAATAGCTTGGGGTGCAAGCTATTTATAGTCATGTGATCGTAACTCCAGTTAACCAGAAAGTCCCCATTAATGCCTCATTAATGGCGGTTACAGATCTCTTTTAAGTGTGGCCGTTAGCTCATTAATGGTCCATTAATTGTCTTTATTGGGAATCGGCTCAACCGTTCGCCAGGCGGATCGAGGCATGATGGCGGGTCTCACGTAGGTTTGACTACGGATCTCGTGTGGTAGAGTCTAGGTGATCCGCCACTCGGATGACTTACTTGATACGCCATCGCTTCCCTGGCGTTCCCAATACGCCGTCGTTTTGGTAAATATCCTCTTTGATCCCGTGGAGAATATCTCGATGTTATCAATATTGTTTCAAAAAAAATTTGCTGTTATATATCATTTTTATAAATTAAGTTTGATGTGATAAATATATTTTTATAAATTAAGTTTGCTGTTATATATTGTTTCAAACAAAAGTTTGCTGTTATATATCATTTTTATAAATTAAGTTTGATGTGAGATATAAATTAAGTTTATAAATATAGTGTCTGTCAAATTATAATTTTATAAATTAAGTTTGTTGTGATATATAATTTATATAAATTATAATATATTTTTTTTGATTGAAATATAAATTATAATATACAAATATAAGCATAAATATATTTTTATAAACATTTAAAATTTAATTGTATTTTTTTAATATACAAATGGGCTTGGACGCCCGGACCCGACTAAATTTCTTGTGGGCTGGGCTGGGCTTGAGCTCATCAAGCTTTATTAAAAGCCCGACAGGCCCGGGCCGAGCCTGACCCATGCCTAGGTCTATTTATGATATATATATATATATATATAAAAGATCCGGTGTGATAAATTTTTTTATGGTGAGACAAGTCTTATGATGTGACAATGAACAATTTTGTAATTAAGTAGGGGAAGGTAGCAAATTTGTAAATAAAAGGAAAAAGAAAATTGTTTTATTTTCTTTCTTTAAAATGCATTTTCCCGACTTTTTCAATCTCGTTTTTCAAAAAAATTTATACCGTTGGACTCGTCTTAATTAGACGGTCATTTTAAGAACCCAGAAGCTCGGGTAAAAAATTTCCGGTGAACGGAATCCGACGATCTGTTTTTCTGTGAGAAAAAAATTTCCAAATTTTTTTTAAAAAGTTCTAGAAAATGTAAAACATCATTCTGAGAAACTTTAATTCTTGACTCAAAGTGAGATTCCTTAAAATTTAGTCCCAAATCAATGGAATCCGGCGATTAGGTGAGCGTTTTTCGGTGAGAAACCCGAAAGTACCCGGAAAATTCTTAAAAAAATTCCAGAAAATATAAAAAAATTATTCGAAGAAAATTTAATTCTTGAGTCGAAGTAGGATTCCTTACGGTTTAGTCTCAATAAAACTTTTTCCTTAATTTTATCCATTTTACATGCTTCAACAATTTCTTGGGTCAAAATCGTAAGGAATCTCATTCTGAACCAAGAATTAAAGTTTCTTAAAATTATGTTTTACATCTTTTGAAAATTTTTAATAATTTTTTGGGCACTTTTTAGTCATACCTTTCAGCACTATGTGTTGCAATATTTGTTGGAACAATATAAGTATTCTGTTGGAACAATATAACTATTCTGTTGGAACAATTGGTACACAGATTTATTATGTTGGAAAACTATAAGAATTAGAATTATTTTCTAAATAATATAACTAATATAAATTTGAAGATACTATATTAAATATTAAAAAACAAAAATGAAATTAAAGACGATGGATAATAAAATTGATTTGGAACAATCGGTAAACTGATTTATTATGTTAGAACAATATAAGTATTACACTGGAATAATATAACTATTTTATTGGAAAAGTTGGTACGTTGATTTATTCTATTGGAACAATATAAGTATTATATTGGAACAAATGGTACACTAATTTGGAACAATTTCGTACACTGTCGGAACAATGTAAGTAGGATAAATAATGTGTTCAGAAAATTATCAAAAAATTTCAAAACATGTAAAACATCATTTTAAGAAACTTTAATTCTTGTCTCAAAGCGAGATTCCTTACGGTTTTGACCCAACAAATTGTTGAAGCATGTAAAATAGATAAAATTAAGGAAAAAGATTTATTGGGACTAAACTGTGAGAAATCTCGCTTCGACCCAAGAATTAAAGTTTCTCAGAATAATATTTTACATTTTTTGAAATGTTTTCAGAATTTTTTGGGCACTTGTTTTCTCGCCGGAAAACGCCCACTCGGATTCCGCTCACCCAAATTTTTGGTAAACTAATTTGGAATAATTGGTAAACTGATTTATTATGGTGGAACAATATAAGTATTATACTAGAATAATATAACTATTTTATTGGAAAAATTGGTACGCCGATTTATTCTGTTAGAACAATATAAGTATTATGTTGGAACAAATGGTACACTGATTTGGAACAATTTCGTACATTGTCGGAATAATGTAAGTCAGATAAAAAATATGTTCAAAAAATTATCAAAAAATTCCAAAATATGTAAAACATCATTTTAAGAAACTTTAATTATTGGCTCAAAGAGAGATTTCTTACGGTTTTGACCCAACAAATTGTTGAAGCATGTAAAATAGATAAAATTAAGGAAAACGTTTTATTGGGACTAAACTATAAGAAATCTCACTTCGACCCAAGAATTAATGTTTCTCAGAATAATATTTTACATTTTCTGGAATATTTCGAGAATTTTTTGAGCACTTTGTTTTTCTCATCGGAAAACGCCCACCCGGATTCTGCTCACCTTCAGGGATCTCAAAATGACCGTCTAATTTAGACGAGTCTAATAGTATAATTTTTTTTAAAATACGAGGTTAGAAAGGTCGGGAAAATATATTTTAAAGAAAATAAATAAAACAATTTTCTCTATCCTCTATTTTCTTTTATTTACAAATTTGCCACCTTGCCTTTTCAATTATCATCAAAACTACATAGTTTTGTTATGTCACACAATAAGCTCATTCCCACACCTAGACCCCTTGTCGCACTGGATGTTACCCATATATATATATATATATATATATATATATATATATATATATATATATATCCATCAAGATTCGGCCTCAATCCACTGAGAGAAACAATCGACTGCTACCATAATAAAACGATGTCCATTTGATGCTGACGGACGAAGCTCGCCTATTATATCTATCCCTTATACCGTAAATGGCCAAGGAGAAGCGAGACTCTGAAGCTCAAGAGGATGAAGATGTACATGACTCACGTCGATCTGACATTCATGACATTTCCATACCCACTCAACATAATCTGTCTGCATGGTTAACCAGAAGAAGCCCTATATGAGGATCGCAATAACCCGGATGAATCTCTTGCATAACCCCTACATCTCTCACATCCTGATGGGATCCAGTGTACTATGGTGATTCCTCAGTAGACTTTCTTCCAGCCATCCTTTGATCCGTCGAACACTACTCATGTGAGTGCTTGATCATCTAACTCCAACCATTTATTTGGCTATTTATCGTGTTAATCCATAGAATTGTGTTTGAGACAGATCCCACGAGCTACTTGTGTTTGGATGACTCATCTCATCCGAGGGATGGAGCATCAGCTCCTCGGACATCGTTTTATTCTCGGTAAGCCTGTTGAATATGCTAATGCGCATATGCATGTATGCATGAAACTATACATATTATGACTCCTAATTTATGCAAAAATGTAGGATGCTTAATGCGCCCTCAAGCTGTCGCTCGAAAGCTTAGTAAGGGATAGGTGTACCCCGTCATTATCAAGTAATAAAATCTGGACAAGTCCAGATATCAAATCCACAAGATTTATACCACAAGTACCAAACTACTAGGCTTCTAATGTTATCTAGGCTATGAGGGGGTTTAAATTGAGTTTTATCTAAATTAAACCTACTCCTAAGTAATCTTAAGCAAGGTAATTTAACCTGGAAGTGGATGGAATGATATGATAACACTATTTTCAACCTAGTTAACACTTAATTGTTAATCTAATCTGAGTTGCTTAGGCCTAAGGCGATTAAACCTACTTATCCTTCTAGGGTTCCTAGTCTGTTATTCCATTATCAGGCCGAAACTAACTCTTTGGTTTTGCAATTTGGGTCTTAGCAACTATGAGGTTGTCAATCTCATAGGTTCTTCGATTAGGGTTAATCAAATTCTACTCACAATATGAACCTAGACGATATTTGAATTATTGAATGATTTAAACTAATTAGGTAAAGCATACACAGAAGGAAAATAACAATCAATGGAGAAATCAATACTGAAAATTATATGAAAGATGAAAAGAGAATTGTCACAAGTTTACAATTAGCCTAGGATTCATAGGAAAGATCTAAAGCAAACAGGAAATAAAAGAGAATAGAAATCCCTTTCAAGGAACCTGTCAACCAAGCAGTCGTCTTTCTAGGACTGAATGATGAACAACCTTTGATAAGCCCAAAATACACCTAAATTAGTATGCATAAATGTATTAAAATTCATAAAAATATATATTAATTATTTATTTTGGAAATATTTCACGTTGGTGTTTGTTGTTTGTGTGCAAGGTGTTAATTATTTGGAAAAATCCAAATAGGAGCAAAAATGGAGTAAAAATGAGTGAGAAATCAAGCTTTAGTGAAATCTCGTACGAGAATCAGAAATCACGTCAGTGAAATTGAAGCACACAACCAAAAGAGGAAAATAATAGTTTGTCACTATAGAGATACTGAAATCTCTATAGGGACACGCTAGAGCAGCCATGCGGTCATTCATTCTTCTTCCCCCTATCACGTACGAGATTCTTGAATCTCTACTGAAACAGCGAAGCCATTTAACACATTTTACACATTTATTTCTCCAAACACACATCCTTTCATCCGGATAGAGGCAACCCTTCACCAACAGACACGTCTCTTCAGCGTACCTCTTGGATAATTATAAATAGAGGAAGAATTTAGAATTCAATGTTGGTTGTTTTTAGTTACACAAAATTAATCAATTGTGACTAAAACACAAACAGTTAGAGATACAATAGGTAGTTTTATTATTTACATTAGAGTTTACTCAAGTCGAGTTTATACTCTGTAGATCACCGAGAGGTGCTATTTCGAGGATTCAGCGAGAAGTACTAGTGTTGGAGGCAACCCATGGTCTAACAAACCTACGAAGTTGAGTAAAGGATTGACAACGCGGAACTCTTCCTAGTCAAATGCCATTCAAACTTCCTAGTAATTCTAACGGGTGTTTCATGCGAAGTATTTATAAAAGATCTTGGTATTTTTCATGCTAACTTGTTGGGCATTTAAGCAAATTCAGATTTATATTTGGTCATTATGAGAGATCGATTAATCAGATATAAACACCGAATTTGATTAAGGTAATCAATCAAGGCCGAGAGGAAAGATTGATTACAGTTCAATGCTTTTAAATTAAGTAAATCGATAATTTGTTATATCTTTCTAAACAAATCAAAGTTATAAGTTGTGTTTTCGCTTAGTATAAATAAACCTTGAAATGAACTTTAATCTAAATATAATTTCTATAAATTGTAATCTTAACTATAACCAAAATTAAAATTAGAAACCAATTAAACCATTTAACGATTTTTCTATAAACCTCGAGAAAACAAATTTAGTCAAAACAATAATTTTTAATCAAATTATCAGACATTCTCTGTGGGATCGATATCTTTTATTATTAGAAGCGAAATCGTACACTTGCGGAATTCGCCCAACAAGTTTTTGGCGCCGTTGTCGGGGAACGCCAATTTAATTTTTATTATTATTGTTTTTTATAACTTGTGAAAAAATCCTTGATCGGAGCACTTCTCTGTGAAGCGCCGCTGGGATCGGCCGGGGACACTCCGATGCCAAAGTCAGTAATATTTTTGAGAATAAACTGTAAGCAAAAAAGTAGGGAATCAGTAAGTGTACCTTTTGATCTTAGGAAGCTGGAGTATTAATATAGGTTTCTGTAACCTTCAACATTAATAGGGAAGCATGTGAAGAGTTATGTCATTACTCATCTTTAATTGCTATCAATTCTCCATTAATCCCAGCATTTATCCTTGAAAACCTCAGAGTTAGGGTATTCGAACAGTCAAGTCTTTATTCCCCTTTAATGGCTATAGTTGCCATTTAATTGTATTTATTCCCATTCATTGATGGTAATAAGGGCGCCTTTTGGTATTCTTAGATCCGTCGAGACGTATGTACGCTCTCTTTGAGAACAATGGCGGGTCTCCATTACTCGCTCTCATCGGGCGTCTCTTGTTATGGCGTGTCTCGTCATGGTCCACGTGGCGTGATATAATGCTAGAGACTCATTCCTTTTTCTTCATTATTTGCATATTCACTCCTGCATTAATCCTGCATTAATTATCATTAATTCCATATTAATCATGAATAAATCTCTCTTTTAAAAGGAATAATGGTTTGCCATTATTTCTATTAATTTTCCTTTATTCCTGATTCTAGAATAATTTGGGTTGTTATCAGAAGCCCCCCTTAAAAGCCTAAAAAGCTCTTTAGGGCTATCTAAAACGTGTTTTACATTTAATGATTTTCCATTAAACATATTTCCCCAGACCAGTAGGAATGGGACACGTCATTTAAATTTTCTAAGCATTAAGCTTAACTTGAAACGACTTCTTACGGTCCATAAGCCAATGAAAGTGCTCGGGAGTGTAACTTAAAGAACTCTCATTTCTCGATTTATCAAAATATACCAATCTTTTTGGCCCGGACTTGATAATTTCTTATTTGTCAAGCTTTCTATGTACCCCATTAATTTTTTGGGAATCAAAGCCACGTATTTCTAAATGGATCCTTTTTTTTCATCGGATCCTTTAGAGTGTTCTCGCTTAGAATCTACCGCCGTTTTAGACACTCGCCACTCTACTTGTTCCCCATTTCAAGCTTTATTCGCTTTTTTAGGGTTTTATTTTTCTATTTTTGAGGAATGTGGACCCGCCCTAGATGGGGGATTATTTTTTCCTATCTTTGAGGAAAGTGGACCCGTCCTAGATGAGGGATCACTTTGTCCTATCTTTGAGGAAAGTGGACCCGTCCTAGATGGGATCATATATGGATATGATACGCTTTTAGGGGCTTCCTTATGCGGGATCTTATGAACAAGATCCACCCTATATGGATATGATGCACTTTTAGGGGCTTTTGCTTCTTTGTGGATAGGTGGCCAGCCTTAGCCTCTGGGGCTTCTTGAGAGTTATATTTCCTCTAGAAAGGGAATAACCCGCCCTTTATGGGATCATTTGTTCCTACCGTATATGATTATGATTCGCCTTAGGGATTTCTCTTCTTCAGTGGTTGCCTTTTCCGTCATATTGAGGAAAATGACCCGCCCTTAGGGATCAATAAGAATGATCCGCCATTTAGGGAATTTTTGCGCGTCTTGTGGGGGGTTTTGGCACTCTAGGCACTTGACTTTTTAGCCTTTACTCATTTTCCAAAGTGTCTTTACTTTGTTTTTGCGAAGGCGAGACTTCATTATTTTTATGATGAAGACGAGGCTTCATTGCTTTGATGAAGACGAGGCTTCATTATTGTTTATGAAGACGAGGCTTCATTATTTTTTATGAAGACGAGGCTTCATTGCTTGGATGAAGACGAGGCTTCATTATCTTTGATGAAGACGAGGCTTCATTATCTTTTATGGGAAAGATTCGCCAATTGTAGCTTTATCTAGGCGTTTTTTTGTGCCGTTTGCCATTCAATGAGCTTTATTTTTTGCCTTCTAGGCATTCACCATGTTAGCCTTTGAAGACTTTTTCTTGAGGGTTATATTTCTCTTAGAAATGGAATAACCCGCCCTATGTGGGATCATATATGGATATGATTTGCTTTTAGGGCGAGGTGAATGTTTCTCCTCCGACGCCTTAGTTTATTTTGACTTGTATTTTGAAGGCTTTCAATGCCTTGCATAATAAATACAATATGTGACTTTTGTATGAACCCTTTTTTCCTTCCAGAAATATTTTTACTTTGCATATGTCTTTTAGCAAGTAATTTTTAGAACCTGGTATACTTAGGATTTCTCCGATTGTTTAGGGTAGGTGGCTTGCCGTACCCCAATGTGTGAACCTTTAGAAGGTTCTTAGTTTTATTTCCCTAAGGAAATTAAACTGCCATTGGTGGCGATCAATCTTTTTTCTATCTTTGAGGTAAATTGATCCGCCGGTGGGACTTTTCATTCTTCTATCTTTGAGGAGAGAGTTTATGGTGTAATTTTCTCATGTTTGAGATCATTTTAACCCGCCCTTGGTGGCGACCAATCTTTTTCCTATATTTGAGGTAAATTGATCAATCGGTGGGACTTTTCATTCTCCTATCTTTGAGGAGAGAGTTGAGCTCATTTGAAAGCTCTTGAGGGTCTACGTTTCTTATCTTTGTGGAAAGGGGACCCGCCCTTGATGGGGATCAATTGTCCTATGATAGGGACGTTTTATCCCTATCTTTTGGGATAATTTAAGATTTATTTTTGAGCTAAATTATTATGTTTAGTGTTAGTTTTATGTATATTTCAATAAATCAATAAGAAATAAATAAATTATGTACCTCTAGTTAATTTTAGTTAGTTTTCATCATTTTATATCTCATTTTGTTATAAATAAAGTAAATAAAATAAATCAAGTAATCTCGGTGTTCATAGTTGTGCTTTGCAGGATAAATGTACGAGACAGATGATAGTGACGTTTTGTCCCTATCTTTTAGCGTGAATTACGGTTTAATTTCGAGCCTAATAGATAAGTTTAATTACAAAAATAGTATGTTTTCAAATAAATTACAAAATAAAAATAAATTTTACGTTTTTAGTTGATTTCTTTAGTTTTTGATTAATTTCAGAAAAATAAACGTTAGGCTAACTCGGTTCTCGAAGATCGTATTTTTCAGGTACAAAGAAGAAAACCATCAAGCACTAATTCACAACTACACGAGGCGTAAAATAGGGCACGCGGTGCGTAAAACAATGCCCCTCAACACACGACAGTCAATTGAGCATTCCCACATGGTCAACACCAACCACGCGGGGCGTAAATCATACTACGCGGGGCGTCTAAGGTGTGAATTGAAGACAAAAGTTCCAGGAACCCAACTACGCGGGGCGTAACCCAGACCACACGAGGCGTACAAGGCATATTTCGAGCAAATAAGTTCCAAGAGCTCAACCACGCGGAGCGTATCCCAGTTTACATGGGGCGTGGTTGAGTCAACAAGTCTAAATCTAGTCCACACGGAAGAAATTATCAACGGAATGGGTTAATCTTGCAGATACGCGGAGCGTACCACCTTCTACGCGGGGCGTACCTTGTGAAACCTGCAAAAATAGTGTGAATTCTTGTTTGTAACTTATGTAATTACGATTTTACCCCCGAGCTTGATGTGTATATAAATAAGAGTTATTAACACTTATTTCCTCATTCAGATTTTTGTATAGCTAAACTCTACCACTTTGAGAGCTTGTTCATTTGCTCCGCCATCCCGCCGAAGTTCCGTTTCACCCACTTCCACCAAGCTCGAGAAGTTCCACCTCCAAGACCTAGGTGATGGCCTTGAGTCCGGTCAGCTAGTTTTAAGGGCCGATTCTTCCTTTTTACTTGCTAATTAGCTTGCACTCTTCCTATGTACTAGGCTTGGTTGTACTCATATTCTTTTCATTCCATATTTATAATATATGATTTGCAATTCCCGTTTCTTTATACGTGTTGATATTTGCTACTTGTTTTGATATTCTTAATTGATTATTGTGTAGGGGAGACACGATTTCCGGTGACCCGTAGGGACGGGTTATCTTTAGGGATTCATATAGGTGCTGCCCTACCGGGAGTAACATTCCGGAAACCGTAGGAATTAACAAGCCACGGAACTTACGGGCTCTAGTTTTTGATCCCCAGCATTAGACACGCCTTGATTAGGAACCACGTCGTCTAAGTACTTCACGGTGCGGTCCGTCTACACATAGTCATCTTTGCAAGAGTAAAGTATCAATCCTATACGTTCGGAGTCTTTGCTTATTATAATTATAACTTATCATAGTCCGTAGAGTTCGGCTATACAAGTCTGTCTCACCGTAGTTTAGGAGTAGTTTATAACTGTCAAACCAACCTAATGTATTCACCGCCTAGATAATGAATAGAACCGAGTAGTTTAATACTTGTAGGTATAAATCCCGTGGATTCGATACCCGGTCTTAACCGGATTATTACTTGATACGACGGGGTACACTTGCCCCTACGTAGTAGCGTCTAGTAGAGTTTAAGCACACACACGTAACATCTTACTTATTTCATCCACATATCACACACATATTATATTACCGTACTACTAGGCGCCACACATCAACGGAAAAGATGATGAAAACAGGTCTAATTTCCGACGTCCACGCGGAGCGTGATATGTTCCACACGGAGCGTGGAACCTTGAGAAATTATTAATGAACTTCAGCAGCTCCATCTTTAGTAACGGCGTAATTCATTTCAGCGACAAAATATTGATTTTCAGTGATAGAATAATGACCTTTAGCGACGATGAATCAGATTTTTAGACCAAAGAGAGAAAAAGACATCCAATTCAAAGGAAAAGGCAAAAAAAAGGGGACAAGGTGCGCAATGGAGAAAATAGGCAAATAATGAAGCATCATATGCTTCATTATTTCATGTGGGGCCCATCTTCTACATCAAATTCAAAGTCTTCCTTCAAATTCAAAGTCTCCCTTCACATTCAAAGTCTTCCTTCAAAGTCTTCTCTCCACATTCAAAGTCTTCTTACTTAATGTAATTACAATTATGACCCAAGCTTGATTTGTGTATAAATAGGAGTGCTTGACACTCATTTAGATATGGAGATTTTTGTGTAAGAAAACTCTATCAAATTCAATTTCTCATGTACTAAAGTTCCTTACACCTTGAGAGCTTGTATAATCCTCCCGTTACTCCGTCGAAGTTACGTTCCATCCGCATTCACCAAGCTCGAGAGTTCCACCTCCAAGTCTTAAGAGACGACTTTGAGTCCGGTTAGCTAGTTCTAAGGACCAATTCTTCTTTCTTTTTTACTTGTTAATTAGCTTGTACTCTTTCTATGTACTGGGCTTGGTTGTATCCCGTATTTATGCGTTCCTCATTTATATTATGTGATTTACAATTTCAGTTTCATTATACGTGTTATTCTTTATTACTTACTTTGATACTTATAAGTTATTATTGGGTAGGTCGCTTACGAGCTCCGAAATCTATTAGGAATCACATAGGTGTTGCCTTACCGGAGTTGACAATCCAGAAACCGTAGCAATTGATGAGCCACGGAACTTACGGGCCCTAGTTTCTGATCCTAAGAATTAGAGTTGCCTTAAGGGGAAATCATGACCTAAGAACCTCACGGAGTTGTTCGGTCTATAGATAGTCATCTTTGCAAGAGTAAATTATTAATCGTATATGTTTCGAGTTGTTTGTCATATGTTCTAACTTATCATTACCCGTATCATTCCAAAAGGGCTTGAAATACATGAAAATTGCCTCACCCATAGTTTAGGAGTAGTTTGTAGCTGTCACCAAACTCAAGTCTAAAGTATTTACCACTTAGATAACGTATAGAACCGAGTAGTTTAATACTTGTAGTTATAAATCTCATGGATTCGATACCCGGTCTTAACCGGATTTATTACTTGATATGACGGGGTACACTTGCCCCTACGCAGCATCTAGTAGAATTAAAACACGTAGAAAGATCTTAACCGTAACACACACACATTAGTTCACTGTCCTACTAGAGGCGCTCCTTCACCATCCTATCTTTGAGGTAATTGATCCGCCTGTGGGACTTTTCATTTTCCAGCCACTAGGTGTATATCACCTCTTTGATTGCATCCGCCTTCTTCAGCTTAGCTATTTCTTCTTCTATAGCTCTATGCCTTTCAGGCCCATGGTTCTGTCTTTTCTGAGCAACTGGAGTTGCATCTTCCGCCATTATTTGGCTTATGTGTCAACCATGACTCATTTCATCTCCCATCCTTGAATCATCATTGTTACTACCAATGCATCTGCATGTGGAGGGATTATTGGACATGGTTCTGCAAAAGGGGCAATTGATGGATGTTTTATCCAGGGCGAATATTTTTGCTTTTTTTCACGGGTGGCTAATACACTGGTCCATCTGTTATGACATCAATGAAACTTTTGAATTTCTTTCTGGGCTCTTTCTTCTACTTGTCGTTTTGTTATTTGTTATTCTGGCCAAATCTATCTAGTTTGCCAGCTCCCAGAAAGTTTCAGTGTGGTGGCCATTTCTTCTATGGAACCTATAATACGCCTTGGCGTTTCTTCCAACGGTTACATGCTCCCCTCCTTTGGGTTCGGGATATGTAATGTCCCATTTATATTGACTCTTCTCCTTTATATTGTGGCAAGTTGAAAGCTTCCACCTCGTACCCTAGGATCCGTGCTGTGAATGGCGAATTCCTGTTAACTAGATGAGCATACCTTTATGCATTGTTCTTTCGTCTATCTAAAGCGGCATGCACTCGCCTTTCAATCTCATCATCCGAGTGTTAAATGTTGAATCATGGTGGTGAAGCTGACTCTTGATCTTGATCTCGATCATGTTGAGGTTATGCTTGGAACTACGGTCTGACGCGGATGGATGTTATCACAACCGCCAAAGCCATTTATCTAGCTTCGAATATCTTGTCTCCGTACTCTTCAACATTTTGCTAACATAATAGATGAGGAATTGTTGACCTTCTTCTTCTCGAATAACCACGGTGCACATAGCTTTATCCATGACAGATAGATACAAATACAGGTCTCCCCTTCAGATTGGTCTGCTCATCAAGGGTGGTTCTGCTAGGAATTGTTTTATACCTTGATATGCTTGTTGACAATCTTCTGTACATTCAAACATTTTCTGCTTTTTGATTACTTCATAAAATGGCAGACAACTTCTTATAGAACAAGATATGAACCTTCCTAGTACGATGATCCGCCCGTTCGACCTCTGGATCTTTCTCACATTTTATGAGGCTTTCATATCTAGCACAACTTTGACTTTATCTGTATTTTCTCTAACTCCTTTTTGGCTAATGACATAGCCAAGGAATTTTTCTAAAGTGACTCTGAATGTACACTTCTCTAGATTGAGCTTTATTTTTCATGCCAATGTTTGGCGCTGGTTGCAGTATTAGCAATTCCCTTGTACTTGTGGGTTAGTGCTGAAAGAACTCCAGAAGTGGGGCATACCTTGTGCATTATTAAAAGATTGTGGTAAGGCATAAAAGTTATATTCACTTACCTTGGGGGATGAATGACTTGATCCATGGAACAGACTTCATAGCGAAAGACTGTTTGCATTGGCCTCGTTCGCAAATATCATGTACAATGTAATGTCTCTTTATGGAATTTTTAGTTCATCTTAGAATCAATTTAATAATCGCTTCAGGTTGGTCCTTGACTCTAGAATGAACTTAGTCAAAGGATAAAACCGAGTAAATATTATATGTCAAACAAATTCATAATAGAATTTTATCGTGCTTGTTTTAATAGTACCACATATAACGATCATAACCATACAGATTACTACTGCACATAAATATCATAATGAATTCTTAATAAATAACCATAATGACAATGGTTTAAAAACAATGTCTTTTTGCACTTTAATGCACATTAATATTCAAGATAGCATATTTATTTCAGACATCATAAAAGTTATGACATTCTATATTGGGTAAGATATCTTATATAGTTGCTATTTACTTGCAATCAATATTATGCATCTATGCAGTAATGGCATTCAGAGATCATTAAGGCCTAGTTTGGATGTGTAATTAAAGTAAGGTAAGTGATGGTTTAATAATGTAGTTATATATAAAATTACTCTTATATCATTGCATTTGTATAAATAAAATAAAATAAAATACAAAGGGTAATGTTGGAAGAAAAAGACATGTACCATGATTTTGTGATCTTCTATTTGTTAGAGATCCACGCTCACCGCACCAATTGATAACTTGTGAAAAAATCCTTGATCAGAGCACTTCCCTGTGAGGTGCCGTTGGGATCGGCCAGGGACACTCCGATACCAAAGTCAGTAATATTTCTAAGAATAAACTGTAAGCACAAGAGTAGGGAATCAGTAAGTGTACCTTTGATCCTAGGAAGCTGGAGTATTTATATAGGTTTCTGTAACCTTCAACATTAATGGGGAAGCAGGTGAAGAGTTATGTCATTACTCATCTTTAATTGCTATCAATTCTCCATTAATCCCAGCATTTATCCTTGAAAACCTTAGAGTTGGGGTATTCGAACAGTCAAGTCTTTATTCCCCTTTAATGGATATAATTACCATTTAATTTTATTTATTCCCATTCACGGATGGTAATAAAAGCGCCTTTTGGTATTCTTAGATTCGTCGATGCATATGTACGCTCTCCTTGAGAACAATGGCGGGTCTCCATTACTCGCTCTCATCGGGCGTATCTTGTTATGGCGTGTCTCGTCGTGGTCCACATGGCGTGGTATAATGTTAGAGACTCCTTCATTTTTCTTCATTATTTGCATATACACCCCTGCATTAATCCTGCATTAATTATCATTAATTCCATATTAATCATGCATAAATCTCTCTTTTAGAAGGAATAATGGGTTGCCATTATTTCTATTAATTTTCCTTTATTCATGATTCTAGAATAATTTGGGTTGTTATCAATTTTATTTTATTCCGAATCTTGGTTTATAGACTTATAGAGTTTATGTATTTATTTATTTTATAGTTTTTATTTATTTATTGAGGATGGTCATTAGGAGTAAATCCTTATTGTTATTTAATGTTTGCATTTAGATTGTTTACAAATAAACAAGAAAAGAACCAAGTTTTCTCAAAGAGAATGAAATGGAGATTTGATCATCAATATAAACTCACAGAAGAAGTCTACAGAAAAGAAATTCAGCATACAAATGCAACATAGAAGGGAAAGGAAATTTTTGAAAAAGCATGTTAGATGTGAGAGATGGTTTTTCCAGAGAAATTTTTTCTCTTCCCAAACACCTTTAACTCTTTTCTATAAACTTAACCCTTCACCAAACATCATATCTCTCTATTAAAAACTAGGATAAATTAAAAAAAAACCTGTGGTTTCATGGATTAAAAAAAACCCATGTGGTTTGTTTTTACAAACAAAAGGACTGTGTCATACACCATTACACGAATTACAGAAAATGACATAACAATGTTAAATTTGATGACATGGCAAAGGGTAAAATGGTTTGAATTTGTCTTCTTCTTCTTCTTGATTTCGCACTGATGCTCGTAAAGTATATAGCAGTTAATAGGACAAGTGTATCTTATAGCAACAAGTAATGTAGTGCTAAGCACAATATCGAACCACAAAGACTATTATCCTAATTAGTTAATTCAATCGGTAAATCTATCTATTTAGCAGGGTTGAAAAGCAATTTGGTTTTAAACAAGTAAAATAAATAACTAACTAAGGAAAGTAATAAACAGAACAAGCTGCAGGGTGGATTGTGATTTATGGTAGTTACAACCTAGAATGGGGAATTCATTGGTTAATTCCTAAGTATGGGTTTAAAGGACTTCAGGTTTAGGCTCTACTAATGATTGAAGGTAATTGTCCTAATAAGAAAGACAAATGTGATCAATATTCATCTATCCTATTCACATGCATTCGGGTGACGGATTGATTAGGCATATACCCTAGGTCATGCAAAGCATTAGGTCTTATGACAATTAAGACTAAAACCGTGGCCCCGTAATGTAGCCTCATTCCTAGTGATCTCTAGGAAGGTCAGATTAACACAGATTCCATATAGACAATTCCGTGGCCAGGTTTTCGTCTATCTATAATCCTATCCAAGTCAGGTTCACAGGCATTAAGCGTAATTATGTACATTAAGCAGGCTAGTTGATCATCATCGATTCTCATTCCAGCATTAATCCTATTCCTGACATTATCTAGGCATTAAGCATGCATAATCTGATCAATCAAGAGCGAATACAATAAACCCTAAGCCCTAATCATACATAATCATTCAACCAATTTCATCCCCATCCTAGATTGGATGAGGATTAGCTCATAGACAAACTAATCATATCAATCATGCAATTTAGAATAAATGAAGGCATTCTTGATTAAATGTAAATAAAGATAAAGGGAAGGAGAAAGAGATTCTAAAACCCGTTTATCTGATTACAATGTAAACAAGGTAGATCCTCCACCCTTTAAGCTTGTTCTTCAATTAATTAAAGCTAAGCTAAAAACTGAATTAAAATTAAAAGCTGGAATATATTTAAAGTAGCTAAGGAATTAAAAACTGTCTAATCTCTCCGAAGAACTGAGATTAGCTCGCTATTTATAGACATAGGGAGAAACCCTAAGTCTCCGGGGGGTACAAAAGTAATTTCCTATACTTAAAAAAGGGTTTTTAGACTTAATCATTCGAGATTCCAACAAGGGAGAGGCGTTTTTGCGCCTCTCCCGCCTCGTCTCGTCGAGACATAGGCTGTCTCGTCGAGACAGTCAGTGTCTCGATGAGACAGAGCATGTCTCGACGAGACAGGCACCTAAATGGGGCAGATTGTCTGGTTTTTCTCCGTTTTGGTCCCTGGGCTTCCGAAATTTGCTCTAATGGTCCCTAACGAATCCCAAAAGTGCTCCGACGATCCTTGAATTGTCCAAAAATGCTCCAAAAAGCTTGGGTCTGGTTCAGAAATGCTCAAATAGTCCTAAAAACACCTAAAAATACAGAAAATGCCATAAATAACGGAAATTGCTAATTTTAACTAAAAGATAACTAAACGATACAGAAATTGAATGGAAACAAAGCGAAAACGAACTAAAACGATCCTAAAAACACTATAAAAATGGGAGCTATCACGCACCAAACTACCTGATTTCCAAAATTACAACTAATTAATATTTTCTTTACAGTTCTTCTTCTTCTTCGCACCAAATCCTCGATCCGATTCCCAATCATACCATACGCCCAGAATTCCTGTAAATTCCGTCCAAGTTTTGGATCTTTCTTCAACAGATATAGATCACGTCTTATAATCTCTCTTTCTACTTCATTTTTCTTCAGTTCCCCTAAACCCATAACAGAGATCAGATTAGACAATCTTTTTCTTTTTATCTTCCATCCAATTGATTTTCTACAAGTTAATTGATTGCTTATCAGCCTTCAATTTTAATCAATTGAGATCGTAATTCATGGAGATGAGGCCAAATCCCACGGTTGATAATCCTCCCCAACTTCATATGCCATAATTCATCAGCGACTCCATCAAAGCAACCTTCTCCTCCTCCTAACCATGTCGATACGTCCTCCGTTTCTCAAAGGTTGTTTTATTTAACTTCTCTTCATCTGTTTTTGTTGTGGATGGCAATGCCATTTAGTCAGTGGAGTTAGCAATTTCTATTTTCTTCTTTCTTACTTGTTTGGGTATTGAGAAAATTATCTACCTGTCGAGTTGATTTTCATTTTTCCTATTTAATTTTTTCTACTATAACTGTAACGTAAGAAGAAGAAGAAGAAGAAGACCTGATGCTGAAGAAGAAGAAGACAAATTTGGACAATTTTACCCTTTGCCACGTCATCAAATTTAACACTGTTATGTCATTTTCCGTAATTCGTGTAACGGCGTATGACACGGTCCTTTTTTTTGTAAAAACAAACCAAAGTTTTTTTTTTTGAAATCCATGAAACCACAGTGTTTTTTTTTGGAATTTACCCTAAAAATTATTTAATTCCTACATTAAATCCAAATTAATTTCTCTTTTTATCTATATCATTTCCTTAAACATCTACATCTATCTCTCTAAAAAATAACAAATCATCACCATGGAGACTCTTTTTAGACAGATATATCAGAAAGTAGGAATGAGGAATACAATCATTGGAATTATCTTACCCGATAGGAAGGAATTGGCTGCTTGTAGAGTCAGTAAAAATACTCATGTACCTTTACTTGACTTTGATTTTCTTTTGTTCATGGTTTGTTTTCAACTTTTGTTTTGTTTTTCATATTTTTGTTTAGGCGTTTTTAAGTTTTTGTTTTTCATATTTAATTTTTACATTTAATTTTTTTTTTAGTTTACACATTAGTTTATTTTTACTTTAGGATATAATAGTTAAATATAAAATATTTTGTTCATTAAAAGATATAAAAAAATAATTTAGGTATCGTAACTATTAGTAATAAGTTAGAAAAGTGTCTTCAAAAATGTTAAAAATCTCATCCGAGATAAAAGTTAATTAGAATTACATAAATGTTGAGTTTCTGTTGCTATAGAGATTTTAAAAATCTCATCAGTGATAAATATTGAGAGTTAGATGAGTTTCTGTTGCCTCAGAGATTTTAAAAATCTCAATAGGGATCAGGGATAGACCATCGAAGCAGTCCTTGCCAAAAGGCAAGGCGTGTCACGATCGAGATTCCTGAATCTCGACCGCGACACACGTGTTTCCTGAGAAGAGGAGAACAATTCTTTCTCTTTCTCTATGCATTTAATTTCGAATTTTTTATTTTCTTTTACACCAAAAGGCACATTTTCATTTTTCAATAGTCATGATTTTTGGTTTGAACCTTGTAAATTAAAATTCTTAACATATTTTTCACACTTACATTTTCAATTTCAGATTTTCTGAAATCTTTGTTTTATAATCAGTTTTAAACACCAAACACTTTTTGATCCACATTTTGCATTAAACAAGCTGCTTATCTCCAACTCCATTCATAAATATCTCTGCTATAGTATTTTTGGATATGTCTACGGAAATGTAGTCCGTGACACTGAATTGTATGTTTTGGGAGATATTCTACAAGGTAATGTTGTTGATTCTTCACAAATTTTAATGGAAGGTTTGATATCTGCCTCCCGTTCAAAGAACAAGAAAATTGGATATGGGAATATTATTGGTGCTAAAGGCACAATTTCCGTTCCTTGGAGCGAGAATGAACCATTCCCCATCATTGATTTCGAGTTCTTGGAGAACGAAGGTCTTGTCAAGCATGAGTTTCGTCTTGGGCCTCGTTTTCTTTCTAAACAAGAGAGAATATTAACAATTCAAGTAAAAATAAACCGGGCACAAGCATGAGGAATTTCTATCAATAAAGATGAAGATTAGATATGTTTCGTTATGTTTAGGAATGTTATTCTATGTAAATATGTTTCTATGTTTTAGTATGCATATTTTCAATTTTTGTGATTGTGTATATATGTTCCATTTTAATGAAATTATTTATTTTTATGACTCTTAATTAGTTTAAGGAAAGCCCTTAAGGCTAACCTTTAATTTAATTTTTAGTTTTGTTTTTGAGTTTTTACAGATTTAAATTACATTAATGGAGCATTAGTGCAAGAAGAAATGACTTTTAATTGTTGAAAATGTAAAAAAATATAAGATTTTGGCCTACATCACAAAAATCTCGTACGAAATTTCCAGAATCTCTGCACTGGCAGCAAAACAGGGACACATGATTTATTTTCCCTGAGAATCGCATATCGCGATCGAGATTCTCGATTTTTCAGCAAAAAAAAAATTTGCTCAAAATTTGACCTTTTCCCCTTTTCTATTTCTAACTAAAACACATTTTCTCCTTCCACATCAAATCACCTTTAATATTTACCAACTTTTCACCTATCCAACACACTTCTCTCTTTCCCATATAATATTTTTGATCTTCCCCATACACCTTTTTCATTATTCATCTTCTTCCCCCAAACACAAAACCTCCATGAACCTAAACCTCCATTTTTCTATCTTTCTCCAAATTTCTTTCTTCCCCTCTCAAAAATCTGAAATTCTCAAACACCATGCCTAGACATAAGGTTATTGCTCACAAGGTTTCCACCTCCTCCACCAATCGGTTGCGTTGTCTCTATGGGGCCCCATTCGATTTTGCTTCCGATGAGGAAAGGAAGTGGTATAGACACTTTTCTAGGCCAAAGATCGTGTTTCACGATATTCTCTTTTTCGATTTTGTTACGGAGGCTTACATTTAGGAATTTGGGTAAAATTTATGAAGTTGGGTATGAGGAGATATGTATTTGGTTTGGCTTTCCTACAAGCAATTTTTATGCTAAGCCTAAGAATTTTCAAACCAATCCGGTTTGGAAATCTTTGATGGATTTGGATGGATTTAATCCCAAGAACACTTCTAGCAAGCTCATTAAGGATAATTGCGTTTTCTATTTCCTCAAATTTTTATCCTATTCTCTTTTTGGGCCTGTTGAAGGGTCCAAGGTTCAAAGTCAGGATTTGTTCGTTTTGGATTGCATTTTTAAGGGTTTGGTGGTAGATAACATTAAAATGATTTTTGATTCTTTAACCCGTGCCTCCGTTTCAACCAATAGACAAGTTCATATGGGCAATTTGATCATAGGTACTATTTTGGGTGCTACGAGTAGTTTGGAAGAATTTCAATCCATTCCTCATGATATTTTCTGATGTTGGATTATGCTGCACTTATACGAGCTAATTTAGTGCTTAGCCAAGGTCCGCCTACATTCAGATCTTACGGGGCTAGGACGGCTAGTTTATTTGCTAGTTCGGGTGTCTGTGCTTTGAGTTCACATGGGCAAGGTATTCAAGAGGAGGAAAATGAGGAAGCGGATGTTGGTGAGGATGAAGAAAGGCGTGCAGCCGAGGCACCATGTGAGGACGCTGGGGCCAATGTAGATGAATTAGTGGGTTGGCAACGTGTTTTGGATCAAATCAATGCCAACAATAGACAAATGAACCTAAGGATTGATAAAGTTGACGAAAACATCAACACTTTGAGGAAGGCGCATAAATCCACTCGTCGACGGCTAATGTCATATTTCCGCCGCCAAGGAGTCGAGTTGACGCCATCTCCACTGGATTCTCCTTCACATTCATAGGTTTTTATTTTCCTTGCTTTTGGATGATTTTTATTTTTCATTTTATGTTTGTTTCGTACTCATTTATTTCGGTTTTTATTTCGTACTCTATCTTTTATGAATTATCAATTTTTGCACACATGAGGACATTCTCCGATTTAAGTGTAGGAGGCGATATTTCATTTTGAGTATGAATGCTTATTTACATTTTGCATACTTATTTTTGCCTACATAAAAAAAATCAAAATTATACTTATGCTAAAAAAATCATCATGTTACATATGCCAAAAATTAATTATATCATAATGGAAAAAAATAACATATGTTTTTTAAGGTTATAAATATGCTAGAAATAGTTAAATAGTTCTACAAGGGTATTGAATATTGAATATTATAAAAATCTCTGAAACTATTTTATAAAGAAAAAGTCTCGAGTGAATGTATATAAGTAATAAATTCTTTATTCGATCTTTCTTTTGTATTATGCTAATGCATGATAATATAGTTCTATTTCTATCTTTAAATTAGGTTTATAGGCATGAATCAAACTAACATTTTTAGTTTTTGCTTGGTTTGATTCCGTCTTACTTTAAATTCAATTGAAGTTTTTAGGGAAACTATAGCCATAATACATGTTGATTTAAGTCAATATAGGATGAATGTACTCTTTTCTTTCCCACATTAAAATTTTATTAATTTTTAACAAATATTAAGTAAATTAAGTAATCGTTATCTTAATTTTTGACCATGATTGCGATAACCATGTCATAGTCGATGTATGAAAGGAAAGAAAAATAAATAAAACGGTACTTTTGGCCACAGTTGTGACCATCCTTATCATGATCGAGGTATGAAAGGAATGTTAAAATATAAATTAAAAACAAAATAGCGTGTCTAAGTTTAAAGTCATGGTTGCGTCCACCCATGGCATGGTCGGGACCTCTTAAGCGGACACAAAGTAAATAAATACATAAAGTCATGGTCGAGACCACCCTTATCACGGGCGTGACTAGCAAATAATTAACAAAAAATTATATATATATATATATATATATATATATATAGTGTAGTTTGGGAAAAGAAAAATTATAGTACCTAGAAATGCCTTGAGACCGAAGATCAAAAACATACATGCTTTCACCAGTCCCGAACGCTTCATTATAAAAATTTCCAATACAAGTCGGAAGATAATCACTTTAATCATAGCTAGTTTGATGTTTTGCGTATAAATTTGCCTTATGAGATTTATCTTTTGGATTGACTAATTTAAAACTGTTATGTGGAAATGTATTCTATTCTTAAGATCGTTTGAAGGATAAATTTGACTATAATTTTGCTCGGGACTAGCAAAAACTTAAGTGTATGAGATTTGATAAGCCCAAAATATACCTAAATTAGCATGCATAAATGTATTAAAATTCGTGAAAAATATATATTAATTATTTATTTTGGAAAGATTTCACGTTGATATTTGTTGTTTCTATGCAAGGTGTTAATTATTTGGAAAAACCCAAATAGGAGCAAAAATGGAATAGAAATGAGTAAGAAATCAAGCTTTAGTGAAAATCTTGTACGAGAATCAGAAATCACGTCAGAGAAATTGAAGCACATAACCAAAAGAGGAAAAGAATAGTTTCTGTCACTACAAAGATTTTGAAATCTCTATAGGGACACGCTAGATCAGCCATGCGCCTCCTCCTTCCTTCTTCTTCCCCCTGTCACGTACGAGATTCTTGAATCTCTACAGAAACATCGAAGCCATTGAGCACATTTTACACATTTATTTCTACAAGCGACGCATCCTTTCATTCGGATAGAGGCAATCCTTCACCAACGAACACGTCTCTTCAGCGTACCTCTTGGATAATTATAAATAGAGGAAGAATTCAGAATTCAATGTTGGTTGTTTTTAGTTACACAGAATTAATCAATTGTGACTAAAACACAAATAGTTAGAGATACAGTATGTAGATTTTATTATTTACATTAGAGTTTACTCAAGTCGAGTTTATACTCTGTAGATCACCGAGATGTAATATTTCGAGGATTCAGCGAGAAGAACCAGTGTTGAGGGCGACCTACGGTCTGACAAGCCTACGAAGTTGAGTAAAGGATTGACAACCCGAAAATCTTCCTAGTCAAATGCCATTAAAACTTCTTCTTCTCTGTTAACTTGAGATGTTTCAACTCAAACTAATGAATATCTTTTAATTCAATTCCATCTTTACTGTTGTTTCATTTTAAGTTTGATCTAACAATACTCTTTAAGTAATTCTAACGGGTGTTTCATGAAAAGTATTTATAAAAGATCTTGGTATTTTTCATGCTAACTTGTTGGGCATTTAAGCAAATTCGGATTTATATTTGGTCATTACGAGAGATCGATTAATCGGATATAAACACCGAATTTGATTAAGGTAATCAATCAAGGCCGAGAGGAAAGATTGATTACAGTTCAATGCTTTTAAATTGAGTAAATCGATAATTTGTTATATCTTTCTAAACAAATCAAAGTTATAAGTTGTGTTTTCACTTAGTATAAATAAACCTTGAAATGAACTTTAATTTAAATATAATTTCTATAAATTGTAATCTTAACTATAACCAAAATTAGAATTAGAAACCAATTAAACCATTTAACGATTTTTCTTTAAACCTCGAGAAAACGAATTTAATCAAAACAATAATTTTTAATCAAATTATGATACGTTCTTTGTGGGATCGATAACTTTTATTATTACAAGCGAAACCGTGCACTTGCGGAATTTGCCCAACAACCTCGATGAATCCTTGGAGCTTGGAGGAGTTCTTCAATGGCAGATGGAGGAAGGAGGTAGGATTCTCAAGGTAGGGGGTAGGTTATTTTACACAAACAAAAAATAGATTAATACATGAGAAAAGGTCTTATTTATAGATACAATTGACCTAAAACCTAATTCAAAGTGTTTTCTAATGCATGTAGGAAGTCCGGGAGAGAGAATACACTTCATGGGGCTGGAAATCAGCAGGCTAGCTCGCCGAGCTGGCCTATAAAGGCCAACTCAGCGGGCTGGTTTTGCCCAACTCACCGAACTACTCCCGGGGGTTCCCGAGACGCAATTTTCTACCGTATTTGTCTTTGTTTAACCTACACACACACATCAAACTCCAAAAATCATTAGTCCAAAGGCTAAATTGACCCACCAATCTTCAGATTTGAGTAAAAACTCCTTTTGGTTGGTCAATTAGTCAAAATAAATAAGGTGAAGTTCAAGTGTGTGATGTTTTGACGATATTTCGCCTAGAAACACTTAGAAATGTCTAATAACTATAAAAAGTAATAAAACAAGTGCGAAAACTGAATAACAGATATAAATGCATAAAAATGCGAGAAATACTCGCTTATTTACCAAAAACTAATTAAAACTACCCTAAAAATTGTACCTAAAGATAGTTTTTTTTGACCCATATCAATGCCCTGTCGAGGAGAGATCAGGATATGTTGAGGAGAGAGCAGGCTTTACGGGAGAGTCGGGCTGAGTTAGATAGCATATAGTCGTAGCTCCGAGCTACACAACTCCGGTATGGCAAATATAACGTCGAGGATGCTAGAGATTATGAGGAGGACTAGATGATATGACTTAGGATGTAGTCATTGTCAATAGGTGTTTAGAACAATATGAAAACTCGAACCTTTGTATTTTACTATTTAGAACAATATGAAAACTCGAACCTTTATATTTTACTATAATAAACAAAAAATTGGTTGCTTGTTTGTCAGATGTGCTGAATGTCTTACATATTGTCGTTATCCTGCGAACTAAAACCAAACTTGTTGTTAATTAAAGTTTTTTTCCTAAAGAGGAGTTTCTTTTTTAGTTTAATTCTAAAAGGGGGTTTCTTTTAGAGTTTAATTCTAAAGGGGAGTTTCTTTTAGTATTATTATATGGCATTAATAAAAGTCAGTTTTCTCTCTTGGAAGCCAATAGGCACAAGCGCGAGATCTATAAGAAGAGACAATGAGAATCACATTGGGACACACAGAGAGAAAAAGAAAAAATATCAAGGGCTCTTCATGCATTATTATTCTTACATGGCTTCTTCTTCCTCCAAGATGAACTAATTTTCAATTTCTAGCTAGAGGTTTTTAGGTCTTGAACACTCAATTATGAGATCATTCTGTACTTAATAGTTTTCATCTATTTCAAGTAATTGATTTATATTTTGTTCTTGTTCGTATTGCATGATTTAATTGAATACTTGATTTGATTATTTACTTGTAATCATTTCACTAATTAGATGTTTAAATATGTAATCGTTGAATTCATCTAGTGCAAGTAGCAAATAACATAGTTATATATGGACAAGCTTTTAACCTATGTTGTGAATGTAATTGATATGTTTTAAATAATCTTGCTTTACTGATTATTGATTAGAATTGGTATCTCTTTCATACTTTAATGCTTTCAATCAAATTAAATTCTGAAGCTTGTTTGGAATTGTTTGATTAATTAGAGAAAATTAATAAACTTTTCTTAATTTACAATCGGTAAGAATAGATAGGTTGTTAATACTTTTTAATAACTATAGCTAATTTATTTGAAGGGTTGAAATTTACATTTTCTGTGATAGATGATCAATTTATTCAATTCAAGACTCGAACCTAACCTCTAGCTGGAATCTTTCTCATACATATTTCTCATTTATTTAATTGTATCTCCTATTTTATTATTACTTGTTATTTTCTATTTGTTGCATTCTACAAACCAAAACCCTTTTTTTACTTTTAATTGTTAATTTTCAAAAGTTATAATTCTATCAGTCTCTGTGGATTCGACCATACTCCATATTTACTACAGTTTTTGGATTCCAAGAGTAGTTATTTTATTTTTGGTGAATTCAACACTTATCAATGGCCCAATGTATCTTCTGAGTTTCTTGCTTTTCCCCTAAAACTATAAACTCCATCCTCATATAGGAGGGACATTGTTAGCTTTCTGATATTAATTGCTGCATCGACCTTAGCCAGCAATGGCCTCCTAATGATAGCATTATAATCTAGTGTGAGATCTGCCACCGCAAATTTAGTTTGGATTTTCCATTTCCATTTGTAGTTCTCCAAAGTGAGATGAGTGAGTACAGATTTTCGGTCCCTATAATGTAATGGACAAACCCAATAAGAACGAAGCATCGACTGAGTCTTCAAGTCCACACGGTCGATGGAAACACTAGAGTTACTAAAAGATGGAGCCTTGAAAGGTTTGAAATGCCTAGAGTCAAAGAATCATTGAATCAAAGGGATGTAGAATAATATAAAATCTATTGTGGCCCTCGAGCATCGAGATAGAGATTAAAAAACGGACTGTGACTATTTCTAGTTGGCCCTGTCTCTCATTTGAGGGGGCAAATGGGAGGTCGATGGCCCCATAAATGGCCTTTTAATTGGGGACCACCCCCTTTCGTGACTCCAATTATGGAGCTGCAGACCCCTACCTAATTTTTTGGGATGTGTGCATATAAAAGGGCACACACCGTAAGGATTGAAGGGGATTTCATAAAAAGAGAAATTAGAGAGAGAAAAAAAATAGTAAGAAAGAGAGAAAATCCAAGAGAGGGAAAGTCACTAAATCACCCAAATGGTATTTGATTTTAACTTAAGGTGCTACACGTTATAGATCTATAAAATCCACATAGTTAGAAGTACTGAAGAGGACTCCCAATGCAACACTGAAAATTAGAGGCACGCTCCAACGATAACACGCCGAGGGGCATACAATCCCTCACATGTTCCTTACTTGTTATTTATTTATTTATTGCACTTGTGAGAATCATTTGAGATATATCTTATTATTTTGACCTTTTTAATTTTGAAATAAAATGGTTTAGTAAAAGTGTTTCCAAATAAAGGTTTGATAAAGACTTTCAATTATTGTCAACAAACCTTTTGAAAAGTTTTAATAAAGTTTCTAACTTGTCTTTAATAAATTGTTTGAATCATATCCTTAAACTATTTTAAATAAAAGATATTAAATTGTTTCGAATTGCTCATTCAGTTGTTTTCCTGTAAAGATTTTAAACCGATTTAAATAAAACTCCTGCCAAAAGGATAATTTATATCTTAGAAAAGCTCTCAAGTACGTTTGCATATTGCGTTAGCATATAGATTTACATAAATGTAAATTTACATAGAAATTATAAGAAAAACCACTCAGTAAAGTTTAAATATTTTTAACAATTAGAAAGTAAGTGATTATCCACCAATCCAAGCTCTAGAAGGTAGGATTGTCCTTTTGGACCGGCTTACCAGTTTTTCCCTATTAGCTGGAACCATATGGTGATTCTATCTTTTAGAAACCAATTATTTGAATGTATTAATTTGTATTGAACACATAAACTTTGGCTAAACTAGTTACTTAGAGAAATAAATTAACTAATACTTTTTTAGTAACTTAGAGTAGCCTCAGGGAAAGATGTCTCACACCAAGTACTCGGTTTGATGAGAGAGTGACTTTTAAAATAAGAGTTAATTAAATTGGTTTGTATTTTTTGGTAGCCTTGAGGAAATGTAATTCCATCACACTGAGTACTTGGAAACGTAATAAAACTTTAAAAATATGGACCAATCATTTATTTAACTATCTCATTAGTTAAACACCTGAAATAAATTGTTAAAACTTTAAAGTTTCCTAAGTGGTTTTACCTATTTGCATTCATCAATCATAACACGTAACACTTTCAGTCCCTTTTTAACCCCGATGTGCATATATATTTTTCCATGTTCTCACTGAGGCATATGAGTAGGTGTGTGTACATCACTCATATCTCAGTACCACTTATTCGTCATTTAACCTTTGAGTGGGGAGACGTAGGTATATTCTACTATGGGAACATTGATGTTAACTAAAGTCAGTCAGTCATGAGACAGCCTTAGTAATCTCCACTAGGTTACAAAAATATTTGCATTTTTAGGAGCATGGGAGGCACGTTTACCATCCCATGTTGATGGTAAATGATATCACAAAAACATTAATATATGTGGAACTATGACACACCTCTTCCCATAATAGTTACCGCGAGAGCTATGTGGACTAGTCAAAAGAGGTCTTGACGTCACTCACACTCTTGGTTCTCAAAACGACTCCCAATAGAGAACCCTAGCACGCTGGTAAAGCACACAATTTCGGGAGCCTCCTTAGGTAACTGACCAAGGGTCACCCTGACCTCTCTAAAAACAGAACAACAAAAAACTCTCTAGTATAGCGGTCCATTAGAAGGAAATATGTGCAACGATAACTAGTCACAACCGTGAGTTCTTTAAACTCCCTATCAAAATCATTTGCGCCTTCGGATTCCTTACCAGAACAACTTCCTCTTCTAGATTTGTGGAATACTCAAATTTGAAGCCGGTCTAGAAATTCTGAAGCAATTAAATCTGCAAACCTTCACATGCACACACATGGAGGTACAAGAAGGAGAGTATGAACATACCTAACAGAGAATTCAGAAGGAAAAGAAACATAACCTTACTCTAGAAAGTTGCATGACTTCACATAAAAAAAAGGAAGGAGTAAGTTTCTGTGAAAGACAATCCACCCAGCCCTTATAAGAATATAAAAGGATTTCACACTAAGAAGTTGGCTTATATGACTCTTCACCGCTGTGTAACGGCAAGCAAGTTAAAGGCCACGACTATTAACTCCCCTCCTATGCAAACAAATACCAATCGCGAAAAGTTATCTCGAATGCAAATGATTCGAAAAACACCATTAGGGGCATCTATTTCAGACTCAATACATTAAATGGTCAGGCACAAACATACCCATAACTCTCAAAGGCCTATCTAGCAAACAAGTCCAAATGCTTTACCGACCTTCACTCCATCGCCTCACTTAGGGGCAATAAAGTAATCTCATCATTTGGGACCCGTTATAAAAAAGGTAACTGTCTCTTTTTAGGATAGATTTACATTCTCTTATATTATTTTTCGTTACAATCTTATTGACTTAGGCATCAAAGTGTATTCAAGGGTCTATCCTAGCACAATTCAACCATTGAAGATTAAGTCAATAATCGAGCTATTAGGAGGATAGACCCGAGTATATATTGTACACGCTATAAATTCGAGGAGCATTCGTTTTTAAAAATATATTAGAAATTATAATAAAAATTAGAACTAGAGTTCAACTATCAGGTTAATTAAACTGGTAATTCAATTGAATCTTTTACACTATTTAATATATAAAAAAACCTATTAAATTCATGTTTTGTTTGTATTGTGACATATAGATTCCATACTAAGCAATTTTATGTACTTATTTCATTAAATTTTAAATGGCTCTTTCGTGAAATTTGGTGATTTTGATTTTTCACTTGTTGGCACCATTTGGCAAAACATGGGAGTCAATGTTTACATCTCAACTACTGCATGTATGATATTATACATATAATTACTTTGTCTTATTAATTCATACCTGTAGATTTACTTTGTCTTATGTATTAAAATTGCCCATTAACATACTATTTAATATTTATATGCAAAAGGGTTATTCTTTCGTATGCGTTGAAACCGACATCTCAACTTGTTAACGCAGAGTTAAATAATTATTTTAAAATTTATTGCTTAACACATTAAATTTAAGTAAAATTAAATGTAGTATCAACAAGTTTGTTCAAAATAATAAAAATTGGTATCGAGATGGAAAGATACGAGTAGCTTAGAATGATATATTGTCCTAATCAAAGAGGGTGGAAGGTTATATTATATATTAATTCCAAAGGTTATATATTAGGAATATGTCCAAATCACACACAAACAAAGATTGATCTTTTAGGTTTTGCCTTTACTCCTCACCAAAACAAATTAAACTCGTTACCTTTTCAATATGCTCACATTTTTTTCAATTACTGTTTCAACTGTATTTTAATTTGTACCAATTATTAATTATTTAATTCAGTCTAAATTATGTAAGTTGATGGAATTCAAACCGATTGGATATTTTATCAATTATTCTAGTTTGGATTTGTAATTGTTTTATTAATTATTTTTTCCGTCAAATTTTTTGTAAAATATAAAATTTTGGACCGATTTAGTAATTTATAAAAAATTCTAGCTGAAATATGCAATTGTCAATCAAATACACAAATATGTTAGCAACATTATTTGTGGAAGTTGGATGGAGATAGTTGGGGAGAGAGCAGTTGGGAGCAACAACGGAACCAAATCCCCTACATTTAATCTTTTGCTTGTCCTCAAGCAAATACATTTTCCTCCTCTTCAATCGTTTTAAATTACAATTATATAAATCCATATTTATCTAAAAAATTGAAGACATAAAAAATTTCGAAGGATCACTTATATGCAAAATTTTGAAATATGTAGAAAAAGAATATGACTATCATCCGACTCATTTGTACTTTTGGTAACAAAAAGCGAAGCTTTTGGGACGAAATTAGCACGCATTTATGATCAATATCTCAAAGCATTTTTAGGTACCCTAATTTCTATTTCGCTCATGTGGTTGCATTTTATGCTTCGTACCATACTCACCTTTTTCCGCTCGTTTGTTCTCTCTTTGCATTTGCTTTTCTTTTACTCGTTTTCGAGTTGCAAACTTCATATATTTTTTCTTTTATAGCTCACATAAGTGGTTGCATTTTATGCTCCATACCACTTCTCACCTTTTTTTATATCTCATTGGATATTTCTCTCAACTCATTTTTTTCTCTCAAATACATGTACCCTCATCCTTTATTGACTAATGATATTAAATGTATTATGGCTTTAGTTTCCCTAGTTCCTCAATTGCATATTAAAATTAATTTGAGAAGGAATCAAGTTAAACAAGTTCACAAAACATGCATAAGAAATCATATTTTAAAATTCGCATATAAACGTTCAACTTCAAAATAAAGATAGAAGCATATAATAATAACGTAAAATGATAAAGAGGAAGGGTATCGAGAACAACTTTTTTTATTTATTTTTTCATTCACTTTCTCTGATACTTGTCATGTAAGAGACACAAGCTTTCTTAAGTTTCTTATTTGTTTTTTGATTTTCTATTCCCCATTTCTTTCTGACATGCATTTTTTCTTTCTGTTTGTTTCTGACATGCATTTTTTTCTATTTATTTCTTTCTGACATGAAAAATAAAGTACATGTTACTCCCCCTACACTTAAATTGGACAGTGTCCTCATTGTGCTAAGGATAAGAAAAAAATATGCTAAAAAGAAATAAAATAAAAAAATTGAAAAGTTAAAGTTAAGGAAAGATAGTACCTAAGAATCTGTCAGTGAACTGGACAGTGATGGCGTGAATTGCAGCAAATGAGCGTTATTTTCATCAACACGATCCAACCATGTAAAAACTTGTTTCCAACTTGAAACTATAGAGTTGTCATCACCATAACCCTCTTCATTATCTTCATCCTCTTCTTCCTCATTATTGTCAACAATCTGTTCCCGCTGAAAGTTCCAGCATCGTCAAAATGTACAACCAGAAACTTGGCAACCTTATTACTATATGGGATAAATGTCCCAGGATTTTTAACAAAACCATCCATTTTTAGAAAATCATAGTCTGAACATCAGGTGTGACTCTAAAATTAGCCAAATCCTTTCTGGCAGGAAAAATGAGACCATTAACGACCTTCATAGTATGTGATCATTATGTGTTATAAAGTGCATCAAATAGAATATCAGTAGAATCAACAATCTTTCCTCTTTTACCTAGGCTAGAAGTTCTAACCTCATCAATATGCAGAACCAATAATTTAGCAGCCAACTGTCAATCAAGTCCTGTAAGATGCTGAACTAAACCAGCCCTTTAAAATCAAAATCAAGCAAGGGAATATGAGCATTAGGACTTATTTAGCAAGTGGTTAACTCCTTCCGATCAGCCAAGACTATCCCTGCGATAGTGTTCCTTATCCCCTACTTTCAAAGTATGTGATCAAGATGCTTTAAAAAGTGCAGGAAATAAAATGTCAGTAAAATCAACAGTTTTTCCCTTTCTAATATATCTGTTTGATAAGAGTCTCCATGGTGATGATCTACTGTTTTACTAACCTTTGGAATGGTGTTTTGGTTTGTGAACAAAAATAGGGTAAAAGATGGTGTCTGAAGGAAGAAAATAGTTTCAAGGAGATGAATAGTGAGTAATGGAAGAAATAAAATTGAAAGAGATGTAGTTGTTAATTATGGAGAAGAACAAGGTTATGTTGAAACACCTTTCCACATGATTTTGATTTGACAAAATTATTTAAGTAAATGATTAAAAAATATTCTAAACACACTAAGTTTAAATGCTTTGATTTATTATACTAATGTGTTTGTTCAATGTTAAGTTACTTGTTTATAAGACACAAATATTAAAAGGCTAAAGGCCCAAAAGAAAGTCAAAGGCCCAAGTCAAACAGATCAAAACCACTCGGCCCGTGTAAGCAAAACGCTGTCGTTGTTGATAAAACGCAGCTCAGCATGAGAAGGATCGAGAAGACCTTCCTTGACTACTTCGGAACGAAGCTGCTGAGTTGAACGACAAAGAGTACAAGACAGCAGCTGAGCAAGAGCAACTTCCAGACAAAGTATTTCCACTTCGGGTAAAGTTCAGAAGACACAGAAAGCTGTCTGGTTGACTTTGCCGTAAAAGGAGAGACATTCTGCTGGACTGACCAAAAGCTGCTCTACACTGATCGAAGACAGAAGATGCAAGAATCTGATTGGCCAACGGCACTGAAACAGACTGAGTGACAACGACATGAAGCCGTTTCCCTCCAATGGTTATTTCGAAATTCGAAATCACCGAATGCCTCAAGTGTCACTATAAATAGGCCTTTCAGTTGCTTCATTCGATACAGATCTTCAACTAGCCATTACGCTGACCAAATTCACACTTGAAGTTCTGTGAGAAAAAGCAAAGCAAATACTTACACCAATTTCCAGATTATTGTGTAAAAGTCTAGAGTGATTTCCAATCATCTAAAGTGTCTTAGCAATTGTTGTTTTGGACAATCTTATTATCAATTCTAGAAATAGAAAGGAGAGGCTGAGTACTCGGTTATAGTACTCAGCGGTAGAATAGGAGTGAGTAGAGGTATAGAGGAAGGTACTCTTGTTATACTCAGCTTCTAGTTGTAAAAGGTTTGGTGCTCTACCTTTAAAGAGCTCAGTAGAGAATTCGAAAGCTCGGAACGTGTTCCGGGGACAGGACATAGGCATAGAGGCCGAACCTAGATAAATCTGCTGAGTAACATCTTTCTAACCTTAAACTCCTTTGATATATATATTGCTTGCTTAAAAACTGACTAAGTAAAGAGGTCACGCTGAGTTGTGTGCATTGAGTATCTGAGTTCAGGAATAGACTCAAGTGCTATCTCCTGACTCAAGGAAAGAAGCTAACTTAGTCACCAGTTGACTAAGCTAGTGTCTTAAGTTCACTCAGCGCGCTGTGTAAACATTTTTCAAAGAAAAAGAAGTCAGCCTCAACGTACAAAATTTTAAATAGTTCCTATCCCCCCCCCCCCCCTTGAAACTAACTTGTTACGTTATAAGGGACCAACAAGTGGTATCAGAGCTTAAAAGCTCACTGTGCAAGGTTTAACTACCTTGAGCTGATCCCCACTATGGCTGAAAATAGCACTCGGTTTCTCCCAGGAAATCCGACAACTCAGATTCTACCTGAGGGTCTGTCCATTACTAGGCCTCCCCTATTCTTCGGGTCTAACTATACCTTCTGGAAGAATAGGATGAAAAATTTCATTCAGGCTACAAATATGAGTGCATGGCTATCTATAGTCCAAGGCCCATTTGTTCCTGTTGAAATTGTTGATGGCCAAACGGTTGTCAAATCTGAGACCAGATGGACAGAGGATGATCTCAAGAAGCTACAAAATCATGCTTCAGCTATAAACATGCTTCACTGTGCGCTAGATGCTGCATAATACAATAAGATTTCAGGTTGTGAGTCAGCGCAGGAGATCTGGAAGAAGCTTGAGGTCGCCTACGAAGGAACCAACAAGGTGAAAGAATCCAAGGTGAACCAGCATATGAGATTGTACGAGCTGTTCGAAATGAACGATGATGAAGGGATCTCAGACATGAATGCAAGATTCACAAACATCATCAACGAGCTCAAGAGACTTGGGAAGATCTTCACTGAGGAAGAACAAGTCAAGAAGATTCTTAGGAGTCTTCCTAAAAGCTGGAAAGCAAAGAAGACCGATGTTGTGGAAGCTCAAGACTTAACCACCTATAAGTATGATGAACTCATTGGCTCACTACTGACCCATGAGATCTCGATGAAGAATTTTGAGGTGAAGGAAAAGTCTGAAGACAAGAAGCAAAAGTCTCTTGTCATGAAAGCTGACTCCACTGATGGGAGCTCAACAGACGATGAAGAGATGGCTATGTTTACCAGAAAGATGAAAAGGCTGTTCAAAAAGAATGACAAATATTCTAAGAAGCCTTATAAGAAGTTTGATAAGTACAAAGCTGACTCCAGCGACAGCAAGTACAAGAAGGACAGCTCAAAGCCCATTACATGCTTTGAATGTCATCAAACTGGCCATATCAAGTCAAGCTGTCCCTCGCTGAGGAAAGAAAGAAAGAATGGCAAGAAGGCAATGGTGGCAACCTGGAGTGATAGTGATGATTCATCATCATCTGAAGCTGATGCCACTGAGTCAGCAAAGATTTGTTTCATGGCTGACGAACTTGCTGAGCCATGTGTTTCTGAGCATGCTGACCCCTCCATTGCATCTGACGATGAGGAACATTCAACTGAGGTAAGCCTGAGGTGTGCTGAGAAGTAAAAAATGTGGTATATTGACAGCGCATGCTCGAGGCATATGACTGGTGATGAAACTCAGTTCATCACATTTGAGCGTAAACGAGGAGGAAGCGTAAGTTTTGGAGACAACAAAAAGGGTAAGATAGTAGGGTCAGGAACCGTTGGAGGTAATCCTACTATTGAGTCTGTCTCCCTAGTCAGCGGACTCAAATATAACTTACTCAGCGTAGCTCAGCTATGTGACAATGGGAGAAAAGTTATATTTGATGACACTGGATGTAAAATATTCGAGGGTAAAACAAATGAGTTAATTTTAACTGCCCCTGGTATTGATAATGTCTTCATGCTGAACTTAGAGAAAAAGTTTTCAAAAACTGTATGCTTAGTATCAAAGGAAGAAAATTCCTGGCTATGGCACAGGAGACTTGGTCATGTAAGCATGGACCTCCTGGCCAAATTAGCAAGAAAGCAATTGGTTGAGGGACTGCCAGAACTTAAATTTGAAAAAGATCAATTATGCCACGCTTGCCAAGCTGGAAAACAAACCAAACAATCTTTTCATAGTAAAAACATTGTCTCAACTAAGCGTCCATTAGAGTTACTACAATTGGTCTAGTCCAGCCGCTGAGTCTGGGTGGAAGAAGATTTTCCTTGGTCATTGTAGATGACTTTTCTCGGTACACTTGGATCATCTTGCTGAGTAGTAAAGATGAGACCTTTGAGACATTTTCAAATTTGGTAAGAAAACTTGAAAATGACAAAGACCTAAAATTGGCTCACATCCGAAGTGATAATGGTGGAGAATTCAAGAACCAACAGTTTGTTGAATTCTGTGAAACCAATGGCATTGACCATAATTTTTCTGCTCCTAGAACGCCTCAACAAAATGGGGTTGTTGAAAGGAAGAACAGAACCTTGGTTGAAATAGCCAGGACAATGCTGAGTGAGCATAGGCTTCCAAAGTACTTTTGGGGAGAAGCTGTCAACACAGCGTGCTATATTCTTAATAAGGCTCTTGTTAGACCTATACTAAAGAAAACTCCCTACGAACTTTGGAAAGGACGAAAGCCCAATATTGGATACTTTCGTGCCTTTGGCTGTAAATGTTTTATTTTGAATACCAAAGATAGCTTAGCTAAGTTTGACTCAAAAGCTGATGAAGCTATCTTTTTAGGTTACTGAACAAACAACAAAGCATACAGAGTTTTCAATAAACGAACTCAAGTTTTAGAAGAGTCAGTACATGTTGAGTTCGACGAAACTAACCTTGCAGGAAGATATCAGCCGCTGACTAAGGATGATCCCCACTCAGTACCCGCTGATCAAGATACAGCCGCTGAGTCATTCCCTCAAGGGCTTACCAAAGGTAAAAGTGAACCTCAAATTGTTTTCACTGACCAGTCTACACCTGCAGAGATTGTTGAAACACAGACAGCACAAGACATCAATCTACCAAAGGAGATAAGGATACCAAGAGGACACTCAGAGAGTGCTATTCTTGATGCCGCTGAGAATACCCTGATGACAAGAAATCAACTCAGGAGATACCTCAGCAACGTAGCCTTCGTCTCCGTTCAGGAACCAAAGAACTTCGTTGAAGCTGAGCACGATGAATTCTGGATGAGCTCCATGCAAGAAGAACTTGATCAATTCAGAAGAAATGATGTATGGGAGCTAGTGCCACATCCAAGGAGTCAGAAGACCATTGGAACAAGATGGGTCTTCCGCAACAAGCTGGATGAACAAGGGAACGTAGTCAGGAACAAAGCGCGACTTGTAGCTCAGGGCTACAGTCAGCAAGAAGGTATTGACTATGGTGAGACCTTTGCCCCAGTGGCAAGGCTAGAGGCTATTAGAATCTTATGTGCATATGCATCTTATATGAACTTTAAATTATTTCAAATGGATGTTAAGAGTGCATTTCTTAATGGAGTTATAAATGATGAAGTTCATGTTAACCAACCTCCAGGGTTTCAGGACCCTAAGTTCCAAACCACGTTTATAAACTCAAAAAGGCTCTGTACGGCCTCAAGCAAGCACCACGTGCTTGGTATGAAAGGCTGACCAGTTTCCTGCTGACTAAAAATTATGTCAGAGGCAAAGCTGATACAACCTTATTCATTAAGAGAAAGGGGAAAGATACCCTGCTGGCTCAAATTTATGTTGATGATATTATTTTTGGTGCAACTAACGAGTCAATGTGCAAGGAATTTAGCAAACAAATACAGACTGAGTTTGAAATGTCAATGATGGGAGAACTCAACTTCTTCCTTGGACTTCAAATTAAACAAGGAAAGAATGGCATCTTCATCAGTCAAGCTAAATATGCCAAGGAGATATTGAAGAAATATGATCTTGAAAATTGCAAGTCAATATCTACTCCTATGGGCACTGACACTGTCCTATGCACTAACGAGAATGGTAAGTCAGTAGACAGCAAATTGTACCGAGGTATGATTGGCTCTTTACTTTACTTAACAGCGAGCAGACCGGACATTCAGTTCTCAGTATGTTACTATGCTAGATATCAATCTAACCCTAAGGAATCTCATTACATAGCTATAAAAAGAATCCTTAGATATTTGCAAAGCTCAGTGAATGCAGGTTTATGGTATCCCAACACGCATGATTTCACACTTGTTGGATACACTGACGCTGGCTATGGATGAGACAAGCTTGAACGAAAAAGCACCTCTAGAGGATGCCACTTCCTAGGGAGCTGTCTTGTATCCTGGTTCAGCAAGAAGCAGGCGTCAGTAGCCTTGTCTACCACTGAAGCTGAGTACATTGCTGCTGGAAGCTGTGTTGCTCAAGTCCTATGGATTAAGCAACAGCTTGAAGACTATGGTGTTCAAACAAAGACAATTGAGGTCAAATGTGACAACAAAAGTGCAATTGATCTATCAAAGAACCCAATTCAGCACAGCAGGATGAAGCATGTCAGCATCAGACATCACTTCATTAGAGACCATTTACTCAAGGGTGAGATCAAGCTGACCTATGTCCCAACGGATGAGCAGCTTGCGGATATCTTCACGAAGCCACTGGCTCGTGAGCAGTTCAGCATACTGAGAGAAGCCATTGGTATGTTTAATCCTCTTCAGTAAATTCCAGTTCTAAATATATATTCATGCTGAGTGAATTTCCATGCTGAATGATTTATGCTATTACTTGCTGAGTGAATAGATGTATGCTGAGTGTTTAATGCTAAATGAATGAATATCACATGATGAGCAAATATGCGCACTGATTAGTTATCTCAAACTGAGCAACCTATTACTTAAACCATCTGTTTGTATAAAACTGACTACTCAGAATATAGAACGATTAGGATTATCACACTGAGTAAATTGATCCGTTGCATTGAATACAAAAGCACGCGTATAGCCACCTAGGATGACGTATGCACCGAATCTGTCATAAATGCCAGGATTCTTGTCGGTTGAACAGCCCGAGGGCAAAACTGACACATGGATTCGATAAGATCCATCTCTCACCTCTATAAATAGTGGGAAAATCCCCACCTTTATCTCTTTACGCTTACAGAATTCTCTACCATTAATACTTTCTCTCTCAAAAACTTCAAGTCCTTCAAATCTTCTCTACGAAAATGACGAACGTTTCTGTAAACATCTCCGATGCCGGTCACCGATCTGCTGGAAACCCTAAGCCTCCTACCCAGCAGGATCAAACCAAAGCTACCACACCAAGCAAGAAAACCCAGACTGACCAAGGTACCTCCTCCAAGGGAAAGAAACCTAAGCAACGAACATATACCAGGGTCTATGAGAACGTCAGGGAATACAAGATGGACCACTCAATGTGGTTCTCGAAAGAATTTGTGGAAATTGAGCAACCATTCTGTGAGTGGATCTCAAAGAATGGCTGGACCGAGCTGTTCTCAATAAGAGATCCTACCTACCCTGACTTGGTGAGGGAATTCTACCACAACCTTCATGTCGCTGATGACAACCAGGACCGCTTAGTCACCAAGGTGAAGGACAAAACCATCTTCATAAATCCCACCTACTTAGCAAGCCTTCTGAAACTTAAGAATGAAGGAGCCATTCTTAGGAAGTCTGGAGATCAGGACAACACTGGGTACTCCACTACGTTCTGCAAACCTACTGGCCATGCTGGAGAAATCTCTAGTACTTCAATGGGCCAACACCAAAAGATGGCACACTACCTGCTGACCAATTATATCTTCCCGAAGATAAATTGCACTAGCTCAGCAACAAACTTTGAGCAATGCTTCATATGGCATATGCTGACCTACAAGCCCATCAACATGCCAGTATTCTTAATCGCCGGCTTTCAAAGGAGCACTGGAACTCTAAGGCTGGGCTCACTCATCACCAAAATCCTCCTAGACCACCAAGTGGACCTATCGGGGGAAACTAAGGCCCAAAGATCAGAGATCACTACCGCTGCCCTATTTGCTTTAAAGTTTAATCAACCAATCAAGAAAGCAAAAGGTGCTGCTGATCAGATCGCTGAGGAAACAGTGGTCAAGAAAAGCAGAAGAACTAAGGCCCCCGCTGACAGGAAGAGGAAAGCTGTGCAAAGCACCTTTAAGGGAGCTGTTCCTCCTCCAAAGAAATTGAGGGTTGTATCCAAAGGAACAGATGCTCAGCCCCAGCAAGGTCAAGCTGAGCCCAAGTCAGCTGAGAAAAGACCTAGCCAAGATGTGCATGAGGCAGAAGAAAGAGCAAACGCTGATGAAGAATCACTGAGTAAGAAACAGAAGAACTCTTCGGAGTTAAGTCCAATTGATGCTCTACATACTACCTTCGTCGCACCCTTCAACTCTCATTATGCCCAGAGTCAAGGAGTTGACCCTGAGCAACAAAACGATGAAGTTGAACTGGATGATCAGTTCATTGAACAGCTAGAAGAAGAATTAGAGGAAGAAGAGCAGGATGATGAGCAAGAACAATTTGACGAAGAAAGTGGTCAGGATGACACTGAGTCAAAAAGTGAAGAGGAAAATGCTGAGCCAACTAATACTGAGTTGGCTGCAGACGAAGAAGCTGAGCACACAGAACAGCACAATACTGATCAGGGAGAACCTTCTCCATCTCATTCAATTCCCGCTGATCTCACTCCTCCAAGGCACATCAGACTACAGTTTTGGACTTTACTGAAAACCAACCTGAGCTGACCCCTGATCCTTCACGTATCAAGCTAAAGTTCTTCAGAAAACCTTCTACTTCTCTACCAGAGCAAACCGAAAAGTAAGCCTCTGTTTCTCTTCCACATGAACAAGCCGACTTAAATGCTTCTGAAAATCCGACCATCACCGAGCAAGTTCTCGATGCCGATGCTGAACCTAGTCCTCAGCCGACTATGGAAATTCCTGCTCCAGGCAGCACTGAACCTATCCCACCTTCACCAACAAGTCAGCTTCAGCCTGACTCTGAACCTATCATCAATGCTGCTGTTCAATCACTTCCCAAACCAATAGAATAAGTGCAGGTTGACACACCAAGACCAGTCACTGACCCCGTTGGCACTTCAAATGTTGAATTAAACCTAACACCTCCACCAACTGGTCAGACTGATGAAAGATCATTCAACTATCTCACTGTCACTGAGTCTGGTAGAAGGATCATTAACTCGGCACAGGCCTTGATCCAAGACCTTCATCAGACCTCAGAAACTGCTGCTGGATCTACCGACAATGAGTCCACTCAACTCTCACAAGTCACTCAACTTCTCCACGAGGTTCGAGGTCTAAAAGAACTGCTGAGTGTAATAACCACTATCCAAGCCCAACAACCAAAGCATGAGTCCATAACAAAGCTGGCTAAACTCCAGCTGACCATGGTTCAACATATCAACTCCCTTCAGGGACAATTCCAAACCTTGTCAGCTGCAAACTCTGGGTATGCAACTTCTGCCAAAGTTCAGCAATTATTCACCCAGCTTAAGACTGAGCAAGAAAAGACCAACCATCAGCTGGCTTCCTATTCTCAATGCTCAGTTGAGCAGATCGGCGAAGCTGTTCGATTGCTGAATCTAAACAAGGAAGAGATGGAAACTGACCAACTGAAGCAGAACGAAATTCTCCAGTACTCACAACGTACCTTCACCCATATCCATCATTCCAACGTCCAGCGTCAGTACTATGACACAGCATTACTGAGAATGTTTCATCAGGCATTTGCTGCGCTGACGGACACCATAACTTGGGTAGGCAAATCACAAGAATATATGCTGAGCATGCTCAGCTCATCTAACATCGAGGTTGATAAAGATGTACTGGAAGAGGGTGTCATTATTTTTGATGGCATAAATGCAAGCACCCTCAAGCTTAAAAACATGTCAGCTAAAATTACTGAAGCTGTTCAAACAAGCTCTTTCAGGCCTCCTCCTCCTCCCGATGCTGCCAAAACGGGGGAGAAAGAACAAGCTAGAAGAACTCAGCAAGAGGATGTTGTTGGGAGCAGTCAGCAAAAGCCTAAGAGCAAAAAGAAATAAAACTAGCTAGCTCAACTTCTTAGTTTTATCTTCTATGTTTATTTTGCTTATGTATGCTGACTACTTTAAACTTAATACAATGCCTGCATTATATTATTCAACTTGATTAAAATCTTATGTGATGCTGAGTTATTATGTTTTATGTTTTGCATCTTCAAATACATCAACTATGTTTATCATTTATAATGTTTGTTGATTGTATGCTGTTAACACTGTCTTGCATGCTATAAAACACTGTCTTATAAGACTCATTGAACAACAATATACTCAGCGTTCTCTGATAGTTAAATCTTCCGCTTAAAACTGAGTTAATAGAATATGTTCCATAAGCTGACCTTTATCTGAAAAACTGACCTAGGACTTACTCAATTAAACCTTAAAATGTTTAAGAGTAAAACTGAGTCAGTAGCTCAACCCTTACGGGGGAGTTTATTAAGTTATAAAAGGTCAACTATCATGGGGGAGCTCAACACTGAGTTCTTCACTGAATAGTTTTGCCAACATCAAAATGGGGGAGTTTGTTGAAACACCTTTCCACATGATTTTGATTTGACAAAATTATTTAAGTAAATGATTAAAAAATATTCTAAACACACTAAGTTTAAATGCTTTGATTTATTATACTAATGTGTTTATTCAATGTTAAGTTACTTATTTATAAGACACAAATATTAAAAGGCTAAAGGCCCAAAAGAAAGTCAAAGGCCCAAGTCAAACAGATCAAGACCACTCGGCCCGTGTAAGCAAAACGAGGTCGTTGTTGATAAAACGCAGCTCAGCATGAGAAAGATCGAGAAGACCTTCCTTGACTACTTCGGAACGAAGCTGCTGAGTTAAACGACAAAGAGTACAAGACAGCAGCTGAGCAAGAGCAACTTCCAGACAAAGTATTTCCACTTCGGGTAAAGTTCAAAAGACACAGAAAGCTGTCTGGTTGACTTTGCCAAAAAAGGAGAGACATTCTGCTGGACTGACCAAAAGCTGCTCTACACTGATCGAAGACAGAAGATGCAAGAATCTGATTGGCCAACGGCACTGAAGCAGACTGAGTGACAACGACATTAAGCCGTTTCCCTCCAACGGTTATTGCGAAATTCGAAATCACCGAATGCCTCAAGTGTCACTATAAATAGGCCTTTCAGTTGCTTCATTCGATGCAGATCTTCAACTAGCCATTACGCTGACCAAATTCACACTTGAAGTTCTATGAGAAAAAGCAAAGCAAATACTTACACCAATTTTCAGATTATTGTGTAAAAGTCTAGAGTGATGTCCAATCATCTAAAGTGTCTTAGCAATTGTTGTTTAGGACAATCTTATTATCAATTCTAGAAATAGAAAGGAGAGGCTGAGTACTCGGTTATAGTACTCAGCGGTAGAATAGGAGTGAGTAGAGGTATAGAGGAAGGTACTCTTGTTATACTCAGCTTCTAGTTGTAAAAGGTTTGGTGCTCTACCTTTAAAGAGCTCAGTAGAGAATTTGAAAGCTCGGAACGTGTTCCGGGGACAGGACGTAGGCATAGAGGCCGAACCTGGATAAATCTGCTGAGTAACATCTTTCTAACCTTAAACTCCTTTGATATATATATTGCTTGCTTAAAAACTGACTAAGTAAAGAGGTCACGCTGAGTTGTGTGCATTGAGTATCTGAGTTCAGGAATAGACTCAAGTGCTATCTCCTGACTCAAGGAAAGAAGCTGACTTAGTCGCCAGTTGACTAAGCTAGTGTCTTAAGTTCACTCAGCGCGCTGTGTAAACCCTTTTCAAAGAAAAAGAAGTCAACCTCAACGTACAAAATTTTAAATAGTTCCTATCCCCCCCCTTGGAACTAACTTGTTACGTTATAAGGGACCAACAGGTTATTATATAGAAAGTAAATAGAAGTTAATTGAAGTGGTTTATTTGAAGAGTTATGATGTTTGGTGAAAGGGTGGGTGTATATAGAAGAATTACAAGTGTTTGGAAGATAAAAATTTAACTGGGAAGAGTTTTGCAGTTGAATAGGTATTGGATATGATGTAGGAAAATCTGATTTTCTGAACTCAAAGTTGGTGAGACAAAATTCCCTGTCACGTCTGTGCCTGTTGATTCTTGGACGTGACTTTTGAAAAAAATTCCCATGTCATGTTCGTGACAGGCAATTCACGAACATGACTCTGTCTAAACAAAAAAACCGTCTTTCTGAAGAAAACTCCTATCACGATAGTGACTCCCAAAAATTATGAAATTTCACTTTTTGTGTATTAATGGACCGTGACCTTCAATCTTTGTAGAAATTCTCAAACATGAACAGAGCTATGTGGAATTCCTGTATTTCTCTACGAATTCTTGTATTTCTCCTGGGAATGTCTGGTATAAATGTAATGGAAAACCTTCTGTCACGTTAGTGACACTGCAGTTGCCGACGTGACATGCATTTTGCTAAAACAATTCCCCTCTTCCAATGATGTATCTGTATCCTCAAATTATTTCTGTAAACTTCCTCTGTGAATTTGTATACATGATCAAATCTCCAATTTCACTCTCTTTGAGAAAATTTGGTTCGTTTCCTGTTGATCTGTAAACAATCTAAATGCAAACATTAAATAACCATAAGGATTTAGTCCCAATGACCATCCTTAATAAAAAAAACTATAAAATAAATAAATACATAAACTATATATAAGACTATAAACCAAGATTCAGAATAAAATAAAACAATAAAAATTAAGAAATCAATTTGGCGTTCCCCGGCAACGGTGCCAAAAACTTGTTATGCGTATTCCTCAAGTGCACGGGTTCGCTTGTAGTAATAAAAGATATCGATCCCACAGAGAATGTAATTGATGCTTAACTTATATTGTTTCTTTATTCGTTTTCTCGAGGTTTATAGAAAATAATTAATTGAGTGATTGATTTAATCTAACTTATCTAATCTAAACTAATCCTATGATTCGTTTCATGCATAGCCCTGATACAAGTTGATAATAATTACATAATGAACAATTATTAATATTGTCAATCTTCTGCAGTCATACTGGAGAATTACTCTTAATCCAATCTCTTGATCTAGGATTAAGAAACTTAAGTTTAATTAGATTAATAATACTAACTCCTCGACCTATCGTAGTGAATCAGGATTTTTAAACTACGAAAACAAGTTTAGTTTTACAGTATGATTATCTTTTCATAAACTGAACCTATTCTAGATTTATGAACTGATAACTATTCCTATGTTTTGCTTTTATGAATTTCCCTAGAATAGACATAAAGCAATAAGAAGATTATAATGAACATAGAATAATTTGCATTTGATTGATTAATATCTGGTGAAAATGTATTAACAATGTTGAACATGAATTGAATGTAAAGAATACAGGAAAAAGACTGCAACAAACCTTTTACTTATCCTTGTAAGATTTGTCAAGCCTCGAGGTCGTCTTCTCTTTTGTATCTTCTTCTTGCATCTTGAGAAAGCTTATCTCCCGACCTCACTTCTTTCGATGCATGGATGAAATCTCTAAATAAGACACTTAAATATCTCAAAACTCAGAGTTGTAATCTCTGCTTATGAAATATCTTTACATCTTTGTGCATGATGGTTCAAACTTGTGAACGACTTGAACCATGGTGGAAATGATGGAATGATCTTCTTTATATAGATGAGGAAGAGTTGTTTCCCTTGGAAGACATCTCTCCATAGAGGTGTGATGAATGGACATTGCTAATGGCGAAGAGAAATGTTGATTTAGGCGAAAGGATGTGCTTCCTAGATGAAGAATCATGTCTTTTTGCTGAATAAATGTCTGTCACGAACGAGACATGAGTGTCACGTTCGTGACATGAGAAGCCAATTTTGTGTTGAAAAAGTGTTTATCACGAACGAGACACAGGTCACGATCGCGACAGGTACATTTCTTGAATTCTCTTCTTTTGCTCGTCTTTTGCTTGTTTTATGCTGATGTTCCTTCATATTGAGTTTTCATCCGTGTTTAACATGTCTCTGTTCAAATCATAAACAAACAAGTGAAATCTTTCCAAAACATTTAATAAACTAAATGCATGGATATGAACATGAAAATGCATATGAAAATACGTATATTTCAACTTTATCAACAGTTATAGAACTTCCTTGCGAAACATGGAGCTTTCTTACTGAAACGTGGAACTTTCTTGCTGGGCAGTTTTCTCATATTTTTTACAACAGAAATACATATTTCGGCAACAGAAAATAGTTAGTGGATAAGAGTAATTACAAAACTTTCTTGCTGAAACGTGGAACTTTTTTGCTGGGCAGTTACGTGCATATTTTTTACAACATAAATAGAGATTTTTGCAATAGAAAAATGCTCGCAACAATCTCAGAACAAAACTCAACAAAAATCAACTCCAAGTTTCTTTCAATTTCAATCCTTTGTTCTATCATTTCTTTTTCAATTCCAAGTTTTATAATTTCAATTACTAGCTTTGTAACCCTTCAATTTCAGTCTCAATTTCAAGCATTCAAGCGTTTATTCTCAATTCAGCATTGTTTATAATACTTAAGCCTTTCTTCTTTCCGGTTTTAATTTCGAACCTTTAACCTTTTTTGTCCTTTAAGCTTTTCACAATCCTTGATTATAAGTTAGATTTCATTCCTTTTGTAATTTTTCTATAAAGTTACTGCCGCGCTCAATCAATTCTAAAAAAGGCAAAACAATTTTTGAACGCCCGGAGGGACCAGAAACGATGCCATCAGAAAAACACAGATACAATGATGATTCCGAATTTTGCTGTCTCAAGATGCAAAAAAAAGTGCATGTTGACACAGAGCAAATTTCTCCAGTTAAGGCAATGGCGCACAATGCCATGAATTCAACATAAAGGAAACAAGAGGGGGAACAGTTTATAAGCAAGATGTCAAATTGCTTTAAACACGATTTGGATGATGTTGATGGCATTAGCATATGCTTAAAACAATTCACACTTGTGTTAGTAGAAAATCAACATCTACGGGTGCTTAATCAACCTCAATAAAGAAAATGGGCCACTGAAATTCATAGCAGTTCCTCATTGGAACGTTATCCCACACTTTTATCAAAGAAAGAGCCAGACAATGCAAACACAAGATACGTGGGAGAAAGCAGGCTTGGGATATAGTTCAAGTACAAAAAAGTGAACAAAAATTTTCTACAAAAAATCTCCCCAAGAAGAAACAGGAGGAAGAAGAAGCCTAAGGATTCATTTGACCCGAGGTATCATTGAACCATTTGAATATAGGTGTATTTCTTTAGTTCTAAGGTACTACATATTTATGTTTATGTTTATGATTTTGTATCCGTTTGGATTAGGGAAAGATCCATAAATATTTTATTGTTTGATGAGATTAATTAAAACTTTGTTGGGAAAGAGAAAAATAAAGAGCTGATTTTAGTTCATGTTTTTATTTCCTAAAAAATAAATAATAAAAAAAAAACAGAAAAATGAGAGAAGGTCGGCCAAATGGGAATCAATCATGAATCTCTGTCGCTGAAGAGCAAGACAAAGAATGCATAATCGTGCGATGAATTTATGGTGGAACTCAAGTCAATTTGGGACCAACTGAAACTTTTTCATACTTGAATTTAGGTGGTGTTCACATGCTTGAAATTTTGAGAATTGGGGATATGGCGGTTGTGTTTGATTAAATGCAAAAACAAATCATAAGGGGAGCTGGCTTTGTGTTGAATGCTTTTTCATATTACTTCAATCAGGATTATACAGGGAGACGTTGAAAAATAATCTTGGAAGGTCTTAAAATTTATTCTGCTCTATCACGGCCACTTGCATGGTCCTTCTCATATGGAGCATGAAGAAAATGAGAAGGAGATTCGAAGCCTGATAGTAAGGAATTGGGTGTCAAAGGGGTATTGAGTTGTGCAATGCAAAGCATGAGTTTCTCCCACTAGATCTTGCTTCCAAGATATGATAGAACAAAGGAAGAACCAAAGGATCCTGCAGGAAATAGAGCAGCATGAGCCGAGCTTTTACAAATCCAAACGAGTTATTTTTAAGTGAACAATATGCAAATCCCAGCCTTAAAAAGACGCCTCAGCTTGTGAGGGTAACAATGATGTTGAAGAGCTTATATCATTGCCTCCTCGAAAGATTTTATTGAAATCGATGAATTTTCATTTAAAACAAAAAAAAGGGCATCTTAATATCCATGGGAACTGAAGTTAATGATATGGATTTGATGAACATAAAAGATCTTTGTGATCAAGTTTTATTCCTTCCGGAGTATAGGGCTCAACTGTAAGATTATTTGAAGAACAAGACCGAACATTATTTCACCGTCACCACCATCCAAGACGTCACATTCTTTGTTACCTCACAAACGTTTCCAGATCTACTGCAAGTAGATCTTGCTGGAGAAGAGCTGCGAAAAAGATGGGGATGAAAGACGTGTTGCTGACTTTCCCCAGACATATCTGACTCCAAACGACTTGTACGGAGAACTTATTGCAACATCTCTTCCAGAAGCAATTCTGTGTCGAATTTTGAACTCTGCCTGATGTGGCATATTCTAGAGGGAAAGGCTCTGAACCTTCCAGTACTTCTTATAGCTGCAATGAAGAAATGCAGCACTCAGCTGATTTTTGGCTCTCTGATCACCCTAATTCTTTAAGACAACAACATTCCCATTCCTGTCGGTATGAAACCCTTATCTGGATCCATCATCAATGAGAAAATCATAAATGGCTTGGACCATAGAAAGCCATACAAAACCATCCCTTCTGATGCTGAGATCAAGAAGGCACTCAAAAGAAAGGCCTCTGAAACTTAAGCCTCTGAACCTAAAATTGTCAAGCCTCTTAAAATCACTCTCAAGAAGCCTAGACCTGCTGAATCTCCTCTGGTCTTCTCTAAGATGGCTCCAGCAACAGCTAAGCACTTAGCCTAGAAGGCCTCAGTAGTTGTTGAACAAACAACTACTGAAAAAGAGTATATCCCCGTGGAAAACCTTCGTTTTGTTAGTTTTCCTAAAGAGAAGGAAAAATGCCTCACTGATCAGGCGCTTTTGAAGGGCAAGGGTAAGTGATAACATCGAGATATTATCCATGGGCGAATCCATAAAGCCTCATGTAATCCAAGGACTAAAAGAACACTTGCACATCGGCAGTGACCAGAGATCTGCCAGCTAGATGGCGTACGAAGCAAGTCACACACCACGAATGATCCATGATACAAAAAGATACACCTCGTAGGGATCAGACATCTTAAAGAGATCCACAACCGCCATATCTTAGGAGACCCACCATCCAGCATAGATTCGCCCAAAGGATGTCGACGCCGTCTACCCATATGGAAATTGAAACCATTAATGACTAGTAATGGCTCCATAAATGGGCTAACGGTCATACTTGAATGAACATAGTAACTACCATTAAAGTAGCATTAATGGGAGGCTTTCTAGTTTTTTTTTTTAAAAAAATTGCGCACAATGCGTTTACATTAAAGAAGAAAGAAAAATCCCCACCAGACCCGGATGTGATTCGAATCCATGACCTCCCAATGCATAGGTAAACTCTCAACCACTAGGCTAAGAGCTTCACCACTAGTTCGATGGTTACAACTATCCTAGTATAAATAGCCTCACATCCCAAGGCATTGGGGTACACTTTCTACACCACACTTTGTGCTTACAGTTTATCACTATTTTTTTACTTTACTGACTTAAGCATCGGAGTGCCCCTGGCTGAACCCAACGGTGCCCTCTCATAGGTGGAGCTCCGATGGAAGTTCGTTTGTAAGTTATCAATTGGTGCGGTGATCATGGAACTCTAGTTACAAGAGAGTTTACACCACGAACACAAATGGCAATGGAAGGGCCAACCCTTCTTCTAGGGGACCACTACCCCACTCACTATTCCAATTTCAATAAACAATACACCTATCATCCATGTTAAACATCTATAGTAAATAAGAACTAGAGAACTCATTCACACCCCTCAAACTAGCTCAGTTAGCTGCCTACCCTGCTTCGCTTTGCCTTCCTTTGACTTCCATCTCCTGCTTTTAATCTTCTTTCTTCTTCGCTTCTTTCTTCGATGATCTTCTCCTATCCAGTCAGTTAACCTTTTCCTTCGTAAACTAAACCTTCAACGGGAACTCCTACTACTTATAGTTAGTCTATCTACGTAATTCTTTCTTTTTCTTTAATAAGAAAATTTACCACGGTCAAGCCTAGTAGAGCTCAATGTCCGACAAGACTAGCTTTGACCACGAAAGAGAGACCAAGGCTGAAAAGAAGCTTTCTTTGACGATCCGTGGATGCGTAGTTTGAAAGTGTTTCCACCTGAACCTTTTTTTCATTAGAAATGGCTTCAGACTCGACCTGAAAGGTGCCAATTACATCTATTGGACCAGACGGAAATACAAGCTTTCTTGTAACATGCATGGGTTCGACGTATTCTTTTGCTTGATTTCGACTAGATCCCTTCCCGCCTCGTAGTTCTCACTGGTAGGCTACCGGGCAAACTCGGTGGAGCCGCTGGTGGTTCTTTGTTTCTTTATCCATTCCACTTTCTGTAAACCCCTGACTCTGTGTCTCGCGCTTTTCAGCCTTCATTCCATTCCCGTAATTCCTTTATGAAACTACATACCTTGCCTCAGGGAACTACACTAATGAGGAATATCATATCCTACCAGGCACGATCGAAAGGATTTAGGGCACCTTACTTATAAGGCCCGGACTTGCCAATACGGATGAGGGACGACCCAGAGGATATCCGTGCAGAAGCAGAAGCTCGGTACGAAATGGCGACGGAAAAACTTCAGGGGGAAAACGCAGCACTCAAATGCACTCAAATGCAAAAGAACTGGAAGGGAAGGTCAAGCTGGAGAAAGCAAGGAAGAATGCTCTTCAGCTTACTTTTTACGACCTAAACCAGACTCAACGCAATCTTATTCAAACTATGACAGAAGAATGTGAAAGGCTAGCGATTGAGTGCCAGAGGCTGAAGTTCGAGGATGACTCCCTCCATGGGAGTTCTATTATCGAAGATTTCCTTGCGCTGAAGAACCCACTTGACGCTGGCTTCGATAATAGGCGGATCGAGTATGATTATTCAGTATAGACAGATACCCTGGTAACTGGTAGACAGAAATAGCGACAACTCATCATAGGGCTATGCTTATGCGCGAGAACTTGTGTACATAAATCATGAAAGAGCATTTCGAGATGGAAGCAAATACAACCAATGAAATCACAGACTCAGTAACCGGGGAAGCTCTCAAGGCAAGGTAGCCCAACTTCTTTCGCATCGCTTTCTTTCTAATCAGTTCTTGCTGTAAGTATCAAACTTTCTATTACTCTTGTATGGATGGAAATCTTTTTGAATTATCATTTCTTTCTATTAGGTAAAGAGCTTAGCTTACCGCTATTGGAGAGGTAAAGAGCTTACTATTTCCAGATCAAACTCTATCCTAAATTGAGACTTTACTTATACTTTAGAACTTCAACTTGAATGTGTAAAGCATAACCTTAGGAGGACAAATGCCACAGAAAGAGAAGAAAACCAGATCAGTTGGAATCTCTTCCATCTTAGTCTAAGCTATCTGAATGCCGCTAAAATCAAATCGGATGTGAATTTCGTAGTTGTGAATTCCAGAACTGGGCGCGAAAGCAGCCAACCAGAGAGAAGAAGGCGTAGGGTGGGATCATATCTCGCTATGAGACATCCAGTTAGGACGTAACATAGGCCATTTCGCTAGCTCTGGGCACAGAGCACCGTCGGAAAGGACAATCCTCTGGGTGAAGGGCTACTCACATGCCACGTCTCGCCGATTACTGACCCAGCTCATCTTGACATAGGAAGATGAGGAGATAAGAGGCCAAGGTTGGAAAACAAATAAGAAATCCCTCACATCTTATTGAGAAGGAAAGTAGATTAGAAAGATCTTGCTCGGCCGACTATTGCATCCCTGAGTTCGGCCTAAGGATATTAAGAACTTGGGAAACCTACTCAAGAAAGTCTCTCTCTATAGTCAAGATGCTCGAGAAATGTCACTAGAGACCTTTGGAGATCAAATCCTAGATTTTGTGGCAAACAATTACGGCACGGCGGCCATGGACCGTTTGAGGCCATTGTTGGAGAACCCGGTTGTTGGCGGACCAATGACAGGAATTGTACCACCCCTGCGGTGACCCCTAAGAGCTAGAGTTAGCAACCAAAGCAATTGGGGCAATGCCATCATAAGACCACCATTCCGGCTCCAATCATCATTCATTGCGCAACGAGGAAATATAGTTGATGCAACAATCAGCAACACGATGTCTGGGCTCAATCCGCCATTGAATAGGCGATTGTTCGAAGCTACGCCTGAAGGAAGTAGAAGGAATGAGCAATTACCTCTAACAAATGTACCATAAGTTCAGTAAGAGAAAGAGGACAAGAACAGCCTTATGTGTAGCGGATGGAGAAGTACAACCACCCGGTGCAGCGGTTGTACAAGAGTGCCCACGTGATGAAGTTGCGGATCATTGACACCGAAGGTGTTCTCATTCCAGGCATAAACGTTCACGTTCTCGAAATAGGCATACGCCTCCTTGTCCTTGAAGGCATAGGAGGGCTGGCAGATGATCTCCTTCCGACCCGTCATCTAGTTCATCTGGATCCTGGCGTAGCAGATCAAGGAGTAGAGACCGACCAGTGGCGGATCGTGATTACATTAATGCTGAAATTAACAGATGTTTGCAAGAAGCTCTGTTAAGGCAGAATGAAGAGAATGAAAGACACAGTCCTCACGCAAACAGGGATTTTCCATTTACAAGGCATATCTTGGGATTTACACCAGGAAGACTGTTTAAGGCCCTAAATCTTCCAAGCTACAAAAGAGACGATAATCTAGAAGCCCATGCTAGACAACACAGAGAGCTTATGGAAATCTATGGTTCCAACGAGGGTATTCTTTGCAGGATGTTCTTAACCACCTTAAAAGGACCAGCGTATGATTGGTTTCAGTCACTTCCGACAGGTTCCATAGAGAGCCGAGAGCAATTAATCAAAGAATTTTGTGCAAAGTTTACGGGTTAGGCTATGCTTACTTTGTTTTTGACAAAGTAAGTCTTATTTTGTTTTTTCCACCTTGGATGATGATGAACTTTGACAAAATAAGCTCATCCAATGGTAAAAAGAACAAAGTAAAACTTACTTTGTCAAAAATAAAGTAAGCATAGAAGGCACCTAAACTAATAAAATTGCATCATTTCTAATGTTAAAAGAGTAAATATCATGTATACTTTGGTACTTTTTTCATATATATATATACATATATATGGGGTTGTTCTTAATGGTATCAGTAACCATCCAGACTCCTAAATGGATAGAAAATCTCAACCATTGATTTTGATCCAATGGTGTGATCATTTAATGTAATTAATACTCATAATAAATGACTTACCTTGTGAATTGCATTTTTCTCTCTCTTTGTAATTACTCCTCCTTCTTTATTAGCCTTCTTCTTCATTAGTCTTCATCTTCAATACAATTAATCCGGAGAATACATCAGATTATTCATCGAAAAAATCATCACAGTGGTCGGAAAAATCATTGCGGTGGCCGAAAAATTCATCATCGTCAATCGACTTTTCTTGCTGATTTCGACTAACAACTTGGTTTCGATTTCATTAATATTACTCGGTTAAATTCTGAATTGATGTTTGTGTTCCTCTTTACTTTGTAATAGATCTATTTCTTAAGTTTCATTAAATTGTAGTTCAGTTGGAGTTTCAACATCCATTATCGGCAAGTGTTAAAGCTTCTATTGAGTTAGTTTTGTTTTGTATATATTGATAGATTGTAAAGTGTTATTGATTTTGAATAAGAAATTTAAGAGGATTGAATTCAACCTCCAGAAGATCCATTCAACACGTTGGAATGTTGCTCTGAACTCCAAATAATGTTTCACATTATTATTTTACATAAATCTGAAGAAAGCATTTTCTTCTGTGTATTGTTTTACAGCTCTATAATGTCTACAAAGTTTCTCAGAAGTCTTTTTTATTTAAGTAGAAGTGCAAACTGGTGAGAAATAGTGTTTTAGGATTGGGCTTAAGACAAGCGGTGCGTTCTATGTGGATTGGTTTTGCATTTTGGGCTTTTAATAGGCTTTTTCAGAATATGTTGTGATTATAAGAATTTTTAATGCACGATTGAAATAATAAGAAACATCAGAAATAACAATAGTAGTTTATGAAAAGGAACAATATCACTAATTGTTAATAGTCTACATTTTGTGCAACATTATTCTTCTTTTGAGGATAATTCCTGGAAGCATGACCAGTCTAACCACAAATCCTCGGATCCTTCCACACATTTTTTTCGTTTTACCAGTCAAATGAGACGGATGTGTGCATCTTACTGAATCAGATATTCTGCGATCACTTAGTCTTGGGCAAGACCAACTTCCAGTTTGCTTATATTATTATGGCCTAATACACAAACAACCCTCTGAACTTGTTCAAATGTTGCAACTGCCCCCTCCAACTTTCAAATGTAATAACTTACCCCTTAAACTTGTCCAATTATAAAACATAACCTATAAATTGGGTATTACCCCAAAAGTTCACAAATGTAAATTCATTAATTTGACTCTACATTAATTGTATTTCTTAATTTGTGTGAAAAATCTCTACAATTAGAGCATCTCCAAAAGACTTCTAGTATAAATTATGAGAGACACTCTTTAATAGAAAATTATTAATAAACAATTAATTAAAAAAACATAGTAATGAAATCGGGATCAATGCGGCTTTATTGCACTAAGTAGTTCTGAACTTTTGTTGTTATGGTTAGATTTGACAATCCACAAGGTTACGACGCACCTTTCATCGTCAGAATTAAACTACAATAACAAAGAAAACTACAAATAATTAAGAAAAGTGTTTTGTTGTACAACTAAAGTTAAAATTTATACATAACTATTTACCATAACATCAATTGATTTGTTCTCACAAGCACTCATCATAAACAATATTACGAAGATTCCGCAGTCGAACGTGTTTGGCTATCTTGGAACATTTTCCGCACGTATAATTTGAATGAACCAAAGCTGAAACCAGTCTTTGTCGATTTGATTTGATCGTCCAATACAAAGTCTAGAGCGCGCAACTACATTTAAGTCATGTTTTGGAGCATTAAAATGTTAAAAATCACATAAAAATAATTTGAAACAACTAATGTAATAAAATATATAATACAACTTACTATATTGATAATCTTATTTGTATACATGATTGGATCATCATTTTCAGCATTTGAGTCCCAAACTTCTACGGGTTTATTTGTTATCGTAACCCGACACAAAATGTAGTGTTTGTTTTCCAGAACAGGAATAAAAATCTGAAGTTGTAATGGACGTTAGATTAAATATAATACATATTTGAAAAAATTTCAACTTAACTAAAATTAAATACACACCTCATTGCATTTGTCGAGTTCGCCATATATTCATTAAAGTAGTTGTATTTTATCCACACTTGTCCCAAATGTCCAGGTTGTGAAGGCATTTGATCTTTCTGCGTTTATTTCATAATTTTTTTTAAATGACATGGACTGACTATGACATACGTAAAAGGTGTTACAAAAAAAAATATGTATAAAAACTCACCAATAGTCTAGCAGGAAAATACCAATTAATTTTACCATTGTTTCCTTTATCTAACCTCTCATTGGCAGTAATAATGTGGAAACCACTGTAACAAACTGCATATATATACATGGAAAAAAAGGGATGAACATGGTATTTTTGTATGGAATTTTCCAGGTATTTTTAAGAGCTTTAACATATTACCTCGGTTTCCAACCACTCTTTAGGTCCAAGATACCAGAAGTCGGACCGTGTTAGATAAGTCAAACCATTATCAAATAAAACTTCACTAGAGGGAAAAAAGGCAGTTCAAATCTCATATAAAAAATAACTATTTGGAAAATAAATGTAAGCTTAGAAAACAAAAGATACATTGGATTAGCACCCGAGAAAATGTACTTTAAAACTACATTATCAAAAGGTGTAATATGTTTTCCGGTTTAAAATCTTCAAACAACGGGACTTTAATATTACTTTTTGTAGACATCAGTCCTTTTTCATCTTCGAAGACGCGTTTTCTAGAAGTAACTGATGTATGTGATGCTGTTCCACGAAATTTCGGAGCTTGTTTCACTATTTTGGCTGATTTAAAAGTAATTTTCCCCTTCTTCTCAGGCGACAAGTCTTGTTTCTGCTTCTTCAAGCCTTTCACTTCTACTCCAATGCCTCTTCTGTTACGAAGCTTGATCTCCAAGATGTTTAATTGTTTCTTCAACTCGTTCACTTCTTCAATGCTTACGTTGTTTTGAAGCTCGGTCTTCAAGTCCTTTCATTGTTGCTTCAACTCTTCCACATGTTCTTCAACTTTTCTTTTGCTAAGAAGTTCGATCTGTAAGTCTTGTACTTGTACTTGTAACCTCAACTCTTTAACTCATTCTTTAATTTTTTTTGTTGTTATTACGAACTTCGTACGCCAATATCAATGCTTATGTATTCAACTCATTCATAGCTGCTTCATTGTTTCTTCTGTTACTAAGGTCGTTCTGCAAGTCTTGTACCTGTTTCCTCAGCTCTTCTTTAGTTGTTCTAATGTTATTAACTTCGCTCGTCAAGTGCAGTATTTGTTTCCTCAACAAATTCATATCTTCTTCAATCATCATACGAAGACGTGAAAACCCCTCCATATTTAATTTGACAATATTATATGAATAAAGATGAAAGATAGAGGAAGGAAGTAGAAGTGTTGTGGTTGTGGTAAATGACTGGTATTTATTTCAATTGCAAATAGTTAACCGTTTTCATATGCATAATTTCCTAAGTAGTATTTTTTAGAGTGACTGTTGGTTTTCTTTTTTCCTATGGACATGAAATAAATGTTTTCTTATTGAAATAAATGTTTTCTTATTCGTTTTATTTACTATAAAAAAATTATGATGGTATTTTGGTTCAACTGTTAAATTGTTTATCCTTTTTACATCTAGATAATATGGTATTCTTTTATAAGTTATAGTTTGCAGGACAATATTGAATCAATTGGCATAATTTCATATAATTAATAATGAAAAAAAAGGACTACATTGTTTCAAAACTAACAAAAAAAGGACTACATCTCAAAAACACGGAAATAAAGGGAACTGAATAGTCATATTTCTATTGAATGATATGATGGATCAAAGAAACTGATTATATCTATGTGAAAATACAGGGATTCATTTTGATCGTCTGTGTGAGTCAATCTGATCAGCAACTTCATACCCTTACGCAAATTGCGTCTATTGACACAATCCAGCCAATATTTCTCAAACCTTACCATGTCTATCTTGCATGATGACTTCTTTATTCGAGGAACGTAATCCACGGTGTCTAAAGGTTTACGTTTCTCAAACACGCCAAATGTCAAGATGGCTACCCTCTTACTTCTCACATGCTGGAGGCATTCATTCATAAATGCCATAGGAATCGTCTGCATAAACATAAGATTATCCTTCTTGTTTGAATGAATTATATTGGTGGTTTATAGCCAAAAGATAGGATGAGCTAAACTTGCGAGCTTGTACTTCCAATCCTGGTTCAGAAGCTCTTTCTCGAATGTTGGTTGATATGGACGAGGTTGGAACCAGGACAGATGGACACGTTCAGGTTTATGAAAAACTTCAACGAAGAAGAAAATATGTCAGCAATTAAATGATAACATTTTAATTAGTTACAAAGAATTAAACTAGAAAAAACCTCTTCCATCAGCCAATGCTCTAAGTCTAACAGGTTTCTGGTGTTCATCTTCAGAATCTACCATTAGGTTGCCGGCCATATTTATTGTGAGAGAATGAATGGATCGTCTTAAGGAGTAGTATTTATAGCTGTAGTCTTCTTCAATTTAATCATAAATTTTACAAGTTTCTACATTCACCCTTTCATCTGCTCATTGCATTTGGAGTGTTCTAGTCAATTACAATTTAATTATTGTTTGACTGTATTTAATGAAACATACACATCACGAACAATATTCCACCAACTAACATAAATTTATTTCATTCCAATTAAGCCATTACAAATAAATGACAATACAACTATAATCAACCCTACATCAGCAAAATCCCACAAATTAACCCAAATAAGAAAATAATAGTGTATTTCTTCCATGAGCATCTTTCCTTCCTCATTGCAACATTAGCTTTGTCATCCACATAACAAACATCACATCTCTTGTTCTTTTTGTGCAGTAGCCCCCAAATAACATTTCGATAATGATCACTTAATTCGTCATCAAACCAGTCAAAATATCCACACTCTATCTCATTCCCCTGAAAATATAATACAAATCTTGTAAGAAGAATTTTTGTATTGCATACTAAATAACATGAACTTCAATTTGCATTACCCTCAACAACAACTTACCCCGTACTTAACACAACCATAGAATCTTCTCCCTAGGTTGGGTCTGCTCCATGAAGCTCTTAATATTGCGTTCTCACCGCAGTAACATTTTTTTACGTCCATGTGTCAATCAACAATTTGATTTTGTGCAAAGATAACAACAAAATCATCGAGAGCGCAAGATAAAAGGTTTGGGGGAGACTGATGACAATTTATGGTTCATACAAGATCATAAATACATGGTGAGAGTGATATAAAGAGAGATTGTACATAATATTACCATTACTGTATTTTGAAAAAATATAAACAATAAAGGCTGTAAAATAATAAATTTATTTCTTAAGTGTAACAGTTGGGATTAGTAAGAAGGAAAAAAATGAAGCATACAAAAACTTTTAATGCACAGTAATGGATTCAAAGGCACCACAATTAATGCCTTGAATCTTAAAAATACACAAAAAAAACGGTTAACAATTTCATAAGTACTAGTGGTGTTGGAAGTGACTCTTGAGTTTCTTTTGATTTTTACAATGAATAAAATGTTCTCTACTTGCATTTTTTAAATTTTTATTCCATTTAAATTATTTTTATTTTTCAAGATGCTTTATGGACTTACAACATTCGAATAGTAAGCATTCCGTTAGAATCACAATGACCTATTTCAGAAAAAGTCTGACTTATTTGTTCGAAAATAAATTACAACATGAGACATTAAAAAGAAAAAAAAAATTCAATTTCTAAACATGAAAACGTTTAATGCACAGTTATTAATTCAAAATCGAATAATAAAATATAAAAATAGATCGTTTAGATATAACGAAAAAAATATATATCTAAAAATAAGGGGCATCCGCAAATCGAACCTGGTTTAGGTTATAAAGAGCACATCATACCTTACCGCTTAACTATAAGCAGATTCTTTTGTTCTTCTCAATCGAAAATATTAACTACAGAACGAAATACTTCCCTTCCACACATAGAGTGCGGATTGCTCCTCCTCACTCCGATTTGTATCTTCCTCATTCCCCTTTTTTCTTTTATTTTTAACAACACATGCGTTTATTGCAGCTAATAAATTACTTCCTTTATTCTCTTTTCACAAAATTTGATGCATGTTGGGATCTACAATTGTCCTAAAGCTTTTCAAAAGGAATGAAAATAAGTTTTTCATCCAAACTACTACTTGTGTGATTTTTTGTTTTTTAAAAAAAAAATCTATTTTGTTGATAATTCTATCCTTACATTACTACTAAATCATGTTTTAATAAAAGCATACTAGTATTCTATTTTTAGCTGAAAATAAATAGTCAAACTATAAAAATATAGTAAGGTTTTATTTCAAATAATGATAAGCGTATGTAGGATATAGTATTTTTCATTTTATAAGATGGATGTGGTTCATTTGTTATTTGGAAAATTAAGACCTTGAAAGGATAAAAATTACACATGCCAAAAATCCACAGTCGGTTGTTCGGTTCCCACTGTTATCGAGCTTATAACATCCGAACAGTAAGGATTCTGTTTGAATCACTACGACCTATTTCCATAAAAGTCCGACGTATTTGTGAGAAAATAAATTACAATACAAGACCTTGCTTGTGTACGAAGCAACTCAACTTTGATACAGGAAGCATTCTATCGAATATTGTTTTATTCCAGCTAAGAATCGTAGAGCAAGCTCACGTCGATTGTTTGGTTCCCACTGTTATCGAGCTTATAACATCTGAACAATAAGGATTCCGTTTGAATCACTGTGACCTATTTCCATAAAAGACTGACGTATTTGTGAGAAAATAAATTACAACACAAGACCTTGCTTGTGTACGAAGCAACTCAACTTTGATACAGGAAGCATTCTATCGAATATTGTTTTATTCCAGCTAAGAATCGTAGCGCAAGCTCACGTCGATTGTTCGGTTCCCACTGTTATGGAGCTTATAACATCCGAACAGTAAGGATTCTATTTGAATCACTGTGACCTATTTTGATAAAAGTCTGACGTATTTGTGAGAAAATAAATTACAACACAAGACCTTGCTTGTGTACGAAGCAACTCAACTTTGATACAGGAAGCATTCTATCGAATATTGTTTTATTCCAGCTAAGAATCGTAGCGCAAGCTCACGTCGATTGTTCGGTTCCCACTGTTATCGAACTTATAACATCCGAACAGTAAGGATTCTGTTTGAATCATTGTGACCTATTTCCATAAAAGTCTGGCGTATTTGTGAGAAAATAAATTACAACACAAGACCTTGCTTATGTACGAAGCAACTCAACTTTGATACAGGAAGCATTCTATCGAATATTGTTTTATTCCAGCTAAGAATCGTAGTGCAAGCTCACGTCGATTGTTCGGTTCCCACTGTTATCGAGTTTATAACATCCGAACAGTAAGGATTCCGTTTGAATCACTGTGACCTATTTCGATAAAAGTCCGACGTATTTGTGAGAAAATAAATTACAATACAAGACCTTGCTTGTGTACGAAGCAACTCAACTTTGATACAGGAAGCATTCTATCGAATATTGTTTTATTCCAGCTAAAAATCGTAGCGCAAGCTCACGTCGATTGTTCGGTTCCCACTGTTTTCGAGCTTATAACATCCGAACAGTAAGGATTCTGTTTGAATCATTGTGACCTATTTCCATAAAAGTCTGACGTATTTGTGAGAAAATAAATTACAATACAAGACCTTAAAAAGAAAAAAATAATAATAATTTCAATTTCCAAATATAAAAACGTTTAATGCACAGTTATGAATTCAAAATCGAATAATAAAATATAAAAGTAGATCATTTAGATATAACGGAAAAAAATATATCTAAAATAAGGAACATCCACGGATTGAACTTGGTCCAGGTTATAAAGAGCACATCATACCTTACCGTTTAACTACAAGCATCTTTTGTCTCACAGTTGTCGAGCTCAAAATTTACATTATACCGTTTCAATTACAAGAAAAATCATTTTCCAAATGCATAAACTTGATCATAATAAATGAAGATGTTTATTTCTAGCATTAATTTTCAAAATGACTAGGCAGCACAATTAAAAAATCGAATCTCAAAAAATCACAAAAAACGGCTAACAATGTCCTAATTACTAGTGGTATTCGAATATTTCTGAATTGAAGATAAAAATACTTATTAATCCTCCAATTTTATATGCAACTGTCATTAAAAAAAAAGGGAAAAAAAATAAAACAAACCTTTTTATGCTTTGGTTTAATAGTTGTTCAATTTTGTAGATGGTTTAGCTATAATGATATTTTGGCTTCCAATGCAAGGATTCATTTGGGATAGAATTTTCTAGATGGTTTAGCTATAATGATATTTTCTAGATGCGAATCATTAACATAACCTCTTCAACTGATCAAACTACAATCGAGAAATCCATAGACAGCGATAGTTTTTCTCCATTTCTTTTCAAAGATGAGAGGAGGTCACGTCACCGGAACTGAAGCTAAAGACGGATAGGAAGGATAATGAAGTAGCGGGCACTTATCTGGGAAAGAGAAAGGTGGATGATTTCAGTGAAGATAAATCTGATTGTCCATCGAAGAAGCTTTTTTTTCAACAACTATGGGGATTCTGAAGCATATAAGCGATATTCTGGTTCTAAGTATCATGAAACCGTTAGAATGGCGGAGGAAATGCTACATAATGATGATGATACAAAGTGCATTGTGAACACAATGCGTGCTCTTACTCAATCATTATATCTGATGCAAATGTCCATGGTAAACTTCTTTAATGCCCAGAAGACCAAATTGGAAGAACGTGAAAAAAGGCTAGAGGATGGGAATAAGAAGGTGGTTGATGATGATCAGTTGGGCAAGTTAAACAATGATGAAAATATAATTTTGGGTGATGAGGAAGAGTGGGATAAGTGTTGAAACACCTTTCCACATGATTTTGATTTGACAAAATTATTTAAGTTAATCCATGATTAAGTGGAAATTAAATTTAAGTGCTTTGATTTAATTATACTAATGTGTTTGTTTAATGTTGAGTATAAGTATAAATGAAAACAGAAATAAAAAGTAAGACAGGACGAAGTCAGCATGAGAGCCCAGCACAAGCTGAGTGGAGTGTAACTCAGCATTATAGAAGTTAAGCCTTCTTCAGAACAAATGATTGAAGACGAAGCTGGCCAAAGGAAGCTGAGTAGAACACAACTCAGTATAGAAAAGTCTTCCTCTAAACTAAAGCTTGCAAAAAAAAAGCTGACCATGGAAGCTGAGTAGAGTGCAAGTCAGTATCGTCAGAGACTAAGTTCAAAGGCAACGTCTATAAAAGTCAAGCTAAGTGTTCATCAGAACATCGTCAATGATCCGTTTACTAAAAGACAAGATCCGACAACGTCTGCGCCAATACAGAAACCTTGGAATTACGCACAAAGTCAATTTCGAGACGCATGGGTCAACTGGAATTTGGCTAAAGGAAGAAACTGGTGCTAGAAGACGAACCTATAGGAAGAAGACAAGCCTGACGCCTGCTAAATTCAGACGACAGGATTGGCCTGCGAATTCTGAATGCTGACAAAGGGAATGACGTAATAGATCCATTTGAATCCAACGGATACTTCCGATTCAAATGATTAGAGCTTCAGAATCAACTATAAAAGGACAAGACCATCTCTTGGACCCTTTGCCGAAAAATACAAGAGAAAAAGAATATACATACAAAGCACATTCAAACAAGAAAGAAGATCTTACACCAAATTTTTATTTCTGTGTAAAAGCTAGATTGAATTTGTATTCATCTAAAGTGTTCTTCATCTAGAAAGAACAGATTTGTATCAATTGTAAAATTGAGAGAGTGGTGCTGAGTACTCGGTTTTAAGTACTCAGCGGTAGAGAATCTAAGTGTTTGGTTATAGCGCTCAGTAGGAGTTGAGTAGACGAATAGAGGAAGGTACTCTTGCATATTCAACTGCCTTGTAAACGGTTTGTGCTCTACCTTTAAAGAGCTCAGTATTGGATTGAAAAACCCCAGAGGGATTCTGGGGACTAGACGTAGGCGGAGAGGCCGAACCAGGATAAGTCTGCTGATTAAATTGCTCAGGATATAAATTGTAAAAGCTGACACTGAGTAATCTTGGTGCTGAGTTGGAAGCTGACCTCAAGTGTTAATTCCCAACTCACAAGTAAAACAGTTCTAGTCAGCATCTGACTAAAGCTGTCTTACATCTCTCGACCGTGCTGACCTAAACTAAGTTAAGTAACTTAAAGAATTGATTAAGTCAGCATTATTAAATGAAAAAGTTAGATTAGTTCCTAACCCCCCCCCCCCCCTTGGAACTAATCACACGGGACCAACAAGTGGCATCAGAGCTCAGTAGCTCACTACTCAAAGATAAAACTATCTTGAGCTGATCCCTATAAATGGCTGAGAACAGCACTCGCTTCCTTCCAGGAAATCAAACAACACAGATACTCCCTGAGGGATTATCAATTAGTCGACCTCCCTTGTTCTTCGGATCAAACTATACATTATGGAAGAACATGATGAAGAATTTTATTCAAGCTACAAACATGAGTGCGTGGCTTGCGATAGTTCAAGGCCCATTTGTGCCTTTCAAAATGGTAAATAACGAGAAAGTCGCTAAGAGAGAAACTGAGTGGTCAGAAGATGACCTTAGAAAATTACAAAATAACGCTTCGGCTATCAATATGCTTCACTATGCATTAGATGCTACAGAGTACAATGAAATTTCAGGTTATGAGTCAGCATAGGAAATATGGAAGAAGCTCGAAATGACCTATGAAGGCACAAGCAAGGTCAAGGAATCAAAGGTGAACTAACATATGAGGTTGTATGAGCTGTTCGAGATGAATGAAAATGAAGACATCTCGGAGATGAACTCAAGGTTCACAAATATCATCAATGAGCTTAAACGACTCGGTAAGAACTTCACAAAAGAAGAGCAGGTGAAGAAAATCTTGAGAAGTCTACCCAAGAGCTGGCAAGCTAAGAAGACAGCTGTGGAAGAAGCTCAAGACTTGACCACATACAAATACGATGAGCTGATCGAATCTCTGTTGACTCACGAGATCTCCATGAAAAACTTTGAAGCTAAAGAAAAGTCAGAGGACAAGAAACAAAAATCACTTGTCATGAAAGCTGACTCAACCGAAGCTGACTCATCAAATGATGAGGAAATGGCCATGTTTACAAGAAAAATGAAGAAGTTGTTCAGAAAGAATGACAAGAACAGCAAAAGGCCATTCAGAAGAAGCGATAAGTACAAAGCTGAGTCCAGCGACAAATACAAAAAGGACAGCTCCAAGTCTGTCACGTGCTTTGAATGCCACCAAACTGGGCACATTAAATCAAGCTGTCCAAATCTGAAGAAAGACAAGAAAGGTAGCAGAAAAGCTATGGTGGCAACGTAGAGCGATAGTGATGAGTCAACCTCATCAGAAGCTGATGCAAATGAGATAGCAAATATATGCTTCATGGCCGACGACGCTGCTGACCACTGCCGATCTGAGCAAGCTGACCTCTCAGGTGGATCTGACCAAGAGGAAGACTCCAATGAGGTAACATCTCTACTCTTGCTTAGAAATGAAATGGTTAACGCCCTGAGTGAACTATATACACTGACTAAAAAGTGTAACAAGAAAATAAAGACACTCAGCAGGCGATGTGATGAGATTGAAGAGGTCAAACTGAGTGACCTCCGATATCTTCTCCAAGACAACACCAGACAAGATGAAAATCTAAAAGTCATGCATGGTTTTATCTCGGAAGTCCAAACTGAGTCAAAGAAACTAAGAAAGGACATCAACTATACAGAACCAGCTGAGTACATCGGCTAAGAAAAGGTTCTATCCCAATGCTGAGTTTCAAGGTACTGGTCAGCATAGACAGTACACTCAGCAGAACAGTCAGTGTGACTGTTGTGGGAAAAGAGGACACACCATTGATGTGTGTTGGTATACTCGGCGGAATATCCAATGCGACTTCTGTGGAAAGAAAGGCCATACCACTAAGGTATGTTGGCATGCTTAGCACAATCGTGCTGACCAGAAACAAAATCACCCTCAAAGGGTAACTAACCTATTGTGACTTCTGTGGTAAAGCTAGCCACACCATAAACATATGTCGTCACAAATTAAAATATGATGTTTCACCTGTTCATGCTAACAAACGAGGACCCAAAAAGAATTGGGTACCTAAAGATGAATAGTCTAAATTGTAGGTGAGCCTGAGGTGCGTGGAGAAGTCAAAGCTTTGGTATATTGACAGCGCATGCTCGAGGCACATGACTGGTGATGAAACTCAATTCATCACACTTGAGCGTAAACGAGGTGGAAGTGTAAGCTTCGGAGACAATGAGAAGGGTAAGATAGTCGGTTCAGGTACTATCGGATGTAACCCTACTATTGAGTCAGTCTCCTTAGTCAGGGGTCTCAAATATAACCTATTGAGCGTGGCTCAGCTGTGTGACAGTGGTAGAAACGTTGTATTTGATGCCACTGAGTGTCGGATACTCGAGGGAAAAACAAACGAATTGATTTTAACTGCCCCTCGTGTTGACAATGTTTATATGTTGAGTTTAGAAAAGAATTTTTCAAAAAATATATGCTTAGTGTTAAAGGAGGATAACTCCTGGCTATGGCATAGAAGACTTGGTCATGTAAGCATGGACCTCCTTGCCAAATTAGCAAGAAAGCAACTAGTTGAGGGATTACCTAAACTTAGATTTGAGAAAGATCAATTATGTAATGCTTGTCAGCAAGGTAAACAAACTAAAAAGTCTTTTCAAAGTAAAAATATTGTCTCAACAAAACGACCATTGGAATTGCTACACTTGGATCTTTTCGGACCGGTCCAGCCACTCAGCTTGGGCGGTAAGAGATTTTCCTTAGTCATTGTAGATGATTTCTCTCAGTATACATGGGTTCTCTTGCTGAGTAGCAAGGATGAAGCCTTTGAGATGTTTTTAACATTGATAAGAAAACTTGAAAATGACAGAGATTTAAAACTGGCTCACATCCGTAGTGATAATGGTGGAGAATTCAAAAACCAACAGTTTGTTGAATTCTGTGAAGTCATCGGCATTGACCACAATTTTTCTGCTCCTACAACTCCTCAACAAAATGGGGTTGTTGAAAGGAAGAACAGAACTCTAGTTGAAATAGCTAGGACAATGCTGAGTGAAAATAGGCTTCCAAAGTATTTCTGGGGAGAAGCTGTCAACACAGCATGCTATATACTCAATAGGGCTTTAGTTAGACCTATTCTTAAGAAAACCCCCTATGAACTTTGGAAAGGACGAAAGCCCAATATTGGATACTTTCGTGCTTTTGGTTGTAAATGTTTTATACTTAATACGAAAGACAACCTAGCCAAATTTGATTCTAAAGCTGACAAATCGATCTTTCTAGGGTACTCAACTAACAGTAAAGCATATAGGGTGTTCAATAAACGAACTCAAATTGTAGAAGAGTTTGTCCATATAGAGTTCGATGAAACTGACCCTGCAGGTAAGTCAAGTCAGTCTGGCGAAGATGACCCAAGCTCAGCTTCCGCTGACCAAAATGGAGCCACTGAGTCATTACCACACGGGCTGACCAAAGGTAAAAGCGAACCCGAAATTACCTTTGCTGACCAATCTAAAACTGCAGAGATTGTTGAAACACCAGCTGCTGACAACTCAATATTACCCAAAGAAATCAAAATTCCAAAAGGACACTCGGAGAAGTCCATTCTTGATGCTGTTGAGAATAACCTGATGACAAGAAATCAACTCAGGAGATATCTTAGCAATGTTGCGTTTGTCTCAGTCTATGAACCAAAGAACTTCACCGATGCTGAGCACGACGAATTCTGGATCAATGCTATGCAAGAAGAGCTTGATCAATTCAAGAGAAATGAGGTATGGGATTTAGTACCAAAACCTAGGAATCAAAAGACCATAGGAACTAAGTGGGTCTTTAGAAACAAACTAGATGAGCAAGGCAATGTAGTCAGGAACAAAGCCCGACTTGTAGCTCAAGGCTATAGTCAGCAAGAGGGAATTGACTATGGTGAGACCTTTGCTCCCGTTGCTAGGTTAGAGGCTATACGTATATTATGTGCATATGCTAGTTTTATGAACTTCAAACTATATCAAATGGATGTCAAAAGTGCTTTTCTTAATGGATTTATAAACGAAGAGGTATATGTTAGTCAGCCTCCGGGGTTTGAAGATCCCAAATTTCCAAACCACGTTTATAAACTCAAGAAGGCCCTGTATGGCCTGAAACAAGCACCGCGTGCTTGGTACGAGAGGTTGACCAGTTTCCTGCTGACCAGGAACTATGTTAGAGGCAAAGCTGACACAACTTTGTTCATTAAGAAAAAGGGTAAAAACACCCTGCTGGCACAAATTTACGTAGATGACATAATCTTTGGTGCTACTGATGAATCTATGTGCAAAGAATTTACTGAGTTCGAGATGTTAATGATGGGGAGAACTCAACTTCTTCCTTGGACTACAAATAAAGCAAGGGAAGAACAGCATCTTCATCAGTCAGTCTAAGTATGCCAAAGAAATGTTAAAGAAATTCGATATCGAAGAATGTAAGCCCATATCTACCCCAATGGGTACTGACACTGTCCTTTGTACTGACGAGAAAGGTAAGTCAGTAGATAGTAAATTATATTGAGGTATGATTGGCTCTCTACTTTATCTTACTGCTAGTAGACCTGACATTCAGTACTCAGTATGTTATTGCGCAAGATATCAAGCTGACCCCAGGGAATCTCACCTTATAGCTGTAAAAAGAATTTTCAGATATTTGCAGAGCTCAATTAATGCAGGTTTATGGTATCCAAATACAAATGACTTCACACTCATTGGATACACTGTCGCTGACTATGGACGAGATAAGCTAGAATGTAAGAGTACTTCAGGAGGGTGTCACTTCCTTGAAAGCTGTCTAGTATCTTGGTTCAGCAAGAAGCAATCGTCAGTGGCACTGTCAACAACTGGAGCTGAGTACATTGTTGCTGGAAGCTGTGTGGCCCAGGTCCAATGGAGTAAGCAACAACTGGAGGATTATGGAGTACAAACTGACACAATTGAAGTCAAATGTGACAACAAGAGTGCCATTGACTTGTCCAAAAATCCAATCCAACACAGCAGGATGAAGCATGTTAGCATTCGACATCACTTCATTAGAGATCATGTACTCAAAGGGGAGATCAAGCTGACTTACGTACCAACAGATGAACAGCTTGCGGATATCTTTACGAAGCCTCTGGCTCGTGAGCAATTTAACATACTAAGGGAAGCTATCGGTATGTCTAATCCTCTTCAATAAAATTCTATGCTTAATTGAATGTTGAGTGATTACCATGTTGAGTGATTAGTGCTAAATTAGTAACTATTGCATGCTGAGCTAAATATGAAGTATATCACCCTATGCTGAGTAGACATACATATTGAGTGATTATCATAAACTGAATTACTAAGCACACGAATATTTCTTCTACATAAAACTGAGCACTCAGAAAAACGAAAACGCTTGAGATTCTAGATACTGAGTAAAAGACAGCGAAAACAATAAATGCTAGCATGCACATTAAATAGCCACCTAGGATGACGTAAGCGCAATTATTAGAAAACACATGCGCCGAATGTGTCATAAATGCCAGGATTCCTGTCGATTGATCATCTCGATGCCAAACCGCCATTCCGACCTATCAGATCAACTTGGCATTCCTATAAATAGTGGACGAATTCCCACTCATACCTCTTTACATTCGAAATTTCTGGCATTCAATCTCTCTCTCTCCTAAATCTCAATTCTTCTCAAAATTTCTCAAGGAATCATGTCTGATGATTCACAAAATATCTCCTGTGCCGGTTACGACAACAACCGCTCTAATGAAAATCCTCCTTCCCCTGCTCAGCAGGACTACGAAGAGACCTCTATTGAGTCTCAAGGAAATGGTCAGCATGACCAAACTAAGATCAGCACCTCCGGCAAGAACCCTCAAGCTGACCAAGCAACCCCTTCGAAAAAGAAGAAGGAAAATAAAGACAAGCAGCCAAAGGAAGATGTATTCCTTCCTGTATACAACAGCGTCAAGGGTTGTGAGGTACTTCGATGCCGCTGGTTCTCTAAGGGATTTGTAGAGGCTGAGAAACCCTTCTGTGAATGGATCTCCAAAAACGGCTGGTCTGAATTCTTCTCTCTCCCTGGAAATACCTTCCCACAGTTAGTAAGGGAATTTTACACAAACCTCAGGGTTAACAAGAACAATGTTGACCATCTGGTAACCAGTGTCAAAGGCAAGAACATAACGATTACTCAATCCTATCTAGCAACTTTGCTAAAGTTGCCGGCCAAAGGTAAAGAATTCAGGACCACAAACGCCAAACTTGACTACCCTGTTGAGTTCTGTAAATCGAAGGACCACAAAGGAGAAATAGCCAGTACGTGTATGGGTCGGAATCAAAAAATGGCTCATTACATCCTGACCAACTTCATATTCCCTAAGGCCAACTCCGCCTCATCAGCCGCCAATTTCGAGCAGTGCTTTATCTGGCACATGCTGACCTACAAACCACTCAATATGCCCGTCTTTCTTATCGGTGCATTCCAACGGAGTACCGGGAAACTTAGGATGTGATCCCTTATAACAAAAATTCTTCAGGACCATCAGGTGAGCACGGTCGAAGAAGTTGAGACTTGGGGTACTGAAATCACAGCGGCACTGCTGTTTGGGTTAGCATACAACCAACCCCTCAAGTCTAAGAAAGGAAAGGGGGTTATTGAAGAAAATGAGGAAGAAGTTAATGCTGAGGAAGGAGCACAAGCTATGCCGACCAAGAAAGGAAAGAAAGTGGTGGTGAACAAGGAACCTGTTGATCGCACTAGACAGGATAAAAAGAGGAAAACTGCCCAAACCTCTTCCAAAGATATTAACTCAGCTCCGAAGAAGATTTGGTTTGTATCAAGTGCGAAGAAAGCTGATGCTGAGCAAGGTCAGGAGGAACCTAAGTCAGCAGAAAAACAGAAAAGGCCAGTTGTGCCTGAAGAAGAAAGTGAGGACATACCTGAAATGCCTCTGAAAAAGAAGAAGAAGAGCTATGGGCTGACGCCAATCGAAGCCAACCCACTTGACTTCGTGGTTACTCCTGAATCTCACTTTGTACGGAGTCAAGATATTGACCTTGAAAAGACTCCTACTGACCAGGAGGAAGAACTGGGTAATATTGGAGTTCAGTTTGATGCTGAAAAGACAGATGATGTTGAGCCAAGTGAGACGGTGGCTGCTGAGCAAAATAAGTCAGTTGAAGCTGAGCCAACTGAAAAGCACGCTGAGTCAATAGCAAAAGACAAAGCTGTGAGAGATCTCAATGCTGACCTTGGGCTGAACTCCTCTTCTGAGTCCCTTGACTACATTGCTGCTGATCCTTCTCCTCTAACAAATAAGAGCAGCACAGGCAAACGACTCAAACGAAAGGCTAAAAAATCTCCAGTCATTGACCTTCTGGACGATTCTCCCCTAAGTGAACCAATCACTGACCTCACCACACTCCAGTTTCAATTTTTCTTAACGGTCACTGAGCCAACTCCAGACCAACTTAAGAAAAAGCAAGCCTCTGTTTCTCAAGCTGAGGAACAAGCCGATCCCAAACCTCTTGAGGGTCCAATTTCTACCGAGTAAGTGCTCGAAGTTCCTGCTGCTCAAGACAAAGAGTTAGCAAAGGAAAATCCTGCTCAAGTCAGTTTTGAATTGCCTCCACCTTCACAAACTACTCCAACTCAAAATGACGCTGAGCAGGTCAATATTTCTGCTGATCCACCTCTTCTAAATCCTTCAACGCAGAAGGAAACCCAATCAGTTCCTGCTGCTGACATGAACAAAAGACCAGCTGCTGACCACGCTGGCACATCTGGTTCTGGACAGCACCAAACTCCTCCTCCATTCGGTGCTATTCCAATTCCGGTCTCTGAACCACAAACTGATGAATCCTATGCTTTCTTGCATGCTACTGAGTCTGGACGAAGAATCATCGACTCAGCTCAAGCCCTACTTCAGGATATTCATCAGCCTCATGCCGATGCTACTGGGTCTGCCCATGTTGAGCCAACACATATCTCCTCTGTCACTCAACTTTTAACCGAAATCAAGGGTCTCAAGGACTTGATGAGTGTCATGACATCCTTTGCATCTCAACAGCCCAAGCAAGAATCAATAGTGAAGCTGGCTGAACTCCAGCTGACAATGTCAATCATATGAATTCTATCCAGGGCCAACTCAATACTTTGTCAGCTGCGAACTCAATCTATGCAACCTCTGCTGAGGTTAATCAACTTTTTACCCAGCTAACTTCTTAGCTGACCAGAGCTCGTGAATTAATCTCATCCTCCTCCCAGTGTTCCATCGAGCAAATTGGTGAAGCCGTTCGTCTACTCAACTTGAGTAAAGAAGAAATGGATACTGACCAAGTAAAGACAAATGAGATTCTGCAGTACTCTCAAGCCACATTTAAACATGTTCGACATACCAATGCTCAACGCCAGTTCTATGATGCTGCTTTGCTCAAAATGTATCATCAATCATATGCCAAGTTGACTGATACTATAACTTGGATCGGGAAATATCAAGAGTATCTTCTCAGTATGCTCAGTGCCACCATTAGGATACCCGCTTCCACTCTAGACGATGGCATGGCAGTCTTCGACGGTCTTCGAGAGAGTACGAGTCAACTCCAAGCGTACTCATCAAAACTGACTCGTGTTGTTCTTCACGATACCTTTACTCCTCCATCGCCGGATGATGGCAAAACGGGGGAGAAGAAGCAAGCTGCTGCTGGAACTCAGCAGAAAATGGGAGAAGCATCTGGTTCCGGAACTCAGCTCAAACCGGGCAATCAGGGTCAGCGACAAAGAACCGCCAAAGGCAAAGGAATAGCTAACCAAGCTCAAGTCAACAGGAAGAAATAGATTGGCTAGTCTTAGTTCTTAACTTGTAGTTTTATCTGGCGTGTTCTATTTTGTTAATGCTGACCATCTATATATATTTATGCATCCTTTATTCAAACTAACAAATCTTATGTGATGCTTACTTACTTGTTGTGCTTTGTGCTGATCTATCTTAAATGAACAAACAAACAAAATTAAAAAGGAATATACTCAGTACACATTAGCTCTGATACATCTTTTCATAACTCTGATACCTGAACTGACTATGTATCAAACTGAGTAAACATATGTTCCAAGTATTGACAATCTTCTGAAAGCTGACCTAGGCTCATCTGAATTAGATCTTGGAAGGTCTAGAATTGAACTAAGTCAGTATAGGCATGTCTTAATTTTACTCGATTAAATCTTAGAAGGTTTAGAGTTAATTTAAGTCAACAGATTCAACCCTTACGGGGGAGTGACTTCAGAAGTTTAAAAAGAATTTCAATCATGGGGAATCTCAATGCTGAGTTCCACAATTAAATATTTTGCCAACATCAAAATGGGGGAGTTTGTTGAAACACCTTTCCACATGATTTTGATTTGACAAAATTATTTAAGTTAATCCATGATTAAGTGGAAATTAAATTTAAGTGCTTTGATTTAATTATACTAATGTGTTTGTTCAATGTTGAGTATAAGTATAAATGAAAACAGAAATAAAAAGTAAAACAGGACGAAGTCAGCATGAGAACCCAGCACAAGCTGAGTGGAGTGTAACTCAACATTATAGAAGATAAGCCTTCTTCAGAACAAATGATTGAAGACGAAGCTGACCAAAGGAAGCTGAGTAGAACACAACTCAGTATAGAGAAGTCTTCCTCTAAACTAAAGCTTGCAGACAAAGATGACCATGGAAGCTGAGCAAAATACAAGTCAGTATCGTCAGAGACTAAGTTCAAAGGCAGCGTCTATAAAAGTCAAGCTGAGTGTTCATCAGGACAGCGTCAATGATCCGTTTACTAAAAGACAAGATCCGACAACGTCTACGCAAATACAGAAACCTTGGAATTACGTACAGAGTCAATTTCGAGACGCATGGGTCAACTGGCATTTGGCTAAAGGACGAAACTGGCGCTAGAAGACGAACTTGTAGGAAGAAGACAAGCCTGATGCCTGCTAAATTCAGACGACAGGATTGGCCTGCGAATTCTGAATGCTGACCAAGGGAATGACGCAATAGATCCGTTTGAATCCAACGGATACTTCCGAATTCAAATAATTAGAGCTTCAGAATCAACTATAAAAGGACAAGACCATCTCTTGGATCCTTTGCCGAAAAATACAAGAGAAAAAGAATATACATACAAAGTACATTCAAACAAGAAAGAAGATCTTACACCAAATTTTTATTTCTGTGTAAAAGCTAGATTGAATTTGTATTCATCTAAAGTATTCTTCATCTAGAAAGAACAGATTTGTATCAATTGTAAAATTGAGAGAGTGGTGCTGAGTACTCGGTTTTAAGTACTCAGCGGTAGAGAATCTGAGTGTTTGATTATAGCGCTCAGTAGGAGTTGAGTAGACGAATAGAGGAAGGTACTCTTGCATATTCAACTGCCTTATAAACGGTTTGTGCTCTACCTTTAATGAGCTCAATATTGGATTAAAAAATCCCGGAGGGATTCTGGGGACTGGATGTAGGTGGAGAGACCGAACCAGGATAAGTCTGCTGAGTAATTTCTAACTCTCTCTCTCAATATATATATATATATATATATATATATATATATATATATATATATATATGTATGTATGTATGTATGTATGTGTTGGTTGATTAAATTGGTCAGGATATAAATTGTAAAAGCTGACACTGAGTAATCTTGGTGCTGAGTTGGAAGCTGACCTCAAGTGTTAATTCCCAACTCACAAGTAAAATAGTTCTAGTCAGCATCTGACTAAAGCTGTCTTACATCTCTCGGTCGTGCTGACCTAAACTAAGTTAAGTAACTTAAAGAATTGATTAAGTCAGCATTATTAAACGAAAAAGTTATATTAGTTCCTAAACCCCCCCTTTGGAACTAATCACACGGGACCAACAATAAGCTCATGCAGGGATTGCAGTCAAGTAAGTGAAGGAATTGATGATGAAGTATCATAATATCCCATGCTGATAGATTACACATTTTTTTGGGCGTTTGTACTTTTTTGGATCGTTTGTACTTTTTTTATCGTTTGTACTTTTTAAATCTTAACTTATATTATAATTTGAAGTTTTTGCATTCGAATTCGTTTTCTTATGCATATTGTTCTTATCTTTTAAAATCTATATTCAATGGTGTGTCAATGTGTGAAATAAATAAAATACATGGATTGATTTGGAATTTAAAAAAATACATTAAACGCGTCTCTATTTCGCGTTTAGACATTCAAGGACTCAAGAACTTTCCCCCCTTTCAGAACGTTTGTTTCCCGCTACAAACGCTAAACTCTTCAAAATTTGTGCAAAATTCAGCCTTCGATTCGATCATTCTGTCCTTCTTTCCTTCCTGTTAGTTCTCCCTCATTATTCTCCTTTAACCAATTTACAGTACAACTTGTTAATCTTACAAATGATGAGCAAGAGAAAACGAAGTAACAGTGGAACACGAAGCAATAAGAAGATGAAAGTTAAATACGATGTGGAAACTAGGTATCTAAAGTTTAATACGGCTAAACTTGATAGCATGCCTACTCTAAAAGGTATGTACATTGATTTGGAGTCTCTAAAGAAGATTAATTTTGATGTTTCTGATTGGATTGATGCATTGCAACTGAGGAAGTTATTGACTGTCAAAGAACCTACCTATGATAAATTGGTTAGGGAGTTTTATAAGAACATAAGACGAAATAAGAATTCTACTGAGTTGCATTCAAGTGTTAGGGATGTGAAAATTAAAGTTGATTGTACATTGCTAGGAACATTGTTTGGTTTGAAAGATGATGACAATGGTTTTTGTGTCAAAAATCCGTCTGACAAGGCTATTGAGTGGGATGGGTATGATGATAGCTCTTTCAAAGCAAGTATTTTAGAGAAAAATGCTAAATGGTTTTGTGGGGGAAATTTGAAAGTTTCTGTCAAATTTATGCGTATAATAATTAAAAAAAACTTGTTGCCTAAACATAGCAGCTGGTATAACTGTAGCATTGCTGAGAGGATAGTTATGTGGCATTTTTTTTAATAAGGAGCCTATGAATTTTGCACAACAAATAATTTACAACATCTTGAATAGGCATAGGGCAGGAAAAAAAGAACGAAAGAAAGATCTCCATCTCCCGCATGGTAATTTGCTAACTGTGATTTTTAAGCACTTCAAAGTTCCTATGACAGTGAACGACAAAGTATCCAAGAGCCTGCATACTATCAATGCAAGATACTGGCTACGTTTAGCCAACTTGACCGAAAGGAGAGGATGGATTTTGTCAAAATTTGTCAATGTAGGAACTGATGTAGTGCTTTGTGACAAAAGCACAATGTTAAATGATGTAGAAAATGAGGAAGATGATGGGAGAGATGAGGATATGGACGATCATTTTGTTGGAACTGATGCTGATGATGGTGTTGGTAACGTTGGAGGATCTGACCAACCATCAAATGGTAGTGATTGAGGAAGTGCCTTGTGAGATTGACCAAATAGAGAAAGAGACTCGGTTGGAGCAGATGGTTGAGGAATGTAGAGTACGTGAGGAGTCGCCTTCATCCACTCATTCAATCAAGAAACTGCTTATACTGGATTTGAATGGACTGCTTTTCGGTTCTACAACCCATCTTCTGCGGCCACACTCCATTCCATTTTTAAAATTATACTTTGAACATTTTGATGTGGCAATTTGGTCATCAAAAATGAGGTGTGATGGTCCGATTGTTCAATGTATTTTATCGTTTTATGCTTCCACTCCATTCATTCATCTAATTTTTTGTTTGTTCAACTGTTTTTCAAGGCACAATATCAATAAAGTACTCGGAGCTTTCAAACCAGTTGGAGATATCTACATAAAACTCAAGTTTATTTAGGTTAGACATCATTCATTCTGATTATTATCGTTTATTTTTGGGATCATTTCTTTTCAGAACCGTTTCATAGAATGTTTTTTACTTTACATGATCAGACGAAATGCAAAGTAACGAATGTCAACACTAACCCACATTCAAACAAACCAATAATGTTTAAGGACTTGTGAGCTGTTTGGGCAGAATATCCAGAATATAATGCCTCAAATACGGTGTTAATTGATGATAGTCCCTATAAAGCATTCCTGAATTCTGTAAGGGTATTCATCATAGTATAGTTAACTGGCATTGTTGATGATTTAAATTTTTCTTTCTGAATCAATGTGCAGGAATACAGTTTCCTATTTCCACAGACATATACGGGAAAGGAACCAGATGACAATTTCGTAGGTGAAGTTCAATTAGATTTGTAATAATCTTCAGTATCCAACCAAAATGTAATTAGTCAACTGATGTAACACGAAAATTCGCAGATACAAACGGACCTTTTGTACGATACCTGAAGCCACTTACGATTGTTGATGATGTTGCTGCATTCATTCAAGAGAATCGCTTTGGAGAAAGTGCAATTTCACGGCATCGCAAAATGTGGAGACAATGCATGGTTGCCTATGCGCTTGGTAACTTGATTCGTCAAACAAATTGACAATTGTATAGTTACAATATGCATCATTTACGAGTCCTAAAGTTAGACACGGGTTAGACAAGCAAGGGGTTTTTTCGGTTCCCCTCTTATATATATATACTTGGTTCTATTCATTAATAAGATAACACGTAGTATTGCTCTTAAATCTTATATACTATATTATTATGGTTTTAGCAAAGTTGAAGTAATTTGGATTAGTGACTTTAATTAGAGACCTTATAATCATCCTATTACAAGTCCTAAACGGTTAGTCTTGTCTAAGACTAACATCTTCTAATCACCAGCTTATTTTTTTAGTTGTGGATTTTTTTTTTTTTTTTGCTTTATTATAATTCACTTATAAGTTGTTTCAATGATATTGTTGTTGAAATGTTGATGTTTGCACAATTTAAAGATATATGTTACAAATATACTTGTTTTTCTATAATAAGTAATTTTGTCCTCCTATTTTGAAAAACATATTTTAAGGTCCCTAACTTTTGCCAATATATGAGGACTAAAAAGTGTGTTAGGTAAAAACTAGGGGACCAATAAATTATTTACCCTATTTTAATTGAATTTATTTAATAATTTGTTGATTAATAAACCAAAAATACAAATCTGATTAAACCCCGATCAGTCTCTGATTAATCCTCGATTAGTCAGGGACTAATCCCTGAGTAATCCTTGAGGGCCCTGTCCGCCCGACTAGCGCCTATCGTGTTTTACAACCATGGCTTGATGTACATAAATAGAAAAGACGTTTTTTTAATTTAGAAAAAATATATGCGAGAAGAAAACGTTTCATTTTCCCATTTAATTTTAATTTATTTATATTAGTGGATATAGATGCTTCAATTCTTTAAACCCATTGATTGTCCAATGGGATTGCAGGACTCGCGTGGAAAATCGAACAAAATTATGACTGTACATCGAAGGAATACAAATCTCTGTTCTTTCATTAATTTAAGTAGATTTAGAAGATCTTCTAACTCCAAGAGTCATTTCGAAATTTATTAATGGACCTTTGATGTTCCAAAGCTTTCTTGTAACTAGAGTCCTCCATTATAAATTTAGAGCACATCACTGAACATCCTTGACAATCCACAAAATCTCTCTCTGTTCGAATACCTTCTCTCTGTTTCAAACGAAGAAGAAGTTTTTCATCCCAAAGCATTCCTCGTAATCATTCCTTATCCATATGTTTTTTAATTTATGTTTCTACTCTTTGCAATATATTTAATACTGAATCCTCATGAAATGTTATGTTTCAACCCCGAAAATAGATCTCCAGCCATGCCTGCTGTTAGGGTTCCGCTTGACAGATTTTTAACTCAAACACTAGAAACACTTCAGTTACCAAATTTCCTTTCCTATTCCACTGTCAGAAATGGAAATTTCATAATGGCTGTCTCTTTCATGTACAAGAGAGTAGACACTGAGCTTGCATGTTATCATATCGTCGTAAGTAATCTATCAGCATCCGAACCTGAAGCCCTTTAGGATGCTTGTAAGAAAGCAATGGACTTTCTTAAGTTAGAGTACCAATTGATCTATGAAGACTACGACTACATTGAACTAGAGAGGGTGGATAGCGTTAATGATGCATGTAAATGTATGAAGAAAGGATAGATTTGGAAGCAAAAAAAAAATTATCTAAGTTTGTAATTAGAAAAAACAAAGATGTCCTTAGTCTGGTCGACCAAATCCACAGTGCTTCAAAGGATTTAATTGAATAGATCTGTACTGGGCCGTTTTGCCCTTTTCCTTGTTTTTTCTGTTTACTAATAGGTTGTTTGGTGTATGTGTTTACCATATTTACCATTAATATAAATCATCTTCTTTTCTTGTTCTCTTTTTATGTTCAGTTTATTCCTTAGATTAATATTTGACCTTTTGGTTTGTTTCATAACCGTTTTTTTAGATGAATACCGTTGTTACATTCAGTAAATCGGATATATTGAAGGAGGCAGTTCAGCAATTGTCTTTGAGAGAGCCAGTAAACGATCTCGCTATCGTGAATACTGAGGATTTTGATTTTCCATAGAAGCACATATGTGGAACAACCCTCTTCTTCGATGTATACCCAACTCAGATAAGATTCACCGGTGAAAGTTGTATTTCACAGAGCATAGCAATAGAGAAGGCTGCTATAGAATGTCTGAAATATCTTCGTATTCATAAGGGAGTTGAGATTATGGACTACAATTATACTGAATATGAGCAGAAGAAGAGTAACTTGGCTCATTTGATAAGAGGATTAGAAGGATCAAGTACGGACCATAGGGCAGTATGCAATGCAAAGAAAACTGAAATCAGAGCATGTTTTCGTAGGGCTTTTACCGAATTTGATCGCATTAAGGAAATATTGTATGAGTAGAAGTAGAGTTAAGCAAATTCTCATGTTAGTTTTTAACTTTTTACTTCATTCTCCGGTTTGTGTTTGAACAATTTCAAATTAATTTATGGCAAATTACTTTATAATTTTTACTTTGTTCATGTTAGTCTTGCTAACATATGAAGTTTGGATTACTCTTGCCCAAGATGAATATCCTTCACAGTTTCACATTCACAGTTCACTTTGGCTTACTCTTACCCAAGATGCATATCCTTCACATGATTTCTTAATGAATTTGAATGAATCGTATAGTTTTTCATAAGATTTCCGCTTAAGTTCATAAGTGTGGCTGAAATTTGTAAACCCATTGTAGGACGCGCGTGGAAAATCGATCCAAAAGTGTTCCTGGTAATCATTCCTTATCCAATTGTTTTTTATTTTATGTTTTTACTCTTTGAAAATTATATATTTACTATTGAATCCTCATACAATGTTATGTTTGAACCCCAAAATAAATCTCCAGCCATGTCTACTGTTAGAGTTCCTCTTGACAGATATTTAACGCAAACCCTAGATACACTTCAATTACCAAATTTCGTTTCAAGAACAACAATTGAAAATTGAAATTTCATAGTGACTGTCTCTTTCATGTACAAAAGAATAAAAAATGAGCTTGCATGCTATCATACTGTCGTCAATGAGCCATCAGCATCTGAACCTGAAGCCCGATAGGATGCTTGCAAGAAAGCAATGCACTTTCTTAAGGGCAAACACCAATTGATCTTTGAAGACTACAGCCACAAAGAAATAGAGAAGATTAAATCCTATGGTGATGTTGTTTTTGCAATGCAAGTGTCTGAAGACATGTAGACCGAATCCACATTGCTTTAATGGATTCACTTGAATAGATATGTACTATGGCGTTTTCCCCTTTTCCTTGTTTTTTCTGACAATATAGTAGGTTGTTGTTTGATGTATGTGTTTACTATATAAATCATATTTTCTTGTTCGCGTTGTGTTTACCTTATTTCTTATATTAATATTCGATCTTTTTTTTGTTTGTTTTATAACCAATTTCTTAGATGAAGGAGATAGTTCAGCAACTGTCTTTGTAAGAGCCAATACACGAATTCACTCACCAGGATACTGAGGATGAAGATTTCCCACAGAAGTTCATATATAACACAGTTCTCTTCTTAAATGAAGCCTCATTTCAGATTAAATACACCTGTGAAAGCTATGTTTTCGAAAGTGTGGCAATGGAAAAGGCTGCACTAGGATGTCTGAACTTTCTCAGTTGGAATAAAAAAGTTGAGATTATGGACTACAATTATGCTGAACTAAGGGGGAGGAAGAGAAACTTATCTAATTTGATAGGAGGATTAGAACAAACAAGTACGGACCGATGGGCAATATACGATAGAAAGAAAACTGAAATCAAAGAAAGGTACAACAGGGTTTATGCCGAACTTGATCGAATTAGGGAAATATAGTATGAATAGAAGTAGATTTAAGCAAATTCTCATGTTACTTTTTAACTTTTTACTTCATTCTCCGGTTTGTGTTTGAACAACAACCACTAAAATTAGAATCTTTTGATTCTGGATTTGAATATTACTATTCGATTCAATTCAGCTTTATTTCGATCCGAATCTACAGGCAAATCTAAATTAAAATAAAATCTTACGCTTCCATTCAATCTTATGAAGTTGATAACGAGGCAGAAAATCATAGTTAGAAATTTAAACTCATCATCTCTACTCGGAGCATCTCCAAGAGACTCTTAGTACACTCTAAAAATAATATACATAATTGACTCTTAGGGGGCGTTTGGTTTGGGGTCTTTAGGAATGGGAATGGGAATGGGAATGAGAGGGTTTCATTCCCTTTGTTCTTGTTTGTTTACAAAAAAAAACTCATTCCCTCTACCCACTTTAGGTTAAGCCATTACCCCATACTCTCAAGGGAATTGGATTCCCTTTACCCTCATTCACTTTTCTAAACATATCCAAACACATAGGGGAATTAATGGTTATTCCTTTCCTTTCCTTTGATTTCCCTTTCTTGATTCCTTTTCCCTTACCCCTTGTGAACCAAACGCCCTCTTAGTGATTTAAGAATGATTAAGATATATCATCTCCAACAATACTCCTTATATTCACTTCTTATTTATTATTTTATTATTAATATTATTATTTATTGTTATATTTACTAATAATGTAATGAGAGAGACTCATTAATAATAAATTATTAATAAAAAATGAAGTTAAGAGACACTAAGAGGTGGAGAGAGGCTATCTATTAATAGAGAGGATTGATAGACTCTTAGTTATTTGAGGTGTTGATTTTTAAATCTCTCTCCTCAAATTTTGACTTAAGAACCAAATTAAGAGGTTGTTGGAGATGCTCTAAGCTATTAAATAGAATCATTGTGAATTAGTTCTATTAGGATTGCATTTCCACTAGATTTGAATTTTAAGTACTTGGTTAATATGATTTCTTTGCTTACATTAAATTGCATTTCTAGACTAATATTTGATAGTATTTTAAGTTCAACATGGTAAATCTTCAAAAAAAATTTTATAATATCATAAAGTTTAACTGAATCTTACGATTCGGTTCGCTTGATGAGTCACGATTGCATTACAACATTTATTACATTTCATTGCATTACATTATATCGTACCAAAAGCCTACTATATATAATTCTATGGATGAATGATTTTGTGGTAAATGCAGCAACCAGCTGTCTTCTGCAGAATCTATTGATTGATTACAAGAATTGAAAGTGTTCTTTGCTATAGTCCAATTAATAGTAATATGAAAACGTCTTATTGTTTGGTTACATTAAAACTTGTCACTGAACGATAAAAACGATTGCCCAGAAGACATAAATTGAGGTTTTGGTCTCAACGGAAAACTGTCCCTCAACGAAAAACCGAATAAATTGCCAATATCATTCTTCCTTGAAATTTTTTCTATAGTCCAATTAATAGTCATATGAAAACGTCTTCTTGTTTTGTTACATTAAAACTTGTCCTGGACGATAAAAACGATTGCCCAGCATACATAAATTGAGGTTTTAGTCTCGATGGAAAAGTGTCCCTCAACGAAAAATTAAATAATGATCATGATAACAGAAAAATGAAAACCCAAATTTGCAAATCACATCATTTAACGAGGTTTAGCGCCTAAGTTCTTGAAATTGGAAGATTTTGATACATTTTTCCCAAACTTCTTTTGAAGATCGAGTAAATCAGAATCTGATAGAGTTTTTCAAAGATAACAAAAAATGCTATTAGTAATTGGAAGTTTCACAGTGAGGTGATTAGAAAACAAAATTGATTATATAGCTTTAATATTCTTTGGGATTGGAGTGTGATTAAAAAAAGTGAGAGATAAATTATAAATTTTTGTTGGGATTGATAGGTGGGAAAGATAATTATAGAAATACTTTGAGATAAATTAGGAAATTGATGCCCAAAGTTTTTATTAGGAAATTTGGAAAGAATCCGAAATAAATTTATAGAATTTAGAAAGACTATTTATTTAATAACTGATGCCAACGTTTTTTATTTGGAAAAAATAATTTGGAAAGAATCTAATGCCAACGTTTTTAATCAACTATAAATTTTTTTTCTTTAATTTAATCAAGTATAAGTTAATAGGTACTAATACATTACTATAATTGGAGCCCTTCTCATCCTTGGGCCCTGAGCAGGTACCCCTCTTGCCCATGCTCAGGACGAACCTGCATTTATTGAGGGGCTATTTTATTTTGGTTCCATGGAATGAGTTAAAACCATTAACGACTTTCCTATATATATATGGACGAACCTACATTTATTGAGGGGCTATTTTATTTTGGTTCCATGAAATGAGTTAAAACCATTAACGACTTTCCTATATATATATATATATATATATATATATATATATATATATAAACTAATTCATTAAAGATATTTTTAAAGTGAATTAGATAGAATTTCTCAATACAATATTAGCCAGGATATTGATGCAGATAAAGATTTATTTCAACACTTTAAAACCTAATTTCTCAATATCAATTGATATTAAAAGGGATTAAAAAAAATAAGGTATAAATTTAACCATATAATTAACGTAAAAGAATAGTACAATCTTTTAGGTGGTCAAGCCATGTCGTCAGAGCTTGGAGTTCTTATATTAAGCACCGGATCTTCCATATCACTCGGAGGACCTCAATTCACATTTGGACATATATTGTGACCCCACGTAATAATTAAAATAGTTGGACCTCTTATAATATGTGTAGGTCCATGTTATACATGTCAAAATATGTATGAAAGGTTCTCCATATGACATAGAGAACCGGGTGCTTCTAATAATTGGCCCAGAGGTTGCCCAGATCCAACCCTGATGTACATTTGAAGAATAATAAGGTACTAGTAATGCCTACCTGCCATTGCCAAGATATGCCATATCTATCTTCCAAATGAATTTTGCTTTTACAGCGAAATAGTTGGTGTGGAAACCAAATAATGGTATATTTTCATCAATAGGTTTCTTCATTTGTAATACAATATGAGTGATTGCATAAGTTACTATTCAAAGTCTCCATAATCCAAACTATTTCCAGACCTTATTCATTACATTTTTCATCTCTTTCCTACACTTCGATTCTTTCTAGCAAACAAATTTACATACACATATATATATATATATATATATATATATGTCAGGATGGAACCTCTTCCTCAATACTTCGACGACTTACCTCGCTTTTTCTCGCTTTTTCGGTTTCTGGCAAACAATCACCGTCTGCCCCCAACTTTCCATCTTCTCCTCAGCATGTCATATTTGGAGACGACGACTTTTATAACCTGAAATCTGAACCTACCTCGTATTAGATATCAACATCAATGACGCGTTCGGTCAGTAAACCTTACAATTGCTGTTGTGAGTACTTAAAAAAGCAAGGTCTCTAATAAGTAGCAATAATGCTTACACAAAAAATCTACATCATCACACACCTTCAAAGATGAAATGCTGAGGATAGATTCCTATGAAACAATCTCACAACATTTTAATTTGATGCTGAGCTCGTAGCAAGCGAAGCTGGTGTATTGCTTCCACTTAAAGTGCCCTCTCTGCGTGTGTCAACATTATCCTGGTTGCTCCTTTGATTAACTAAGTAATCGGTTGAATGATTTGATACAGAAACTCCATCAGCTCCCAGATCATCTCTCATTTCAAGGCGCTCCATCATACGTGACACACTTGCAATTCCAGCATTCACTTCTCTCCGAACTTCAGAACCAATATCTGAAATTGAACTACTACGAGAGAACAGCCTCTCTTTCCATCCTCTTGTACTTCTTGAAATCGACTCCTTGTACCTAAGAACAACCTTTAGAATTACTTAAAGATATATATAACATGCGGGTAAATTACACCTATGAACCTTTAACTTTGGTTTACTTTCTTTATGGCCCCTGAACTTTAAAACCGGGCATACAAGTCTCTTAACCTTTGATTGGTCAATAGCAGGTAATCCTCCATTATAGAGCAGATGGAAATGATATTCTAAGCAATTTTAATTCTTGAATATTTTTGTTCTGAGGTTATTTAGATATTGTTTAGTTAGGAGAGAGAAAACTCCGAAAATTGTAATTTTGGAAAATAAAGGTTATAGGGGGGATGTGGTTAAACAACTTTAATTCTTGAACTTTTCCATTTTGAGGTCATCATTTTGAGATCGATTATTTTCATAAAGAACTTTTATAAAGGGCAAAGTTTAGGGACTTTTATGTCCAGGTTTGAAGCTCAGGAGCCAAGGCCAAAGTTGACGGATCATGAATGTAATTTACCCTAGAAGAAAGTGTAGCATGCTACAAAATATACCTCATTGACACTGCATTAAGTCTTGATTTTAGAGACTCTGAAAATGATTGAAGCTCTGATGGTCCGTCAAGGTCTTGATTTGGCAGTGAAGAATGACTAGCATTGATTCTATAAACAAATGAATGACGAAATAGTGAGCATGAACGTTATAATAGCCCCAAAAGGATAATAAAAAGCTTGAATAAAGAAAATGATGATCACGTAAATACCAAAAAGAAACTATCAATACCGATTATTAGTTCTTTGACGAGTTGTAGGCAAACTGGTAGATCGAGATGCAGAATGATGCATTACTGGAGATGGAAATTGCCTGTTTTGTTGCGAATTTTCATCCCCGTGAAATGATGTACGTGGAGTAGAAGAACTCGCACCAGAAACTCCAGCTGGTTCATTTTCCCCTTCTCCCAGAGCCCGAGAGGAAGATACATGGCCTGAACGCGCATTAGGATGGGTAGAAAATACCAGGAAGTGTGGATGATTATGGGGAGATTGCCTATGTCTATGGCTCTCTCTCCGCCCAAAGTGGTGGGTCCTTCCCATAGCTGCAGCAGCCGCCAGGTGCTGGATTATACGCTCTTCGAGATCAGAATCACTTGCACCAACTGGTAACTGCAATACGATACAAAAGTAATCAGAATCTGGTGGATACTGCGCGCAAAAATTTCAAGCCAAATGAATTCTGCAATATAATACGGACATGTTGCAATTCAAAATCACCAAGTGTAGGATGATGAAATATGGTAGCGTTCCTTGAAGGAGCAGCCCTCAGTTTCCTCTCCTGCTCTACTGCCTCAAGCAATTCTTGACTGCCAGAGTAGTGCAATGATTAATTCATTACATGTCAAAACATTGTCGAGACAAAGCCAAGATCAAAACGAACCTGGCAGGATCCTTCAGAATGATTGACCGCAAACACATGGGACACTCCGAGCTTCTTTGGCACCTACAAGTTGAAACCTACCGCAAATTAAAGGTTTTTCTTTTCCCTTTTTCTTTTCCCTTCCGTTTTCCATAACATTTATCACACCTGAAAACTAGCCCCTTGCGAGTTCTTTAAGCTTAAACTTAAGTTCCTAGAACAATATCTATTTACCACATGGAAACAAAAATGATATGGAACATCACTTTATTTACTTCGATTCAAGACCAAAATAAGTTTCATATAATTTCCAAGCACAATATGAAGCTAAGAAAATTGATTTATTGTACTATACCATTCAAGGATGCACTGGAGGTGATACTCATGCTTGCAATTAGTTACCTGCAATGTAGAATGAAAAATACAACTGTAAGGCATTACAGACCACCCAAACCAAAAATACAAAAAAGGAGCACACATGATGCATAAAACATATGGATGAATGACATACGTATAGCACAAACTATTACCGTTGAAGGATCATTTTCGCAAAAATCCTCAAGGCAAATGCTGCAAGCATCATCACAGGAATCCTGAATTCCTCCCTCCACGAAAGCTGCAGCTGACGTCATGTGAGTTTCATGTTTCTTCCCCTCCTCCTCCATCTCCAGAACCTTTCAACGCTCAATTCATATAAGAATCAATCTTGCTTTGCATTGCTAAAGAAATGCATTTTTAAGTTGAACTATGAAACGAATACAAACCTTTCTATCACCAGAAAGATCAACAAAGCAAACAATATAAACACATCCTTACCAAAAATAAAAAATAAAAATCCCAAAAAGCCTAACGAACCACAACAAACCCTTCTTGCCAAACCCAAATTAGGCTGAATGATCAATTCAGTACTTATTGCCAAACCCAAATTAGGCTGAAGAACAATTCAGCATCAAAACAGTATTAAACATCTACATAAGCGAGCCAAATTACTTCTCTGGATGAAGCTTATCTAATCAATATTAAAAAACACTGGCTCAAGTGAATTAATTACACCATCATTCTGAGATATAAAATGTTTTAGAGAAATCAATTTCGAGCAGAATTTAGCTGGAATAATTATGCACATACAAATAAACCCAGATGAAAACTTGACCAGTATAATCAGATAAACATATAAACCCCATCACAGCACATAAACTTGCAATAAAATGAGGAAACAATATATACAGGAAAAAAAAAGGAAAAAGGGGGAAATAAAAACATGCGTGCACCTCCAGAGAGGAAAATGGAAAAGCTCCAGAAAATGGGTGAAGAAAGAAGCCTAGGAAACGCCCATAAAATGCCCTGAAGATCAAATCTTTGAGTTATTCTTTTGAAAGGAAAGGATGCTATAGATCCATGGAAACCCTAGAATTCAGGGAAACTCAAAATGATGATATTGATAAAAGGAAGAGAGAGAGAGAGAGATGGAGAAGACGTGGCCACCTTAGCCTTTAATTATGTTTTTATTTATGGATTCGCTTAGTTTGTTTGTTGGTTGGTTGCTTTTTTTTTTTTTTTTTTTTAAGAAATGCACATTTTATTAACTCGAAGAAATTTGATCCTTACAAACAACAGCTGTTAACCAATGTGGTAGAGGCGGAACCAGAGAAATTGGGGTGGACTCGAGTCCCCGCAGGTTGTCGGAAAATTGAAAAAAAAAAAAAGTTAGTAATGATGTCTTATAATATTTTGGAGAGAATTATATTGACTCTATGTAGTATTATTTTAATGTTTAAAGTTAGATGAGATGGTTAAGGATGGTTCTATGTTCAACTCCCTCCAACCTCACTTTTTTGAAATTTTTTTATTTATTTTAATTTTATTTTTCAATAATTATAAAAACATGTTACCATTATTAATTAATTTAAATGTACTTTTTATTTTTATTGTGATAACACTTTTGAATTCATTTTTTTTTTAATGGAAATGCTAAAATTTCATTAAATAATAAAATTGCTAATACAACATGAAAAGAGTAAGGAGTAAAACCTCACATACATATAAGCTAAGCCTAATACATAATCCACACGGACAAGAAAGTGACTAAAAAAAAGCAAAACAGGCCATTAAAGGTACCTTTTGAATTCATTTTTAATGTCTTTACCGTAAAAAAAAATCAAAATATTTAATATTCATTTTTATTATTATGTTTTTACCATTAAAAAAAAGTAAACATGTTTAATTTTCTATTAGTTCAATGCTAGCTTCTAAAAATGATAACATTTTTACAGTTTTAACGCGTTGGATGCTAAAAAAAATTTGTTCAACCCTAACGGGCTGGACTTTAAAAATTTACCGTCAACCGCACAATTATAATTAGCCCCCCAAATTATTGTGTTAAAATTTATTGAATTTTACTTGATATAATATTTTTAACGTTATAAAAATTTATTATTAAATATTTAAGCCCCAGCTTAGTTTGGGTTCTGGTTCCGCCACTGCAATGTGGTATAACAGAACTCTAAGTGTAAAAACAACACAAAAATTAGGAAGATAAGAAATTAATCTTCTACATTCTTGCATAATACTACCAAATTCGGACAAATCACTCTTAGCAGTTAAAACCATAAGCTACTAGCTCCGTATCCACCTTGAAAGTAACCTTTGATAGTCCAAGAGAAAGCACACATTGGATCGAGCTTCGGAGGGCGATAGCTTCTGCAATCTTCGAGTTGTATACGCCATCCACCCACGAACTCATCCAACTCACCCCTTATATGTTGTTGTTCCGGATGATTGCTCCTGCCCCACTTCTGCTAGCTGTTGTGAATATAGCGATATCTAGATAGCATTTCACCCTTTCGATATCTGAACGCCTCCACTTGTCTGTAACTGCTCGACTCACCGTGATGTGCTTCCTATTCTATAGTTGCTGATTTCTTTGCCCCCAGATCGTCCAAAGGACAACTGCTACCTTACTGTTTATTGGCGTTGTATTGTGAATACAAAAATCAGAAAGCCATTCTTCAATTCGATTCCATTGGCCACTCGGAGGAGCTAGACATGCAGCATGCCAACAATCTTTGGTGAACTGACAATCTACAAATAAATGTCATCCAATTTCAACATCCACGTCACAAAATAAATAGTTCAAACTTATATCCATATGTCATTCAAATAGCTGATACCACGTAGGAAGACAGTTATTTCCAAACCTCCACATGAACATCAGAACCTTAGGCGACAAATCCAATTTCCACAACCTACTCCATTCATAATTCCCTCCATGACCCAGTCGAAGTTTTGAAGAACATGATATCCGAATTTCGATGAGTATGTCCCGTCTTTGGTAAAGTGCTAGATCAATCTATCCGCTGAGTTGTCCAAGAGTATGTTCATATTAACGACCATGTCTCCCTCCTCTTTGTTAAAACAATTTGACACCTTTCCTCTATCCCAAATTCGAGCCTCGTCCACCCATAAATCGCAAATTATTGCCTCTTCCATCCCCACTACCATATCCAACAACACTCGGAATTCCTCATCTTTTATCAGCCACGGGTCAGACCATATGCGAACTTCCTCGACCGACGCAATGCCACCTGAGCCCCTTTTTTAGCATCTCAATTGCTCCTCAAATGCTCATTCATACATACTTGGGATTTGATCCTAAACTGGCAGCTAGAAGCTCGCCTTGTGGGAAATATTTAGCCTTGAAGATTCGACTCACCAAAGCTTAGGGTTGATTAATACATTTTCATCCCTACTTCCCTACTAGTGAGATTTGTAATCCTACGGATCCTTATATCCAAGTCCCCCTTCTCTCTCGAGGAACTTAATCGGTTCCAGCCCCACCAATGGATGTTCTTCTTGCCATTTTCCTTCATACCCCACCAATACGAATTCATCATCTTCTTCAGCTCATCACATGTTGACTTTGGAAGAAAACACTCATACATAATGTCGGTAAAGCTTACGCAACTGATCGTAATAGAACCCATTAACCCGCAATTGACAAAAACTTCGTACTCCATGAATAAATTTCTTCCGTAGCTTATCCTTTAAAAATTCAAAAAATAGCCCGTTTAGACTTACCAATGAGGGAAGGTAAACCTAAATATCTTCATGTATCAAGCGCGGAATGGACACAAAGCATATCGCAAATAGCATTACGGGTTTCCCTGCAAGCATTTGAGCTGAAAAAAATACATGATTTAGATAAATTAATTGCTTGTCCAGATGTCAGCTCATATTCCTCTAAGATATCCAGTACCTTTTGTGTCTTTAGCAGGTCTGCCCCAAAAAAACAAAAAACTATCATCTGCAAAAAGTAAGTGTGACACCCTAGGGGATCCTCTACACACCCGACACCCCTTGATAGTTCCATCTGCTTCCGCCTTTTGGATGAGCCGAGACAGTACTTCCACACAGAATGAATAGGTATGGGGATAATGGGTCCCCTTGTCGTAAGCCTCTACCGTGAGAAACAGGCCCAACTAAGGAGTCATTGTCTAATACCGAATAAGACACCATGGACAAAGCATAGAATCATCCATTCTATCCATCCCTCATTAAAAACCCATGCGTCTCATAACTGCACCTTGGAATCCCCAATCAACTCTATCGTACGCCTTACTAATATCAATTTTAAGTTACTTCCCCATTACGACCCCTAGCTTTTCCCTTTATGTAATGCAATGATTCGGATGCAATAAGTACATTATCAATAAGGGACCTTCCCGGGATAAAAGCAGACTGGCTCTCAGAAATAATACTTGGGAGACATACCTTAAGCCGATTTGCCAGAACCTTGGCAATAATTTTGTAGAGCACATTACATAGTGAAATTGGCCTTAGTTCAGTCATCAATTTAGGATCGGCACATTTCGGGATCGGCACAATAATTGAATCATTCAGGTGTTTAGGAAACTCTCTGCGATCCAACCACCCGACACAAGCCTCATAGACCTCTTGCCCAATAAAAGGCCAAAAGTGCTGAAAATCTCAGGTTTAGACCATTCGGACCCGGTGACTTGTTTGGCCGCATTGAGAATGCCGCACAAGTAAATTCATTTAGCATGAATAGTGCCATTAATTCGAAGTCCAATCTCCTTTGTCACCAGGCCTAGTATAACTTCAACCGTCTGATAAGAAGTACCTTGCGGAGCTTGAAATAGGTTAACAAAATAATTTTTCTCAATTAAAGCGACGCCAGAAGGGTCAATGACCTCTACCCCGACATCATTGATCAATTTTGCTATCTGATTCCATGCTCTTCTACTTCGAACACTCGCGTGAAAGAACTTAGTGTTCTGATAACAACCCAAATTATTCTAGAATGAGGAATAAAGGGAAATTAATAGAAATAATGGCAAACCATTATTCCTTATAAAAGTGAGATTTATGCATGATTAATATGGAATTAATGCAGGATTAATGTAGGGGTAAATATGCGAATAATGAAGAAAAAGGAAGGAGTCCCTAGCATTATGTCACGCCGCGTGGACCATGATGAGACACGCCATAGCAAGATACGCCTGATGAGAGCGAGTAATGGAGACCCGCCATAGTTCTCAAGGAGAGCATACATACGCCTCGACGGTTCTAAGAATACCAAAAGGCACACTTATAACCATCCATGAAGGGAATAAATACAATTAAATGGTAATTAATATCCATTAATAAAGAGATCAATATCCTCTAGGTGAACATAAGGAGGTTTCTTGAGACGGATCCCTCTAGGGGTCTCTAAACCGTTATCAAGGAGAAACCTCCGACATTAATGATACTAACAACTCTATTAATACTGAAAGCATTGAGTATAACTAAAGTAATATCAAAACCCACTTTCAAGGACAATAAAGGGGATTAATGCGATTGTTACAGAATTGCATATAAATAACCCAACTTCTTGAGATCAAAGGTACACACACATTATTCTAACCCTACTTTGTGATTACAGATTATTCTCTCAAAAATATTACTGACTTAGGCATCGAAGTGTCCCCGGCCGATCCCAACGGCGCGTCACAGGGAAGTGCTCCGATCAAGGATTTTTTCACAAGTTATCGTGTTCCTATCGCCATCTTTTTACCAGAATCGTTTCTCTCTCTGTTTCCAATACTTCTCCTCGGTTGCTTACTTCCTTATTTCTTAAAGATTAAATCTCTACTTGGTCGTATGTACTTAAGGATGGTAACGCGTACTGTACCCACGGGTATCCGACACTATCAAATCCTAATGGAACTACCCATACCCTGTATAAAAGGATATGAGACGGGTATGGGATCAAAATCATTATCCGTGACGGGTATAGGACCGGTAGAGAATACCCCCATGGTACCCGATACCCGTTATAAATCTTTTATATATTAAAAAATATTATTGTTTTTTTAGGTGTAAGATGTGAGATTCAAACCCCAATCTTTTGTTCTTGAACCATTGAATGATACCATTAAACTACTTTATTCTTATTGATTAAGGTTTAATTTGTTCGATATTTAGATGGATTATTTATTAATTTTGTACTATTTTTTTGTTTTTTGTATTGATTCTTTAATGGGTAAATGTACTCACGGGTACCCACGAATTAAATGGGATGAGTATAGGATGCAAAAAGTATACCTGTTAGAGTAATAGGACGAGTACGGATAATTAAAAAATAAGCGAGTAAGGGTTTGGGATGGGCACTACCTGTGAGTAACTTACCCGTTACCATCCCTATATGTACTATTTAAAATTTTGTTATTTGTTTTTGTTGGAGTTTAGTGTCCTAAAGACAATTGTTTTAGGATATAAATATTAATGAATAAATTGTTTATTTAGTCATTTGTTTAATCAGATATATAACATTAAAATGTAACTATATATAAAGGCACAAATCTTTCATAAAGAAAGTAATCCTAAGTTTATTTAAGTAGTTATAAAGTGTTCATACAAGCATGAAGTGAGACTATACTTTATAATAGACCAATAGACTTAAAATCAACCAAAGTCAAGTAATATGTTATAGGGGTTGGCATATTACTGTTGAGACTTGCATGTAACAGTGTTTTCTGTCGAGACAGAAAGCTGATCTCACAAGCTTTAGATATTTAGATATCTAGACAGTTACATGGATCCGGTGAAGGAGTTCATTAGGATTGGGACCCGACTTGAGATAACAGAATGGATTGATTTATCTAATGTGTCAAATGTTCATCTCATTGGTATTAGTAGGTATAACTAATCCTCAGACTCAAACATTCGTTAATTAGTGATTCTGGATTATGGAGTCTGATACTTTGATTCTGTGCGAGCACGATCCAACAGGTGAGAGCCTGGGGTGTGTGAGAGCAGGGTTGGGTATCACACAAAGTAATTGCAGAATAGTTAATGTCATATTGAGCATTCGTCACTCCCGATAAGTGGGAGATATATCCAAGCGGCCGCTTGTGGTGAATTGACTGAAATCCTTGCAATGTGATAGAGTTAAGAGTAGAAATGAACATTTCACTTAACTTATCTTTCAGAGTGAATTCAACCTGTACAAGTAAAACCGGACTCTTCGTTATATGTAAAACCTTGACACGTTCCATGGTTATAAGGAATTGACCGACATGATATAGTTGATGAAGGATCGTATTATACTGTACCTAATACGGAAAGGTTAACGTCAGTTATCAACCTGACTTCTTAATTGCTCTAGGGGAATATCATAGGTTCTGCTAGTAACAGCTCGCGATGGTATTCCGTTATATATATGTTGAATTAATCGTGATGAATTAATCTCAAATGATATATACGGCTAGTGGCAATAAAGAACCTAATGGGTCGCATATGGGACTTGGAACCAGAGGACGAAAGAGTAATTAGTGAGACACTAACATAGGGGCCGAAATTAGTAATTAATATTAAGGATAATTAATTTGATTTAATAATTGTAATTAGATTATGATTATAAACTAAATTAAAGGATTATCTGATAATTTTAATTAGATGTTTTTATGTGATTGAATCTCTAATTAATTATCCCTAATAATAATTAAATTATTAATTTGATTAATAATAATTATCTAGATATAATTAGTTATTATTTAGATAATAATAAAGTGTGTATTTAATTATCTAATTAGCAATCCTATTCCGAATGAGATTCTAATTATTTAATTACCTAACACAATTGGGATTAGGGTTTTGAGAAGTCTATAAATAGACACCCTAACCCCTAAAATTCGGTCAACACAAATAAGGAGGCAAGAGGAACCGTTCTGAAACCGTCTCGGCTAATTACAATCTTTCTTACTCTCTCTTTGATCTCGTATCAATTTCTGTTAGAGACAATCATTGTGATTGCTATTATTAAGGTTGATTACTGATTAGTTATCTTTTTCTGTGTTGTTTCTTTTGTTGTTCGTGATACACAGATTAAGAGTTGTGGGCACTTCGTTTGCAACCGTAGATAGTTCTTCACCGAAGGTATTACTTTCTATCCCTCTTTATATGAAATAACAATTAACAGATCTTGGAAAAGGGAAATAGATAAAATAGATAAAAATTTATTATTCCACTGCGCCTAGGCTTGTCTATTTTCCTACATTGGTATCAGAGCCTATGTTAATCTGTTATTTCATATATGTAAATAAAAGGGTTTTCAATCAGATTGAATAGATTTATTGTTAGCTTAATTAATAAATTTGATTTAGTTAATTAATCTAAAGATAAATGGTTAAGATGAGATTAAGATGTTTTATGATTCGGTTAATTAACAAAGGGTTTGTAAAATTAAACGGTTGATTAAAACGATGTTTGTATATGTGATATACGTGTTTTCTGGATTAAGGGTTTTAGCTGTTTGAATCGTTAAAAGAGTTAATTAGATTAATCTTTGAAAATTTGATTTTGTTAAACGATTTAAACGAAACGGTTAGAACCGATTAATTAGGAATATATATTGAAAAGGTTTATATATAATCATAAATTGGTTTATACGATTTATATATAAAAATTTTATTTAAAAGTTTTGAATTAAAAGAGTTTTAATCTAAAACGATTTTGTTAAAGGAGTTTAATTTAATTAAAAGTTTTATTTAAGTTATAAATGAAAAGTTTTAATTTAATAAAAAAAAATCAATTTTGTGAAGAGCTGCGCAAAACAAGCTCCTGTTTTTCGCGGCCCTTCGCAAAGATGAAGGAGCTGGGGGGCAGCAACATTGCCCAGCGTCGCGGATATTATCCGCAAAACATAAAACATCAAATAAAAGTACATAAACTAGGAGGAAAAAAACAACAAAATTAAAAAGCCAAAATTACCAAACCATTTAACCATACACATATTTCATTCCATGAAGCATAATAACAACTTAACAAGCAATTAAGAATTAAAGGATAAATTAACAAAAGCTTTAACCAACAACCTTCATTCTTCTGGTTCGAATTCAAAGTGAAAGAGAACAACCATTTCAGAATAAGCTTATTGTTAGACAAACGATTACGTCTGTCTTAAGAATGTTAGACAAACAATTATGTCTGTCTTAAAAATATTAGATGTGATTAACCAAAAACAAAACGAACACAGAAAAAATATATAAACAGTAAAACTGGAAATTAAAAGGAAAGAGATAGACAAATCTGAGGCCTGTATTAGCAGTTTCCTTAAGACAGATGTCGTCGCTATTGACGATCGTCTCCCAGGATACAACAGATTACGCAAGCGAACTCAAACTGTGTGTAGCCTAGTTATCACCGGAGTAGAAAAACAAGACATTATGAACAGACTGATAAGTAGGAAAAATTCCAGAGAATATTTTTTCTAACCTATTTGTGAATTTGACAATCCATTCTATATAAATAGAACTCGAAAGGATAAGTCTTTTCACAAACGAACACGATTGTACAAGGACAGACACGACTGTACACAACGGACAAGACTGTTCATGAAATGAGGTATTTGTTGGTATATAAATTAATATATAATTTTAGTCAATCATTTCCAACAATCCCCCACATGAATAAAATTAGAAACGAGACGATTATGAAATCGTGATAACTTCCTACAAAAGATATCTGCATAGGATAGGTAGCTAATGTGCCTTGAACCTTCCCTTGTGAAAGTATATTTACTTTACTGGCTGACTAGTAGACGCGATGTCTTTGAACTATTCTGCCGTTTGTGTAAACGATGATATGCCCCACACAGATATCAACATAACACGGTATGGTTCTCATGGTTATGTTCGTTATGGTAATGAACATCGCTTGGTTCTGTGAGAGTTTAAGAGAACTAGGCCCCACACTAGTCTCCATCGAAGCGACCCACTTCACTGTAACATAGGTGATTTATTTGCTCAGAATACTGACGCACAATGTATCATTAAAAGCATGTAGCTTAACCTTTTCCCGTTGGTGTCACTGTTTACATCTAGGAATGGACGAGGGTTTAACCCCCACAGTGAACACGCAAGGTTTATGCAATTAGGTTGTCCCTTTGAACCTAGATCTTGGGATCTCCAGTCAACTAGGTAGGATTTTCCTTCACATAACGCCTCTTCTCTATGGGCTTTAGTCCAATTCCTTTCGATGATTTTTCAATTTGATCTCGGTTTAACCTCTAGGTTAGCGGATCCGCTGTGTTATCCTTTGATTCTACAAAATCAACAAGGATGACACTCGTTGAGATCAATCGACTAATGGTGTTATCACACGGAAGCTTTTCTACCCGAGTTCATCATTCGGAAGTTTTTTATACCGCATATTCACCAATTGATATGATATTTTTCTTCGATTCCATCATTGATATGTACTTATTTTAAGGCGGTTTGACTTCTACATTTTTAGTGACTTTCATAAATTAAAGGGTTAATTACAAATAACTACCATGTGGTTTCGCCAATTTGCGATGTGGTACCTGTGGTATTTTTTTTACAAACAGGTACTCGTGGTTGACACCGTTACCAAAATCGCGGAAACGGCAGAATTTCCGTCACGGGTGATGACATGGCCGAGGGTATTTGCGTCATTAAGAAAAATTGAAAATATAAAAGGGCATAAATCGAAATTAAAAACCCATTAAACACCTGGCCTTTGATATTCTAACTCCTCTTCATCTTCTCTACAAAACCAGCTAACATTACGAACTCCAACCCTAGTACAAACATGAATGACAACAAATTATTGAAGTAAATTACTATAAGCGAGTAGTAGAGCATCAAGTCAGAGGCTTTACACCGTAATTTCGTGTTAAAGGGCATGGTTCTTACCTCGTTTCTGCATCGTAAGTAGGGAAGTTGAGGGGGATTGCTTGAGTTGACGTGCCAGACAAGGTAAATTCTTCCTTTTATAACTTATCGTTCTTGCTTTTATTGTTCGATTTAGGGTTTTCGTCTGTGTTGGATGATAAAGTTATCATATTTTTTGAGTTGTTGAGCAGCTTTTTTGTTGTTTCCATTCCCTTTTAGTTGATTGCATGTCATTGATGCAAGTTGTGATTTATGTTTTTGTATGCTTAGTACGATTACTGAATGTGCGTACGTGTTATTGGTTTTAGGTTATGGCTGAATTTATAACCCTGGTACTTCATTAAGGGGGGAAATGGTCATCGTATGATGATTCTATAGAGTATGTTGGAGGGGATGTGGTAGAGGTTGATGTGGATAAAGATTTGTTGTCCTTTTTTCAGCTTTTAGGGTATTACAGGGACTTGGGGTGTAGACATGGATGTCGTATATGGTATCATGTTATTGGTTTAACTAGTGAGATCTCATATGAAGAGATAGTGGATGATAAGAATGTAGCCTTCATGTGTATAGCAAACAAGGATCATTCAGAATGGGATATCTATTTTGAATCCCTTAGCCCACCACTCAATGTGGATATGACTGATGCTGCACCGCAAGTTGTGGAAGGGGATGATAGTTGTGGAATTGGCGCTGAAGGGGATGATGAGGAATGGGATGAGATGATGCAGGGTAATGTAGGGGCTAATGATGGAGTTTCTGCTCAAGGGGATGATGAGGAATGGAATAAGATGATGCAGGGTAATGTAGGGGCTAAGGATGGAGTTGCTGCTCAAGGGGATGATGAGGAATGGGATGAGATGATGAGGAATAATGTAGGGGCTAAGGATGGAGTTACTGATCAAGGGGTTGATGAGGAATGGGATGAGATGATGCAGGGTAATGTAGGGGCTACGGATGGAGTTGCTGCTCAAGGGGATGCTGATGAATGGGATGAGATGATGCAGGGTAATGTAGGGGCTAATGATGGAGTTGCTGCTCAAGGGGATGCTGAGGAATGGGATGCGATGATGCAGGGTAATGTAGGGGCTGAAATGATGCATGACAATGGGTCTGTTAGTGATGCTGATGAAGTCACGTTAGTGATGATATGTATATGGGGACAAGAATGGATTTTGGAGATGTTGAAGATTCCGATGACAGTGATTATGTTGAGGGTTTAGAAAATGTTGTTAGTCTAGGTGAGGATGTGTCACTTGAGTATGAGGATTTCTCGTTGTTTGCTGATGAACCACAATCCGTGCCACGAACTGATGTGCCACAATATGCAACAACAAATGAGCCACAACCTGCAACAACAAATGAGCCACAACCTGCACCAATAAATGAGCCACAACCTCAAAATGCAAATGATCCACAATCTGCACCAATGAGTGAGCCATAATCTACAGTAGGCGAAGAGCTGGACAAAGAGCGCCTCAAAGAATTTAATGAACCAGCTCCTGATTTGGACGATGAATTGGAAAGTCTACATGGCTCAGACAATGAGAGGCATGATCCAAGTGCTCAATACAGGGAGAACATGAATGTTGAGTTAAGTCTTGGTATGAGGTTTGTCTCTGCTGACCAGTTTAGGAAGGCTTTAAGATCATGGGCTGTTGTTAAAGGGTATTCATATCACTTCAAGAAGAATTGCAAGGATTTTTTGGTGGTTGGGTGCAAGTTCCCAGCTTGTGACTTTTACATAAGGGCATCTAAAGTTGGTGATAGTCGTACCTTTATGATAAAATCATTTAAACCAGTTCACAGTTGTCCGAGGGAGTATGATAACCATTTGATTACAAGCAGATTCATTGCTGAGAAGTACCTAGAAGAATTTAGGGATGATGAAGAATGGAAAGTTCAGGTTGTTCAGAGGAAGATCAAAAGAGACCTGGGTTTCAATGTCAATATGGCCAAATGTTACAGAGCAAAGAAGATTGCAAGTGATATTATCCAGGGTGAGGTAAAGGAACAATATCGTCGTCTATACGATTATGCACAGACAATCAAAACATCCAACCCAGACAGCAAGGTGGTACTAAAGACAGACTTGACACTAGTTCAAGATCAGAATACAGTTTCAAATGGTATCAGGAGCATGCCTAGGGAGATTGTGGTGTTCAAGTACATACACTACAGGCTGACTGCACAAAAGCAAGGGTACTTCGCAGGCCTTAGACCATTGATTTGCTTGGATGGTTGCCACTTAAAAAGTTGTATGGGAGGCCACATACTATCTGCAATTGCAAGGGATGGGAATGAAAACATGTTCCCTCTTGCAATTGTTGTGGTTGACTTAGAGTGTAAGGAATCATGGTCATGGTTTTTACAAGCTTTACAAGATGATTTTGGGAGTGTGGCAGAAACTGGGTGGGTGTTTATGTCTGATCAGCAAAAGGTTAGTTCACTTGATTCTGTTATTGTTTGTATGTAATGCCATTGGTTTGTGATTACTGTTATTGTTTGTGATAGTTGTTTTTTGTTTGTGATAGTTGTTTTTGTGGTTTGTGATTACTGCTATTGGTTTGTGATAGTTTTTGTGCATATACTTGTAGGGACTTGTTGAAGCATTCAAAGAGCTTATGCCAAATGTGGAGCATAGGTTCTGCCTTAAACATATGTATGAAAACATGAAATTGCGCTTCAAAGGGGTTGAATACAAAGATATGCTATGGGAGGCTGCAGAGGCTGGCACAGTTAAGCTGTGGGAATATCACATGAAGAAGCTGAAGGACTATGATGAGAATGCGTATAACTGGGTAATGGGACATGATCCAAAAACATGGGCTAGATGCCATTTCAGCACAAGGACCAAGTCTAATATCCTTCAAAACAACATGGCTGAATCATTCAATTCATTTATCAAAGGAGCTAGGTGTTTGCCAATAGTCTCATGTTTGGAAACCATTAGGAAAGCATGTATGAAGAGACATTACATCAAATTGTGTGGAATGCTGAAATATAAAGGGGACATTTGTCCAAAATATCAAGAGCATTTGGAGAAACTGAAAGTTGCAAGTAGGAATTGCTTCTGCACTGCTGTTGGGGATAAACTGTATGAGGTGACCACTTTTGATAGGACAGTTGCTGTTGATCTAAATCTTCGTACATGTACTTGCAGAAGATGGGAATTATCTGGTATTCCGTGTCAGCATGCTATTGCTGCCATTTACATGCACAAGGAGCAACCAGAAAAATATGTTGACAAATATTTTTTGAAGTCAACATATATAGCAGTGTACAGTCATCCATTCAGGCCAGTCCCATCACATGAAGAATGGGATAGGACCAATTACCCTGATATCCATCCATGGATAGTTCAAAAACCATCTGACATGCCAAGAAAGAGAAGAATTAGAGGGGTTAATGAGCCAAGAAATCCATTTAAGGTGTTTAGGGTTGGAGGTGTTGTTAAGTGTGGTAAATGCAACCAAGTTGGCCACAATGCTAGAGGTTGTAAAGCAGGGGTAACTGGTGAGAGTCCATGGCAGAGAAGGATGCGAAGAGAAAATGCTAGAAGAACTGGAGCACAGGTAACTGTTGTATTATGGTTTCTTATGCTTCCCAATTCAAATTGTGTATTGACTTATCTGCATTGGTTGTTACAGTTGAGTCCAGATAGGAGTGGCAGACAGAGGATGGCATAGGGTGGAAGTGCTAGTCAACCAACCCCACATCAACAGGTGAATTTAGATGCAGGAGCAAAGATTGCTCAAAGTCAACCGACATCAAACATAGGCAGTGGTAGGGGATGAGGTACAAGTAGGGGTCGTGGTAGAGGACGGACAAACCATTTTCAAGATGGTACCACATCAGTGCCTACATATCATTTTAGACCACCAAGAAGTAATGATTCTGAACAAGCAGGGACAAGCAGGCTTATGCGTTCTAGGAGGACATCATGCCCAGAAGGAATGGCAACAAGATTGGGTGCGGGGGCACCAGTTAATGAGAAGTGACATGTATTTTGTGTCATGTAAATGTTTGACAAGTATTAGGGTGATGTAAATGGTGAACATGTTTTTGTGATTGTGAAGGCTAGGACATGTTTTTGTGAATGTCAAATTTGGACATGTTTTTGTGATTGTCAAACTTCGACATGTTTTTGTGTCATGTATATGGGTAATAGGTTTTTGTGTCCTGCAGAGTTGGACATGTTTTTGTGTATTTTGGACAAGATCTTTGTGTATTTATCAGGTCCATGAATGACAAAATGGTTTACACATATTATTGACTTTTTTTATTACATCTGTGGTTTACAGATCTTCTTGAGTTTTACCATTACATTTGTGTCAATTACAGGGCACAAACTAATACATAAACTACTTCACAATTACCACAAACTTATCAGTGACAATTAACTCAAAACGATATTGAAACAACAATTACATCTCTGGTTTATCGTATTGAAACAACAATTACACAGCAAATAAAACAAAAAATGATCGAAAAAGCAAGTGACAATTAGCACATAATGAACACAAAAAAACCCATTTTCATTCATTCAATCAACAGTTACATCAAGGCATGATGCCAATCTTGGCTAGCTCATCTTTTTCCCTAACATTTGTGAAACTAAACCACAAGAAAGCAACGAAACACAAGATCACAACTACTACCCAAGCCTTTGAGAAATGGTATTTTGTGTTCTTGTACTGGTCTAACATGCATTGCAAGTAGACGATTTCTGCATTTTTGCAAGCATTAAGCTCCTCCAACTCCCTATTCTTCTCTGCTAATTTACTAATTTCATTTTGCAGTTCAACCTCACGACCATGGTATTGCTCGATTTCATCCTCGAACTTGTTGATTGTCAGTTTCATCTCTTTCATAACGTCTCTTCCTCTAGCACATACAGGTGGATCAATCCAGTCGAAAAAACGACACGCATCTTCATTGGGGTATCTAGAACAACCTATGTACCTCCGACACATGTTAATCAAAGACCAAGCCGTTCTTCTCCGACCTCTATGCCCGCAAAAATAGTGAACTCCATTCCAATACGTGTTTCGTGTGTTTAAGCTCGACGAAGAAGACGATGAGCTCATGGCGATGGCAAAGGCAAATTACCTTGTTTTCCTGCAACTTCTGAGGGTCGATTTTTCTTTCTGCGAATGAAATTGAAGAATTATAGCTGCGATTAACGATTTAGGTTTAAGGATTTTGGGGATTTGCTGGATTCGGGAATTAGGTTTCGAATGGATTTTGGGGATTTAATGAATTTGGGGCTTTTAATTTCGATTTATGTCCTTTTATATTTTCAATTTTTCTTAATGACGCAAATACCCTCGGCCACGTCATCGCCCCTAACGGAAATTCTGCCGTTTCCGCGATTTTAGTAACGGTGTCAACCACGAGTACCTGTTTGTAAAAAAAATACCACAGGTACCACATCGCAAATCGGTGAAACCACAGGGTAGTTGTTTATAATTAACCCTAAATTAATCTAGCCAACTAATGTTCATCTACCAGCGTCTAATTCGGCTAGATAACATCACTGCTCAGATTTGTCAATTTATGACATTTCACATTTCTAATGTAAATCCACCCTTACGCGCGAGAATATCAAATATGAAATTTTCATATATCATCATCATCTCTAAAGAAAATATATTTTCTTTTATCACAAAGTCTTTAAAAATTCACACTAATGAATTTTTCTAGACTATCGTTGCCACTTGTACAAGTAGGCCTAACACCTTTGAAGTAACCGTGTTCTTAAAAACCGGATTCATCTTCAATTAACGTACATGTACCAACACATGCCAAAAGGCAATTAATCCGTTTAAACAAACAGAAACTAGACATAATTAACAACTTTATCTTCCTGAAATTCCAAACAAGCCAAGTTAGAATCAGAAAATTATAATCTGTTTAAACAGACAGATACATAACTAATAATGAACAAAAATATAAACTATTAATGTAAATTTGTCCTTCAATCTGTCCCAGTATAATATTTCAATTATACTCTGTTTGTCAAGATATATCATTACCGTATTCCTGTTCGTCAAAACAACTACGAAAGTTGCAGGGATCAAAAGAAAACAAATAAAAAATAACATTAGAAATATCAAAATATTTCCTCCTGTACGTTCGATTTTCTTTTAGCTAACACATTTGTCCCCTGGTTCCACCATCAGAATGTTCCCTTACCTAAGTAGGATACAAATATCCAGGTTCTCCATTAATGCTGAACGCATTAGAGATATTAACATTGCATTACATCTTTCTTCCACCATTCTCTTAATTCATTCTTAATGAATTCAAGACCATAGACTTTTGAAATATATATATATATATATAATGCACCATTGCCTAATGTATTAACATTAAAAATAATCATATGCAATTAAATGATCATATTAAATATCACAACAAAAGCATAACCAGTGATAAGAGTGTACTCAATATGAGTATAATTCATATTGCAAACCTGTATATATTTAATATTCAATTTGATTTGATGTGCTCTCATGGCTTTTTTCCAAGCATCACCCATATAACAGAATGTTCTTCACCAAGAAGGTTCATTCTCCACTTATCACATGTTGTCAATTTCCGAAATCTGAATATCAAATTTCTTCTTGATTTATTGTAGATAATGGTAACTAAATAACAACAAATCATCTGTTGTTAGTTTTATTAATAGCATGTTACTTAACATCAAACGTATATAAGTATAATTTTAGTTTGCTGATAATAAAATAAAACCTTGAATACTTAGCTTTTGATCGTTCAGAGCACGTATTTCTGTCAACACTCCCGAATAAATTAAGATTCGTTCCAAACAATATTTCTGTATATGTTCTTCGGAAAATTAGCAAACAATTGATATTCTGTCTTAAGAATGTTAGACAAACGATTACGTCTGTCTTAAGAATGTTAGACAAACAATTACGGCTGTCTTAAAAATATTAGATGTGATTAACCAAAAAACAAAACGAACACAGAAAAATATATAAACAGTAAAACTGGAAATTAAAAGGAAAGAGATAGACAAATCTGAGGCATGTATTAGCAGTTTCCTTAAGATAGATGTCGTCGCTATAGACGATCGTCTCCCAGGATACAACAGATTACGCAAGCGAACTCAAACGATTACATCTGTCTTAAAAATATTAGACAAACGTAATTCTGTCTTAAGATTGTTGGACAAACGATTCTGTCTTAAAAATGTTAGATGTGATTAACCGAAAAACAAAACGAACACAGAAAAACATATAAACAGTAAAACTGAAAAATTAAAAGGAAAGAGATAGACAAATCTGAGGCTTGTATTAGCAGTTTCCTTAAGACAGATGTCGTCGCTATTGACGATCGTCTCCTAGGATACAACAGATTACGCAAGCGAACTCAAACCGTGTGTAGCCTAGTTGTCACCGGAGTAGGAAAACAAGAACAATGTGAACAGACAAATAGCAGGAAGAATTCCAGAGAATATTTTCTCTAACCGTATTTGAACAACTTATGAATTTTGACAATCCATTCTATATAAATAGAACTTGAAAGGATATGTCTTTTCACGAATGAACATGACTATACACGGACAGACATGACTGTTCACGTACGAACACGACTTTACACAACGGACACGATTGTTCATGAAAGGAGGTATTTGTTGGTATATAAATTAATATATAATTTTATTCAAAATTTTCCATCAATCCCCCACATGAATAAAATTAGAAACGAGACGATTACGATGTGGTGATAACTTTCTACAGGAGATATCTGCATAGGATAGGTAGCTAATGTGCTTTGAACCTTCCCTTGTGAAAGTATATTTACTTTACTGGCTGACTAGTAGACGCGATGTCTTTGAACTATTCTGCCGTTTGGGTAAACGATGATATACCCCACACAGATACCAACATAACACAGTATGGTTCTCATGGTTATGTTTGTTATGGTCATGAACATCACATGGTTCTGCAAGAGTTTAAGAGAACTAGGCCCTACACTAGTCCCCATCGAAGCGACCCCACTTCACTCTGTCATAGGTGATTTATTTGCTCAGAATACTGATGCACAATGTATCATTAAAAACATATAGCTTAACCGTTTTTCCATTGGTGTCATTGTTTACATCTAGGAATGGACGAGGGTTTAACCCCTACAGTGAACGCGCAAGGTTTATGCAATTAGGTTGTCCCTTTGAACCTAGATCTTGGGATCTCCAGTCAATTAGGTAGGGTTTTCCTTCACATAACGCCTCTTCTCTTTGGGCTTTAGTCGCATTCCTTTCGATGATTTTTCAATTTGATCTCGGTTTAACCTCTAGGTTAGCGGATCTGCTGTGTTATCCTTTGATTCTACAAAATCAACAAGGATGACACTCGTTGAGATCAATTGACTAATGGTATTATCACACGGAAGCTTTTCTACTTATAACTCATCATACAGAAGCTTTTTATACCGCTTATTCACCGATTGATATGATATTTTTCTTCGATTCCATCATTGTGACGTATTTATTTTAAGGCAATTTGACTTCTACATTTTTAGTGACTTTCATAAATTAAATCTAGCCAACTAATCTTCATCTACCAGCGTCTAATTCGGTTAGATAACATTACTGCTCAGATTTGTCAATTTATGATATTTCACATTTGTAATGTAAATCCACCCTTACGCGTGAGAATATAAAATATGGAATTTTCACATATCATCATCATTTCTAAAGAAAACATATTTTTCTTTTATCACCAAGTCTTTAAAATTCATAACAATGAATTTTCCAAGACTTTCGTTGTGACTTGCACGTTGCCACTGGTTGGGCCTAAAACCTGTGAAGTGACCGTGTTCTTAAAACCGAATTCATCTTCAATTAACACATGTACCAACATATGCCAAATGGCAATTAATTTGTTTAAACAAACAGATACATAATAAATAATTAACAATAAAAATATAAACTATATATAAATATATATAGATTAAGTTGTCCTCCAATCTTAAGATTTTTTTTTCCTTCACACAAAAAAACCTTTCTTAATTCCAGATTCCAAGAAATTAGAATAATAAACAACAATACCAAACAAATGAAATGTCTCTGTAACATTTCAGAAAAAAAAAACCTTTAAGAAAATAATTCATGCACAATCTTTAATCTTAAAACAAATGTCATCATCTGTTTTCATGACATATTTGGGTGAAACAATTCCTTCTCCAAAATTATAGATTGCTATAGTCTTTCATTTTTATAAGGCTATAATAGTCGACAAAGCACATGCTATTAGTAAATTGAAAGAACATAATTAGCATGAATTATTCAAAAGTTACTTAGCTTTTGATCATAGGATCTCAGATTCTCTTTTAACACTTCGGAAAAGTAGTCCATACAATACTTCTGTATATCAGCAAACAATAAGTTTTGTGTGTACTTTTGAAAATCACAAAAGGATAAATATCTGTCTTAAGAATGTTAGACAAACGATTACGTCTGTCTTAAAAATGTTAGACAAACGTAATTCTGTCTTAAGATTGTTGGACAAACGATTACGTCTGTCTTAAAATTATTAGATGTGATTAACCAAAGAACAAAACGAACACAGAAAATAATATGAACAATAAAGCTAGAAATTAAAAGGAAAGAAATAGACAAATTTGAGACCTGTATTAGCAGTTTCCTTAAGACAGATGTCGTCGCTATTGACGATCGTCTCCCAGGATACAACAGATTACGCAAGCGAACTCAAACAGAGTGTAGCCTAGTTATCACCGGAGTAGGAAAACAAGAACAATGTGAACAGACAAAGAGCAGGAAGAATCCCAGAGAATATTTTCTCCAGCAGTATGTGAATTTCACAATCCATTCTATATAAATAGAACTCGAAAGGATATGTCTTTTCACGAACTAACACGACTATACACGGACAGACATGACTGTTTATATATGAACACGACTGTTCACGATGGACACGACTGTTCATGAAAGGAGGTATTAATTGGTATATAAATTAATATATAATTTTATTCAAAATTTTCCAACATAAGCAGTAACAACAACAGCACGAACCTTCGTTCTTCTTCTAGTATGCTGGTGAGAGACGACAGCATCATGGCGGAAAGAGAGAATAGAATAAGCAGATTTGAGGTTAGGGTTTTGGTTATATGAATTCGAATTTAAGAGAGAAGAGTGAGAAATATAAACAATTGGGGATTAGAATTTAGAAATGACTCTTTCTTCTTTTGCAGCAGGACCTTGAGGGATATTAGTAGATTTACGTTTTTACCTTTAATTTCTAATTAGTTATAAAAGAAACGACATCGTTCCATTTAAGTGGAACGACGTCGTTTTATCTATTTAGAATCAGACAAAAAATAAAGAACCTAACTCCTACCTTTCTTCTTCCCTGTGCACGCAAAGAGGAGCTTCTTCAGCTGGTCTTCAATGGAGTTTCTGGGGGGCAAGCTTCAAAAATCAAAAATTAATACATAGAGATTTTTCCTTCACAAAATCTCAGTGGGGCAGGAGCCCCCATTGCCCCCACTGTAGATCCGTCGGGATTACACTTTATTTAAATATATTATAGAAATATAAGACATGATGTATACCTAGTTGTTTATCGGCTTGAAAAAATCATTACATAAAAAAACACAATAAGAAAAGTACAATCATTTTTCTCAAAACAAAAATTACAATCATAATATAAAATATTGATAATGTCCTAAAAAAATTAAAATCAAACAGCAAAGAAAAGTTCTTTTACCAGTCCTTACCAACAACCCTTTTATTTAATAATTTTTTAAAACACGCACGCATAGAGAGCTCTCTACAATTTCACAATATATGTTATAATTTTCAAATCAAATTTTGTGACAATTTTTTCAATGTTTAAATAGTTAAAATAACTTTGAAAATTCATTCAAATCTTTAAACGCATAAATTACACAATTATTTTTATTGGTAGATCTGTACTCATTTTTTAACATTATAATATTACTAAATATATTATATGGATTTGTTCTATCGAAATATTGATATATTATTTGAGATAACAACTTTAAAAAATATTATTTGAAATAATAATTTTAATCCTACCTCACTTTGAAATTTAGATAAAAAAACTAAATACCTCTCGAACTTGTTAAAAAACTTGATTGGCCCATAAACTTTTAAAATATTCCGATAGACTCGTCATCTTGCTTAATATGTAATCAATTTAATCATCTAGTTGTAAAAAAAAAACTGTATGCGGAATGTGCGTTGCGCGCGTCTTGGAATTTTTCAATACATCATTTGTCTATGAACTTATCCAAAAGCTTTATTGCCCCCTGAACTTTTAAAATATTCTGATAGCTATCTAATACCTCGACCTTGATTGTGTTACTTTTGTAATATATGTGTGCAATACACCTTTTACATGCAACTTACTTTTTTTTATAACTAAGTGATTATTTAATTATATTTTAAATGATTTAAATGAGCTATCATAATATTTTAAAAGTTCAGATACCAATCAATATTCTTAGACAAGTTCAAAGGGATGATGTATAAAGCTATAAAAAAAATCGGGCTAAAAAGATGTAAACCAATATATTAAAATGATTGATCTCAACTTTTGAGAAACTAAAATTAAAGAATATTATCTTCATTGAAATTTGAATAGTATTTTACATTGGGAAATTTACATGGAAATTCAATTTTTAAAAATTATTTGTAACTTTGTCACTTAAAATTTAAAATTATGAATTATATCAAGTGGGTAGTTGGCGATTTTCCACTACAATTTCATCAACTAAAGCAGTTATAAAATTTGACATTTATCAAATAAAGACTTATACTTTTGATATTATATTAATTAAATTATCAATATTGACTAAATAATAAATATCATTATATATATGAATTTCATGTAAAAGACCCTTTTACATTCTATGGAATTAAAAATAAGCCCATTTATGAAATCTTTTTTCTAATATTACTAACTTATATTTTAAAATTTGATCAGATCACTCTCGTTTGAGTTACCACTAATGGTACCATCATATAATATATATTATGTGTAATAACATTATAAAAACTCCTAAAATATAATAAATATTATGTATAATAACATTATAGAAACACCTAAAATTGTAACTCTATAATATTAATCCAAAAATTAAGGTCAAATATATAATTAATTTTTAAAAAATGTAAAAGAAAGATAAAATTTTCCATTTCGAAAATTTAAGCGTGAACTGAAAATACAATATTATGCAATATTGGAACCAATTCGGTAATGGAAACGAAGTTTGTGAAAAATAAATTATTTTTTATTTTTTACTTTATTTAAAAAATATAAAAGAATTCTTAATAAAGTAAATACAAATTTTAAATGGATTTTTTTTGGAATCAACAAAAAGAAACAATTTGATTATTGATGGTAAGATCAAATTAGAGTAATTGAAAAGGATATAAATACTTGTTTAATATAAAACCCTTATCTTGTCATTTAAAATAACAAACTCTTACACTGCCTGATCTGTCACATCTGTGTGCTTAATTTCAGTTATTATACCATAATATTAAGTTATATTATATTTATTTATTGATTGGAGAGTTAATTGGGTATTATGGATATAGTTTGGAGGCTAATTTCGTGTTTTAAGTGTAAAATTAAAAGTTTAGGATAAGTTTTAAAAGAAGTTAAATTTTAGAAGGACCAAAAGAGATATTTTCACTTATTGGGAGCATAAATCTCACAAATCAATAAGTCAAATTCGTGATTCAATGCTGGATTAATCCCCCCAAAAGAAAAAAAAAGAATCCATCTCCTTCATTTACCCAAATTACATAGTTTTGATCATACCTTGATATCTAGAGATTGAACCGTTGTATCGAGCTGATTTTTTACAGTAGGTTCTAAACATCCTAATATACATTATGGTCGATGTGATTTTGATTTGGATTTCTACATGGGGTTTGATATAGGTAGATTATAGTGGTAGATTTGAGGTTTTAATGTGTTTTTCTCTCAATTAGTGCTAAAGTAAGTAACTATCAACTACCATTTTGAGTTTTTATGTATATATGTGGGGTTAATACACATATTTGCCCTTGTGTTTTCTCGAAAAAACAGATTTGCCCTTAAATCAAATAAACCCACAAAACTATCCCTGAATTTTCCATAAACCTGCAATTATACCCTAATTTGATGGATCTGCTAAACGGCGATGACATCAAACCTTCTTATCTCCAGAAAAACTTCAGAAAAGAACAACCAATCACAAACAAAAAAAATATGCACATTCAATTTCGATTAAAAGCAAGTTAGAAGAACAGATTGGTCAAAATTTATTTTCATAAAAGCTCAATCAACCTAATAAAATGACGTCTAAACCTCCTAATTAATCCAAAAGCAATAGCAATAAAAAACAATAAGAAACCAAATGAATTTTGATTGTCGTCATCCAATTTTTTTGGAGACAAGAAGGTTTGATGTCATCGCCGTTTAGCAGCTCCGTTATATTAGGGTATAATTGCAGGTTTATGGAAAATTAAGGAATAGCTTTGTGGGTTTATTTGATTTAAGGATAAATCTGTTTTTCCGCAAAAACACAGGGGCAAATATGTGTATTAACCCTATATATGTGTGTATATAACTCTATATTTTCCAGAAAATTAAATTTTTATTGGAGTTTTTGACACGCATTTGATTAATTGGAGTTTTTATAATTTAGTTTTGAACATGAGTTTAAAGTTAAGTTCAAGTAATTATATATGTATTTGCATGTCAATTTTAACCTATAATATATATTTATATATGCATATTTTAGGTTTTGTTTTGATAAACCATATTTGATTAATAGTTGTATAAGATTTGATATTTTGAGGAATAAAATTAAAGAAAAGTGTATTGAGAAACTTTATTGAAGTTGATTTATGAAGAAATGCGTATATATGTATTAAGTGATTTTCTATAGATTTATTTCTCAAAATAAATTTTAGTTTTAATTAAAGATTGTTAAAGTAGTAATTTTGATGAATGTATGATTTATTGAAATAAAGTTTATATATGATGATTTATATGTTTATTTTTAAGAAATTGAAGTTAGAGTTGATAAGTATATTTTTAAACTATTTATTTGTTATTTTAGTTCAATAATGATTTATGATTTAATATTTTGGAGGATGAAATTGAAGAAAGGTGCTTGGGAAACTTTATGATTTTGATTTATGAGCTATATATATATATATATATATATATATATATATATATATATATATTTCTGATTTTACGATATATTATGAAATTATGATATTTTTAGTATCCATCAAGAGTAATCCGGATAGGTGGCTTTAATTAAAGTCCGTATTTAGTGAGAAATACGGCATGTGTACACAGTTGAAAGACTTATCAGGTATGACAAAGAAGTGTTGAGTAAGACCATGCGGGTTAGGCAAAATTATGAGATATCTCGATTCTATTGTGGGGATTGATACATACAGGATTATCTCTCGGATGGATACGAATTGTGAAAACTTTATTGATATACTATTTATCAAATATTTATTGATATACGGTTTATGAAGAATTTATTGATTTATGGATGATTGGAGTAAATGGTTAATTGCAAACATATTATTTTGTATAGTTGAGATTTTAAACAAATAAATATATATAGCTATTTTGAACACAAATTTTGTATTAAGTATTTTGATACAGTGACCCATGTCACACCCGGCCCTTTACGATCTCAATCGGCATCGGGCGTGAAATAGAAAGATCAGGTTTGCCCAGATGTATCATATAAAATTCATATTCTTCAAAAATAAACATTTTATGGATTAAACCATAATAAAATACTCCAATGATACTTTTAACCAAATTTGTAACTTAAAATATATCAAGTTTGCTATCAACATTATTTCTCAAAATATCACACATAGTCAAAATGTAATCACTGTATTAAAATACTTAATATAAAACTCGTGTTCAAAATAGCTATATATATTTCTTTGTTTAAAATCTCAACTATACAAAATAAATAGGTTCACAATTAACCATTTAATCAAATCAACTGTAAATCAATAAATACTTCATAAACCGTATTTCGATAAATATTTCATAAACTGTATTTCGATAAATACTTTATAAACTGTATCCCAATAAATACCTCATAAACTGTATCTTAATAAAATACTTCATAAATTATATCTCAATAAATATTTCATCAACTGTATATCAATAAATACTTCATAATTGTATATCAATAAATACTTCATAAATCATATCTTAATAAACACTTCATAAATTTCTACCAAAAAAAAAAAATAAACACTTCATAAATCGTATCCATCCGAGAGATAATCCCCATATGTATCAATCCCCACAATATAATAGAACCGAGATATCTCATAATTTGCCTATCCCGCATGGTCTTACTCAACACTTCTTTGCTATACCCGATAGGTCTTTCAACTGTGTACACATGCCGTATTTCTCACTAAATACGGACTTTAATAAGAACCACCTATCCGGATTACTCTTGATGGATACTAAAAATATTATATTATAAAATTATAACATGCTCAAATCTCTTTTCACAATCAAATTTCATAATTATTTCATAACCATAAACCATTTGGCCTCCACAAAAGAACCATAATTATTCAAATATTCTCTAAAAATTGCTCAAAATATAAAATCATTTAAAATCCAATACTCCTTTAATATAACTAAAATCAGAAAAATATATATATATATAACTCATAAATCAACATCATAGAGTTTTTCAAGTACTTTTCCTCAAATCAATCCTTCAAAATATCAATTCTTATACAAATATTAACCAAATATATTCAAATTCATCAAAATATCAAGTATACTCAAATCTAAAAACCGAAATAATGTGTATATATATATATCTTTGTGCATAAATTAACTTCAATAAGACTTAATATACATTTCTTTAACTATATTCCTCAAAATATCAAATCTTGTAAAAACTATTAATCAAATATACTAAGTTCATCAACAAAAACCCAAAATATGTATACATATGCATATATATAGGCTGAAATTGTACATGCAAAGATAGATATTTATATTTTCTTGAACATAGTTTAAACTCATATTAAAACAAATCATAAAAACCACATTTAATCAAATGCATGGTAAAAATCACCACAAAAATTAATTTCTGGAAAATATAGAGTGATTTATACATATATCTACATAAAAACTTAAAAGGGTGGTTGATAGTTACTTAATTTAGCAAGAATTTAAAGAAAACTCTAAGAAAACATCAAATTCGCCTTAGAATCTGTTTAGACCGAATTCCTTCTAGAAATATCAAAATCAAAATCCCTCCAGTCAGAACTTAGAAATATGTCTCTAGAAGCTACAGTTTAAATTTCACGACGATCTGACGGTTGAATCTCCGGGAAACATTAATTTCGTATGGCTGGGTATATGATGCTTAAAGAAGAAGAATGAGAGAAGAACATTATGGAGAAGATGAAGTTGAGTGTATGGGGGAAGACACCACATTGATGCACGAAATTGCATGTATTGAAATCTGAAATTTGGATTTCCAATAAGGGAAAATCTCCTTTTTGATCCCTCTAACATTTAACTTCTTTTAAAACTTACCCTAAACTTTTAATTTTACACTTAAAGCATGAAATTGGCTTACAAACTATATCCATAATTCCCAATTAATTCTCCAATCAATAAATAATTATGATATAACTTTATATTAGGGTATAATAACTAAAATTAGGGACACGGATGTGACAACCCACGTCTTGACACTGTGTGATATTTGAGTAATAATGTTTATAAACAAGTTTATGGTATTTAAATTGCATATTTGTTTAAAAGTACTATTTTGAGTATTTTATTATGGATTAATCCATAAAATATTCATTTTTTAAGAATATGAATTTTATATGATGCACTTTGGAAATTAATATATATATATAGTTATTTTGAGTATAAGTACTTTATGTAGTTGATAATTGCTTACTGAGATTTCTGTCTCACGTTTTTAAATGTTTTAATGTTTTAGGTGAGAAAGAGCAAGGTATAGAAGAAGTTACGAGTTGATAAACAAGGTTGAAGTATCAAGTCATTGCTTATTGTTAGAATTATTATTAGAACTTTAGTATTTAATTGTAATATGATGAAGTCGGTAACTATGGTGAGGTTTTAATGTAATAGGAATATGGATTTGTTTAGAATATACATTTAAGATCACATAGAAAAGTGATATTTATGATATTTGGAGACTATTAAGTGTTAATTGTGATTTTTCTATTTCATGCCTGATGCCGATTGGGGTCGTCTAGGGTCGGGTGCGACAGTTTGGTATCAGAGCCTAGGTTAAATTCTTCTGACCTAAGGTTGATAGTAATTGAGGAATATGGATATTTAGTTATAGCTAAGAAATAATTGATAATAATTAAGGAATATGGATATTCGGTGATAGTTAAGAAATAATTCGAAATTTTTTGAGGACCTGAGTAACTAGTCAGTGAGTTGTAAAATGGAAATTTGATGTTTAGTACATAGGTATATGCAAATTAGTAAGTTATTAGATATTTGGTGATATAGGTTACATTCATGACATTAAGTATAAATGGAAATTGATATTTGAGAGTTTATTATATTTGAAAGAATGATATTACACTTTAAAATGGTCTGATGAGTTTGTGTTCTTAGGAGTATAAGAAATTGAGAAAATGATAAAATGATAAATTGAAGATAATAGATATGAGATTGAGAAAGATAAAATATGGAGATTTCAATTAATGGGTTGGGAGGTTGATTAATAATTGAGAGATTATAACATGAATTTAGTGTATTATATAATCTTAAGTTGAATATACGAGATCTTAAATTTAAATTTCTATTTTATTTGTGAACTTTATTGGGTTGAGGTTTAGAATTAATAAGAGTTATATATATAAATGATGTTTAGAGGAATACTAATGTGGTGATCAATGATAAATAAAGTGGGAGAAAATCGTAGAGTTCATGATTTGATGATTAATATGAAAATAAATATTGTTTGAGGAAATAATTAGGATACGAATGTTGAGGATAAAATTCTTTAATCTTAAGCACAGTTTATATTGACATTTTAAATTTGTATAGTACTTTTATTATAGTTAAGTCATTGTTAGTTGAAGTTTGGAGGATTATATAGTGTAAGTTTATGTAAGGATTTAACTGAGAGTTTAGAGGTCAAATAAAGAAATTGAATGACATTATAAATTTTATTGACTTCTATGTGTGTAAAGATACAATTTGGAGTTGGAGAAGACAAAAAACATTGATTATCGTAATTTAGGTATTCTATATTCCTTGATTATGGTTTGGATGAACGATTGAAGTTTATTTGGTAGGATTAATGGTGGTGAATATAAAAAAATAGCATAGTAGTTTAATTGAATTTAAGAAAATAAATGGAAAGTTATAAGAGTGATATGGATATTGAGATTTTATAAAAGGAGTCTTATTGATAGGAAAATTGTATTATAATAATAAGGTTTATATTTGATTGATGATGATAATTGAAGATTATAATATAAATCATGATTGAGGTGAAAAATTATTGATATAAGTATTATTATCATGATGAAGTAAGATTATATATTGATGCAATTTATTGATTCGGATTATTTGAAGTTTAAGAAAAATATAATATCATACATATTAGCGGTTTAAAAGTGACTTCTAAACTTGGAGATAGATGAAATATATTTGATATATGCAATGGATGAAATCAATTGTGATTTAAATCTATTAAAGTGAGATTGGGTCTAATATTAGCAAAATACGAATATAAAGTGTATCATATTATATAGAATTGAATATATGATATTTGAAGTTTTATTGTGAATTCATTGGTGAGGTAATTGACTAGGTTGAAGTTTAGAGTTACTAAGAGTTATATTTAAATGATTGTTACAAAGATGTCGATATTGATAAATGATGAAGTTAATGGAAGGAAAAATTAGAATTTGTGGTCTCATGATGGTTATGAGAAATCTTGGTAATTTGAAATAACTTCGTATCTTCGAGATTATTTGAGGAAGAGAATTAAAATAGATTAGAGAATATGAATTTCGAGGATAAAATTCTTTAAGGTGGGGAGAATTGTCACATCCGTGTCCTTAATTCAGTTATTATACCCTAATATTAAGTTATATTATATTTATTGATTGAATGGAGAGTTAATTGAGTATTATGGATATAGTTTGAAAGCTAATTTCGTGTTTTAAGTGTAAAATTAAAAGTTTAGGGTAAGTTTTAAAAGAAGTTAAATTTTAAAAGGATCAAAAGAGAAATTTTCCCATATTAGGAACATAAATCTCACAAATCAATAAGTCAAATTCGTGGTTCAATGCTAGATTAATCCCCCCAAAAGAAAAAAAAGAATTAATCTCCATCATCTCCTTCATTGTTCTTCATTTACCCAAATTACATAGCTTTGATCATACCTTGATATCTAGAGATTGAACCGTTGGATCGAGCTGATTTTTTTTTACAGTAGGTTCTAAATATCCTAATACACATTGTGGTCGGTGTGATTTTGATTTGGAGATTTCTACATGGGATTCGACCTAGGGAGATTATAGTGGTGGATTTGAGGTTTTAATGTGTTTTTCTCTCATGACTAGGGAGATTATAGTGGTGGTAAAGCTTTTAGCCTAGTGGTTGAGAGCTTACCTATGACTAGGGAGGTCATGGGTTCGAATCACATCCGGGTTTGGTGGGAAACTTTATGATTTTGATTTATGAGCTATATATATATATATATATATTTCTGATTTTACGATATATTATGAAATTATGATATTTTTAGTATCCATCAAGAGTAATCTGGATAGGTGGCTTTAATTAAAGTCTGTATTTAGTGAGAAATGCGGCTTGTGTACACAGTTGAAAGACCTATCAGGTATGGCAAAGAAGTGTTGAGTAAGACCATGCGGGTTAGGCAAAATTATGAGATATCTCGATTCTATTGTGGGATTGATACATATGTGGATTATCTGTCGGATGGATACGAATTGTGAAAACTTTATTGATATACTATTTATCAAGTATTTATTGATATACGGTTTATGAAGTATTTATTGATTTACGGATGATTGGAGTAAATGGTTAATTGCAAACATATTATTTTGTATAGTTGAGATTTTAAACAAATAAATATATATAGCTATTTTGAACACAAATCTTGTATTAAGTATTTCGGTACAATGACCTACGTCTTGACACTGTGTGATATTTGAGTAATAATGTTTATAAACAAGTTTATGGTATTTAAATTGCATATTTGTTTAAAAGTACTATTTTGAGTATTTTATTATGGATTAATCCATAAAATATTCATTTTTTTAAGAATATGAATTTTATATGATGTATTTTGGAAATTAAAATATATATATAGTTATTTTGAGTATAAGTACTTTATGTAGTTGATAATTGCTTACTGAGATTTCTGTCTCACGTTTTAAAATGTTTTAATGTTTTAGGTGAGAAAGAGCAATGTATAGAAGAAGTTACGAGTTGATAAACAAGGTTGAAGTATCAAGTCATTGCTTATTGTTAGAATTATTATTAGAACTTTAGTATTTAATTGTAATATGATGAAGTCGGTAAATATGTTGAGGTTTTAATGTAATAGGAATATGGATTTGTTTAGAATATAGATTTAAGAGGAATAAATGGAAAAGTGATATTTATGATATTTGGAGACTATTAAGTGTTGGTTGTGATTTTTCTATTTCATGCCTGATGCCGATCGGGGTCGTCTAGGATCGGGTGCGACATGATCTTGCCATTGCATATTTGAAATCTTTAATCCACACTTATAAGAATAAGATTTTATCTCAAATACAATATTGAAAATTGAGATAATATTACAATTATTTATATGATATATATCTTAATTGGTTGAGATTGAAACTCCTATTTTATTTTTAGAATAATTAAATTACATAAAAAAAATAATATGCAAGTTACATTATTGAACCAGAAATTATGTAGATAAAGTAACTTTAACCTATTAAATTGAAGAGCAACTAAGACCATGTTCTTTTTTACCAAATTAACTGAACTGAAATTAAACTACTTAACTTAACTGAATGTTACTAAACTAAACTGAACTAAACTGCACCAAATAACTATAATAAATTATATATATATATATATAATTCTAAATTTTATATATAAATAATTATAATTATAATAAAAAATAATCAATTATATAAAAAATGATAAATGATATATTATATATAAATAATTATAATTATAATTATAATAAAAATTGATAAATTATATATAAGTAATTATAATTATAATCAATAATGATGAATTATATATAAATAATATTGAATTATAAATTACCTATAAATTATAATAAATTATATATAAATAATTATGATAAATAACGATGAATTATATATAAATAATATTAAATTATAAAGTATAATAAATAATAATCAATTATATATACATAATTATAATTATAATAAATAACGATGAATTATATATAAATAATATTAAATTATAAATTATAATAAATAAATTATAAGTTATATATAAGTAATTATAATTATAATAAATAATAAATAATGATGAATTATATATAAATAATACTAAATTATAAATTAGAATAATAATAATCAATTATATATAAATAATTATAATTATAATAAATAACGATGAATTATATATAAATGATACTAAGTTATAAATTATATACAAATAATTATAATTATAATAAATAATGATGAATTATATATAAATAATACTAAATTATAAATTTATAAAAAAAATACTAAATACTAAATTATAATAAATTATATATAAATAATGATAAATTACTGAAGTGAAAATAACTTAACTTAACTTAACTTAACTTAACTTAACTGAATGCTACTGAACTGAACTGAATTGAACTTACTTATACTGAAATTAAGTAAAAAAGATTACAAATACTAAATACTTGGTCCAGTACAAACATGCTAGCTTATCCTATCAAAGACTGTAATTCCATAAAATAGTTATCTTTTAAACAACTTCAAATTATATTTGATGAAAATACTAACACATAGTACTGAATAAACTTTCAATCAATAACTACAAATATATTCAAACAGACATGTCTAAGCAAAGTTCATTCCACTGTCCCACTAATAATCATTTTTACTACATATTTTATTAGCAATTAATCTATGTCAAATAAAGCATAAAAGGCAAACTCATTTTAGGTTTCTACTACGTAACATACAACATATAAGATTTGCAAGGAAATAAATGGAAGCTAGGATCAGGTGTTACATATTGCATTCTATCTATGATACTTTAACTTCAACTATAAGGACTCCAAAGCTTGATAAACTTGAACAGCTCATAGTTCCCTTTAAAATAGTACTGCAACAGCCAATTAAATAGTAAAAAACAGAATTAGTTTTCCAAATAGTGATCACATTCCCAACCAATGTTCTTAACAATATCCAACAAATATAATGAAGGTAGTTTCTGCTCCACCACAGCCTATAAAATTAAGAAAGTAAAAACACAACCACAACGGAGTATAAAAATCCAACCTTAATGATATTCCGCTTTACACTAATTCTCATAAAGAAAAATGAAAACTGAGGAAATGAAAGCAACAAAGAATTAATTTAATTGATAAATTTTGATCCTTAATACTGAAAATTGTTATATCCACAAACTGTTCTTAGAAATGCAACCAACTACTTACCGAACTGCAGAAGGAGAAACAACTACAATGACATGACAAAGAAGGGCCTACTTGATAGATGATAAGCCCAAAATATACCTAAAATAACATGCATAATTATGTCAATTTCGTGTGAAAAATATGTTAATTATATTCTTTTAGAAGGATTTTACGTTGGTATTTGATACTATTGTGCAAGGTGTTAAATTATTTGGAAAAATCCAAATTGGAGCTAAAATGGATCAAAAACGAGTTTTGTTCGAAGTTTACATTAGAGTTTTGTTTGAAGATGAGTTTATGCTCTGTAGTGACCGAATATGTGCTATTTCGAGGATTCAGCGAGAGGAACCAGTGTAGGAGGCGCCCCAGGGTCTGACGAACCTACGAAGTTGAGGAAAGGATTGACAACCCGGAACTCAATTAGTTAAAATGCTATCCAAGCTTCTTCTTCTCTGTTAACTTGTGTCGTTTCAAATCAAACTAATGAAATATGTTTTCAATACAATTCTATCTTTACTGTTGTTATTTTGAGTTTGATCTAAGTGATATTCTTAAGTAATTTAACTGGTGTTTTCATGCAAAAACATTTATTTTACAAATCTAATATTTTCCATGCAAACTTTGTTGACACACTTAAGCAAATTCGGATTTATATTTGATCATTGCGGGAATACCGAATAGTCGGTTTAGATTTCGAATTTGATTAAGGTTTTCAGTCTTAGACCGAATAGGAAAGATTGACTACAGTTTAATGCCTATTAAATTGAATTAATTGATAATTTCTTAACCTTTCTAAACAAATAAAGTTACAAGTTGTGTTCTTGCTTAGTATAAATAAGCCTTGAATATTAACTTTAATCTAAACATAATTTCTATAAGTTGTAATCTAAACTATTGGCAAAATTAGAATCAGAATCCGTACCTTTTAAACTATTTAACGATTTTTTTATTAACCTCGAGAAAGCGAATTTAATCAGAAATATAATTTTTATTTATCAAAACGTTCTCTGTGGGATCGATATCTTTTTATTACTACAAGCGAAACCGTGCACTTGCGGAAATCGCTCAACAATAGAAACTTGATCAACAAGTACCTGAAGGAGACAATTAATAATAATGGAATAAAAAAGACATATCTAATTCACTTATCCATAACATCCTTCAGGCATATAATTCGGAAGCTGAAATCAAATAACTTTTTGCAGAATAAACCTTCAGACTAACTTACTTACTGTGGTGTATGTATTTATCCTCAAAACCTGAAACCCACTATTAGCCAGGCCATCATCTGAAACACATGCAAGAAAATATGTTCAATTCTCTTGCAGCTTTTCACTTATTGCGTTTCAAACATGATTTTGTAAACGATTTTAATCTAATAGATATGCGGTTGAGCAAATAAAATAAGTAACATTCTCAATAGCTCAAAATTAAAGACCTATGATAAGCAAATATGTATTACTATGTTAAATTGCACAAAAAGAAGGCACAATGGTAATGAAAGCACATAACAATAGAAATTGCACTTACTTGGCCACAAGCATGCAACGTCATACGAGACTAATAAATAACAAACGCTATTTCTGCAAACTATTTTGAGAATATATACTATGTTAAGATCTTGAGATAGTGCAAGTTATTGAATTTAATATTTTTTTTCATAATAGAAATATCAAGGGATGCCAAAAAAAAAAATATAAAAAGATCAAATTACATTACTTGTGAAAATCAAAATTCCAATGGAGCAGATAAATTACATTACTTGTGAAAATCCAAATCCTAATGATTTTCAAAAGGATGAAAACTTAACCCTAACAATCAATTATTTAGCAGATAAATCGTAAAATAAGAAACATTACCCCTTCTTGCGCCGGCTATGCTTCGAAATGAATTAAAATATCATATCCTCATTCAGCACTTGAATAAGCCCCTTTCACTCTAGCTCTCTCATTCTTCTACCTTCTTCCTTGAATCGATTCAATTACGGATCAATCAATAAGTCAAATACAAAATCGACGTACCTAATCAATTTTGGAGCAAAAATCAAACATGCAAACATGCACAAATGAAATGGCAAAGAAACATAACTGAATTGAGAAGTTCACTCACCAACCATAGGAAGCCAATAAATCTAAAGAGATTGACAAAAGCCAAACCTAGATTTGAATGCAGAAAGCTCTCACTGATTTTGAAATATAGTTCACAATTCCAGTATTTAGTGGAGAGGTGAAGAATAATTTAAAAGAGATTGTTTTAGGGAAGGATTCCACAAAGAATCAAGTAGTTTAAGAAGATAAGCATATTTATGAGTATGTTTTGCCGAAAATGTAGCTTATGGATAGAGAGGGAGTTAGTTTTTCTTGAAATGTACCTCAATTGCTTTTAAATATACGCTAGAGAGTTTTCTATCAACACATGTTCAAAAACAAAGGAAAATAATAATTTTTAAATTTTTAAAAAATCTAAAAAATCTAAAACTCTAATAAGATTACACATAAGTTAAAACTCTAATATCATGACAAATGTAATTTTTGTTTCCACACTTTATATATATAATAGATGTCCAGCAAAAGGTTGAACTAAGTTCGATTCTTGCCTTCCTTATTTTTTCATATTTTTTGATTTGGAATTTAAAAAGAGCAATAAATGGCTTCTTAAGTAACCATAAGTCCATCAACATTCTTTTTCATTTCTTAAGCAAATGTTGCTGTTTTTAGTTCATATGTTAGTGTTCGTAAGGTTAGGGTTAGGGAACATTCTTCTTCATTTCTTAAGCAAATGTTAATGTTTTTAGTGCATACGTCAGTGTTCGTAGAGTTAGGGAAAAATAGTTAAAATGTCATATTATTGATTTTTTTTAAAGTAGCATGTGTAATTTTTTTAGTATGAATTTTTTTAATAACAATTGCATTACAAACACTCTATAAAATAAAAATTATATACGTTTTTAATTATTTAAAATAAAATCTTATATTTTTATAAATTTATTATTTATTTTTATTGACAATTATATGTTTGATACGTTTATCATTATTTAAAATAAAATCTTATATTTTTTTTAATAACAATTGAATTAAAAACTATAAAATAAAAATTATATGCTTGATACGTTTATTTTTTTGGTCACAAAATTTCATGATCCATAGTTTAGACTTAAAGGTCGAGAGTGAATTTCGAGAAAAGGTTCATGTGACTAGGGTTTATGGTTAGGGAAATCGAACATGAAAGTCAAACTCCAGCACTTATTGCATAAAAGTGGCAAAGTCAATATTAAAAGTCAACATTAAAAGTCAACATTAAAGTCAACATCTAGCGAATACTGCACATGAGTAGAAAAGTCAATATGATAGTGTTTAGGGCTCGTACGAGCGGGATTAGGGTTTGAGTATCACATTCTAGTATAAAAATAAATATTACTGTTTTAGTCAACATGTTTACGAGCAAGATTAGAGTTTATAGTACAGGGATCAATATTTAGAGTGTTAGTGTCGGAATATAAAATTCTATGATAGAAACAAATGTTAATGTTTTTAGTTCATACGTTAGTGTTCGTAGGGTTAAGGTTAATAAGGGTTAGGGAAAAATAGTTAAAATGTCATATTATTGATTTTTTAAAGTAGCATGTGTAATTTTTTTAATATTACTTTTTTTTAATAACAATTGAATTACGAACACTCTTTTTCATTTTTTTTGTTGATAAGTCAGCAATGGTGGGAACTGTGTTCGTGCCAATTGTTCCTAGAACACCGGCCCAGAAAGCTACCTTGAAAAGATTCCACAAGAGGCTGGATAATTGCAAGACGACTACTTTAGCAAGATGGGATTATGCAGATGCAATTGTGCATCACCTAGTCAAGGTACAGCACCTGATGTAGTGTGTTGTCTGCTACAGTGGCCTTTGCATCAACAGTAGTAATCTTCATTGCTTTAAGGCTATGAGGAAATCTTTCTCTACTATCCCAGGGCTAAGTCGAATGTATTTCCATAGTTGGTCAAGATCCCACATGAACTACAATCGATCTATTTGTATCTTTCTAGATGACCTGGATGCCCGAGGAACCTCTTTCCCATTGGGGGCAAGAAGGAATGTTGTTGAGATCCAAGAAGCAACTCCTGGCTCCGCAGTACAAAAGGGGATCTGATCACCTCTATAGTCACTTTCCTGGTCACATGCGTGATGAAGTGATAAGGACGTTTCCGAGTAGGATCCATTATGATGGTTTTCAACCCAAGGAATGTGGAATAGTCTCTCCTTAGGTTCATGGGGTTTAGTTTTTAACTTGTTTTATTAAATGGATTCCAGAGTTCCTTGTCAAAACTTTTGAGTTAGTTTTGTTTATCGTTTTTAGAACAAATGCTCGTTTTTAATTTATTTTTCGTACAATCATGGTTGAATGAATTTTTTGGAATCTTGATTAGTTGGTTCAACGAGCAATGTTTTGTGATTATGCTTTCAAATTATATATGTATGATTATCATATTCATGTTAAACCTAGAAGTAGGACTTGCCTGAACAAAGCATAATGAACTCAAAGTCATCATATTCCATAAATAACCACCCATTGTAAAAAGATTACAATAATTTGTTACGCAAGGTAACATAAAAAAAACAAATTCTCTAAGCATAAATATCTACCTAATAAGCTAACCATTAAAGTGTAAAGGGTAATTTGAGCCATTCCTATATGGTCTCAAGTTCAAATTGAAATTTAGTATTAAACTTTTTAATTAGATATAGGTTGCTAAGAGAATTTATGGTGTGTATTGAACCTTTAAAACTTCTTAATAAGACGTGCAATTCCATTGTAGATCTCATGTTAACAATGGCAACAACTAGAAAATCGATCTGAACTAAGCAAGGAGCTGAAACTGAATAGGGATAACTATGATGTATGGGGAATTAAGATTAAGTATGTGCTGGAAGGCACCACTACTCAACATCGAATGGACAAAGATGCCTATTTGGCATGGAAGAAGAACGATTCTACCGCTCGTATCATTCTTCTGAGTTCGATGCATGATGACTTCACTCGTCAGTTCTGTAAGCTTGAGATAGCCAATGCCCTGTGGGACGCCTTGAACGACAAGTTTGGAGTCGTGTTTCTAACCAAACTCCACTCTCTCATAATCAAGTTCGATACTTACAAGAAACACCCTGATCACACCATGAAAAAGCATTTAAGAGAAATGCAGAACATGATCATTGAACTCAGTATAGCAAGTCATGTCTTGACCAAGGAGCAGAAAGTGCAAGTTGTTATTCATTCTTTACCGAACAGTTGGGAGCATATGAAGATGCACCTAACACACACTAAAGGTGTAACAACCTTTGATGCTATAGTTCGCCACCTCGAGTTCGAGGAGGATCGTCTTGCATCGATTAAGATCAATACTGAAGCTCACTATGTGGGTTCCAACTCCAATGGGAGGTGTTCCAGGGCTCAAGGCTAGAAGCGTAAGCGCTCCAATGGAAGGGTAAAGAACATGTGAAAGAGCAAAAGAAAGCAGAAGGACCTAAAGAGAAGAAGCACAAGAACAGAAAGAAGCCTAATACTTCATCACTTTCATAAATGACTATACTAGATATGGTAATGTCTACTTGATGGCTCACAAGTTTGTGGCACTAGCATGCTTCAGAAAGTTTATAAACCTTGTGGAAAACCAACTAGACAGAAAGATCAAAGTTCTAAGAACCGATAGAGGTTGGGAATACCTCTCCGAGGAATTCAAGACTTTATGTGATGAAAAGGGAATAGAACATCAGTTGTCCATTCCGTACACTCTGCAACAAAATAGTTTTGCTGAGAGGAGAAATAGAACTCTTCTCGATATGGTTAGGTCTATGATGGCTAAAGCAAATTGTTGAAACACCTTTCCACATGATTTTGATTTGACAAAATCATTTAAGTTAATCCATGATTAAGGGACAATTAAATTTAAGTGCTTTGATTTAATTGTACTAATATGTTTGTTCAATGTTGAGTATAAATATAAATACAAATATAAATAAAAAGTAAGACAGGACGAAGTCAGCATGAGATCACAGCACAAGTTGAGTAGAGTGGAACTCAGCATTAGAGAAGATAAGTCATCTTCAAAACAGAAGCTTAAAGATCAAGTCAATCAATGAAGCTGAGTGGAACGGAACTCAATATCAAAAGTAGAAAAGACTTCTTAAGAACTATGTCTTGCAGAACGAAGATGACCATGGAAGCTGAGTAAAAGAGAACTCGGTATCTGAATTGGCAACAATCAAAAGACAACGAATAACAAAGTCATGCCGAGTGATCTTCAGGACATCACCAATGATCTATTAGCTAAAAGACAAGTCCGACAACTGTCTGAACCAATAATAGGAACCTCGGAATTACGCACAAAAATGATTTCGAGATGCATGGGTCAAACGTCCGTTAGCTAAAAGACGAAACCTGTATAAAAAGACAAAACTGCAAGAAAAGGACAAGCTTGGCACCTGAGGAAATCAAACGACAGGATTGGCCTGCAAGCCTGAAGCTGACCAGAGCCTTGTCTCCCAAAAGAGCCGTTTTGGATTCAACGGGCAAATCAAATTCAAATGATTTGATCTTCAGATTGCAACTATAAAGGGACAAGTATACCTCTTGGATCATTGCCGGATCACAGAAAATACAAGAGAGAAAAATACAAGCAAAAAGCACATCAAAACAAAAAGAGATCTTACACCAATTTTTTTATTCTTGTGTAAAAGCTAGAGTGATTTTTGTAATCATCTAAAGTGTTCTTTGTCTGAAAAAGAACAAGTCTATATCAATTGTATTATTGAGAGTGTTGAGCTGAGTACTCGGTGTTGAGTGCTTAGTGGTATAGAAATCTAGGTGTTTGGTTATAGCACTTAGTAGGAGTTGAGTAGACGAATATAGGAAGGTACTCTTGCATATTCAACTGCCTTGTAAACGGTTTGTGCTCTACCTTTAAAGAGCTCAGTATTGGATTTCAAAAGCCCGGAGGGACTCTAGGGACTGGACGTAGGCGGAGAGGCCGAACCAGGATAAGTCGTGCTGAGTAATCTCTAACTCTCTCAATATATATATATATATATATATATATATATATATATATATTTGTATGTGTTGCTTGTTATATTTACTCAGCATATAAATTGTCTAAATTGATATTGAGTAAATAAGAGTGCTGAGTTGGAAGCTGACCACAAATGTGTCAATTCCCAACTCATATGTAAAATAGTTCTAGTCAATATCTGGCTAAAGCTATCTTACGCTACAATCGGCTGTGCTGACCAAAGCTGAGTTGACAAACTTAAGAAAATATATTAAGTCAGCTTAATTAAAATCAAAAAAGTTACATTAGTTCCTAACCCCCTCCCCCCCTTGGAACTAATCACACGGGACCAACAAGTGGTATCAGAGCTAAATAGCTCACTATTCAAAGATTTAACAATCTTGAGCTGATCCCGATAAATGGCTGAGAACAACACTCGTTTCCTTCCCGGGAACCAAACAACACAGATACTCCCAGAGGGATTATCAATTAGTCGGCCCCCCATATTCTTTGGATCCAATTATACATTCTGGAAGAATAGGATGAAGAACTTTATTCAAGCCACAAACATGAGTGCATGGCTTGCAATAGTTCAAGGCCCATATGTGCCATATAAAACTGTTGACAATGAGAAAATTGTTAAGAGTGAAACTGAGTGGTCAGAAGATGACCTTAAAAAATTACAAAACAATGCTTCGGCTATCAATATGCTTCACTGCGCGTTAGATGCTGCAGAATATAATAAGATTTCAGGTTGCGAGTCAGCACAGGAGATTTGGAAAAAGCTTGAAGTAACCTACGAAGGTACAAGCAAGGTCAATGAGTCAAAGGTGAACCAACATATGAGATTATACGAGCTGTTCGAGATGAACGACAATGAGGACATCTCTGGAATGAACGCTAGATTCACCAACATCATAAATGAGATAAAGAGGCTCGGCAAGAACTTCACTGAAGAAGAGCAGGTGAAGAAAATCCTGAGAAGCTTACCAAAGAGTTGGCAAGCTAAGAAAACTGTCGTGGAAGAGGCTCAAGACTTGACCACATATAAATATGACGAGCTGATCGGATCTCTGCTGACTCATGAGATTTCTATGAAAAATTTTGAAGCAAAAGAAAAGTCAGAAGACAAGAAACAAAAATCACTTGTCATGAAAGCTGACTCAACCGAAGCTGACTCATCGGACGATGAGGAAATGGCCATGTTCACAAGGAAGATGAAGAAGCTATTCAGAAAGAATGAAAAGAACAGCAAGAGGCCATTCAGAAGAGGCGACAGGTACAAAGCTGAGTCCAGTGACAAATACAAAAAGGACAGCTCCAAATATGTCACACACTTTGAGTGCCATCAAACTGGGCACATTAAGTCAAGTTGCCCTAATCTAAAGAAAGACAAGAAGGGAAGCAAAAAGGCAATGGTGGCCACATGGAGTGATAGCGACGACTCAACATTATCAGAAGCTGAAGCCACTGAGTCAGCAAACATATGCTTCATGGCCGATGACGCTGCTGACCGCACTCAATCTGAGCATGCTGACCTCTCTGAAGAATCTGAGCAGGAGGAATACTCAAATGAGGTAACATCCTTACATTTGCTTAGAAAAGAAATGATTAACGCCCTGAGTGATTTATATACACTAACTAAAAAGTGTAACAAGAAAATAAAGGCACTCAACAGGCGGTGTGACGAGATTGAAGAGGTCAAACTTAGTGACCTCCGATATCTTCTCCAAGACAACTCAACCTTGCATAGCAACATGGAAATTATGCATAAGTTTGTCTCAGAGGTCCAATTAGATTCAAAGAAACTGAGAAAGGATGTCACAAATCTTCAGAGCCAAACCAAAGGCTCAAACAAAAATAAATCTCATGCTGAGTACCCAGGTACTAGTCAGCATAGACAGTTCACTCAATGTGACTGTTGTGGGAAAAGGGGACACACAAGAGATGTGTGTTGGTATAACAAGCGGATTGTCCAATGTGACTTCTGTGAAAAGAAAGGACATACCACTAAGGTATGTTGGCATGCTCAGCACAATGGTGCTGACAAAAAATAAAGTCACCCCAAGAGGGTAACATTCTGTGACTTCTGTGGTAAAGCTGGCCACGAAATAAAAGTATGTCGTCACAAGATAAAACATGACTTTGCACCTGTTTATGCTAACAAACGAGGACCCAAAAAAAATTGGGTACCTAAACATGAATGATTCAAAATGCAGGTGAGCCTGAGGTGCATGGAGAAGTCAAAACTGTGGTATATTGACAGCGCATGCTCAAGGCATATGACTGGTGATGAAACTCAGTTCATCACACTTGAGCTTAAACAAGGTGGAAACTTAAGCTCTGGAGACAATAAGAAGGGTAAGATAGTAGGATCAGGCACTATCGGAGGTAACCCCACCATTGAGCCAGTCTCCTTAGTTAAGGGTCTCAAATATAACCTATTGAGCGTAGCTCAGCTTTGTGATAGCAGTAGACAGGTTATATTTGATGCTACTTAGTGTCGGATACTCGAGGGAAAAACAAATAACTTGATTTTAACTGCCCCTCGTGTTGACAATGTATATATGTTGAGTTTAGAAAAACAGTTTTCCAAAAATATATGCTTAGTGTCTAAAGAGGATAACTCCTGGCTATGGCATAGGAGACTTGGTCATATAAGCATGGACCTCTTAGCCAAATTAGCTAGAAAGCAAGTAGTTGAGGGATTGCCCAAATTGAAATTTGAAAAATATCAATTATGTAATGCTTGTCAGCAAGGTAATCAAACAAAGAAGTCTTTTCAAAGTAAAAACATTGTCTCAACCAAGAGACCATTGGAATTACTACATTTGGACCTTTTCGGACCTGTCCAGCCACTCAGCTTGGGCGGTAAGAAATTCTCTTTAGTCATTGTAGATGATTTCTCTCGGTATACTTGGATCATCTTGCTGAGTAGCAAGGATGAAACATTTGAGATGTTCACCACATTGATTAAAAAGCTTGAAAATGACAAAGACCTAAAAGTAGCTCATATTAGAAGCGACAATGGTGGAGAATTCAAAAACCAACAGTTTGACGAATTCTGTGAAGCTGGTGGTATTGACCACAATTTCTCTACTCCTAGAACGCCTCAACAAATGGGGTTGTTGAAAGGAAGAACAGAACAATTGTCGAAATTGTTAGGACGATGCTGAGTGAAAATAGGCTTCCAAAGTATTTCTGGGGTGAAGCTGTCCACACAACATGCTACATACTCAATAGGGCCTTAGTTAGACCTATTCTTAAGAAAACCCCATACGAACTTTGGAAAGGACGAAAGCCCAACATTGGCTACTTTCGTGCCTTTGGGTGTAAATGTTTTATACTCAATACAAAAGATAACCTTGCAAAATTTGATGCTAAAGCTGACGAAGCGATCTTTTTAGGGTACTCAACTAACAGTAAAGCATATAGAGTATATAATAAACGAACTCAAGTTGTTGAAGAGTCTGTCCATATAGAGTTCGATGAAACTGACCCTGCAGGAAAGGCAACTCAGTCCGTCGAAGATGAACCGAGCTCAGCTTCCGGTGACCAAACAGGAGCTACTGAGTCATCAATACAAGGACTGACCAAAGGTAAACACGAACCCGAAATTACCTTTGCTGACCAATCTATTCCTGCAGATATTGTAGAAACACCTATTCCAGACAACTCAACATTACCCAAAGAAATAAAAATCCCAAGAGGACATTCGGAGAAGTCCATTCTTGATGCCGCTGACAACAAGATGATGACGAGAGATCAGCTTAGAAAGTATCTCGGTAATGTTGCATTCGTCTCAGTAAATGAGCCAAAGAACTTCGCCGATGCTAAGCACGATGAATATTGGATCAACGCTATGCAAGAGGAGCTTGATCAATTCACGAGAAATGAGGTACGGGATTTAGTACCAAAACCTAGGAATCAAAAGACCATAGGAACTAAGTGGGTCTTCAGAAATAAACTAGATGAGCAAGGCAATATAGTCAGAAACAAAGCCCGACTTGTAGCCCAAGGCTATAGTCAGCAAGAGGGCATTGACTATGGTGAGACCTTTGCTCATGTTGCTAGATTAGAGGCTATACGTATATTGTGTGCATATGCTAGCTATATGAATTTTAAACTATATCAAATGGATGTTAAAAGTGCTTTTCTTAATGGCTTTATAAACGAAGAGTTAGTCAGCCTCCAGGGTTTGAAGATCCAAAATTTCCAAACCACATTTATAAACTCAAGAAGGCCCTGTATGGCCTAAAGCAAGCACCATGTGCTTGGTATGAGAGGTTGACCAACTTCCTGCTAACCAGGAACTATGTCGAGGCAAAGCTGACACAACCTTGTTCATTAAGAAAAAGGGTAAAAATACATTGCTAGCACAAATTTACGTAGATGATATAATCTTTTGTGCTACTGACGAGTCTATGTGCAAAGAATTTAGTAAACAGATGCAAACTGAGTTCGAGATGTCTATGATGGGCGAACTCAACTTCTTTCTTGCACTCCAAATCAAGCAAGGTAAGAATGGCATTTTTATTAGTCAGCCTAAGTACGCCAAGGAAATGCTCAAAAAGTTCGATATGGAAGATTGTAAACCCATATCAACCCCAATGGGTACTGACACTGTCCTATGCACAGATGAGAAAGGTAAGTCAGTAGATAGTAAGCTATATCGAGGTATGATTGGCTCTTTACTCTATCTTACTGCTAGTAGACCTGATATTCAGTACTCAGTATGCTATTGCGCTAGATATCAAGCTGACCCCAGGGAATCTCACCTTGTAGTGGTAAAACAAATTTTTAGATATTTGCAGGGCTCAGTTTATGCAGGTTTATGGTATCCAAACTCAAATGACTTCACACTCATTGGATACACTGATGCTGACTATGGACGAGATAAGCTAGAGCGTAAGAGTACTTCGGGAAGATGCCACTTCCTTGGAAGTTGTCTAGTATCTTGGTTCAGCAAGAAACAATCATCAGTTGCCCTGTCTATAACTGAAGCTGAGTACATTGCTATTGGAAGCTGTGTGGCTCAAGTCCTATGGATTAAGCAACAGCTTGAGGATTACGGAGTAAAAACAGAAACAATTGAAGTCAAATGCGATAACAAAAGCGCTATTGACCTATCCAAAAATCCAATCCAACACACCAGGATAAAGCATGTCAGCATAAGACATCACTTCATTAGAGATCATGTACTCAAGGGTGAGATCAAGCTGACCTATGTACCAACAGATGAACAACTTGCAGATATCTTCACTAAGCCCTTGGCTCGTGAGCAATTCATCATATTAAGGGAAGCTATCGGTATGTCTAATCCTCTTCAATAATACTATGTGCTTAAATTGAATGTTGAGTGATTACCATGCTGAGTAACTTGTGCTAAATTAGTAACTTCTACATGCTGAGCTTAATATGTGTTATAGAAAATCACCCTATGGTGAGTAAAGACATACATACTGAGTGATTACCTTAAGATGAGTTACTAAAGTAGTGTGAAAACCCTCTACGTAAAACCGTGCACTCAGTACCATAAACGTTTAGTATTCTAACAAACTGAGTAAAGCCCACTTGCAACATTAAATGCTAGCACGCGAATTAAATAGCCACCTAGGATGACGTAAGAAATAATGAGAAAACACATGCGCCGAATGTGTCATAAATGCCAGAATCTTTGTCGATTGATCATCTCAAGGTAAAACGGCTAGTTCAACGTATAGGATCAATTTGAACCTCTATAAATTGTGGAAGATTTCCCACTTAACTCTCTTTACACTCAAATTCTTTGGCATTCAAATCTTTTGCTCTCCAAAATTCCAAAACCTCTTGAAAATCTCTGAGAAAACCATGTCGGACTCTCAGAATATCTCCGGCGGTGATTACGACAGAAATCACTCCGATGAAAACCCTAAATCTCCTCCTCAGCAGGAGTATAGCGAAACTCCCACCAAAGGACAAGGTCAGCATGACCAAACTCCAAGCAAGAACCCCCAAGCTGACCTCGCAACCTCTTCAAAAAAGAAGAAGAAGAAGGACAAACAGCCCAAGGAAAAGTTTTTCCTCAAAGTCTACAAAAGTGTTAAGAACCATGAGGTACTTCGATGTCGGTGGTTTTCTCCGAGCTTCGTGACAGTTGAGCAACCGTTATGTGAATGGATCTCGAAGAATGAGTGGGCTGGGCTCTTTTCTCTTCCTGGTAAAGCCTACCCGAGGTTAGTAAGGGAATTCTATTCGAACCTCTGTGTTGACGAAGAAGATGCTGACCATCTGGTAACCCATGTCAAAGGGCAAAAGATAATGATTACCCCATCTTATTTAGCAACCCTGCTAAACCTGCTAGCCAAAGGGAAAGAATTCAGGACTACAAAAGAGAAACTTGACCACGAAGTGACGTTCTGTAAGCCGGAGGGTCACAAAGGGGAGATACCTAGTACATGTATGGGTCAGGATCAAAAGATGGCTCACTACCTGCTGACCAATTTTATCTTCCCCAAAATCAACTCAGCATCGTCTGCTTCAAACTTCGAGCAGTGCTTCATCTGGCACATGCTGACCTATCAACCACTCAACATGCCGGTGTTTCTTGTCGGAGCACTTCAACGAAGTACTGGGAAACTCAGGTTGGGGTCCCTCACTACCAAAATCCTGGAAGATCATCAAATCGACTTGATCAATGAGACTGAGTCTTGCGGAACTGAAATCACAGCGGCTCTGCTGTTCGGGTTAGTATACGACCAACCCCTCAAAACTAAAAAGGGAAAAGAGGCCATCGAGGAAAATGAGGAAGAAGTTGATGAGGATGTGCAACCCACGGAAGGGAAAAATGTCGTGACTGAATCTGCTGACCAAGCTAAGCAAGAGAAGAAGAGGAAAGCTATCCAAACTTCCTCCAAAGATGTTAATGCTGCCCCCAGGAAAATCCGAGTTGTCTCAAAGGGGAAGAAAATTGATGCTGGACAAACTCAGGACACACCTAAGTCAGCAGAGAAAAGAAACAGGAAAGTTGAGCCTGAAGAAGAGAGTGAGGAAACTCCAGAGCAACCACTGCAGAAAAAGCAGAAAAAGAAGAAATCTTCTGGTATAAGTCCAATTGATGCTGTCCCTCTTGGTTTTGCTATTTCTGATGATTCCCACTTTATGAAAAGCCAAGAGATTGACCTTGAGAAAATCCCTGCTGACCAAGAAGCAGAAGAACTAAGAAACGATGAAGGTCAGCATGATGATGTTGAGCCAGGTCAGGAAGATAATACTGAGCAAGAACAGTTTGATGCTGAGGAGACAGCAAATGTTGAGCAAACTGAGACAACAAATGTTGAGGAACATGAGGTAGTCAATACTGAGCTGGTTGAAGAACAAGCTGAGCCCACAGTAAAGGAACCTGCTGACCTAAGGGTACATTCACTTTCTACTTTCTGACTCTCTTGATTCTATTCAAGCTGACCCCTCTCCTCCAAAGGCTAAGAAATTAAGGAGACTCAAGAAAAAGGCTCACAAGTCGCCAATTATCGATCTGATGGATGATTCTCCTCTACGGGATCCCATTACTGATCTATCGGACATGCAATTTAAATTATTCTCCAACCCTACTGAGCCTTCTCCAACGGAACTTGAGAAAAAGCAAGCCCCTGTTACTCATCCTGAGGAACAAGCCAAGTCTCCGGAAAATCCAATCCCTGCCGAGCAAGAGCTCGAAGTCCAAGCAGCTCAACATGAAAAGCATGCTAAGGAAAATCCTGCTCAAACTGAGTTGACTCCTCCTGCACCAACTCAAACCAATGTTGAGCAGGTCAATACTTCTGCTGATCCACCTCCTTCCCATCCAATCTCGCAGAATGTTGAGCAGCCTATTTTCGCTGCTACTTTAAACAAAAGCCCAGCTGTTAATCAAGTTGGCCCTTCGACTTCCACCAGAATTCCAGCAACTGAGAACATTCCTGAGGAAACATTTACTTATCTTCATGCTACTGAGTCCAGGCGTCGCATTATTGACTCCGCTCAAACTATTCTCCAGGATTTGAACACTTCTCATGCCGACGCTGCTGGGTCTGCAAATGTTGAGTCCCCACAAATCTCATCTATCACTCAGCTCCTCAATGAGATCAAGGGTCTCAAAGATTTAGTAAGTGTAATGACAACAATCCAAACACAGCAACCCAAGCAAGAATCCATCATCAAGCTGGCCGAACTGCAGTTACTGATGGTGAATCACATGGATTCCCTTCAAGGCCAAATCAATGCTCTTTCTGCAGTCAACACGGGCTATGCTACCTCTGCTGAGTTGAATCAACATTTTACCAAGTTGAACTCTGAGCTGACCGGCACTCGCGAGCTAATCTCCTCAACTTCTCAATGTTCGGTCGAACAAATTAGCGAAGCTGTCCGTCTACTCAACTTGAGTAAAGAGGAAATGGAAACTGATGAACTAAAGACCAACGAACTGTTGCAATACTCTCGTGTCACTTACAAACATGTGCGTCACACAAACGCTCAACGTTAGTTTTATGATTCGGGTCTGCTTAAAATGTACTATCAAGCTTATGCCCAGCTAACTGACACAATCACATGGATTGGGAAATCCCAGGAGTATATACTCAGTATGTTCAGTGCCTCCATCCGAATTCCTCGCGATACCTTAGACGATGGTATACCCGTTTTTTATGGTCTACGAGAAAGCACGAAAAGGCTTAAACTTATTCAGTCAGATTAACTCGTGCTTCTCTCAATGACACTTTTGTTCCTCCTCCGCCAGATGGTGGCAAAACGGATAGAAATCAACATGAAGGAGAAGCGTCTGGTAGTCAGTAGCAACAAAAAGGAAAAGGCAAAATCAATACTGCCCATGTCCAAGTCAATAGGAAGAAGTAGTTTGGCTAGGTTGCTAACTTTTATTCTTGACTTGTATTGCGAATTTTGTCTTGTTGACTATCTATATATTATGCATCTTTTTATTCCAAAATGATTAATTGTATGCGATGCTTACTTACGTATTGTGTATTATGCTGATCTGTCATAATTGAACAAACAAACAAAAAAAAAGGAATAAACTCAGCACACATTAAACTTGATACATTTGCTCTGAAAAAGTTCTCCCATCAAACTAACCATGTATCAAAACTAAGTTAAAACACATTGACCTCTTCTGAAAAGCTGACCTAGGCTCATCTGAATTAGATCTTGGAAGGTCTATAATAGAACTAAGTCAGTATAAGCATGCCTTAATTTTACTCAATTAAATCTTAGAAGGTTTAGAGTTAAGTTAAGTCAATAGATGCAACCCTTACGGGGGAGTAATTTCAGAAGTAATAAAAAGAATTTCAATCATGGGGAATCTCAATGCTGAGTTCCATCAATTAAATATTTTGCCAACATCAAAATGGGGGAGTTTGTTGAAACACCTTTCCACATGATTTTGATTTGACAAAATCATTTAAGTTAATCCATGATTAAGGGATAATTAAATTTAAGTGATTTGATTTAATTGTACTAATATGTTTGTTCAATGTTGAGTACAAATATAAACACAAATAGAAATAAAAAGTAAGACAGGACGAAGTCAGCATGAGATCACAACACAAGCTAAGTAGAGTGGAACTCAGCATAAGAGAATATAAGTCATCTTCAGAACAGAAGCTTAAAGATCAAGTCAATCAATGAAGCTGAGTGGAACGGAACTCAGTATCAAAAGTAGAAAAGACTTCTTAAGAACTATGTCTTGCAGAACGAAGCTGACCATGGAAGCTGAGTAAAAGAGAACTCAGTATCTGAACTGGCAACAATCAAAAGACAACGAATAACAAAGTCATGCCAAGTGATCTTCAGGACAACACCAATGATCCGTTAGCTAAAAGACAAGTCCGACAACTGTCTGAACCAATAATAGGAACCTCGGAATTACGCATAAAAATGATTTCGAGATGCATGGGTCAAACGTCCGTTAGCTAAAAGACGAAACCTATATAAGAAGACAAAACTGCAAGAAAAGGACAAGCCTGGCACCTGAGGAAATCAAACGACATGATTGGCTTGCAAGCCTGAAGCTGACCAGAGCTTTGTCTCCCAAAAGAGCCGTTTTGGATTCAACGGAAAAATCAAATTCAAATGATTTGATCTTCAGATTGCAACTATAAAGGGACAAGTATACCTCTTCGATCATTGCCGGATCACAGAAAATACAAGAGAGAAAAATACAAGCAAAAAGCACATCAAAACAAAAAGAGATCTTACACCAATTTTCTATTCTTGTGTAAAAGCTAGAGTGATTTTTGTAATCATCTAAAGTGTTCTTTGTCTAAAAAAGAACAAGTCTGTATCAATTGTATTATTGAGAGTGTTGAGCTGAGTACTCGGTGTTGAGTGCTTAGTGGTAGAGAAATCTAGGTGTTTGGTTATAGCACTTAGTAGGAGTTGAGTAGACGAATAGAGGAAGGTACTCTTGCATATTCAACTGCCTTGTAAACGGTTTGTGCTCTACCTTTAAAAAGCTCAGTATTGGATTTCAAAAGCCCGGAGGGACTCTAGGGACTGGACGTAGGCGGAGAGGCCGAACCAGGATAAGTCGTGCTGAGTAATTTTTAACTCTCTCAATATATATATATATCTGTATGTGTTGCTTGTTATATTTACTCAGCATATAAATTGTCTAAATTGATATTGAGTAAATAAGAGTGCTGAGTTGGAAGCTGACCACAAATGTGTCAATTCCCAACTCATATGTAAAATAGTTCTAGTCAATATCTGGCTAAAGCTATCTTACGCTACAATCGGCCGTGCTGACCAAAGCTGAGTTGACAAACTTAAGAAAATATATTAAGTCAGCTTAATTAAAATCGAAAAAGTTACATTAGTTCCTAACCCCCCCTCCCTTTGGAACTAATCACACGGGACCAACACAAATTTGCCCATTTCCTATTGGGGAGATGCCTTGCTCACAGCCACATATGCACTTAACTGAGTGTGCTATAAGACAGTCACTTCTGCTCCTTATGAGTTGTGACCGGCCGCAAACCTGACTTGAGTATGCCCAGGCCATGGGGTTGCATAGCTTTCGCTCATGATACATCAAGCAAATTTGGGAAATTAGGCCCAAGAGGTAAAAAGTGTATCATACCCTGATGTATCCAAAGGATATGTCCAAGTGGGAGAGAAATGTTGGAGTTTAATGTCCTAAAGACAATTGTTTTAGGATATAAATATTAATGAATAAATTGTTTATTTAGTCATTTGTTTAATCAGATATATAACATTAAAATGTAACTATATATAAAGGCACTAATCTTTCATAAAAAAAAGTAATCCTAAGTTTGTTTAAGTAATTATATATAAAGGCACTAATCTTTCATAAAAAAAAGTAATCCTAAGTTTGTTTAATCAGATATATAGCATTAAAATGTAACTATATATAAAAGCACTAATCTTTCATAAAAAAAAAGTAATCCTAAGTTTGTTTAAGTAATTATAAAGTGTTCATACAAGCATGAAGTGAGACTGTACTTTATAATAAGACCAATAAACTTAAAATCAACCCAAGTCAAGTAATATGTTATAGGGGCTGGCATATTACTGTTGAGACTTGCATGTAATAGTGTTTTCTGTCGAGAGAGAAAGCTGAGCTTACAAGCTTTAGATATAGAGATATCTAGACAGTTACATGGATCCGGTGAAGGAGTTCATTAGGATTGGGACCCGACTTGAGATAACAGTATGGATTAATTTATCTAAATGTGTCAAATGTTCATCTCATTGGTATTAGTATATACAACTAATCCTCAGACTCAAACATTCATTAATTAGTGATTCTGGATTATGGAGTGTGATGCTTTGATTCTGTGCGAGCACGATCCACTACAGGTGAGAGCCTGGGCTGTGTGAGAGCAGGGTTGGGTATCACATAAAGCAATTGCAGAATAGTTAATGTCAGATTGAGCATTTGTCACTCCTGATAAATGGGAGATATATCCAAATGACAGCTTGTGGTGAATTAACTGAAATCCTTGCAAGGTGATAGAGTTAAAGAGTAGAAATATAAATTTCACTTAACTTATATTTCAGAGTGAATTCAACATGTACAAGTAAAACAAACTCTTCGTTATATGTAACCTTGACACGTTCCATGATTATAAGGAATTGACCAAAAGGATATAGTTGATGAAGGATCGTATTATATTGTACCTAATGCAGAAAGGTTAACGTCAGTTATCAACCTGACTTTTTAATTGCTTTGGGGGAATATCATAGGTTTTGCTAGTAACAGCTCGCGACGGTATTCCGTTATATATATGTTGGAATTAATCAGGATGAATTAATTTCAAATGATATATACGGCTAGTAGCAATAAAAGCCCTAATGGGTCGCATATGGGACTTGGAACCAGAGGATGAAAATGTAATTAGTGTGACACTATATATGGGCCGAAATTTGTAGATTAATTAGGGATAAATTAATTTGATTATAATTGTGAATTAAATTAAAAGATTATCTAATAATATTAATTAGAGATTTTAATGTGATTGAAACTCTAATTAATTATCCCTAATAATAATAAAATAACTAATTGGATTAGTGATATTATCTAAATATAGTTAGTTATTATTTAGATAATAATAAGTATTTATTTAATTATCTAATTAGTAATTCTATTCCGAATAAAATTCTAATTAATTAATTAACTAATAAACTAAGGTTAGGGTTTTGAGAAGTCTATAAATAGACTCCCTACACCCCAAATTTCGACGCACACACATACAAGGGAAGAGTAATCGTTTCGTCTCCGTCTCAGCTAATTTACATTCTTTCTTACTCTCTCTTTGATCTCGTATCGATTCTGTTAGAGGCAATCATTACAATTGCTAATTATTAAGGTTGATTACTAATAGTTATTGTTTTCTGTGTTGAACAAATCATTTGTGGCTCACGAATTAAATATAAGAAGTTGTGGGCACTTCGTTTGCAATCGTAGATAGTTCGTCAAACAAGGTATTTCATTTTATCCATCTTTGTATGAAATAACAGTTAACAGGTCTTGGAAAAGGGAAATAGACAAAGTTTTATTATTCCGCTACGCCTAGGCTTGTCTATTTTCCTACAAGAACGCTGAAGGTCGAGTGACAGAAATCGAATCTCGAGCTATAGTATTCTTGGAAAATGATTTTGCGACAATTAGACAGGTTGACAAGAATCACCCCTTGTTTGAGGAACTTGATTCAAACGGACCTCTTCATTCGAGTGGGAGGAATTCTGAAGAACATACAAATGATCACGACAATGGTCGAGATAAAGATCTTATTCTCAATTACGATCAAGAAATGGACTCTACTCCTCAAAACATTTTGAACGCGACAGATCCTAACACAAGTGGGAGTAAGTTCCTTGACTCAAACAAGAATATGGAACTTAGTCTAAGAGAAAGGATTCCAGGTTACGATGAATATATGAGACATGTTTATCAAGACCAAGAAGTGACACATCAAACAAAACGACAAAAGGTCAAGCACCATTGCTCCGGTATCGGAGGCGAAGCTCTTCTAATCACTGCAAGTGATGAAGCTGCGCATAAGAATATTCATGACGCTCTCTCTTGTCCCAACAAAGACAAATGGACGAAAGCAATGGAAGAGGAAATGGATTCCATGAAAACCAACCAAGTTTGGGAACTGGTTGATCTGCCTAAGGGAAGAAAAGTTGTTAAGAGCAAGTGGGTTCTTAAAGTAAAGTGAAGGGTTGACAACAGTATCGAAAGATACAAAGCTCGCCTGGTCGCTAAAGGCTTCACACAACAGGAAGGGATAGACTATGAGGAGACCTTCTCACCTGTTGTGAGGTTTACATCTATCAGGCTAATACTAGCAGTCGTATCAAGTTTAGACCTAGAGCTGCATCAAATGGATGTGAAGACTGCTTTTCTCAATAGAGAATTGCACGAAGAAATCTATATGGAACAACCTGTAGGTTTCGTCGTACCAGGTAGCGAACAAAAGGTTTGAAAGTTGATTAAATCAATCTATGGCCTAAAACAGTCTTCGAAACAATGGTATATTCGATTTCATAATCAAATGACTTCGAGATACTTGAGGAAGACCATTGTGTCTACATAAAACGCTCTGATAGAAAATTTATCATTTTGTCTCTATATGTAGATGACATCCTGATAGCAGGAAATGACATTGAGTTGGTAAACCAAATCAAAGCTTGGCTAAATTCAAGTTTGGAGATGAAAGATATGGGTGAGGCCGCATACATTCTTAGAGTTAGGATTACAAGAAACCGTTCAAAGAAATTGTTGGCATTGTCTCAAGAGACTTACATCAACAAAGTACTTGAACGCTTTAGTACAAAAGGCTGCAAACCCATAGAAAGCCCGATGACTAAAGATGTCACCCTAAGTACTGAAATGTATCCCTAAACACCAAAAGAAAAGGAACGAATGAAATCAATTCCCTATGCTAGTGCCATAGGTAGTCTAATATACGCAATGTTGTGTACTAGACCTGACATTTGCCACGTTGTTGGGATGGTGAGCATATATCAGTCTAATCTTGGATAAGCATATTGGACCGAAGTCAAAAGGATATTGAGATATCTTAAAGGCACTGCAGATTATTCTCTATGCTATCAAGGCAAAGATCTCAATCTTAGAGGATACACTGATGCTGATTGGATAGGGGACGTAGATGAAAACAAATCCACGCCCGACTATGTCTTCTTGCTAGGCAACGGTGCCATCTCATGGAGCAGTAAGAAACAGACATGCGTAGCTCTATCCACTATGGAGGCTGAATATGTTTCGTACTCATCAGCATTTCAAGAGGCGGTGTGGTTGAATAGGTTCCTATACCACCTTGGTATTACCACCTCTACTGCCCCAGTCATAGTTAATAATGATAGTCAATCTGTTATTGCTTTCACTAAAGATCAAAGGTTTCATAGCAAGGCCAGACATATTGAGATAAGGTATCACTTCGTCGGGGACCTCATTGCACGCAAAGAAGTTAATATGAAGTACATTTCCACTCATGACATGGTTGTTGATCCCCTTACCAAACATGTCAAGAGAGATGTTTATGTCAAACATATTAGATCACAAGGATTGCGTAGGATCTAAATGTACTTCTATCTTTTTCAATGTTTAGTGAACTTGAATTATCAATAAAGGTTTTTAGAATTATTTTCAATACACGGGTGCGGATATTTATTTGTTCATATTTGCTGTTATTTTCAATGCATGTCAAACAGAGAAGTAACTCACTCACACGAGTGTTTACCCTTGTTTTGTCATATGTGACTGATAGAAGGATGAGGCCGCTTTTTGAACATACGAGAGTGTGTTCAATAGCAGAGGCCGTCTTGTAGAGAGGATGAAAGAAATTTCATTATAGTGCGAGATGAACATATACACCTTGGGTATATGCAACAGATTAGATGAGATCTGATAGGCAAGTTTATGACAACTTAATGCCTTCTATCTTCATAGCCAGGAGTGATCACTATAGGTAGTGAACTAAAGTTAGATGTTTTGGCACATCTGAACCTATGCTTCTGTATGGTGTTAGAATTAAGGAACATGCTATTCTATAAGTAGAACCGAACACCATGACACATGTATATGAGACTGTGTGCTTTAGCGACCATAAGATGGAAAAGAGGCGATCTCGTCTTTTCCTAGTGTGAGACTTACATCTCGGAATTACAATTTCTACAGATAAATTATCCTTATGACTTCTAGTTATTCCAGAAGTATAGTCTGGTGTAGCTACCTTGGAAAGGTTGCCCTCAGGTTGATGTGCTAATTCTAACCAAAAGGAACCTGACTGGATAAGCGAGTCAGACTATGATGTAAGGAATATAACCAGAAGGAAAGATATCCATCGAGTTCACATCTTGAAACATGCACATCGAGTATATAGTCTCAAGCTTGAAACATGCACATCGAGCAGTTATATATCTCCAACGAGTATATAGCACTTGAGCTCTCGATGATAGTATGCCGGTCGCACAAACTATTTGTGAAAGTAAGATTAGAGACCGAGAAGAGATTCTTTGGAATTGGTTCCATTGCGTACGAGTGGGAGATGTTAGGATTAATTGGGTATGGATCTAATTAATCCGACTCGTCCAAAATGGAACGGGCCAAACCCATCTTAAGAGATGGAGGATTATGGTTTTAGCTTCCTATAAATAGGCTTAACCCTAATCACCACATAAGATAAGAAAAGGTTGCCTCCTCCTCCTCTTCTGCGCCTCCTTTCTCTCTTCTTCTTCTTCTTCTTCTTCTTCTTCTTCTTCACTTTAGTCTGTGGATTATTCAGTCTTTCCTGGCTAACACTGTGTGGTTGCCTGTTACCGGTGGTACAAGATCGTGGTGCTTAGATCCGCTTCCGCTCCTCTGAGAGATCTACAGGTTCTGCTATTCAATAAGATACGCACGAACCCGTATATCTCAAATGGATTAATTGTTGTTAATCCCTTCAATCAGGGGCGGAGACAGCTCGGAGCCCGGGGGACCGAAGCCCCCACGGTCTCCGGCACCACCCCTGAGGAACAGTAGTTGAGTCCCAAAAAGCCCCCCTAAGAAAGTTAAAATAGTCCTTATACAATAGGACTTAATTATATTACATGAAACTAGGTTTACCTTGTTGGTCTAAGTAGTTGTTAAAAGATTTTCTACACACCTGAGGTACCATGTTTGAACCCCCACCTTCTCAATTTCTGTCCAATTTTAATTTTAATTTTTATTATTTTTTCTATCATTGTCTTAATCTAATTATATTTTTTTTCAATATTATTATCTAATTTAATTTTTTTTATCATTCTTATTATTTAATTTTAACTTTTTTCTTTAAACACAAACCTTCAAAGAACAACTTCCTAAATCGAAACAAGTAATCATATGAATTTGACATTTTATAAACTAAATTGATATTTAAGTCCATTTTGCACCATTGAACTTAGAAAATTAAATATGTTTACGCTATTCACATTAGACATTTTTATTTTCGGTAACATTCACATTAGGCACTTTTAATTCTTTAGAAAACACACTAAGATGAAACAGTTTTATCATGCTGGAGGGCAAAAAAAATTTGCCCAGCTCTAACAGGCTGGACTTTAGAAAATGACCTAACCGCAGAGCTAAATTTAGCCCCCCCAGATATGAAATCCTGGCTCCGCCACTACCTTCAATAATAGATAGGTTGAGTAAATATAATAAGATTCAAAGTTGCATACAGTGAATAATATATTCACTGAAAATTAGTTAAACTTTCAAAATATCAACCGAAGTCATCAGTTCGAGCCTGATTATCCCTAAACCCAATGTGAGTTTTTCTATTTTGACTTCTTCCCCTGCCGTCGTGATCGGGCGAATGACGGGAATTGAACCCGCGCGCCCTCTATTGGGTTGTACTATTAAACCAAAATTGGGGCTTAAAATTATATTATAACCTTATGAATAAAATTGTTATACGCATATATATTTGGAGGGTTTTTTTTTACCTTATCCCTAATTTTAAAGATATTTTAGTATTTTTTTTTTTTTGGAAAGATATTTGGGTAGTTATCATTTTACAAAAGGTAGATTAAGTGTGGAGTGAAAAAAAAAAAAACAAACCCGTAATTTAGAGAAGTTAAGGTGGAGGTGAATATAAAGAAAAGTAGGAGTTGCTATTTAATCGTACTACCGGAAACAGGAAAAAGAAAACAAAGATGCCCTGAGGCAGTGTAGTGTAGGGTCAGCGTTTTTGGCATATAGCGGATTAAAATCTGGAAAACAATGTTGGTATGGTAGGGGCCATTCCTATTTATTTCTCTTCTTTTCTTTATATCCAATACTAGTTATAATTTATTAATTTCACAATTCACAGTTTTGTTTTTATTTAACAAACATCGTTGAAATACATCTTCATGATCACGTAAATTTAGTCATTTACTATTAGATCTAAACGGATTAGATATAAGCCTTAGAATATTTTAAATTTCCATTTTAGGATTTTAATCCGTCTAGATCTAACGATGGCTGACTAAATTTACGTGGTCATCAAAGTCCATGTGAACGCAACTGATTTTACAGATACTCTATTCTTTTTTTAATGGTATAAAAGTGTTAGTTTGACTATCATTTTTCTAGCTTTTTTTTTGGCTTTAGTAAAACTTAAAAACAAATATTTTTATTAACTAAAAAATATATTTGTATATTTATTTAAAAAAAATCAGTTAATATTTATCACAAATAAGTAAAACAATAGAATGTTGGAGCATTTTTAAAAGATTTTTAATCCACTTTCTAAAAATAATATAAATAATTGATTCTTGATGGTTTAAGAGTAACTAATAAATATCATCTCCAACAATATTTCTCGTGTTCACTCATTATTTATTATTTTATTAATAAAATTATCAATTATTAATATATTTACCAATATCAGGAGAAAAAAATTGTTCAATAAAAAATTATTAATAACAATGAAATAATAAGGCACTAAGTGTTGAAACACCTTTCCACATGATTTTGATTTGATAAAATTATTTAAGTTAATCTCATGATTAAGACAATTAAATTTAAGTGCTTTGATTTAATTGTACTAATGTGTTTGTTCAATGTTGAGTATATTTATAAATGAGAAAAGAAATAAAAAGTAAGACAGAATGAAGTCAGCATGAGCCACAGAAGCTGAGTAGAACACAACTCAGCATCATAGAAGAAAATTCTTCTTTAGAACAAACGCTTGAAGACGAAGCTGACCGAAGAAGCTGAGTAGAACGTAACTCAGCCTCGTCAAAGATAAAGATCGAAGGCAACGTCAATTAAGTCAAGCTGAGTGTTCGACAGGACAGCACCAATGATCCGTTGACTAGAAGACAAAGCCCGACAAAGGTCTGCACCAATTCAGAAGCCTCGAAATTGCGCCAAGAAGACCTTTTCGAGATGTATGGATCACTTGGCGCTTTGCAAGAAGACAAACCTGGCGCTAAAAGACGAAACCTGGCGCAAGAAGACGAAACTGGCAAGCCTGGCGACTGCTAATTTCAGACGACAGGATTGGCTTGTAAATCTGTATGCTGACCAATGAATGACACAAGAAGACCGTTTGAATTCAACGGATATGTCCGAATTCAAATGATTGAAGCATCAGATTTTACTATAAAAGGTCAAGTTCATCAATTGGATCCTTTGCCGATTCACAAAAAGAAAAAGCAAGTACAGACAGAAAATAAAATCATCACAAGAGTGAAAATCCAAAAGAGAAGCTGTCTGATTAGAAAAAGCAAGTTCTTACACCCAAGTCCAATCTCTGTGTAAAAGTCTAGAGTGAATTTGTATTCATCTAAAGTGTTCTTCATCTAGAAAGAACAAATTTTGTATCAATCGTAAAGATTGAGAGAGTGGTGCTGAGTACTCGGTTTTAGTACTCAGCGGTAGAGAAAATCTGAGTGTTCGGTTATAGCGCTCAGTAGGATTGAGTAGACGAATAGAGGACAGTACTCTTGCATACTCATGTAAACGGTTTGTGCTCTACCTTTAAAGAGCTCAGTAGTGGATTGAAAAAGCCCGGAAGGATTCTGGGGACTGGACGTAGGCGGTGAGGCCGAACCAGGATAAGACTGCCGAGTAATTTCTAACCATTCTCTTGATATATATATATATATATATATATATATATATATATGTATTCGTTGATTGCTTAAATTGCTCAGTATATAATCTGTCTAAGTCGACGCTGAGTAATCAGAGTACTGAGTTGGAAGCTGACCTTAAGTGTTATTTCCCAACTCACAAGTGAAACATTTCTAGTCAGCTTCTGACTAAAGCTGTCTTGCATCGTGCTCAGCCTTGCTGACCAAAACTGAGTGAAGTTATTTAAAGAATTAAATTAAGTCAGCAAAATTAATTGGAAAAAGTTACATTAGTTCCTAACCCTCCCTTGGAACTAATTCTATTACATTACACGGGACCAACACTAAGGGCCCGTTTGGTAAGACGTAATGAGTTTTGTAATGTAATACCCATTACATTGAAGGGTCATTACCATGTTTGGTTGCACATTAAAATTTTATTGTAATGGAATGAGAAATCTATATATTAAATTTTGTTTAACAACTATTGTAATCCCCATTACATAAAAAAAAAGCTTGAATTCTCATTACATCCAAAACATGTAATCATAATTTGTATCTTTAAAGTTTCATCTAACCTCTTATTTGTCAAATCTCACTTCTCATCATTATCAAAAACGCAAAAACTAGAAAAACTAAAAATGAAAAAAAATGTGAAAAATAAGAAAATAAAAAAATGGTGAAAATGGAAAACCAAAAAACGAAAAAAATGTAAAAAAATACTACGAAAACACGGAAAATTATATACTAATTTCACGTTTTCATGTTTTTTTTATTGATTTTAATTATGTAATAAAATTTTGCGATTACATTTAACTAAGCAAACATAAGTATTGTAATGGTAATTACATTTCATCTTTTTTTTATTTGTCAACCAAACATGGTAATTGAATCACTATTCTACTCCATTATATTACAACTTTGATTACATTACGGTTTTGATTACATTATATTGCATTACGACACACTAAACAGACTCTAAGAGTGGAGAGTGACTCTATTAATAGAGACGATGTAGACGCTCTTAGTGATTTGATGATTAAAAAACTGTTGAAGTTGATTTTTTTTAACTCTCCCTCTTTAAGAGCACAACTAAGAGGCGGTTGGAGATGCTCTTATCATTACCTTTCCATTCCATTCCATGGTAACTCTTTTATTAGAAATCATTAAAAAAAGGCTTAATACATCATTTGCCCTTTGAACTTGTCCAAAAAGTTTGATTGGCCCCCTGAATTTTTAAAATGTCTCGATAGTCCATTTTACTTGCATAAAATATTCAGTTAGCTTTATGAACTTGCGCAAAATGTAATCAATTGATTACTCGATTGCAAAAAAAAAGTAAGTTAAATACGGAAGATGTACTACACGCGTCTTAAAAAAATAAAACGATCAAGATCGGGGTATGCGGTTCTAATATCAGAGAAGACACGTTTTATAATTGAGCAATTAATAACTTCATTTTTAATCTATTTTTGAATTATGTAATAATATTCTAAGATGCGTGAAGTGCATTTTCTGCATTTAACTTACTTTTTAGCAACTGAGTGATCAATTGATTATATTTTAAGCAAGTTTAGGAAACTAACTAAACATTTTATGCAAGTTGAGGGGGCAACTGGGACACTTTAAAAGTTCAGGGGACTAATCAAATTTTTTAGACAAGTTCAGAGAGCATATAATGTATAAGCAAAAAAAAACATATATAATTTTTAGGTTTTATATATCAAGGATCCCTTAAATTTGATTTTTAAAAAAAATGATCGGTTCGTTAACTTAGAATGTCTCATTTACTGCTATGAACTTAGACTTAATTATTGTTTGAATTTGTACAAAAGAACCTCTAAACTTGTGAAAGTAACTGGTAGGCTTTTGAATTTATATAAAAATGTTTAGATAGCTCTATTAATTTATGTAAATTTTAATCAATTAATTATTTAGTTGTAAAAAAAAGTAAACTGCATGTGGAAGATGTGTTGTATAAGATTTAGACTGTTATTACATAATTTAGAAAATAGGTTAAAATGTATTAAAAATGAAGTTTTTATTTATTAAAAAGTAATACCTGTCTATCTCTTCTCTTTTAGATCTTTCTCTCTCTTTTAGATCTATCTTCTCTTTTTCAGATCTGTCTTCTCTCTCTCAGATCTGTTGTCATGGTGAAGAATTTTTATGAAGATGGAGAATTTTGAGATCTATCTTCTCTCTCTCAGATCTATTTCTCTCTTTTAGATATTTTTTCTCTCTTTTAGATCTATCTTCTCTCTCTCAGATCTATTTCTCTCTTTTAGATCTTTTTCTCTCTTTTAGATCTATCTCCTCTCTCTCTCTCAGCTAGGGTTCATGGTAAAGCGTGTTAGGGATAGATCTAGGGAGAGGGGGGCTATGGCCGGCAAGGGGGGGTCGGATCTGGAGGGGATTTGCGGCAAGGAAGGGGACGGTGGCCTGGTGGTTTGGGGCGAGAAGGGTGAGGCAGGTTTTGTTGCCGGCGAGCGTGCGCCTGGTGTAGATCGGGGCGGGGCGCTTGGCGGGGTGGAGGCAGGGGAATCCAGGGGCATCGGTAGGGATCTCGTGGGCATGGATGGTGCGTCGGCAGGGTTCTCGCGGGCGCCGCCCGTGCGGCTAGGGACGGATCTTTACGATCCACATGCAGCAGATTCGGCAAGGTTGTCGCGGCTGGGTGCGGATCAATGGGAGATACGGGCGGCTGGGTTTTCTGATGCCGGGGGTAAGGCTCCCCCAATCTCGGGGGGAGAAGTGGGGCGGGGGGTGCCTGGCGCAGGGCTATGCGCCGATAGTGCCGGGCACTGCCCAGGCGCTGTCGGCTCCTCGGCCGGGCAGTGGGCTGGGGCTGTCGGCGCAGTGCCTTGCGCGGGATCCTCTCCTCCGGGCTGTGAGGGGCAGGCAGGGGCTACGACGGGGAGGCAGGCTGCCTCGGGTCTGGATGTTTCTAATAATTCGGGAAGGGTGGGTGTTGTAGGAGTAGCTCATGGGAAGACGGTCTCCCCCAAACCTAGGGTTCAGATGAGCGAGATTGGTAAAAACTCTTGGAAGGACACGGTTATGGGAGTGGCTGAGGAAGAGCCGATTTTAGAGGAAGTTTTAATGGTGGGAGATTCTGATGATATGTTCTCGGATTCTGATGAGGAAGATAATGGCTAGGAGGATCCTCTCTGTCCGGTCATTAGACTTTCCGCTGCAGAGAAGCGTGAGCTTAGAGAGAAGTGGAAGGTGTCTTTGATTGTTACTGTCCTGGGTAAGCGAATTAGTTTTAACTATTTTGCCCAAAGAATACAAGCGCAGTGGGCAAGGAAAGGTAAAGTCAGTATTACTGACCTGGAAAATGACTACTATGTCATTAAATTTACCAGGGTTGAGGATTATAATTCGGTTATCAAGGGAGGCCCATATATCATTTCCAATCATGTTTTGGCCTTAAGGCCTTGGGTTCCTAATTTTAATCCTCACGACTGTTCGGTTAACAGGATCTTGACTTGGGTAAGATTCCCGGGCCTTCCCATTGAGTACTACAGTGAAAACTTTCTAAGTAAAATAGGAGGTTTGGTTGGTAAGGTCCACCATGTGGACAAGACTACAATTGGGGCCATTAGGGGTAAGTTTGCTAGGGTATGTATAGATGTTGATCTGGCTAAACCTTTACTTTCAAAGTTCTGTGTTCAGGATAAAGTGTTCTTTATTGAGTATGAAGGTTTACATAACATCTGTTATGATTGTGGCATGTATGGTCATTCTCAGGAGGGTTGCTGTAACCCCCTCACTTGGATCACATGATATCTCACACAATATCAGTTATAGACATGCTTTCAATTCTCAATCACATAAAATTCAATCTCATATAAACTTTACATATTATACACAAGAGAAAGCATTTACAATTTACAATACACGTTTAAGTCATTATCCTGCATAGAGGATTTACAAAACAAAAGTACATCACAAGACTCCAAAATTCCTAGATGAGAATGGACTGTCACTGCTGGTGCGACCTTAAGCAAGAAGAACTCCACCTAACCTGTAAAATCTGTTGGCAAGGGGTGAGCTGCCTACTCAATAACCATATTACGCATATATGTATATACAAAAGTAATGTAAAGAGCACAAAGCAAAATATATCATTAGTACCAAGTTAGAATTTATTCATTTGTTTCACTTATTATAATAATACTTATTTTAGAAAGGTCTTGCTGTACTTAAACAATATATATAAAATGGTCCTTGGGCCCAATCTGTATTCCGGCTCACTAAATTCGGAATACAATCATCTGTGCTACGGAGGAGTTACACTCAACTCACGTACTCATATATCTCAACACATGTGCTTCCGGCTCACAATATTCGGATATCACTCTCAACTTGGACCATTTCACATATCCATCTAAGCAAGCTCATATTCATTTATAATCCAACCATTATTCAGTTCCAGTATGTGCATAAGGCTCAACATGCCGTATTTACTCATAACACTGCAACATACTCAATCATATCACTTTCTTATCAATAATAACGTATCACAAACACTCAAACATTATTCACATCATTCACATCAGATTCAACCACATCTCACACTCAACAAGTCACAAGGAACAATACATTCATACACATATATAAGCAATATGCTTACCGTCGCACTTGGTTCGATCTATTCAACACGATCGGGTGTGCGTTCAGTTGCACCTTGCCCTCCTAATGTCACATAACATTTATACAATTAGCCTTAACATAAACTTAATAAAAATATAAACTAATGAATGCTATATGATTTACAAGACACTAACTCCACAAAGTTCATGCAATCTAATCCTTTTGTCTTAGATCATCACATGACCTACTTGCACACATTCTGCCATAACTTTCTCTATATTAATCCAAATGCCCTGATTCTTGAACCTACTGAAACTAGACATATATGGGTATAACATATCTAAAATTCACTTTAATATCACTTCTACACAATATATGGCATGCAAAATGATTCTGTCCTGTTTCCAGCCAAGAAACAGACTATCCAGATTTGCATCTACCATAATGCACTCAACCTATCTCACACTAAACACAATGGATTGCCAAAACCTTTTACAGACATACTTCAAGTAGTTAGGAACACGTTTGTATAAATAACCTTTCTCAAATTATGACTCTAAGGTCCTCAAAATGCTACATCAACATGGCTGCCTCACATGACATTCAATTTCGAGGCAGTCATGTTCCATCTAGGTTTTCTTCATCTATATATGGAATTAAAGTCCCATATTTTACAGAGGGTTTAATAACACATATAGCAACATATGTTATTCTTTATGTATCTTCAAATTCGAAGAATATCAATATGAAAAACATGCTCCAAAATGACTGAAAGCAGTACCCTAGATTTCTGTTTAGGGCACTTGATACATATCTTTCATTTGGATAGCCTATAACCACTTTAAACAACACCAAAACTCAACAAACTCCATCACAACTCATCCACAACAAATCCTATGATCATACCTAGGTATTTCAGAATCTCAAACTCATAGAAAACAAGATAAAACAACATACTAACCTTCAACTCGTGTCTATCACCTAGTATGCTTCCTAACTTGACTTGTTTGACTCGAAAATGGAAGAAATTGGAAGAGTTTTCTTTGGAGAGGTTTAGGGTATGAACAAGGAAGGTTTTGCTGAAGCTTTGGTCGAAATTGTGGCTGGAATAGATAAAGAATGAGTTGTGCACATCATTTGGCAAATGAAGAGGTGTATTTTGTCTTAATATTGGGGTGACACCTCGTGCTTGCTCACAAACCTCAAATTCAGCCCTCCTAAAGTGTAACTTAATCAATTTAGGACATATGAATTCATTCATTCATTCATTCATTTAAGTCCTAACTCAATTAACCAATCGTTACATCTTAACGATACACTAATCGTCTACTAATCGCACGGTAATCGCATTATGCATATGAAACTTCTAATGACAATGCGATGAATCTAAAATGTATGTATTCAATCATGAAAACATATATGAATGTGGGAAGATGTATATGTTAGGGTTTTGGGGATGTTACAATTGCCCTAAAAGGGAGAGGGTTGTTATAGAGAGGGTTGAGAGTAGTGTGCGGATTACTGGAGGGAACCAGGGGTATGAAGGGAACTTTGGTCCCTGGATGGTGGCAAAGAGGCCCGCTAGACGTAGGAATTAACCTACAGTGGTTCACAATCGTCCTCCTGATATCAACACAAATTCTAAGTCCCTTTCTCCTAAAGCTACTGTTATTCCAAATGTCAAGGAGAAGCCTGTCCTCAAAGCTAGAAAGGAGGCTGGGGTTTCTTCAGTAGCCTTGCCTGGGTCCAGATTTGGGGCCCTGATGATTGAGGAAGTTCAAGAGTCGGACCAAGATGAGAATCATATGGATCAGAGTATTCCAGGATTGGAGTCTGTAGATCCAGTCGAGAAGGTGGTTGAATTTGTGAACCCGCTTTTTGTCTCTAAGGATGAAGCCCAGGGGGGGACCCTGACCCTTGCAGCTAGAAGGATGAAGAAATCAAATGAGGTTAGTATTCCTGTTCCTGGTATTGATCCTGGGATTGGGAAATCTATGGGAGTTAACAAAACTAATATGAAAAAGCTTAAAGGAAAACAAAAAAGTGGCCTTAACACTTTGGCGTTTCCAGATAAGAGGGGGCCTGGGGATACCTCGGTAAGGCTCTCAGGAGCCCCTAGTAAATACCTGGCTTAGGGTAGGGGTGTGGTCAGTTGTCCTCCTTTCTATGAATTTGTTATTTTGGAATGTTAGGGGTGCGGCTAGCAAGGCTACCCGTATCCATATTAATGATCTTATTAAGCAGTTTAATCCATCTTGTTTTGCTCTTTTGGAAACTAAGATTAGTGGTGAGAAAGCAGATGAGGTGGTTAAGAAGTTTAAGAACTGGCACTGTGTTAGATCGGAGGCAACTGGTCGGGCTGGGGGGATTTGGCTTTTTTGGAGGCCAGATCGGATTCATTTTGATATTCTTAGCATGGATAAGCAGTTCATTCATTGTAAAGTGAGTATTTCCGGCAATACTCCCTTTTTGATTACCCTTGTGTATGCTGACCCTATCTTGTCTAATCGAAAACGGCTCTGGGAGGTTCCAATCATTATGTGGCGGGTGACTTTAATGATATCGCCTTTATGAGTGATCAGAGAAGGGGATCCAATCATTATGTTAATCGCTGTCTGCATCACAAGAATAGTATGGATTTATGTGGGCTTTCCGATCTGGGGGCTTCTGGTCATAAATTCACTTGGAAGCGTAATAATACTTTTGTTCGATTGGACAAAGTCTACGCTAATGTTTTAGCTCTAACTTCCTTCCCCGAGTGCTCTGTGTTGAACCTCCCGTTCCGTCATTCGGATCATTGTCCTATTTTGTTTAGACTTTTGAGAGGTAAGCATCCTAGGGGTAAGAGACCGTTCCGGTATCAGTTGGCTTGGGAGTCCCATCTTAAGTTTAAAGAGTTCGTTCATGAGAGTTGGAGACCTCATTCGTATGTTCTGCAAGCTGCTGAAGGGTTCAGGAATAAGGTGCAGGGGTGGAATAGGAATGTGTTTGGGCATATTATCAGAAGGAAGAACAAGTTATTAAAGAGGATGGAGGGCATTCAACGCAGGTTGGAGGGGAGGTTTGATCATAGCCTTAAGGGCCTCCTCAGAACCCTTCAGAAGAAGCTGGAGGCTGTGCTTAGGCAGGAGGAGTTCCTTTGGTTCCAGAAGTCTCGGAAGTCCTGGATTAGAGATGGGGATCGTAATACCAAATACTTCCATCTCTCTACCCTGATCAGAAGGCAGAGAAATAGAATTGAGGCCATTAAGGATTCTAATGGTGATTGGGTTTATGAAGATGAGGTTATTCGGAACTTAGCCCTGGATTTCTACAGAGAGCTGTTCAAAGAGGAACCTGTTCTTTTGGAGAGGGCTCACTCTATTGCTACATTTCCTTTAATCAGTGAGGATTGTAGTCAGGAGGCCTTTCAACCTATTTCCCGAAAAGAGATTGACCAAGCTATCTTCAGCATTGGGGCTTCTAAAGCTCCTGGGATTGATGGTCTTCCGACGGGCTTTTACCATAAGCATTGGGATGTCGTGAAGGAAGGCATCTATAATTTTGTCTTGGGGGTGTTCAATGGTTCGAAGGATATTGAGCTGGTTAATAGAACCCTCCTGGTTCTGATTCCTAAGATTGATAAGCCTTCTTCCTTTTTGCATATGAGACCTATCAATCTTTGTAATGTTCTTTACAAAACTGTTACAAAGATTGTGGCTAATAGAATCCGTGGCATTCTTCCTGCGATCATTTGTCAGAATCAGGGTAGCTTTGTGCCTGGTAGACAAATGATGGATAATGTGGTGATCGCCCAAGAGATGGTCCACATGATGAAGATTAGGAAGGGGAGGAAAGGCATTGTGGCTCTGAAGCTGGATTTAGAGAAGGCCTATGATCGAATTAATTAGGATTTCTTGATGGAGAGCCTTGAGAGAGCTAGAATCCCGGACAGCTGGAGAAGTTTAATTAAGGTATGTATTTCTTCTCATGTGTTTCAAGTTATGGTCAATGGGGATATGTCGGAGGAATTTTTCCCGGGCAGAGGAATCCGTCAGGGGGATCCTATGAGCCCTTTCCTTTTTGTTATTGCTATGGAGAGGCTCTCTCACCTGATTCAGGATGCGATTGATAATGGGAGTTTCCACCCTGTGGCGATCAACAGCTTCTGTCCCCAGGTGACTCACTTATTCTTTGCAGATGATGTCCTTATCTTTCTTGAGGGTAATGAGGAGCAGTTGAGAGTCATTATGGATATTCTGGATTGTTTTTGTTCGGCCTCTGGGCAGAAGCTTAATATCCAGAAATCTAGGATGATGTGCTCTAAGAATATGAATCAGAGAGTCTGTAAGAGATTAAGTGATCTCTCAGGTATTCCTCTTACTGATTCTCTTGGGAAGTATCTGGGTGTTCCCCTCCATAGTGAGCGTGTGTCTAAAGGCTCCTTCAAAGAGACTTTGGATAAAGCTAATTCGAAGTGTGCCACTTGGAAAGCCAAGACTCTGTCTCTCGCCGGCCGCCTCACGTTAATTCAATCTGTTAATTGTGCTGCTCCCAATCACATCATGCAGGCTTGTAAGCTTCTGGATCATGTGCTTAATGATCTTGACAAGATTAACCGTAGGTTCCTGTGGGGGGAAGCTGCGGAGGGTAGGAAGATCCATCTTGTGCCTTGGAGTGAGGTTTGCCAGCCTAAAGATTCTGGGGGTCTGGGTATTAGGAAAGCAAAGGACAATAATAAAGTTTTATTAATGAAACTCCTTTGGCGTATGTGGCAAAACCTCTCCTCTCTTTGGGTTCGCCTCCTTTGTGGTAAGTATCGGAAAGACAAAATCTTCGGGGGCCCGAAAGAGAGAGTTGCTAATTGTTCCTTCCTCTAGAAAGGACTTAGTGCTGTGTTTGATGAGTTCTGCTCGGGAGTTGGCCTGGAGGTGGGGAATGGTAAGTCCATTAGTTTCTGGTTTGATAACTAGATTGGGGATAAACCGTTAATTGAGGTGTGTTCTTCCCCCCCGCCTAGTGATATACGCAACTGGAGGATTGCCGATGTGGTTGACTCGGAAGGGGACTGGATCTGGTCAAAGTTTGATACTTTCTTTAGCCTTGAGACTCTCCTTAGAATGCGGGGAGTGAAGGTGAGTAATCAAGAGGAAGACTTGGATAGGCACTGCTGGGCGCTGACTAACAATGGAGTTTATTCTTGCAAATCGGCCTTTGAAGCTTTCTCTCTCTTTAGATCTGATCCTCCCTTGGATGTGTGGAAGTCGATTTGGACCCTTAAAGTTCCTTTCCGTATTAGGAGTTTCCTGTGGCTGGGCGTTAAGGACAGGCTTCTTACTAATTCGGATAGGCACAGAAGGCACTTGGCTGATTCTGGAGCTTGCAGTAGATGCAGAGGCCATGTTGAGACTTTGTGCAATGCTCTTAGAGATTGCTCTAATAGTAAAGAGGTTTGGAGGAAAATTCTCCCACACCATATTTTCTCTTCCTTCATGGCACATTCTGAGGTCGACTAGTTCTCTGATGGTGTTACAGGAAAGTTGCTTCCATACATGGAGCATGGTGACATTTTCTTTGCTATTATCTGTCACCAAGTTTGGAAATGGAGAAACGAGGAGATTTTTGGAGATAAAACTGTTTTTATTTCAAACTTAGCTGATTTCTTCTCGAAAAAACTTTTCTCTATTATCGATAGTTTCAAAGGAGAGTCCCTTGCCAGAGCCTCTCAGTGTTGTGATGTCCATCTCGTGGGATGGAGCAGGCCAAGAGAGGGGGTTGTGAAACTGAATACTGATGGTTCCTGCCTCAGTAACGGTAAGATTGCGGCTGGAGGTGTGCTTAGAGATGCAGGGGGCGCCTGGCTTTCTGGGTTCTCCCAGAATTTAAGGTTGGGTTCTTCCTTTTCTACGGAGCTCTGGGCTATTCTTACTGGAATCAATCTTGCTAAAAGGCTGAGTGTTAAGAGGCTCTCTGTGGAGTCTGATAATTTGGAAGCAATCAAAATGATTTCTGAGAATCATTCTATGGGTCTTAACAGTCGCAACCTCATCAAAGCTATTAAAAGGCTTTGCTCCTCCTTTGAGTTCGTAGAGTTCAGACACATTTTTAGAGAGCAGAATCGTGTTGCTGATCGCTTGGCAGCGGCGGGCCATGAAGGGACGTTAGGCGTTACTACCCTTCCTGTTTCCCCTAGTTTCATCTCTCCTCTTCTCTTAGAAGATAGGATTGTGGTTAGCTTCCCTAGGCTAATTCCTGGGTAGTTTGTTGTTGTTCGTTTTTCTTTTCCTTTTCTACAAAAAAAAAAAGTAATACCTGTCTTCTTTAATGTTAGAATCGCAAATCCGACTTTAGTCGTTTTACTTTTCCAAGACTGTGCAATACACATTTCACATGTAACTTACATATTTTTTTTTTTTTTTTGCACCAAGTGATCAATTTATTATATTTTATGTAAGTTGAAATGATTATAGTTACAGGCTATTGAATTTTTAAACTTGTATATAGTTATCCACTATTCTGAAATTATTCATGTATATTTTTTTATTTATTTAACGTGACTTATATTTTATTATTATTTAACGTGAGTTATTGAGGGATTAATAGCAAAATTGAGAGGGTGATGGAGATCCTGATGTGTTATAGCTAGTAGATTTAAATTTGGTGGTATGAAGTAAAGAAGTGAAATGTGTTAATGCCAAATTTGAACTTTTGCCAATAATTAGCCCACTTTGAAATTGAATTTCTTGAAAAGCAATCCAATCCATGTAGAAATCTTCATTAAGCAACTGAAAGAGAAGAAGTGGCAGCCATTAATGAAGATTGGTTCTTCTGCAATTTTCCACTCATCCTTTCACTTTGACACAAACTAATCCAAGAAAAACCATTTCCTTTGAAACAAATCAATCATTTAAAAAGGGAAATCATGTATTCATAGAGAAATAAAAATATTTACCAGTTAAACAAAAAAGAAAAAAGAAAAAAACAAAAGAAAAGAAAACATGGTGGCTAGGCTAGGCTATAGTTGTTTAACAACCTTACTAGCCTTTGGTGATTCTATTATTAGAATTTTAGGCTGTTGTTCTCTTTGCGACGGACTTCTCCAAAATCCAGCATTGTAAAAAGTTTCCCACATCTCCTCCTCTAATTTCATCATCGCTTCCTCTTCTTCCCCGTCTTCTTCCGACGACATCTCCTCCTCCGATTTCATATCCGAATGCATATGTATCTCTATATCATCAAAATCACAGTAGCACCTTTTTGTTCGCGGCGGAAGCAGTCCTTTCTCGATCAATTTCTTGCTCCTCTTTCTCCTCAAAGCGCGCCGGCAGAGACCCGCTGGAACTTTATAGATTGTTAGATACAAAAGATGAGCTAATCCACACGGACAGCAGCAGCATACGGCAGCGCACTCGGCAGTCGTACCACCGGCTAGCTCTGCGAAAGGACCGGCGCATCCGGTAGAGTCGACGGACATGGAGCTTCTTCGCCGTTGAAGTAGCGGACCACGTTTAATTAAGGAGCTGGATGAGGACGGCGACGGTAATGAAGCCGATGGATAGATCATGGATCTTTTGTTAGGCATTGGTGTTTGATTCCTTGAAGCGGCGGCGGTGACTAGTTTATTATCGCCGGCGATCGCGGTTTTGTTATTATCAATTTCGAAGACCATGATCTTGAAATCTTGATCGTTTTCAGAGTGCATTTTGGTTTGAACGAATAAAATAAAATTTATTAAGCATCAGGCGGTGAGGGAAGAGAATAACAAAACCAGCCTCGGAAGCGAGGCTGGAAGTGGAAAAATGGAGAGAAAGGATGGGTTTTTATCGGATAGTAAATTGATGATATAAGGTTGACGAATTCTTCCTTAAATCGGGTTCTATTTGGTATGAGATGCAAAGAATTTCAAGTGTACATTTTCGAAAGATAAAGATAGACCAACTATTTCTGTTTGTGTGGATGTAAACTCCAATCCTTTTTTCTTTTTCAACTATTTTAACAATTAAGTATATATTTAGATTATCAGTTAATTTCACTGCTCATATCATACCTCTCCTTTTTTTTATAAATCAACGCAAAACTACCTCTAAAATCCTGTGGTTGTTAAATTTTTATTTATTCTTATACATTAATTAATTAATATCAGTTTTGTTAATGTTATACTTACTAACTAATTGGATTTATAAAGTTTTTGTATGTTTTTATTGCTTACAACTTTTTTTATATATATATATTGCATTAGATGAACAAGTTCAAGTATCAGTCTCGATCATATGCACCTTAATTAGCATGTAGAATTTCATCATTCACCATTAGATCTAGGCTTATTAGAATTCTAAGGTGGAGATTTAAAGCATCCCGAAGCTTAGATTTAATAAGCCTATATCTAACGTTGAATGAGCAAATTCAGCGAAAAGTGACAATAGCAAAGAATAAAACCCCACTCAAGTATAAGCTAAAACCTAATACAAAGGAATAAATAGACTACAAAAAGCAAAAAATAGTTTTAAAGTAAAAACATAATAAATCTCATGGGTAAGTTACATACGTGGTGTACAACCTTTACCAATTTTCATATTTTGGTGTACAACCTTAAATTTTGCACACTAAAGTGTACAACCTTCTGGTCACCTCTCACTAAAGTGTACATCCGGTATTTTACACACTAAAGTGTACAACCTTCTAATGGCCAAGTTAGATAGAGAAAGAGTAATGAAATAAAGAGGGGGGAGAGGGAGAAATCATATCCCATGAATGGATGTCACCTATTGGCTTATATAGATTTTAGGTAGTGGTGATAAGTCCATATTGCCCTTAGGCCTTGATTAGCTCTAGAGGTCGGAACATAGAACATGTCCGATAGTATGGCCTTGAAATTGCCCTTATGCGGGTGGACACTGATATAATCCTTATATGGGCTTTAATAGGCTTTAGAGCCGTATGTCGTATCAAGAAGTCCCTCGGTTGTGTGGGACATTTTATGCAAACCGATGGGTCGGGCGAAGTGATGAATGAGTCTTTTGGTGAACCAGAGGGGACATGGCTTATTTAATCGAGTGTGGAGGGTGGAGCTGGCAGTTGTTGTGACCAATTTTATCCAATGGAGGTTCCTACTGATGTGAGGATTTAATTGAGAGGTTTCTATTGTTGGGGTTTTAGTGTCCTATAGACAATTGTTCTAGGATACAAACTTAATGTAAATGAAGTGTTCTTTATATCATTTGTTTTAATGAGATATGATTTCGTAACTATATAAAGGCAATCCCTTTTAAGAACTAAATAAAGTCTAATAAAAGGAGATCTGTAAGTTTGTTTAAAGTGATTATAAAGTGTTCATACAAGTATGAAGTGAGACGAAACTTTATAATAAACTAATAAACTTAAAACCACCCCAAGTCAAGTAATATGTTTAGGATTGACATATCACTGCTGAGACTTGCATGTAACAATGTCTTCTGTCGCGACAGCAAGCTGATCTCACAAGCTTCATATATACAGATATCTGGACAGTTACGTGGATCCAATGAAAAGGAGTTCATTAGGATTGGGGATCCGACTTGAGATAACAGGATGGGTAGATTCATCCTTGTCACCTGTTTATCTCATTGGTATTAATAGGTATAAGTAATCCTCAGACTCAAAGGAATGTTAATTAGTAATTCTGGATTACGGAATGTGACGCTTTGATCCTGTTGTAATACGATCCTTAACAGAGATGACTCTGGGGTGTGAACGACAGACGTTGGGTATCACAGGAAGTAATTGCAGGATAGTTATACATCAGATTGAGCATTTATCACTCCCGATAAATGGGAGATATGTCCATGGATCGCTTGTGGAAGACTTGACTCTAAATCCTTGCAAGGTGATAGCTTAAGATTGAAATACAGATTTCTCTTAACCTATCTAATTGGAGTTGACTCGGCCTGTACAAGTAAAACGAACGTCTCGCTATATGTGACTTGACATTATCCATAGTCATAAGTTTCAGTTCAAGGATGTAGTTGGTAAAGGATCGAATTATAGTGTAACTAATACGGAAAGGTCAACGACAGAATCAACCTGTCTTCTTATAGCTCTAGGGGAATGTTTCGGATTTGCCAATCACATTTTGTGTACTCATTCAGTTATGCAAAGATTAAATATAATTCTGTGAAAATTAATTTAATAGTTGCATACGGCTAGAAGCAATAAGAACCTAATGGGTCACACATAAGACTTGGAACCCAAAAGAGAAACAGATGTTAATTAATTGATGGAAGCCCAACTGAGCCCAATAAGGCTCAGTTAATGAGGGGGGCGATTTTATGTATATAAAATACATAAATAATTAATTTGATTTTATCAATTCTAATTAGATTAGGATTATGAATTAAATTAATTAAAGGATAAATAAGTTAGGAGTTTTAATTAGATTATATTACTCATATTATTATCCTATAAGGTTACTAATATTATCTTTATATTTAAGATATAATTATAGATAATAAATAAGAATTATATTCCGAATTAAATTCTTATTCAGTAACCTAATTCTATCTAACTAGGGTTTAGATACAAGAGGATATAAATACCCCCTTATATATAATTTTCGAAATACACTAAGCAAGCCGGGAGAGAGAATTTCGACCCACACCATAAGGACGAGATTATCTACCGCTTCCTTCCGTTCAATTGATTTTCATCTCTTTCTCTTTATCTTTGATCTTGTGTTGATTAATTAGAGACAGTCTATTTTGGTTGTTATAAACGGTTGAATTCTAACTTGATCTTCGATTGTTTTGTTTTGTGCTCGGGAACTCGAAGTAAGAGTTGTGGGCACTTCGTTTGCAACGGTAGATAGAACTTCTAAAAGGTATTTCTTTCTATCCCTCTTTATATGAAATAACGATTAACGGATCTTGGATTTATGGAAATAGGTTTAAATTTTATATTTCCGCTGCCATACGTTAGCCTATTTTCCTTCAGTGGTATCAGAGCCTGCGTTAAATCCGTTATTTCATATATGAAAATTTAGAAGTTTTTCAATCAGATTGAATAAATGTTTATAGTTAGGTTTATTAACAAAACTGTTTTGATTAATTAAGTTCTAAAGATAAATAAGTTTTAATTAATTGTTAATTAAAATAAATTGTGCATATGTTCCCTAATAATTTTGGTTGATAATCATTATAACAAAATCTATTAGTTTTATAGTTAGACTGATAAAAGTTAGTTTTATTGATTCTAAAGATAAAACCGGAAATCTATAATAGGTTATCTCACTTTCTGAAAATCGTTTTAAAACCCTTTTGAAACTGATATATATATATATATAATTATTAAAAAAAAAAAATTGGACAGCAGCTCGGGTCGCGCCTCGTGGCGCGACCCGGCTGCTGTCGCACGGTTGCTGCCTCGCGGCAGCAACCGCACGGCGTCTGGCTGCCGCTGCCGCAAGGCAGCGGCTGGCCAGACGCGCTAGGGCTGCTGCCGCGTTCTCGGGCCCGGTCCCGGCCCGAGACCCACTTAATTTTAAATCGTTTTAAAATTAGTTTTAAATATATTTATGTATATATATGTTTCAGAAATTAATAGTTTTCTGTTTTGATTATCGAATGAAAATTTATTTAAAAGTTTGTTTTACCTATTTGTAAATCAAAAGTATTAAATGAATTGAAATCAAAATAATTGGGACATGCATAATTAAAGTTTTGTATAGTTGTATTAATCTAAAAGGTTAATATAGAAGATACGAAACTGTTAGAATTAAAATTGGATGAAAGTTAATTTGATATGTTAATGTAATTAACCTAAATATTACATAAAGTACTTATGTAATCAACCAATTAAATTTATTTAATTGAGTCTATGCATGTTTGGAGTTATGGACATATTTGGACCCTCTTTTAGTCTTTTGGTATTTTTGAAATAGGGCCCGCGTGTCCTGCCTTTCTACTATCTATTGTACTTTCTCCTCTCATCTAATTCCCTTCAAGTTAATTGAAGTTTTCTTTAGTAGTATAGAAATTAATATGTAATTTCAAGGCGCCATGGAGAAGACGGAGGACCTAAAGAGAAATATGTAATAGTTAGTATTTCCCTAGGTTTGGCCTTTTATTCCGTCTCTGGCTCGACGGAATAATTTAGATAATATGTCCATAACACCAATGTATGTGTCTGATGTATGCTAAATCAAATCAAGACTAAGTTAGATTATGAGACTTAAAATAAAAATCCCTCACTAATTAAAAGTTAAGTAAATAAGCAAGTTATTAAAATCGGTTGCCCCTCCCTAATATTATAATTCAGCCGGCAGTACTGGGGGCCTTTGGGTTGTTGAGTAAACTCAAGCTCGTGGTCTTATGGTAACACCTGAATTATTGAAAATAATCTTTTCATGAATATGGGGTAATACTTAAATTAGATTATGATAATTGGATGAGTAAACTCATGTTTTCATAAACTAATGGGCAATATGGTAAGGATTAATATGAATAACATATTAAGTTACTAATGTGGTTAGTAACCCAATAACCTAGGAATCACATCAAAGATGTGATTGATTACATGAATCTACCTAACAAATGAGACTAGCTTGTTGAGTAAACTCAAGGCGAAATCTCAGGAGTTAGGATCCTAGCTCACTAAAGGATTTGTGAAATTCTTCGAACTAATATGGAGGGCTATTAATTTGGCAAAATAGTGGGAGCAATCTAAAATAAACTAAAAGATCTATAATTTTAGATTGATGTATTTTAAAGCAAATGAATAACATACGTTTACTCTTTCTCACTCTCAGGTTTAATTAAACACTCTTAAAATCATGACTAACACCAATCTGCAAAATATACTTACCGATAACAAGTTGAACGGTTCAAACTTCACCGACTGGTTTCGTAACCTCAAAATTGTTTTGAAGTTTGAGAAGAAAGGGTATGTACTTGATACACCGATACCCCCTTACCCGACGGATGGTGCTCCCTACCAAGAATTTTATGCTTACTTGAAGCATAAGGCTAATGACGATCATGTGGGAGACATCATACTTGCATCAATGACATCGGAATTGAAAAGGCAACATGTAGAAATGGATGCCTATTCCATGGTCGCGCACCTGAAAGAGTTGTTTGTGAATCAAATTCGGTGCGAACGCTTTGAGATAACAAAACAGTTATATAGATGCAAGATGCAGGTGGGCACATCTGTAATGGCACATTGTGCCAAGATGATTAGGCTTATCACCAAGTTTTCTAGTATTGGAGATGCGATGGATCATGAACTAAGTGAAAACTTACTTCTTCAGACCCTCCCCGAGAGTTACTCACAGTTCGTCATGAACTACCAAGTGAGTGGCTTGCAAACCTCTCTTGAAGAGCTTGCAAATATGCTCGAGACAGTCGAGCCCAATATGAAAGAAAACGAGGGGATACCGGCCCTTGCTATTGAAGGATCAAAGAAGATGAAAGGGAACTCTCTCGATCCAAACCATCCTAAGAAAGGCAAGGGGGCCATGCCCATCGAAACAAAGGGAAAGGAAGTGAAGAAGCCCAAAGGAGAGTGCCACTTTTGTGGTGAAGAAGGGCATTGGAAAAGAAACTGTTTGGTGTACCTAGCTACCCTCAAGAAGGGAGAAGCCGAGACTTCAACATCTGGTATGTTTTATATTGAAATAAATACAATTTCACAGTCTGAATCTTGGGTATTAGATACCGGATGTGGATCTCATATTTGTATGAATATTCAGGGACTCAGACAGACTAAGGAATTGAAGAAGGAAGCATAAACTTGCGAGTAGGAAATGGAGCAAGAGTTGCCGCCCTCACTATTGGAGATTATGCTTTAAGTTTGCCCTCTGGGCTTGTAATAGAATTAGGGAACTGTTTGTATGTTCCAGAGATGTCTCGTAACACTATTTCTATTAGCCGTCTTGTTGACGACAGTTTTCATATTTCAATAAAAGACAAACATTGCGATTTTTATAGAGATGGGATTTTCTATTTTTCAGGAATATCACAAAATGGGATTTATGTGCTAGATGACAAAATTTCTGTTTTCGCAATTGATACCAAAAGACATAAGCTAGATAATTCAACTTACTTGTGGCATTGTCGTTTAGGCCATATAAACAAAAGACGCATGCTTAAGCTACATCAAGATGGGCTTATAAATTCAATTGATCCTGAATCATTGGAAACATGCGAAGCATGTTTAAAAGGTAAAATGACAAAGACACCTTTTAGCAATAAAGGTGAGCGTGTATCAGACACTCTAGGATTAATACATTCCGATGTATGCGGTCCTATGTCAGTCCAAGCAAGAGAAGGATTCAGATACTTCATAAGCTTCATAGACGACCATACCTGATATGGTTATATCTACTTGATGAGGCATAAGTCCGAAGCCTTTGAGAAATTCAAATGCTTCAAGAATGAAGTAGAAAATCAATTAGGAAAGAAAATAAAGATACTTCGATCCGATCGAGGTGGCGAATATCTTTCAGATGATTTTATGAATTATCTAACTGAATGTGGGATATGCTCACAATGGACACCTCCCTATACACCACAACACAATGGTGTATCCGAGAGGAGGAACCGTACCTTACTAGATATGGTACGATCCATGATGAGCATAGCATTACTTCCAAAGACATTCTGGGGCCTATGCCTTAGAAACTGCCCTCTTCACCCTAAATCGAGTACCAACTAAATCCGCTAGTTCCACACCATATGAATTGTTTGTTGGTAGGAAACCTGTGTTCTCATTCATGAGAGTATGGGGTTGTTCAGCATTTGTCAAACGCATTGCGTCCGACAAACTAGATTCTAAATCTGATAAAATGTTTCTTCATTGGATACCCTAAGGAAACTATGGGATATTACTTCTATCATCCAGATGATCAGAAAGTAATAGTATCCAAGCACGCAACCTTCTTAGAGAAAGAGTTTCTCGAAGAAACATAAAAGGGAAGCATGATTGAACTTGATGAAGTTCAAGAACAAGAAACACCGACTGAAACAACAGAGGCGGTTGAGGAACCCGAAGCAGTCCCATTAGATGAGACTCAAGTGCCACCCATTCGTAGATCACAAAGAGTTCGTGAACTCCCAATTAGATATGGTTTTCTAGTGGGAGATGATGATGAGGTTCCCGTGTTAGACGATGAACCCGAAAACTACGAAGAGGCTCTTACCAGTCCAGATTCTAAAGCATGGCTCGAGACCATGGATTCTGAGATGGATTCCATGTACGCCAACCAAGTGTGGACTTTGGTTGATCCACCCGAAGGGATAAAACCCATTAGGTGCAGGTGGATCTTCAAAAAGAAGACTGACATGGATGGCAAGGTTAGCACCTATAAAGCTAGGTTAGTAGTGAAAGGATATCGTCAGAAGCAAGGAATTGATTATGACGAAACTTTCTCTCCTGTGGCTATGTCCAAATCAATCAGAATAATGCTTGCTATTGCCGCTCACTACGATTACGAGATTTGGCAAATGGATGTGAAAACAGCTTTCCTAAATGGAAACCTGCTTGAGGATGTATATATGATGCAACCTGAAGGTTTCATATCAAAGGATGCAAACAAGGTTTGCAAACTACAGAGATCCATTTATAGACTCAAGCAAGCATCAAGAAGCTGGAACAAGCGTTTTGACGAAACCATAAAACAATTTGGTTTCGAACAAAATTGCGAAGAAGCTTGCATTTACAAGAAAGTAAGTGGGAGCTCAGTTGCATTTCTGATATTATATGTGGACGATATATTATTAATGGGAAATGACATAGCTCTATTACAGTCGGTAAAAGTATGGGTATCAGGTAACTTCTCCATGAAAGACCTTGGTGAAGCAGCTTATATACTTGGTATAAAGATCTACAGAGATAGATCAAGAAGACTGCTTGGTCTTTCACAGGCTATATACATCGAAAAGGTGCTAAAGCGGTTTAGCATGCTTGAATCGAAACGAGGTAACTTACCCATGATACATGGAGTAAAGTTAAACAATCATCAATGTCCTAAAACCGAAGATGATAAGAAGCGCATGGCTGTAGTCCCGTACGCCAGCGCAATCGGTTCGATTATGTATGCTATGCTATGCACTAGACCTGATGTAGCGTTCGCGTTAAGTATAACGAGTCGTTACCAAGGTAATCCGGGAGACGAGCACTGGAATGCCGTCAAAAATATTCTTAAGTACTTGAGAAGGACTAAAGACATGTTCCTAGTGTACAGAGAAGGGGATCTGAAAATAGAAGGATTTTCAGATGCTAGTCATCTCACAGATGAGAACGATTTTAAATCCCAATCAGGATACCTGTTTATCTTGAATGGGGGCGCGGTCAGCTGGAAGAGTTCCAAGCAAGGAAGCGTAGCTTTCTCTACGACCGAGTCAGAGTATATCGCTGCTGCGGAAGCAGCAAAGGAAGCGGTTTGGATTAAGAAGTTCATTACTGAACTTGGTGTGGTGCCTGACATTGTAAATCCCATTACACTGTACTGTGATAACAATGGAGCCATTGCGCAAGCAAAGGAACCACGGTCTCATAATGCATCCAAGCATTACCTGAAGCGATACCACATTGTAAGAGAAATTGTGGCAAGAGGAGATGTGAGAATAGAAAGAGTACCTACTGAGGACAACGTTGCAGATCCGTTGACAAAGCCCTTAACCCAGAAAGTACATGATCGTCATCTAACTTCTACTGGGATAAGTTGTAGAAACAATTGGCTTTAGTCCAAGTGGGAGTATGTTGGGGTTTTAGTGTCCTATAGACAGTTGTTCTAGGATATAAACTTAATGTAAATGAAGTGTTCTTTATATCATTTGTTTTAATGAGACATGGTTTCGTAACTATATAAAGGCAATCCCTTTTAAGAACTAAATAAAGTCTAATAAAAGGAGATCCGTAAGTTTGTTTAAAGTGATTATAAAGTGTTCATACAAGCATGAAGTGAGACAAAAATTTATAATAAACTAATAAACTTAAAACCACCCCAAGTCAAGTAATATGTTTAGGATTAACATATCACTACTGAGACTTGCATGTAACAATGTCTTCTATCGCGACAGAAAGCTGATCTCACAAGCTTCATATATACAGATATCTGGACAGTTACGTGGATCCAATGAAAGGAGTTCATTAGGATTGGGGACCCGACTTGAGATAAAGGATGGGTAGATTCATCCTTGTCACCTGTTTATCTCATTGGTATTAATAGGTATAAGTAATCCTCAAACTCAAAGGAATGTTAATTAGTAATTCTGGATTACGGAATGTGACGCTTTGATCCTGTTGTAACACGATCCTTAACAGAGATGACTCTGGGGTGTGAATGGCAGACGTTGGGTATCACATGAAGTAATTGCAGGATAGTTATACATTGGATTGAGCATTTATCACTCTCGATAAATGGGAGATATGTCCATGGATCGCTTATGGAAGACTTGACTCTAAATCCTTGCAAGGTGATAGCTTAAGATTGAAATACAGATTTCTCTTAACCTATCTATTGGAGTTGACTCGGCCTGTACAAGTAAAACGAACGTCTCGCTATATGTGACTTGACATTATCCATAGTCATAAGATTCAGTTCAAGGATGTAGTTGATAAAGGATCAAATTATACTGTAACTAATACGAAAAGGTCAACGACAGAATCAACCTGTCTTCTTATAGCTCTGGGGGAATGTTTCAGATTTGCCAATCACATTTTGCGTACTCATTCCGTTATGCAAAAATTAAATATAATTCTGTGAAAATTAATTTAATAGTTGCATAGGGCTAGAAGCAATAAGAACCTAATGGGTCACACATAAGACTTGGAACCCAAAAGAGAAACAGATGTTAATTAATTGATGGAAGCCCAACTGTGTCCAACAAGGTCCAGTTAATGAGGGGGGCGATTTTATGTATATAAAATACATAAATAATTAATTTGATTTTATCAATTCTAATTAGATTAGGATTATGAATTAAATTAATTAAAGGATAAATAAGTTAGGAGTTTTAATTAGATTATATTACTCCTATTATTATCCTATAAGGTTACTAATATTATCTTTATATTTAAGATATAATTATAGATAATAAATAAGAATTATATTCCGAATTAAATTCTTCTTCAGTAACCTAATTCTATCTAACTAGGGTTTAGATACAAGAGGATATAAATACCCCCTTATATGCAATTTTCGAAATACACTAAGCAAGCTGGGAGAGAGAATTTCGACCCACACCATAAGGACGAGATTATCTACCGCTTCCTTCCGTTCAATTGATTTTCATCTCTTTCTCTTTATCTTTGATCTTGTGTTGATTAATTAGAGACAATCTATTTTGGTTGTTATAAACGGTTGAATTCTAACTTGATCTTCGATTGTTTTGTTTTGTGCTCGGGAACTCGAAGTAAGAGTTGTGGGAACTTCGTTTGCAACGGTAGATAGAACTTCTAAAAGGTATTTCTTTCTATCCCTCTTTATATGAAATAACGATTAACGGATCTTGGGTTTATGGAAATAGGTTAAAATTTTATATTTCCGCTGCCATACGTTAGCCTATTTTCCTTCATCTATGGCTAGTATGTTGATTGAAGAGGTGACTTTATCTTTTCAAAGCATGCTTGTGCTTATTAAGAAGTATTAAATGGAGGCGGTGCCGTTAGTAAGGGTAATGATGAGTGCAATGCTTTGTGTTCTGAGAGTTTCGAAATTCCCTCTATGATTCTCGCTTATATTGTTGCCATTCTTACGACTATTATTTTTTAGAGGATGTGTAAGAAAGTTAGGATGCCAAAAACGGTATCAGTTCGTGACATCTTCTTCTTGTCACTCGACTGACTTAGGAGAAGCCGAAACGATCTTAGGGATCAGAATTTATAGAGATAGATCCAACTGGCTTCTTAGCTTAAATCAAGCAATGTACATTAACAAGTTTTTGAATTTATAGTAATAAGTATATAGTATATGGTTTTTATATATGGTAGAGGCTATGCTTACTTTGTTTTTGACAAAGTAAGTGATTAGGATTATGGGCCAGGCCCATAAAAGCCCTAATCCACTCAAGGTAGGCCCAACACAATAAGCCCATAGTATCTCCTATAAATGTTCACACAAAGAACTCCAAAAGGGTACATTCTCTATCTCTTACTTACTCACTATTTTAGTACCTCGCCCATACTCTTACTAACTTGATCGTCAGAGTGTTCCCAGGGTCCGAACCCCCCATAGGGACGTCGACATCGCAAACCACAACTCGTAACTAGTCCCAGAACATCCCGGAGCACTATTAAGTTCATACCCGATTATTTGCTGCGGTGAACGTGGACTACGAGTGACTTCAGGAATTTCGGAACGATGGAAAGCGCAGCTGAAACTACACCCTCGAGAGAAATGACGACGGGCGGAACTAGCTTTGTTTTAAACGAGCGCAGGCCCATCTCCGCTATCTCGGTCTCCCCGAGGAACCTAGAACCTTTGCTAGAACAGGTAGACCCTGCGGAAGAAGAGGCATACAGCACATCACAACTCATAAGCGCGATCCGGGGCTTCCAAACGGCGCAGGCAATTCAAACCGCCGCCCAGATGAAGATCATCAAACAACAAAGGAGTTTGCAGGACGAGAATGCGAAGATTTGGCAGTACCTCAAGGAAACTGCTGCGCCCTCGGGCCCTAGGCCCGACACGGGAGGGTCCAGACCAGCCGTCCCAACTCAAGGTACCCCAATGGTGGTAACCGAGCAGCTTCACTGAACCTTAGCTTTCGAGCCCACACCCATGGCAGATATGGAGGAGTTTTTGGAAGCTAAAATCCAACACTTCTTGGACAAGAGGGCCCTAGGTGGGTGTTGAGCGATTTCCGCAAGTGCACGGTATACGCTTATAGTAATAAAAGATATCGATCCCACAGGGAACGCTTTTTAACAAAAACTTATTTTGAATCAGTTAGATTTATTTTTTAAGGTTTATAATATGTAAAATCGTTCAATTGGATTTGATTTTGAAATCGCTAGAATAAGGATTAGAATAGATTATAACAAATGTTTAGAAAATATTTCTGATTTAGGGATGAATTTGCAAAACAGGAACGTTTAGTTCTTTAGAAAAGTAAACAAATGTATTCGTTTGCATTAAGCAAAGAAAACAACTTTAAACTTTGTATAAATTATAACAATGAAATAAATGACGGAACCTCTAATTTTAGGGCTTTGAACTATAGTCAATCTTCCTACGGTCGGGTAAGATCGCTACCTTAATCAAATTAATACTGTACTGATGATATTAATTTGTTAAGTGTTCAACAAAGTTTCCTTGTAAAGATTTTGAATTTAACTACGTTTTAATGAAAACACCAGCATCCACTTCGGATCCTTTACCAAAGTGCTGCATAAAAATCTATCGAATAGAACGGACTTTATTAGATGGAAAATAAATTTGATACAAGTTTACAGAGAACAAGGAGCATGAAAACATTCGACGGCGTGCAAGTGAATGGGTTGTCAATCCTTTCCTTGGGTTTCGTTAGAGTTTGTCAGGCTCAGGGGCGGATTCTCTACTCAATCTTCTCGCTGTAACTTCGTAATAGGGATACGGTCGGCCTCTACCAAAATGTGAACTAATATGAACAAATCTAAACACTACTGTGTTTGTAATTATTGAGTAAACAATGTGTGTACATCATATTGCTTTTTACAGAAATGAAATCTAAATTCTGAATCACTCGACTCGGAATTTCTGCATTAATTCTATACTAATCTCTTTCTTCTATCTATCATATCTTCAACTCTCCATCAACTCTTTATTTATAGATGTTGAAGAGTCGTGATTGAAGTGTCGTGTCCGTTGTGAAGGATCGTATCCTTTGCGAAGAGACGTTTTTATCCACCCGAACGAACACGTTTTATCGAAAACGAAAGTGTGCAAATGGCTTCTTCCAGAATTTCTGAACTTACCGAGAATGCAAATTCTCGGCCGAGAATGGGGGAGCAAATATTTGGTCTTCGAACGAAAGGAAGGAGGGGCTGGTCGATGCGTGTCGCGACCGAGAATTCAGGAGCCGAGGTCGCGGCACAGAACTTTTTCCTAGTCTTCGACTTTTGTTCTCGTCCTCGATTTGGCGTTTTTGATCTTCGTCGTCTTTAACTCCTTATGTAGGGGTTTTCTCCTGTTTTTGATCCCTTTCCGTTCCTATTTAGACTGTACCAAATATTTAGGCACCTTGCATGAAAGAAACATATTCGAACGTAAAAGTATTCTAAACAGGTATAAATAGCACAAATTCGTAGCAATATTGATGTAATTATTGATGATATATTAGGTATATTTTGGGCTTAACAAATCTCCACACTTAATCTTTTGCTAGTCCCGAGCAAAATTTCACTTTTATTCTTTAACTAATCTCGTGATGAAAATAAAACATATATCTTTGTATTACCTTTTTAAATTAGTTAAGCTGAAAAGACTAACTTCGCATGGCAAATTTATACGCAAAATATCAAACTAACTTAGTATAAAGGCAATATATCATTCGTCTTGTATTTTTAATTTTGAATTGAAGTATTCGGGACGATATAAGCACGCATGTTATTGAGTCTTTCGTCTTAAGGCATTTCAAAGCACAAAAATTTCTTTTCCCAAACCTAAACTAATATATGAAATATATTAAGTGAATAAGTACATGGGTTAATTTATTTGCTAGTTACGCCCGAGATAAGGGTGGTCTCAATCGTAACTTTATACGTATTTTATTGCTTAGTGTTCGTTTAAGAGGTACCGACCATGCCATGGGTGGACACAATCGTTACTTTAAACTTAAACACGCTTAATTTTTATTTAAACGTTCCTTTCATACCTCGATTGTGATAATGGTGGTCGCAACCGTGGCCAAAAGTAAACGGTACTTAATTTTCTTCCCTTTCATACCTCGATTGTGATAAGGTTGGTCTCAATCGTGGCCAAAAGTTAAGAATTCAACTAATTGATTTAATTAATATGAATTATAAAATTTAAATTGTAAATTGGGAAAAAGAAAAATAGCACATCCATCCTATATTGACTTAAAATTCAACATGTATTATGGCTAAAGTTTCCTTAAAAACTTCAATTGGTGTTAATGTAAGACGAAATCAAACCGAGCAAAAAAAAATGTTAGTTCAATTTAATGCCTATAAACCTAATTGAAAATTTAAAATAAGATTTATTGTATCATGATTTGCATAATATAAAATAGAGATAAAAATAAAGAATTTATTAACTTAAATACATTCACTCGAGACAATTTTACTTAAAATCGTATCGGAGATTTGTGAAAATTTTTTAAAAATATTACCCGTATAGAAATATTATTTCTAACGATAATGATAACCTAAAAATAATCATAAGTTAAAATATTTTTAATCATATGGAAATGTAAAGTTATGAAAAATAATGTGAAATAAAATGTGTAGCAATATATGTTGCATTTGCATAAAAATTATTCGTTGCATTTAGTATTCGTGCTAAAAATTAAAATGATATATGTATATCTCCTCCCACACTTAAATTTGACCATGTCCTCAGTGGTGCAAATAGGGAGAGAACATGAAAAATAAGCACGAAATAAAGCATACGAAAATAAAAATAAAAATTTAGCAAAGAAAAATCATTCAACATAAAATAAAAAATTGTACGAAACATAATAAATAAAAATATTGTACCAAACTTAACAAAATAAAAAATAAAAGAGACAACCTAAGCATTAGGCGGGGAATCCGGAGGGGTTGGTGAAGTCTCCACATTGCGGCGACGGAAGAACGAAAGCATCCGATGCCGAGTTGACCTATGCTCACGCCTCAAAGTATTGAGGTTGTCATTCATCACCATATTATTCTCCACCAAATCATCAATTCTTAAATTCATTTGGCGATTATTGGAATTGATTTGGTTCAAAATCCGCCTCAAATCCACTGGATCATCATCTTGAGGTGCTTGGGGTTGTGGTTGAGCTGGCGGTGCATCGTCTTCCTCTTCCACCTCGCCTCCTTCTTCGGTACCTACAAATTGTGAACTCGAAGCTCCTCCACCCATAGTGCCACGAAGATGGGCAATACGGGAAGCATATGAAATAAAAACAGGAGGAACCGAAGTAAGAAATAAGTGAGCCCGCTCAAGTGCCGAAATGTTCAAAATCGGAACGTACCCATGGTAGGTGGACATGTCATAATCGGCCAATTCACCCCGTGCCCCCAAAACAATAGCCGTGATAACATTACCGAGAGGGACTTGAATGGTGGAAGCCCTCGAAGCACGGAACAAATTATCAAACAACATACCAATGCTATCAACCCTCAAACCTTTAAACAAACAATCCAAAACAAACAAATCCCAAACTTGAATCTTTGAACTCTCAACACGACCAAACAAGGAAAAACTCAAATACTTATGAAAGAAGAAAACACAATTGTCCTTAATCAACTTGCTTGAGGTGTTTTTGGAGTTAAAACAATCCTGATCCGAAAGAGTTTGCCAAATTGAATCGTTATCAAAATCCTCAGGCTTATCATAAAAATCAGTAGTAGGGAAACCAAACATGTTTCCCATAGCCTCATAATCAATGGTGTAAGTCACACCATTATTCCTAAAGGAAATTGATGTCTTCTTCTTATTCATGGTCGAAGTGACCAAAAACTCTACCACATATTCTTGAATATGGGGAAAACGCATAGAAACAAATTCTTGCCAACCCAAAGCTTCAATAAAAGCATCAATTCGAGTAGAGAAATTCAATGCTCTTACCGAATCGAAGTTAAGGAAGTGCATATCCACGAATTGCCTATTGGCATGGGAAAAATGAACGAACCGAGCGGCTTCCTCCTCCGTTTCGATGTCAAAATAGGCTCCGCAACGAATACGAAGGCGATTAGCTTCCGTAACGGCCGGCTTGTGACTAACACGCTTTTGTCTAGGCATGGTAATGGTGTTTGTAGGGTTGTGCAAAGAAGAAGAAGAAGAGAAGAAAAGATAGAAAAGCAAAGCTTGAAGATGAGTTGGGAGTTGTAATGGGTAGGTGATTGAATTGGTAAGTGATGTAGAAAGGGTAAAGAATAAATTGGGAAGAGGAAAAGTGATTTATGGGGAAGAGTTGAGAGTAAGGGATTGGGTAAAAAGTGAGGTGATGTGAGGTTTGTGTAAGGAGTAGGTTTATATAGGGTGAAATAGGGAGATGTAGAGGTTGAATAGGAATAGGAATAGGCTAAAAATAGGGCAAAAATCCGGATGAAATCTCTCTACAGGTCGCGTGTCGCGACCGAGAATTGCTTAGCCGCGGTCGCGGCACGCGAAATTCAGAGAATTTTTCACTCTGATTTCGACCTGCTTTTGCTGTACTTGCCGAGAATTATTAATTCTCGACCGAGAATTATTAATTCTCGGCCGAGAATTGGTCATATATTGCTGTTTAGGTGCCTTTTGACTTGGTTTGTGCAATTTAATTGATTAATTGTGTCCTGAACTTAATATAAACTGTACCTGCACTTAAAAAAACTTAAATGAAAACATTAAATGCAAGGAAAACCAAAGGTTTATCCTTATTAATTGTAAAAATAAAGAGAAATTAATGGCAAACGAAGAATTAATGAAACATTAATGCACATTTATGCATACAAGTTAAATGAATCATATTAAGTGCATATTAATACATATTAAATGCATGTATTTAATCAATTGAATGAAAGCTTAATGTCTTGAACACAATGAATTAAGTTTATGAAGTGGGATTATGTGTTGATTAAGAAACCATACTAGTTTATTCTAAGCATTTTTGTTTAGCATCAATTAACCAAGAATAATTAGAATTCGTCAACATTTAATGGACTAGTATAGATGTATCCATGAGAAAATGGAACAAATATATCTAACTATTAGAAAATCAATAAATGAATTAAGATAAATAGAAAATTTTATTTATTAAATGAACACATATGTACAAATCATAAAAATAAAGAATTGAATAACACAAAAATAAGGAAATATGTACACAATAAAACTTAAAAATCTAAACTATTCTATATATTCATCCCTATCAAGCGGGATTTTCCTAGCCCTATAACGGTCAATTTTCAACTGCACGAAGGCTTGACGTTCTGGTGCAGAAAGAAAATGCGGTCCTGCTCGAAATACACGTTTCACAAGACCTTCATACTCTAGAAACTCATAATCGAGAGTCGGAAAACTCTCATCCTCGCTCCAAGGAATATTGATAGTACCCTTGGTACCGAGAATTATTCCGCAAATTATATTCCCGAATCCAATCTTTTTATCCTTGGATTGAGAAGCGGCAACAAGACCCTCCATCAGAATTTTTGAAGTACCAACTGTATTCCCTTGGAATATATCGCCAAGGACATATAAGTCAGTGTCTCGGACTATACTGCTGAAGGTTCGCCCGAACAGACTGTGACACAAGAACTTGTGTAAATACATCATTGAATTGGAGTGAAAAGACTGATTGTAGGCGAGTTTAGGATTGAATCGCCAGAATCCAGTGAGCATTCTCCAAATATCAGTGGATGTCATGTCTTTGCCAGGATGACATTTGATTGTTTCCCTCGGGGGAAAACCAAACCAGGCATGCAACTCGGGATATCCGAAAGTAAATATTTCGCCATCTCAACGAAAACTAAGTCGCACCCGTCGTTTGTTAACGAAACGAACGGTACAAAAGAACTCGAGTATCCAATCGCCTATAATAGGAAATCGCATGTTGGCGAATTTTGTCCACCCTAGGCGTTCCAAATAGCGACTCATGTCATCACTTATTCCGAGTTGTGCATTCAAGAAGTCATCCAAATACAACATTCCGACGAAGAACTTGTAACGAAGCCTCCAGTAGCGCCTTCCTTCATCGTGATTGAAGATAGGAAAGGGCGCACCGTATCGTTTAGATAAGTCGGGACGTGTAGTGCCTGAAACAGCAATTTTCTTAGAGGTTTTGTGTTTAGTAGTCATGGTGTTTGGGAGGAATCAAAGAAACAAAGTTGTCTGGAACTTAGTTTATTAATGGAGGTTTGAGAAAATCAGAAATTTGTTCTGACAGAGATGAAAAGAATGTAACAGAACTTGGATCCTCTAGGACTTATTTATAGGATGCTAGGATGAAAAGAGGTGTTGTTTGGATGCGAAAAGGCATAAAATCATACCTCTGAAGATTGAAGAAACTTAATTTTTCGTTTCTGAAAAGCTATGCCTGTAGGTAGAAGAAGATACAGGTCTGATGGTGCAGGAATTTGCCGTGTCGCGACCGAGAATTTCAAATTCTCGGTCGCGGCACGCTGATTTCTTTACGGAAATCAGGTGTCGAAACCTATGTTTCTGATTCTCGGTAAGTTCAGAGAATTCCCTACCTCTTTGGTCAATTCTGAAAATGTGAATTCTCAACTGAGAATTCCAAATTCTCGGCTGAGAATCACCAATTTTCTCCAAAAACGTACTAAAAACCTAAAAATAAAATAAAATCATGACTTAAACATATTTTTATGCATCTAAATATTAGTATAAAGTCTATTAACAAAAAAAATCATAAATTTGGCATGTGTAAAAATGAAAAATCATCGAAAACAAATTAAAATAAAAGTTAAGTACATTAAATCTAAATGAATTAGTTGTCAGAAAAATGCGTTACAAACGCAATTTTTTCGTTTGAAATATTTTCGTAATAGATTTTACATCTATTACCGTTAACTTTAAAACGAACTCCGTCGGGTCCTTCAAGTTCTAAAGAGCCATAATCAAATACATTAAGGACCAGATATGGTCCTGTCCATCTGGACTTAAGTTTCCCTGGAAATAAACGGAGTCGTGAGTTAAATAACAGCACCTTGTCCCCGATTTTAAAGCTTTTGACTTTAATCTTGGCGTCGTGCCATTTTTTCACCTTTTCTTTATATATTTTCGCATTCTCGTAAGATAGATAATGTAACTCGTCTAACTCATTTAAGTTGAGCATAAGTTTCTTACCTGCTTGTTGCAAATTAAAGTTAAGTTCCCTAATAGCCCAATAGGCTTTGTGTTCTAATTCGACTGGCAAATGACACGCATTCCCATACACTAAGCGGTATGGAGTCATTCCTATTGGAGTTTTAAATGCAGTACGGTATTCCCATAATGCATTGTTTAGTTTATAAGACCAATCTTTTCTTGAAGATGAAACTGTTTTCTCTAGAATCCATTTGAGTTCTCTATTTGATATCTCAGCCTGACCATTCGACTGAGGATGGTATGGCATTGACACGCGGTGGCGTACTCCATATTTTTTCATAAGTATATCAAAACTTCGGTTTATAAAATGGGTACCGCCATCACCAACAATGACTCTAGGACAACCAAATCTACAAAATATATCGTCAAGAAAACCAACAACAACTTTAGAATCGTTTGTCGGGGTTGCAATTGCTTCAACCCGCTTTGAAACATAATCTACGGCGACTAATATGTAAGATTTACCATTAGAAGGAGGAAAAGGTCCCATGAAATCTATTCCCCACATGTCGAATACGTCAACTTCTAATATGTTTGTGAGGGGCATCTCATCTTTTTTACCTAAATTTCCCGTTCTTTGGCATTTGTCACAACGAGTAATAAATGAACGGACGTCTTTAAACAATGCAGGCCAAAAGAATCCACATTCAAATATCCTGGCTACTATCTTACTAACGCCATTATGTCCCCCATAAGAGCTAGAGTGGCATTCTGACATTATAGACTCATATTCATTTTCACTAACGCATCTCCTAATTATCCTGTCACCACAAGTTCTAAACAAAAAAGGATCTTCCCAATAATACTGTTTAATGTCAAAGAAGAATTTCTTTTTTTTGTTGGAAAGTTAATCCTTCCGGAACAATGTTGGCTGCGAGATAATTTGCAATATCCGCATACCATGGCGACATGACACTTTTTATTTGATAGAGATATTCATTAGGGAAATCATCTCGTATACCGATAGTTTCACCTATAGGACCGTTTTCATCTTCAAGTCTTGATAGATGATCGACGACAAGGTTATCTACTCCCTTTTTGTCTTTAATTTCTATATCAAATTCTTGTAACAATAAAACCCATCTAATTAGACGTGGTTTTGCATCTTTTTTAGTAAATAAATACCTTAAAGTTGCATGATTAGTATAAATAATAACTTTCGAACCTAACAAGTATGACCTAAACTTATCGCATGCAAAAACTACAGCTAACATTTCCTTCTCGGTTGTGGTGTAGTTTAATTATGCACCGGACAGTGTGTGACTTGCATAATAGATGACATGAAGTTTCTTATCCTTTCTTTGACCTAAAACACATCTGGCGGCTAAGTCACTTGCATCACACATGATTTCGAAAGGTAAATCCCAATCGGGTTTAGCAATAATAGGTGCACTGACTAAAGCTGTTTTCAATGTTTCGAAAGTCTTAACGCAATCTTCATTAAAATCAAAGGTTGAATCTTTCATGAGTAAATTAGTAAGTGGTTTGGAAATTACAGAGAAGTTTTTAATAAATCTTCTGTAAAAACCGGCATGTCCTAAAAACGACCTTACTCCCTTAACAGTAGTTGGAGGGGGTAATTTTTCTAGTACTGAAGTTTTTGCTCTATCCACTTCTATTCCTTTTTCAGATATTTTGTGACCTAAAACAATTCCTTCGTCAACCATGAAATGACATTTTTCCCAGTTTAATACTAAATTTGTTTCTTCACACCTAGACAAAACTTTATCCAAGTTTGTTGGCATGAATCAAAAGAATCTCCATAAACGGAAAAATCGTCCATAAAAACTTCCATGATGTCTTCGATGAAATCATTAAAAATCGCAGTCATACAACGTTGAAATGTTGCTGGTGCGTTACATAGACCAAAGGGCATTCTCCTATATGCAAATGTTCTATAAGGACATGTGAAGGTTTTTTTGTCTTGGTCATCCGGGTAAATATATATTTGAAAGAATCCGGAGTAACCATCTAGAAAACAATAAAAAGCATGACCAGCTATCCTTTCGATCATTTGATCAATGAAAGGAAGAGGAAAATGATCTTTCCTAGTTGCTTTATTAAGGTTCCTATAATCTATACAAACCCTCCAACCGGTGGTGGTTCGTGTAGGTATTAATTCACCTTCGTCATTCCTTACGACAGTGATACCTCCCTTTTTGGGTACACAATGGATTGGACTAACCCATTCACTATCAAAAATAGGATAAATGATTCCATTGTCTAGAAGTTTGGTAATCTCATTTTTTACTACCTCTTTCATATTCGGATTTAAGCGTCTTTGCCTATCCGCTTTAGGTGGCTTATCTTCTTCTAAGTGAATTCTGTGCATTACAATACTAGGATTAATTCCTTTTAAGTCTGAAATTTGCCATCCCATACTTCCTATTCTATTTCTAACAACATCCTTTAATTTTTCTTCTTGAACCTGTGTTAGTTTGTTAGAGATAATTATAGGTAGAGAATCGCCTTCGCCTAAGAAAGCGTACCTCAAATGGTTCGGTAATTCCTTAAGTTCTAATTTAGGCGGATCTATAATCGAAGGCGGAACTGGTCCATCTTCTGGAATCAAAGGCTCTGGGTCCTTATCTTCTAATTCCTCACTTATTATAAGTTCTATTATTTCTTCTTTTTGAACAATGTCATTTACACATTCTTCAACTAAATCAAGTTTCATACAAGCGAAATCCTCCATAGGATATTTCATTGCTTGATTCATATCAAACTCGATCTTATCGTCTCCTATTCGTAAAACTACTTTCCCTTCCGACACATCAACTAGAGCACGTCCCGTGTTCATGAACGGTCTACCGAAAATTAGCGGACAATTAACGTCATATGCAAAATCTAATATAACGAAATCGGTAAGAAAAATAAATTTGTCAACTTTAACTAAAACATCCTCAATAATACCATATGGTCTTTTAGTGGTTTGATCCGCTAATTGCAAAACCATGTTGGTACGTTTGATATCTTCTTCTAAGCCTAACTTATTAAAAATGGATAATGACATCAAGTGTATACTTGCTCCTAAATCACAAAGACAACTTGAGAATTCAATATCTCCCAATTTACACGGAATGGTAAAACATCCAGGATCTTTGAGTTTAGTGGGAAAATTACTCGACACAATTGAACTGCAATCTTCGGTTAGTGAAATGGATGAAATTTCTTCCCAACTGATTTTCTTTGAAATTAAATCTTTTAGGAACTGACCGTAATTGGGAATTTGCGTAATTGCATCCATAAACGTCAAATTAATATGCAAATTTTTAAGTTTGTCTAAAAATGTTAAAAGTTGTTTGTCATAGTCCTTATTGCGGACTTTGTGTGGAAAAGGTGGTTTGGGTACAAAAGTTATTGTACTTGAGTCAATTGGTGTATCTTTTTGGTTTAATATATCTTCTTTGGATTTTGGTAAATCAGTTCCTGGTAAAGTTGAATTTCCGGGCATTTCCGGACCTAAGTAATTTTTCCCTGAACGAAGAGTGATAGCCTTAACATGCTCTTTCGGATTTTCTTCCGTATGGCTGGGAAGACTTCCCTCTTTGCGGGATGGAATTGATTTAGCGAGTTGACCAATTTGAACCTCCAAATTATGGATGCTAGATGATTGGTTTTTAATAAGCTAATCGAATTTATTCTCGATCCGTTTAAAACCATCGTCGTGATTACTTATTTTTCCGCTCATAGCATCAATAAATTTTTTGATTTTAGAAGATAAAGTGCTAATCGTATCTCTTGATTGACTTTGATAATTGGTGTTACGATTTTGATTAGCATTAGCATTATTATCTCTCCAGTTAAAGTTAGGATGATTTCTCCATCCAGGATTATATGTATTGGAATAAGGGTTATTAGTTTGATTTTGCCATTGGACAAAATTTACCTGTTCAATTTCGCTCATACCTTCATAATCCACATCCGTTTGGATTGGCTTACCATTAGGATCACACGGTGCCATAAACCTATCAATTTTGTGCGATAAGGCAGAAAATTAGGCTTGCAACATCGTAACTGGATCGAGATTCACTATACCTTTAACTGATGATGTAGTTGAGGATGATGGTTTCGCCATTGCTATGTGTCCACGTTCCGCAGGCCACATACTACTGTTGATTGCCATTTCCTCCAAAAGTTCCCTTGCTTGGGCCGACGTTTTCTTCATGAATAACCCTCCAGACATAGCATCTAATGAACCTCTAGTTGTGGGATTTAAACCAATGTAAAATGTTTGCATTAAAAGTTCAGCGGGTAATTGGTGGTGTGGGCATAAACATTGAAGTTCTTTAAAACTTTCCCAAGCCTCATAAAGAGTTTCATTATCATTTTGAGAGAAAGATGTTAACTCTTTTATGACTCTTGCGGTTTTTGCTAAAGGAAAATTTTTTGATAAAAATGCTTGGGCTAATTGCTCCCAAGTCTTAAATGATGCAGCTGGCATAGAAGTTAACCATTCTTTGGCTCGATCCTTCAAAGTAAAAGGAAAAAGGCGAAGATTGATTGCTTTCGCAGTCACATTCGGTATTTTAAAAGTGTCACAAATTTCTAAGAAATTTGTCAAATGTGTGTTAGGATTTTCGTTAGGTAACCCGTAAAATGTTACGTTATTTTGTAGCATATTAAGCAATGCTGGCTTAATCTCAAATTGATTGGCATTTATTTGGGGTCTAACTATGCTGTTCGTCACACCGGCCACTCCTGGCCTAGCGTAATCTATGAGTCTGGCCATAATTTCTGGCTCGGTAACTCTGGTTTTTATTGGAGTTTTGTTTTTGTTTTTCTTGTCTTTCTTGTTCTTTTTAAGAGTTCTTTCAATTTCTGGGTCAATAGGGTCTGGTGGCGTGTCCGAACTTCGAGAACTGCTCATGAACTTGAAATTTCGCACGAACCGAAACTACCTTCAAAACAGAATTTGAAAAATAAATATGTTAGTATCTAAAAATAAATAAAATACAAAATTTTGAATAAGTATGAATAAACCTAGATTCGAAATAAAATAAGAAAAATCTAAATTTTTGTCAAAAATTTTGGCGTTCCCCGGCAACGGCGCCAAAAACTTGTTGAGCGATTTCCGCAAGTGCACGGTATACGCTTGTAGTAATAAAAGATATCGATCCCACAGGGAACGCTTTTTAACAAAAACTTATTTTGAATCAGTTAGATTTATTTTCTAAGGTTTATAATATGTAAAATCGTTTAATTGGATTTGGTTTTGAAATCGCTAAAATAAGGATTAGAATAGATTATAACAAATGTTTAGAAAATATTTCTGATTTAGGGATGAATTTGCAAAACAGGAACGTTTAGTTCTTTAGAAAAGTAAACAAATGTATTCGTTTGCATTAAGCAATGAAAACAACTTTAAACTTTGTATAAATTATAACAATGAAATAAATGACGGAACCTCTAATTTTAGGGCTTTGAACTATAGTCAATCTTCCTACGGTCGGGTAAGATCGATACCTTAATCAAATTAATACTCTACTGATGATATTAATTTGTTAAGTGTTCAACAAAGTTTCCTTGTAAAGATTTTGAATTTAACTACGTTTTAATGAAAACAGCAGCATCCACTTCGGATCCTTTACCAAAGTGCTTCATAAAAATCTATCGAATAGAACATACTTTATTAGATGGAAAATAAATTTGATACAAGTTTACAGAGAACAAGGAGCATGAAAACATTCGACGGCGTGCAAGTGAACGGGTTGTCAATCCTTTACTTGGTTTTCGTTAGAGTTTGTCAGGCTCAGGGGCGGATTCTCTACTCAATCTTCTCGCTGTAACTTCGTAATAGGGATACGGTCGGCCTCTACCAAAATGTGAACTAATATGAACAAATCTAAACGCTACTGTTTGTAATTATTGAGTAAACAATGTGTGTACATCATATTGCTTTTTACAGAAATGAAATCTAAATTCCGAATCACTCGACTCGGAATTTCTGCATTAATTCTATACTAATCTCTTTCTTCTATCTATCATATCTTTAACTCTCCATCAACTCTTTATTTATAGATGTTGAAAAGTCGTGATTGAAGTGTCGTGTCCGTTGTGAAGGATCGTATCCTTTGCGAAGAGACGTCTTTATCCACTCGAACGAACGCGTTTTATCGAAAACGAAAGTGTGCAAATGGCTTCTTCCAGAATTTCTGAACTTACCGAGAATGCAAATTCTCGGCCGAGAATGGGAGAGCAAATATTTGGTCTTCGAACGAAAGGAAGGAGGGGCTGGTCGACGCGTGTCGCGATCGAGAATTCAGGAGCCACGGTCGCGGCACAGAACTTTTTCCTAGTCTTCGAATTTTGTTCTCGTCCTCGATTTGGCGTTTTTGATCTTCGTCGTCTTTGACTCCTTATGTAGGGTTTTTCTTCTGTTTTTGATCCCTTTCCGTTCCTATTTGGACTGTACCAAATATTTAGGTACCTTGCATGAAAGAAACATATTCGAACGTAAAAGTATTCTAAACAGGTATAAATAGCACAAATTCGTAGTGCTACTATTGATGTAATTATTGATGATATATTAGGTATATTTTAGGCTTAACAGTGGAGTAATGGGGGAAAGCGTGATGTCCAGCAAGAACCCGATGGTCCAGCGAACCATTGAGACCCGTTTTCTGTGAGACTGGAAGACGCCTCGACTATCACAGTACACGGGTATCGAGGACCCGAATGACCACATGGCTTCCTTCATGAGCACCATAAACCTCTATTCCAAAGATAAGGACATTATGTGCAAGGTTTTTCCCACGATCCTTTCGAGAAGCGCGCAAGAGTGGTACCGAAGACTCGTGCCGGAGTCCATTGACTCATTTGATCTGCTCAAAGACCTTTTTCTCTTACGGTTCGCCGGAGCGGCCAAGGTCAGAAAGATAAGCTCGGACCTCAACAGACTCAAATAACGAGCTACGAAACCTCTGTGCATTTTCCTCTCGAGGTTCCACCACATGGCTTTGCAGGTCAAGGGCATGAACCTGGAGGTCGCGCACGATGCCCTGGCTAAAGGGATATCGTGCGAACCCTTGAAGCAGAAGTGTTTCAGAAAGATGCCTGATCTTTCGAAGAACTTATGACAATGGCTCAAACATTTGTGCGCTACGATGACTGTGATCATCCCGCGAGGTACGAGGAATTAGAAAAAGACAAGGCCAAGGGTGACTCGAGGAGGGAGGAGAAGGGTAAGGCCCCGGTCGAGCCGTGCGAGATAGGAATAGGACGAAGAGAAGAAGTTCCCTTGCCGTACCACCCGCACGGGGAGCCAATATCCCAGGATCGAAGAGCCGACAGAGCCCATGGCAAGGAAGTGCACTATGCTTTACTGCCAGGATCTAGGCGGCTCGGAGGCCAGCCATCGCAGGCAGATAAAGGCCATTTTTGCACCGAGAAAGAGTAGTATTTCAAGTACCATAAATCATTCGGGCACTCAATGGAGAAGTGTCATCAGTTGCAAAAAGAAATTGACAAGATTATGGAGCAAGGAGCCCCTCCGAAGCCTTCCAGACAATGAGAGCACAGCCCGAGGCAAAGAGACCACACCGGAGCCGAGGAAGCAAAGAAGCCAAGGTACCAGGGGGAGATCCATATCATCAGGGAAGGAGCCCCAGCCCATAGCGGTCCTCCGAACTCGTCTCGTAAAAGAAAGATGCCGGACGAAGCACTCACTCTCTGTCCCCCCTATCCGGACTCCTCATTCCGAGGCCCTAGTGGTCACTTTCGACATCACTAACTACCACATGCATCGGATCCTGGTGGACATGGGGAGCTCCATGAATCTGCTCACATGGGCAGCGCTATGAGTAATCTCCCTACCAGTGGTATTATCCCGGGGCAATAAGGAGGTCAAGCACATAGCGGAGTGGGTAGTGGTGGACATTTCGCTGGCTTACAACGCAATCCTGGGGAGACCCTTGCTTGTTGCCATAAGGGCAATCGTCGATATCTCCAACCTTTGCTTAACCCTGCCATGCCTCAACGGCCATATCACCATCGCCGGCGATAGAATGTTGGCCAAAAAGATTCAATGGCAGGCTACTCAACCTCGCACGACAATGTATCTCGACAGCGACCTCATGGACATGCGAGGATACAATCCCACGCCCATCGAACTCATGGTTGGCTGCCATCTAAGCGATGGGCGACAGGTCAACATCAGCACCCACTTGACGTCCGACCTCGTAGAAGCCATCCAGGAGGTCCTCCGCCAAAATGTTGATGTTTACACCTGGAGCACCGAGGACATCATGAGAGTGTCGCCGGAAGTGGCCATCACAGGCTCGATGTCGATCCGACCTTCGCGCCCGTCAAGCACGAGAAGCGGCTGTAAGCTCCGGACAAGCAAGCAGCAGTCAAGGCGAAAATTCACAAACTCCTTGCTGTAAAATTCATTCGAAAGGTACATTACCATAACTGGCTTTATAATGTAGTTCTTGTAAAGAAAGCCAACGGGAAGTACCGGATGTGTATTGATTTCACTGACATTAATAAAGCCTGCCCTAAAGATTGTTACTCTCTGCCTAACATCGACCAGCTGGTCGACCAAACAGCTGGTCGAAAAATCTTGTCGCAATTCGACGCCATCGCGGGTTTCCAAAAGATCCCGATGGATCCCGAGGACGCAGAAGAGACTTCTTTTGTTACACACGAAGGCACATATTGCTACAATGTCATGCCTTTCGGGCTGAAGAATGCCGGAGCAACTTATCAGCGGCTAATTGACAAGATGTTTGCCCACCTCATCGGCAACACAGTTCATGTATACATCGACGACATGATTGTTTTAAGCGCCAACGAGAATGAGCACCCCGAGACTTGGCCGAGTTGTTCACCGTTTTCAACAAGTACAACCTCAAACTGAACCTCAAAAAGTGTTTTTTCGGCATCCGATCGGGAAAATTCCCGGGTTACGTCGTCTCGGAGCGGGGGATCGAGTCCAACCTGCTAAAGATCGAAGCAGTTCTGGGAATGCACCCTCCGTACAACCTACAAGAGGTTCAAATACTAAATGGCCGATTGATCACACTCAGACGTTTCATCTCCTGCTCCGCACAGCGTTGCCTCCATTTCTACAAAGCATTGAAGAAGGAGCATCCCTTCACCTGGTCTACGGACTGTCAAGCAGCATTCGAGGCCATCAAGACTTTCCTAAGCTCCCCACCACCATTATCCGCCCCGACCTTGGGAGGAGACCTACACCTCTATTTTAGGATAAGGGAGGAAGCCATTGCGGTAGTGCTAACACAGTCGAGGGGTGAGGAGGTTTTTCTGGTCTATTTCCTCAGCAAGATCCTAAAGGCAGCCAAGGTCCGCTACACAGTTGTTGAAAAAGCACTCTTCGCAATATCCCACACAACGGAACGACTCCGGCCATACTTCCAGGCTCACACAGTTGTGGTAAAGGCCAATTATCCTTTGAAAAGAGCAGTACAGAAACCCGAAGTCTCCGAAAGAATCACGAACTGGTCAATTCATCTTTACGAGTTCGACATTCGCTTCGAACCGAGGACCACCATCAAAGCACAAGCACTATCAGACTTCGTCCTCGAATTCACTGGTCCCGTGGAGGCAATAGAACTTTCGCCAGCAGAGGCACCCGCCATCGGTCAATGGAGTATGAGCATCGATGGGTCGTGTGGCCCGGGCTGAGCGGGAGCAGGAGTCGCAATTCGAGGCCCCTATAACCTTCACCTCCGATATGCCATACGACTTGATTTCCCAACAACGAACAACCAAACAGAATACGAAGCACTAATAGTAGCTCTCACCCTCACAAAAGCATTAGTTACGGGGCACCTTATCATTTACTCTGATTCAAAACTGGTCGTGTGCCACGTCAACGGCTCCTACATTGCCAAAGACCCCGTCATGCTCCTGTATCTCGCATGGGCAAAAGCCTTGATCCTAGAACTCACATCAAAAGGGGTCACCATTGCTCTTCTCCTTATTCCACAGGAAGAGAATGAGGAGGCTGACGACATCGTAGCTTTGGCTGCCGGAGAGCAGTCTAGTGACCCACATACCTTTATCGAGGTAGCCTCAGCCCCAACGATACGAGAGGAGTCTTCCTTTCATATTAGCAGAGCTGACGCAGAAGCATCAGGATGGAGAAGTGATATAATCAAATTCCTCCGTAATGGGCTACTCCCAAAAGATAGGGTTCAAGCTTCACTGGTCATCCGACGATCCTGGCGATATGCCCTTCATGATGGCATCCTCTATCGCAAGGCTTCTTCGCAACCTTGGTTGAAGTGTATATCGGAAGAAGAAGGAGCTCATTGTCTAAAAAAAATCCACCAGGGGGTCTACGGTTCCCACTAAGGAGCTCGCACCATCGCGCGAAAAGCACGACTCCAAGGTTTGTACTGGCACACAATGGACTCTGATGCAAGCAAAATCGTGTGAAGTTGCCAAGCCTGCCAAGTCCACACTAATACTTACCACGCCACGGGGGCCCTCTTCAAGGGGATCATTATGCCGTGGCCCTTCGTTGTCTGGGGGATCGACCTTCTTGGACCTTTCCCTTTGGCACCAGCCCAGAAACGCTTCATCGTTGTAGCAATGGACCACTTCACCAAGTGGGTCGAGACCGAAGCAATCACCAAGATACAGCAAAAAAACATCATAACTTTCGTCAAAACCTCTCTCATTCACAGATTCAGTACTCCCCACTCATTCATAATGGACAATGGAAGGCAGTTCGACTGCCGGGAGTTTCAGGATTTCTGCAAAGCTAGGGGCATCAGGAACCGTTTCATATCGGTGGCACACCCCTAAAGCAACGGCCTCACAGAGGTGACCAATCAGACTATTTTGCAGGGGATCAAGGCCCGTCTTTTCGACAAAGGCCGGACATGGCCAAACCACCTCGTAGCGGTCCAATGGTCATATAGAACCACGCTTCACTCAGGGACAGGGAAAACACCTTTTATCCTCACCTACGGGGTAGAGGCAATGTCACTAGTCGAAGTAATAATGCGGTATCCCCGGGTTAGCAACTTCGACGACGTCAAAAATAACGAGGCACTTATAGTGAGGACAGGCTCGAGGAGGAACGCCTAACCGCCCTCCTCCACATTATGACCCACAAGCAGGCTCTCGCACAATACCATAATAAGAAGCTGCATCCTCGAAGTTTCCAAGTCGGTGACCTCGTCTTACGAGACGCCGCCGCCTTGCAATCTCCACTCGCAAAAGGCAAGCTGGGCCAATCTTGGGAAGGACCCTACAAAATACACACAGTCCTCCACAATAGGGCATACCGGATTGCATCGCTAGACGACATACCCTTCGATAACAATTGGAATGTTCAAATCCTCAGAAAGTATTTTCAGTAGAGTACAACTATGAAAAGAGTCATTTTATGGTCAAACCTCAAGATATCAATATACATAATTGCCATGGATTTCCTATACCGATGTCCATGACCTCGATTAATTCAACAATCCCATATTGTTGTCAATTAAAGCTTATAGCGAACGACACTTTGCTATCCCGAGCATGGACCCCGATGTCCATGACTTCGATTATTTCAACAATCCCATATTGTTGTCAATTAAAGCTTACAGCGAATGACACTTCGCTATCTCGAGCATGGGCCCCGATGTCCATGACCTCGATTAATTCAACAATCCCATATTATTGTCAATTAAAGCTTACAGCGAACGACACTTTGCTATCCCGAGTATAGACCCCGATGTCCATGACCTCGATTGATTCAACAATCCCATATTGTTGTCAATTAAAGCTTACAGTGAACGACACTTTGCTATCCCAAGCATGGACCTCGATGTCCATGACCTCGATTAATTCAACAATCTCATATTGTTGCCAATTAAAGCTTGCAGCGAATGACACTTTGCTATCCCCGAGTATGGACCCCAGCTCATGTGTGCCAAAGCTCAAATAGACGCCTACCCACGCAAGTCCTGTTGGTCCCGTGTAATGTAATATGATTAGTTCCAAGGGGGGGGGGTTAGGAACTATTGTAATTTTTTCGCTTAATTGCTGACTTAATTTAATTTTTTAAACAACTTCACTTAGTTTAGGTCGGCAAGGCTGAGCGCGATGCAAGACAGGTTTAGTCAGAGGCTGACTAGAACTATTTTACTTGTGAGTTGGGAATTAACACTTAAGGTCAGCTTCCAACTCAGCACTCTGATTACTCAGTGTCGGCTTATACAGATTATATACTGAGTAATTTAAACAAGAAACACATACATATATATATATCAAGCGAAGGGTTAGAAATTACTCAGCAGTTTTATCCTGGTTCGGCCTCACCGCCTACGTCCAGTCCCCAGCATCCTTCCGGGCTTTTTCAATCCACTACTGAGCTCTTTAAAGGTAGAGCACAAACCGTTTACAAGCAATTGAGTATGCAAGAGTACCGTCCTCTATTCGTCTACTCAACCCTACTGAGCACTATAACCAAACACTCAGATTTTCTCTACCACTAAGTACTAAAACCGAGTACTCAGCACCACTCTCTCAATCTTTACAATTGATACAAATTTGTTCTTACTAGATGAAGAACACTTTAGATGAATACACATTCAATCTAGACTTTTCCATAGAGATAGGATTTGGACGTATTTGCTTTTCTTGTTTGTATGTGCTTGTATGTATGCTTTTCTTTTTGTACTTCGGAAAAGGATCCAAGTGATGAAATTGTTCTTTTATAGTGAAATCTGATGCTTCAATCATTTGAATTCGGATATATCCATTGAATTCAAACGGTCTTCTTACGTCATTCATTGGTCAGCATACAGATTTGCAGGCCAATCATGTCGTCTGAAATTAGCAGGCGTCAAGCTTGTCTTCTTCCGCTAGGTTCGTCTTCTAGCGCCAGTTTCGTCTTTTAGCCAAATGCCAGTTGACCCATGCGTCTTGAAAAGGTCTCTTGGCGTAATTCCAAAGCTTCTGAATTGGCGCAGATCCTTGTCGGTTTTTGTCTTTTAGTTAACGGATCATTGGCACTGTCCTGCTGAACACTCAACTTGACTTAAATAGACGTTGCCTTCAATCTTTTTCTTTGACGATGCTGAGTTACGTTCTACTCAGCTTCTTCGGTCAGCTTCGTCTTCATGCGTTTGTTCTGAAGAAGACTTTTCTTCTATGATGCTGAGTTGTGTTCTACTCATCTTCTATGGCTCATGCTGACTTCGTCATGTCTTACTTTTTATTTCTGTTCTTATTTATAAATATACTTAACATTGAACAAACACATCAGTACAATTAAATCAAAGCACTTAAATTTAATTGTCTTAATCATGAGATTAACTTAAATAATTTTGTCAAATCAAAATCATGTGGAAAGGTGTTTCAACAAACTCCCCCATTTTGATGTTGGCAAAAATATCTAATTATGGAACTCATCATCGAAGTTCTCCATGATTGATTTACCTTTTTATTCTTCTGAAGTTACTCCCCCGTAAAGGTTGCATCTATTGACTTAAATTAACTCTAAACCTTCTAAGATTTAATCGAGTGAAATTAAGACATGCCTTTACTGACTTAGTTCAATTCTAGAACTTCCAAGATCTAATTCAGATGAGCCTAGGTTAGATTTCAGAAGATGGTCAATACTTGGAACATATAGTTATTACTCAGTGTCGCATATAAGTATCAGAGTTGTGTGCTGAGTAAATTTTACTTGTATATTTCTTATGTTCACAAGCTTTTATTTTGTTGTTCAATGAATGATTAAGTATGACAGATCAGCATATAAGCATAACAAGTAAGCATCACATATAGATAAGTCAGTTTGGATAAAAAGATGCTTTCAAATTATATAACTCAGCATAGCACGCCACAAAATACAAGTTACAAACACTATAGACTATTGCTAGCACTATTTCCTAATGTTGGCTTGAACTTGATTTAACTTAGGTTTGGTTTGGGCAGTGCGTTGTTGCTAAGTGCGGGTGCTTGGGTCAGCAGAAGTTGAACCAGGATTCTGCTGAGTTCCGGCAGCTGGCTTAGATATCTCCCCCTGTTTCTGCTGAGTTCGTTCTTTCTCCCCCGTTCTGCCAGCATCGAAAGTTGGAGGAGGAGGATAGAAAGTTCCCTGTTTAACAGCACGAGTCAGTTTTGATGAGTACAGTTGGAGTTGACTCGTACTCTCCCGAAGACCTTGGAAGACTTGCATGCCATCGGACATAGTGGAAGCGAGGATCTTAATATTGGCACTAAGCATACTTAGTAGATACTCTTGAGACTTCCTGATCCAAGTTATAAATTCTGTCATCCGGGCATAGGACTGATGGTACATCCTGAGCAGGGCAGTGTCATATTGTTGACGTTGAGTATTTTTTTGCCGGACCTGCGCAAGGGTGGTTTGAGTGCATTGCAGAATCTCATTTGTCTTCACTAGGTCAGTGTCCATTTCCTCTTTATTCAGATTAAGTAGGCGAATGGCTTCACCAATCTGTTCGATGGAACACTGAGAAGAGGAGGAGATAAGGTCACAAGCTCCGGTCAGCTCAGAGGTCAGTTGGGAGAAATGTTGATTAACCTCAACAGAGGTTGAATATGTTGAGTTCACAGCTGATAAGGCATTGAGTTGACCTTGGATGACGTTCATATGATTCACCATCATCAGCTGGAGTTCGGCCAGCTTTACTATTGACTCTTGCTTGGGCTGTTGAGAAGCAAAAGATGTCATGCCACTCATCAAGTCTTTGAGACCCTTGATTTTAGTCAGAAGCTGAGTGACAGATGAGATTTGTGTTGGCTCAACATGAACAGACCCAACAGCATCGACGTTATTTTGATGAATATCCTGAAGTAGAGCTTGAGCTGAGTCGATAATCTTCCTGCTAGACTCAGAAGCATTTAAGTAGGCATAGGATTCATCAATTTGTGGTTCAAAGGCCGGAATCTTGTCAGCACCGAATGGAGGAGGTGTTTGGTGCTGAGAAGTAGAGGTACCGGCTTGGTTAGCAGCTGCACTTTTATCCAGGTCATCAGCAGGAGCTGACTGGTTATCATTCTGCTTTAAGTGAGTATGAAGAGGTGGATCAGTAGAGATATTAACCTGCTCAGTATCAGTTTGAAGTTGAGTAGATTTTGAAGGTTGAGGCAAGTCAAAACTGACTTGAGCAGGAGTTTCCTTTGCTAGCTCCTTTGGTTGAGCAGCATGGACTTCGAGCACTTGCTTAGTGGAAGGTTGAGCAGAAGTGTCGGCAGAAATTGGACCCTTAGGGACTGTTGGGTCGGCTTGTTCCTCAGCTCGAGAAACAGAGGCTTGTTTTTCCTTAATTTGTTCCGGAGTTGGCTTAGTGACAGTGGAGAAGAATTGGAACTGAAGCTTGGTGAGGTCAGTGATTGGATCTCTGAGTGGGGAGTCATCCATCAAATCAATGAGGTTGGGGTTTTGAGCCTTGCATTTGAAGCGCTTGTCCGTACTATCCTTAGGAGTTTTGGTTGGTGGAGTAGGATCAGCAGGAATAGACTCAAGAGACTCAGAGGATGAGTTAAGGTCAGTACCAAGGCCTTCCACAACCTTGTCCTTCACTGGTGACTTGGTAAGATGCTCAGCTTGGTCATCATCTACTGGTTTACTTTGCTCAGCACCACCCAACTTATCAGCTTGAGGCTGTGCCTCAGTATCACCCAGTTCTTCCTCTTGATCACAAGGAGTTTTCTCCAGATCAATCTCCTGACTCCGCACAAAGTGTGATTCCTTAGTGATCACGAAGTCAAATGGAGGAGCGTCAAGTGGCTTTAGCCCAGAAGTTTTCTTCCTCTTTAGGGGCTGATCAGGTGTCTCTTCACTTTCTTCCACAGGCTCAACTTGCCTTTTCTGTTTCTCCGCTGACTTAGGTTCCTCTTGAGCTTGCTCAGCAGCTTTCTTCGCACTAGAGATGATACGAATCTTCTTCGGAGCTGTGTTAATATCTCTTGCGGATTGGTCAGCTTTCCTCTTTTTGTCCTGCCTAGTGCGGTCAGCGGGTTCTTTGTCACCCATCACTTTCTTCCCTTTCATGGTCAGTGCATCCTGTGCTGCTTCAACCATATTATCCCCTTCAACCATATTATATCCCCTTCTTCATTTTCATCTGTGGGATCTTCTTCAACCGCATCCCCCTTCCCTTTCTTGGGCTTAATGGGTTGGTTGTAGGGTAAGCCGAACAGAACGGCAGCAGTGATTTCTGTACCAGAAATTTCAATCTCCTCTACAATACTGACATTGTAATCCTGGAGAATTCTGGTGATAAGGGAACCCATCCTGAGTGTCCCGGTACTTCGTTGGAAGGCACCGATGAAGCATTGCTCAAAGTTAGAAGCTGATGAGGAGGAGTTGACCTTGGGGAATAGGAAGTTGGTCAGGATATAATGGGCCATTTTCTAAGGCTGACCCATGCAAGTACTGGTGATTTCACCTTTATGGTTTTTGGGTTTACAGAACTCCACTGGGTAGTCAATACGTGTGTAGTCGTTCGTGGTTCTGAGTTTTGAGCCTTTGGCCATCATCTTTAACAATTTGGCGAGGTAGGACGGTGTGATGGTGATAGCTGTGTTTTTGACCTTGGTGACCAAGTGGTCAACATCATCTTCGGCAACTCTTAGATTTTGATAGAATTCTCTTACCAACTGCAGGTAAGTGGTGCCGGGGAGTTTGAATAGCTCGGTCCAGCCGTTTTTGGAGATCCATTCGCAGAACGGCTTCTCTGCTTCTACGAACCCATTGGAGAACCAATAGGAACAGAAGACTTTAAATTTCTGCACACTTTTGTAGACTGGAAGAAAAACCCTTTCCTGGGGTTGCTTGTTCTTTCTCTCCTTTTTCCTTTTTGAAGGAGTTGCTTGGTCAGCTTTGGGGTTTTTGCTCGGAGTGCTGACCTTGGATTGGTCATGCTGACCTTGTCCTTGAGACTCAGTTGAAGTCTCTTCATAGTCCTACTGAGCAGGAGACGGAGGGTTTAGCTCGGAGTTATTGTCATCGTAATCACAGCCGGAGTTGTTCTAGGAATCGTCAGACATGATGTTTCTTGAGAGTTCTTGAGAGAGTTTAGAGGATTTGGGATTAAAGAGAGAGAGAAATCGAATGCCAAAGATTTCAAGTGTAAAGAGAGTTTAGTGGGAAATCGTCCACTATTTATAGTCGCTTTGGTTTAATCTGATAGGTCGGAAAGGCGGTTTCACCTCAAGTTGATCAACCGACCATTATCCCTGGCATTTATAACACATTCGACGCATGTGTTTTCTATTTATTACGCCTACATCATCCTAGATGGCTACTTAATACGCGTGCTAGCATTTATTGTGCAAGTGGCGTTAACTCAGTATCTAGAATACTAAACGTTTTGAAGTTCTGAGTGCTCAGTTTTTCATATAAGGGATTCATGCTTAGTAACTCAGCTCATAGTAATCACTCAGTATGTATGTCTACTCAGCATAAGGTGATTTTATGTTATTCATATTAGCTCAGCATGCAAAAGTTACTAATCACTCAGCATGTAATAATCACTTAACATTCATTCATTCATTTAAGCGCAGAAAAACTATTGAAGAGGATTAGACATACCGATAGCTTCCCTTAGTATGTTAAATTGCTCACGAGCCAAAGGCTTCGTGGAGATATCCGCAAGCTGTTCATTTGTTGGAACATAGGTCAGCTTGATCTCACCATAGGTCAGCTTGATCTCACCTTTAAGTACATGGTCTCTAATGAAGTGATGCCGAATGCTGACATGCTTCATCCTGCTGTGTTGGATTGGATTTTTGGATAATTCAATGGCACTCTTGTTGTCGCATTTGACTTCGATTGTTTCAGTTTGTACTCCATAATCCTCCAGCTGTTGCTTAATCCATAGGACTTGTGCCACACAGCTTCCAGCAGCAATGTACTCAGCTTCAGTTGTTGACAGGGCCACTGACGATTGCTTCTTGCTGAACCAAGATACTAGACAGCTTCCAAGGAAGTGACATCCTCCTGAAGTACTCTTACGCTCTAGCTTATCTCGTCCATAGTCAGCGTCAGTGTATCCAATGAGTGTGAAGTCATTTGTGTTTGGATACCATAAACCTGCATTAACTGAGCTCTGCAAATATCTAAAAATTCTTTTTTTTTTTGGTAGGATCTAAAAATTCTTTTCACAGCTATATAGTGAGATTCTCTGGGGTCAGCTTGATATCTTGCGCAATAACATACTGAGTACTGAATGTCAGGCCTACTAGCAGTTAGATAAAGTAGAGAGCCAATCATACCTCGATATAACTTGTTGTCTACTGACTTACCTTTCTCGTCAGCGCAGAGCACAGTGTCAATACCCATTGAGGTAGATATGGGCTTACATTCTTCCATATCAAATTTCTTCAATATATCTTTGGCGTACTTAGTCTGACTAATGAAGATGCCATTCTTCCCTTGCTTAATTTGAAGTCCAAGGAAGAAGTTGAGTTCGCCCATCATTGACATTTCAAACTCAGTTTGCATCTGTTTACTAAATTCCTTGCACATAGATTCATTAGTAGCACCAAAGATAATATCATCTACGTAAATTTGTGCCAGCAGGGTATCTTTACCCTTTTTCTTAATGAATAAGGTTGTGTCAGCTTTACCTCTAACATAGTTCCTGGTCAGTAGGAAACTGGTCAACCTTTCGTACCAAGAACGTGGTGCTTGTTTCAGGCCGTACAGGGCCTTCTTGAGTTTATAAACGTGGTTTGGAAATTTTGGATCTTCAAACCCAGGAAGCTGACTAACATATACCTCTTTGTTTATAAATCCATTAAGAAATGCACTCTTGACATCCATTTGAAATAGTTTGAAGTTCATAAAACTAGCATATGCACATAATATTCGTATAGCCTCTGACCTAGCAACGGGAGCAAAGGTCTCACCATAGTCAATGCCTTCTTGTTGACTATAGCCTTGAGCTACAAGTCGGGCTTTGTTCCTGACTACATTACCTTGCTCATCTAGCTTATTTCGGAAGACCCATTTAGTTCCTATGGTCTTTTGATTCCTGGGTTTGGCCACTAAATCCCATACCTCATTTCTCTTGAACTGATCAAGCTCTTCTTGCATAGCGTTGATCCAGAATTCGTCGTGCTCAGCTTCGGTGAAGTTCTTTGCTTCATGGACTGAGACGAACGCAATATTGATAAGATATCTCCTGAGTTGATTTCTTGTCATCAGGTTGTTCTCAGCAGCATCAAGAATGGACTTCTCCGGGTGTCCTCTTGGAATTTTGATCTCTTTGGGTAGTGTTGAGTTATCAGGAGCAGGTGTTTCAACAATCTTTGCAGTTTTAGATTGGTCAGCAAAGGTAATTTCAGGTTCGTTTTTACCTTTGGTCAGCCCGTGTGGTAATGACTCAGCGGCTCCATTTTGGTCAGCGAAAGTTGAGCATGGGTCATCTTCGGCAGACTGAGTTGACTTCCCTGCAGGGTCAGTTTCATCGAACTCGATATTGACAGACTCTTCTACGACTTGAGTTCGTTTATTGAACACCCTATATGCTTTACTGTTAGTTGAGTACCCTAGAAAGATCGATTCGTCAGCTTTAAAATCAAATTTGGCAAGGTTGTCTTTCGTATTGAGTATAAAACATTTACAACAAAAGGCACGAAAATATCCAATGTTGGGTTTCGTCCTTTCCAAAGTTCATAGGGGGTTTTCTTAAGAATAGGTCTAACTAAAGCCCTATTGAGTATATAGCATGCTGTGTTGACATCTTCACCCCAGAAATACTTTGGAAGCCTATTCTCACTCAGCATTGTCCTCGCTATTTCGACTAATGTTCTGTTCTTCCTTTCAACAACCCCATTTTGTTGAGGAGTTCTAGGAGCAGAAAAGTTGTGGTCAATGTCGTTGACTTCACAGAATTCATAAAACTGTTGGTTTTTGAATTCTCCGCCATTATCACTACGGATGTGAGCTAATTTTAAATCTTTGTCATTTTCAAGTTTTCTGATCAGTGTTGAGAACATCTCAAAAGCTTTATCCTTGCTACTCAGCAGGATGACCCAAGTATACCGAGAGAAATCATCTACAATGACCAAGGAAAATCTCTTACCGCCCAAGCTGAGTGGCTGGACAGGTCCGAAAAGATTCAAGTGTAGTAATTCCAATGGTCATTTGGTTGAGACAATATTTTTACTTTGAAAAGACTTTTTAGTTTGTTTACCTTACTGACAAGCATTACATAATTGATCTTTCTCAAAGCTAAGTTTGGGAAACCCTCAACTAATTGTTTTCTTGCTAATTTGGCAAGGAGGTCCATGCTTACATGACCAAGTCTCCTATGCCATAGCCAGGAATTATCTTCCTTTGATACTAAGCATATATTTTTTGAAAATTTCTTTTCTAAACTCAACATGAACACATTGTCAACACGAGGGGCAGTTAAAATCAAATCATTTGTTTTTCCCTCGAGTATCCGACACTCAGTGGCATCAAATACAACCTTTCTACCGCTGTCACACAGCTGAGCTACGCTCAATAGGTTATATTTGAGACCCCTGACTAAGGAGACTGACTCAATAGTAGGGTTTCCTCCGATAGTACCTGGTCCTACTATCTTACCCTTTTTGTTGTCTCCGAAGCTTACACTTCCACCTCGTTTACGCATAAGTGTGATGAACTGAGTTTCATCACCAGTCATATGCCTCGAGCATGCGCTGTTAATATACCAAAGCTTTGACTTCTCCGCGCACCTCAGGCTCACCGGCAATTTAAACTATTCATCTTTTGGTACCCAATTCTTTTTGGGTCCTCGTTGGTTAGCATAAACAGGTGAAACATCATATTTTGCTTTGTGATGACATACATTTATGGTGTGGCCATCTTTACCACAAAAGTCACAAAAAATTACCCTTTGAGGGTATTTTCTCTTTTGGTCAGCGCGATGGTGCTGAGCATACCAACACACGTTTATAGTGTGTCCTCTCTTTCCACAACAGTCACACTGACTGTTCTGCTGAGTGTACTGTCTAGGCTGACCAGTACCATGATACTCAGCATGTGGATAGAACCTTTTCTTAGCCGACGTACTCAGCTGGTTCTGTATAGATGTGATGTTCTTTCTCAGTTTCTTAGAATCTGACTGGACTTTCGAGACAAACCGATGCATGATTTTTAGATTTTCATCTTGCCTGGTGTTGTCCTGGAGCAGATGTTGGAGGTCACTCAGTTTGACCTCTCCAATCTCATCACATCGCCTGCTGAGTGCCTTTATTTTCTTGTTACACTTTTTGGTCAGTGTATATAGATCGCTCAGGGCGTTAACCATTTCATTTCTAAGCAAGAGAAGAGATGTTACCTCATTGGAGTGTTCCTCTTTGTCAGATTCATCTGAGAGGCCAGCTTGCTCAGATCGGCACTGGTCAGCAGATTCGTCAGCCATGAAATATATGTTTGCTGACTCCGTGGCATCAGCTTCTGATGAGGTTGACTCATCACTGTCACTCCATGTTGCCACCATTGCTTTTCTGCTGCCTTTCTTTTCTTTCTTCAGAGTGGGACAACTTGACTTAATGTGCCCAGTTTGATGGCATTCAAAGCATGTGACAAGCTTCGAGCTGTTCTTTTTGTATCTGCTGTCGCTGGACTCAGCTTTGTATTTATCGCTTCTTCTGAATGGCCTTTTGCTGTTCTTGTCATTCTTTCTGAACAGCTTCTTCATCTTTCTTGTGAACATGGCCATCTCTTCATCATCTGATGAGTCAGCTTCTGTTGAGTCGGCTTTCATGACAAGAGATTTTTACTTCTTGTCCTCAGTTTTGTCTTTAGCTTCAAAGTTTTTCATGGAGATCTTGTGGGTCAGCAAAGATCCGATCAGCTCATCATATTTGTATGTGGTCAAGTCCTGAGCCTCTTCCACAACTGTCTTCTTAGCTTGCCAGCTCTTGGGTAGACTTCTCAAGATTTTCTTCACTTGCTCTTCTTCTGTGAAGTTCTTGCCGAGTCTCTTCAGCTCATTTATAATGTTGGTGAATCTTGCGTTCATTTCAGAGATGTCTTCATTGTCATTCATCTCGAACAGCTCGTATAATCTCATGTGTTGGTTCACCTTTGATTCCTTGACCTTGCTGGTACCTTCATAGGTCACTTACAACTTCTTCCATATTTCCTGTGCTGACTCACAACCTGAAATTTTGTTGTACTCTGCAGCATCTAACGCACAGTGAAGCATATTGATAGCCGAAGCATTATTTTGTAATTTTCTAAGGTCATCTTCTGACCACTCAGTTTCACTTTTAACAACTTTCTCGTTGTTTACCATTTTGTAAGGAACAAACGGGCCTTGGACTATTGTAAGCCATGCGCTCATGTTTGTAGCCTGAATAAAATTTTTCATCATGTTCTTCCAAAATGTATAATTTGACCCAAAGAACAAGGGAGGCTGACTAATAGATAATCCCTCAGGGAGTATCTGCGTTGTTTGATTTCCAGGAAGGAAACGAGTGCTGTTCTCAACGATTTACAGGGATCAGCTCAAGATAGTTTTATCTTTGAGTAGTGAGCTACTGTGCTCTGATACCACTTGTTGGTCCCGTGTAATGTAATAGGATTAGTTCCAAGGGGGGTTAGGAACTAATGTAACTTTTTCGCTTAATTGCTGACTTAATTTAATTCTTTACACAACTTCACTCAGTTTAGGTCAGCAAAGCTGAGCGCGATGCAAGACAGCTTTAGTCAGAGGCTGACTAGAACTGTTTTACTTGTGAGTTGGGAATTAACACTTAAGGTCAGCTTCCAACTCAGCACTCTGATTACTCAGCGCCGGCTTATACAGATTATCTACTGAGTAATTTATACAAGCAACACATACATATATATATATCAAGAGAAGGGTTAGAAATTACTCAACAGTCTTATCCTGGTTTGGCCTCACCGCCTACGTCCAGTTTCAGAATCCTTCCGGGCTTTTTCAATCCACTACTGAGCTCTTTAAAGGTAGAGCACAAACCGTTTACAAGCAATTAAGTATGCAAGAGTACCGTCCTCTATTCGTCTACTCAACCCTACTGAGCGCTATAACCAAACACTCAGATTTTCTCTACCACTGAGTACTAAAACCGAGTACTCAGCACCACTCTCTCAATCTTTACAATTGATACAAATTTGTTCTTACTAGATGAAGAACACTTTAGATGAATACACATTCAATCTAGACTTTTACACAGAGATAGGATTTGGGTGTAAGTATTTGCTTTTCTTGTTTGTATGTGCTTGTATGTATGCTTTTCTTTTTGTACTTCGGCAAAGGATCCAAGTGATGAACTTGTCCTTTTATAGTGAAATCTGATGCTTCAATCATTTTAATTCGGATGTATCCATTGAATTCAAACGGTCTTCTTGCATCATTCATTGGTCAGCATACAGATTTGCAGGCCAAGCATGTCGTATGAAATTAGCAGGCGTCAAGCTTGTCTTCTAGCACCAGTTTCGTCTTTTAGCCAAATGCCAGTTGACCCATGCGTCTTGAAAAGGTCTCTTGGCGTAATTCCAAAGCTTCTGAATTGGTGCAGATCCTTGTCGGTTTTTGTCTTTTAGTTAACGGATCATTGGCGCTGTCCTGCTGAACACTAAGCTTGACTTAAATAGACGTTGCCTTCGATCTTTTTCTTTGACGATGCTGAGTTACGTTCTACTCAGCTTCTTCGGTCAGCTTCGTCTTCAAGCGTTTGTTCTGAAGAAGACTTTTCTTCTATGATGCTGAGTTGTGTTCTACTCTGCTTCTGTGGCTCATGCTGACTTCATCCTGTCTTACTTTTTATTTCTGTTCTTATTTATAAATATACTTAACATTGAACAAACACATCAGTACAATTAAATCAAAGCACTTAAATTTAATTGTCTTAATCATGAGATTAACTTAAATAATTTTGTCAAATCAAAATCATGTGGAAAGGTGTTTCAACAAGTCCGACAAGGAACAATCACCGAGGCCTAACCTCTAGGTCGCAAAAGGGTAAGAATGAAGAAATCTTTTTGGCGAACTCCTCTATGAAAACAAGGGGTTATGAAGATCGTGAAAACGGAAGAAAGACCTATAGAGTCCCCTTTTATAGGCGCAAGCTCAACCACCAATCACAACGCATTAAATGCACCAAACGACGCACACACCGTCAACATCATGTCATATTTAATGATTGTCAGAACAAAGGCACGTGCGAAAGAATGCCAAGAGGCTCACACACTTCACCGAAAAAAGACGCAACCTTCACTGCCACAACTCGCTCAGAGATAGCATCGACACAGCCTACTACAAGGTGCAATATCGCCGAACACCTCAGAAGAGGGGGAAGGCACGAATGAGCCCCTCCATTTCAAGTGTTATCTCGCAGGCATGACCTCGAAAGGTTAAACCCACAATCAATCACCTCGTCCCGAGACAGATCGCTCTCAACGGAACCTCTCACATACAATATTCGATGCCTTACCACTTCGGGAGGGGGGGGGACTACTTGATTAGGATTATGGGCGAGGCCCATAAAAGCCCTAATCCACTCAATGCAGGCCCAACACAACAAGCCCACGCTATCTTCTATAAATGTTCACACAAAGAACTCCAAAAGGGTACATTTTCTATCTCTTACTTACTCACTATTTTAGCACCTCGCACATACTCTTACTAACTTGATCGTCTGAGTGTTCCCAGAGTCTGAACCCCCCACAGGGACGTCGACATCGCAAACAACACCTCGCAACTGGCCCCAGAACATCCCGGAGCACTGTTAAGTTCATACCCGATTAGTAAGCATTACTTTGTTTTTCCATCATTGGACGATGGTGAAATTTAACATAGTAATATAGAGGAACTTTATAAATATTTGTTATATATGGTTTTATACTATAGTTTTGAATTTATATTATATAAGCATATGTTATATAATTTGTATATTTATTACATATCTTTTTTTTTTGAAAGAATAAAGAATATTATTAACTTAAATCAGAGCCTAATACATCGATAAGAAAAGGTGGTGGACATACCCACTCACCCCAATCAGACCTAGATCTAACATCTTTTGCTAAAGAATGGCTGCGAGATTCACTGACCGCTTAATGAATGAGATCGAAACAGAGTTCAGATCTTGAAGAATAACTTTACACTCTTGAATAACGTCAGATAAGTATGAAAGGTTAGATACCACGTTTAAACAATCAGATTGAATTATTACTTGAGATAAATTTAGAGCTTTGATCCAACTGAGAGCTTCTCTTATTGCCATTGCTTCTGCAAGAGTGGGATCAGTCGATTCTGCCATCCCCGCATTCCTGGCATGAATATAGTTCCCTTTATTATCCCGAATAAGCATTCCATATGTACAGAATGTATCCTCTATGTTGATGCCTGCATCCACATTGCATATCAGATATCCCAAGGACAGTTTTTGCCATTTCGCCTGTGTTTCTACGATTGCAGGAGTTGGAACTTTGAGCTTGGCTTGGGCATTCTTCCATCCTAACGAATCCGTTAGAGCTGCTGCAAGAACTGTCGACGGAAGACTATATTTCTTCTCCCATACCACCCTATTGCGGTATTTCCATAAATTCCATAATACCCCGGCAACAGATTCCGCAACGGTCAATGAATTACCGAGTAATCCCGAGAACCACTCGCACACATCATTGACATCGTCCATACGATTATCAGAGAAGAACATCACCCAAACCTGTTTAGCAAACATACATGATACAAAAATGTGAGATTCGTTTTCATTTACCGTGTCACAAATCAGGCATCTATTTGGGAGTGTGCTGCGACGTTTGGCCAGATTAGCCATCGTTGGAAGGCTTTAAGAAAGAATTCTCCATATGCAATTTTTCACCTTAGGAGCAACATGTAATTTCCAAAGTAATTGCCAATTAACTTGGTCTGCGATTATCGGCTCTTCTGCTGCCTTATTGACCGCCGTCCAATATCCACTTTTTACTAAGTAAAGCTTGGTCGGAGTGAACTGCTAGAACCAGGTATCAACGACTCCATGGATTCTATTCGGGATAGACAGAATTAATTTCCTATCTCCGCCGTTGAAGATATTATGAATTAGACCCATATTCCAATTGTCGTCATCCCCTTTAAGATCGCTCACACGATCAGCTTGACAGTCCGTCTGTTTCTGACTGGTGGGTAGCAGATTTGAGTCGTCCGGAAGCCATGGACTGTCCCAGATGCGGATAGATTGGCCTGAACCAACCTTACACCGTAGACCGTCACGAAGTAGAGAGCAACCAGCTAAAATGCTCCGCTAGATGAATGACGAGTTGTGTCCTAACCCTGCTTGGAGGAACTCTTCTTTAGGAAAGTACCGAGCCTTTAGTATTACATATATATATATCATAGTTTTGAGTTTTTACATACTTGTTATACATATCTCTATATTATAGTTTTGAGTTCTTTACATATTTATTACATATATCTATATATCATATTTTTGAGTTTTTACATATTTGTTATATATATACTTATATTATGATTATGATTTTTGATATATAGATATATCATGTATATCTTATTATTCATTATCCATATTATATACATGTATATATACTTGTTGTATTTATATTAATGTTGTATTACATCAATGGTTGTAAATATTAGTTTTAGGACATTTTGATGTAAAATATGCATGTTTAGTCATTTAGGTTAATTTAGTTAAATGTGGATGAAATGGAAAATTTACCATGTTTTAAGTATTAAAATGTATTTATTCCAAAATGTGATTTAGATGTTTTAAATGTTTAAATGTTTTAAAAGTATAATATAAGTATAAATATTTAGATTTCAAATGTTTCTTAATCACTTTCTCAAATAAAAATATCTTCTAATTACATTGTTTTCAAATAATTTTCCGTTATAAATGGCATTCCAAAATAACATTTTTCACCATCATGAATACTTGTTTTCAAAATAATTAATTATAATCCAAATACCTTCAAAACGAACATTTTAAAGGTATGAATACGCTTTTGGTATTTTTTCTATAACATATGGTATATATATATATATGCATGGGTATAAAAATGATTTTTGGGAGGGAATTGATACTTACCTTAGAATATATCATATAATATGTGGATATCGTGTTATGAATTAGATTAGAATTGCTTTTACATGGATGTATGTATGTATATGTATATTTGTGAACAGTTGTAATTTAATTACATTGTAATTTAATTTCCCGCACTTACTTTTCCGCACATATCGATCAGTATTAATGGGTGATTCTTTAACTTAAATGGCTATTAATTAAAATGCTTAAAACAGTTTTCAAAACAAGAAAGAAAATGTTTTCAAATGTATTTAAAACTTAAAAGAATATGCAATTAGACTGTTAGCGCCTAGTAGTGTTAAGTAGGAGGCCGGTTGTTCAAGCTGGGCTATTATGAGGTGCATAATAGCCTTTATCTGGAAAGGAGCTAGCCTTCCTATGTCGTACCCAATTTTCCAAACCCAATCGGTCTCCCTCAAGGAATCCGGTTACCCTTTTTCCCATTTTCGAATGGGTGGCGACTCTCATATCTCCGAACTCCGGTCCCTCTGAGTAGTTTGATTCCCATATTGAATATGTTCGGTTTCAATCACATCGTTGTCATCAACGATATCATCCCCTCGGGTCTTCTGGGCGAGGCTTGATATTTATAGTGGTGACTCTGCTGGGGAAGTTGAGAAATTGATTCCAAAAGACACTTATTATGCACTAAGGGGGACAGATCGTATCATTCTTTTTTGTATGCATAACACTTGCATTTATACAAACCTTTTGGGTAATTTTCGCGAAACTTCTAGCGAGGTCCATTCCTCACTTGAAAGAAGCTAGCCCAAGTTCCCCCTTATGATAAAGCGCTGAATTATCTAATTCCATTCGATAGGGTAATTTGGGCTTTGTTATGAGGTCCCGCGATGAGCCGTGTCAGTATATAGTAGCCTTAGAAGTTTTCCTTAAGATTACCCGTTACAAATTTTGATATGATATATATATGTGATTCATGTTTCACTTTACCATGATACATGTCAATCCAAATACGATCAAAGAAAATAAAATGATCTGTTAATATGCTTACTAAGACGGTATATACATCATCGGTTATTGATAGAGTGAATAGATCGCCAGGCATTCGCCTTGAAACCTGCTTTTTTTGGCTTGACCTTCCGGCTATGGTCGATAATTCTTGTTACCAAGTCGAACTAAGATTACATAAGCAAGTCATATGGACGAATTTATGCTTTTCGTCTAATAGCTCGATCGCTCCGACTATTACCAAGACACTTTCATGAAGTATGGCTCGTCTTATGGATGTTGAGTTGAGTTGTGTTTAATATTAAAGAAGGTTATAGCCCGCTTTAGTAAACATAATAATGACATCATTAATCACATTCTATAATCATATTAGGATAAATGAATCGTGTTAAAGAGAAACAAAGTTTGTTTCTATTTGGAATGACCCCGAGTCGTAAAATAAAAGTGTCATTGAGATCATCCGTCTTTTTAAGATAAATCGAATGAAACATGCTTTTACGTTACACTTCGTGTCATTCTAAAAAGAAACAGGCATATCCGTTGATGTGGCTTTGGTAAAACATACGATCTAAATCTCCTTTTGTCACGATACGTGTCAATCCCAACATTGTTAAAGGAAATAAATCGATCCGTAAGTATATGTCTCGACTCGAAATATACGTCATTCGAAATTACTAAGCCAAATTAAACTATGACTACGTGACCACGTCATATGGATGAGACTGTGCTTTTGCCTAGTAGCTCGGCCACTCCGACTATTACCCAAACGCACAAGAAATATGGCCCGACTCATGGACAGTTTGGTTTGATTTACATTTGATAAATAAGAATGGGGTATAGCCCATTTTGGTAAGCATAAAAATGAACGGTGTCGATACACACATTCTTTAGATTAGGATAACACACATCATGAAAAGAGAAGCGAGGTCCGTTTAAAACAAAGATGATTAAGATAATAAAGGGAAGTCTCGATAGAATTGCTAAAAAATAAGACTCGTCGTCTTTCAAAAGTCAAATCATACAATCGGGCTTTCACGTAAGACTTTGTGTCACTTTGTAGAGAAATGGACGTGTTCATTAATATAGCTTTGTTCTGAGGAATCCAAAAAAGAAAAAGAAGAGAAAAGAGGCTAAAAATAAAGATACACAAGATTGGATCCAAAAAATCCAAAACATGTAGTAATGCCGAAATTGAATCAAGAAAAGAGACAAAAATGAAAAGTACAAGTTTACTCGAAAAAATAAATGATCTAAAGTATGGAACGAAGCTATCTTAACAAATGCGGCCTTGTTTAGACGATTCATCCTTTATCCGAACCCAAGACATGTTTAAAAGGGGTTACGCTTGAAAAATAAAAATCATCTCGAGGATCAATAAGAGATGGCGCATCTAAAATTAGGACTTCTGTTGGTCGATATAAACATTACCAAAGTGTCGGAACGCCAAACGAAATGCAATTGTTTGATAATTGATTTAATTCTTATATAATAAACGTCGGTGTCACGCATCCCATGCTAATGCAGTATAAGCTTATGCCAAAATCCTAGGAAGAGACTTGAGCCAATGTGTGCATGGAGGAATAAGGACGGAAGAGAGATGATTTGATACTTGTGATTATGAACTAACGTTTGTTTCTTCTCGTTGCGATCTAGTTACATACTATGTATGATTTTCTCTAACTAGTTTGTTCATATTGATTTATATCTTATTATGTCAATTAAAAAACAAGTCACAATATATCCTATGATTAAACAAATCATCCTAGTCATACCATATAGAGCGTCACATGCCAACCAAAGTGAGGAGTCGACCGAGCTTAGAGTCGGTTATATATACCAATCATGAGGTATACCTTGTAGGTCAAGACGTATCCCATACACCTTCACTAGGTCTTATACACCGATTAGGAGGTATACCATCTATGTTGTGACGTATCCTATACGTATTTACCTTGCTATATACACCAATCAGGAGGCATACCGCGTATGTCGTGATGTATCTCGTACATTTTTACTATATCTTATATAGCAGTCAAGAGGCATACCCCATATGTCGTGACATATCTCGTGCATCTTTATCGCGTCATATACACTTGCCCGGAGGCATACCTTTATGTCGTGATGTATTCCATACATCTTTGCCTTCGTATACTCTGTGTGGGATTCGCCGCATGCGTCTTTACTGTCTTGTTTATACCATCGGGGGGTATACCTCATACATAGTGACGTATCACATGCATCCTTACCACCATGATCATGTCATCTGAAGACATACCACTAGTGTTGTGATGTACCTCGTATCTCTTCATCACGTGTCAAGCACACCATTCGGTAGATATACAACCTATGTCGTGAAATATCCCATACGTCCTTACCCTGTCCAAACCGCTTATTGGTCATACCTCATTTGTCATGATGTACCTATATGATGTTTGCATCTTGGGGCACACCTAGTATACTTTCGGCACGGTCAAGTCAAGACATACCACGTATGTCGCCATGTCGTCCATAATATACTTGTATTTCGAAAATACATTGTAGTACCATCGGTACCCCAAGATTCAAATACCATTCGTCACATATCTCATATATGGTCACTACGTCATGTTCACACCTCAAGACGTACCATGTAGGTCGCCATGTCATACCCAATATATCCATATTTCGAAAGTGTGGCTTGTACCCTAAGCTCAAATACCCTTATCTCGTAAGTCATCGTCACATCCCGTTCGTGTCTCAAGGCATACCCATATATGTCGCCACACCATACATAAGACACCCATGTTTCCAAATTATGTCATTATACTATCCATACCTCGAGTTCGAATTAACCTCTCATCTCGTAAACTATCGTCATGTCCTTCATACCTCAAGACATACCACGTATGTCGCCACTTCATACATGTATTCCAAAAACTACATCGTTGTACTGTCGGTACCTTAGGTTCAAGTTAACTGTTCGATAAGAATCTCACATATCATCTCACATATCATCGTCCTTTTTACCTAGAGACATACCACATATGTCGCCCGGTCGCACATAATACATTCGTATTTCAGAGTGGTGGTCATTACCCCGAGTTCCAAACTGAACTCTTGACTCATATATTGTCATCACCTCCCTCTCGTACCTCTGGGCATGCCATATATATCACCACTCGTATTTCAAAAATATGTCGTTGTACTATCGGTACCCCAAGCTCAAATTAACCATTTGACACATAACTCATATATGGTCGTCATGTCCTGTTTACACTTAAATTGGCACTCGTACGTCGCTACGTCATTGATAGGGGTCGAAAACCCATATCTTTAGGTATGGGTTTTAGGGTAGTTTAATTAGTTTTCGTTCAATAAGCGAGCGTTTCTCGCACTTTTATGCATGTGTACGTGTTATTTAGTTTTCACATATGTTTTATTTACTTTTGTAGTTTCTAGCCGTTTCTGATTGTTTTCAGGCAAAATATTGCCAAAATAGCACACACGTGAACTTCACCTTATTTATTTCGGCTAATTAATCCACCAAAGGTCACACCAAAAGGAGTTTTTACACAAATATGACGACTGGTGGGTCAATTTAGCCTTTGGACTAATGTTTTTTGGAGTTTTATGTGCATGTGCAGGTTAAACAGGATCGAAATTGGTAAGAAATCGCGCCTCGGGACCCCCGAGAGTTGCTCGACGAACTGGGCATCATTATCCCGTCGAACTGGCTTCTGCAGGCCAGCTCGGCGAGCTGGCCTACGGGAATCAACATTTTAGCTGATTCCCAGCCCCACGTCTTCACGATTCGCGCCCCACTCTTCCATCTGCATTGGAAAACAAGTTAGACTAGGTTTAGGGACAAAACTACAACTATAAATATAACATTTTATTATTGTATTCGATATCTTTAGTTTTGTGTAAAAAAAACCTAACCCTCCCTTGAAGAATCCTCCTCATTCCTCCATCTACCATTGAAGAACACCAACCTCTTCGATCAAAGAGGATTATTCAAGGATTCCATCCTTCAAGTCATAGGAAGACGTCTGCACTTGTCAACAGGTTCACTGAAAGGGATTTCTTCTCCTTTATATCTGTTTGCCTCTGATCCATTCTATGAATCCTAGGCTAATTGTATCTCCGTGACAATACTTTCTTCATCTTTAATGTTAATCTAAGTTTTATTTTATTCAATTGATTGTTATCTCTTTTCTGCTTACGCTTTGCCTTTTTGGGTTAACTCATTTAAATATCCAAATATCGCCTAGGCACATATTACGAGTTGAATCTGACTAAGTCAGAGCCTATAGGATTGACAACCTTATAGATGATTAAACCCAAATTGCTGAGCCTTAGAGCTAATTTTGGCCTTACAAAGGAATCATGTGCTAGGAACCATAGAAGGATAAGTCGGTTTAATCGCCTTAGGCATAAGTGACTCGGATTAGGTTAAGAATTGATATTATCGTATCACCCCATCCCATTCCAGGTTAATTTACCTTGCTAAAGATCACTTAGGAGTAGATTTAACTTAATTAGGAGTAGTTTTAATGTAATTAGGAGTAGTTTAACTTAAAAACATCAATCTCAAACCCCCCATACCCTAGATAACATTAGAAGACTAGTAGTTCAGTACTTGCAGTATAAATCCTGTGGATCCGATAACTGGACTTGTCCAGATTTATTACTTGATAACGATGGGGTACACTTATCCCTTAGTGAGTTCTCGGGCGACCGCTCGAGGGCGTATCAAGTTTTTGGCGCCGTTGCCTGATGCACCTCGGAGCTAACGCTCAATGAGACTTACTAAGGGATAAGTGTACCCCGTCGTTATCAAGTAATAATCTAGACAAGTCCAGGTATCGAATCCACAGGATTTACACATGCAAGTATCGAGCTACTAAGTTTCTAATATTATCTAGGCTATGGGGGGTTTGAGATTGAGTTTGTTTAAATTAATTTACTCCTAATTAAGTTATTCTACTCCTAAGTGATCCTTAAATCATGTAATTAACCTGAGGAGAGCGTGGTGATACGATAATATTGAATTCAACCTATTTCATTAATCAATTATTAACCTAATCTGAGTCGCTTTTGCGTAAGGCAATTAACCCTACTTATCCTTCTATGGTTCCTAGGGCGTGATTCCCCTGTAAGGCCGAAACTAGCTCTAAGGCTCAGAAATTTAGGCTTAATCTTCTATAGGGTTGTCAATCCTATAGGCTCTAACTAGGTCAGATTCAGCTCGCAATATGTGCCAAGTAATTGTTTGGACTTATGAATGAGTTAAACCAAATAAGCTAAGCGTAAGACAAAGATTAAACCATATAAAATAAATTGAACAAAATAAGAAATTGAATTAACATTAAAGATGAAAAGTATTATCACGAAGATACAATTAGCCTAGGATTCATAGTATGGATCAGAGGCAAACAGAATGTAAAAGAGAAGAAATCCCTTTCAGGGAACCTATCGACCAATGCAGACATTTTCCTTGGACTTAAAGGATGTAGCATTGAATAATCCTTGGTGGATGCAGAGCTTGAAGGTTCATCAATAGTGGATGGAAGGGAGGAGAGGATTCTTCAATGTTGGAGGCTAGGGTTTATTACACGAAAATAAGGATATCTAATACAAATGTTACAAAGTCCTATTTATAGTTGTAGTTCGAAGCCTAAACTTAATCGGATTTGTTTCTTGTTGAAGGTGGAGAAGTTGGGGGCGAAACGTGGTGTCGTGGGGCCGGGAATTAGTCAAAAGACTAATTCTCGAGCTCCAGCTCACCGAGCTGGCCTCTAGCGGCCAGTTCGACGGGCGGCACATGCCCAAACGCACCGAGCGACTACCGGGGGTCCCCGAGATGCGATTTTTACTCGAAATTGATCATGTTTTGACATGCACATGCACGTAAACTCCAAACGACATCAGTCCAAAGGCTAAATTGACCCACCAGTCGTTAGATTTGAGTAAAAACTCTGTTTGGTGTGACATTTGGTGGATCATTTAGCCACGGTAAATAAGTGGTAGTTCACGTATGTGCTATTTTGACAGTATTTGCCTGAAAACAACCAGAAAATGACTACAAACTACAAAAGTAATACACTAAAACTAACTAACACGCACACATGCATAAAAATGCGAGAATTGCTCGCTTATTGAATGAAAATTAGACAAAACTATCCTAAAAGCCGTACCTAGAGATAACGGTTTTCGACCCCTATCAAACCTCCCCACACTTAAAACTTTACTTGTCCCCAAGTAAACTAAAAACTAAGCCCGCAATCACTGGCCAAGCTAAAGAAACCTCCTGGTTTTACTAGGTGCCTGACACAATATCGAGCATTCGGAAGTACAAAATAGAGACACGATATCCAAAAGCCGCAGTTCAATTATCACAGGTTATATGCTTAAGAAAAGGATACATGTTCAATTAAACGAGCTTTAGGGGATAGCTAAGTAAAACACCTCACCATTGGTAGTTCACTCAATTCACACAATATTTAGTGGCTCAAGTGTTTACTCTCAGCGTATGTTCTTGCTTAGGATTATGGTGAATTTGCACGTTCATCCGAGTACCTCTACTTTGCTACATTACTCCAACAATATCAAAAATAGCCTCGAATTGGGGTTGTAATGTGGTTACAAAAGGTTATAGGTACAAAAGGTTAGGAATTCTAGCGCTAGAAAAACAAAGCTAAATGACTTTTAGCAAATATAAAGTGAATGAGGTTTTTATTTCTCTTTTTTCTAAGATGTTTGATTTTAAGAACTGGGGAATGATGTTTCTCCCTTTTGTTTGTCTCTTTTCTTTTTCTTTTCTTTCTGGTGCGGACCGTTTGATTGGTCATTTTCAAGCAACTGTGCTCATTCACCTCTTAGCGTTTCGGCTTGCTCTTATAATGCCACAAACAAAGAAAAAGCGCTAAAATAGAAAAAAAACTCTAGATGAGTTTTGAAAAAATTTGGGTTAGAGAACAAACTAAGTGATAGTTTGCAAAACTAAGGGTTAGGAAAGAATGAAAAACTATAAACTATGAAAATTAAGACTCAAATGGGCTTCCTAAAGTTGATTAAAAAGACAAAAATAAGGTGAAGAAAAGGGTTAATTCTAATGAGGCTAACTCATCGTCTATTGTCTCAAATCAGTGTGTGTAGACTCAACTCAGTATTTGGTGCAACATCTAAAATCCTTCATAAGTCAAAGCATTCACACAAAAATATCAAGAAAGAGAGCTTTTTGATGTTCGCTCTTAGGCTCAAATTCAACTCACAATTCTTGGGTTTCAATTTTTGTGTTCATTAGTTCTCCCCAAGCTCAAATTTAACATCACATGCCTTCAATCCTTAAGTTATCTACCTAAGTAATGATTTTAGCATTTCTTCAAAAGTAGGGTCTAAATGCAATCTTAGCTCATGCGTTTACAGATACAAGGATTGTGTCCTACACCTAAACTAGTTAGCATGCAATTTTAGATTCGGTTCTCAATCCCTAGAGACAAGTAACAAAGTTTAACTTTGGAGAAAGTTGGTTTTTAGGTCCTAAAATATGCAAAAACACACAAATAAAACCCAAAACACCAAAAACTAAACTAGACACGACACAACAAAAATTGAAAAATTTATACAATTTTTGTAAGTTTGTCTACCCCTCCTCCTCACACTTAAATCATGAAATAAGTTCCAACATTGCATATAAAAATAATAAACCTCATGTGTAAAGAGTTAGGGTGGAGAAGACAACTTACTGATCGGCCGGGGGTATGGACATTCCATGCCGTAGCGGATGTAGTAATCCTCCGCCACATACTCAAGTCTAGATAATCTCTGGTCCATGCTATGCTCGAATGTCGTGAAGCGCTGGTCCATCTGCTGAACAGTAGCATAGGTTTGGAGATTGAGATTTCGCATCTCATTCATCATGTTTCTCATTGATTGCATTGGAAGAAGGTACTCGGATGGGTGAAGAGTGCATTAGCCTGAACCCCCGGCACTTGATACTCCTCTTAGTAATCTTCTGCTGCAGCTGCAGCTTCAGCTTCTCCTTCCTCTTGCTCCTCCTCTACTACCCTCTGACGTGGTGGTCTCCTTGCTCGTTTTCTTGGCTGACTACTTGGACCCGCTTCGTGATCTTCGCCCCAGGTTAGTACCTCCTAAAAAGTGGATCTGCCAAGAAAATCCGATCCAATAACAATTCGTGGGTGACCAACCTCATCAAAGGACGTGCTTTTCCAATAATCCTTGATGAAGTTAGTCACCAAATATCCTAACCGAAGTATGTTTACGACTAAGCATACTCTGAAAGAAAGAAAAAAATAACATTTACATTATTAACTGATTTGCCTTTGGAAACGCACCAACGCATAAAGACCTCGGCGGTAGTCACCTTATTGCTCTCTTTCTTACCCAACCAGTTGTGGGCTATAAACTTATGGGCGAGATTAAGGAGCGGGTCTCGTAGAGATCTAGGGGTAGCAGTACTGGATTCAAAATAATTTAGCCCAATCATTTCTTCCTAAGCCTTTTCGGCATCCATGGGTTTTTCGAAACCCAAAAGAGCCCCACTCCGGTTCCTTACACCCATATAGGCTGCTATGGCCGACTCTTTCAGGTGAAAAGGATGTCCCTAGAGCCAAAAAGTATATAGGTCGCTATTTTGCAATCCTCTCTTTAGCATACAAACAAACTCTAGTGTAAAACTGTCATAAGCGACAGTTCTCTTTGTGGCTAGATCGAGCCAGCCTTGGACCTGCAAGATCTTTTTAAAATCCTTGTCCAATCCTAGAGTTGCTAAGTGGCTCGAACAGGACTCGGGGGGAGTGGTCTTGTACCTGAAAATAGGCATATTTATCCTCCTCATCCTTACAAGAAAGACCGAAAGGGGAACCATACTTAACTTGGAGGGTGTCGATGAACTCGACGTCGGATTCTTCTTCCTCCTTGTGTACAACGGCCTTTTCCTTTCCTTTTCGTCCCATGATTCCTGAAATGAAGAAGAGTAACCAAATCGGACAAGTTAGAATCCAAATATATACACGGAACTAGTTAGTAATGTTAATTTGCCCAAACCATTACCTCACTAAGCATGATTAATCCTAAAGTTAGTCATTTAGGGACTAAATTTCAAGGTTTGGTCCCTAAATGTTGACATAATTAGCTCCTGGATCCTAATTAGTGCAAAATCAACGAGCCCCACCAAAACATGTTATGGGAGCGAAATGAAAGCCTATTGACAAGTTTCGGCTATAAATAACATAGTCGATCTTTGAAGCAAAAATGGAAGAAAAACACCCAAATTGAACAATTTTTTCCAATATCCAAAATTAGAAGTTCAAATCATACCCAAATAAGTAGTTAATACACCAAAGGATCAAGGAAAACATGCAAATATACTAATAATTAGAAAACCTAAAAACCTAGGGTTAGCTTAAAAACACATTTTAAAGCTCCTAAACTAGAAACTAAGGTTAGAATCACGCTCAAAATCGAAAATAGATAAGAATTCATACCTCATTTGTTGATTTCGGGTGAGAAAAGAGGATTTGGGGGTTTGGATAGTTTAGAGAGAGAAAGAGAGGAGAAGAAAGAAAGAAAGAAGCAGAAAAGAAAAGAGTGAAGAAGAAAGAGAAGGGGGATGAATTTCATCCCCCACTCTTTTAATTTTTAATATATTTTTTTTAGTTCGGGAAAAACTTCCCGAACTTCTCCTGTCTCGGGCGAGCTGGGTGTCAGAGCCCAGCTGGGCCAAGCTGGGTGCTAGGGGGCGGAATTCTGCCCCCTTTTACCCCGGGTTACCGAACTTCGATTTTTTTAGAGAAAGAAATAGAAAAAATAACGGGAAATTCAATTGAAAACATAAATCAAAATAATAAATCAAACAAATCAATAGGAAAAATTAAAAACTGAAAATAAAACGATTGTTCATAATTGAATTAAAAAGCCAAATAACCCGATTTTTTTCCCGTTGCTCATTCCTTCCTCTAGATCTTCGGGTTCTTCTCTGTTGTGCTTGGGAGAGAACCCTGCAGCCTTTCCTGCTTGTCCCTGTTAATCTGGACCACATAATTGCTCAGATCCTTGCAAAAGGCTTCGTTGTAGGCAAGCCTGACTGAAATCTCTTCCAGGAGGGTCACCACTTCATTAGGTTCCTTGGAAGGCGGTATAGGACCTTGAGGTTGCTGCTGATATGGGGGCATGCCAAGCCCCTGCTCTGTGTGCTCCTAGACTAACCCGCTAGGAGGCCTCAGCACATTCTGATTCGAGCTTCCGTATGACAGGTTCGGGTGCTGAGGTCTCCTCCAATTGTTATTGTTGTAGGAGTTGTAGTTGATGGAGTTCTGATTATACCTCTAATTTCCCCCAACATGGTTGACGATCTCCATCCCATCTCCAACAAAAGGGTTGCCAGCTTGACAATCTTTTCCATAGTGGTCGCCGCCACAATGAACACAAGTGGGACGTTGACTAAACTTAGCCAACAGAACCTCCATCTTTTTGCTTATCTCTGCCACAGCCAGGTTCTGCTCCTGATCTTCCACAGCAAACACTCGCTGTTTTGAGGGACCAGCGAGTTTCCTCATGCCATTGCACAATCTTCCTTGCCAGCTCATTAATCATCTCATATGTCTCTGTTGCAGTCTTCCTAAACAAATCTCCACCTATAGCAGAGTCTACAGTAGCTCGGTTAGTAGGAGTCAAACCATTATAGAAGACGCTCACCAACTGGTGTTTAGGTATGTCATGATGAGGGCACATGTGCAACATCTTTCTAAATCTGGTCTAAGATGCATGGAGCGCCTCATGCTCGGGTTGGTGGAATGAAGTGATCTCACTTCTCAGCATCACCGTCTTTGAAGGAGGGAAGTAGTAAGAGAGGAACTCATTTTCTAATCCCGCCCACATAGTAATCGACCCGGGCTTTAGCGATCTTAGCCATTCCAAATCTTGTCCAGTCAGTGAGAATGGAAACAAATTCAGTCTAACAGCATCTAGAGGAACTCCATTTGTTCTCGCAGTGTCGACGCACATCAAGAAGCGATCCAGATGATCGTTTGGGCTCTCTTGTACCTCCCTCCGAATAGTCCCGCCTGTTGGATCAAATGTATTATCCCCGACTTGATCTCATAGGAGTTAGCTGGAATGTTAGAAGCCACGATCCCAGATAGATGGTGGTGCCGGCGTGGTGCTAGAATTTTGCTCATTGAGTGGGTATCAGGGCCTGTCTCAGTATAAGTCTCAGGTTCTATCATCTCGATTGGCTTGATATTATCGATTTGCCTGCTCCTGCGAAGAGTACGTTCAAGTTCAAGGTTAAGAGTGACATAAGGTGATTATGTTGATCGAGTATGCATAAGCTGAAAAGAAAAGATAAATAAACACAAATTTCAGGCATAGAAAATACAAATATACAATCAATATTTATACATAACTATCATCTAATTTACAATATACAGTTTATATAATTTCAAAGAGATATCTAAAACTGTTCATATAAACAAATAATACAGATTTTTACAATGTAACAAGGTATAACTGAATTTATTTAACATATGAACAAGTATAGAAAAGGTATAACTGGATTTATTTAACATATGAACAAGTATAGGATAAAACAGTTATAAACAAAATGAATGCCTAAACTAACAAAATCGACATTTGGTTCGATATTGCAGGAAAATAAATCTCCGGCAACGGCGCCAAAAACTTGATGCGCCTCGGAGCTAACGCTCAATGAGACTCACTAAGGGATAAGTGTACCCCGTCGTTATTAAGTAATAATCTCGACAACTCTAGGTATCGAATCCACAGGATTTACACCTGCAAGTATCGAGCTACTAAGTTTCTAATGTTATGTAGGCTGTGGGGGGTTTGACATTGAGTTTGTTTAAATTAATCTACTCCTAATTAAGTTATTCTACTCCTAAGTGATCCTTAAATCATGTAATTAACCTGAGGAGAGCATGGTGATACGATAATATTGAATTCAACCTATTTCATTAATCAATTATTGACCTAATCTGAGTCGCTCTTGCGTAAGGCGATAAATCCTACTTATCCTTCTATGGTTCCTAGCATGTGATTCCTTTGTAAGGCCGAAAGTAGCTCTAAGGCTAAAAAATTTGAGCTTAATCTTCTATAGGGTTTCCAATCCTATAGGCTCTGACTAGGTCAGATTCAGCTCGCAATATGTGCCAAGCAATTGTTTGGACTTATGAAAATGAGTTAAACCAAATAAGCAAAGCGTAAGACAAAGATTAAACCATACAATCAATTGAGCAAAATAAGAAATTGAATTAACATTAAAGATGAAAAGTATTGTGACGAAGATACAATTAGCCTAGGATTCATAGTATGAATCAGAGGCAAACAGAATGTAAAAGAGAAGAAATCCCTTTCAGTGAACTTATCGACCAATGCAGACGTCTTCCTAGGACTTAAAGGATGGAGCCTTGAATAATCCTCGGTGGATGCGGAGCTTGAAGGTTCTTCAATGGTGGATGGAAGGGAGGAGAGGATTCTTCAAGGATGGAGGCTTGGGTTTTTTACATGAAAATAAGGATATCTAATACAAATGTTAGAAAGTCCTATTTATAGTTGTAGTTCGAAGCCTAAACCTAATCGGATTGTTTCTTGTTGCAGGTGGAGAAGTCAGGGGCGAAACGTGGCATCGTGGGCCGGGAATTAGTCAAAAGACTAATTTCTGAGCGCCAGCTCACCGAGCTGGCCTCTAGAGGCCAGTTCGATGGGCGGCATATGCTCAAACGCACCGATCGATTGCCGGGGGTCCCCGAGACGCGAATTTTTCCCGAAATTGATCCTGTTTTGACCTACGGACGCACATAAACTCCAAACGACGTCAGTCCAAAGGCTAAATTGACCCACCAGTCGTTAGATTTACGTAAAAACTCCATTTGGTGCGACCTTTGGTGGATCATTTAGCCATAGTAAATAAGTGGTAGTTCACGTATGTGCTATTTTGGCAGTATTTGCCTGAAAACAACCAGAAAACGACTAGAAACTACAAAAGTAAATAAAACATACACCAAAACTAACTAACATGCACACATGCATAAAAATGCGAGAATTTCTCGTTTATTGAATGAAAACTAGATAAAGCTATCCGAAAAACCGTACCTACAGATAGGGGTTTTCGACCCCTATCATTGCCGGGGATTTATTTTCTAGCAATATCGAACCAAAGGTCGAAATTGTTACTTTAGGCATTGTATTTGTATATAACTGATCATATTTTTACCTTTACTACTTGTTTATATGTTCAATGCTTTGGTTTAAAGATTTGTTGTGTTATAGAAATCTGTATTATTTGTTTTTATTATGAAATTCTGCACATATAATTGTAACATATTATTGTTGTTCTATAATTTAGACTGTAAATAGTTATATATATATCAAATGTAGAGAATAGTAGTTCCTTGTGAATATCCTTTTAGTGTATAAACGGTAAATCATGTTCTCACCCTTGTAATTCGGGTAATATTTGTTGTTTGTTGTTATTACACTTTTCTGAAGCTCTGTTTCATTCATCCTTTTTAGCTTATGAATAATCGATCAGCGGGTGTGACTTGTGTTCCTCTTAATCTTGAACTAGAACGTACTCTTCGCAGGAGCAGGCAAGCTAAGAATATCTAACCAATCTCGATGACAAACAATGAGTCTAACATTGAGACTGGCCTTAATACCCGCTTAATGAGTTAAATTCTGGCACCACACCGACATCACCATCTATCTGGGATCATGGCCCCTAACATTCCAGCCAATTCTATAAGATCAAGTCCGGGATGATAAACTTGATTTAACAAACTGGTCTATTCGGGGGTGAGGTGCAACAGAGCCCAAATGATCATCTGGATCGATTTCTAATGTGCGCAGACACCGCAAAGATGAATGGAGTCCATCAAGACGATGTTCGACCGAAGCTATTCCTATTCTCACTAACTGGACAAGCTTTGGAATGGTTGAGGTCATTGGAGCACGAGTCGATTACTACATGGGCGAGATTGGAAAAGGATTTCCTCTCTTACTACTTCCCTCATTCCACCAACCCGAGCATGAGGCGCTCCACACATCTTATACTAGATTCAGAAAAATGTTGTGCATGTGTCTTCATCATGACATTCCTAAACATCAGTTGGTAAGCGTCTTCTATCATGGTTTGATGTTTGCTAACCGAGCTACTGTAGACTCCACTGCAGGTGGTGATTTGTTCAGGAAAACAGTGACAGAGGCGTATGAGATTATTAATGAGCTGGCTCGGAAGAGTGTGCAGTGGTAAGAGGAGAAATTCACTAGTCCCTCAAGACAGCGAGTGTTTACTGTGCAAGACCAAGATCAGAACCCATTTGTAGCGGAGCTGAGTAAGAAGATGGACGTTCAGTTGGCTAAATTTAGCCAACGTCCTACTTGTGTGCATTGTGGCGGTGACCACCATAGAAAGGACTGTCAAGCCGGCAACCTTTTGCTGGAGATGGTATGGAGAAGGTCAACTATGTTGGGGGACAACAAAGGTATCAAAACCCTAACAACTATAACTCTTATAACAACAACTGGAAGAGACCTCAGCACCCGAACCTGTCATATGGGAGCTCGAATCAAAATGTGCTAAGGCATCCTAGTGGGTTCGTCTATGAGCACAGAGAACAGGGGCTTGGCATGCCCCCATATCAGCTGGCAACCTCCAACTCCTATGCCACCTTCCAACTCTCCAAATGAAGTGGTGACCCTCCTGAAAGAAATTTCAGCTAGGCTTGCCAACAATGAAGCCTTTTGCAATGATTTGAGCAATAAGGTGGCTCAAATAAATAGAGAGAGGCAGGAAAGGCCGCAGGGTTCTCTCCCAAGCACCATGGATAAGAACCCAAGAATTCAAACAAAGGAGTAGGCGGCAGGAAAAGATAGCCGAGTTGTTCCAGCTTTGTGATGAAACAATGAACTATTTATTTGCTTTTGATTTCTGCTATTTAGTTTTATTTTAGTTTTGATTTGTTATTTTTCAATCGAACTTTTTCTTTTTCAAATTTACCTTCTAAAAAAACCCCGGAAAAGTTCAGTTTTCACCGAGCAAAGGGGGCATCGTTCTGCCCCCTGCTCGGCGAGCTGGGCTCTAACGCCCAACTCACCAGGGCAGCTCGCCTGTTCGGGAATCCTAGATTCCCGAACTTAAAAAAAAATAGAAGAGTGGGGGATGAAATTCACCCCCCTCTTCTTCTTCACCCATTCTCTTTTATCTCTCCTCCATTCTTTCTTTCCTTCTTTAGGTACGGTTTTAGGGTAGTTTAATTAGTTTTCGTTCAATAAGCGAGCGTTTCTCGCACTTTTATGCATGTGTACATGTTATTTAGTTTTCACATATGTTTTATTTATTTTTGTAGTTTCTAGCCATTTCTGATTGTTTTCAGGCAAAATATTGCCAAAATAGCACAAACGTAAACTTCACCTTCTTTATTTCGGCTAATTGATCCACCAAAGGTCAGACCAAAAGGAGTTTTTACTCAAATCTAATGACTGGTGGGTCAATTTAGCCTTTGGACTAATGTTTTTGGAGTTTTATGTGCGTGTGCAGGTTAAACGAGATCGAGATTGGCAAGAAATCGTGCCTTGGGGACCCCCGGGAGTCGCTCGGTGAACTGGGCATCACCAGCCCGTCGAACTGGCCTCTACAGGCCAACTCGACGAGCTGGCCTACGGGAATGGACATTTTAGCTGATTCTCAGCCCCATATCTTCACAATTCGCACCCCACTCTTTCGCCTGCATTGGGAAACAAGTTAGACTAGGATTAGGGACAAAACTACAACTATAAATAGACCATTTTATCATTATATTCGATATCTTTAGTTTTGTCTAAAAAAACCTAACCCTCCCTTGAAGAATCCTCCTCCTTCCTCCGTCTGCCATTGAAGAACACCAACCTCCGCGCTCAAAGAGGATTATTCAAGGCTTCCATCCTTGAATTCCTAGGAAGACGTCTGCACTGGTCGACAGGTTCCCTGAAAGGGATTTCTTCTCTTTTATACCTGTTTGCCTCTGATCCATTCTATGAATCCTAGGCTAATTGTATCTCCGTGACAATACTTTCTTCATCTTTAATGTTAATCTAAGTTTTATTTTATTCAATTGATTGTTATCTCTTTTCTGCTTACGCTTTGCCTTTTTGGGTTAACTCATTCAAATATCCAAATATCGTCCAGGCACATATTGCGAGTTGAATCTGACTAAGTGAGAGCCTATAGGATTGACAACCTTATAGATGATTAAACCCAAGTTGCTGAGCCTCAGAGCTAGTTTCGGCCTTAAAAGGGAATCACGCGCTAGGAGCCATAGAAGGATAAGTTGGTTTAATCGTTTTAGGCATAAGTGACTCGGATTAGGTTAACAATTGAATGTTAAAATAGGATTGGAATTGATATTATCGTATCACCCCATCTCATTCCAGGTTAATTTACCTTGCTAAAGATCACTTAGGAGTAGATTTAACTTAATTAGGAGTAGCTTTAATCTAATTAGGAGTAGTTTAACTTAAAAACATCAATCTCAAACCCCCCCATAGCCTAGATAATATTAGAAGCCTAGTAGTTTGGTACTTGCGATATAAATCCTGTGGATTCGATACTTGGAGTTGTCCAGATTTATTACTTGATAACGACGGGGTACACTTATCCCTTAGTGAGTTCTCGGGCGACCGCTCGAGGTCGCATCAGTCGTACATAATAAACCTGTATGTCTAAAAAATATGTCGTTGTATTCACATTTTAACTAGCATCACGTCCTATTGGTACCTCCAGACATACCTCGTATGTCGCCACATCGTACACCTGCGTTTCAAGAGTACGGTGTTGTACTAATACTCGTTACGTCCAAACCAATGTAAGACATACCATATATGTTGCCACATTTCATAACACGTCGGTATTTAAAAAATACACTATTACGATATCCGTGTTTCGAGTATAGGTTAAATTTTAGGCTGATACACTGTATGTCGCCACTTGTGTCCTATTTATTCCTGGAGTCTCGTCAAAACACACCACATGGGTCACATTATCATGCATAGTATTGGTATTTCACGGGTACAACATTATATTATCGAGTTTAAGTCGAACCTTTGACACATACTCCGTATGTCGTCGCTTGCATCTGGCTTGCATCTTAAACATCGAGTTGTTCGTATTGTTGAGTTCAAGTCAAACCTGTGGCACATACTATGTATGTCGTCACTTGCATCTTGCTTGCATCTCAAGTATCGAGTTGCACATTGCCGATTTCAAGTTAAACTCTTGACACATACCTCGTATATCGTCACTTGTGTTTCACTTGCATCGCAAACATCGAGTTAAAGTCAAATCCTTGATGTGTGCATCATCACTTATGTCTCGTTCGCATCTCAAATAACAAATCATTCAAATATCGAGTCCAAGTCAAACCTTTGACCCATACCTGGTATGTCGTAGCTTGCATCTTGCTCGCGTCTCGAATACTGTTGATAGATTAAGTACGTCATAAACATTCACATAAGATGTCTATGGATTTCGAAAAACATGTCAACATCGTGTTGTTTGTGCCTTGAGTATGAGTTATCCTTTTACACATACCATGTATGTCGTCCTGTTCGCACCTCAACCTGATTGGGGCATGACCCGTGTACTAACACATTCTACCAGATGCACCGCTGTTGCACAAATATGTTGATATGTTTGTATCTTAAGTCCGAGTTAACCTCTAAGACATACCCCGTATGTCATTATCGCGTTTGTGAGCAGCCGTGGAACCTAATTACCATTTACTCCCGCGAGGGAGGATGGATTTCCGGTAAATGGGATTCCATTTTTACATATCACCATCACTTTCCGTTTTTAAGGACAACGCTTGGCGTGTCCCTTCCGGTGTATGCATTCTTTTATGTTTATACTTTAACCTCTTATCATGTTTTTAGATTAAAGTATTTGTATCAGAGTTGCCACCCAAATTTAATACTCGGGAACATATCACAAAGTTAGATAGCACACGGGCTCACAACATGTTATCTCTTCAGAGTTAGGTTCGTGACTTAAAAGTTCAAGGGTCTGACTAATAAACACGTAGACTTGTCATTTATTAAAATACCAAAATATTTCTATTCCAGATTCAGATTTATATCGTTTGATCGTTCGAAAGCGATAAATAAATACTGAAATATATAACTACGACACTGGACTCGATCAAATAGGACTGCTTATTCCTAAGATCTAACACATAGCATGCTATTATTCTGAAGCCCAATTTAGACGTCTAAATAGATTTTAATAAAAATGACCAAAATACCCCTATCCCGGGATTGTTTTTATATTCACTTGCAATAGTGGACAGAATGTATTAAATTTATCGAAAATATGAAAACTACCCGGACAAGAAAACAGGTTTCTGCCCGAAAAGTTCCATATCACTGATCTGGGATGATCCTCAATCGGTAACAGGGATCCCTGGTCGAGGAAAATATCCTTGATCGAGGAAGACCTTTTGGGCAGACCCTCTATTTTAGTATCAAAACCAGAAAATAAGGGGAGAAATACGGAATTAAATAAACATGAGAAATTCATACCTCTCTAGTTCATAAAGAGTCCTACCAAAACCTTATAGGTTCTTGTGTTGCGGACTCCATAACTCTATGTGAATCTGTCTCAATCTCCAATGTAGCCTCCTCATGAATTTTGTGGTGTTTGAACTTATCTAAGTTCAATCTTACTCCCACCGTATTTCCTGAAAATAAAATTCTTTTCCAAAAATGCAGCCAAAACACTTTGTTCTCATTAAGGCTGTAGAAGTAATACCATTTGGTTTCCTTAGAGTATCCCACAAATAAGCATTTGTCGATTTTGGACAATATTTTATCCCCTATTAATCTTCTAACATGGATTCACAATCCTAAATCCACAAGAAAGACATGTTGGTTACTTTACCCATTGTTGCCGCCCGTTTTCATAGTAAAATCGAGTCATATTTCGTCCATTTTGTTGTCTTTAGTATCACTTTAGTGTTAATTTTGTTAAATTTCACTTTAATTCACAATTTCACAGACCGTCACGTAATTTTAATTTAATTCACGAGTTTTTAATTAATTTTTACACTTTCACACATCCTCACGAGATTGACAATTTACCCAAGTGAGTTACAAGGCAAGAACGAGGGAACGTTACGTGAAAAGACGACAAAACGGTGGTCTTTGGACAATCAAGGCCAAATGCAACAGATTCGCACAGAAGCGTTGCAATTGGCTGAAAGGCATGCTGAAATCTGTCCCAAAGACAGGTCTCGACGAGACCTGTCTTCCTCCGCAACTTGCACCGGGCGGCTCCTCTTCTCTATGTAAGTCCATACCCCTTTTCCATTTGATTTCTCAAGGCCATTTAATTCATAATTTCAGTGGTTTGGAGGCTACCAATTATCAAAATCAGAATTCTACCTTGATTAGAGCAAGATTTGGCCTATAAATAGAAGTGATTTGAAGAAGAAAGTTACACCTTTTGCTAGATTTTCATAGTTTTCTCCATTGTTGTTGTAGCCAAGCTTTGGGCTTTGTTTGAGTTGATTTTTGTAGTTCTTAAGTCAATTTCTTGTTTCAAAATCATTTCCTTTGAGTTTTGTAAGTTGATTTCACATTTAATCAAAAGTTTATCCATCTTCCATTTCTTTATCTTCTACTTTCAATGAGTTTCACTTCATTTCACCTTATTTCAAGTTTCACTTCCCCAATGACCATGAACTAATTCTTCCCTACTAGGGATGAGGGAAATATTTCTAATGTTTTGAGTCAAGTTACAAGTCGATTAGATAAATATCCGGAAAGAATTCGATTTAAAAGAACTAAGAACGTAAGCTTAATCTATATTTCTGTTAATCGCTTTTTACTCACCATAGTAACAAGAGGTTAACGGAAAACTACATTCTTAAACTCGATAGCAAATCGATGTGGTTTCTAGCATTACATTGCTAGGATTTCTCATTGAACTTAACGCTTTCTTGTCGTATTTAAGTAACCATTGGGCCGGTTGAGTGAATATGAGTAAAGAAATAAAACGAGGTGGTCTAAGGTCTTAGCACCGAGTTTCTTTTAGAAATCACCATCTTTAGCATCACGCATTAAATACTACATTTCTTTGACATGCTCAAAACTCGGTTTTTCAGCCGCCCACATCTTAAATATTCCCTATTTATTGAATTACGAGATTCAAAAACCAGAAGGTCATTTCAATTCTACTTTTTTCATCTCATATAGATGACACTTTTTCAGAAATTTTCCAATAGAAATTCCCTCTTTGGGCTTTGGGCTTCTATTGAATCGCCGCTGGCGCTGGCTTAGGTAAAGGTCCTTAGTTATATTCTTTGTTTCGCTCTTCATCTTTGGGTTTTTATCTAATGATCCTGGGCCGCTTGAAATGAAATGATCTATTTCTCTTTTTTCGTATGCATGGTATTCGAAATAAGTAAAGAAGTTTGTTCCAGGGAAGGTTTGGCACCTCGATGTCGGCTCTTCGCCACCTGGGGCTGTAGTATGTTCCAAGGGTTGGGCTGTTCGCCCATTAAAGCGGTACGTGAGCTGGGTTCAGAACGTCGCTAAAGCTAAAGAAGTTTCCTATTCGTTACCAGAACGAAATGCCTAAGGTAACGCCAGGCTTCTGTCCGAAGAAATGATTCATCGAAATAATGAGCCACCATTGGCCCAAAAATTCTTTCACAAAATAATCCTTTTCCGTTGAAAGGATTCGAACAGCAGACTTGAAAAAAATATCCTTTTGTAAGTTTCAATTCCAATACTAAATCGTCATTTATAGTATTTATACTATTTCAATTCTTCGGTGTCTTATTTCAATCGGTTTCATTGATTCAAACTTAGGAAGTGAACCCAATTCCCTAGTGTTTTACTTTATTGCTTTAACAACAAAAGTTTTTCGTAGCTATAAACAAACCAAACCTTTTTAATTGAATCGTTTAGACTTCAAAAATCTGTGGATAGTTAATGATTGTGCGGAATCCCTGTGGGATCGATCTTTATACGTAAGTATACTGTATTACTTGGTATGATAGATTTCACTTGCTCTTAAAAGCACGTATACATTTTATACGCATCACCCATCCATATCTCATATGGTCTTTTTTTTTTACTACTTTACATGGTCTAAGGTTAAGTAGGAATGTAGATGTTTCAAGGGCATAGCCCCAAAAGGACGATGTAAGATCTACTTGACTCATCATCAATGAAACCATATTAGAGAAAGTTTGATTTCTTCGTTCAGATACACCATTCCATTGAGGTGTTCCGGGAGGAGTGAGTTGTGAAACAATTCCACCCTCCTTCAAATACGAGTCAAATTATTGGCTCAAGTATTCTCCACCCCGATCTGAATGGATAGCTTTAATACTTTTGCCTATCTGGGTTTGTACTTTATTCTTATACTCTTTAAGCCTTTCAAAAGTCTCAGAATTTTGTTTTATCAGATAGACATGGTCAAATCTGTTGAGGTCATCCGTGAAAGTCACAAAGTAACTGTACCCACCTCTAGCTTGTGTGCTCAGTGGTCTGCATACATCCATATGTATCAGGGCCAATAAGCTTGTTTTCCTTACAATTTGCTTGCTTAAAGGACTTTTAGTCATCTTAACTCATAAACAAGGCTCGCATGTCTCATATGACTCTAAAATCGAATGAGCTCTAGCACCCTATTTTTATGAAGTCTCGAAATATGTTTCTCGTTTATGTGTCCCATACGATAATTCTAGAAGTATGTCGGGTTTAATTCATTTGATTTAACCCTTTTAGTATTTATGTTATAGATTCAATTGTGATTATTGAAATCAGGGATATAGAGACCATTATCTAATAGTCCCTAACCATAATAATATCTCCATTATGATAACTGTGTAAATTTCCTTGGCTGGAATCTCCTCCCTATGAGGTGCCATTGAGATCAGCGGGGGACAATCTGATGCCAAAGTTAGTATATTGTTTGAGAATAATAAAAATAATTGACAAGAGTTTTAGGAGAATCATGTTGAGCGATTTCCGCAAGTGCACGGTTTCGCTTGTAGTAATAAAAAGATATCGATCCCACAGGGAACGTTTTTCAACAAAAACTTATTTAAATGTAGTTTAAATACGACTTAAGGTTTATAGAAATAGATAATCGTTATTTGAAATTGGTTTTGATATTGATTGTATGAGAATTAGGTTAGAACACGTAGAATGTTAGAAATCAATTCTGTTTTAAATATGAATCACAAAACAGAAACATTTAGTGTTTAAAATAAGAGAATAATTGTATTCGTTTGCATTAAGCAAAGAAAACAACTTTAAACTTTGTATAAACTATAAAAATGTAATAACGTAAACTCCTTCAATTAAAGGGCTATGAACCGCAGACAATCTTCCTACGGTCAGGATAGATCGCTACCTTAACCAAATTAACACTTATTTGCACAAGAATTAATTTGCCTAAGTGTTCAACAAAGTTTCCTTGTAATGATTTTGAATTTAACTACATTTTAATGAAAACATCAGAACTCACTTCGGATCAGTTACAGAAGTGCTACATAAAAATATATTGAATTGCATGAACTTTATTAGATAAAGTATGAATTTGATACAAGTTTACAGAGAATAAAAAGCATGGAAGCATTCGAACGACATAAGAGTTCCGGGTCATCAATCCTTTCCTCAAACCTCGTTTAGAGTTTGTCAGGCTCGTGGGTCGAATCCACTACTTAATCTTCTCGCTGAATCTTCGGAATAAAGATGGTTCGTCGACTACCAAAATGTAAACTAATATAAACAGATCTTAATCTAAATCTAAATGCTACTGTGTTTGTAATTATTTAATAAACAATGTATGTACATCATATTGCTTTTTACAAAATCGAACTTCTAACTCTGAATCGTTTGACTCAGAATTTCTGCATTAATTCTGTACTAAATCTTAACTCTCAATTATTTATTTTCAACTCTGAAATCAACTCTTATTTATAGTTTTTGAAGAGTCGAGTCTAGGGGACGTGTCTGCTGCGAAGAGACGTTCCTATCCAATCAAACGGACACGTTTCTTTGAAAACGAACATGTGTAAGTTGTGCTGCCTGATAATCTGAAGTTACCGAGAATGGGGAAGTGAAATTTTCAGCCTTCGAATGAAAGGGAGGAGTGACTGGCCGACGCGTGTCGCGATCGAGAATGGGGAATCTCGGTCGCGACACGGGATGTTTGTCCTGTCTCTAACTTCGTTCCTCGTCTTCGTTTCGGTGCGTTTGATTTTCGTCGTCTTTGACTCCTTTTCGTAGGGTTTTTCCTTCGTTTCTAACCTCTTTTCGTTCCTATTTGGATTTTACCAGATATTTAGGTACCTTACATGAAAGAAACATATTCAGACGTAAAAGTACTTTAAATAGATATAATCAACACGAATTTTAGCAAAACTGATGTAAATATTGATGATATTTTAGGTATATTTTGGGCTTAACAATTCTCCACACTTAATCTTTTGCTAGTCCCGAGCAAACTTTCACTGATTTTATCCTTTAACTAATCTCTTTATGAAAATAAAACATATATCTCTGTATTACTTTTTAAATTAGTTAAGCCGAAAAGACTAACTTCGCATGGCAAATTTATACGCAAAATATCAAACTAACTAGTATAAAGGCGATATATCATTCGTCTTGTATTTTCAATGTTAAAATTGAAGTATTCGGGACGGAATAAGCACGCATGTTATTGAGTCTTTCGTCTCAATGCATTTCAAAGCACAAAATTTCCTTTCCCAAACCTAAACTAATATATGAATTTAAATGTATAAGTACTTAGGTTAATTTATTTGCTTAGTTACGCCCAAGATAAGGGTGGTCTCGATCATAACTTTATATGCATTTTATTTGTTTTGTGTTCGCTTAAGATGTACCGACCATGCCATGGGTGGATGCAATCGTTACGTTAAACTTAAACACGCTTAATTTTTGCTTTTAACGTTCCTTCCATACCTCGATTGTGATAAGGGTGGTCGCAATCGTGGCCAAAAGTAAACGGTACTTAATTTTCTTCCCTTTCATACCTCGATTGTGATAAGGTTGGTCTCAATCGTGGTCAAAAGTTAAGAATACTACTAATTGATTTTATTAACATGAGTTATGAAATTGTAACTTGGGAAAAAGAAAAATAGCACATTCATCATATATTGACTTAAAATTCAACATGTATTATAGCTAAAGTTTCCTTAAAAACTTCAATTGGTGTTAATGTAAGACGAAATTCAAATCGAGCTAAAGATTGTTAGTTCAATTTAATGCCTATAAACCTAATTAAAAATTTAAAATAAGATTTATTGTATCATAAATTTGATGATATAAAATAGAGATTGGGAATAAAGAATTTATTTACTTAAATACATTCACTCGAGACAATTTTACTTAAACTCCTATCGAAGATTTATGAAAAATTTCAAAAATGTTGTCCGTATAGAAATATATTATTTCTAACGATAATGATAACCTAAAAATAATCATAAGTTAAATGTTTACTTATACATATAAAAATGCTAAGTTACAATGATGTTACTTAAAATAATGTCATTGAGAAATACTATGTTTTGAATAAAATGTTGCAAAATGTGTTGCATTTGCATAAAAGAAACGTTGCATTTTAAAAATGTTAAATGTTGCTTAAAAATGGATGTCATTTCATTTTATCGTCATTAGTTTCATTGTTTCGTACTAAAAAGAAAATGATATATGTAATATCTCCTCCCACACTTAATTTGGACCATGTCCTCATTGGTGCAAAAATGGATAAAACACGAAAAATTATACGAAATAACGCATACGAAATAAGAGATGAAATAGATTCATGCAGCATTAAGAGATAAAAAAAATCATTCAACATAAAAGAAAATTAAAATTGTACCAAACATAATGGAAAAGAAATTGTACCAAATTAAAACATAACAAAAGAAATGTGAAAGAAAAAATAAAACCTAAACATTGGAAGGTGAATCTTCTGGAGATGGTGAAGTTTCAATGTTTTGACGATGGAAGAATAAGAGCATCCGACAACGTGTGGACTTGTTCTCCCTCCTCAAGGCGTTGATATTGTCATTCATCACCACGTTGTTCTCAACCAAATCATCAATTCTCAAGTTCATTTGTCTATTATGGGCATTTATTTGGTTCAAAATCCTCCGCAAATCAATATGATGCTCCTCTTGTGGTGCTTGGGCTTGGGGTTGTGCATGTGGTGCATCCGCCGCTTCCTCCTCCGCTCCCTCTCCTTCGGTACCTACAAATTGAGAACTCGAGGCTCCTCCTCCCGTATTACCACTAAGATGGGCAATACGTGACTCATATGAAACAAAAACGGGAGGACTTAAATTAAGAAACAAGTGAGCTCGGTCAAGGGCCGAAATATCCAAAAGAGGGAGACATATCATAATCGGCCAATTCTCCACGTGCACCCAACACTAAACCAGTAATAAAGTTAGAGGTACTTGCTTAGTGTGTGCTCTTGAAGCACGATACAAATTATCGAATAGCATTCCAATGATATCAACCCTTAGACCTTTCAACAAGCAATCAAGAACGAACAAATCCCGAACTTGAATTTTGGAACTCTCAACACGTCCAAACAACGAAAAACTCAAGAATTTGTGAAAGTAAAACAAACAATTATCCCTAATCATCTTGCTTGAAGTGTTTTTGGAATTAAAATAGGCTTGACCCGAAAGAGTATTCCAAATGGTGTCATTATCGAATTCCTTGGGCTTTGATACGAAATCACTTGTAGAAAACCCAAAAATATTCCCCATTGCTTCATAATCAATAGTATAAGTGACATTATTGTTCCTAAAGGTGATAAAATTCTTCTTCTTATCAAATTGTAAAGTAACCAAAAATTCCACAATAAATTCGGTAATGTTAGGGAATTTCATGGAAGCAAAAGTTTGCCAACCTAGAGTATCAAGGTATGTATTAATCTGAGTAGAGAAAGATAACTCTCTTACCGAATTAAAATGGAGGAAATTCATGTCTACAAACTCAATTTTTGGGTTGGAAAAATGAGTGAAGCGGTTTGCCTCTTCCTCTGAAGCGATATCGAAGTAAGCTCCGCAACGAATATGAAGACGATTGGCTTCCGTAACCTTAGGCTTGTGTTCGGCAATTTTGGTTCTAGGCATGATGGTAGTTTTATGTTAGAGAAAAATAGAAGAAGAGAATATAGAGAGAAAAGCAAAAGCTTGAAGAAGAGTTTGGGAATGGGAAGGGTGAATGAATGAAAGAGAAGGTAGATGAAAGGGTAATTGATTTGGAATAGGGATATGAATAAATTGGGAAGAGTAAAAGATATGTATTGGGAAGAGTTTAGAGTGAGGGATTGGGTAAAAATTGAGGTGATGTGATGTTTGTGTAAGTAGTAGGTATATATAGGGTTGAATATAGTTAATTATAGGTAGATCAGGAATAGGAATAGGCTTAATGTAGTGCAAAAATCGGACCTCCTACTGCCTACAGCACGCGTGTCGCGATCGAGAATCCAGAATCTCGGTCGCGACACGGCATTTTCAAAGAGAAAATCTCTCTGAAAATTGCATGATTTCGCTGAACTTACCGAGAATTATATATTCTCGGCCGAGATTCTGCCCTTGATGGCTGAATTTCGCGCACAATAACTCCTTTTTTGCGTAATTTCTGAGTAATAACGTTCTGAAACTAATTAGATCTGTACCTGTGCTTAAAATCACAAATTTAAAAACATTAAATACAAGGGAAACCAAAGATTTGTCCTTATTAATTGGAGAATAATGAAACTTTAATGCCTTAATTAGAGTTAATGAACAATTAATGTACATTAAAGCATATAAGTTAAATGAATCATCTTAAATGTAATTAAATGCAAGTTCATGTAAGTATTAATGTAAATTTAAAAGAAAAATTTAAACTATCTTAATGAATAATGATACAAATTCATTTATAAATTAAGTATGTTAAGTTCAATATATTACTACTGATACATATAAAGTACCCTGAAATGAGTTTAGGATATTGATTTATCAAGCGCTTCATTCCAATCATTATTACAAGTGTTTAACATGAAAATGATATTTATAGATCAAGTGAAATCATGAAAAATTGTAAAATATAAAAAATGAAAGAATGAAAGTAGGTAATGAATCAGAAATTGTATTTCATAAAAACAGAATTACAAAACAACACATATATACAAGAAACTTAAAATCAAACAAAACTCAAATATTTACAAACTTAAAATCTAAACAAACCTAACTAATCTAAATATTCATCCCGTTGAATCGGGATTCGCATGGCCCTATAACGATGTATCTTCATTTGCACGAAGATTTGTCGCTCTTCGACGGAAAGAAATCGCGGGCCAACCCTAAAGATACGTTTCACGAGGCCCTCACTTTCCAAGAACTTATAGTCCAATGTTGGAAAGGATTCAGCATCGCTCCAAGGAACAGAAATAGTGCCCTTGGCCCCGAGAATTATTCCACAGATGATATTGTCGAAACCAATCTTCTTATCCTTGGATCAAGAAGCGGCAACAAGACCTTCCATCAAAATTTTTGAAGTATTGATGGTATTGCCTTGGAAAATATCACCAAGTACGTACAAGTTTGTGTCTTGGACAATACTACTAAAGGTGCGTCCGAATAAGCTGTGGCACAGAAACTTGTGTAAATACAACATCGAATTGGAGTTGATGGATTTGTTGTAGGCGAATCGTGGATTGAAACGCCAGAATCCGGTTAACATCCTCCAAATGTCTCTGGATGTCATATCTCTGTCAGGATGATGTATGGTTGTATCCCATGGTGGAAAACCAAACTAGGCATGTAATTCAGGGTATCCAAATATAAAGGTTTCGCCATCTCTGCGAAAACTCAGACGAACCCGTCGCTTGTTTACGAAGCACACTGTACAAAAGAATTCGAGAATCCAGTCTCCAATAATAGGAAACCGCATGTGGGCAAATTGTGACCATCCCAAATTTTTCATATAGCGATCCATATTATCGCTAATTCCGAGTTCATCATTTAAGAACTCGTCCATATACAGCATGCCAACAAAGAATTTATAGCGAAGTTGGTAATATCGTCGGCCTTCGCCATGATTGTATATAGGAAATGGCGCACAGAAGCGTTCTGACAAGTCAGGACGCTTATGGCGTGAAGCAGCAACCTTCCTAGAAGATTTATGCTTAGAAGTCATGTTGTTGAAACAAGAGAAAAGTCTCTGGAACTTAAAGTGTTTGAAAGAATTTTGAAAGAAGTCAGAAATGTGTCTGATAAAGATGAAATTAATAGGAAAAATACTTCTGCTCCTGTCTAATTATTTATAGGAATTATAGGACGAAATAATGTGTCTCTTTGTTGCAAAAAGGCATCAAATTGGACCTCTTGGACTTGAAGAAACTCAATTTTCCGAGTTTGAACAGCTGTGTCTAAAGAAAAAAAAGAAGAAAAGAAAGGATACAGGTCTGACATACGCCCGTGTCGCGACCGAGAATGGTGAATCTCGGTCGCGACACGCTGATTTCCTTTTGGAAATCAGGCGTCGAAACCCATATATTCCGATTCTCGGCCAAGAATATAAATTCTCGGTAAGATCAGAAAATTTTTTGCTTCCTTTCCTTTGAAATTTTGGAATCCTGAAATCTCAACTGAGATTCCATAATCTCGGTAAGTTCAGAAAATTACCTACCTTCTTGAGACAAACTGAAACTGCTGATTCTCAACTGAGATTCCTGAATTTCTCTAATATACATTAATTCCTGAAAATTGATTAAAAACATGACTGAAATAATTTTTATTGTTTTGAAACTTGATATAAACCTATCTAAAACCTATCTTCATGAAATTTTGTTATGAACTCAATTTCCCTAACAGGTCAATCGTTGGAATGGTTGCGATCGTTGGAGGCGGGATCAATTACATCGTGGGAAGAACTTGAGAAGGAGTTCCTTTCCTATTACTTCCTGCCATCCAAGATGGTTAAGTTGAGAAATGATATCACTTCCTTTAGGCAACTTGAATACGAGGCCCTTCACTCAGCTTGGGCTAGGTTCTGAAAGTTGCTCTGAAATTTCCCACATCATGACATCCCCAAGCACGATCTTGTAAGTACCTTCTATCATGGTTTAACTCCTAGTAATCATGCAACCGTGGACTCCGCCGTAGGTGGGGATTTGTTTAGAAAGTCGGCAAGCGAGGCTTATGAACTCATCAACGAGCTAGCTAGAAAGAGCGTCCAATGGCAAGAAGATTGGCTTGCCGGACCCTCGCGACATCAAACATTTGTCGTGGAAGACAAGGCTCCTAAGATTTCCATGGCCGAAATGAATAAGAAGCTAGACGCCTTAATGGCACAAGTAAGCCTCAAAAACACAGCACTGGTCCTGATGTGCTCGCATTGCGGTGGTGACCATCATGGTCAAGAGTGCCATGCCGGTAGCCCTTTTGCCGGCGATGCCGAGAGTGTAAGTTATGTAGGGGGACAACTAAGGTACAATTCTAATTATAACTCCTATAATAACCCAAATGCTTATCACCACCGTAATAATAACAACAACCGATGGAGGCCTCAACACCAACACCCGAATTTTTCATATGGCAACAATCAAAATGTGTTGAAGCCCCCATCCGTATTTAATAATGAATACAAGGAGCAAGGTTTGGGTCAATCCCCTAACGCCCAAGGAGGACAAACTTCTCAACCTCCTAGCAACATGCAAGACTCCACGGTAATTAATCTCCTTAAAGAAATATCTTCCCGTCTTTGCTGATAATGAGGCTTTTTGTAGGGATTTGGGGCATCAAGTGGCCCAATTGAATCGCAATCAACAAGAGAGACAACAAGGTTCTCTCCCAACCAATACCGAACAAAACCCAAGGCCTAAGAATCGGGAGACCGCGCAAGCGATTACACTCCGTAGTGGTAAGGGTTTGGAGCCACCAGTTCCAAAGGCGATTCCAACCGCTCCAAAGGTAAGTAACGAACCGGAAGTGGTAAGCAACCCCGGTTCGGACCCAAAAACTTTGACTTCCTCGGATAATAATAAAGATGTTAGTGATCCAATTGGGACTTATGTACCAAAGCTCCCATTTCCATAAAGATTAAAAAAGGAAAAATTGGATCACCAATATGGCAAGTTTTTGGAAATTTTTAAGAAGCTTCACATCAACATCCCATTTGCGGAGGCATTAGAACAAATGCCCACCTATGCAAAATTTCTTAAAGAGATCCTTGCCAAAAAGAGGAAGTTAGAGCAAAATGAAACGGTAGCGCTCACGGAGGAATGCTCCGCGATTATAATGAATAAACTCCCACCTAAACTCAAAGATTTAGGAAGTTTTTCCATTCCATGCACAATTGGTAATGTTGAGTTTAGTAGAGCTTTATGTGATTTAGGTGCTAGTATCAATCTAATGCCTTTATCAGTTTTTAGGAAGCTCGGATTGGGAGAGCCAAAGCCTACCAACATGACACTTCAATTGGCTTATAGATCAATTGCCTGGCCAAAAGGAGTTATGGAGGATGTCTTAGTGAAAGTGGACAAGTTCATTTTCCCCGCGTTTTTGTGGTGCTCGACATGGCGGAAGACGATTCGGTACCCATCTTCCTAGGTAGACCATTTCTTGCAACGGGTAGAACTCTCATTGATGTTCATGAAGGTAAACTCATACTAAGGTTGCAAGATGAAGAGGTAGTATTCAATGTATATAATTCCATGAAATTTCCTTCTAATACCATGGAAGATTGCAACTTTTTAAACTCTATGGATACTATTGATATGTTTGTTGAGAATTTGTGTGATAGGACCTCCATAGAGACCTCTTCAGATTCAAATGGTGATGAGCACATGGATGAGGAGCCATTAAATAAGCCCTTTGAATACTCCTCCGAGATAGAACAATGTTTGTGGGCAAGGAACCGGTTCGAGGGTTTGGACCGAGATAGTAAAGCGAAACCAAAGTCATCTCTCGAAGAGCCTCCGACTTTAGAACTTAAACACTTGCCTCCTAATTTAAAATATGTGTTCTTACAACCTCCTAGTTTCTTACCCATTGTTATATCTTCTCTTTTGACAGAGGAAATGGAGGAAGCATTGATTGCGGTGTTACAAAGTGATAGGGGCGTTTCGTCCCTATCTTTTAGCGTGGTTTACGGTTTAATTTTGGACTAAATAAATAAGTTTAATTGCAAAAATAGAGTGTTTTTAATAAAATAACGAAACAAAAATAAATTCCGCACTTTCGATTAATTGTCTTTATTTTTTATTAAATTTAGAAACTAAAACGTCAAGCTAACTCGGCTCTCGAGAATTGTATTTCAGGTACGAGTAAGGAGCAAAATCCCACCGACATACGCGGGGTGTATCAACCTCCACGCGGGGCGTGTTACACCTAGTCAGAATGATTGCTCAGTCCACAGGCACCACGTAGGACTTACCCACTGATACGCGGGGCGTATGAACCACCACGTGGGGCGTAGAAGCAATGATAAGCTCAATCATGAAGGTCAGACTGCATGGTCTCCCAAGTCAACAGGCTTAACGCGCGGCGTCCCACCTTACACGTAAGGTGTATTTGGGAATTCTTCAATCCAAAGAACCAGGAACTCAAATACGTGAGGCGTCCTCTAGGTTACGCGTGGCGTAAAAGGCACGATTCAAGCTATTAAGTCTCAGGAGCTCAAATACGCGGAGCGTATATCAGTCTACGTGGGGCGTGTTTGAGACAACTGTTCTGAATATGGTCCACACGTAGGAAATTATTAACGGAATGGGCCAATACGCGGGGCGTTCTCAACCCTACGCGTGGTGTATCATGGTGCAACTGCAGAAATAATGTATCTCCATGCTTGTATCTTGTAAATTTACAATTCTACCCCTAGCTTGATGTGTATAAATAAGAGTGATTAGCACTCATTTAGGCATTCAGATTTTACATAGCAAAACTCTATCACCTTGAGAGCTTGTTCGTGTATTCCGTTACTCGGTGAAAGTTTCGTTCCATCCTTATTCACCAAGCTCGAGAGTTCCACCTCCAAGACCTAAGAGACGGCCTTGAGTCCGGTTAGCTAGTTCCGAGGGCTGATTGTTCCCTTTTCACTTGCTAATTAGCTTGTACTCTTCCTATGTACTAGGCTTGGTTGTATTCCGTATTTACGCTTTCCATATTTATAATTTATGATTTACAATCTCTATTTCTCTACACGTAGTCGTCATTGCAAGAGTAAATCATTAACCGTATATATTCGGAGTCATTGTTTATCATACTTATAACTTATCGCCAACCATATCACTTCGTGCAGTTTTCGCTATATAAATCTGTCTCACCCGTAGTTAGGAGTAGCTTGTAGTTGTTTCCCAAATCAACCCAAAATATTCACCGCTTAGATAACATATAAAACCGAGTCGATTAATACTTGTGGTTATAAATCCCATGTATTCGATACACGGTCTTAACCGGATTATTACTTGATACGACGGGGTACACTTGCCTCTAAGTAGTAGCGTCTAGTAGAGATAGAGCATTTAGGAAGATCACATTCATAGTCGTAACGTCCTTATCATAATATATATTTAGAGCTCTACCGGACACTCATCACAAAGACACAAAGGAGCATTTGGGTGGACAATTCATGACATTAAAGGGATTAGCCCCACCATTTGCACACACCGCATTTTTATGGAGGATGAAGTCAAACCCTACGTGCAACCACAATGACGACTCAACCCAAACATGAAAGAGGTGGTGAAAGCCGAGGTAATCAAACTCCTCGACGCAGGTATAATATTTTCTATCTCCGATAGTCAATGGGTGAGTCTGGTTCAATGTGTTCCAAAAAATGGGGGCACAACGGTAACGGAAAATGATCAAGGGGAACTAATCCCTACGAGGAAGGTAACGGGGTGGCGGGTATGCATAGATTATAGGAAACTTAATGAAGCCACCCGCAAAGATCATTTTTCCTTGCTGTTCATTGACCAAATGTTGGAAAGGATGGCGGGACACCAATTCTTTTGTACCCTAGATTGTTTATCCCGTTATATGCAAATCCCCGTTGATCCCTCGGATCAAGAAAAAACAACGTTCACTTGTCCTTATGGGACATTTGCATATAGGCGGATGCCATTTGGGCTTTGTAATGCCCCCGCCACCTTTCAAAGTTGCATGACGGCTATATTCTCCAAAATGATTGAGGACTTCATGGAAGTCTTCATGGACGATTTTTCGGTTTTTGGGTCATCCTTTGAAATTTTCTTAAACAATATTGACAAGGTCCTTCAACGATGTGAGGATACTAATCTCGCTCTTAGTTGGGAGAAGTGTCAATTTATGGTACGAGATTGTATAGTATTGGGACACAAAGTGTCCGGGGAGGGAATCGTGGTCGATCCGGCCAAGATTGAGGTAATTGAAAAATTACCTCCACCAATTAATGTAAAAGTGATTCGGAGTTTTTTGGGTCACGCGGGTTTTTATATGAGGTTCATTAAGGACTTCTCCAAAATAGCAACCCCCTTGACACAACTACTCCTAAAGGATGCGGAATTTAATTTTACTCCCGAGTGTTTAATCGCATTTAATACGCTTAAAGAAAAATTAATCAACGCACCCATTATGGTCAAGCCAAATTGGGACCTCCCATTTGAACTCATGTGCGATGCTAGCGATTTAGCGGTAGGTGCTTGTTTGGGCCAACAGGTGGATAAAATTTTCCGCCCAATTTTCTATGCTAGTAAGACCCTCAACGAGGCCCAAAAAAAAATTCGATCACGGAAAAAGAGATGCTAGCGGTAGTTTTTGCTTTTGATAAGTTTAGATCATATCTTATGTTGTCAAAAATTATCGTATACACTGACCACGCAGCTCTTAAGTACTTAATGACCAAGCAAGATGCCAAACCTCGCTTGATACGATGGATTCTCCTTCTCCAAGAATTTGACATTGAAATAAAAGATAAAAAAGGAGTCGAGAATGTCGTGGCCGACCACCTTTCCCGTTTGCAAATCGAGGAAACCGAATCTCCGAAGATTGTGGAAATCAAGGAAATCTTCCCGGATGAGACACTTTACGCGGTAACCCCTTTACCTTGGTATGCCGACATGGCAAACTATAAAGCTGGTAATGTTCTTCCCCCTCATCTTACCTACGAGCAACGTAAGAAATTTTTTCACGATGCTAAGAATTATTTTTGGGAAGAACCATTTTTATTCAAATCGTGTGCTGACAATATTATTCGTAGGTGCATACCGGAAGAGGAGGTAAACCATGTATTACAAATGTGTCACACCCAAGAGCCGGGGGGCCACTTTGGCCCAAGTCAAACTATGGCAAAAGTCTTACGATGCGGCTTCTATTGGCCCACCATGTCCAAAGATTCCCAAGACTTCGTCAAATCATGTGACGCTTGTCAACGGAGCGGGACCATCTCCCGTAAAAATGAAATGCTCCAACAAGGAATCCTAGTGTGTGAACTTTTCGATGTTTGGGGGATAGACTTCATGGGACCTTTCCCTAAGTCGCATAACAACGTCTACATTCTAGTGGCCGTTGACTATGTCTCCAAATGGGTAGAAGTCGTTGCTCTACCCTCAAACGACTCAAAGGTGGTAGGAAAATTTATAAAGAAAAATATTTTTACTCGATTCGGAACCCCTAGAGCCATCATTAGCGATGGGGGATCCCACTTTTGCAACCGACAATTTGACCAACTTTTGCATAAATATGGGGTTGCACACCGAGTATCCACACCCTACCATCCACAAACTAGTGGGCAAGTCGAGGTATGTAATCGAGAATTAAAACGCATTTTAGAAAAGACGGTTAATACCTCTAGAAAAGATTGGAGCCTCAAGCTCGACAACGCTCTTTGGGCCTACCAAATGGCGTTTAAAATGCCCATCAGAATGTCGCCCTATCGATTGGTTTTCAGAAAATCGTGTCACTTACCCGTAGAACTAGAGCACAAGGCGTATTGGGCTCTTAAATTTTTAAATTTTGATCTGCAGGTTACAGGGGAACATCGCCTCCTTCAACTTAATATCCTCGACGAACTTCGTTTAGGATCTTATGAGAATGCAAAACTTTACAAGGAGCGCACGAAAAAATGGCACGACAAGCACGTGCAAATTCAAGAATTCCGCAAGGGGGATAAAGTCCTCTTGTACAATTCCCGTCTTCGATTGTTCCTTGGCAAATTAAAAAGTCGGTGGTCGAGACGATACACGGTCATCAACACATACCCGTCTGGAGCGGTGGAAATCCAAAGTTCCGATAATATAATCCAACGGGTGAATGGTCACCGATTGAAAATCTACCGAGGAGGAGCCCTCCCAACTTATGGCAAATCCACACATTTTCGGGCTCCCTAAGCACGCACAAGAGAAAGTCGAGCTACTCCGACTATAAACGTAGCACCGGTTTACACTCTCCAAACCCTTGTCTATATGTACCATATACGTTTTTCCAAATTATTTTCAATTTTATTTTTCATGTTTTCATTTTTCTCAAGTCTTTTTCCTTATTTTCGTTTCCGTTTTCACTATTTCTACTTATTTTTCCTTTCCAAAACAAAAAAAAACCCCACTATCCAAACATCTACGTGGGGCGTGTACATAGGCAAGCCTCGCGTAAACAAGTTCCGGGCCAATTTTTGTGCTAAAAAGCACTTTACGCGGTGCGTACCCCGCAGCCACGCCCCGTGTGTTTTTAGACCTGTAGGTCTCTTTCCGCAATAAATTCCACATTTAAGGTTACGCGGGGCGTGCCCCTATACTACGCCCCGCGTACCCTTGGGGAGTTGCGAAATTCAACTCCCCATGGCAGCTTTTTCTCCCCTCCTCCACCATAGTTTTTGTTTTTCCGTTTTTTATTTTTAGGTTTTTATGTTTTTATGTTTCGTATTTTTCTTTTATGTTGTCAGTTTTTTTATTATTGTATTTTGTTTCCTTTCCCTAATATATATATCTAATTTCATTCCGGTTTCCTTTTTGTGTTTTGTTTGCTTATTTTACACCCTTCTGTTTTATTTTTCAACTCCCTAGCTCTTTACGTTTATGTTTGTCTTGTTTTTACCACATTTGTGTGCAGGAATGCGGTTCATGCGGAGCGCCCCTTTAGGCACGCCCCGCATAACCAACCTTCTACCCCGGAAAATGGCTTGAAACTCGGTTCACGCGGAGCGTCCCTCTGGGTACGCCCCGCTTATCCGAATTTCTACCCAAAAATAACCCCAATAAAGTTTTTACGCGGAGCATACCGCTGGGTACGCCACGCGTGCAAACATACCTGGAAGGTCCTTAATTCTTTTAATCTACCCTTTATTTTTTCTTTTTGTTTTTGTTTTCTTTTCTTTTTCCGACGTCTTTGGAATAAACGTCCTTTTAATCACGTGGAGGGACGTGCAACCCCACACTTACAATTTGTTTTGCACTAATAAAAACAAAAATAAAAATGAAATAAACAAAATAATTAAACTAATTTATTGGCTCATAAATTTCTCGACACACTACCCTCTTCGGAAAATAATCAAAAGTTTCGTTATTTATCTTCAAAAGTAAATACGTAGAAACACAAAGGATCGGTTTTATTAAGAAATTTAAGTCTTGATTTCGAAGTTAAGGAATTTATGCGGAGTCGAGACTCGTACTAAACAAAAAGCATTGAGTCCTAACCCACGAGTTATCTCTATAATAAAATTTAAAAAGGCAATAAAGACGGGATTATTGAAAATCTTACGAGAACTTGAAAGTGCACAATTTAACCCGAAATTTATGTGAGGTACTTTTTAGTCTAAAAGAGTTAGTACGAGAACTCTATTTTCTTTCACAAACATTTCGAGAGCTCAACTCATAGAGTTTGCATCTAATACCGGGTTAAGTACATTTGTTTTGGTAAGAAAGGCAATAGATGATAAAACGAACCCACTTAGGCTAACTCTTTCTTAAATTATTTTCTTCTCGTTTTCATAAACCTTTAGGAAGCCCCCTTGAGCCTATTAACCGACTTCTTTGCTAACACCTTTTTAACATTTAACCCTTTTTCCTCTTGTTCAAATACCAATAAAATCAATCGCATCGGAATCACCCAAAACAAACTGGAGCCTTAGCAAGTAAGCACAAATGAAACTTTGAAATCGTTTTTGTGCCGCTCTCAAATAAAAAGAAAAAAATAAATGAAGCAAAAATAGAGAGCAAAAAGGCATTCTCAAGCTCCACCCGAGCAACTTCAAGTTATATTTTACGAGCTTGCTAAAGCCAAACAAATGAAAAGGCGATAAGATCATCAAAATGGTATTTGGACTCGAGTTTCTAAAAATTAACCACTTGCTACTAAAAAGCCACCCGCATTACAATCCCCCTCTGGGTTCATTTTTAATATTGCCTAAACCATAATATAGGTGGAAAAACCCGGATGAACATGCAAACTCGAGGTGACTTTGAGTAAGTACAAAGAAAAGCATAAAAACACCAACCCACCAAAGTTTGAGAGTAAGAGTGAAATCCCTTGGTGAGGTACAATCGGGTTCTCAAAAGATAATCAACCCCCGTTAATATTGCCTATTAAGTTTAATCACGGAGGTTTCGAATAAGTTTTGGTCATTCATTCGCTTGCGTAAGTATTTGTCAAAAACTTTTCGTAAAACCTTAGCTTTGAAATCACGTACTTGGTAAAACCAACCGGAGGTTTGTTTCTCAATTGTCTCAATCCCTTGTCTTTCGAATTTCTTTACTTGAGGACAAGTAAAACTTTAAAGTCCGAGGAGGTTGATAGGGACGTTTTGTCCCTATCTTTTAGCATGATTTACGGTATAATTTCGAGCTTAATAAATAAGTTTAATTACAAAAATAGTATGTTTTCGAATAAATTAAATTTTATGTTTTTAGTTAATCTCTTTAATTTTTTATTAATTTCAGAAAAATAAACCTCAGGCTAATCCGGTTTTTCAAGGATCGTATTTTGCAAGTACAAGCTAAGAATAAGCATGTAGTAATTCATAGACACGCGGGGCGCAGAACATGGCACGTGGGGCGTAGAATGATGCCCCTCAACACACGGCAGTCAATTGAGCGTCCCACATGGTCAACACCAACCACGCAGGGCGTATATCACGGTACACGGGGGCGTCTAAGGTGTGAATTGAAGACAAAAGTTTCAAGAGCTCAACTACGCGGGGCATAACCCAGACCACGCGGGGCGTCCAAGGTCTGCGTGAGGGATAGTGGCCTGGTTCTCGCATGCGAAGATGGTGCCGGAAACCAGTTTGTGCAAGTACCGGATGGCGTAGTCCTCAAAACCAGATGCTTTGGAGGCACTACTGTCGTAACTTGGCTGGCCAGAGATTGAGCGCCAGAAAGCCGTCGGGTAAAACTCATATGGGGTTTTGGTGAAAGCCCCTTTGTACCCGTCAGACTCCAAGTCATCGTCATCCGCAGCGCCGAGCAGGTTATTAAATGTGTTCAAGGATGGCCGTTGGGCATGGGTCATCAGCCGGAAACTGAACTTTCCTTCTTCATCTGGGTCGGTGATTTCAGGATCATGTTTAAAAGTAGCGAGAAACTCCAAAGTGGGTTCCTTGTACGCGGGCTCCTTCATCTCAAAGAAGCAGCCAAAATGGCCTGCTTCCATGGGTTTCCTTACACATTCCGCAAGCTTAAGCTTTTTCAGTGTTTCCCAGCATATAGTTCTCACCGGCTCAAATTCGAGTTGAGCCAAATCATCATAGTATTGTTGCACGGCAGCGTCCTTAAACTGAGACAGTTTCTTAACCAGTTTTTCGTCGGGTACAAACGCGATTGTGCTTGTGCCCACCATCTTCCCCTTCGCTTTGTCTTTCTTTGTGACTTCTACTTTTACTTGTTTCCCTAAGCCTCGAGTCCTCATCCTGAGATACCGACTAAATAGGGACACCCAAAGATAGTTATCAAACAAAATATGGGGAACGGTGTGAAAGAAAGAGTTTAGAAAATTTTTAACTAGGGTCCGCAATACAGTCTACGTCCTTTAAGTAGAAAAAGGCGTGAAACGGCCTGTTGCCAGAACTGTCATTATGGCGATGTTGCTATGAACGCCACCTGTATGAGTGCTTGTGGCAACAGCCACGGCCAGACGAAAAGACGCCTAGGGTAGCGAACAGTTACTTTTTGAGTTTGAATTTACTATACTCTACCTACTTTGGTTTTACCGAGAGAGGTGCAAAAGTAGAGTATAATAAGTACGCAAAGAACAGTCTGATTTGGTGTTCACTTTATTTGCCCTATGTTCGCTTCATATATTTGGACCAATTGATTTTCCTCCCCAAAAGATCATTTCATATTCCTTTTTCCAACAAGTAAAAATTTAAAACTTTACCCGCATGGAAGGGTAAAAGTTTTACATTTTTGCTCACACTTAAGAACTTTTAATCATAGAAATTATCTTATTTACGGACCCTCAGATGACTCAAAGTTGATCTTAATACGACTAAGCAATCCTACCTAAAATTTGACAAAAAAAATTGAAAGTAATGTACTAAAATGCAAGATTACTCGTGCTACAATTGGTGTTTGCAGCGGACACCCTGTTCTTGATTCTATTGGCTCGGGGGATCCTGGAAGTGGACAATGTCAATCTTCCTTTGGTGATCATTTTCGAGATAAGGTTTTAACCTCTGCCCGTTCACCTTGAAAGGTTCATGACTCTCCTTGCCAATCTCGACTGCCCCGTGACCAAACACTTTGTTCACCGTATACGGCCCTGACCACCTTGATTTCAGCTTTCCAGGGAACAGTCTGAGCCTTGAATTGTAAAAAAGGACCCTTTGTCCTCCTTGAAAGACTTTCTCCTGGATTTTTCTGTCGTGCCATTTCTTGGTCTTCTCCTTATAATTCACCGCGTTTTCATATGAAAACAACCTGAATTCTTCCATGTCACAGAGTTGCAACCTTCTTTGTTCGCCCGCAACCTGTTTCTCAAAATTCAGGAAAGTTAAAGCCCAAAAGGCTCTATGCTCCATCTCTACTGGAAGATGACAGGACTTTCCATACAGCAATCTAAATGGGGACATTCCAGTGGGTGTCTTATATGCAGTTCTATATGCCCATAAAGCATCGTCAAGCTTGTTTGCCCAGTCTTTCCTAGAATTGCCAATAGTTTTTTCCAAAATTCTTTTGATTTCACGATTTGAAATCTCCACCTGTCCACTAGTTTGTGGGTGGTAAGGCGTGGCAATTTTATGAGAGACTCCAAGCTTGCCCATCAGCTTTTCAAATTGAGCGTTGCAAAAGTGGGTCCCTTGATCACTAATGATCGCTCGTGGGACACCAAATCGGGCAAACAGCCTTTTTAGGAATTTTACAACCACTCGGGCGTCATTGGTGGGACTAGCAATTGCTTCGACCCACTTGCTCACATAGTCGACTGCAACTAATATGTATTTATGTCCAAAAGACGTAGGGAATGGTCCCATGAAGTCTATGCCCCATATATCAAATATTTCACAAACGACAATGTTATTGAGGGGCATGGCATTTCGGGTTGAAATATTGCCTGTTCGTTGGCACTCATTACAAGTGCTTACAAACATATTGGCATCTTTGAAAATGGTGGGCCAGAAAAAAACCTGATTGGAGTACTTTGGCGGCAGTTCTGCTTGCGCTATGATGCCCACCTGCCTCTCGATCGTGACAATGGCTCAAAACAGCCTGTCCCTCTTCTTGAGTGATGCACCTGCTAATGATCTGATCTGCGCATAACCTGAAAAGATAAGGTTCCTCCCAAAAATAATATTTGATCTCTGCATAGAACTTCTTTCTTTGGGTAGTGGACAGGTTATGAGGTTTAATTGAACTAACAAGGAAATTCGCAATGTCAGCAAACCATGGAGCAGGTTGTATAGAATACAAACGCTCATCTGGAAAAATCTCTACAATTTCTGGTTGTTCTTGGCTGTTCTTATGAGAAATTCTGGACAAATGATCAGCAGCTACATTTTCGGTCCCCTTCTTGTCCTTTATCTCGAGATCAAATTCTTGGAGTAAGAGTAACCACCGTATCAGCCTTGGCTTTGCATCTTTCTTTGCAAACAGTAGCGTAATGCAGCATGATCTGTGTAGACAATGACTTTTGACAAAACCAAGTATGGACGGAATTTGTCAAACGCATACACTACTACAAGAAGCTCCTTCTCTATAGTGGTGTAGTTCTGCTGAGCCTCGTTTAATGTTTTGCTTGCATAATAGATAGCCCGGAACTTCTTCTCAATCCTTTGCCCAAGAACGGCTCCCACACATGTATCGCTAGCATCACACATCATCTCAAATGGTTATTCCCAGTAAGGTCCTGCTAGTATAGGTGAGTTGATCAGCTTGCCCTTCAATAGTTCAAATACTTCGACACAGCTTGTGTCAAATGAGAAGTCCACATCTTTATGTAGCAAAGCTGACAAAGGTAATGCAATCTTTGAGAAATCCTTTATGAACCTTCGGTAGAACCCTGCGTGTCTGAGAAAACTTCTCACGTCTTTGACATTAGTAGGAACAGCAAGTTTCTCTATCACCTCCACCTTGGCTTTGCCTACTTCCATTCCTTTTTCAGAGATTTGATGCCCGAGAACAATGCCACCAGTAACCATGAAGTGGCACTTCTCCCAATTTAAGACTAAATTGGTTTCCCTACATCGTACTAGCACAGCCTCCAGGTTGTTCAGACAACTTCCAAATGAGTTTCCGTAGACGGAGAAATCATCCATGAAGATTTCCACAGTCCGTTCCACCATATCGTGAAATATGGACATCATGCATCTCTGAAACGTGGCTGGGGCATTGCATAATCCGAACGGCATCCTTTTGTAAGCATAAGTCCCGTAGGGGCAGGTGAAAGTTGTTTTCTCTTGGTCTTCACAATGGATAGCAATTTGATTGTACCCCAAATATCCGTCAAGGAAACAGTAAAATGTATACCCTGCCAAATGTTCTAGCATCTGATCAATGAAGGGTAAAGGGAAATGGTCTTTCCTTGTTGCCTCGTTGAGCTTTCAGTAGTCTAGACACACTCGCCATCCTGTTATGGTTCTTGTGGGAACCAACTCATTTTTTTCATTGAGAACAACTGTGGTACCTCCTTTCTTTGGCACAACATGAACAGGGCTAGTCCACACACTGTCAGAGATGGGATAAATGATTCCTGCATCCAACAGCTTGAGCACTTCTTTCCTTACAACCTCCTTCATGTGGGGGTTCAGTCTGTGTTGTGGTTGGACAGACGGCTTGTGATCTTTCTCCATCAGAATTCTATGAACGCATACTGCAGGACTAATGCCCTTGATATCATCAATTTTCCACGCAATAGCTTCCTTTTTTCTTCGCAATACCTCCATGAGTTGAGCTTTCTGATCAGGGGTTAGTTTTGAATATATAATCGTCGGGCTTCTGCTAGGTGGTTCAAGAAATGCATACTCGAGGTGTGATGGCAAAGGTTTTAGTTCAGGTTTAGTCAATGGCACAGTGGGTATTTAAGGTGGTTCTTGATGATTAGGAATAGTGGGGTCTGGAGGAAGTGTTGACAAGTTGGTTTCAATGGAACAGCCTGTTCCTTCACATAAATTCACTTCTTCTCCCAAGAGAGCCTCCAGAGTGTCTTGTCCCCGTTCCTACGAAGTGGAAAGACTTTGGAAATCATCTAAGAAATAACAGGAGTCATCACTAGTGTTAGCTTGTCTCATAGCCTCATTCATCTTGAAAATGATTTCCTCCCCATTAATTCATAAAAATAATTGTCCTTCTCCTACATTAATCAATGCTTTCCCCGTTGCTAAGAACAGTCTACCCAAAATAATAGGAACATGCAAGTCCTCGTCTATGTCCATTATGATAAAATCAACATGCAGTATGAATTTTCCTACTTTGACCAGTACATCTTCCACTACTCCCCTCGGGTAACATACAGACCTATCAGCCAATTGAATGGAAATTCTAGTTGGTTGTGGTTCTCCTAGCCCTAGCTTAGCATACATAGAATATGGCATTAGGTTTATACTAGCTCCTAGGTCACATATGCATTTTCAATATTTAACTTGCCAATTGAGCAGGGAATAGAAAAACTCCCTGGATCCTTCAGCTTTTTCGGAAGCTGTTGCTTATTTTGGAGTATTGAGGAGCAGTCCCTGTTTAGTTGGATCATCGAGATGTTCTCCAACTTCTTCTTGTTTGACAAGATATCTTTTAAAAACTTCGCATATGTGGGCATCTGAGCAAGTGCTTCCACGAAGGGGATGTTGATATGCAACTTCCTCAAGGTGTCTAGTACTTTCGAATTTTGCTCTTCAAGCTTCTTGTTTATCAGCCTCGCCGGATAAGGTACAGGTAGCACATAGGGCGGAGGTGGTTTGTACCTCTTTCCTTGTTCCTCCTGGTCCTGATCAACGGTCAATTCTACCCCGATGGGCTCTTCTTGACTAGGAACAGTTTGTTCCTTCTTTTCTTCGACATTTCGAGAGGTACTTGCACATTCAGCATTTTTATCAGTTGAAAAAGGAGGGTGAGTTTCCTTACCATATCTCAGAGTGATGGCCATGGCATCTCCTTTGGGGTTTGGTTCGGTGTTACTTGACATTATCCCTTTTCCTTTTGACGCGGATACAGCAAGTTGATGGACCTGTGTCTCTAGATTTTTGATTGACGCTTGTGTCTGCTTCATGAATTGCATCATCATGGTCTTTATGTCCTGTTCTATATCTTCCTTTGGTGGAACAGGCTGTTTATATTGAGGTTGCCTCTGGTATTGTCCTCCTTGTTGCTGCTGATACCTCGGTTGTTCATGCTGATTTGGCTGCCCAATCCATCCGAAGTTCGGATGATTTCTTGTGGCTGGGTTGTATGTATTTGAGTATGGGTTCGGTGGGTTCCTTTGATTATATCCAGCATAATCACATTGCTCCTGCTCACCTTTCCCTTGCTTGACTCCAGGACAGTTTATGTTGAAGTGAGGTCCTCCACAAAAATCACAAACATCATTGAACGGCGGTTCGCTATGAATGGATGATACATTAATCTTGTTGAGCTGCTTTGCAAGTTGTTCCACCTGGGTGGTCAGTTTTGACACAACATTATCATTCCCCGCTCTTTTTCCTTCACTCCTAGCTAAGTGCCAGTTATAGCTTGTGCTTACGACTCTCTCAATAAGGTTGTACAAGGCTTGTGGTTCAAGATCTTCGGGGTTACCATTTGCAATGGATTCAATCTGGATTTTATAAATGTTGGTCACTCCATTGTAAAAATTCTGTACCTGCATCCACATGGGGATGCCATGATTCGGTACCCTTCTTAATAGCTCTTTGTACCTTTCCCATGCTTCGGCCAAGGATTCATCCTCTTCTTGCACGAAATGGGATACCTCATTTCTGATTTTGATGGCCTGTCTAGGTGGAAAGTATTTCATTAGAAAAGCACGAGCCATTTCTTCCCAAGTGGTAATAGTTCGTGGCTGTATGTTCTTTAACCATTTCTTTGCTTTATAAAGAACTATCCATTTCTTCCCAAGTGGTAATGGTTAAAGCACTATCCATTTCTTCACAATATCTCTCATTATAAAGAATTCACACACCACGAACACCTTGTTTAACAGAAATTTTCAGATAAATTTTGTTGCTTTCAATCCCCGGCAACGGCGCCAAAAATTTGTTGTCCTCTTAACACACTCTAGCAAGTGCACTAGAAACAAGTAATAAAGTGATAAATAGAGTATCGTCTCCACAGGGATTGAAGACCAAATTTTACTAGAAAAACCTTGTAGAACAGGGTGTTCGTGGTGTGTGAATTCTTTATAATGAGAGATATTGTGAAAATGTGACAAAGTTAATGAGTAAAGTGATAAAAACGATTGCTTAAGCCCCTAAACATCCTATTTATTCATGAATGGAGTAAAGTGAAGTCAAGGTTTCTGTTTTAACGCTCACTTAAGTCAAATTTCGTGTGTTCTTAAGATTCTAAGACTTACTACAACCATAAGCGTCCTTAAGGTTGGTTCTTTCTTGAATTAAGATCGAAACAGCATTTCAACAAAGAAAACCCTTGATACAACCTCTAACATTCCTGCTTCGGGGTTGGATGTTTGATAAAAAGGTCTGTGAAGATGAAAGCAGTTCCCTATCATTCATCTAACACTAGCATGAATGCATAAGCAATGGAATAAAAAAGCTTCATCAAACACTTCATAAATTAACAACATTCATTCATAAATAGAAAATAGAGAGCTTACATAACCGGCCCTAACTGGCCGAACCAGTTCAAAATGACTACTCACTCATACTACCAAGTGAACAGTCTGCTTCGATTCTACAGAGCTCCATCAATGGAGTCATTCTTCCTCGTGAGCTCTTCGCTCTCCAAAAACGTCTATTTTCAGTTAACAAAAAGATGATCTTTTCCTTTTCCCTACTACGTCTATTTAAAGGAGAAAAAGATCCAAACAGTACTGAAAGGAGGTGATAAAATATTACAAAAACCAACGAAATTGTCCATAAATCCTAAACTACTTGAAGTGGTTAAGATCCTTTTGACCCTTGATCACTCAAGGGTCGAACTTTCTTGTCATCATGCTTCTTTTAACTGCTCTTATCTGCCTTTCTTGCCTGCCGCTCCTGCCGTCTGTCACGTCGCCATCTGTCATCAGAAATTGCAGCGTTAGACCGCTGGATCATAGGTTGCTCATCTCCTCATGGTTTGTACAAAACAGGCTGCTTACAGTCTGTTTGACTTAATCTTTTCGAATCTGTACAAAAACACTTATAAGGCCTTCTTTCACGTAATTTAACCCTAAAAACACCCTTAATTCATCATAAATAATATGTTAAATTGTAGTGAAATTCATGCCTAACAACGTGCATCAATAATTTTTGGCTTTTGAACAAAATTACTTATAGGAAAACCAAACATCTCACCCATTGCTTCATAGTCAATCTCAAATCTAATCCCATTATTTCTAAAAGAAATAAATTTCCTCTTCTTATCATATTTCAAGGTGACTAAAAATTCTATAATATACCCATCATTATGTGGAAAACTCATGCTAGCAAACGTAGTCCATCCAAGAATATTGAGAAATTCATTAATCCGGTTGGAAAAAGATAATTCATTTACCGTGTCAAAGTGGAGAAACGGCATGTCTATGAACTCCATTTTGGTTCCGTTCAAGTGGAGATAACGTTTTCCATCCGTTTCAGACTCGATATTGAAAAAGGCTCCATATTGAACTCGAAGACGGCTTGCTTCGGTTGCCTTGGTTTTGTGAGCGGCTTTCTTAGTTCTAGGCATGGTGTGTGAACTTGAAAATTTGTGTGAAAGTGGAGAGAATTTGAAAAGATGAAAGGAAGTTGAAAGGGTTGTGAATGAGAAATATGTTTGAATGAAGGAAGAAGATGATGAATAGTTGTGAATATATGGGGAAGAGTAAAAATCTTTGTATTGGAAAGAGTATTGAGTGTGTAATTGGTGAAAATTGGAGGTGATGTAAGGTTTATGTAAGAGATAGGTATATATAGGTATGAAAATAGGGGTTAGGAATTAGTGTAGGAATAGGAAAAGGTTGAAAATTGTATCAAATTCGTGCCAAATCCCGCCCTGCAGGACGCGTGTCGCAACCGAGATTCATGAATCTCGGTCGCAACATGAGCTTTTCTGGGAGATAAAATTCTCCTGAAATCCTGTTCTTTCGCTGTTTGTGTAGGGATTCTGAAATCCCTACTGAGATTCGTGACCTGGTGGCTGAAAAACGTGTAATTTAACTCCGCATTAACTTATTCTTCTTGCGATTATGTCCTATTAATGCATGTACTAATACCTGTAACTTAAAAACACAATTAAAACATTAAATGAAGGGAAAACCAAAGGTTTAACCTTGATAAAAACTGAATTAATGAACCAATTAATGACTTAAGTGAATTTAAATAAATCATAAATGTTCATTAATACCTTAAGTTAATTGAATTTAAAACATGAATTGTCATTAATCATAAATGTTTTACATTATTACTTTAATTAATATGCATAAACAGATATATACAGAAACATTTAGCAACTTATGAATTCAACATATATTATTTCAATAACATAGATTTAAACATGAAAATTTATTAAAGGAAAATCATATGTACATGAAGAATAATGAAAAAGAACATATATACAAGGAATTATAAACAAACCTATTTACATATATTTACAAACAAACCAAACAAAACAAAATCAAATCAAATGGTATCCTGTTGAATCGGAATACGCATTGCACGAGCCCGATTGATCTTTGCTTGCACGTAGATCTGTCTTTCTTCAGGAGAAAGAAATCTTGGGCCGACTCTAAACACTCGTTTGACAAGTCCCTCACATTCCAGGAATTCATAGTCAAGGACAGGGAATGGTTCCTTATGAGTCCAGAGAACCGAAACTGATCCTTTCGTTCCAAGGATGATGTTGGGATTTGGTGTCCTATAGACAATTGTTCTAAGATATAAACTTAATGTAAATGAAGTGTTCTTTACATTATTTGTTTTAATAAAATATGGTTTCATAACTATATAAAGGCAACCTCTTTTAAGAACTAAATAAGTCTAATAAAAGGAAATCCCTAAGTTTGTTTAAAGTGATTATAAAGTGTTCATACAAGCATGAAGTGAGACGAAACTTTATAATAAACTAATAAACTTAAAACCACCCCTAGTCAAGTAATATGTTCTGAAATAGGATTGACATATCACTATTGAGACTTTCATGTAACAATGTCTTCTGTCGAGACAGAGAGCTGATCTCACAAGCTTCATATATGCAGATATCTGGACAGTTACGTGGATCCAATGAAAGGGAGTTCATTAGGATTGGGGACCCGACTTGAGATAACAGGATGGGTAGATTTATCCTTGTCACCTGTTCATCTCATTGGTATTAATAGGTATAAGTAATCCACAGACTCAAAGGAATGTTAATTAGTGATTCTGGATTATGGAATGTGATGCTTTGATCCTGTTGTAACACGATCCATAACAGAGATGACTCTGGGGTGTGAACGGCGGACGTTGGGTATCACAGGAAGTAATTGCAGGATAGTTATACATTGGATTGAGCATTTGTCACTCCCAATAAATGGGAGGTACGTCCAAGGATCGCTTGTGGAAGACTTGAAATACAGATTTCACTTAACCTATCTAATTGGAGTTAACTCGGTCTGTACAAGTAAAACGAACGTCTCGCTATATGTGACTTGACATTGTCCATAGCCATAAGATTCAGTTCAAAGATGTAGTTGATAAAGGATCGAATTATACTGTAACTAATACGGAAAGGTCAACGACAGAATCAACCTGTCTTCTTATAGCTCTGGAGGAATGTTTCGGATTTGCTAATCACATTTCTTGTACTCATTCCGTTATGCAAAGATTAAATATAATTCTGAGAAAATTAATTTAATAGTTGCATACGGCTAGAACCAATAAGAACCTAATGGGTCACACATAAGACTTGGAGCCCAAAAGAGAAACATATGTTAATTAATTGATGGAAGCCCAACTGAGTCCACTAAGGCCCAATAAGTAAGGGGGCCGATTTTTATGTATAAAATACATAAAGAAATTAATTTGATTTTAAGCAATCTTAATTAGATTATGATTGTGAATTAAATTAATTAAAGTATAAATAAGTTAGGAGGTTTAATGAGATTAAATTACTCCTATTATTATCCTAAAAGGTTATTATTATTATCTTTGTATTTAGATATAATTATAGATAATAAATAAGAATTATATTCCGAATTAAATTCTTATTCAGTAACCTAATTCTATCTAACTAGGGTTTAGATACAAGAGATTATATATACCCCCTTTATATGTAAATTTCGGTTATGCCCTAGTCTACCGAAGAGAAGAATTTCGACCCCCTTGTTGAGGACGAAATTATTCACCGCTTCCTTCCGTTTCAATTGATTATTAATCTCTTTCTCTATTCCTTGATCTTGTGTTGATTAATTAGAGGCAATCTATTCTTGATTGCTTTCATACGGTTGAATTCTAACTTGGTTTTAAATTGTGTTTTTGTCTTGTGCTCGGGAACTCAAAGTAAGAGTTGTGGGCACTTCGATTGCAACGGTAGATAGAACATCAAAAGGTATTTCCTTCTATCTCTCTTTATATGAAATAACGATTAACGGATCTTGGGTTAATGGAAAAAGGTTAAAATTTTTATATTTCCGCTGCCAAACGTTTGCCTATTTTCCTTCAGTGGTATCAGAGCCTGCGTTAAATCCGTTATTTCATATATGAAAATTAAGAAGTTTTTCAATCAGATTGAATGAATATTTATAGTTAGGTTAATTAACGAAACTGTTTTGATTAATTAATTCTAAAGATAAATAAGTTTTAATTAATTGTTAATTAAAATAGATTATGCATATGTTCCTAATTATTTTGGTTGATAATCATTATAACAAAATCTATTAGTTTTATAGTTAGATTGATAAAAGTTAGTTTTATTATTCTAAAGATAAAACGGAAAATCTTTAATAAGTTTTTTCTTATTTTCTGAAAATCGTTTTAAAACCGTTTTAAAACATATATATATTTAAAAAAAATATAGGACAGCAGTTCGGGTTGCGCCTCACGGCGCAACCTGACTGCCGTCGTGCGATTGCTGCCTCGCGGCAGCAATCGCATAACGTCTGGCCGCCGCTGCCACGAGGCAGCGGTGGACCAGACGCGTGGCTGCTGCCAAACGGTAGCAGCCACGTGTTCGGGGCCCGGCCCGGAACATGTATATTTTAAAACTGTTTTAAAATATGTTTTTAAATATAGTTATACATATATATATGTTTCAGAAATTAATAGTTTTCTGTTTTGATTATCGAATAAAAGAATTTATTTAAAAGTTTGTTTTACCTATTTGTAAATCAAAAGTATTAAATGAATTAAAATCAAAATAATTGGGATATGCATAAATAAAGTTTTTTATAGTTGTATTAATCTAATAGGTTAATATAGAAGATACGAAACTGTTAGAATTAAAATTGGATGAAAGTTAATTTGATGAGTTAATGTGATTAATCTAAATATTACATAAGTATTTTATGTAATCAACCAATTAAATTTATTTAATTGAGTCTATGTATGTTTGGAGTTATGGACATATTTGGACCCTCTATTTAGTCTTTTGGTATTTTTGAAATAGGGCATGCGAGTCCTGCCTATCTACTATCTATTGTAATCTCTCCTCTCATCTAATTCCCTTCAAGTTAATTGAAGTTTTCTTTAGTAGCATAGAAATTAATATGTAATTTCAAGGCGCCATGGAGAAGACGGAGGACCTAAAGAGAAATATGTAATAGTTAGTATTTCCCTAGGTTTGGCCTTTTATTCCGTCTCTGGCTCGACGGAATAATTTAGATAATATGTCCATAACACCAATGTATGTGTCTGATGTATGCTAAAGCAAATCAAGACTAAGTTAGATTATGAGACTTAAAATAAAAATCCCTCACAAATTAAAAGTTAAGTAAATAAGCAAGTTATTAAAATCGGTTGCCCTTCCCTAATATTATAATTGAGCCGACAGTACTGGGGGCCTTCGGGTTGTTGAGCAAACTCAAGCTCGGGGTCTTATGGTAACACCTGAATTATCGAAAATCGTTCTTTCATGAATATGGGGTAATACTTAAATTAGATTATGATAATTGGATGAGCAAACTCATGTTATCATAAACTAATGGGCAATATGGTTGGGATTAATATGAATAGCATATTAGTTACTAATGTGGTTAGTAACCCAATAACCTAGGAATCACAACCTAACAAATGAGACTAGCTTGTTGAGCAAACTCAAGGTGAAATCTCAGGAGTTAGGATCCTAGCTCACTAAAGGATTTGTGAAATTCTTCGAATTAATATGGAGGGCTATTAATTTGGCAAAATAGTGGGAGCAATTTAAAATGAATTAAAAGGCCTATAATTTTAGATTGATAGATTTTAAAGCAAATGAATAACGTACGTTTACTCTTCCTCACTCTCAGGTTAAATTAAAACACTCCTAAAATCATGACTAAAACCAATCTGCAAAATATATTTACCGATAACAAGTTGAATGGTTCAAACTTCACCGACTGGTATCGCAACCTCAAAATCGTTTTGAAGTTCGATAAGATAGGGTATGTACTCGATACACTGATACCCCTTTACCTGGCGGATGATGCTCCCTACCAAGAATTTTATGCTTACCTGAAGCATAAGGCGGATGACGATCACGCGGGATGCATCATACTTGCATCAATGACACCGGAATTGAAAAGGCAACATGAGGACCTGGATGCCTATTCCATGGTCGAGCACCTGAAAGAGTTATTTGGGAATCAAACTCGGTGCGAACGCTACGAGATAACAAAACAGTTATATAGATGCAAGATGCAGGAGGGCACATCTGTAATGACACATTGTGTCAAGATGATTGGCCTTATTACTAAGTTTTCTAGTATTGGAGATGCGATGGATCATGAACTAAGTGTAGACTTACTTCTTCAATCCCTCATAAGCTTCATAGACGACCATACCAGATATGGTTATGTTTACTTGATGAAGCACAAGTCCAAAGCTTTTAAGAAATTCAAATGCTTCAAGAATAAAGTAGAAAATCAATTAGGAAGGAAAATAAAGATACTTCGATCCGATCGAGTTGGCGAATATCTTTCAGATGATTTTCTGAATTATCTAACTGAGTGTGGGATATGCTCACAATGGACACCTCCCTATACACCACAACACAATGGTGTATCCGAAAGGAGGAACCGTACCTTACTAGATATGGTACGATCTATGATGAGCATAGCATTACTTCCAAAGACATTCTGGGGCTATGCCTTAGAAACTGCCCTCTTCACCCTAAATCGAGTACCAACTAAATCCGCTAGTTCCACACCATATGAATTGTTCGTTGGTAGGAAACCCACATTCTCATTCATGAGAGTATGGGGTTGTTCAGCATTTGTCAAACGCATAGCGTCAGACAAACTAGATTATAAATCTGATAAGTGTTTCTTCATTGGATACCCTAAGGAAACTGTGGGGTATTACTTCTATCATCTAAATGATCAGAAAGTAATAGTATCCAAGCATGCAACCTTCTTGGAGAAAGAGTTTCTCGAAGAAACAGAAAAGGGAAGCATGATTGAACTTGATGAAGTTCAAGAACAAGAAACACCGACTGAAACAACAGATGCGGTTGAGGAACCCGAAGCAGTCCCATTAGATGAGACTCAAGTGCCACCCATTCGTAGATCACAAAGAGTTCGTGAACTCCCTATTAGATATGGTTTTCTAGTGGGAGATGATGATGAGGTTCCCGTGTTAGACGACGAACCCGAAAACAACGAAGAGGCTCTTACCAGTCCAGATTCTAAAGCATGGCTCGAGGCCATGGATTCTGAAATGGATTCCATGTACACCAACCAAGTTTGGACTTTGGTTGATCCACCTGAAGGGATAAAACCCATTGGGTGCAGGTGGATCTTCAAAAAGATGACTGCCATGGATGGAAAGGTTAGCACCTACAAAGCTAGGTTAGTTGCGAAAGGATATCGTCAGAAACAATGAGATGATTATGAAGAAACTTTCTCTCATGTGGCTATGTCCAAATCAATCAGAATAATACTCGCTATTGCCGCTCACTATGATTACGAGATTTGGCAAATGGATGTGAAAACAGCTTTCCTAAATGGAAACCTGCTTGAGGATGTATATATGATGCAGCCTGAGGTTTCATATCAAAGAATGCAAACAAGGTTTGCAAACTACAGAGATCCATTTATGGACTCAAGCAAGCATCTAGAAGCTGGAACAAGCGTTTTGACGAAACCATAAAACAATTTGGTTTCGAACAAAATTGAAGAAGCTTGAATTTACAAGAAAGCAAGTGGGGAGCTAAGTTGCATTTCTAATATTATATGTGGACGATATGTTATTAATGGGAAATGATATAGCTCTGCTACAGTCGGTAAAAGTTTGGTTATCAGGTAACTTCTCCATGAAAGACCTTGGTGAAGCAGCTTATATACTTGGTATAAAGATCTACAGAGATAGATCAAGAAGACTGCTTGGTCTTTCATAGGCTACATACATTGAAAAGGTGCTAAAGAGGTTTAGCATGCTTGAATCGAAACGAGGTAACTTACCCATGGTACATGGAGTAAAGTTAAGCAATCATCAATGTCCTAAAACCGAAGATGATAAGAAATGCATGGCTATAATCCCGTACACCAGCGCAATCGGTTCGATCATGTATGCTATGCTATGCACTAGACCTGACGTAGCGTTCGCGTTAAGTATAACGAGTCGTTATCAAGGTAATCCGGGAGACGAGCATTGGAATACCGTCAAGAACATTCTTAAGTACTTGAGAAGGACTAAAGACATGTTCCTAGTGTACGGAGAAGGAGATCTGAAAATAGAAGGATTTTCATATGCCAGTCATCTCACAGATGAGAACGATTTTAGATCCCAATCAGGATACTTGTTTATCTTGAATGGGGGCGCGGTCAGTTGGAAGAGTTCTAAGCAGGGAAGCGTAGCTTTCTCTACGACCGAGTCAGAGTACATCGCTGCTGCGGAAGCAACAAAGGAAGCGGTTTGGATTAAGAAGTTCATTACTAAACTTGGTGTGGTGCCTGACATTGTAAATCCCATTACACTGTACTATGATAACAATGGAGCCATTGCACAAGCAAAGGAACCACGGTCTCATAATGCATCCAAGCATTACCTGAAGCGATACCACATTGTAAGAGAGATTGTGGCAAGAGGAGATGTGAGAATAGAAAGAGTACCTACTGAGGACAACGTTGCAGATCCGTTGACAAAGCCCTTATCCCAGAAAGTACATGATCGTCATCTAAGTTCTACTGGGATACGTTGTAGAAACAATTGGCTTTAGTCCAAGTGGGAGTATGTTGGGGTTTGGTGTCCTATAGACAATTGTTCTAGGATATAAACTTAATGTAAATGAAGTGTTCTTTACATAATTTATTTTAATAAGATATGGTTTCATAACTATATAAAGGCAACCTCTTTTAAGAACTAAATAAGTCTAATAAAAGGAAATCCCTAAGTTTCTTTAAAGTGATTATAAAGTGTTCATACAAGCATGAAGTGAGACGAAACTTTATAATAAACTAATAAACTTAAAACCACCCCAAGTCAAGTAATATGTTCAGAAATAGGATTGACATATCACTGTTGAGACTTGCATGTAACAATGTCTTCTGTCGAGACAGAGAGCTGATCTCACAAGCTTCAGATATGCAAATATCTGGACAGTTACGTGGATCTAATGAAAGGGAGTTCATTAGGATTGGGGACCCGACTTGAGATAACAATATGGGTAGATTTATCCTTGTCACCTCTTCATCTCATTGGTATTAATAGGTATAAGTAATCCTCAGACTCAAAGGAATGTTAATTAGTGATTCTGGATTATGGAATGTGATGCTTTGATCCTGTTGTAACACGATCCATAACAGAGATGACTCTGGGGTGTGACCGGCAGACGTTGGGTATCACAGGAAGTAATTGCAGGATAGTTATACATTGGATTGAGCATTTGTCACTCCCGATAAATGGGAGATATGTCCAAGGATCGCTTGTGGAAGACTTGACTCTAAATCCTTGCAAGGTGATAGCTTAAGACTTGAAATACAGATTTCACTTAACCTATCTAATTGGAGTTAACTCGGCATGTACAAGTAAAACGAACGTCTCGCTATATGTGACTTGACATTATCCATAGTCATAAGATTCAGTTCAAGGATGTAGTTGATAAAGGATCGAATTATACTGTAACTAATACGGAAAGGTCAACGACAGAATCAACTTGTCTTCTTATAGCTCTGGGGGAATGTTTCGGATTTGCTAATCACATTTCGCGTACTCATTCCGTTATGCAAAGATTAAATATAATTCTAAGAAAATTAATTTAATAGTTGCATACTGCTAGAAGCAATAAGAACCTAATGGGTCACACATAAGACTTGGAGCCCAAAAGAGAAACATATGTTAATTAATTGATGGAAGCCCAACTGAGTCCACTAAGGCCCAGTAAGTAAGGGGGCGATTTTTATGTATAAAATACATAAAGAAATTAATTTGATTTTAAGCAATCCTAATTAGATTATGATTGTGAATTAAATTAAATTAATTAAAGGATAAATAAGTTAGGAGGTTTAATGAGATTAAATTACTCATATTATTATCCTAAAAGGTTATTATTATTATCTTTATATTTAGATATAATTATAGATAATAAATAAGAATTATAGTCCGAATTAAATTCTTATTCAGTAACCTAATTCTATCTAACTAGGGTTTAGATACAAGAGAGTATATATACCCCCTTTATATGTAAATTTCGGTTAAGCCCTAGTCTACCGAAGAGAAGAATTTCGACCCCCTTGTTGAGGACGAGATTATTCACCGCTTCCTTCTGTTTCAATTGATTATTAATCTCTTTCTCTATTCCTTGATCTTGTGTTGATTAATTAGAGGCAATCTATTCTTGATTGCTTTCATACGGTTGAATTCTAACTTGGTTTTGAATTGTGTTTTTGTCTTGTGCTCGGGAACTCGAAGTAAGAGTTGTGGGCACTTCGATTGCAACGGTAGATAGAACATCAAAAGGTATTTCCTTCTATCTCTCTTTATATGAAATAACGATTAACGGATCTTGGGTTAATGGAAAAAGGTTAAAAAAATTATATTTCTGCTGCCAAACGTTTGCCTATTTTCCTTCAGATGATTCCACAAATAATGTTCCCGAACCCAACCTTTCGTTCCTTTGAACGTGATGCGGCAACTAATCCCTCCATCAATATCTTCAAGGAATTAACGGTGTTGCCTTGGAAGATGTCTCCCAACACATACAAGTCTGTGTCTTGGACGACACTGCTACCAGTTCGTCCGAACAAACTGTGGCAAAGGAATTTGTGTAAGTACATCATGGAATTGGGGTTGATAGACTTGTTGTATGCGAGTTTCGGATTGAATCGCCAAAAACCAGTTAGCATTCTCCAAATATCCTAAGATGTCATATCTTTGCCAGGATGGTATTGTGCAGTATCCCTTGGTAGGAAACCAAACCATGCATGAAGTTCTGGGTATCCAAATGTGTATGCCTCGCCATCTCGACGATAACTTCGACGAACACGTCGCTTATTAACAAAGCGAACAGTACAGAGAAACTCTAGCACCCAGTCTCCTATAATGGGAAACTTCATGAAGGTGAATTTAGACCATCCTAAATTTCTTAAATAGCGATCCATATCCTCGCTTATCCCGAGTTCATCATTTAAGAACTCGTCCATATATATCATCCCGACAAACATTGCGTATCGGAAACGATAGTAGCGTCTGTCTTCATCATGGTTATAAATGGAGAATGGTGCTCCGTAGCGTTCTGATATGTCAGTACGCTTGGTGCGTGCAGAATCATTTTTCTTTGAAGTTTTGAGAGAAGAAGTCATGTTTGAAGAAGATATGTTTTGTAACTTTTTTAAACGTTGTGAAGAATATCAGAATTTTGATAGAGTTGAAATGAAAGTAAAAAGAATTCTGATTGTCTCTGAAATATATATATATGAACAGAATGAAATATTATGTCTGTTAGGAATGAAATGGTGTCAATTAGTGCCTTTTGGGTAAAAAAACTGACAAAAATTTCGAATTTCCGCAAGGGTTTTAAGGAAATTGGAGAAAACAAAGGTGATAGGTCATCACTATGCCCGTGTCGCGACCGAGATTCTGGAATCTCAGTCGCGACATGCTTTACCTCGTCGAAACCTTCTCCCGCTCGTCACGACTGAGATTCAATAATCTCGGTACGAGTAGGACCTTCCTAATATATTCCTGAAATAATCTATATTCAAAATCCCTACTGAGATTTCCTGAATCTCAACTGAGATTCCTGAAATTTCACTAAACAAATAAGAATTTTCTGAAAAACAATTAAAAACATGACTTAAATGAATTTTTATTGAATAATACTTATTTGTACACAAATCTAAAAAAATCAAATTATAAAAATAAATAAAAGTAAAATAAATTAAGAACTAGTAAAAATTAAAACAACAAACAAAATTTAAGAAAAACAAAATTAAAGATATGAAAATTAATTAATTTAATTTTCATAGAATATGTCCACTGATTCAATTGCTTGAATTGGAGCGCCTTCATAATAGATTTTGCATCAATTACCGTTAACCTTAAATCGATCGCCTTTTGTATTTTCTAACTCTAAAGATCCATAATCGAAAGTTCTAACGACTACGAACGGTCCAGTCCATCTAGACCTAAGCTTACTTAGGAATAACCTTAATCGAGAATTAAAAAGTAACACTTTATCACCAACATTAAAGCTTTTAACCTTAATTTTGGCATCATGCCATTTTTTCACTTTTTTCCTTATATATCCTTGCATTTTCATAGGATAAATAGCGTAATTCATCCAACTCATCTAAGTCGAATAAACGCTTCTTTCCTACTTTTTGCAAATCATAATTAAGGGTTCTTATAGCCTAATATGCTTTATGTTCTAACTCTACTGGTAAGTGACAAGCTTTTCCATACACAAGTCAGAAAGGTGTCATTCCTATAGGTGTTTTAAATGCAGTACGGTATGCCCATAACGCATTGTTAAGTTTGTGTGCCTAGTCTCTTCTCGAAGATGAAATTGTTTTCTCTAATATCCATTTGAGTTCTCTATTCGATATCTCCGCTTGACCATTCGATTGAGGATGGTATGGCGTAGATACGCGGTGGTGTACTCCGTATTTTTTCATAAGCGATTCAAAACTTCTGTTTATGAAATGAGTACCTCCATCACTTATCATAACTCTAGGGACTCCAAATCGACAAAATATTGCATCGAGAAACTTAATAACTACCTTAGAATCATTTGTCGGGGTTGCAATTGCTTCAACCCACTTTGAAACATAATCTACGGCTACTAATATATAAGTTTTACCAAAAGAAGGGGGAAAAGGACTCATGAAATCGATTCCCCACACGTCGAAGATTTCAACTTCCAACACATTCGTGAGAGGCATCTCATCTTTCCTTCCTAAATTCCCAGTTCTTTGACATTTATCACATCGAATAACAAACGAACGAACGTTTTTAAACAATGTAGGCCAAAAGAATCCACATTCTAATATCCTAGCTATTGTTTTACTTACGCCGTTATGACCTCCATAAGAGCTTGAATGGCATTCTGACATTATAGACTCATATTCATCCTCACTAACGCATCTCCTAATTATACCATCGCCACATGTTTTGAACAAGAAATGATCTTCCCAAAAATATCTTTTAACTTCTGAAAAGAATTTCTTCCTTTGGTGGAAATTTAACCCTTCTTGAACAACGTGAGCTGCGAGATAATTAGCCATATCCGCATACCATGGTGATGTGACACTTTTTACTTGTTTGAGATATTCATCGGGGAAATCATCTCGTATGCCGATGGTTTCACCGATAGGACCATTTTCATCTTCAAGTCTTGATAGATGATCGGCGACAAGGTTTTCAACTCCCTTTTTATCTTTAATTTCTATGTCAAATTCTTGCAATAACAAGACCCATCTAATAAGACGCGGTTTTGCATCTTTCTTAGCAAATAGATACCTTAAAACTGCATGATCGGTATAAATGATGACTTTAGATCCTAACAGGTATGACCTAAACTTATCACATGCAAAAACTACCGCTAGCATTTCTTTTTCGGTTGTGGTGTAATTTAACTGTGCACCAGACAATGTGTGACTCGCATAATATATGACATGAAGTTTTTTATCCTTCCTTTGACCTAATACACATCCTACGGCTAAGTCGCTTGCATCATAATTTCGAAAGGTAAATCCCAATCGGGTTTAGCAATTATGGGTGCACTGACTAAAGCAGGTTTCAATGTATCAAAAGCTTGTATACAATCCTCATTAAAATCAAAGGTTGAATCCTTCATAAGCAAATTAGTAATTGGTTTGGAGATTACAGAAAAGTTCTTTATAAACCTTTTGTAAAAACCTACATGTCCTAAAAATGACCTTACTCCCTTAACAGTAGTTGGTGGGGGTAATTTCTCTATGACTGAAGTCTTTGCTCTATCCACTTCTAATCCTTTTTCAAAAAATTTATGACCTAAAACTATTCCTTCGTCTACCATGAAATGACATTTTTCCCAATTTAATACTAAATTCGTTTCTTCACATCTAGACAACACTTTATCTAAGTTTTGTAAACATGCATCAAAAGAATCTCCATAAACTGAAAAATCATCCATAAAAACTTTCATGATATCTTCAATGAAATCGTTAAATATTGCAGTCATACAACGTTGAAACGTTGCGGGTGCATTACATAGACCAAAGGGCATTCTCTTATAAGCAAAGGTTCCGTAAGGACATGTGAATGTTGTTTTATCTTGGTCATCCGGGTAAATGTAAATTTGAAAGAATCCGGAATAACCATCTATGAAACAATAGAATGCATGACCGGCTATCCTTTCGATCATTTGATCAATGAAAGGTAGAGGAAAATGATCTTCCCTGGTTGCCTTGTTTAGATTCCTATAATCTATACAAACCCTCCAACCGGTGGTGGTTCGCGTAGGTATTAATTCACCTTCGTCATTCCTTACTACAGTTATGCCTCCCTTTTTGGGTACACAATGGATTGGACTAACCCATTCACTATCCGAGATCGGATAAATGATTCCATTGTCTAGAAGTTTAGTAATCTCATTTTTTACTACTTCCTTCATGTTCGGATTTAGGCGTCTTTGCCTATCCGCTTTAGGTGGCTTACCTTCTTCTAAGTGAATTCTATGCATTACAATACTAGGATTAATTCCTTTTAAGTCTGAAATTTGCCATCCCATACTCCCTATCCTATTTCTAACAATCTCTTTCAATTTATCTTCTTGTTCTTTAGTTAACTTGTTAGAGATAATTATAGGAAGAGTATCGCCTTCGCCTAGGAAAGTGTACCTCAAAATGGTTTGGTAACTCTTCAAGTTCTAACTTAGGGGGTTCTACAATTAAAGGCGGAACTGGTCCATCTTCTCGAATCAAAGGCTCTAGAGCCTTATCTTCTAATTCTTCTCCCACTATTGGTTCTATTACTTTTTCTCTTTGAATAACATCATTGACACATTCTTCGACCAAATCAAGTTTCATACAAACTAACTCTTCCATAGGGTATTTCATTGCTTTGTTCATATTAAACTCAATCTTATCTTCACCTATTCTCAAAACTACTTTCCCTTCCGATACATCGACTAATGCACGTCCCGTATTCATAAACGGTCTACCAAAAATTAGTGGACAATTAACGTCATATGCAAAGTCTAGCATAACAAAGTCAGTAGGAAAAATAAATTTATCGACTTTTACTAAAACGTCCTCAATTATATACCATATGGTTTCTTAGTGGTTTGATCCGCTAGTTGCAAAACCATATTGGTACGCTTGATATCTTCTTCTAAACCTAACTTTTTGAAAATAGACAATGGCATTAAGTTAATGTTCGCTCCTAAGTCACAAAGACAACTTGGGAATTCAATGTTTCCCAATTTACACGGGATGGTGAAACATCCAGGATCTTTGAGTTTAGTGGGCAAATTACTTGACACTATTGAACTACAATCCTCTGTTAACGATATGGATGAAATTCCTTCCCAACTGATTTTCTTAGAAATCAAATCTTTTAAAAATTTACCATAGTTAGGAATTTGTGTTATCGCATCCATAAACGTTAAATTTATATGCAAAATTTTAAGTTTGTCTAAAAACGTTAAAAGTTGTTTGTCATAGTCCTTATTTCGGACTTTATGTGGAAAATGTGGTTTTGGTACAAAAGTTTTTGTACTAGAATCTATGGGTGAACTTTTTGAATTTACATTATCTTCATTGGATTTCGTCGTCAAATCACTTCCCTGTAAAATGTTAGTAGAATCTCTGGGCATTTCCAGACCTAAGTAATGTTTTCCCGAACGAAGAGTGATAGCCTTTACATGCTCTTTCGGATTTTCTTCCGTATGGATGGGAAGACTTCCCTCTTTTCGGGATGGAATTGATTTAGCAATTTGTCCTATTTGAACCTCCAAATTATGGATGCTAGACGAGTGGTTTTTAATTAATTGATCGAATTTATTCTCAATTCGTTTAAAACCATCATCATGGCTATTTACTTTACCACCGATAGCGTCTATAAATTTGTCGATTTTAGAAGATAATGTGCCAATCGTGTCTCTTGACTGATTTTGATAAGTATTAGATCGACTCTGATTGGCACCAGCATTATTATTATCTTTCTAACTAAAGTTAGGATTATTTCTCCATTCGGGATTATAAGTACTAGAATAAGGATTATTAGTTTGATTTTGTCATTGGATAAAGTTTACCTGTTCAACCTCATCCTTACCTTCGTAATCCAAATCCATTTGGATTGGGTTACTATTAGTATCACACGGTGCCATAAACCTATCAATTTTGTGCGATAACGCAGAAAATTGGGCTTGTAACATCGCGATTGGATCGAGATTCACTATACCTTTAACTAGTGATGTGGTTGAGGATGATGGTTTCGCCACTGGTGTGTGTCCACGTTTTGCTGGCCATATACTACTGTTGATTGACATTTCCTCTAAAAGTTCTCTCACTTGGACCGGATGTCTTCTTCATAAATAACCCTCCCGACATAGCATCTAATGAACCTCTGGTTGTAGGATTTATTCTGTTATAAAATTTTTGCATCAAAAGGTCATCGGGCAAATGGTGGTGTGGGCATAAACGTTGAAGTTCCTTAAAACGTTCCCATGCTTCATAAAGGGTTTCATTATCATGCTGTGCAAAGGATGTTAATTCTTTTATGACTCTTGCGGTTTTTGCCAAAGGAAAAAATTTTGATAAAAATGTTTGGGCTAATTGGTCCCAAGTTTTGAATGTTGCGGCTGGTATCAAAGTTAACCAAACTTTGGCTCTATCCTTCAAAGTGAAAGGAAAAAGGCGAAGTTTAATTGCTTCGGCAGGCACATCAGTCATTTTGAAAGTGTTGCAAATTTCTAGGAAATTTGTCAAATGGGTGTTTGGGTTTTCGTTAGGTAGTCCATAAAATGTCACATTGTTTTGTAACATATTAAGCAAAGCTGGCTTAATTTCAAATTGGTGTGCGACTATCTGGCGTCTAACTATACTATTCGTTACACCGGCCACTCCCGACCTAGCGTAATCCATAAGTGTGGGTGGAATTGCCATGGTTTCTGGCTGTGATTTTTGTTTCTCTTTTTCTTTCTTGTTTTTTCTTTTTTTCTTAATTGTCTTTTCAATTTCTGGATCAAGTGGTTTTGGTGGAATGCCTGAACTTCAAGAACTGCACATGAACTTGAAATTTTTGCACGAACCGAAACTACCTTTAAAACAAAATTGAAAAATAAAAAATGTAAGTAAATTGAAATAAATAAAATATAAAAATTAAAATAAGTATGTATAAACCTAGATTCGAAATAAAACACGAAAAATCTAAATTTTTGTAAAAAAAATGGCGTTCCCCGGGAACGGCGCCAAAAACTTGTTGAGCGGTTTCCGCAAGTGCACGGTTTCGCTTGTAGTAATAAAAAGATACCGATCCCACAGGGAACGTTTTTTCACAAAAACTTATTTTGATACAGTTTTGAATACATCTTTAGGTTTATATTATAGAAAATCGTTTAATTGAATTGGAATGTATTGAATTTAATTAACCAGAATCAGATTAGAACTTTATGTTAGAAATTTTGAGATCAATTATATCTTGAGATTGGCTTACAAGACAGAAACTTTTAGCGTTTAAAGTAAGAAAAGCGTTAAACTTATTTGCATTAAGCAAAGATACCAACTTAAACTTTGTAAAGATTATAAGTATGTAATAAAAGGTAAATTCCTTCAATTAATAGGCTTTGAACCGTAGAAATCTCTCTAGTTCGGAGTAGATTTCTACCTTAATCAAATTGATATTTATTTCCGATAAGCTGACCTAACGATCATATCATCTGTAAATATTAATTCTTTCAAGTGTTCAACAAAGTTTCCTTGTAACTATATGAAATTAAATACATTTTAATGAAAACACCAGAATCTTACTTCGAAGAAATTATCAAAGTAACTACAAAAATGTATATTGAATTGTGTAAACTTTTTATTATAGAATTTTTGAATCAATACAAGTTAACATAGAAAAGAAAACATGGTAAGCATTCTAACTAATTTGAGTTCCGGGTTGTCAATCCTTTCCTCAAACTTCGTTAGAGTTTGTCGGACTCTAGTGTCGCTTCCGCTGCTTGATCTTCTCGTTGAATCTTCAGAATAGAGATTGTTTGTCTTCTACTAGAATGAAAACTCATCTTCGAATTAATTCTTAATCTAAACTTAATCGCTACTGTGTTTGTAATAAATCTAAGAACAATTTCTGTACATCAATATTGCTTTTACAAAACTGAAATCTAACTCTGAATCGTTTCTGACTCATAATTTCTACATAAATTCTGCTCTCTAATCTTAATTAATCTAACTCTCTACAACTCTTTATTTATAGATGTTGAAGAGTCGTATTTGAAGGGTCGTGTCCGTTGCGAAGAGACATTTCTATCCACCCGAACAGACACGCTTCTTGGAATTTTAACATGTGAATTTAGTGCTGGTCCTACCGAGATTCCAGAATCCCTGTCGTGACATGGGGATCAACTTTTATCTTCAGAACGAACATGTCTACATGCCTAAAAAAGGCGTGTCGTGACCGAGATATGGGAATCTCGGTCGCGACACGGGATGTTCCTCCCGATTCTGACTTCGTTCCCGTCTCCTCGTATCGGTGCGCTGATTTTCTCGTACTTTTGGCTCGTAACTTAGGGTTTTTCCTTCGTTTTCGATCCGTTTTCGCTCCTATTTGGATTTTACCAAATATTTAGGTACCTTGCATCAAAGAAACATATTCGGACGTAAAAGTACTCTAAATAGATATAAATAGCACGATTTCATGACAAAACTGACGTGAATATTAATGATATTTTAGGTATATTTTGGACTTAACAACGACTTTTAACCAATTCTTCCTGGTTAATAAAAAATTAACGATTAACCATAATTTTTTACCCAAAACTAAATTTTTAAATAATATTAATATACATGCATTAGCAAACATATCAGCAGACATTAGCAAACCCAGAATTTGAAATCTATATGAAAAATTAGCAAACATTATTAAAAACCCTAGACATGAATAGAAATTATACCCAGAAACTTAAACATTATTAAACCCAGACATTAGTTGCACAAAAATGAATAGAAATTTACTTACATCGATTATGAATAGAAATGAATAGAAAATGAAAAATGAATAGAAATTAAACCAGAAATTTAGCTACGTTCCTAGTCCAGAAATTATCAAGCTCCATCCCAATAATGTTTACACCTGAACTCCCAAACTAGATAATACCAAATCATTAGATGGGTATAACTCAAAACCAACACCAAAAAAGACTTTATAGTTACTAGATAATACCAAGTGCTACTCACATCCACAGTGGAAATAAGGTGTGAGACGTAACGACGTTGGTGCGAGATGGGATGACTGTACGAGACGGAAGGGATGGAGGAACGACGGTGGAGGAACCGCAGTGGTGGATGGAAATCGCAAGGTAGGTGGTGGTGGTGGTGGTGGTGGTGGCGGCGGCGACGGCTGCTTTGTCTTCTCTTAGTTTAGGGTATCGTTTTTTCTTTATACAGAAACAAACTAAGGTCTGCTTGTTTTGGGATTAGAGGAGGTTCATTAAAGAGAGTTTATTTATCTAACCTTGCTTGGAAATGAGTTTAAATTGAGTTGGGGTTAAATAAAGATTAGAAAACCTTGAAATAACCCCAATTCCAGTCCAACCAAATTGGTGGGATTTGGAGGTTCACTGAACAACCTCCCATTCCCTCACATTCCCTCCATTTAATGAACCTTGTTTAAACCTTCATCCAAGCACACCCTAAAGATAATGATAAGTTAGGTATTGTTTTGTTTAGATTATAATAATTTGTAAATAATATTTTTTTATCTGTATATAGTTGTATAAAGTATAATATATATATATATATAAACAGTTCGATTAACTCTAAACTGCGGTTTTTAAACATCCAAAACCGAAACCAGTTTATTTTTAAACCATAAAATAAAACCATCGGTTCGGTTAACTGTTTTTCGGTTCGGTTATCGGTTTATCTGGCTTTTTTACCCACCCCTAATTGGGGAGGTCATGAGTTCGAATCACACGGGGAAGGGTGGAGATTTTTCTTTGTTATTTAATATAAGTGAATTGCGCACAATTTTTTTAAAAAACATAATTATAATTATAATAAATAATAATAAATAACTGAACTGAATATGATCTTAGTTGTTAGTATTTTAATAAGCTTTTTGTATTTATGTTGGTAACCGAAGAATATTTTAGACATAATTAATATTTGAAAGATCTAAAATGACCGTTAATTTATGGTCAAACCATTCTTTTTAGGGTTAATACATATATTTGCCCATGTATTATCATGGAAAAATAGATATGCCCTTATATCAAATAAACCCACAAAACTATCCCTGAATTTTTCACAAACCTGCAATTATACCCTACTCTAACAGACTTACTTATTTGGCATAATCAATGTTATCCCCATAAACACCACATTCTTCTGGGTTCTAAATTTGATTCCCTAATTAAGAATTTATCTGGGATTTGTAGTACTGGTGTTTTAACTCAAGGTTTCACCATTGTTGTTTCTAGGCTTGGAATTAGCGCTTCGAAAGATGATTTGCGATTTTATGGAACAGAATGAAGATAGGGGACACGGAGATGAAGAGACAAGCTTTGATCAATTTAAACAATGCTATTATTGAGGATTCAATGTATGTTGAGATAATTACTGTTGAAATTAGTGACATTTTGCATTTGGTAATTAATCTTCTTCACTCATTTGAAATTGAAATTCAAGAAGAGTCTGCTAAAGTAGTTTCATGGCTTTCTAGGTTTGATTCCTGCAAGTGTTTGTTAATTGGGTCTAGTGTCATTGGTGCTCTGGTTAGGGTTTTAGAATGTGGGAATGAATTGGGGAAAGAAGCTGCTGCTAGAAGTTTGTAGAAATTGACTCAGAATTCTGATAATTCATGGCCTGTTTCAGCACATGGTGGAGTTACTGCTCTCTTAAAAACATGTTCTTCTAATGATTCTAATGGAGAACTAGTTGGGGCTTCTTGTGGTGTTCTAAATAACCTTGTTGGTGTTGAAGAAATAAAGAGATTCATGATTGAAGAAGATGTTGTTTCTGTATTCATCAAGCTTTCAAAATCAAATGAGTGTGTCGTTTAACAAACTTAATGAACTTAAGAGAGAAATGTAGGAGATGAAGTGAGGGAAAATGGGAGAATGAAGGAGATGACTGACATGGATGAAGACTTTCTAAGATTTTGAATATTGAAAGAAAGAAGAAAAAGACAATGATGTGTAGTGTGTTAATTGGTGGGTTGTGGGTGATAGGGATATTTTACACCTATCTTTTAGCGTGATTTACGGATTAATTTTAAAAGAAATAAATAAGTTTAATTACAAAAATAGAGTATTTTGAATAAAATAACGAAATAATAATAAATACCGTATTTGCGGATAAATTCCCTTGTTTTTGATATATTTAGGAAATAAAAACATCAAGCTAACTCGGCCCTAAGATTTGTATTTCAGGTACGAGCAAGGAGTGAAAATCCACTCAATACGCGAGGCGTATTTCCCTTCACGTGAGGCGTGAAACATGGAGTCAGAAATAATTGTCCTATCCACGAGCACCATGTGGAATCTAGTCAGCATACGCGAGGCGTATGCCAACATACGTGAGGCGTATGACACATGTCAGAAATGATAAACTCAATCCTGAAAGTCAGACTGCATTGTCTCCTAGGTCAACTATCGGTACGCGAGGCGTGTTTTGGGATACGCAGGGCGTACATGATGTATTTCAAGCAATAAAACAGTAGGAGCTCAAACACGCGCGGCGTATATCACTATGCGCGGGGCGTGTTTGAAACAACAAGATCCGAATTGGTCCACATGCAGGAGATTTCTGACGGAATGGGCATACACGCAGGGCGTACACCACCATACGCGGGGCGTATTATGGGATTTCTGCACAAAATGATGTTCCTCCATGCTTGCACCTTGTGGAATTACAATCTTGCCCCTAGCTTGATCTATAAATAAGAGTGACTAGCACCCATTTGAAGGAGGAGGGAACACTTTCTAACACCTTATACCTTGTACATAGCTACATTTTACTTCTTTTGATAGAATTCTTGTTATTTTAGTTTTAGATTCAGTTTTTATGTAATAAAACTCTACCACCTTGAGAGCTTGTTCCTTTGATTCGTCACTCCGTCAAAGTTCCGTTCCATCCTCGTCCACCAAGCTCGAGAGTTCCACCTCCAAGTCCTAAGAGATGGTCTTGAGTCCGGTTAGCTAGTCCCGAGGGCCGATTCTTCCCTCTCTACTTGCTAATTAGCTTGATCTCATCCTATGTACTAGGCTTGGTTGTATTCTATATTTTTATTCTCCATATTTATAATTCATGATCTGCAATTTCCGTTTCTATATACGTGTTGATGTTTATTGCTTGTTTTGATACTCGTAATTGATTATTGTGTAGGGGAACGCGATTTCCGACGCCATTCGGGCTATCTTTAGGGATTCATATAGGTGTTGCCTTACCGGAAGTGACAAACCGGAAACCGTAGGAATTGACAAGCCACGGAACTTACGGGCCCTAGTTTCTGGTCCCCAGCATTAGACACGCCTTGACTAGGAACCACGTAGTCTAAGTACTTCACGGGTCGGTCGAACTACACATAGTCGTCTTTGTAAGAGTAAATCGTCAACCGAATATATTCGGAGTTATTGCCTATTATATTTATAACTTATCGCATTCCATATCACTTCGTAGAGTTTTGATATATAAATTTGGTTCACCTATAGTTAGGAGTAGTTTGTAGTTGTGTCTCACACCAACCTCAAAGTATTCACCGCTTAAATAACGTATAAAACCGAGTCGTTTAATACTTGCAGTTATAAATCCCGTGGATTCGATACCCGGTCTTAACCTGATTATTACTTGATACGACGGGGTACACTTGCCCCTAAGTAGTGACGTCTAGTAGATACAAAGCACTTAGAAAGACCACATTCATAGTTATAGCGCAATCATCGTAATACACATTTCGTCGTTAAAAAGAACACAACTAGACGTCACGCATCAAGTTTTTGGCGCCGTTGCCGAGGATTTATAATTTCTTGCAATATTAGACAAAAACGTTTTATTGTTAGTTTAAGCATTTGTAAATATTACTTTCTCTTTTTATGAATAATTTATTTTGCTTCTTGTTGATATTAATGATTTGTTTCATGGTATGATGCTTCATAATCGTCATCGGTGGGACGACCGTATGGATGATGAATGCCCACACTCAACCTCGCAATTCGATGTGGTAAACTCTATGCTTAAAGATATTCATGAAGGATTATCTAACACTGAGACATATTTCAGGGAATTGGAAAATCTATGGGCCAGATTGAAGTCTCCTCTTGATTCCGCCGCGGACGAATCAATTCGAGAGTCCAATTCGGTTTGTCAAAATGGGAAGCTCGAGTTAATTGAGTTTTCTCAAAAGGATTCCCCAAATAATAAGGGTCGTCTCAGTTGTGAGAAAACGGACATCGATCAGCCGGTTGTGTGCGGGGACCCATGGAAATAAATCCAAAGCTAGAAGAGTCGGAGGTTCCTTCTACCTCTATTTCGCTCTTTTTGAACTACCAAAGGAGTAAAAAATGGAGCAAACTAAACTCTTCGATAATTTCTGCAAATATAGTTTTTGGTTTTTGTTAAATTCTTTTGAAGCGAACAATCCGTTTTGCAGGTACGGGTTGTTTATTCAAGAATTTGAATTTCTAACGCGAATGGAAGCATACACCTAGGAGGAAATTCTAAGTCGAGCTCACCGACTATAAAGTAGCGCTTCTTGGGAGGCAACCCAAACTCGAATAAGGGAGTTTTTCGTTCCCAACTTTTACTTTCCACATTTTGTTTTCTGACCGATTCATTTCACTTCTTTAAGTTATTCTTATCACTTTTTATTTTTATTTTTATTTTTATTTTTATTTCTATTTTTTTAAATTAAAGAAAAAACAAATCTCATATTAATTCCAAAATTATTTAAGATACGCGGGACGTACAACCCCATGCGCCCCGCGTAGTTGTGTGTCTGCCCATTTTACTCAATAAAAAACACTCTACGCGGGGCGTATCTCCTATCACGCCCCGCGTACCCATCGGTGAATAAACCCCTTTCGAATAAACGCCACGTGGAAGGACACGCGGGACGTGCCCCAGGGCACGCCTCGCGTATCCTCGGGGAGTTGCAAATTACAACTCCCCATGGCAATTTCTTCCCTCAAACTTCCCATCACTCCTCTTCCCTATACACCTTTTCCACTTCCACACTCCACCTTCTCTTCCATCCAATCAACCTCCATCTTTTCAAATTCAAAACTCACTCCACAATAAATTTGTATTAACTACCTCCTTAATTACAAATTAAAAATAAAAACATTACAAACAATTAATAATTAAACATAAAAATCATAAAAACTCATAAACCATAAAATTAAAAATCAGAAAACTGATCAAAAACCGAAAAAATCTTTCCACTTCCCCCTCTTACGCGGGGCGTATCCCCATATACGCCCCGTGTCCTCGCCCTTTTTTCCATCAAAAAGGGGCAGGAGGTGCGATACGCGAGGCGTGCCCCCTTTCACGCCCCGCGTACCGCACCATTTTTTGCGGAAAAATAAGTTCAGGGGGAGGGATACGCGGGGCGTGGCCCCTTCACGCCCCGCGTACCCCTCTGGGAATCCGAGTTTTACTTGGATTCCCCACTCTCCCCTTATATAAACCCCTCCTTTTCTTCTTCTTCTCCCTCACAACTCACTCAACCTTCCCACAACCTTCCTCCACACTCTCTAAAACCCCTCACTCACACCATGGTTAGGCGAAAACACACCGCCGACATACGTCCCCCACGGTCCACTAGGGACCGTTCTTCCCGTTCCGTCCAAAATCAACAACCACTACCATCACTAGAACGGGAACAAACACCACCACTTACCCGCCTACACCGGGCTCCTTTTCATCTCCTAACAGAGGGGGAGGCCGAGAACTACCAAACACTTTCCGCCGCCCACTTTATGGAGCTCCCATACATTGAGCGGAGCACTCTTGACCGCTTCGACCTTGGCGGGACTTTCGTGGAGCGCCTCCGTGCCCTCTCTTGGCACGATCACTTTCTTGCACGACCCCACGTTTACCCCTCCTTAGTTTTGGAGTTCTACACCACCCTCACCTCTAACAACGTCCCTGGTGCCGCCCTCTTCAACTTCCGCCTTCACAACCACTCCTTCACCATTGACACCCAATGGCTCCGCAATCACTTCACCAAACAAGTGGAAGATGGTATGTCCCATTGGCCCGAGGGTATTTCCGCCCGTGATTTTTGGACCTCCATCACCGGGTCCGAGGATTATGATGTCTCCAACCTCCGCCCCTCTCTCATCCGTGATCCAATCCTCCAACTTCTCCACCGCTTCATCTCCTTCTACTTTTCGGGGAAGTCGAAATCCACCAAGGTCAACAAGGACGAACTTTTGGCGCTCTATTGTTGTGCCAACAACCGTGCTTATGACCTCTCCTATCTTGTGGCCGCCCAACTCCACCATATTTCCACCCGAAAACGTGGCAAGATCGGGTTGGGTCATCTCTTCACTCTTTTCGCCACCTCCGCTCTTGGCGAGGCTGCCCTTGCTCGCCTCCCAAGCCTTTTGCCTCGGCCCGTGGAGAAAAATGCCTTCAAATCCCTTAGGCGCTCCACCTCGGGCCCGAGTGAAACCTCAGGGGCGGCTCACTCTCACGAGGAGGAGGGTTCGGATTCGGATATGGGCCTCAATTTCAGTCCTCCGCCTAACCATGACTTCAATTCCATCTATGCTCGGTTGGACGCCTTGGAAGGCCACCAACGTGCCGATCGAGCCCACTACGACAACCACTTCGCCACCCTCAACACCCGCTTTGACACCCTCGAGGCTAATCGCCTCATGGACCACTCCACCTTCATCACCCGCTTCAACTCCATCGAGGCGCAACAACGTGAGGATCGGGCCCATCTCGATGCTCGCTTTGATGCCCTCACCAACTCCTTCGCCTCCTACTTCACCCTCCACGACAATCCCCCTCCGCCTCAACCATAGTTTCCTTTTTTATGTTTTCCTTTGTTTTGTGTTTTGTGTTTATTTTATTTTCGTTCGTTTTGTTTTAGTTCGTTTTGTTTTCTTGTAATTTTGCTTTCTGTTTTAATATCTATGTAATGTATTTTTATGGTTTCCATTCATGTTTCGTGTTTATTTTTCACAGTTTTTCTGCCATAAATAACATTCACGCAGGGCGTACTCGCCTTTACGCCCCGAGTGATCATCATTTTTCGTAGATAAAATGCCCAGAAACTCAAACACGCGGGGCGCCCCACTTCGTGCGCCCCGCGTATTTGGGTCTCTGCCCAAAAATAAGCTCAAAACACAACGCCTACGCGGGGCGCCCCTTAGGGCACGCCTCGCGTAGAACCCAAAAACTTTGAAGAGCCTAATTTTTAAATTCCATGTCTCATTTTTGTTTTTGTTTCTTTTGCGACGCCCTTGGAATAGGCGTCATTTTAATAACGCGGAGGGCCGTGCAACCCCGCACTTAACGTTTGTTTTGCACTAACAAAAACAAAAATAAAAAAATCAAATAAACACCAAAATAATTAAACAAATTTATTGACTCTTAAATCTATCCCGACACACTACTTATCCCTCGGAAATAAAATAAGAGTTCCGTTATTTGTCCTTAAAATAAAAAGACGGAACACAAAGGATCGGTTTTAATAAGAAATTTTAGTCTTAATTTTGAAGTTCAAGAATTTATGCAAAGTCTAGGTTTGTACTAAACAAAAGCATCAAATCCTAACCCACATGTCATATCCATAATGAAATTTAAAAAGGCAATAAAAACGAGATGTTTGAAAGTTTAGCGAAGACTCGATAATACACAGTTTAAACCCGAAATTTTGTGAGATATTTTTTAGCCTAAAAGAGTTCGTACGAGAACTCTATTTCTTTCACAATTCTTTGAGAGCTTTGACTTCACTCGAGTCATAGAGTTTGCATCTAATACCGGATTAAGTACACCTATTTTAGTTAGAATGGCAATAGGTGATAAAACGAACCCACTTAGTCTAATTCTTTTCTTAATTTATTTTTCTCGTTTTTATCAACCTCTAGGAAACCCCTCGAGCCTACTAACCGACTTTTCTTGTCAACACCCTTTTAACAATTAACCCTCTTTTTCCTCTTGTTTAAATACCAACGAAATCAATTTGCACCCGAAATAAGTCAATGCCTTACTAAGTAAACACCTTAAACCCTCGAAATCGTTTTTGTGCCGCTCTCAAAAAAAAATACAATAAAGAGAAAAAGGCATTTTCAAGCTCCACCCGAGCAATTTCAAGTATATCTTATGAACTCGCTAAGGCCAAAATAAAAATACGGTGCGACCACCAAAATGGTATTTAAACTCGAGCTTCCAAAAATTAACCACTAAAAAGCCACCCACATTACAACCCCCCTCCGGGTTCATTTTTAATATTGTCTAAACCATAACATAGGAGGAAAAACCCGGATGAAAATGCAAACTCAAAGTGATCTCGGGTAAGTGCAAAGAAGAGTGCTAAAACACCGACCCACCAAAGTTTGAGCGTAAGAGTGAAATCCCTTGGTGAGGTATTATCGGGCTCTCAAAAGATAATCAACCCCCGTTAATATTGCCTATTAATTTTGATCATGGAGGTTTCAAATAAGTTTTGGTCACTCGATTGTTTGCGCGGGTATTCACCGAAAACTTTGCATAAAACTTTGACTTTGAAATCATGCACTTGGTAAAACCGACCAACGGCTTCTTTCTTAATAATCTCAATCCCCTGTCTTTCGATTTCTTTTACTTGAGGACAAGTAAAACTTTAAAGTCCGAGGAGGTTTGATATGGGTATTTTACCCCTATCTTTTAGCGTGATTTACGGATTAATTTTAGAAGAAATAAATAAGTTTAATTACAAAAATAGAGTATTTTGAATAAAATAACGAAATAATAATAAATTCCGTATTTGCGGATAAATTCCCTTGTTTTTGATATATTTAGGAAATAAAAACATCAAGCTAACTCGGCCCTAAAATTTGTATTTCAGGTACGAGCAAGGAGTGAAAATCCACTCAATACGCGAGGCGTGAAACATGGAGTCAGAAATAATTGTCCTATCCACGAGCACCATGTGGAATCTAGTCAGCATACGCGAGGCGTATGACACATGTCAGAAATGATAAACTCAATCCTGAAAGTCAGACTGCATTGTCTCTTAGGTCAACTATCGGTACGCGAGGCGTGTTTTGGGATACGCAGGGCGTACATGATGTATTTCAAGCAATAAAACACCAGGAGCTCAAACACGCGCGGCGTATATCACTATGCGCGGGGCGTGTTTGAGACAACAAGATCCGAATTGGTCCACATGCAGGAGATTTCTGACGGAATGGGCATACACGTAGTGCGTACACCACCATACGCGGGGCGTATTATGGGATTTCTGCATAAAATGATGTTCCTCCATGCTTGCACCTTGTGGAATTACAATCTTGCCCCTAGCTTGATCTATAAATAAGAGTGACTAGCACCCATTTGAAGGAGGAGGGAACACCTTCTAACACCTTATACCTTGTACATAGCTACATTTTACTTCTTTTGATAGAATTCTTGTTACTTTAGTTTTAGATTCAGTTTTTATGTAATAAAACTCTACCACCTTGAGAGCTTGTTCATTTGATCCGTCACTCTGTCAAAGTTCCGTTCCATCATCGTCCACCAAGCTCCAGAGTTCCACCTCCAAGTCCTAAGAGACGGTCTTGAGTCCGGTTAGCTAGTCCCGAGGGCCGATTCTTCCCTCTCTACTTGCTAATTAGCTTGATCTCATCCTATGTACTAGGCTTAGTTGTATTCTATATTTTTATTCTCCATATTTATAATTCATGATCTGCAATTTCCGTTTCTATATACGTGTTGATGTTTATTGCTTGTTTTGATACTCGTAATTGATTATTGTGTAGGGGAACGCGATTTTCGACGCCATTCGGGCTATCTTTAGGGATTCATATAGGTGTTGCCTTACCGGAAGTGACAAACCGGAAACCGTAGGAATTGACAAGCCACGGAACTTACGGGCCCTAGTTTCTGGTCCCCAGCATTAGACACACCTTGACTAGGAACCACGTAGTCTAAGTACTTCACGGGTCGGTCGAACTACACATAGTCGTCTTTGCAAGAGTAAATCGTCAACCGAATATATTCGGAGTCATTGCCTATTATATTTATAACTTATCGCATTCCATATCACTTCGTAGAGTTTTGATATATAAATTTGTTTCACCTATAGTTAGGAGTAGTTTGTAGTTGTGTCTCACACCAACCTCAAAGTATTCACCGCTTAAATAACGTATAAAACCGAGTCGTTTAATACTTGCAGTTATAAATCCCGTGGATTCGATACCCGGTCTTAACCGGATTATTACTTGATACGACGGGGTACACTTGCCCCTAAGTAGTGACGTCTAGTAGATAAAAAGCACTTAGAAAGACCACATTCATAGTTATAGCGCAATCATCGTAATACACATTTCGTCGTTAAAAAGAACACAACTAGACGTCACGCATCAGTGGGTAATCTGATGACTAGACTAATGGTGCTAGGTCAAATAAGGTTAGTCCGTTATATTAGGGTATAATTGCAAGTTTGTGAAAAATTGAGGAATAATTTTATAAATTTATTTAATATAAGGGCATATCTGTTTTTTTCATAATAATAGATGAGCAAATATGTGTATTAACCCACCTTTTTATATTTTGGTAAAATATGCTTAGATTTGATCTCACTTCAATGTATACCGGTTAAATTTGTACCGGACTAAATGTACACATTTATCCGTTATAAAAAAAGCATTCCTAATCGTAGATCGAGAACACCACGCATTAACAGCCGTGCGATCTAGGGTTTTACATAATCAAGAACCCTATATAATCTTTTTTTATCTGAAAATTCTAATTCTCTGGTCCTAGCCTCTCTCATTCGTGCGCTTACGGGGAGAAAGGGGAGGAAGAATAGAACTGATACAAAATGGTTCAGCGACTCACTTACCGTTCGAGGCACAGCTACGCCACCAAATCTAATCAGCACCGCATCGTCAAAACCCCTGGTATGATTCTTAGATTTTTTTTTTTTTTTTTTTTGCCGAAATGGTTTTTCTTTAATTAGGTGAAAAAACGAGTTAATGGTTGTTTTTGGAATGAAGGTGGGAAATTGGTGTATCAGACAACCAAAAAGAGAGCAAGTGGACCTAAGTGTCCTGTTACTGGAAAGAGAATTCAAGGGGTATGTGTTTCAGTGATTTGATATAAGCTATGTTGTTTGAATTGGTTTTTTTTTTTTTTTTTTTTTTTTTTTTTTTTTTTTTTTGCTTTTATGGTTTATTTATGAATCGATCTGCATAGGATAACAAAATATGGATTGAACAATTCTCGGCCATTTTTTGAACCATTGATTGACATTGTATTTTTGCGAGCTTGAAAGATCGAAAGGTTGTGTTGATCAACCATTTTGAATGATTTCACGATGTTATTGTTCTCAGTATACTATTTTGGCTATTCTTTAGCTAGACATTCATCTGAGGTGAAATTTTATTTAAAGGGTTTATAGCGTGGACTTGAGTAATGGAGTGCTGTGGGCTTCGATCTTTTCTAGACCTTTCTTTACCCCCATTTTTGCTTATTCTAAACCCTAAACCCTAAACATTTAACCACTCAAAGAAGAAGAACGTTCAGTTTTCCTAGTAAAGTTTAAATGCCATTTCTTTCAATTTGTTGCTGCCACTAAGTATACAAGCATAAATTAACGATTATCTTTCCTTGAAAGCTACACAATTTGCCAAATCAGTGTTAATTAGAAAACTTTCTTTAAATCCAAAATGTTGAAGAGGATTATGGCTGATGAAGAATGGTCCAAGTGCTCTTACTTGAGATTCTTTTTAGTTGATTTTGAACTGCTGCGGATTATTTTGCTTTAAATCAAGTTTGCACAATCAATAACTTGCTTGAAAGGACTGAGGATTATGGATTATGGATGCAGTTATGGGAGCAATTAAGCACATGATTTTTTTTAACAGCTGGTCTACTGCATAAAGATAACTGCTGTTAAATAAGATATTTCACTTTTCCTTGATTTTCAATGCGAGGATGTTTGCTCTTTTCTCATTTATGATAGAGTAGGTATGAATAGGTCTTGATATGGTGAGCTAAACCTGAATGAGGCAGATTCTGTCATTAACTTGGGAGTTTTAGGAGGTGCAGAGGCATGATTGTATAATCATACAATCCCAAATTAATTGTCGAGTTTGATGTTTTTTCACATGGAAATGAGATACAACTTCTTCTATTGTTAAGCTGAGAATAAGTTCCATCTCTACTTTGTTGATATTTTTGCCTCTAAATAAGGCTTGTGGATTACTTACTGAACTATTAAGTTTAGTCTATGTTGCACAGAAACTCCTCTTCAGTAGTGTTTCCGAGTTTTGTGTCCATTTCAGTTTCTGGATATGTTTTCAAGACTCTGTTTTAGATAACTTTTCCCAGTGTCCGTCTCAGTTTCCCTTTTTGTTTTTGTTTCCGTGAAACATAGAGAGCTCATCTTATATAGCCTATTTTGATCCCAAGTAAGCTGTATGTGCTGTTGTTCTATGTCACTTAAATTGTTACTACTATTAACTTACTAGTTTACTCTCTAGTTGATCAATGTGATCCTGTGGTAAAAATTTGAAGAGTCATTGTCTTTTTTTCAATATTTACAGATTCCTCACTTGAGACCTGCTGAATACAAAAGGTCTAGGTTGTCCAGGAACCGACGCACAGTGAATCGGGCCTATGGTGGCGTGTTGTCCGGGGGTGCTGTTAGAGAGAGGTACTTAATGGACTAAGTTGTTGCTGGTTTGAATGTTATGACTTCTGAAAGATGTTCTAACAATTCTTCACATGTTTGCAGGATTATTCGTGCCTTTTTGGTGGAGGAGCAGAAGATTGTGAAGAAGGTATTGAAGATACAGAAGGCAAAGGAGAAAGTTTCAAAGAGTTAGACCGAAGATGTGATATGTTGAATTAAGGGCCAATGCTGAAGAGACATTTGTTTAATTGATCTCAATGAATTAGAACTTAATTTTGGATTTATTTGATTTTGAATACTTGTTTTCTTTCACTTTTTTAGTAGATTGCTTGGTAACATGCGAATGTTCACTTAGGTGGAAAAAATTACTCAACTCTTTGGCAACATGTGAATGTTTACTTAGGTGTTGTAAATTTATGAATATGATATTGATTATAATAACACTTATATATATATATATATATTAGAATGAGATTAAGATAGGAAAGAAAATGTAGTTACAAAAGTTTTTCAATATAGGTGGGGCTGTAAATGAATTAAGCTGCTTATGATCAATTCAGTGTTAGATTTGATCTATAAAATGAGCTATGGAGAAATTCACAGTTAGCAAATGTGTAAGTAGAATTGGTTATTGGTTCATAAACAAGTTTGATTATTATAATGCACTAAAATTGTAGGACATGTTGAGAATATATAGTTTTGTGTAAAAAAAAAAAAAAAAAAAAAAAGACATAAAGCTCCTTTAACTTCAAACGATGGATCTAAAATCAATTAAGTTCTCAAGCTATTAAAATCACCAAATCTTTAATCTATTTAAAATTCCATAATTCATTCTCACTATTTTTCATCCAACATAGTTAAAATAGGATTAACCACTCAAGTGAACTTCCCCAATGTAATCCTAGTGCAGTGAAGTAGAAGATATATTTCATGGAAGAAGCCAACATAGTTAAAATAGGATTAACCACTCAAGTGAACTTCCCCAATGTAATCCTAGTGCAGTGAAGTAGAAGATATATTTCATGGAAGAAGCAAAAGGAGAGGGAGAAAATACTTGCAGGATGCCTTTAATTCTCTGAAATGTGGAGATTGTAGAAGAGAGATCAGATGACTATTGAATTACTCCCTACCTATTTATTAACTATAATAATTTGACAAAAAGCATCATTAGGCCTCTGATCTTTTATTTTTTGGTTCATTAAGCTGTTGATCTTTTATTTGGACACATTAAGCCCCTGATTATTTATTTTTGGTTTTATTAAGCCCTTTATTACCAAATTAGTAAGTTATGAACATATAATTCTGTTAAAAATATTTTATTAACTTCATCTGTATTTGAAATTATTAAAAAATATATTTTTTATAGTTTGAATTTAGATTTTTACAGTTTTTCTATAGCCACATTATACATCCAAAACTGCTTTCCGACAGTCAAAGTATACAAATTTCGAATGCAAATACACTGAATAACAATACCTTAACCAAATTTTATGTTCAAAATTACTTTTTTTGGTCATCAACGCTTAATGAGACCAAAAATAAAAGATCAAGAGCTTAATGAACCGAAAAATGAAAGATTAGGAGCCTAATAATGATGCTTTTTGCCTAATAATTTTTCATCTTTTTCTTTGTGGAATTTTCTATCCAGGAGAGTATATTCATTTATTTGTTGGAAATAGAAAATAGAAGCTATGAAGCACGGAAACGTTGATCAACGTTTCTACGTTTCCACAAGATGTGGGAAACGGAAACGTCCCGTTTCCGAGCACGTTTCTGTAAATAAGGAAAATTAGAAACGCTTTTCCAAATCTCACCCTGTAAAACCTATTCGAATCCCAGATTCATGAACTGAAATTTGATTCACTGATACGTTTAATCATCAGTTCAAAAGTTCAAGAGTCATTCTCTAATTCTATATAAACCTTACCTCTCTTAATAATTTCTTCAATTGGAATTTGAGACTGAAATTGATCGATCTCCAGAGTTCAGACGCAGGTATCTTCTTCGCCTTCTTCGTTTTCTTCTTCGTCTTCTTCGTTTTCCTCTTCGTCTTCTGCTGCCTGCTGCGTTATTTTAATGTTGATTTGTTCCTCTTTTTGTTTGTGTGTCATCTTGACTGCGTATGGAAGAGACTTCGAGAAGGTTTGATATATTCTTAATACTAGTGGATCTGTATGTAGTGCTAATTTTTTAATATATTCTTAATGCTAGTGGATCCGTATGTAGTGCTAATTTTTTAATATATTGTAGTGCTAATTTTTTAATATAAATTAGTTTATGTATTTATGATTTATAATTATTTTTATGTTTTTATTATACTTTTTAATATTTATAAATATGTCCCTATATTTTTAGTATTTATAAATATGACCCTATATTTTTAATATTTACACGTTTCCCTCACGTTTCCATTTCCTATGTTTTTTAAAAATCGTGTTTCCCATTTCCGTTTCCATTTCCGTTTCCGTTTCCGTTTCCGTGCATCATAGAATAGAAGAGAAATAGACTGTTTCCCTCCATGGAAAATGATGAGCTTGGGATATTTGTTATTTTTCTCGCTCCGCGGTTTGCACCTTAATTATACACAGTTTGTAATTGAGGTTTTGATTGAGAAACAATTTGCAGTTTTGCTTAAAATCTGAAATCCTCAAGGCTTTGGATTTGATGTTTGGACTCAAATTAGAACATATTATGACTACTTGATTGAGAGCTGAACTGAATATTTGAATTATTGATTTTTGGTGTAGCGAAGAGAGTCAAGCTGCAGTAGTCATCCATCTAGTCTATATTTTTTTAACGCCGTTAGATCATAATTGGTGGGAGAGAATGAAATTTTTAATTTTGAATGGTTTAAGGGTTTGATTGGAGATTTTAGTAGTTTGAGGATCTAATTGATTTTAGATCTATAGTTTAAGGGGTCAAATGGTCTTTATGCCTAAAAAAATTCCAAATTAATATAATTAAAGATTTATTCGCGAGTGAAGTTCAAGAACAAAAGTAACGAGCTGCTCACGAACGAAGCTCGTGAACAAGCTTGCGAGCATTTTAATGACTGTTAAATTCGTTCTTGTTAATTAGCAAGTCAAAAATTTACTTCTGCTCGATTCTAGCATTAAATATTTCGTGCATCTTACAAATGGGAAAAGACAAATAAGGGGCATAGAAAAGATAAGTAAAGGGGCATAATTTGGATTTCAACTAAGTGAGTGCTGATATTTAAATTTTTATAAATGTTATTCTCTTAAACGAAGACTGCACTCTCTCTCTCTCATTCTTTCGAGTTACTACTCTCTCTCTCTTTCTAATTTCATGTTTAACTTTTGATTTCTTGACTTTTCTATAATTCCAAATTTATATATTTTTTTAATTATGTTCCCATTCATCATCATTCCATTCCATTCCTATTCCAAGCTGCTCATTAATGTTTCCATGATTAATAAAGGATATTGCTATTTACCGCCTCTTTTTTTTTTTTGTTACCGCTCTCTGCATACCCTTTTTGCCCTCTCCATTTTTTTTACAAAAAAATTTAAAATCACCTCTCTCTATCTCTCTCGAACAAATCAGAAAAGGAAAATGGATCCGAAAACTCCGGAACACGAGGATTTTAAAGACGAGGTAACGATCTATCCTAAAACTGCTGATTTTTTTTTAAATTTTTTTTAGTTATATAGCTTGGGCGGGTCACAAACCCGCCCTCACTATTAGGCAGACGGGTGCAGAAGTCGTCTGCCTAATAATGAGGGTGGGTCCTAGACCCGCCCGAACCACTAGACAGGCGGGTCCTGGACCCCCATGCCTATGGGCAGGAGGTTCCGAACCCGATTTTCCTCCATTTTCTGACCGTTTTTCGTATATTTGCTATAGATATTAATGAATTTCATTCATTTTCAAGAGCCAGCTGGAGTTTGGATTGGTGACGGGATCGATTATAGTACATATTTCATGACGAGCACTTTATTTCAGACAAGTATGGAAGCAATTCATTGGGCTAAAGACATCGCAATTAAAAATTGTTTCAAGATTGTTATTTCTTCGCATTAACATGGAGGAAAACAAAAGCTTATGAGATGTTCACGTGGCGAACGGTATAGAGGAATTACGAATCCTTTAGAAGAGAATTTAAGTAGGAAAACTAAAACTAAATCGTGTGGCTGTAAATTCTGGCTAAAAGTCGGACAATTGCAAGATTTTTCGGGTTGGAATATCATTGTTTATGCCGGGGAGAAGGGTATGCATAACCATGAATTGAGGGTTTATCCAGAGGGCCACTGACAGATAAGCGGACTCAATCCTGTATGGAAGCAAATTGTGTGTGACATGAGTTCGTATCAAGCAAAGCCGTGTGCTATTATGACGGCACTTCGTAAGAAACATCCAGGAGACAACCCAACAATAAAGCATGTATATAATTACAGAGACCGGTTGAGGAAGGATGGGTTTGAGGGTAGAGATGTGATTAGTTAGTTTTTCCATCTTGCCATCGAGAATAATTATCTTCATTCTTCGTTTGCTGATCCGGAAACCGGTGTTCGATCTTTCTGGCCTGAATTTGGATGGAAACAGGTTGTTCGATCTTTCTGCTCAACTGTTTGCTTGACTTTGGTTGTTTTGTCAGAATAGCTATTTGCATATTGGATTTGAATACAAACTTGGTCTTTTATGCTATTTTCCATTAATGTTCTAGCCCATAAATCTTGTCAAATATGCTCATATCAGCTATCCCAACTCAACACACCAGTAAGTCCTCCAAGAGAGCTGGCTCTGAGATCCCAAGTGAGGATCAGCCTCCAAAGAAGAAAACCAACAAAGTCCAGCCCATTTCTGTTGCCCCACTAATGATTGCGGTTCTTAAAGACACACACTTCTTTAAACATCAGAAGAAGGTTTCTGAGGTAACTCTAGTAAGCACTGCACCCCCCCTCTGCCACCGCTCCTTCAGTGATAAACTTATCCAGCAAGGATAAAGAAAAGGGCAAACAAACTGAATCCATTCCTGCTAAAGGAGATAACTCTGAACCAAATCCTTCTCCTCCACCATCACCCGTTCTTCAACCTACTGAGCCAGCTACAACTCTCAAAACTAAATCACCACATGCTGAGCCTAAAAAGAGGTATAAAAAGAGAAGTGCAAAACTTAGAGTCAGTTTTGCTGAAAACACTTCCGACCCAGACTCTGACGTTAACCCATATTCCATTGAAATTCCTTTCCCTAACTTTCAAACGAAAGAAATTCTGGCTCCTGAGTCCCAACAGGAAAAACAAGCCTCTGTTCCAAACTTCGAGGAACATGCCTCCACTGAAACACATCTGGGAACCCACTCTGAGAATCAAGCCTCTACTCAAAATACTTCCCATACAACTGAGCAAGCTTCTGACAACATTGAGGCTCTTGCTTATGGTTTGGATACCACTCCGCAAACTCCTCCACCTGCATCGTCCACTCAACCAGAACAGGCTAAGGCACAAGCTATTGAGACGGGCTCTGACCCAATCCAGACACCACCAGAACAGGATTCTTGACCATACCCTTCTGAACATCCATCAGAAGTACACTTCTGCTCTTGCTGACTGTATTGTCTGGCACACCAAAGCCTTTCAATTTATCATCAGCTGCATGAGCATCTCTGGTGTTGTTCCTCCGTCGCAAGCTCCTAATGGTCCATTACTTTTCGTTGGTCTGACCAAAAGCTCTAACAAGCTTACAGAGTATACTGCACAGCTTAACTCCATAAGTGTTGGTAGTCATGCCTCTCCTCCTGGTTTCCCCCTATCATTGATGCTGGAAAAAAGGGGGAGAAAACCTCTGAGGAAGAACACAAAGCTAAACACGACAAGGCAACAACCTCTGGACAAGCCTCAGTATCTTCAACTCAGCAACAACAACCACAACATCCTTCTAAACCTAAGAAGTCTAAAAATGTCCAAGTCAATATCAAACATTAAGTATATAAGGACTTGTATTGTGTAGCCTTTCTTAGTTGTTGTGCTTATAGACTGTTAAGTCTTAATGTTTGTCTGATGTATGTTGAGTTGTGTATAATACTTCTATCTTTTCCAATATTACTTATATGTGTTTAATGCCTTATGTTGGTCCCGTGTAACGTAATAGGATTAGTTCCAAGGGGGGCTTAGGAACTAATATAACTTTTTCGCTAATAATGCTGACTTAATTGAATGTTTGATAGTTTAACTTAGTTTTAGGTCAGCAAGGCTGAGTGTGATGTGAGACAGCTTTAATCAGATGCTGACTAGAGCTGTTTCAGTTGTGAGTTGGGAAGTAACACTTAAGTCAGTTTCCAACTCAGCACTCAGATTACTCAGCTTCAGCTTGTACAAATTATTTACTAAGTAATTTTCAGCAAGCAACACACACACACACACACACACACACACATATATATATATATATATATATATATATATATATATATATTAAGAGAAAGGGTTAGAGTTTACTCAGCAGACTTATCCTAGTTCGGCCTCACCACCTACGTCCAGTGAAGGAAAATAGGCAAACGTTTGGCAGCGGAAATATAAAAAATTTAACCTTTTTCCATTAACCCAAGATCCGTTAATCGTTATTTCATATAAAGAGGGATAGAAGAAAATACCTTTTGATGTTCTATCTACCGTTGCAATCGAAGTGCCCACAACTCTTACTTCGAGTTCCCGAGCACAAGACAAAAACATAATTCAAAAGCAAGTTAGAATTCAACCGTATGAAAGCAATCAAGAATAGATTGCCTCTAATTAATCAACACAAGATCAAGGAATAGAGAAAGAGATTAATCAATCGAAACGGAAGGAAGCGGTGAATGATCTCGTCCTCAACAAGGGGTTTTTCAATCCTCTACTGAGCTCTTTAAAGGTAGAGCACAAACCGTTTACAATAGCAACTGAGTATGCAAGAGTACCGTTCTCTATTCATCTACTCAATCATATCTACCACTGAATATTATAACCGAGTATTCAGATTTTCTCTACCACTGAGTACTATAAATGAGTACTCAGCTTCACCTTTCTAACCTTTTACAAATGATAAGAAATTGTTCTTAATACAACAAAGAACACTTTAGATGACAGAGTCAATCTAGACTTTTACACAATGATTGGAATTTGGTGTAAGAGCTTGCTTTTTCTTTTCAGACAGCTTCTATTTTGGATTATCACTTAGTGAAGATTTTGCTTGTCTGTATGTATGTCTCTTGTATGTGTATATGATCCAAGTGATTATTTGGCCTATTTATAGCAATCTTTGGGGTGCCAATGATTTGAATTCCGACATAGCCGTTGAGGGAAGAACGGTCTTCTTCGTCATCATGTGGTCAGCTTCTAGAGCTGTAGGCCAATCTTGTCTTCTATTTTTACCAGGAGCCAGGTTTGCCAGATTCGTCTTCTTGCGCCAGGTTTGTCTTCTTGCCAAAAGTCAGATGGTCCATGCGTCTCGAAAAGGTCCTTAATACGGATTTCCAAGACTTCTAATTTGTGTCAGACCTTATCTGCCAAGTTGACGGATTATTCATGCTGACTTGGTCATTACTCAGCTTGACTCAGCGGCTTCGCCTTCAAGCTTTTCTGAAGAAGACATTTCTTTTCTTAAGGATGAGTTTCGTTCTTACTCAGCGTCTGCTGTGAGACTTGCTTATGCTGACTTTGTTCTGTCTTTCTTTTATGGACTTTCAGTTCCTGTTCTCGTTAGTTAACTTACTCAACATTGAACAAACTCATTAGTACAATTAAATCAAAGCACTTAAATTTAATTGTTTTAATCATGGGAATAATTTTGTCAAATCAAAATCATGTGGAAAGGTGTTTCAACAAACTCCCCCATTTTGATGTTGGCAAAAGTATTCAATTAAGGAACTCAGTGTTGAGCTTCCCCATGATGGTTGACCTTTTTTAATTCTTCTGAAAATGCTCCCCCGTAAGGGTTGGATCTACTGACTTAGTTCAACTCTAAACCTTCTAAGATCTAATCGAGAAGAGTATAAGGTCAGCTTCAGAAGTAGGTCAATACTTGGAACATTTCGTCATTACTCAGTTTTGATTCTTAGTTAAGTTCAGATATCAGAGTTGAGGTATACTGAGTATATTTCACTTGTTTAATTTTTATGTTCACAAGTTTTAAGTTATTGTTCAATGAGTAGTTACATGAGACGGATCAGCACATAAACACAGCAAGTAAGCATCGCATATATAAAGACAGTTTGGATAAAAGATGCTTATATATATAGATAGTCAGCTCAACAAAGATAGAACATGCCAGATACAGATTACAAGTTTCAAGCTAAGTCTAGTTCTAGTTCTACTTTTTTATATTGGCTTGAACTTGGTTTGATTTGGCTTTTGGCTTGGTTGTTCTTTGTTGCTGACTTGGGTTGCCCGGGACAGCAGAAGTTGAGCCAGGAGGCTTCTGCTGAGTTTGGTGTTGGATTCCGTCAGCTGGCTGCTTATCTTTCTCCCCCATTTTGCCAGCATCACCATACGGAAGGGGAGGAGCAAAGAATTGCCCCTGTTGAACTGCACGAGTCAGTATGGTTGAATAATGTTGCATGTGACCCATACTTTCTTTAAGACCCTTAAAGACCTGCATGCCATCGGCCATACTTGAAGAGGGAATTTTGATGTGTGCGCTGAGCATACTGAGTAAAAACTCAAGAGATTTCCCTATCCAAGTAATGGAGTCCGTCATCCATGCATAGGATTGATAGTACATCCTGAGCAGTGAGGAATCGTATGAATGACGCTGAGCATTGATCTGCCGAACATGCGCAAGTGTTGTCCGGGTGTAGTGAAGTATGTTATTGGTCTTTGCTTGGTCAGTGTCCATTTCTTCTTTGCTCAGGTTGAGTAGGCGAATGGCTTCACCAATCTGCTCAATGGAGCATTGAGAAGTGGAGGAGATAAGTTCACGAGCTCCGGTTAGCTAGGCGGTCAGCTGAGTGAAGTGCTGAGTGACTTCAGCAGAAGTTGCCGATGATGAGTTCACAACAGATAGGGCATTGATTTTCCCTTCAATTGAGTCCATGTGATTGACCATCATTAGCTGAAGTTCTGCCAGCTTGACCATGAATTCTTGCTTGGGCTGCTGAGAGACCAAGGAGGTCATAACACTCATCAGCTCCTTAAGACCTTTGAGTTCGGTCAAAAGTTGCGTGATGGATGAAAATTGAGTAGACTCAACAGGAGCGGCCCCAGCAGCATCGGCTTGAGAATGTTCTATTGCCTGAAGAAGCATATGAGCTGAGTTGATGATTCGCCGGCCTGACTCAGAGGCATTAAGAAAGTTGTAGGAATCATCTTCAGTCTGGTTTTGCGTAGTCTAAGTGGTCGTTTTCTGGTTTGCAGCAAGTGGTGGAGTACTTTGGTGCTGCCCAGAACTAGAAGTGTCAGCATGGTCAGTTGCTGCACTTTTATTGAGGCCAGCAGCAGGAGCTGACTGGCTGTCTAACTGCTCAGTATAAGATGGAAGTGGTTGCTCAGCAGTGTTATTAACCTGTTGAGGGTCAGTCTGAAGTTGAGTGGAAATTTGAGGTTGAGGCAACTCAGAGCTGTCTTTAGCAGGAGGAGTTTCCTTTGCTAACTCTTTGTGTTGAGCAGCAGGAACTTCGAGCACTTGCTCAGTGGAAGGTGGAGCAGAGGTGTCGACAGAAGTTTGACCCTTAGAGACTTTTGGGTCGGCTTGTTCCTCAGCTTGAGAAACAGGCTTGCTTTTCCTTGACTTGATCAGGTGTGGGTTCAGTGATGTCGGTGAAGAACTGGAATTGGAGCCATGTTAAGTCAGTGATAGGGTCCCTTAGCGGAGATTCATCCAACAAGTCTATGATGTTGGGCTTTTGTGCTTTTCGTTTGAACCGTTTTTTCGTACTGCCCTTTTTAGCTTTGGTTTGAGGAGAAGGGTCAGCAGCAATAGGCTCTGATGACTCAGAGGAGGAGTAAAGTCTAAGGTCAGCATAAAGGTGCTCCACAACCTTGTCTTTTGCTGGAGACTCAGCTCCTTGCTTATCAGCTTGCCCAGCAGCAGCTGTGTTACTTGGCTCAGCAAAACCCATCTTATCAGCTTGAGACTGTTCGTCAATGCAGCCTTGCTCTTCTTCCTGAGGAGTCTTTTCCAGGTCAATTTCTTGACTTCACACGAAGTGTGAATCCTTTGAGATCACAAAGTCAAGTGGGTCAGCGTTTAACGGCGTCATTCTAGAGGTTTTCTTCCTCTTTAGAGGTTGTTCAAGTGTCTCCTCACTTTCTTCCTCAGGCTCAGCTCGCTTTTTCTATTTGTCAGCTGACTCTGGTTCCCCTTGAGCTGGCTCAGCAGGAGCAGCTTTCTTTTCCCTTGTCACCAGCCTGATCTTCTTCACAGTTCGATTAATATCTTTGGCTATTGGTGTGACAGAAGGGTCAGCTTTCCTCTTTCTTTCCTTTCTGGTTCTCTCAGCAGGTGCTGCTTCAACCACAACTCCCTTTCCTTTCTGAGGTAACTCAGCTTGGGCTTCTTCAACTGTAGCTCCCTCAGCAGGTGCTTCTTCAACCATTGGTTCCTTACCTTTATTAGGTTTAATAGGAAGGCTGTGAGCTAAGCCGAACAAAATTGCTGAGGTGATCTCAGTGCCTTCTACATCAATTCCCCCCTTTAAGCTAACCTGGTGATCCTGAAGGATTCTAGTGATGAGAGAACCCATCCGAAGGATCCCGGTGCTGCATTGGAAAGCCCCAATGAGAAAGACGGGCATATTGAGCAGTTTGTAGTTCAGCATGTGCCAGATGAAGCACTACTCAAAGTTTGAGGCTGAGGAGGAGGAGTTGACCTTAGGAAAGAGAAAGTTGGTCAGGATGTAGTGAGCTTGTTTTTTAGGCTGACCCATGCTGGTGCTGGAGATCTCTCCTTTGTGGTTTTTGGGTTTGCAGAATTTGACAACGTACTCAACCCGCTTATAGTCATTCGTGCATCGCAGTTCTGCACCTTCTGCTTTAAGCTTTAGCAGGATAGCAAGGTAAGAGGGGGTGATGGTGATCTCCTTATTCTTAACCTTGGTGACCAAATAGTCATCGTCGTCTTCAGCGACCTTTAGATTTGCGTAGAAATCCTTCACTAGTTGTGGGTAAGTAGTTCCAAGGAGAGAGAAGAGGTCGGTCCACCCATTCTTAGAAATCCAGTCACAGAAGGGTTTTTCTTCCTCGATGAAGCTTCCGGAAAACCATCGAGAATGGTAGACGTTTAGGCCATTTATGCTATTGAAGACTTGGAAAAACTTCCTTTCTTTAGGTTGTTTGTTTTTCTTCTTCTTCTTTGAAGGAGTCGTTTGGTCAGTGCGAGGGTTTTCACCGAGGATGCTGACCTCGGGCATCAGTTAGTCATGCTGACCATGAATCTGTTCCTAAGACTCTGAGGAAGTCTCATTATATTCCTGCTCAGTAGGAGATGGAGGATTAATGTCAGAGCGGTTGTCATCGTATTGCTCACCAGAGATATTCTAGGAATCGTTCGACATGGTGTTCTTGAGGATTTTTGAGAGAGTTAGAAGATTAGGGAATTAAAAGAGAGAGATCGAGTGCGAAATGTTTCAAGCGTAAAGAGAAGTTAGTGGGAATTCGTCCACTATTTATAGCCAGATCGTGTTGATCTGATAGGTCAGAATGGCGGTTCGTTTTTTAATAAATCAACGACATTTAATTCTGACATTAATGACACATTCGGCGCATGGGTTTCTAATCATTACGCTTACGTCATCCTAGGTGGCTACATAAATACATGTGCAAGTATTCTACTCAGCATCTAAGATACTAAACGTTTGGTGTTCTAAGTGCTTAGTTTAGCGTAGAAGGGGTTTGTATCATGTGGAGTAACTTAGCATTTTATCAATCACTCAATATATATAACAATTCATCAAATAGTGATTTCATAGCATTCATATCTACTCAGCATATGACAGTTACTCAACATGTAATAATCACTCGGCATGATATAATCACTCAACATTCATTTTACTCAGAATTTTATTGAAGTGGATTAGACATACCGATAGTGTTAGGGTTTAGTGTCCTATAGAAAATTGTTCTAGGATACAGACTTAATGTAAATGAATTATTCTTTATATCATTTGTTTTAATGAGATATATGTTTTATAACTATATAAAGGCAAAACCCTTTTAAGCACTAAATAAAGTCTAATAAAAGGAAATCCGTAAGTTTGTTTAAAGTGATTATAAAGTGTTCATACAAGCATGAAGTGAGACAAAACTTTATAATAAACTAATAAACTTAAAACCACCCCAAGTCAAGCAATATGTTTAGGATTGACATATCGCGGTTGAGACTTGCATGTAACAGTGTCTTCTGTCCGACAGAAAGCTGATCTCACAAGCTTCATATATATAGATATCTGGACAGTTGCATGGATCCGATGAAAGGTAGTTCATTAGGATTGGGGACCCGACTTGAGATAACAGGATGGGTAGATTCTTCCTTGTCACCTGTTCATCTCATTGGTATTAATAGGTATAAATAATCCTCAGACTCAAAGGAATGTTAATTGGTATTCTGGATTACGAAATGTGACGCTTTGACTCTGGTGTAACACGATCCTTAACAGAGATGACTCTGGGGTGTGAACAGCAGATGTTGGGTATCACATAAAGTGATTGCAGGATCGTTATACATTGGATTGAGCATTTATCACTCCCGATAAATGGGAGATATGTCCATGGATCACTTGTGGAAGTCTTGACTCTAAATCCTTGCAAGGTGATAGCTTGAGATTGAAATGAGATTTCTCTCAACCTATCTAATTGGAGTTGACTCGGCCAGAACAAGTAAAACGAACGTCTCGCTATATGTGACTTGACATCACCCATAGTCATAATATTCAGTTCAAGGACGTAGTTGATAAAGGATCGAATTATACCGTAACTAATACGGAAAGGTCAACGACAGAATCAACCTATCTTCTTATAGCTCTAGGGGAATGATTATGGACTTGCTAATCACATACTTTGTACATCATTCCGTTATGCAAAGATTAAATATAATTCTTTGAAAATTATTTAATAACGTTGGCAATGAGAACCTAATGGGTCACACATAAGACTTGGAACCCAAAAGAGAGATAGATGTTAATTAATTGATGGAAGCCCAATTGAGCCCAATAAGGCCCAATTACCATGGGGGGTAGAAATTTATGTATATTAGATACATAAATAATTAATTTGATTTTATCAAATCCTAATTAGATTAGGATTATGAATTAAATTAATTAAAGGATAAATAAGTTAGGAGTTTTAATTAGATTATATTACTCCTATTATTATCCAATAAGGTTATCATTATTATCTTTTATATTTAGATATATTAATAGATAATAATTAAGAATTCTATTCCAAATTGAATTCCTATTAAGTAACCTAATTCTATCTAACTAGGGTTTAGATACAAGTGATTATAAATACCCCCTACTAAGGATTTTCGAAATCCACAGTGAATTCCAGGAGAGAGAATTTCGAACCCCCTAACCGAGGACGAGATTTCACCGCTTCCTTCCGTTCAATTGATTTTCATCTCTTTCTCTTTATCCTTGATCTTGTGTTGATTAATTAGAGACAATCTACTTTGGTTGTTATAAACGGTTGATTCTAACTTGATCTTCCTTTGTTTTGTTTTGTGCTCGGGAACTCGAAGTAAGAGTTGTGGGCACTTCGTTTGCAACGGTAGATAGAACATCTAAAAGGTATTTCTTCTTATCCCTCTTTGTATGAAATAACGGTTAACGGATCTTGGGGTTAATGAAAATAGGTTAAAATTTTTATATTTCCGCTGCTATACGTTAGCCTATTTTCCTTTAGATAGCTTCCCTTAGTATGCTGAACTGCTCACGAGCCAACGGCTTCGTGAAGATATCTGCAAGATGTTCACCTGTTGGAACATAGGTCAGCTTGATCTCACCTTTGAGTACATGATCTCTGATGAAGTGATGCCTTATGCTGACATGCTTCATCCTGATGTGTTGGATTGGATTCTTTGACAGGTCAATGGCACTTTTGTTGTCACATTTGACTTCTATTATTTTCGTTTGAACTCCATAATCATCCAACTGTTTCTTGATCCATAGGACTTGTGCAACACAGCTTCCAGCATCAATGTACTCAGCTTCAGTTGTTGACAGGACAACTGATGACTGCTTCTTACTGAACCAAGACATTAGACAGCGTCCAAGGAAATGACATCCTCCTGAAGTGCTTTTCCGCTCAAGCTTGTCTTGTCCATAGTCAGCGTCAGTGTATCCAACGAGTGTGAAATCGTTCGTGTTGGGATACCATAAACCTGCATTCACTAAGCTTTGCAAATATCTAAGGATTCTTTTTACAGCTATGTAATGAGATTCCTTAGGGTCAGCTTGATATCTTGCGTAGTAACATACTGAGTACTGTATATCTGGCCTACTTGTCGTTAGATAGAGTAGAGAGCCTATCATACCTCGATATAATTTGTTGTCTACTGACTTACCTTTTTCATCAGCATAAAGCACAGTGTCAGTACCCATTGGGGTAGATATTGGCTTACAATTTTCCATATCAAATTTCTTCAATATCTCCTTAGCATACTTAGTCTGACTAATGAAGATGCCATTCTTGTCTTGCTTGATTTGAAGTCCAAGGAAGAAGTTGAGTTCTCCCATCATTGACATCTCAAACTCAGTTTGCATCTGTTTGCTAAATTCCTTGCACATAGACTCATTTGTAGCACCAAAAATAATATCATCAACATATATCTGTGCCAATAGGGTATCTTTACCCTTTTTCTTAATGAATAAGGTTGTGTCAGCTTTTCCTCTGACATAGTTCCTAGTCAGCAGAAAATTGGTCAGACTTTCGTACCAAGCACATGGTGCTTGCTTCAGGCCGTACAGAGCCTTTTTGAGTTTATAAACATGGTTTGGGAATTTTGGATCCTCAAACCCTGGAGGCTGACTAACATAAACCTCTTCATTTATAACTCCATTAAGAAATGCACTTTTAACATCCATTTGGAACAATTTAAAGTTCATAAAGCTAGCATACGCACACAATATTCTTATAGGCTCTAATCTAGCTACGGGTGCAAAGGTCTCACTATAGTCAATACCTTCTTGCTGACTGTAACCTTGAGCTACAAGTCTGGCTTTGTTCCTGACTACGTTTCCTTGTTCATCTAGCTTATTACGGAATGCCCATTTTGTTCCTATGGTCTTTTGATTCTTTGGTTTAGGCACTAAATCCCATACTTCATTTCTCTTGAATTGATCTAGCTCCTCTTGCATCGCATTTATCCAGAATTCATCGTTCTCAGCTTCTGAGAAGTTTCTTGGTTCAAGAACTGACACGAAGGCTACATTGCTAAGATATCTCCTGAGTTGATTTCTGGTCATCAGGGTGTTCTCAGCGGCATCAAGAATGCTACTTTCAGAGTGTCCTCTTAGAACCTTGATCTCCTTTGGTAGTGTAGTGTCTTTAGGGATAGGTGTTTCAACATTTTCTGCAGGATTATATTGGTCAGCAAAGATAATTTCAGGTTCGTTCTTACCTTTGGTCAGCCCTTGAGGTAGAGACTCAGTGGCTCTTTTTTGGTCAGCGGAAGCTGAGCATGTGTCATCTTCGGCAGGCTGACTTGTTTTCCCTGAAGGGTCAGTTTCATCGAACTCAACATGTACAGACTCTTCTAAGACCTGAGTTCATTTATTAAACACCCTATATGCTTTGCTGTTTGTTGAGTACCCTAATAAGATAGCTTCATCAGCTTTTGAATCAAACTTAGCAAGGTTGTCTTTAGTATTTAGGATAAAACATTTGCAACCAAAGGCACGAAAATATCCAATATTGGGTTTTCGTCCTTTCCAAAGTTCATAGGGGATTTTCTTAAGTATATGTCTGACTAGAACCCTATTGAGTATATAGCAAGCTGTGTTGACAGCTTCACCCTAGAAATACTTTGGAAGCCTATTCTCACTCAGCATTGTCCTTGCTATTTCAACTAAGGTTTTGTTCTTCCTCTCAACTACCCTATTTTGTTGAGGAGTTCTAGGAGCAGAAAAATTGTGGTCAATGCCGCTGACTTCACAGAATTTATCAAACTGTTGATTTTTGAATTCTCCGCCATTATTACTTCGGATGTGAGCTAATTTTAGGTCTTTATGATTTTCAAGTTTTCTTACCAGTGTTGATAACATCTCAAAAGCTTCAACTTTGCTACTCAGCAGGATGATCCAAGTGCACCGAGAAAAGTCATCTACAATGACCAAGAAAAATCTCTTACCACCCAAGCTCAGCGGCTGGACTGGTCCGAAAAGATCCAAGTATAGTAACTCTAATGGACGCTTGGTTGAGACCACATTTTTACTTTGAAAAGATTTTTTAGTTTGTTTACCTTGCTGATTGATTATGTTGGTGAATCTTGCATTCATCTCAGAGATGTCCTCATTATCATTCATCTCGAACAGTTCGTATAGTCGCATATGTTGATTCACTTTGGACTCCTTGACCTTACTGGTTCTTTATAGGTAACCTCCAGCTTCTTCCAGATTTCCTGTGCTAACTCGCAACCTGAAATCTTATTGTATTCTGCAGCATCTAATTTTGCAATTTTTTAAGGTCATCTTCTGACCACTTAGCCTCGCTTTTGACAGTTTTTACACCATCAATGATTTCATAGGGAACAAAAGGGCCTTGGACTATAGCTAGCCATGCACTAATAGATAATCCCTCAGGGAGTATCTGAGTTGTTTGATTTCCTGGAAGGAAACGAGTGCTATTCTCAGCCATTACAGGGATCAGCTCAAGATAGTTTTATCTTGAATAGTGAGCTACTGAGCACTGATACCACTTGTTGGTCCCGTGTAACGTAATAGGATTAGTTCCAAGGGGGTTAGGAACTAATATAACTTTTTCGCTTAATAATGCTGACTTAATTGAATGCTTGATAGTTTAACTCAGTTTTAGGTCAGCAAGGCTGAGTGTGATGTGAGACAACTTTAATCATATGCTCACTAGAGTTGTTTCAGTTGTGAGTTGGGAAGTAACACTTAAGTCAGTTTCCAACTCAGCACTCAGATTACTCAGCTTCAGCTTGTACAGATTATTTACTGAGTAATTTTAAGCAAGCAACACATACATATATATATATATATATATATATATATATATATCAAGAGAAAGGGTTAGAGTTTACTCAGCAGACTTATCCCGGTTCGGCCTCACCGCTTACGTCCAGTCCCCGGAATCTTTCCGAGCTTTTTCAATCCTTTACTGAGCTCTTTAAAGGTAGAGCACAAACTGTTTACAATAGCAACTGAGTATGCAAGAGTACCGTCCTCTATTCGTCTACTCAATCCTATCTACCATTGAATATTATAACCGAGTTTTAGATTTTCTCTACCACTGAGTACTATAACCGAGTACTCAGCTTCACCTTTGTAACCTTTTACAAATGATAAGAAATTGTTCTTAATACAACAAAGAACACTTTAGATGATAGAGTCAATCTAGACTTTTACACAATGATTGGAATTTGGTGTAAGAGCTTGCTTTTTCTTTTCAGACAGCTTCTATTTTAGATTATCACTTAGTGAAGATTTTGCTTGTCTATATGTATGTCTCTTGTATGTGTATATGATCCAAGTGATGATTTGGCCTATTTATAGCAATCTTTGGGGTGCCAATGATTTGAATTCCGACATAGCCGTTGAGGGTCTTCTTCGTCATCACGTGGTCAGCTTCTAGAGCTGCAGGCTAATCCTGTCTTCTGTTTTTACCATGAGCCAGGTTTGCCAGATTCGTCTTCTTGCGCCAGGTTTGTCTTCTTCCGCCAGGTTTGTCTTCTTGCCAAAAGTCAGATGGTCCATGCGTCTCGAAAAGGTCCTTAATACGGATTTCCAAGACTTCTGATTTGTGTCAGACCTTGTCTGCCAAGTTGACGGATTATTCATGCTGACTTGGTCATTACTCAGCTTGACTCAGCGGCTTCGCCTTCAAGCTTTTCTGAAGAAGACATTTCTTTTCTTAAGGCTGAGTTCCATTCTTACTCAGCGTCTGCTGTGAGACTTGCTTATGCTGACTTTGTTCTGTCTTTCTTTTATGGACTTTCAGTTCCTGTTCTCGTTAGTTAACTTACTCAACATTGAACAAACTCATTAGTACAATTAAATCAAAGCACTTTGATGTGAAAAGTACAAAAATAAACCTTGTGGTTACACTCATTTTCGAACAACACCTATGTGGTTTTAAAGTTTGCAAAGTGGTACCATGTACTTCATTCCGTTAGCAAACACATACCAAATTGACTAACGGTGTTAAAAGTCAAAAGGAAAAGAGTTAATTTGGTCCTTAGATTTATTTATTTTTAAAAATTGACCCCCCTTATTATCTAATAATTATCACAAACAAATCTCAAAATAAAAAATAAAATCCAAATATATCATCTTTTCCATCTCTCTTTAATTTTTTTTCTTCTTTCTCTCTCCTCTCTCTTCATTTCTATCTCTAAAATAAGGACTAACAATGTGAGTTAAGTAAAAATGTAGTCACTAATCAATCATTTAATTTTTTTAAGGATGAGAAAGCGGGGGAAGTGGGTCACTGAGATTAGAGAACCTAACAAAGGCTCTAGGATTTGGCTTGGTTCTTATTCAACACCCATCGCCGCCGCTCGCGCCTACGACACCGTTGTTTTCTACCTTCGTGGTCCTTCTGCTAGACTTAATTTCCCAGATTTGATTTATCAAGAACATGATGATCTACACGATATGTCGACTGCTTCTATACGCAAGAAAGCTGCCGAAGTCGGAGCTCAGGTAGTCTCCCTTCAACAAACAGCTCAAAAGAACAACAACGTAGCTTCGGAGAAACCTGACTTGAACCAGTATCCTAGTCCAGAATTTTCCGATGAAGACTAAATGATGATGATGATCCTTGATTAGTAATTAGTAATTAGTGTAGTGTTGATGTTTTATTTAATTTTAATTAAAAAAAAATCTATATATACAGAGATGGGCAGTGCCGATGTGTGCCTGCGAAAGTTGAGACATCAAAAGAAAGACATCTGCTCTGCTGATTCAAAGTGATGGGTAGGTATATATAATTTTATTTAACTAGTTAGTAAAAGATGAATTTGAAATTAAAGAGAGAGAAATTAAGAATTAATTAATGGGTATTTTATTATTTATTTATTTTAAAGAGAGAAATTAAGAGAGAGGAGAGAGAAAGAAAAAAATAAGAAATTAAAGAGAGATGGAGAAGATGGTATATTTGAATTTTATTTTTTATTTTGGGGTTTGTTTGTGATAATTAGATAATAAAGGGGTCAATTTATAAAAATAAATAAATCTAAGGACCAAATTAACGCTTTTCCCTTTGACTTTTAACACCGTTAGTCAATTTGGTATGTGTTTGCTAACGGAATGAAGTACATGGTACCACTTTGCAAACTTTTAAACCACATGGGTGTTGTTCGAAAATGGGTATAACCACAAGGTTTATTTTTGTACTTTTCCCTAAATTTAATTGTTTTAATCATGGGAATAATTTTGTCAAATCAAAATCATGTGGAAAGGTGTTTCAACACCTCCTGCATCATTGTCTTACACTCTAACCTTATATCTTTAACACCTATAAGTTATTGACTCTAATCAATCAACACTTAACCTAAAAACAAATCAAAGACAAATATTCTAAGTATGATTCTCTGAGTATTGAACAAGCTCTGACACTTAATCACCTTAAGACTCTGAGACTAATTCACATAAAGCTATGGCACATGAATGAATCTAAGGATGTTACAACAAAACTCTGAAGTATATCGTAACATTGTTTTCCTTAAGATTCGTTTCACAAGATTATATCCAAGTATCAGTACTTCCTTTGATGTGTTTCATTCTGATCAACATGCTTCTGACTCTGAACTTAATTTTTACTATTGAACTTTAAATGACTAATGATTATTTTTCTCTTAAAGTAAAATTATTTTTCAGTAGCTCAACTCTTACGGGGGAGAATTCAGAAGCCGAGTAAGTTCAACCATTATGAGGGAGTTTAATATTGTGTTCTTAATTTCTATATTTTTGCCAACATCAAAATGGGGGAGTTTGTTAATATTAATTTTGATTATGACAAAAATATTAAATGAAATTAATATCTCCATAATTAATAACACGTTAAATTTAAATATTGATTTATTCATACTAATGTGTTTGTTAAGTGTTTTGATGAGTTAAGTTTAAGATTAAAGAAATAAGAAAAGGCCTTAAGAGATAAATCAAAAGCCCATGGATCAAAGGCTATTGGATCAGCTTCAGCCCAACAGCCAGAAGGATCCAGAAGCACAAGACATGTCTCAAAGATAAGACAAACTCGGAAGACAAAGGATCAAGGCACGTGTGACAAGATCAAGAGTTGACTCTGTGCAACTAACAAAGCCTCACCAAATAAGGAAAGATTCAGAAGCTCCAGACGCCTTGTCCCTTGGAACCTGTAAACTTTGCCTGATTTGGTTAGACAATCAGTCTGCCTCTGACTAAGCTCTGAAGCACAGCGCAATAGACAAATCAACGGAAAAGAGAAAGAGGCCTATTGGTTGTGGACACTGGGCTTTGAGAGAATCATTCTTGAAGTTCCAAAGTAAAGCAAAGCAAAAACCATTTACACAATTACTGTAATCATCTATGTAAAAATTTCTAAGTTCTTTCATTGCGTTCTTAGTTAGAACAAAACTATCAATAGAATAAAATAGTTTGGAAGCTCTTTTGTTTGTTCGGTATTAAGCAAACAGAGAGATAAATACTTGAGTGTAGGTTATAAAGGAATGTACTTTATTGATAACATCTGGAAAAACCCATAGGGCGTAAACTGTAAAAACCCATAGAAGCAAGGGTCAAATGGTAAAGGTATTCCACTGAAAGAGATCCGACAAGCGAAGCTTGGGTATACACCGTGGAAGCCCGGCAATAGGGACCCGCCTTATTAAGGAGAATCGTATCCGCCAGATGGGCATAAAAAGGCCCCTCTGGGCGGATCCACCCAGAGGTCTCTAAACTGTTATCAAGAAGAATGTACTTCCTCATTAATGATACTAATAGTTCCATTAATGTTGAAACCATCGAGCATAAATAGTGTAGCATTAAACTACATTGAAAGGCAATAAAGGGGGGAATGTTACGATTGTTACAGAATCCAATATAAATACCCCCACTACAAGGTGAATGAGGTATACATTATTCTAACCCTACTTTGTGATTACAGTTTATTCTCTCAAGGATATTACTGACTTAGGCATCGAAGTGTCCCCAGCCGATCCCAACGGCGCCTCACAGGGACGTAATTCGGTAAAGGAAAATCGACGAGATATCATTTGTAATATCTCAATATCTGTTGTAAAGGTTTGTGCTCTATTATCAAAGAGCTCAGTAGTGGCTTAAAGCTCGGAAGAGGGTATTTCGGGGACTGGATGTAGGCAGGAGGCCGAACCAGGATAAAACTGCTGAATATTAATTTCTCTAACTCTTAGTCTTTATTATTGCTTGCCTTTTATTTCGGAAGTATTAAAATTAATTTAGTCAGAGTTGTGTCCAAACGTACTAAGTTTGGAAGACCCTCTGAGGCGCTACCTTCCGAACCGAGGGCAGAAACAATATTAGTTGCTAGTCAACTAAAGTTGCTTCTGAATTGTTAAAATTATCCCTCTGTATCGTGCTATTGAAACTGTGAGACTTGCTTTACTTAGATAAATATTTAAACCAGTAATAGTTCCATTAACTCGCCCTTGGGAACTAATTCTCACATTACAATGGACCAACAACCTCCATTTTTGGAGTTTTCACACCCTTATTCCTAGGGACAGAAGAACTGGCTTATTCCCCTTCTCCATAAGTGATGGGATTTCTGGGTTCAGTAAGGGGGGAGTTTGTGTGAATATTTCCTAGTTCGTGGGTAAGTTCGTTGCTCATTCTAAAAGAAACACAAAAGGAAAGAAGAAACCCAGAACACAATCAATGAAACGAAGCTAGCTAAAAAAGGTAAATGAGATTGGTAGGGGAAGAAACTTACATGAAATTGGTTGCTGGTGGCCTGGAATAGAATGCGAAGATGAACAAACAGGGAAACAAACAGGGAGCAAGCAAGAATTACAGGAGAAAAGTAAAATTGCAGAAATAGAAGAAGAAGAAGAAGAAGAAGAAGAAGAAGAAGAAGAAGAAGAAGAAGAATGAGGAGGAGAAAAGACTCCTTATAAAGGAACTGGTGCCCCCAAAACGCACAAATCGAGACATCCCAATAGACATGGAAACCATTAATAGGCATGGAAAAACGTGCCTAGTAGGGAAATAAATACCCTAGGGGACAAGAAGGCAAACAATCCTACCATTTTAGAGGAGCTTTTGATAACATCCGAAATGTTATCAAAGGACCTAAAGAGTAAAAATCTCAATAGGAAAGGAGATGTCAGTATCTTAACTGGACACGTGGAGAATGTGATGTACAAGGATACTTACGCCATAGAGATTCGCCTAAAGGGATACCACTAGGGCGAATATGAAGCCTTACAAGGGCGGATACGCATGCCATAGAGGTTCGCCCACAAAGCGTCAATGACCCCTCATTAAGAACCCTTGAGCGTTATAGCTGGACAGAGAGGTGTAACCAAATAAACATCTCAAGCAAGATATAAACGTTCGGACGGCTATTAAAAGGCATTGAAGGAACGAGACGGTTAAATCAGTTTCTATCCCCTTAGGCTTAATGATGGAAGTTATGGAAAAGATATATAAATACCCCAACCGTGGGAACTAAAGGTACACATTCATATACATATTCCAAAGCTTTTAAGTTTATTCTAATTCTTTAAGTCTTTACTAACTTTTGTATCGGAGCATCCCCCGCCGAACCCAACGGCACCTCACAAGAGGAGATTCCGGAACTTTCACAAGTTATCAATTTGTCTCTATTTTTTTTTGAAGAGAAATAAGATTAATAAGCCTCTGAAGGGCAATCAATGTCTAACAGGGAAATTAAAAAACTTGGAATAACATCGTAAATCACGGGACAAGGGTATTCATGGGATAACCGAGCAAGAGCATGAGCCACCGCGTTCGCTTGTCGCCTTGTAAAAATGACTGAAAAAATATCATTGTTGAGGAGAAGATTTCTGCACATGGAGATGATTTCGCTATATTCAGAAATGTCGTCCGTGGTAGAGTGTATATCGTCCACCACCATTTTAGCATCCGTTTCGATAATGATTCGTTGATATCCTGCGGTGCTTAACCATTGCATTGCTTGGAGGACTGCCAACGCCTCACATTCGTGAACATGTGGGAAGCTGCTGATACGGGATGAGTGTGCTGCCACAAAAGAGCCGTCGGAGTCTCTGAGAATTGCACCTGTTCCTGCTTGCATAATGTTCGCGAAGCGAGCTGCATCCGTGTTACAATTTGTCTCTATTATGAATTTGAAAATATTATTTAGAAACTATATAATCAATTATTTATACCCGAAAATCTGAATTGTTTTTGTACTGCCACTAAATAGCAATTTGTATATTATTAGATAAAGGATTTAATATGTTAAAAATGAAATAATACCGGCCAAATCAACAAAAATTGAAAAAATTAAGGGCATTGGGATGCTTTTCCCCTAGAAATATGAAATATTTAAGGGTAAAGTTGAAATAAAACCCCTGTGGTTTCATTAATTTTCAGATAAAGGATAGGGTTTACTTTTTGTCAAAATGATGATTGAGGTTTCACACTTTTAATAATGCTATTAAAACTATCTTTAACGACCTGAAAATGAAAATTTTCAAGAATTAAAGTTGTTCAATGCCATATTTTCTATGGAACTACATTTTCGATTTTAGAAAATCATCTTTTTTGGAACTTTCTTTCTCTAAACATTAACTTTCTCTCTCATTACCAAATATCATCTAAATAATCTTCAAATAAAAAAGTTGAAGAATTAAAGTTGCTTAGAATATTAGTAGTTTTTAAAATATGTCATTTTTGAAGTCGTCAAGGGTGATTTTAATAGTATCAATTGAAAAGTCTTTATTTTGCTAAATTTGAAAACCTCAGTTCTCGTTTTGATAAAAAGTAAACCACAGTCCTTTATCTGAAAATTAGTGAAACACACTAGTTTTATTTGAACTTTACCCAATATTTAATGAAACGTTTCTTTTGCTACGAAGTATGAATATCCCCTCGAACCGCGCAACAAGGCAATGAAATGCTAATCTCTTCTCGTCTACCTGGTGGAAGAAGAGAGCGCCGCCATATCTCTGTACAATGCTACGCTGCAGCAATTTCTTAACTGGAGCTACAAAGAAGAAACCCAAAAAGTCCAGAAAGAGAACTACTTCCAGAAGAAAAAAAGAAGCAATTTTTACAAGCCAAGAAACGCCTAACCATGTGCAGGAAAAGCAAGGAACTGAAGATGATATCGAAGACGAGGAAGGGTTTCGCCTCAAAAGTTCAGGTCCATCTCGCACTTATGGGGTCCAGCCACTGGGCAATCTGTACCTCAGTCCAAGTTTAATCAATTCCAGAAACACAGGTTTAGGTAATATTCAAAGCCTATCTGACGAGCTAGTTCTTGATATCTTAGGGCTTCTTGATGCTACCAATTTGGGGATTTTGTCCACTGTAAGCAAATCTTTCTATGTTTTTGCTAACCATGAGTTTCTGTGGAGAAATCTTGTATTGGATAAACTAAGTGATGGATTTTTGTTCAATGGATCATGGAAATCCACTTACATTGCTGCTTTTTACTCTTCATTTGATATTTCTGGCATCTGCTCATCGAATGTCATTGTTAGGGACTTTTACTCGGATTATCTTTTCCAAAGTTGGTTATGTGCTAATCTTGAATTGAAACCGGAATGGCTTGAGAGAGATAATATCATTAGAAAGAAGGGAATTTCTGTTGATGAGTTCGTGTCTAGCTTTGAGGAACCGAATAAGCCAGTATTGTTAGAAGGGTGTATGGATAATTGGGCTGCATTGCAAAAATGGGATAGGGATTATTTACTTAAGCTTTGTAGCGATGTCAAATTTGCTGTTGGTCCTGTGGAAATGAAGCTAGAAGAGTACTTTAGGTACTCGGATCAAGTGAAGGAAGAGAGGCCATTGTATCTTTTTGACCCAAAATTTGTAGAAAAAGTTTCAATTTTTGGCTCAGAGTATGAAGTTCCAATATATTTTAGGGAGGATTTGTTTAGTGTTCTAGCCAATGAGAGACCTGATTATCGGTGGATCATAATTGGCCCAGCAGGATCAGGCTCCTCATTCCACATTGATCCGAATGCTACATCGGCTTGGAATGCAGTGATAAAGGGCTCTAAAAAATGGGTTTTGTTCCCTCCAGATGTGATACCTCCTGGGGTACATCCTAGCCCAGATGGGGCAGAGGTGGCATGTCCTGTTTCCATTAATGAGTGGTTCATGAACTTCTATGAAGCAACAAAAAATTGGAAGAGAAGTCCAGTTGAGTGCATCTGTAAGGCTGGGGAAGTGATTTTTGTGCCCAATGGATGGTGGCATTTGGTGATCAACCTCGAAGAATCAGTTGCCATCACCCAAAACTATGTCAGCAGGTATGCATTTTCATGTGTCTGTAATATTGATAGTTCTGCATAAGTTCTCTTTACGAATTTCATACAACCATTGGAAAATTGCCAATTATTGACATTCTTATGTTTGTTAGAATCACATGTCTTGTGTAAGATTGCTCTCCCTCATACTTAAATAACTCACATGAAAACCTACATAAAACCATTTACGACTGTTTGCTTGAAAGCCAACGCAAGCCCTGTATTCATCAAGCTAAACTGTGACATAGGAATGCTTATCTAGTGAATTGATGTGTATGATAAGCTGCTATTGGTTTATAAATTCTTTGGAGTTGCATAGAAAGCTAATATTGGTTTGTGAATGCTTATGTTTCAAGTAAAAAAGGTTGTTTATGAACTTCGAATTGTAGTATGGATGCATTTTGTATCTAGCATTAAAAAGAGAATTGCAGAAACTCCTTTTGAGAACTCAAAAACAGTACTTCCATGCAAATAGATACTTAAAGGTGCTTTGGAATGATGACCTTGATTGTGTTGTTGATTTTAGGGATAGGTCCAATTTAAATAATGGCATCTGCAGCCGAAGGCTGTTGAGGGTCTTATTAATTGAATTCATCAATCTTATGAAATGGTAAAAGAACTATCCAAGGACCAAGATATAGGTGAACCTAGGTATTTTTTTTCTTTAGGTAGGTGAATCTTTGATTACACATCCGTTAAATTGGCCTCTCTTCTAATTAACTATTGTTGTGTGCACAAGGATTTGAACTCGTGACCTAGCATAAGCGATGAAAGGCCTTTCCTAAGGGCTGCCTAAACCCTCCAAAACAAGCAGCTGTTTGAGACAACAACAAGCCTTAATCCCAACTATTTGGGATCAGCTGCATGTACTTTTTTCCCAATCTGTCCTGTTAAAATTACAATCCTTGGAGGAACTTAGCACTTGCTGGTCATTTTTAATAACCGTCAAGCCATTTGGTTTTCAATTATGGAATAGTTTGCAATCACATCCAACTTACTTTTCTTTCAGTGTTTCAATATGCAAAGAGAAGCATACCAATGATATGGATTTGGTGCTTGTTTAGATAAGTCATTTATTACATTTATATCAAGCTAACAATAGAAATCATGGAGTTGATCCTAGAACTGATCCAGTTACGAGGCACATGGAAATATTTTTGTTTCCTGCCATCACTCTTTAGTTTATGATTTTCATGGATTGTTATCAAGTTTACATTGCCTGATTTGAACAGTTTAGAGTGACAGTATGTGCATACTTGTCTTATGTATCGGTTGTTCATATGGTTTTATCCCAACTTTTTCCAGGGGCCTGAACATATTTGCGTTTTTTGCTGCAGGAGAAACTTGTTAAATGTTCTGGAATTTCTTAACAGGCCAAATGCAAGTGAGCTGGTATCTGGAACACGAGACCGTGTAAACTTGCACGATAAATTTAAGAATGCTATTGAGGCTACCTTTCCTGGAACCATTGATCATTTGGTGAAGAGAACAGAGGAAAAGGAATCCGAAAAGAAGAAACTTTCCTTCTGGGATTCCGTTGCAGATTCAAATGCTGGTGCTTTCAAGTTCTCATTCTAACAAATATGACAGCATATTCTTTTTGAAGTTTTAGCAGTCTTCTATAAACACAATGATTCAAAACATTTCAGATTTAATAGTTATTTTCTGTTAAAGAACATTGTTTGGTGATTCACAAGAATGGAAACAACAACATTCTCGATCTTACTTTCACACATAAACTAATCCAGACATTCATCGTATTCATTCATTCTTACAGAGAGAAACAGACAGCAGACTGGTTAACAAATTTTGCAGGTTTACTTACTTCGGATCATCGTGAGTGTGGCTTGCCTTATGCAGGCATCTAGAATATTGTTTCCGATCACCAGATTGGTATTAGTTTTAGGCATATAGGATATTGGTGATCGGTATTAGTTCTAGGCATATAGGATATTATTGTTTCCGACCACCGGATTGGTATTAGTTTTAGCAGAGTTTTCAGCTTCTTAGTTTTTTTTTCCTTTTCTTCTAGGCTTTAGCTTTCCTTTGTAAACCAAAAAAAAAAAAAAATATATATATATATATATAGAGCTAAAAGGGTTAAGATTTGTTAAAATAAGATGAAATGAATAAAGATTGAATCTTTAGATGTTCCTAAATTGTTAAAATTCACGACAATATCGATTCGAAGTGAGACGTCTCTTCTTTACAATACCAAGTCACCAATTCTTCTCTAACATTTCGAATCGAGTCTCACAAGATGAGCAGCTTGGTTTCACAAACTCTAAAGCTAAAAAGTCCCAAACTTTTGCTTCTACAGAATTGCTCCTCCTTTTCTCACCTTAAAATCATCCATGCCCATATGATAAGAACCCATACAATCTTCGATGTATTTGTAGCTAGTCGTTTAATTACCTTGAGCATTGACAATAACTTGCTAGATTACGCTTTACAGGTTTTTCACCAAATTCTAAACCCCAATCTCTTCCTTTTCAATGCATTTATCAGGGGTTATTCTGGAAGCAGAAACCCAGATCAATCTTTTCATTTTTACATACAATCACAACGGCTAGGTATATTTCCTGATAATCTTACTTACCCATTTGTAGTCAAGGCGTGTGCTCAATTACAATCTTTGCATATGGGAATTCAAGCTCATGCCCAAGTAATTAAGCATGGATTTGATGATGATGTCTATGTGCAAAGCTCACTTGTTCATATGTATGCTACTGTTGGGGATATAGACGCTGCTAGTTTTATCTTTAAATCAATGTCAAGTTTGGATGTTGTTTCCTGGACTTCAATGGTAGCTGGCTATAATAAATCAGGGGATGTTGATGCTGCGCGCAAGCTGTTCGATAAAATGCCTGAGAAGAACTTGGTCACATGGAGTATAATGATCAGCGGTTATGCGAGGAATAATTTGTTCAAAAAGGCGATACAATTGTATCATGTTCTTCGATCGGAGGGTATTCGAGCAAATGAGACAGTGATGGTTGGTGTGATATCTTCATGTGCTCATTTAGGTGCCATTGAAGAGGGAGAAAAAGCACATGATTATATTGGGAGGAATAAGATTACTGTTAATTTGATACTTGGTACAGCTTTAATAGATATGTATGCAAGATGTGGAAGTATCGATAAAGCTCTTCGGATTTTTGAGGTGCTTCCGGAGAGAGATGCACTAAGCTGGACAGCTCTTATTGCTGGATTTGCAATGCATGGTCACGTAGAGCAAGCGCTGAAATACTTCTCGGAAATGATGAACTCAGGGGTAACCCCAAGAGACATAACATTTACTGCTGTTTTATCTGCGTGTAGTCACCGTGGATTGGTGGAAAGAGGGATGGAGATATTCGAAAGCATGAAACGAGATTACGGAATTGAGCCTAGGTTGGAACATTATGGGTGCATCGTTGATCTGCTTGGCCGTGCAGGGAAGTTAGCAGAAGCAGAGAAGTTTGTCCTTGAAATGCCGGTGAAGCCTAACGCACCAATCTGGGGAGCATTACTCGGAGCTTGTCGAACATACAAAAATGCAGAAATAGCAGAAAGAGTGGGGAAGATTTTAATAGAGTTACTGCCAGAACACAGTGGCTACTACGTGCTGCTTTCGAATGTTTATGCACTCACGAACAAGTGGGAAAACGTCGAAAGCATGAGGCATATGATGAAGCAAAGAGGAGTAAAGAAGCATCCTGGATATACGCTGATTGAGATAGATGGGAAAGTTCATAGCTTTACCATAGGAGACAAAACTCACCCGGAAATTGAGAAGATCGAACGGATGTGGGAAGAGATTCTTAGGAAGATAAAACCGGCCGGATATACAGTAAGTACTGCTGATGCATTGTTTGATATAGACCAAGAGGAAAAAGAAAATGCCATGCATAGACACAGTGAAAAACTTGCTATAGCATATGGGATTATGAAGACGAAAGCTCATTCGAGTATTCGAATAGTGAAGAACTTGAGAGTATGTGAGGATTGCCATACAGCAACTAAACTGATTTCGAAGGTTTATGAACGAGAGTTGATTGTGAGAGACAGGAATAGGTTCCATCATTTTAAAGGAGGAATATGTTCTTGTGCAGATTACTGGTGAGAGGTGAAGTAATTTCAATTTATCCATAAAAAGATAGATACACTCGTATAAAGCATTTTGACTCAGCTCTCAATCTTGATTTAGTAAGATTTAGCTCTTAAACTTAGCTTTTTGTTCAAATGTAGTTCTTGTGGTCACACTGGATTGTGAGTGAAATGTAATTTTTTTTTATGTTTATAAAAAAAGGTAGCTTTAGTGTATGTATATCTTGTTTTTCCTTGATGGTTTTGCTCAATAAGGGATACATTTTTTAAAGGGATAAATTGTAAAAATACCTCTAACGTTTACAACCAATAACAATTTTACCCCTGATGTCTAAAATTGTGCAATTATACACCTAACGTCGGCAACAAAGGGTAATTTTAGCCCTAACATTGGAAAAAGATATCTGAATATACATGTCGGTTCTAAAAAAAGATTTCATATTTTTTATGACTTAATAATAGAATTAGAGATTAATATTTATAGATTCGGCTAAATATATGAATATTTTTTGTCCAATTCGTACAAAAGACAATATATTTTTTTAATTTTTTCAAAAAAAAATTCACGTTTAATCATATGTTTATTATCTAAGTGATAAAATGACGCACATGTAAAGTATAGATGATAAGATTTATGACCGAGAAGACAGTTTGATGAATTATTTTTCAAATTGACCCAACTGCTTTTGCCTGCCAATGTTAGGGGTAAAATTGCACCATTTTAGATGTTAGGGGTAAAAATACTTCTGGCTATAAATGTTAGGGGCATTTTTACACCTTATCCTTTTTAAAATTTCAAAGTCAAATTTCATCAAATCAAAGTGTAGATAGTGGTCAAAAACTAAAATTTGGCCAAACAAAAAGTTTTAATCTATTTTGATGTAAAATTAAAGATTTAATTAGTCAAAACCTATTATCATAGTGTTTGTAAACTATTCGAGAATGTGGATTGAGCTTAAAAGGCTAATTTGAATAAAACTGATGAAATAGAACTTTTAAAATGAAGATTGAATTAGTTAACTTAATCAATTAAATTTTATTAAATATCTAAATATAAAAATAATCATCTAACCGTTAACAAATTAATTTTTTTTTTTGACAGCGTGAGAATATATTAAGCTTGAGAATATATTTTTTTCTCCATGAAGACCATTTGACCCCTTAAACTATAGATCTAAAATCAATTGTATCCTCAAACTATTAAAGGCTCCAATCAAGCCCTTAAACTATTCAAAATTAAAAAAAAAAATCGCTCCCTCCCACCAATTATGATCTAACGGCATTCAAAATATAGGCTAGATGGATGATTGCTACAGTTTGACTCTCTTCTTCTATACCAAAAACCAATAATTCAAAAACTCAGTTCAGCTCTCAATCTAGTAATCATAATATGTTCTAATTTGAGTCTAAACCTCAAATCCAAAGCCTTGAGGATTTCAGATTTGAAGCAAAATTGCAAATTGTTTCTCAATCAAAACCTCAATTACAAATTGTGTATAATTAAAGGTGCAAACTGCGGAGCGAGGAAATTAACAAATGTCCAGAGCTCATCCTTTTCCATGGAGGGAAACAGTTCTTTGTTTCTCTTCTATTTTCTATTATCAGCAAACAAACAAATATACTCGGCTGATAGAAAATTCCACAAAAAAAAAAAAAATGAAAAAAATATTATAATTAATAAATAGGTAGGCAGAAATTCAATAGGCCTCATCTGATCTCTCTTCTACGATATTTCAGAATTAAAGGCATCCTACAAGTATTTTCTCCCTCTTTTTTTGCTTCTTCCATGAATATATCATCTGCTTCACTGCCCTAGGATTACATTGGGAAAGTTCATGGTTAAGCTTATTTTAACAATGTGGCTTGATTGATGATTTTAATAATGTGAAGATTTTATATCCATAGTTTGAGGTTCAAATGTGCTTTATGTTTTTTTTTTTTTTTTGCAAAACAATTTTAGATCAGTGTTCATTCGATATTCATCTACATAAGCACTTGTAGCTGAAAAAGAACTAATTCTGCTAAACATAACTACTTTCTGTTTCTCGAACTTGAACCGAATCCTTTAGAATAAGAATGTATATGGGGCAAGGATTTTCGTTTATTTTACCACAAACATGTCCCCACCCATAATTAGTTACTACTAAGAATCATTAAATTTTCATTAGTGGATAAGAAATTAGCAGCTTCACCCTAATTAATTACTAATATTAATTTCCAAGTCAGCTTTTCAAATTCCTCAAAAATCATCAGCCAATAACTGGTATTGATAAAACCGACCAACGTAATTAGCAATATGCTGTGAAATATTTCAATTCCAGCTCTGCTAAAAAACCATTGAAAGAAAAAACATTGCAGTTTATCTCAATATTGCATCCCTTACAGACCGTGAAAGCAAAATGTTAAGAGGGCGCGCGGCAGAGTAAGAACCACTGTAGTAGTATCTCAATTCCTTACCTCTTCACACGTCATAGAGGTGACAAACAAGCTGTATAAGAGCTGTTGCAGTACTTTAAGCCTTTTAAGAAGCCTGAATCCAAGCAAGGAGTAATTGTAGCTTCTGGAAAGCCTAAAGAGCTACTAAAATCTTGCAAGTCTTTGCTACACAAACCTTTCGAGTCAATTTTCTCGGTAAACGTTTTCAGGGCAACATTCAACCCAATTGAGGTACGCTCTGTAATAAAGCTGGAAAACAAGTGATTGAATCAATTTTTCCAATTATGCCACAAATTTCAGAATCCTAGATCATGGAAGCTGATTAATGATGAAACAACTTCACATACCTTGCCTCAAAACTCTTCCCTTCAGATCTTAAAAGTGCACATACACGGGAAATAATCCATGTTGGGATATATGCATCAGTTATTTCAATGCTAGAGCGTAGACTAAAAGCTTCACCATTGTTATGTTCAGAATCTCCTGGGTGTGCAGCAGCATTATCAACTCTCTTTGTCTCCACACATCTTATCTGTGAAATAGGATGAGCAAACCCAGTTTTGGCATCAAGAAGCATGAAAAACAAGCAACACTGTTTCATTCGGAATTAACACTCCCAAACATGAGACCACAATATTGAAATTTTGGTTTATAAAAAAAAAACAATAGAAACTTAATGTCAGTTTGATTTGCAGTTTTACCTTTGAAAACAACAAAACCGAATTAATGACCTATTGAATGGATAACCGTAAATTAAGCATCTGTAAGACTGTAACACTCACCTCAGGAGCAGAAAGAGCAGCATTCTGAAAAGGAACAGGTGAATACAACAAAGGAACATCTACACCAGACAGAAAGGTCAACGAAGATCTGAAAGCAACCACAAGAGAGTTTGATTGTAAGATTATGTGTAGTAAGTGCATGACTTGTTTCAAAACCATAGGAGTAAGTTATAACCACAAACAAAGCAACTTGTAGGTCAAAATGAACTCTTGATATACCTGTAGTTTAGCAAAAAATCATATAATGCATGTACATTTTTATTTCCACAGAAGGCCAGCAGTGATTGTGTGCTACTGTCAACATCAGATAAGGATGTTGGACGCCGAGTCTGCATTATTTTGAATGGAAGCATAAACAATTATTAAGGACTAAAATGAACTTTAAATGCTAATTTATCTTGATAAAGGCAGCTCATATAGAAACCTACATTGACTGATATAATGACAAAAGTGGAACTTCAGTATGAATGATCACCATTATCTCAGCAAATGGTGGAATCAAACATATGGTTTTTAAGCTATGCTAACAATTTTCTTTGCAGCCAAAAATTTGTTATATCATATATTGTTATCAAAGTCCATTTACAGCATCTATTCAACTAGGACCATCAATTGATGAACTCCAGGAAAAAAAATCAATGGTTAAGATCCAAGCCAAAGCATACCAGAAGTCCACAAGTCCACCCAACTAATTCAAGCTTAACCAATCAACAAGATTCAAACATGAAAAGTAATGACAAACCTGGCCCAAATTCTGCTTCTCAATCTCTGAGAGCTCAACCAGATCTTCAGTGGTTGCTTGCTCTACTTGAGAATGGCAAAGGGGCATAGAGAAGCAAACACCCTAAGGCATGACCAATGCAAAATGTTAAATCAATGAGTTCGCAGAAGCAGATAGAAAATTCGAAAGAAGCAGAAACATGTAAGCCAGCAAAATTGTTCTTTAAAACTATTGTATGGCTGCAAGATATTTCCTAATTTAAAGACATGCTTTCCAAAAGAATTACAAAAGAATTCATTCAGGTCCAGATATTTGAGACTTTTAACTCTGACCCCTCTTTTCTAACAATATGCCATACATGAAGTTTCAAGCACTGAAAAATCTCAAGCTTATCCACTACCATCCCTACCCTTGGGAGAAAAAAAAAAACTTAGAAAGTTCCTCTCTGGGGAAGAACTTAAGATGAAGCAAGGAAAATTTAATATATTGGGATTAAAAAAACATTATCAGAATAAAACCATGGGACAGTCACTGTCTTCTCAATCTATTACTCTGAACGTCAGTGCTGTGGATATTACCTTCCACTAACCTAACAAAAGTAATCATCCGAGAATCAGATGTCCTAAAGCATTGATTCTAGACCAAGCATAACTAAAAAACTAATCAAGGAAATAAAAAACATACAGGAAAGGAAACCAGCTCCAAAGAATTGGACCATATTTTGGCTTATTTGCAGAAAGCAACTAGCTTTTAAACCTCTGCTTCATCATTTACAGGACAGACTATATATTTCAAAGCTTTGGTGAAGGAGCAAATTAGTTCTATTTTCGGTTAACATATACACTTTTACTTCAGTATGATTATCAATGTTCTATGCATAGTAGCAATATTTAACAAAAAGTTACTGGTCTCTTCACTAAAGACCATTAAAGTTGAAGAACTCGCTTCATCTTTAACCAAAAAAGAAAAAAAGAAAAAGCTTTCACCAATAAATGCTAATAAGGGAATATTAGTTGCACACCTACGCTGTAAACACGGCCTTAAACAAATAGGGAACTTACATGCTCTTTCAACATTGACCTCAGACCTCTTGTTGACTGCGAGATGTAAGCATTGCACGACTGCTTAGTTACTCCCGAGACACTACTACAGATGAACATCACTATAAAATGTGAAGTACACACTACAAGGTGAAAAAAGCAAGTTAGCACTTAGCATGTTGTTCATAAAATGAAGAAAAAAAAAATGTTGATTTGCTGAAGAGACAGACAGGTTTAACAGATAAAAGCTCTTGCATGATTACATGTTTCAATTATTTTCTCGCATAAGAGATAATTAATAACCGAGTAAAAAATCCGACCATATAGCAGGTGTAAAGATCATGAAAGTCAGGACGAGGACTGGAAGATACAATAGCAAGTACATTGTATATAACTAAAGGAATAAGCATATTTTTATATACTCTTACTTGTTTATTGCCTGGGAATTCTGGTTCATGTCAGCAAAGCCAGAATATAGTACATGACAACAATGCATAAAAGATTATACTAGAATGACAGTAAATTACCATAAAAGATACTGCACATGTTCTTCCGAAGCATGTAATAAAGACTCCGAAATGAATCATCCCATCCCTGTTGGCGCTTTCTTAAGAAATCTATTTCAACCAAGTAATAGAAAAAACTTCAGAAAATCATTGAGGAAGTAAAAGATATTTGCTCACTCTTTTTTTCGTGTACTAATCCTACAAACCTCCATCTGCTGTTTGTGAGCTCAACACTGATATGACAGAAGGTGGCAGTGTAGACTGAGGATAAACCCAAGAATGCAATGAATTAGAATGAAGAACTTGGAAAGTCAATGTTTGCCCAGAGCTACTGCAATCCTTGGGACAACCCGATGGGGCTGTTGAATGTGGCACGCCAATGTAGGTACTGCTCATAATTGACCTATGAATCCTGCAAATTTCAAGAAAAAACGTAAATGTTGTCTTCATGTGTATCAATCACAACATATCGGAAGGAAACATGTGATATTTAGAGCAAATGATGCATAATGCAAGAAACATTCAGAACAAAAACAAAACCTGCAATGCAACACAGCACAACAGACATCTTAATCAATTACATAATGTCAAGGAAACAATTGAACCAAAAGCTTAAGCTGCTAGTTAAAACCTATGAAATACTGACTCTTCTGGAGGGTCGGAGTGGCGGTGTCGTACTCACCGGACACCAGGACTCACCGGGGACACCGCCGGACACGCACCCAACACAGCAAAAACATGTCCCGCCATGTGCAGTTTTTTAAAAAAGAAAAAAACCAAGAGGTTATCCCTCTCGAGTAAGGAGCCAAGCAGAATTTACCCTCTATATGCTTAAAAATGACACATTTACACTTATAAATATTCTTAAAGTTAGTCTCCAAACAAAATAGTCTTTCTTAAACAAATATGGTTATGCGGGGAAATAATTGGATTGAAAATTAACACATTTACCCTCTATATGCAGGGAAATAATTGGACTCTAATTTGTGTACTTTTATTACTTTTAAATATTATTTATGTTGTGGTGAAGCTCTTAGCCTAGTGGTTGAGAGCTTACCTATGACTAGGGAGGTCATGGGTTCGAATCATATCGGGGTCTGGTGGAGATTTTTCTTTCTTCTTTAATGTAAGTGCATTGTGCGCAAATTAAAAAAAAAATAATAAAAATAATATATTATTTATGTTTTTTATATATTTTTAGATATAGTATAACTATAATTAATTATATAGAAATTTGTCGTGTCTTGTTGCACCCGTGTCTCATAGTTTTTAAAAATGCCGTTTGCTGCATCCGCACCCATGTCCACACTTGAGTTGGTGCTTCGTAGGTTAAAACCAATAATAGCTTTTATTATTATCTCTAACACACCCCGCACATGAATGCCCCCTGAAGTTGAAGCGTGTACAACACAGATCCATCTTAACATATGTTGAAATTTAATCAACAAATGGGGTTGCCAAGATTCGAACCCTCGACCACTTGGTCTAAGGGTCTATGATACCAGGTCATCGACAATTAACCAAAAGCTATGAAGCACGGACACTTCCCCGGGGTCGCCGTGGCCGAGTCAGACTCGCCGGACTCGGGGACACGACGGTGACACGACCGGAAAGTGGGACATGGCGGTGGACACGGGGGGACTCGGATCTGGACTCGGCTGGGGTATAAAAAAGTTAAAGATTAGGGTTTTTTTTAAAAAAATTATTAAATTTAAGGATCAATCATACAATTACCAAAAAACCTAAATTATAATCTCTTAGGTCTTCTCTCCTTCCTTGCGCAAATCGCGATTCCATCTCCTTCCTGCGCAAATCAACATCACTATTTCGTTTTTGTTTGGAGAATAATCAGAAACAATTTCTTCTCTCCTGGGTTCTTCCTTCTCATGCGTTGCGATTCTTCTCCTAGGATTCTGATTTCCTTTTTCTTTTGGGATAAACAGAAACCATTCCTTCTCTTGGGTGGGATACTCGAATTCCATATTATGGATGTTTTTTTATGGATTAGAGAATGATTTATTTGTGATTTATCAAGTTTTTTATATATTTTTATATCTAATATATATATATATAATTAATTATATAAAATTTGCCGTGTCCCCGCCGCACCAGTGTCTCATATTTTCTAAAAATGCCGTTTGCCGTGTCCGCACCCGTGTCCACATCCGTGTCCGTGCTTCATAGACCAAAAGCATAAACTAATAGTTAAGGCACAATAATAGCTTGTATTATTATATGTGACACATAACAACGTGGGAATCTTCAGTGCAACTCAGAACCATTGGCATGGTCATAGTTGTTAAAGGCACAAGGCGCACTAGGGCGCTAAGGGGTCCTGGAGCCTAGGCTCAAGGCACAACGCACGAGGTGCAGAAAATAAAAATAAAATATATACTCTTTTACTAATTAAAGCATACAACAACAACAAAGCCTTAGTCCCGAAATGATTCGGGGTCGGCTAACATGAACCATATATTTTGGTTCATGTCATAAGATGTGGCTAAGTTTTACGCTGGCCGCCACAAACCTACCGCAACCCTCCTCCTTTGTCCGGGCTTGGGACCGGCTGTAAATGCCACCAAGTGACCCTCACAGGCAGAATTTTACTAATTAAAGCATAAACCAAAAAAACACACTTATGACCACACAAACAAAACCACGTAAAAACATAATACTAAATCATAAATGTCAAAATCGCCAAGTTAAGTTCATACTTCATAGAGACATTAACATATACTTAGTCTTAACCTAAGTACCTAAGTAGTGCTACTAAACTAATAACTATGCATTGTCACTTGATATTCTTCTGTGTGTTCTTCCGTGTGTCTGTCGCAATTTCTGTTTAAGTGGAGTGGAGGTGACTCTTCTTTACGTGACAAGTCTTAATCTCTCTCTAGTCTTTCTATATTTAGTTATGCCTCTTGATATTCTTATTTGGATCAAGAGTTAAGATTAAACTTATTTGAATTAGATGAGATTAGTCAAATATTTGTTTTACACAAAACAGAAAAAAAACCTAGTGAAAACACAGAGGCACGCCTTTATTCAGGCTCCGAGGCCCAGGCAAAGCGCACAAGGCGAGAGCCTTTTAAACAAGGCCTCGCTTTCTGCAATCAAGGCTCACTACCTTGAGCCTTGAGTGAGGCGTGCCTTTAACAACTATGACATGGTCAATTTTCTTGTACTGAACTGTTATCTCAGTATAACTGAGCAAGACTTTCTAGATCTGAAGTGGTAGTGTACACTTCTCAAAGCCAGCAGACTGGCATAAAGCATCAGATATTTATCAGATGGATAAAGCATCAGATATTTATCAGATGGATGATTATACAGAAGCCAAGTACATCAGCAGCAAAAGTGAATGATTAATAATTTTATTCAAGAGAGAAAGTACGCCAACTGGGTGGCTAACAATATCATAAGGCAATAGATCCCATTAACAATGAAATTTAACTACTTTATAAATCTAATCTTGTCTCAAAGTGCATATAACTTATTTAAAAAAAAGGCTAGCTTAGATATAAGAGCATACTCACCAATTCACTGTGCAAGAGGATGCCACCAGCATTCTTGTTTTCAAAGTAAAATCTAGAGGAGCCTTTTGGCCTGGCAGAACACATTCACAGAGGAATGTAGCTGAACGAAGTGTATGATCACCACATTCACTGGAAGTTTCTGCAGCTAAACCAGAATTTGCAGGGATTTCATGGGCAACTAGTCCTTTTAATGCTTTATCCTATGAAAATAGGTGATTTTTTTATTTCATATATTCATGTAAATAAATAATTAGCAACAAGAACTTCTATTAGAGTTTACCATATCAACAACAGCCAAGCCAGATGATCTTTCAACATTTGATGAAAGTTCACTAACACTTCGAAATATACTCTCGCTACATCTTTCTATAGTTTGATGAGCTTCAGCTTTACTCTTTTCAGAAACTTCAGACAAAGCAGCAGAGTACTCTGAACTGCAAGGAAACAGTAGAATAAAACCAGTGAGACAAAAGATACACAAAGAGTATGCTACGATAAGATACATAGTTCCAGAACCCATACCACGAGATTCGTCTCTTTGTAACTAAATTTGAAAGCACAGAGATATTCTTCTTGCTGTTATTGTGCTCAGCTAATATGTTTTCCTGTTTGTATTCAGAAGTGAATTGAACAAACAAATAAGGTAGTTTTATCTGAGATAAACTTTATAACAGATAGATAATTAGTATCTCAAAAAAGAATTCCTCAACTCGTGAATACAACAACCTTTGTTTTGTCTTTCAAAGAAAGAACCCTCAGCCTGGATTTTTTGGCGGGATATAATTCATCCATACGGGTTTCGATATATCTTGGATTCCTTGGTAAATCTGGTTTCTTAGGTCCATTATCACTGGTGTTGCTGTGACTTTCGAAGGAATACATCCAAAAAAAAAAAAAAAGTTAAAATAAGCCACTAAAGAAAGGGATTAAAGAGCATTCAGAAGGTAACTTACTTAATCAAACCACATAAAGGAGCAGGAGATTCATCTATAATCTCTACAACATTTGTCCTCTTCAGTTGCTCTCCCTGCATGACAACATGCACAATGTAACAGCATGTCTAAAAATTGCCAAGTCAACCATATAAAGCTTTGTCTTGGGTCAAGCTAACAATTCAATTTTGTGTCAACTGATATGATAAAAATTATCTGACTATCTAAGAAGCAATCACAGGAGCAAGGAAAATAAAAGGTAATGAGACATAATACAAAGGAGATCATGATTTCAGAACTTACTCTAAGTTCTGATGGGGTCTTCCTTTTGACCATTGTACCAACAACATTTCGAGCAGCCAAACCAATTTGAAGAGAAGAGGAAGTTAATGAACCAGGTGCAGGGTGTGTAGCAACCTTTGCCATAATGATATACCCGTCTAGTTTGCTAATTAACTCATCGCCTACAATTGGTTCAAGCACTTTATAGTGTGTCACAGTACAATCTATAGACATTGCTAATATATATCCAATAGAACTCATGGTTGTAAAAACTAAATGCGTTCTAGATATGAGATACAGAGAAACCCAAATAACACGATTTGGGGTTGCAAAAACTGAAATACTGTTAGCAGAAGTGACCAATATTTTTAGGTTTAATTTACCTTTGTTATAATCACAGATAGCAAATATCTCTCATTCCAGTGATAAGGAAAGCTATCATGAATTTTATATTTTTCACCATGGAAAAGCAAACCAACAATCACTAAATTATCAATTGATACTCAAAAGATTCCAGCATTTCATTTACAATCATTTCATTTCAAATAAAATAGCGCCAAAATATTTGAGGAACCGTACTCACATTAAAAGCTCCTATACTAGAAAAAGCAACAATAAATTAAAAGCATCCACTACATATACCAGATAGTCCATTGTTCTTACCATCAGATACAGCATGAATGGCAAGAATAGCATATAAATACAGATTCAGTCACGAAACTTCAAATCAACTCTTAATCCTACATGTTTCCAAAAGAAATCATAATAAAAAAGAAGTATCTATTACCTTTTTCCAAGGAAACAGCAGTGAAATGCCCAAGACAGAACACGTCGATTCATCAATAACGAAGGGTCTGAAAGCCTAGGGTTTCCTCTCGATTCGCCCGATATTAGAAGAATTTACGGCGAATCAATCAATAGCAAGCAAACGAGAAGGACAGAGGAGAAGGGAGAGAGAGAAGGAATGAGAGAGGAAGAAAGTGAGTGGAGAAATTGCGGTAAAGTGAGTGAATTCAAGTTTTGTTTAAACAATTTCGTACTTTCATTTCCCTCCTGCCATTGACGACGTTAATATCTGGCGCTAACGGTCACAGCTTTGAATGAATGTCGTTTAGTCAAGCGCTACGCATTTAACTACACCTACTATCCTTTTGCCCTCATTCATTTAGGCAAATTATTTGAAGCACCCGGTTTTCCATGTCAAATGAAAAACCTTACATATATATTTTGACATATGTAAAATGGACCCAAACATATTATAAGAGGTCCCACTATTTTAATTATTAGGTGGAGACACAATACACGTGTCCAAATATGAATTGAGGGTCATTCGAGTTAGGAGTGGGCAAAAAACCCGAACAAACTGGTAACCGAACCAAAAACCGATAATCCAAACCGATAAAAGTGTTTAACCGAACCGGTGGTTTTCTTAATAGTTTAAAAAATAGATTGGTATCGGTTTTGGTTTCGGTTTCGGGTTAGAGTATTTAAAAACTGTGGTTAACAGTTAACCGAACCGTTTAATAAATATATAAAAAAAGGGCGGCCCGGTGCACTACGCGTCCCCGCTGAGCGAGGATCCGGGGAGGGGTCCCACCATAAGGGTGTACTGGGGGCAAGCCTTCCTCTGCCAATTTATTTGGCAAGAGGCCGCTCCTAAGACTCGAACCCGTGACCTCTTGGTCACATGACAACAACGTTTAATAAATATATATTTGAAAAAAATTAATATATTACATAACATATATTATAAATATTAATATACTTGGAAGTCTAAAAAGATGATATAGTTGGAAATCTAAAGAAGTTGTGGTAGGGTAATAAATGATAAATAAAATTGTAAAAAAATGTTTTATCAGTAGAAGTAGAAAATTTTTGTAAAATGAAATGATGCATGCAACTGTGACACCATGACCATTTCAATATTTAATATTGAGTGTCACTGCCCGCTTATTAATTCCAAAGTATATAACTAAAAATTGAAATGGACCAACCACGAGGTTGTGGTGGAGTGGTAAAGGCTCCTCCTCCCTTAACCAAAGGTCCAGAATTCGATCCTCACCTTTGGGAATTGAAATGGACCACTTTCACTTTCGGATTATTAATCAACTTATGTTCGAATGTTTGTTTGATAGATTTTTTTTATAGATTGTTTTTCAGTTTGGTATTTATGTTTGAATTCTAAACTTTTATATGAATTCATTTCATTCAGATATTTGAAATTATATGTATTTTAATATTGTTTAAAAATTTAGATTTGGGTAAAAACTATAGTTAACCGTTGATTTTTGGGTAATCTGTGAGAATTTGTTAAAAACCGTTAACCGAAATTAATGGTTAATCGATGTATGGACCGATTTCGGTTTGGATGGTTAAAAACTCGTTGATAACGGTTCAGTTAATTTTTTTGTCCAATGGACCGGTTAACCGAACCGTGCCCACCCATACTTCGAGTGACATGGAAGACCCGATACTTAATATAAGAACTCCATTTATTGACATATTCTTTTCTTTTTTGCAAAATAATGAATAAACTTTGTGGCGTGATTTATGAAAATGTTTCTTTGGTTTATAAACATGAATTTAAAGTTTTCTCTATTTGGAAAAACATAGGCTTTTTCTTTTTTTTTTTGTTATAAAAAATTGTACCAGAAGAGCTTAGGCTATTCAAGATATATAAAGTGGATTACTATATCCAGCCCCAAATTCATACACTCAGCTCCGAAAAAAAGACGATATTACCTCTTATCATATATTTCAAAAACCCTAAACCCTTTCAAACTCTCTCAAACTCTCTCACATCTCAATTCTTTTCTAAATCCTTAATTATACGTGTAATGGCGAGCAGTCCGTCATCACCGGGATGAGATGAGAACGACCAATCCACTGAAGTCGAGGTATATTTCCGTTTAAAAATTTCTGAATATGTTTAATTTTTTTTTAATAACATGGTTGTCGGGGTTCAGGGTGTGTGAACATTGCGCCCCACCTTGAATGGGTCCTCAGTGTAGCAGGCAATATAGAGCATCTCCGTAGGTGGAGGCAATATAATGAAATGCCCAGCGGATCCCTCCTGCCATGGCGCACCCTATCTTCTGGATAGTATACCCAAGTTAGTGGGCATTCAACTACAAATCTTTGGATGCTCAATCGGGAGACCTTCCTCATAGCAGCGCTCCATCCAGCCTCACTCCCCCAAGGGGGATACATGCACCTGTCAAACACAAGAAAAGGGGTAAGCCTTCCAACTAGTGAATTTACTTTAAACTAACAAGTTTCTTTCTTTATGTACCTGATCCCAAGTCAGAGCTGTTAGATAGTTCCTTATACTATCTATAGAAAAGTCTGAAGTCCAGGTCCAGTTAGACTTGAGATATCCCCCTAAAAGTGAAGGACTAGTAGCATGCCTGCTCAAAATAGGCGATGGTACCAACCCATGTTCATAAGCCCAAATCTGCAAAGAACTGTGTCAACTCACATAAAAAAAAGAATAGGTTAGAATCAATAATTGAATGTCTAAGCATCTTACCTGAACAAGGACACCCATTCCCTTGAGCTCCCTCAAGCCGTCATGGACGTAGAGGTCCAGCCCGTGAAAGAGATGGGCTAAAGCGGGTCTACCCCAGTCAAGCGATGCCACTACATCCAAATCAGCCAAAATGGGCAGAATAGACAGGACCACACCTGAGCTACCCATGCTAAAAAGGGTAGTAAACAACAATGTCAAGACAAAGCACCTATCATATCTCTCAAGTCAACGGCACTCAGAGGCGCCTCGCACTTCTACCAAAATGTGATGACAGTCATCGCCTGAATGTGAGTGCTCCTAGGTCAATAATCGATCAACCTCTCAATCTCCACATCCCTAAGCTTGGGATGGAACAACATGTAGTCAAAGGCCACACTCATGCCTGAAAATCTCAACCCGGTAATGGCGTGGAAGTCCAGCGGGGTAATGGTTATCTCACTGATAGGTAGATAGAATGTGTGGGTAGAATCTATCCACTGGTCAATCAGCACGGTCAGAATCTTTGGTGAAGTATCAGTCTTGGAGTGATGGAACATCTCCAAGAATGGGACAAAACTAGTCGCCTCTACCCGCTCCTTCACAACTGGAGGCATCGATCTCCACCAATTGGCACACAGTTATGTTGCCGACAGGTCTGCATAACTAAGTCTGCAAAAAAAGGCAAACGCCTTAGCAAAATACTATACAAATATATTCTAAACTAAACTCTAGTTTTTACACTTCATGAACCCGACTTTGCACATGAAACATGTTTTTAACCAAAAATAAGAGTCTACCTAAAGTTAGTAACCGATTGGGCACTAGGACCCCGATCATAGACTGGTGACAAGGGATCGGCTACTTGTGTGTTAAATCTGGATTTCTAGCAAGTGCATTAGGTCGTGTGTAGTTGGATAAAACCAAGTGTCATTTCCATAGGGATTGAGTCTTAAGTCTAATGAATAGTTACCTTAACAGCTAGAATTTAATATGTTGAGGTTGTTTAAGTGACTATAACATGAACAAGTAAATGACAGAATATGTAAACGGTGAATATCAAATTTGAACAAGCACAGGCCTAGCACTACACCAAACAGGTAATTGTTCGCACAATTGTTCCACACAATGAAGAATATCTAAGTTTCCTGGTTCGAGTATCTCTTTCATTTCTCACTAAGATCCGGTGTCCCATTTCCAAAGATTCTAAGAACGGAGCTTAACCAAATGTCCTTGCATTAAGGATGTTCCAGCGTTAGGCAACAGAGAGCATTCACAAGTGAAACCCCGATATATGGTCATTTTCATGTCCGTCCACAACAATATATCAAATGATTGGTTCCATAACTCCGGAGCACTGTCGTGTCATCCATTGTTACTATCACATAAATTTGATCCGTTGTTACTATCACATAGATTTGATCTTAATCTAAGCATTTAAGCATACCATTGATAACCATTCATAGATAAAAAAAATACTTTATTGATGAAACAGTAATACTTACAATCACCATTTATGGCTGGCTAGACCTGCAAAAGGTAATACTCACTCATTTCTATGAGTGAACAAGATGTTCAGAACAAAATACTCCTTAAAAGGCAGGAGCTTTAAAAGCTGTAATAAAAGGTGGCTGGAAGAGATCCCCTTCACCAACCACAAAATAAACTATTTATAGGATTAAGATTCTTCCCTAAACAATAAGGGGTAAAAGAGTAACTAAATGTTTATTACAACAAAACAACTAAATATCATCCTTTCATTATGCACAAGGTGGATGCAAGTTGTCATCCACATTTTTCTCTCTCATTCTTCTTGCTTGACCCGCGCTAAAGTTTGGAACCCATCTTTTAGACCCGTTTCTGCTAGTTATAATGTTGTTATGCCCTTCTTCATAGTTGTTAGAGAGGGATCCTTGTTGAACTGTTATTTCTTGTTGTTTCTCCGTTAAATGGTTGAAAATTTTGTCTTTGAAGCTATTTTCCATGAAATATTTGTCTCGCAATCTTATCCATATTGCTCTCGTCAAATTACCCCCAACTTGAGCTCTTACTTGTCCTCAAGAAACACAGTATAAAAGATGGTGAAAGAATATGCAGTAAATAAAACACAACCAGCTAAGTTGATGCAATTCAAAGTTTGACTTATAAGACAAAACATGCAAATCAAGAAATCACAAGTTGAAAATAGATGGGCAAGAATTTCTCCCGAAGTCTATTGGCATCATTTTAGGTTGCGTCTGATATGCTCATAATTCATGGTGTTTAACTCCTCTCATGGGTGTTTAAGTCACTCGACAGCAATGCATGTAAAGTAAAAGGTTCAAATTTGCAATTCGGTCTAAACATAGAGCTTATAACTACTTGGCATAATCAAAAGAATCTAGAGGGGTAAAAGTGAAGCTAGGTGGTAAGAGAATAGGGTGAAAGGTCCATTTGTGGCTGTTTTACTTTGCTATAATGGATAGGCCACTTCCTTTGGTGTTTGCATCTGCACCTATTTATTTTACTAAGAGGGGAGTATCCAAACAGTTATTGATTAATGATGATGATTTTTTTGGATAAAAATACTTCTCCTCTAAAGGTAGTAGCTTTGGTGCAGTGCTCAGATTATTGGCCTTGTGGATTTTTTTAAAACAACTACAGATGGTTGATGGTGAGTGGGGTGTTTAAGGTCTAGGTGAGTGTATGGAGAACATGTGTTTAGTGGTAGAAACATGTGTGTAGTGGTGGGCATAGGTGTTTAGTTTGAAATCTATGTCATCTCATGCCAATAAGTTATATACCTACTGTCAAAATCAACCTAAACTAAAGCATGCAAAGCCCATTCATAAAAAAAATAAATTGCATAAATATGCATAATTAGGGCTTAATTCTCACCAGGCAACCTTGCAACACAATTATGATACCAATCACAAGAAAAAGATGTGCATATCTACTCAACTTAAAGATTTCTTAACAAATTATTGTCAAAAAGTCAAACAATTAAATTGCAGGGCAAGCCTAACTAGAGGTGATTATTTAAATAGCCTATATAAAGGATGGGTGATGCGCACAGGGTGTATGGTGATGATGTGCTTTGATTTTTGTGGGGTGATGGTTTATACAACGAAGCTAGAGTTTAAACAAGGCAAAAGGGGTGACAAGATTGCATGAATTAGCTAATTAGATACTAAGATGTTGATTCCCCTACCCCTAACTTATACAAGACATTATCCTTAATGACAGACAAAAGGGAGTAGGGAAAACAACATCAATAAACAGGCATTCAGTGTTGGTCCCTTGTACTGTGAGAATTAGTTCCTAGGGGGGGTTAATGGAACTATTGAGAAAAATGCTTCTCATAGTTTCAATAGCACGGTCCAAAGAATGTTTATTGAAAGATCAGACACAACTTTAGTTGATCAGCAACTAAGATTGATTTGGTCCTTGGTTCGAAAGGTAACGCCTCAGAGGGGCTTCCGAACTTGGCACAGTTAAACACAACTCTGACTAATTTATATTTTATACTTCCGAAATAAAAGTAAACAATAATAAAGAGTAAGAGTTAGAGAAAATGATACTCAATAGTTTTATCCCGGTTCAGCCTCCTGCCTATATCCAGTCCCCGAAATACCCTCTTTTAATCCACTGCTTAGCTCTTTGATGGTACAACACAAACCCTTACAGCAGATATTGAGATATTACAGAGTGCCTTCCTCTATAACCTACAGTCAACTATTTATCTCTATACTTGCTTAGTACCGAGCAAACAGAAGAGCTTCCGAGCTATTCTAAACAATTGATAATTTTGTTCTGACTAAGAATGTAATGAATGAACTTAAAAATTTGTTACACAGATGAATACAATGATTGTGCAAATGCTTTTGCTTTGCTTTGCTTAGGAACTTCAAAAATGATTCTCTCAGAATTTCAGCGTTGAAGATCAAGTTCTAATATTGCAAATGATGGGGCTTTTATAGTTGACACTTCAAGCTATGGATCATTTCGAATTTCAAAATAACTGTTGGAGGGAAACTGCTCTTATGTCCCTTTCATCCTCAGAGCCCAGTGTCAACAACCAATAGTCTTTTTTCTCTTTTCCGTTGATTTGTCTGTTGCGATGTGCTTTAGAGCTTGATCGGAAGCAGACTAATTGTTTAACCAAATCAGGCAAAATCTTCAGGTTGACCAGGGGACAGGCTGTCTGGAGCTTCTGAATATTTCCTTATTTGGTGAGGCTTTGTCAGTTGCACAGAGTCAAATCTTGATCTTGTCTAATGTGCTTTGATCCATGTCTTCCGAGTTTGTCTTATCTCTGAGACAGCTCTGCTTTTGGATCCTTCTGGCTGTTGGGCTGAAGTTGATCCAATAGCCTTTGGCTTATGGGCTTTTGATTTAAGGCTTAAGGCCTTTTCTCATTTCTTTGAACTTATGTTTAATTTATCAACACACTTCAACAAACACATTAGTATGAATAAATCAATATTTAAATTAAATATGTTATTAATTATAGAGATATTAATTTCATTTAATATTTTTGTCATAATCAAAATTAATGTGGAAATTGTGTTTCAACAAACTCCTCTATTTTGATGTTGGTAAAAATATATAAATTCAGAGCACAATATTAAACTCCCCAACAATTGTTGAACTTACTCAGCTTCTGAATTCTCCCCCGTAAGGGTTGAGCTACTGAAAAATAATTTTACTTTAAGAGAAAATAATCGTTAGACATTTTAAAGTTCAATAGTAAAAATTAAGTTCAGAATCAGAAGCATGTTTGATCAGAGTGAAATATATCAAGGAAGGTACTGATACTTAGATTTAATCTTTGTGAAACAAAACTTGAGGAAAAACAATGTTCAGAGTTTTGTTGTTAACGTCCTTGGATTGATTCATATATCAGAGCTTTACGTGAATGATTCTCAGAGTCTTAAAGTGATTTAGTATTCAGAGCTTGTTCAATACTCAGAGGATCATACTTAGAATATTTATCTTGATTTGTTTTTAGGTTAAGTGTTGATTGATTGGAGTTAATAAGCTTATGTGTTACGGATATAAGGTCAGAGTGTAAGATAATAATCAGAGGAAATAGACACATAAAAGCAGTATAGGAAAAGATAGAAGTATATACACGACTCAACATACATTAGGCAAACAATAAGACCTAACAATCTACAAGAACAACACTAAGAAAGGCTACAAAATATAAGTCCTTGTCTACTTAATGTTTGATATTGACTTGGACATTTTTAGAGGTCTTCTTAGGTTTAGAAGGATGTTATGATTGTTGTTGCTGAGTTGAAGATACAGAGGCTTGTCCAGAGGTTGCTGCCTTATCGTGTTTAGCTTTGTGTTCCCCTTTTTGCCAACATCAGTTACAGGGAAAGAACCCGAAGGAGTGTCATGACTGCCAACACTTATGGAGTTCAGCTGTGCAGTGTACTCCATAAGCTTCTTTGTTCTTTTGTTCAGACCGACGAAAAGTAATGGACCTTTTGGAGCTTGCGATGAAGGAACAGCACCAGAACTACTCATGCAGCTGATGATAAATTGAAAGGCTTTGGTATGCCAGACAACGCAGTCATTAAGAGCGGAAGTGTACTTCTGATGGATGTTTAGAAGGGCATGGTCAAGAATGCGGTTTTGATTGGCCAGAGTCTGCACATGACGGAAGGTGTCATTGTTTTGTTGATAGATAGTAGAAGTCTTCTGGTCTAGTGTTTCCATGGCAGTTCTGTTAATGTTCAGAAGCTGAATGGATTCAGATAGTTGATCAACATTAGAAGATGACGAAGATTCAATAGTCCGTTAGACCTTGGTTAGCTCAATATTCATCTGCTGGAATTCAAAAGATAGACGTTCAGAGAGTTTCTCAGCAAAAGGCACATAGGTAGGAAGGGCTCGAATCTTGGCTTCAAGAAGATCCATGTGCTGGATCATCATGAGTTAGAGTGCCGCCATTTGATCAGCAAAGGTGTGAAAGCCTTGTTGAGAGATCAAAGCAACTATTATGTTGAGAAGTGATTTGATACTAGAGAGCTCATTCAACAACTACATTATCTCGCTCAGAGGATTTGATTCAGGTTAACATAGAATTCACGGACCAGTCGTGGGTACACAATGCTCGGAAGAGCAAAGAGGTTATCCCACTGCTGTTCGGATATCCACTTATAGAAGGGTTTAGCATTTTGCAAGAGGTCAGAAGAGAAGTGCCTGGATAGACTATGATGGGTGTGTACTGTGCTGGGCCTTTTTGTGTTCGGTCCTTCTTTTTCTTCTTCTTTTGAGTTTGGACCTGAGTTTCAGCCTTTGAGACGTTTTCCGTTACATTTTAGTTTGGGTTTTCATAGATTGTGTGTTCTTGGTTTTCCCTAGTTTGTTGTTCATAGGCTTCTTTGTTTCCCTGAGATTGAGGTTCAGGAGAGTCCTCATAGTCTACTTGTTCTTCCTCAGGAGATGAGAGACTGAGGTCAAAGGAGTGATGCTCCATTCATTCAGAGCTGCTAGAAGCAGTTCTATCATCTTCAGAAGACATTTTTGTGCAAGGAAAGCTTGAAGAACAGATGATGAAAATGAACTGGATTTGCAGAAATCGAGAGAGAATAGGAGTAGAAATTTTAAGCGTAAAGAGAAGAAGGGAAAAAATGGCCTTTTTTTTATAGGCAGAGAGTGTTAGGTGAAATGTTAGAACTCAAAGGTCAGAATTAGAGCCACTAATGGTCTAGATTCTGACATTAATGTAGTGACGGTGCATGCATTTTAGCCAACCTTAATGATGAAGGTGATGTCATCCTAGTCACTAGATTAAATACGCATGCTAACCCTAGGAGACATGGCATTAATTCAGAAGAGACACGTAGCATGCAAACAAGTTATCATTCAGAAGCACATTTATAGCCAGAGTTATTGAAGAGGATTGAACATTCCTATTGCTTCTCTTAAAGCGTAGAACTCAGTTTGCATCTGCTTACTAAATTCTCTACAGAGTGATTCGTCAGTAGCACCAAAAATTATGTTATCTACATATACTTATGCTAGTAGGGTATATTTACCCTTCCTCTTAATGAATAAGGTTGTATCAGATTTGCCTCTAACATAGTTTCTTGCCAGAAGGAAGCTTGTTAAGCGTTCATACCAAGCACGAGGTGTTTGTTTCAAACCATACAGAGCCCTTTTGAGTTTATAAACATGGTTTGGAAATTTTGGGTCTTCAAAACCCGGAGGCTGATTTACACATACCTCCTCGTTTTATAACTCCATTAAGAAAAGCACTTTTGACATCCATTTGAAACAGTTTAAAATTCATATAGCTAGCATAAGCGCATAAAATTCGGATGGCTTTTAACCTTGCTACTAGAGCAAAGGTTTCACCATAGTCAATACCTTCTTGCTGGCTATATCCTTGTGCTACTAATCTGGCTTTGTTTCTGATTATGTTCCCTTGTTCATCCAGTTTGTTTCGGAAGGCCCATCTGGTTCCGGTTGTCTTTTGATTATTCGGATGTGGTATTAGATCCTAAACATCATTTCTCTTGAATTGATCCAGTTCTTCTTGCATGGCAATCATCTAGAATTCATTTTTTTTAGCTTTTGGAAAATTCTTGGGTTCCAGAACTGATACAAACGCCACATTGCTCAGAAATCTCCTCAATTGATTTATTGTCATTAGTCTATTTCCGATAGTGTCAAGGATATTGTCCTTAGAGTGTCCTCTAGGGATTCTAACTTCTCTTGGAAGAGAAATGTCTTCAGCTGTTGGTGTTTCAACAATATCTACAAAAGGAGTGTTGTCAGTGAAAACAATTTCAGATTCTATTTTACCTTCAGAGGTTCCAAGTGGGCTGGCTCTGGGTTCTGACTAAGCTCAGCAGGGGTTGGGCTAGGTTCTTCTTCTGAAACGTTATCTGTTTTGTCTACAGGGTTAGTCTCATCAAATTTAATATGGACTGACTCTTCAAGTACTTGAGTTCTTTTGTTGAAAATTCTATATGCTTTATTGTTAGTTGAATAGCCTAGAAAAATGGATTCATCAGCCTTTGAATCAAACTTAGCAAGACTGTCTTTAGTATTTAGAATAAAACATTTACAACCAAAGGCTCAGAAGTAACCAATATTTGGTTTTCGTCCTTTCCAAAGCTCATATGGGGTTTTCCTCAGAATAGGTCTGACTAGAGCCCTATTGAGAATGTAGCAAGCTGTATTGACATCTTCTCCCTAGAAGTACTTCCGAAGCCTATTATCACTCAACATTGTTATGGCCATTTCTACCAGAGTTCTGTTTTTCCTTTCAACAACCCCATTTTGTTTGAGGGTTCTATGAGCAGAAAAATTATGGTCAATGCCGTTGGTTTCACAGAATTCATCAAATAGTTGATTTTTGAATTCTCCACAATTATCACTTCTAACATGAGCGATTTTTAAGTCATTCTCATTTTCAATTTTCCTACAAAGGTTTGAAAAAGTTTCAAAGGTTTCATCTTTGCTACTGAGTAGGATGATCCAAGTATAACGAGAGAGATCGTCTACAATGACTAAGGAAAACTTTCTTCCGCCCAAGCTTAGAGGCTGGACAGGACCAAAGAGATCCAGATGTAGCAATTCCAGAGGACGCTTAGTTATTACAACATTTTTACTTTTGAAAGGTTTTCTTGTTTGTTTCCTATATTGACAAGCATTGCATAAATGATCCTTTTCAAATTTTAATATTGGCTATCCTTCAACTAGTTGCTTTCTTGCTAATTCTGCTAGAATGTCCATGCTTACATGACCAAGTCTTCTGTGCCATAGCCATGAATTTTCTTCCTTAGAGACCAAGCATATATATCTTTTGAAATTTTATTTTCTAAGTTTAACATAAAGACATTATCAATTCTCGAATCAGTAAGAATTAAAGTATCAGTCTTACTGTCGAATATTTGACATCCAGAAGAGTCAAATATAACATTTCTTCCATTATCACATAGCTGAGCTACGCTCAAAAGGTTATACTTAAGTCCTCTAACTAGGGAGACATTTTCAATAGATGGGTTACCTCCGATGGATCGAGAGCCCACTATTTTTCCTTTCTTGTTGTCTCTGAAACTTATGTTACCTCCTCGTTTATGCACAAATGTGATGAATTAAGTTTCATCACTAGTCACATGCCTTGAGCATGCGCTGTCAATATACCATAACTTTGACTTCTGAGCACATTTCAGGCCTACCTAGGGCTGGGCGCGGATCTTAGAGAAACTGGATTGGACCGAATATCCGAGTAAAAAGATCTAGAATTGGGCCGAACTGTTGACTTTTTTCAAAGAACTGGACCGAACTGGACTATTGACTTTTTTTTATCAAAGAACTAGACCGAAATTATCCAGAACTGGACCAATAACTGAATAAGCCGAGCTTGGGGATTTTAAGAGTAATGACGATGGCCCTTAGTGGTTACACTATCCGGGTGATGAGAGGGACATTGGATTGGACTGGACCGAACTGGATTGAAAGAACTGAAGATTTATCATATTAAATTTATATTTTATATGAAGTTTTATTTTTTTCCTATTTAGTGAAGTGTTGTATTTCCTATTATTTAAGGTAGGTTGTATTTTCTATTCTTATTGAAGGTATGATAGAATTATCAAAGTGATTTAAGATAGGTTATATTTCCTATTCTTATTTAAGGTATATTAGAATTATTAGGGCGATGATTTGTTACGCCAACTGTACTTTCCTTGTCTCGTTTCCTATTTAAGAGAATCAACTGGTCTAATCGATTATGCAATTGGTTAATGAAATCTTTCTTTATTTTTCCTTCTATATTCTTCTCTCTATTCTCATTCTTTTTTCTTCCTATTCTAAAATTCTAGTTCATGAGAATCCTAGTTCTGACATCATCTCCTCAATTTCCTTTCTAAAGTGAAATCTAATTGTTTGCAATTTCAATTTCAGGTATTGTTTCTCCTACTATTTCTTTTGGTTGTTGGTTAAATCCTAAAATTTGTGTACATATGCCAATCAAAATAGATCAATTAATTTGGTAGTGTTTGACTTTAGGCAGATTTTGATTTCTGTTATTGAATTTTAACTCTGTTAGAATCTGGTCAAGTTTTTTTCTGCTATTATACTTTAATTTGTTGTTGTTTAGCTTTAGTTGTGCATTTCTTAAGATTTGCATGTGTTAAGATATTAAAATTGTTAATCTTGAAACTAAGTTACCCATTTGTTATTTAGCAATTCGGTTCACCAATTACTTTATTTAGGTTGAAATTAATATTTGGTATTGTAAACACATGTTATGTATTTTTTATTAAGAATTTTATATATTTATTGTCTTGTAAATTATGTTTTTAATTTATTTTTGGTAAAAGTATAAGTATTTTATTATTTAACTCGTCAAATAACTGTACTGGATTGGACCGGAACCGAATCCCTGAATCTCCAAATTAGACCGGACCGAAATTTTCAATCCAATCCTAGAGATTCATTTTTAGGAATCCCGAAGTTCAATCCAATTCTATAGATTCTTGAATCCCCGAATTGGACCGAACTGTGCCCAGCCCTAGGCCTACCTGTAATATAATCACTTGTTTTTAGGTAGCCAAGTCTTTTTGGGTCCTACCTGCATTATAGCAGTTATTATAGTTAACTTTGTGTCGACACACCTTGGTTGTGTGGCCTTGTTTCCCACAGAAGTCACACTGGACTCTAGGTTGTGGGCTCAATCCTTTTCCACAGAAATTTTGATTTCGAGTGTACTGATGGATATGGCTCTTTTTATTCGGAACCCTTAGTTGGTTCTGAATTGATGTGACATGTTTTCGGAGGCTTTTTGACTCCACTTGGACCTTTGAGACAAACTTATGCATGATCTTAAGATTTTCATCTTATCTAGTATTGTCTTGGAAGAGATGTCAGATGTCTCCGAGTTTAACTTCTTCGACCTCATCACATCTTCTAGTGAGTGCTCTTATTTTTTTGTTACATTTTTTAACAAGAGAATACACATCACACAGAGCATTTATCATTTCACTTCTTAGGTTAGGAAGAGAAATTACCTCAGTAGTTTGATCATTATTTTCAGAGGCATATGAAGGTTCTAGCACTTCAAAGGCACATGGTTCTTCCATCTGAGCAGCCATAAAGCATATATTTGCTGTCTCAGCAGCATCAGCTTCGGAGGACAATGATTCATCACTATCACTCCATATTGCAACCATTGCTTTCTTCCCATTCTTTTTATCTTTCTTCAGAGTAGGATAGCTGGACTTAATGTGACCAGGTTGATGACATTCAAAGCATGTAATGGGCTTTGAAGTTTCTTTTCTAAGCTTGCTGTTTCCATACTCATTATTGGTTTTATCATATTTTTGGAAGGACTTCTTTCCGCACTTTTCATTCTTTCGGAACATCCTCTTCATCTTTCAAGTAAACATAGACATTTCCTCATCATTTGAGGAGCTCTCATCAGTAGAGTCTACTTCATGACCAGAGACTTATGTTTCTTGTCCTCTGACTTTTCTTTGTTCTCAAAACTTTTCATTGAGATCTCATGCGTCAGAAGAGATTCGATAAGCTCATCATATTTGTAAGTTGTTAGATCCTGAGCTTCGTCAACATCAGTCTTCTTTGCTTGCCAACCTTTGGAAGGCTTCTGAGTATCTTCTTCACTTGTTCTTCTTTTGTGAAGGCCTTTCCGAGTATTTTGAGCTTGTCGATTATATTGGTGAATCTGGCATTCATCTCCGAGATGCCTTCCCTATCATTCATCTCAAACAACTCATACAGCCTCACGTGTTGGTTCACCTTTGACTCTTTCACTTTGCTTGTGCCTTCATAGGTCACTTCTATCTTCTTCCAAATCTCCTGTGCTGACTCACATCCTGAGATTTTATTATATTATGCAGCATCTAACGCTCAATGAAGCATGTTTATAGTAGAGGCATTATTTTGCAATTTTTTAAGGCCATATTCTGACCACTTAGCCTCTTCCTTTATGGCTTGTTTACCATCAACCGTTTCATATGGAATGAACGGGCCTTTGACTATTGCTAGCCAGACACTCATATTCGTAGCTTGGATGAAATTTTTCATTTTGTTCTTCCAGAAGGTATAATTTGATCCAAAGAATAGAGGTGGTCTGGTGATAGACAAACGTTCAGACAAGATCTGAGTTGTTTCATTTCTAGGTAGGAAACGAGTACTATTGACAACCATTTTGGAATCACGCTCAAGATAGTGTTATATTGTGTGTTGAGCTTTAAGCTCTGATACCACTTATTGGTCCCTTGTAATGTGAGAATTAGTTCTTGGGGGGGGGGGGGGGGGTTAATGGAACTATTGAGAGTTTAAAAATTTAACTAAGTAAAAGTACTTCTTATAGTTTCAATAGCACAGTCCAGAGGGTGTATATTGAAAGATCAGAAGCAACTTTAGTTTATCAGCAACTAAGATAGATGCTGTCCTTGGTTCGAAAGGTAACGCCTCAGAGGCGCTTTCGAACTTGGCACAGTTAAACACAACTCTGACTAATTTAGATTTTATACTTCCGAAATAAAAGCAAGCAATAATAAAGAGTAAGAGCTAGAGAAAATGATACTCAACAGTTTTATCCTAGTTCGGCCTCCTGCCTACATCCAGTCCTCGGAATACCCTCTTCTGAGCTTTAATCCACTACTGAGCTCTTTGATGGTAGAGCACAAACCCTTACAACAGATATTGAGATATTACAGAGTACCTTCCTCTATAACCTACACTCAACTATCTATCTCTCTGTTTGCTTATTACCGAGCAAACAGAACAATTGATAATTTTGTTCTAACTAAGAACGCAATGAATGAACTTAGAAATTTGTTACACAGATGAATGCAATGATTGTGTAAATGCTTTTGCTTTACTTGGGAACTTCAGAAATGATTCTCTCAGAATTTCAGCGTTGAAAATCAAGTTCCAATGTTGCAAATGATGGGGCTTTTATAGTTGACACTTCAAGGCATGGATCATTTCGATTTTTGAAATAACCGTTGGAGGGAAACGAATCTTCCGTCCCTTTCATCCTCAGAGCCCAGTGTCAACAGCCAATAGTCTTCTTTCTCTTTTCCGTTGATTTGTCTGTTGCGCTATGCTTCAGAGCTTGGTCGAAAGCGGACTGATTGTCTGACCAAATTAGGCAAAGTCTTCAGGTTGACCAGGGGATAGGTCGTCTGGAGCTTCTGAATCTTTCCTTATTTAGTGAGGCTTTGTCAGTTGCATAGAGTCAACTCTTGATCATGTCTAATATGCTTTGATCACTGTCTTCCGAGTTTGTCTTATCTTTGAAACAGCTATGCTTGTGCTTCTAGATCCTTCTAGCCGTTGGGCTGAAGTTGATCTAAAAGCCTTTGGCTTATGGGCTTTTGATTTAAGGCTTAAAGCCTTTTCTTATTTCTTTGAACTTATGTTTAATTCATCAACACACTTCAACAAACACATTAGTATGAATAAATCAACATTTAAATTTAATATGTTATTAATTATGGAGATATTAATTTCATTTAATATTTTTTTCATAATCAAAATTAATGTGGAAATCGTGTTTCAACAAACTCCCCCATTTTGGTGTTGGTAAAAATATATAAATTCAGAACACAATATTAAACTCCCCCACAATTGTTGCACTTACTCAGCTTCTGAATTCTCCCTCGTAAGGGTTGAGCTACTAAAAAATAATTTTACTTTAATAGAAAATAATCGTTAGATATTTTAAAGTTCAATAGTAAAAATTAAGTTCAGAGTGAGAAGCATGTTTGATCAGAGTGAAACACATCAAGGAAGGTACTGATACTTAGATTTAATCTTTGTGAAACAAAAATTGAGGAAAAACAATGTTCAGAGTTTTGTTGTTAACGTCCTTGGATTGATTCATGTTTCAGAGCCTTACGTGAATGATTCTCAGAGTCTTAAAGTGATTTAGTACTCAGAGCTTGTTCAATACGCAGAGGATCATACTTAGAATATTTATCTTGATTTGTTTTTAGGTTAAGTGTTGATTGATTAGAGTCAATAACCTTATGTGTTAAGGATATAAGATCAGAGTGTAAGATAATAATTAGAGGCAATAAACACATAGAAGCAGTATAAGAAAAGATAGAAGTATATACACAACTCAACATACATTAGGCAAACAATAAGACTTAACAGTCTATAAGCACAACACTAAGAAAGGCTACAAAATTGAAGTCCCTATCTACTTAATGTTTGATATTGACTTGGACATTTTTAGAGGTCTTCTTAGGTTTAGAAGGATGTTGTGATTGTTGTTGCTGAGTTGAAGATACAGAGGCTTGTCTAGAGGTTGCTGCCTTATCGTGTTTAGCTTTGTGTTCATCCTCAAAGGCTTTCTCCCCCTTTTTGCCAGCATCAGTTATAAGGAAAGAACCCGGAGGAGTGGTATGACTGCCAACACTTATGGAGTTGAGCTGTGTAGTGTACTCCGTAATCTTATTTGTGCTGTTGTTTAGACCGGCGAAAAGTAATGGACCATTTTGAGCTTGCGATGGAGAAACAACACCAGAACTACTCATGCAGCTGATGATAAATTGAAAGGCTTTGGTATGCCAGACAACACAGTCAACAAGAGCGGAAGGGTACTTCTGATGGATGTTCAGAAGGGCATGGTTAAGAATGCGATTTTGATTGGCTAGAGTCTGCACATGACGGAAGGTGTCATTGTTTTGTTGATATATAGCAGAAGTCTTCTGGTCCAATGATTCCATGGTAGTTCTGTTGATGTTCAGAAGCCTAATGGATTCAGATAGTTGATCAACATCAGAAGATGACGAAGATTCAATAGTCTGCTGGACCTTGGTTAACTCAATATTCATCTATTGGAATTCAAAAGATAGGCGTTTAGAGAGTTGCTCAGTAGAAGGCATATTGGTAGGAAGGGCTCGAATCTTAGCTTCAAGAAGATCCATGTGCTGGATCATCATGAGTTGGAGTGCCGCCATTTGATCAGCAAAGGTGTGAGGAGCCTTGTTGAGAGATCAAAGCAGCTATTGTGTTGAGAAGTGATTTGATACTGGAGAGCCCATTCAACAATTTCATTATCTCGCTTAGAGGATTTGATTCAGGTTAACGTAGAATTCACGGACCAGTAATGGATACACAATGCTCAGAAGAGCAAAGAGTTTATCCTACTGCTGTTGGGATATCCACATACAGAAGGGTTTAGCATTTTGCAAGAGGTCGGAAGAAAAGTGTCTGGATTCATCAACAACTGGGTTTTTCACTTGATCTAGTCCTGGATAGATTGTAATGGGTGTGTACTGTGATGGGCCTTTTTGTTTTCGGTCCTTGTTTTTCTTCTTCTTCTTCTTCTTCTTCTTCTTCTGAGTTTGGACCTCAGTTTCAGCCTCAGAGACATTCTCTGTTACATTTTCATTTGTGTTTTCCTGGATTGTGTGTTCTTGGTTCCCCCAGTTTGTTGTTCATATGTTTCTTCGTTTCACTGAGATTGAGGTTCAAGAGATTCCTCATAGTCTACTTATTCTTCCTCAGGAGATGAGGGATTGAGGTCAGAGGAGTGATGCTCCATTCTTTTAGAGTTGCTAGAAGCAGTTTTATCATCTTCGGAAGACATTTTTGTGCAAGGAAAGCTTGAAGAACAGATGATGAAGATGAATTGGATTTGTAGAAATCGAGAGAATAGAAGTAGAAATTTTAAGCGTAAAGAGAAGAAGAGAAAAAATGGCCTCTTTTTATAGGCAGAGAGTGTTAGGTGAAAGGTCAGAACTCAAGGGTCAGAATTAGAGCCACTAATGGTCTAGATTCTGACATTAATGTAGTGACGGCACATGCGTTTTAGCCAACCTTAATGATGAAGGCGATGCCATCCTAGTCACTGGATTAAATACGCGTGTTAACCCTAGGAGACGTGGCATTAACTCAGAAGAGACATGTAGCATGCAAACAAGTTTCATTTAGAAGCACATAACTCAAAGCTATTGAAGAGGATTTAACATACCTATTGCTTCTCTTAAAGCACATAACTGTTCTCGTGCCAGAGGTTTGGTGAAGATACCAGCAAGTTGTTCTTCTGACGACACATTGATCAACTTAATTTCTAATTTAAGAACATGATCTCTGATAAAGTGATGCTTTATGCTGACATGCTTCATCCTACTGTACTGGATTGGATTTTTGGATAGATCAATAGCGCTTTTGTTGTCACACATGGCTTCAATAGTCTTTGTCTTTAATCCAAAATCTTCAAGTTGTTGCTTAATTTAGAGGAATTGGGCAACACAGCCTCCAACAGTAATATACTCAGCTTCTGTGGTCGACAGGGCTATAAAGGATTGCTTCTTGCTGAACTAAGACATTAGGTTGCTTTCGAGAAAATGACATCCTCCGAAAGTGCTTTTTGTTCAAGCTTGTCTCGTCCATAGTTAGCATCCGTATATCCCAGAAGAGTAAACTCAGAGGTATTACGATACCATAGACATGCATTCACAAAACCTTGCAAATACCTAAGGATTCTTTTTACAGCTATGTAATGAGATTTGTTTGTTGCACTGTGCTTCAGAGCTTGGTCAGAAGCAGACTGATTATCTAACCAAATTAGGCAAAGTCTTCAGGTTGACCAGGGGATAGACCGTCTGGAGCTTATGAATCTTTCCTTATTTAGTGAGGCTTTGTCAGTTGCACAGAGTCAACTCTTGATCTTATCTAACGTGCTTTGATCCATGTCTTTCGAGTTTGTCTTATCTTTGAGACAACTATGCTTGTGCTTTTGGATCCTTCTGGCTGTTGGGCTGAAGTTGATCCAAGAGCCTTTGGCTTATGGGCTTTTGATTTAAGGCTTAAGGCTTTTTCTCATTTCTTTGAACTTATGTTTAATTCATCAACACACTTCAATAAACACATTAGTATGAATAAATCAACATTTAAATTTAATGTGTTATTAACTATGGAGATATTAATTTCATTTAATATTTTTTGTCATAATCAAAATTAATGTGGAAATTATGTTTCAACATTCAGCAAAAACATGCAAACAGGGTCAAGCAAGAGAGAGAGAACCTTCAATCATTAGATAGTAGGGGACTGGGAGGATTCAACTTCCTCCCCTGCTTCAGTAGCATTCTTAAGAACATGTGTTTAATCTTCTTCCTTGTCCCATTGTTGCTTTGTTGGGCTGGGCTGAGACGCATCAGAAACGAAATGTTTAGTACCAGCCATACTTGTTCCTATCTCGAGCACAACAATGCAGGCCTTTGAGAGCATAATTTCCTGCTCATATGCCTCTAGTCGGCATTCCATCACCCTCAGGTTGATCATTATGGTTTCCATGCTCATTCTTGTTACATGCTGAAAGAATTGCTCATCTCCAATGTCATGGGTATGCTCCTCGTGAAATGTCTTCAGTGGGGAGATGTGAATAGGTTGTGCCATGCCATCATTGTTCTTCCTCTTTTTGGAGCATTCAGCCTGTTCCTTGTCCTTCTATTTCAACATCTCTGCCTCCTTCCATAAGTACCAGACGCCCTGAACCTCACAACAGATCTCTAATCGCTTCTTGGCATGGAGATTTATTGGCTCAAAATGTGGCCCCTTGGTGATAATAGTGAATTTAGGGTCGAAGAAACCCACATTCTTCACAATGATGGTTACGTAAGGGCCACAAAACAAGCTAGCGACACTTTTCTTCATTTGGAGGGTAGAAATGTACTCAGCAAAGAAGTACCCTGCATTTATGGGCTTTTGACGGTGCATACAGGACAGTGTGAACAGGTCAGTGGAGGGGACTGTAGCTTGATGGACCCTACCGAACAAAACAATTTGCAATATTTTTCTAATGTCAAATAACTAATATAAATTTCAGAGGTTTGCAACTTCAACCAATGGTTCAAACATAACTAAATTAAAATATCTGAACCCAAATGAAAGGTTTGGTTTTTTTCTATAGTGATGAAATACTAACCAATGAAGATATACTTAGTTGGTTCTATATACAATCGTGTAAACATAATAGCTTTATCATATTTCTTTGTGGAGAAGAAAAGAAATACAACTACAATATATCTAGATTTTCAAGATCAATAACCCTTTTTGTTTTATTCATTTTTTTTGAAAAATAACATTCGAAACAAAATGAAAAAAAAATCATTGTGATGCCGGAAAAGAAAACTAGCAAAAGAAAACTTAAAACAATTAATTTACAAATATGAAAATACCAATTTGAGAAATAGTCTTACATCCTTAAAACCTTTGAGCTTTGCACAGAAATAGAAAAGCATAGAAAGTAGTGCGGCTCCAACAAAAGAAATCATAGGGTTTCTTACTCTTCTCTCTAATATATACAAGACAACTTAATATAATTACTATTGTACCCTTTTTATTTTATCCATTTAAAACAAATAACCATTACCATTTATGTACTAACTTTATTTACCTTTATTACATTTTTTTATTTGACTTTTAATAAAAAATTAGTTCTATTTTTTTTAACACTACTCTAATTAATTAATATTTCTTAGATGTTACAGGTAAAGTAAAAGAGTCAAAGATCAATCAGAACATGAGGCTATACGAGCTTTTTGAAATGTAGGAGAGTGAAGTCATCTCAAACATGAATTCCAGATTCACCAACATTATCAACAAGCTCAAACGTTTGGGAAAGATTTTCTCAGAAGAGGAGCGAGTAAAGAAAATCATAAGAAAGTAAGCTAAGAAAACGGCTATTGAAGAAGCTCAATACCTGACTACCTATAAATACGATGAACTCATAGGATCTCTATGAAGAACTTTGAGGTAAAGGAGAAGTCAGAGGACAAGAAGCAAAATTCCATCGTACTAAAAGTATACTCAGCAGACGAGAGCTCAACAGACGATGAAGAAATGGCAATGTTCATTCAAAAGATGAAAAGAATGTTCAAGAAGATTGACAGATACAATAATAAGACATCAGAAGGGCTGACAAACCCAAGAAGGAATATAGTGATACGTTTAAGAAGGAACCAAGTAAAACTATCACTTATTTTGAATGTCACCAACATGGGCACATAAAGTCAAATTGCCAAAATCTGAAGAAAGAGAAGAGGCATGGCAAGAAAGCCATGGTGGCCACCTAGAGTGACAGTGAGGAATCCACATCCTCCGAAAATGAACCCTCTGATGTGGCAAACATATGCTTCATGTCCATAGAGAGAGACGAGCTTAAAACCTCTAAGAATGCTGAGCCATCCAATGCTATTGAAGACAAGGAGTTCGATCAAAGTATTGAGGTAAGTCTCTCTTCTGACCATAAAGAAGAAATGATAAATGCACTCTGTGATCTTTATACTTTAATTAAAAAATATATACAAAGATCAAGATGCTAAATAGAAGATGTGATGAAATTGAGAATGACTAACTCAATGATATATGATATCTTCTAGAAGACAGTTTTCGTCTAGATGAGAATGTCACAATCCTGATGAAGAAAGTCAATCACCTTACCGAGGAAAATAAATCCCTTAGAAAGAGCATCACATCACTTCAGAGTCACCAAGTGACTCAGAAGGCTAATAGCCACCATCGGTACTATAGAAGGAAAACTTCCAATAGGAAAGGATGGAAACCTAAACCAGAAGTTGCTTGTAACTTCTGTGGAAAGAGAGGCCACACTACTGATTTGTGTTGGTACAAGAATTGTTATTATGATCAATATGATCAAAGACCTACTTTGCTTTGCAGGTTGGCCTGAGATGCGCAAAGGAATCAAGGATGTGGTATATTGATAGCACATGCGCGAGGCATATGACTAGTGATGAAACTCAATTCATCATATTGGAGCATAAACAATGAGGAAATGTAAGTTTCGGAGACAATAAGAAAGGAAAGATAGTAGGATCTGGATCTATCATCACCAATCCAACTATTGACAACGTCTCCCTAGTTAGAGGACTGAAGTACAACCTTTTAAGTGTAGCTCAACTATGCGACAGAGGTAGAAAGGTTATCTTCGAATTTGCTGGATGTAAAATTATTGACAGTAAAACTAGTCTAATTATGCTTACTGATCATAGGGTAGAAAATGTTTCATGTTGAATCTAGGGGATAAGTTTTCAAAAGATATTTGTTTAGTCTCAAAGTACGAAAATTCCTAGCTATGATACAAAAGGGTTGGTCATGTGAGCATGGATCTTCTAGCCAAATTAGTTAAAAATCAACTTGTTGAAGGACTGCCTACTTTTAAATTTGAAAAATATCATTTGTGAAAAAGCCTGTCAGTTTGGAAAACAAAATCGAAAATCTTTTAAAATAAAAATTGTTATTTCAATCAATTTTCCTTTAGAACTACTACATCTAGATCTCTTTAGTCATGTTCAATCTCTGAGCATGGGTGGAAAAAGATATTCCTTAGATGTAGTAGATGACTATTCTCGCTTTACATGGGTCATCTTGCTTAGTAGCAAGGATGAATCATTTGAGACTTTCTCAGCACTCTGTAAAAGGATTGAGAATGAAAAGAACTTGAAAATTGCTCATATCAGAAGCGATAATAGTGGAGAATTTAGGAATAAATCTTTTGATGAATTTTGTGAAACCAAAGGAATTGGCCATAATTTCTCAGCTCCTAGAACTCCTCAACAAAATGGGTAGTTGAAAGGAAAAACAGAACCTTAGTCGAAATGGCCAGGACAATGCTAAGTGAAAATAACCTACCAAAGTACTTCTGGGGAGAAGTTGATAACACGGCATGCTATGTTTTGAATATCGACTCTCATCAAACCCATTCTGAAAAAGAATCACTATAAACTCTGGAAAGGGCGTAATCCCAAGATTGGTTATTTCAGAGCTTTTGCTTGCAAATGTTTTATCTTAAATATAAAAGAGAGCCTTGCCAAATTCGATTCAAAAGCCGATGATGCTATTTTCTTAGCCACTCAACACGCAGTAGAGCTTATAAGTTTTTAATAAAAGAACATCTACATTAGAAGAATATGTTCATATTGGAATTGATGAGACTAACCCTATAGAAAAAGTCAGCAAAGACTCTGAAGAAGAAGAACACGCCTCAGTACCTACTGAAGTATCAGGCTAATGAACCAAGTTTAGTCGGAGCTACTAAAGGTAAAATTGAACAAGATATTGTATTTGCTAACGATGATTTATCTACACAAGAACAAATTTTAAAAACCCCAACAGTAGAAAACATTGATCTTCCAAAAGTAAGAGTTCCTAGAGGACACTCTTAGGGAAACATAATCGACGCTCTCCATAACACAGTAATGACCAGAAGTCAACTAAGAAGACTTCTTGGGAACGTTGCATTCGTCTCAGTACTGGAACCAAAGAACTTTTCAGAAGATGAGAATAACGAATATTAGATGATCGCCATGAAAGTGGAACTTGATCAGTTTAGAAGAAACGATGTATGGGATCTAGTACCCAAACTTAAAGATAAGAAGACAGTTGGTACTAGATGGGTATTCAAAAATAAGTTTGACGAAACAGGTAATGTTATCAAGAACAAAGTTAGGCTTGTAGCCCAAGGGTACAACCAGCAAGAAGGTATTGATTATAGAGAAACCTTTGCTCTAGTAGCAAGGTTAGAAGCCATTAGAATTCTTTGTGCTTTTGCAAGTTACATGAATTTTAAATTATTTAAAATGGATGTCAAAAGTGCGTCTTTGAATGGTTTTATAAATGAAGAGGTATATATAAATCAACCTTTTGGTTGTGAAGACCCAAAACTTTCAAATCATGTTTTCAAACTAAAGAAGGCTCTGTACGGCTTGAAATAAGCACCATATGCTTGGTGTGAAAGATTGACAAACTTCCTTCCGACGAGGAATTTTGTCAGAGGCAAAGCTTATACAATCCACTTAATCAAAAGAAAGGGTAAATACACCATTTTAGCACAAATCTATGTAAATGATATTATTTTCGGTGCCACTAACGAGTTGTTGTGTAGAGAATTCAATGAACAAATGCAGCGTGAATTTGAAATGCCCATGATGTGAGAACTAAGCTTCTTTCTTGGACTTCAAATCAAGAAAGGCAAAAATGGCATATTCATCAGTTAGTCTAAATATGCTAAGGATATATTGAAAACGTTTAATATGGAGAGTTGCAAGCCAATCTCAACTCCTGTGAGCTCAGACACAGTCCTATCAAAAGATGAGTCTATAAGTCAGTAGACAACAAATTATATAGAGGTATGATTGGCTCCTTACTCTATCTTACTACTAGTATGCTATTGTGCTAGATATCAATCTAACCCGAAGGAATCACATTATATAACTAAAAAACGTATTCTTTGATATTTGCAAAGTTTTATGAATGTAGGTCTTTGGTATCCCAAAAGCTCAGAGTTTACACTCTTAGGATATACTGATGTTGATTATGGTCGAGACAAGCTAGAAAGAAAAATCACCTTTGGAGGATGCCATTTCCTAGGAAACATCTTAGTCTCATGGTTCAGTAAGAAGCAATCTTTAGTAGCTTTGTCAATAATAGAAGCTGAGGACATTGTTGTTGGAAGCTACGTTGCTCAGGTCCTCTGGAAAAAGCAGGAACTTGAGGATTATGGAGTCAAACCATTGACGTCATATGTGACAACAAAAGTGCTATTAACTTATCCAAAAATCCAATTTAGCACAGCAGGATGAATTATGTAAGTATAAGACACCACTTCATCAGAGATCATGTCTTTAAGGGAGAAATTAAGCTGATCTATGTACCTTATGAAGATCAGTTGGTTGATATCTTCACAAAGCCTCAGCCTAGAAAACATTTTAGTATTATGAGAGAAGCAATTGGTATGTCTACCCCTCTTTAGTATCATGCCATATGCACCAATATTTGATTGCCACTTACATATGCATTAAAATGTGTATTAAACTGTGATGACCCGCGAGGCTAAACCGGGTCATATTCATTTCGCAGGCCCAGCCCATACTTAGACCCATGGTCTAAGATCGGATGGGACCCGAATAAAGGAAGCGGGCGCAGCGAGTAACCGCCCCGAATGGGACCTGAATAAGCGGAAACGGGTGAAGCGAGTAACCGCCCCGAATTCCTAAACGGAGCATCAAGACTCCCACTCAGAACCACGTTCGTTGCCATGAAAGCCACGAAAGGGACATGGCCTAAAAAGGGGGAACCGCCCTCAGAACGTGGCCCACTAAGGAGTAACCGCCATCGGCGGTTACCTAAAAAACACCTATAAAAGGCCTTAAGAACAAGGGAAAAAGGTACGTTCACATTTTTTGCTCTACAATATTATTGTCAAATTACCAACCCTCTTACAAAAACTGACTTGATCGTCGGAGAGTTTTCCCGGAGATCCTGTCTCCGGTTCTGTTTTGCAGGTAACTCCGGCAGGGAATATCAAATCGGATCCGGCAAGTTATCATTGGTGCGATGAACGTGGACCTTTTTTACCAACGTCTGGTTAAAGGTACACAAGGAACATGTCAGAACCATCACGAACGGCCGGCGTTACAACCAGATCAACCAGTATGAACTCTAGGGGACCACGGATTGTGAATTCGCAACCTGCAAGTACACGGCCTGTGGTGCCTAGCTCGTCGGGCCCTTCGGGACAATTGAGTCCCTTATTGGAAGTTCAGGTGCAAACTGAAATGGAGATGTCCAATAGTGACTTCGTGCAGATGGCGGGACAAGTCTTGGCTTCGAATATGAGCCAGGCGGCTGGAGATCGAATGATTAATTTATTAACAGCTCTCGCCGAACACAATACCGCCGTAGCGGCTGCTCCTCAAGAACTTGTGGTCATCTCAACACAATCACTGACTATCCCTGTCATATCTGCCCTCCCGCAGCCATCTCAGGCGCCAAATCAAGTGGGCCAGAGTAGTCGCACAAACCCACACAGCCACCCAAGCAACTACTTGCACCCAGATCTCATTACGACGATACATCCGACCGGGCAGCCATCCCAACCGTTGCCAAGAGTGCCAGGAACTCTTCCGCTACAACAAGTGCAACCTTTTGTTCACAGACATTCAGAGTTGATGACGCCTGACGCAACTATGTCTGGGCGAGAGCACACTTGGAACTTTGATCCTATAACGGGACAGCGGTTAGTCCCCCAACGGATCTCAACACCGATTGGTGGGTGGATGCCACCCAGAATTCACCAGCAGCGGATGGAAGAAGTCCGGCGAGTACCCGATATTGACTTAGAAGATCAATTACGGAGCATGATGGAGCGAATGGGGTACTCGCCTAGGCCGAGAGCCGAGGTCCAGAGCGATTCACCTTTCGCCCCTTCGTTGCGGGAATTCATTCCAGATCACAGAATCAAAGCGCCCGCGATACCTAAATACTATGGGATCCAAATTCCGACCCTGAAGCACATGTCAGGAACTATAGAGAACTAATGGATGTCGCAGGAGCAAGTGAAAGCATCATTTGCCGGTTATTCTCGACGACTTTGGGCGGGGCTGCATCTGATTGGTTTCGATCTTTACCTGCAGAATCTATTCACAATTGGCAACAATATAGTCGGGATTTCTGTGCGAAGTTCGTGGGCTGTAAGGCGGCAAATGTGACGGATAGGCAGCTGAAGGAGATCAAACAGAGAAACTATAATTCCCTAAGGGAATTTGTTGTCGCATTTAACGATATTTTGGTGCGATTACAGAACCCGGATATCGTGAGCATTCGCAACATCATGGCGGATGGAACCACAAATTGGAGCATGCGGGAAGAAATCATCCGCAACAAGCCACGCACCGTAGCCGAACTTATGAAGATAGCAAAGGAATTCATGGAAGTGGATGATGTCAACAGGGAACATAGGGCTCAAACCCGGCGAGAAAGAGATGCCGCTAGATCCACTTCGGACAATCGGCGCCAGATCCAGTCCAAAAGCAATTTTGTTCGAAGAGGCGATCGCCCCTTTCAAAGTGGAGGATATCAGACACCATTAAACACGACTCGCCAGGAGGTGTTACTTTGGATCGAAAAGAGCCCCCTGAAGAAGGATGTGCGGTTCCCCGAGGTAAAAGGTCGAACCAGTTTGGGGCGACATCCTAACAAATATTGCAGGTTCCACAGATTGAACGGCCATGACACGAATGATTGCTATGAATTAAAGAAGGAGATTGAAAGGCTGATCGAAAGGGGCAAACTGAGTCAATTTGTACGAAAAGAGGCTAATAATGAGAAAGCAACGTTACCGCATGAAGCAGAGGCAAGGCCCGAAAAGAAGCAGAAAAAAGGAGTGATAAACGTGATAGCCGGCGGGATCTATGAGCCTCCAACAAAAAGAGCTCGCCGTGAACAGCGAAAAAGCAACACTCATAGGGGGGATGCCCTCAACTACTCATTTGCGCGAATCACGGAGCCGCATGCAGATGCTTTGGTGATCACAATGGCTGTGGAAGGCTGGGACGTCAAGCGGGTCCTTATTGATACTGGCAGTTCTTGTAATGTTATTACTCGGACTGCATTCAACAAGTTGGGAATTAATGACGAGCGAGTGGAGCACACCTTCATGGATGTAACTGGTTTTGGGGGTCAATCCTCTCAAACAAGTGGACAGGTGGTGTTGGAGGCAGAAATGGGCGATAAAAACCTAAAATGGCGAGGTGATTTAGAATTCGCAATTGTTGATCTCCCATTGGCCTACAACATAATTCTGGGATGCCCATTCTTGTCGGAAACGGAGTCGCTCATCTCAATGAAACATTTAACATTACATTTGCCAACACACCAAGGGCGAGTCATAGTTGAAGGTGATCAACTTGTATCTCAACAGGCCTATACATTGTCACTCGAACCAAAGCCAGACGAAGAGGATAAAGTCGAAGAGAAGCTGCCAGCGGAAGCATTGGGAGAAACGGAACTATTCGCCATCTCAAATAACAAGAACGTGCGAATAGCGGCTGGACTCTCAGAAGAAATAAAAAAAGCCATTACCGAGGTATTGATCCAATGCGAGTCGGCATTCGCCGCTCCGAATGAAGTGCTGAAAGGAATAAGTCCAGATATAGCAACCCATCGTTTGAATGTGGACAAAGGTGCAACCCCAGTGCGACAGAAAAAGAGAGGGCACGCTCCAGAGCGGCAGAAGGCGATTGAAAAAGCTGTGGCGGATTTGCTAAAGTCAGATGCGATTCGAGAAGTCACCTATCCGGAGTGGCTAGCCAATGTGGTGCTAGTCAAAAAGCCAAATGGAACGTACAGAATGTGCGTCGACTTCAAAGATCTGAACAAGGCATGTCCGAAGGATATGTATCCGCTTCCTAACATTGATATATTGGTAGATGGGACTGCAGGATATGAAGCTTTATCATTCACCGACGTGAAATCCAGTTACCATCAGATACCCATGGAGAAGGCGGATGAAATCAAAACATCGTTCATAACTCACCAGGCGACTTATTGCTTCAAGGTGATGCCCTTTGGATTGAAAAACGCGGGAGCAACATACCAGAGGATGATGAACAAGATATTTTCAGACAAATCCGGCGAGAACTTCTCGATCTACGTTGATGACATGATCATCAAAAGCAAGAAAATGCAAGACCACCCGCAGGATATCAAAGAAATCCTGGAAGTGCTAATCAAATATGGCCTCAAATTGAACCCAGAGAAATGCACATTCGGAGCAAGAGCGGGAAAGTTCCTGGGTTTCATTGTTAGCGGCAAGGGAGTTGAGGCGAATCCCGAGAAGGTTAAAGCAGTAATGGAGATGAAAACGCCGAGGAGCATAAGAGAAGTACAGAGACTGAATGGGCGGTTGGTGGCATTAGGGCGATTCATATCATGCTCAGCTAGGAGATGTCAACCTTTCTACAATGCCATCAAAAAATCCAAGTCCTTTGAATGGACGCCGGATTGTCAAGAAGCATTCGAGGGGATAAAGCGATTACTGTGTTATCCGCCCTTAATGAGCAGGCCGGAGGAGGGAGAAGATTTATTTCTCTACGTATCCGTCACCAATATGGCGATATGCACTGTGATGGTGCGAGAAGAAGAAGGGCAACAATATCCAGTGTACTACGTGAGCAAAGTCTTGAAGGATGCAGAACTCCGGTATTCGAAGTTGGACAAAATGGCCCTCGCAGTGATAACCACGGCGGCTAGATTGAAACCATACTTTCAGGCGCATACTATCATTGTGAGAACTGGCTCCCAATGCGAAAGGTACTACAGAAACCTAACGCATCCGGCCGGTTGATGGAATGGTCAATTCGCCTGGGTGAATTCGATATTCGCTATGAAGGAAGACCGGCGCTAAAGAGTCAAGTACTCGCCGATTTCGTGAATGAATTCACCTGGGATGATGAGGAATGGCCGAAAACACAAAAAGAATAGTGGAGCATGTACACAGATGGGGCATTATCTACAGATGGAGCTGGGCTGGGAGTCGTCATCAAGGGCCTGGAGGTTATTCGCCTATGCTATGCAGCAAAATTAACTTTCAAAACTACAAATAACGCCGCAGAGTACGAAGCAATGATATGCGGATTGAAGTTGCTCAATGAACTCACCCCAGAAAGGGTGGTAATCTACAGCGATTCCAAACTCATGATAAACCAGATCACAAAAAATTATCTGGTGAAACAGGAGGTGCTAGTAAAATACCATCAGGTGGTCGGCAGATTGACACAAGAGTTAACGCACAAGGGAGTCGTTTGGGAGATGGTGCATGTTCCGCGAGGCCAAAATGCAAAGGCTGACGAATTGGCAAAAGCAGCGGCAAGTAGAGAACCATGGAGTCAAAAGGCATGCAATTTGGAAATAAAATCGGCACTAGCATTCGAGGTTGATCAGATTATGGTCATCGAAAGAACTGGAAGATGATGAAGATTGGCGGATGCCCATCCGCCAATATCTGGAGCAGGGAGATTTACCGGTTGATAAGAGCTTAGCCAGAAAGCTAATTGGGCAGTCAGCTCGATACTCAGTTCGGGATGGAACTTTGTATCGGAAATCGTACACATGTCCATGGTTGAAATGCATTAGTCGCAACGAAGGAGACTACGTGCTGCGAGAACTACATGAAGGAATTTGTGGCGCGCACGAAGCTTCGGCGGCGTTGGCAAGAAAGGTCAAATTGATGGGATACTACTGGCCCAATGTGGTGGAAGATTCTCAGAAGATGGTTGTGGAATGTCACAATTGTCAAATACATGCGAATGAAAAGCATGTTCCCGGAGCCGAACAAATCGCTATAATGACGGCGTGGCCATTCGCAACATGGGGAATCGATACAGTGGGCCCATTCCTAGAAACGACAAAGAAAAGGAAGTACTTGATAGTCGCAGTTGACCACTTCAGCAAATGGGTAGAAGCGGAGGCAGTAACCGCACAAACACCTGAGCGAATGATCGAGTTCTTACGAGAGAACATTATCATGCGATTTGGAATCCCGCAAAAGCTCATAACCGACAATGGCACCCAGTTCAACTGTACCAAGTTCAAAGCATACTGCGAAAGCATGGGGATCAAAAATCATTTTTCTTCCGTAAACCATCCCCAATCGAATGGTATGACGGAGGTTACCAACAGGGCCATGATTCAAGGCACCAAGAAGCGGCTAGGAGACAAAAAAACAGGTTGGGCGGATGAGATACCCCATATGTTGTGGGCATACAGAACCTCTGTAAAGGCAGCAACAGGCGAAACACCTTTCTCGCTAGTTTATGGAGCCGAAGCAGTCCTACCTGTTGAAATCAAGTCGCCCACAGATCGGATAATTTATTATTACGACACACAAAATCCTATCAACATTAGAGATGCTTTGGATTCTGTGGAGGAACGAAGAGAAAAAGCTTACATGCGAATGGCAGTGTACCGCAATAGAATCAAGAAATATCATGACAGAAGAGTGCGAAAAGTAATAATCAACGAGAACGACTTGGTCTTGAAAAAAGCGGATAAAATACAATCCAGAGATGGCAAAGGCAAGCTGGGCGTCAACTGGATCGGACCATACAAAGTATCCAAGAAGCTGGGACCAGCCACTTTTGAAATAGAAGAAATGAGCGGAAAGAAGCTCCCGCGCACCTGGAATCTAGAGAATCTACGCCTATATAAAAAGGCCGAGTAGTTCGAGGAAATGACGAGTACTCTTTTTCCTTTTATGAGTTTTTCCCATTGGGTTTTCTGATAAAAGGTTTTAATGAGGCTTTGATCCCACACAGTTGGTGTACCTATGTAATAAGCCTTTTCTCTTTATCAATAAAGGTATTCAATTATTACATTTATTCAATATGTTACGTCCGAATGCGGATTGTTCTTAAAAACACATAAATGTGTTGCCTATTAAAGAAAGGCGGATGCATGATTACGCATCACTCGCAAAACCCTTAGGGTTAAACTCAAAAAACACATAAATGTGTTGCCTATTAAAGAAAGGCGGATGCATGATTACGCATCACTCGCAAAACCCTTAGGGTTAAACTCAAAAAACACATAAATGTGTTGCCTATTAAAGAAAGGCGGATGCATGATTACGCATCACTCGCAAAACCTTATGATTAACCTTATGATTATATTATTTTCGAAAGAAAAATAATAGAGTAAGGCATAAAATTAAGCGAATAAACGAGTACTCAAAAATTGCAAAAAGGGTTTGGCCACCCTAGCGAAAGCAAAAATTACTATGAAGAATTACAAGTATGAAGTCGGCAAAAGGCAAGGATCATACATGAAAATAAAGTGACAATAATCGCACGTATAGGCAAAGCGGCAAGTGAAAGAAAATTAATATATACGGGCAGTTTGTTACATACAAAAAGTCCAGATATAAATTAAACTATGCTACAGCTTCCTCTCCTTCACCCCTATTGCTTTCCTCGCCTCCAGCGACTCCCTCATCTCCTCCAGTGGGCGGATCTACTTCAAGCGAATCCTCAACCCTCGAATCAATAACTGCTTCAGAGGGCGGTACCTCTTGCTCAGGCTGAGAGATGTCCTGCGGTGCCCCTTCTTCCGCATTCCGGGTAGGGATCTCACCGATAATTGGAGATTCCTGAAAACTCTTCCAATCTAAGAGGAGCACCTCATCCATATCAGCATCCTCGGCTTCCAGCTTGTCCCACTTCTCAGTTAAATCCTTTTCAGGGATGGGAACCTTGGGGCGGTTAAGTACGAGACCCTGATGTCCATGCTCATAAGCGGCATGAATCCGCTCCCCATACCAGTAGATGCGGGCACCGTCTTCAGCCAGAATTTCCTCAGCCCTCTTCTTTTGTGTCTCCTTGGAATCAGCTAGATCATCGAGGGCCTTTCGCAGCTCATCGGACTTAGCCTGAAGAGATTTAAGAGCCTCCTCCTTCTCGCTCACAGCCTTCTGAAGGGCGCCTTCTAGGACCTTCACCTTCCCTTGGACATCATCATAAAGCGACTTCTGAGTCGCCAATTCAGTACCAAGACCTTCCAACTCCTTGGCTCGCTCGGCATCCCTTCGGAGAATGCCCTCAGCGAAATTGATAATCTGCATATAAGACGGCTCACGAATAAAAAAGGGCGAATAGAAATAGGCGGTTACAATGGACGCAAGATCCTTGAAAGAGAATGACAAGCAACAATATACCTCTACAGAACGCTTCTCGATCCCCTCCACAGCGGTAGGGAGCGGTACTTGTTCGTGCACACGGGAAGCAGAGGGAAGCCGCCCGAGGACATTGCATATGGAAGAGACAATGTCCTTGCAAGAAAAACACGCTGATGTCGGGAATTGGCTGCAAAGGCGTAAAGAAAAATATCAAGAGAACAGCAGATAGCTCATGAGGAAAAAAGTAGCAATATAGAAAGATGGAATAGATCAAGATACCTCGTGAATTGGGGTACTGCTCTTTCCTTTGGATGAGGCGGATACGGGTGTACCGCCAACAGTAAGGGATGCGGAGGTGTTCTTCTTCTTGGGACGAGAAGACTCTATATCCGCACTTATCTTCCGCTTCCTCGTCAAAGGAAGATCCTCGGAGGCAGAAGCGGGACCTTGTGAAACGGAGGCCCTTACAGGAGAAGCCGCCTCAATGGAAGGAATCGTTCCTCCAGAAGAATCCGCCCCTACAACGGAAGCGGTTCCCGCCATCCGCTTCTTCCTTCTCGCTAGGGCTTTAGCCTCCCGATCTGCAGCGATTTGAGATAAAGGATCACCCCTGCAAAGGGTTAAAAGAAATCATCAACTTGGAAATAAAAAGTACCTTGTACAAAAACGCGATAAGGGATATAGACCACGCGATCCCCCTCGCGGTAGGCAATCGCTACTCGGCTCCTTAGCATATGGAAGGCCTGATCATATGTCCATACAAAAGGAGGGGTACTCTTCAGGAACTCGATGACAGCGGATTCTTCCTTGCTGGGGTAACCGAAGTTCAAACTCTTCACATTGGGCCGGCCCCAACGGCGAAGGAAGTTCAGATTTCCCTCATTAAACTTGATAAAAAAGTAAGAGCGATCCCACTCGCGGATCTTGTTCAGCTTCTCGTCAAAACCATAGTATCCGCTCTGGCGGATGAAAGTGAAATATCCCGCCGAACTCTTGAAATGATGAAGCTTGGAGAAAATTTTGAGCGAGAAAGGAACCTCCAAACAATCCGCCAGAAATTTATCTAGGGTCAAGTCGGCCCATCCATTTGGATGTAACTGCCCGGGTGCGATTCCGTAACCGCCGAGGACGGAAGCAATCTCATCCGCCAGCGGATAAGTGAAGCCGCAGATAATTTGGGCGACGAAAATGGTGAAATACCCCTTTGGGTAATCGCCCGGTCCTCTATCCTCCCCGGGAATGATGGTCTCGAGACCTTGGAGCCAAGGATATTGCACCCGCAAATCCTCAATGGTCTCGCGACAAACTAGGCTTCCCGACCTGTCCCTCTTTGGTAACAAACGGGGGGTTGGGACAGGTGGCGGAATCAACTTCTTAGGGTCAAAATCTAGACCCTCGTCGGTTGTATTCGCCAGATGGAGGAAGTCAGCGGGGTGGGAATCAGACCCATGAGAACTGGTTGAAACTTCATCAACCATCTCATCAACTTCATGAGAAACCTCGTGGACGTAGTTCTCATCGAACGGTGCGAAGTCGAGGTCGGGGTTCGACATGTTGAGGAAAAGAAATAAACAGAAGTAAAAAGCCGAACAAGGTACAAGTTATGAAGAGGAAAACTTACATGGGAAAGACAACACAGAGAAGTGACAGAAATAAGAGGTCAGCGCCGGAAAAGATGACGCCGGAAAAGAAATAACGAAAGAGGAAAAATTCATAAGTTTTTGAATTTTGAATAGACAAGCAAAAACGAAGCGTCCCCTATGAACAGACCCTAAAGGGCTCTTGTATCAAACTAAAGGGGAGGCATGTGATGACCCGCGAGGCTAAACCGGGTCATATTCATTTCGCAGGCCTAGCCCATACTTAGACCCATGGTCTAAGATCGGATGGGACCCGAATAAAGGAAGCGGGCGCAGTGAGTAACCGCCCCGAATGGGACCCGAATAAGCGGAAACGGGTGAAGCGAGTAACCGCCCCAAATTCCTAAACGGAGCATCAAGACTCCCACTCAGAACCACGTTCGTTGCCATGAAAGCCACGAAAGGGACATGGCCTAAAAAGGGGGAACCGCCCTCAGAACGTGGCCCACTAAGGAGTAACCGCCCTCGGCGGTTACCTAAAAAACACCTATAAAAGGCCTTAAGAACAAGGGAAAAAGGTTTTTTCACATTTTTTGCCCTACAATATTATTGTCAAATTACCAACCCTCTTACAAAAACTGACTTGATCGTCGGAGAGTTTTCCCGGAGATCCTGTCTCCGGTTCTGTTTTGCAGGTAACTCCGGCAGGGAATATCAAATCGGATCCGGCAAGTTATCAAACTACTATATACT